>NC_056428.1:13780000-15030000 GCF_905147365.1 Aricia agestis | reverse complement strand
AAGACGCGTATATTATGAAAAGCGGCCATTATAGTACATTCGAAATTGTTTTACCTCGGATTTTTTATAAAATTAATCTTTACGGCGTTGACATAAAGGTTGTGGGATAGGTGAAATGAATGTGAATGGACGGTGTATGTACGAAAATCTTTTAATTAGGGTTGCGTTTGCTAAAAAGCGCTTGACAGTGGAGTTTTACTTCGCACTAGCACTAATGAGCCTCTTCGCTGTCTGTACTCGAGTGGCCGCCATGTTGGATTGATATCTATTTATATAATAACGCCAGTTTGCATACGGATTTTAATTTAACCCATCAAGCCTCATAAGCTCATCGGTGAGCGATACACAATAGATTTCCAAGAATCCACGATCGAAGGATTAAATCATAACTTTTTAGGTGGGCATTTTTTGTCACCAGATGGCATGATTGTTTATATTTTCTTATAAGAAGCATTGTACAATACTCTTCAAGTAATTAATTGAAGTGTAATAATTATTTACTCTTAAAGTTTCGTGATAATTTAATATTATATAAAAGTGTTTAAATAAATTTAAAACAAAGAAGTGTTTTAGAACTATACGGTACCGTATCTAGAGATTTTTCTATTCTATCAAAATATGATATGTAGTTTTAATCAGGTCTAAATTATGGGTTTTTATATCCAAGCATAAAGTACCAAGTGAGTAACATATTTATATATTTTATCTCATTCAAAATATAATATTTACCTCGTGTAATCTTGCAAACATTTAAAGCGGCGAACATCAAAAAATTCCAATCTAAAATTGCGTAAATATTTTCCAATAACGCATTCAAATTAGACTCTCATTTGATACAAAAACGTAATATTCAAACAACTCAGCCAACTTCCAATTCCGTATAGCAATAAATAAGAGGAAAAGGCTTCCAGACGGTGCCCGGGAAAAGGAAAAAAGGAAAAGGGAAAAAAACGGACGGATCGAAGTCTTGCGTCCGTCGAATCCAATAATCCGGCGTCTGGTCTAATGTGATCGCAGCCTAATGAAAAACGCGTATCTGTAGTTGTGTGTGCTTACATTTACATGTTACTTACTTTGTAAGCGTTAAATAATATAATTTAAATAATAAATTATTTTGGAAATAAGTAATAACGTTATTCAATTTATCGTAAAAAAAACTTACTGGATATTAAAAAAAAACCTTTTGTGTTTAAGTTTTCTTATAAACACTTTAATCAACATAAATAATATATACTTAAAAGAAAAACAATAATAAACTCTGGATTATAATTCTGTAAATCTATATATTAATACGTGAGCCAAAAACTTTGTATCCCTTTTTACCAAAAATGGGGAAACGTAGGTGCATGAAATTTCGCACAGTTATAGTTTATATGGAGGAGGAGTGCATCGACCTAATATTATTTTGAAATTATGTTTATAACATATATATTTTTAACAAATAAAACGTTACACACACTACGACACTACTACTAGGAAAAATGACAGATTTTTGAGTGACAAGCATATACATACGAATTATACTCTTTTATCTATGGTTGAAATCTGTTGACAACAAGTTGACAAATTGAAAAAGGATTATTGTTCTTTTTTTTATTTAATTTTAGATACTAATTAGACAATGCTTAATCGGCCAGTCTAAGATCAGCTGAGTCCCAGAGACAAGAATTGAAAAAAACTATGATGAAGTCATTATTTTTTACAAAATATAGGTATAGTCCTAATAAATGTCGTTGCAGGTAAGGTCGAATTTCGACCATTGGGCGATCTCTAGTACTTTTAAATATTCGTAGACCTAGACGTGCTACAGAGTTCTACGCGATTACCTACCCGTAGCAATAGGCTCTACGAAATATTTCGTCTTATTGTCAGTTACTTACTTATTTATTATTGACTTATTGACGAATAATTTTTTATATACTAATACGTGACTATATATTAATACGTGAGCCAAAAACTTTGTATCCCTTTTTACCAAAAATGGGGAAACGTAGGTGCATGAAATTTTGCACAGTTATAGTTTATATGGTGAAGGAGTGCATCGAGCTAATATTATTTTGAAATTATGCTTTTATCATATTATATATTTTTAACAAATAAAACGTTACACACACTACGACACTACTACTAGGAAGAATGACAGATTTTTGAGTGACAAGCATATACATACGAATTATACTCTTTTATTTATGTTTGAAGTCTGCTGACAACAAGTTGACAAATTAAAAAAGGATTAAGTATTGTTTTTTTTATTTAATTTTAGATACTATTTGACAATGCTTAAAAGGCCAGTCTGTGATCAGCTGAGTCCCAGAGACAAGAATTGAAAAAAACTATGATGAAGTCAATATATTTTTTACAAAATATACCTAGGTAGTAGTCCTAATGTCGTTGCAAGTAAGGTCGAGTTTCGACCATTGGGCGATCTCTAGTCATCTTTAATCCTATTATCTATACATTATTATAAAACAAAGTCGCTTTTTTCCCCTCATGTCCTTTTGTTCCCTTTAATCTTTAAAACTACGTAACTTAATCAAAACGGTTGCGGTTTTCTTTAGTAGATACAGTGATTCAAGAGGAAGGTTATAGGTATAATAACATTCACGAATACGAATAAAATGTCATTTTCTAAAAATGATTCCTAGCTAGATCGGTTTAGTAATAATGAATACAAGTCAAAACTGCTGAATCGATTTTAATCATTTTTTCAGTGGCTGTATATTTTATACCCGATGCGAAGCCGGGCGGGTCGCTAGTAGAATATAAAAATATGTCTGTCTGCTACCTCTGTTGTGCCGATTCTGATGAAATTTCGAAGGGAGATAATTTGAGATTTCCGGAAAGGATAATATAAGATATAACGGCAGAATGTACAGTTTCCGCTTGCTAAACAGATTTTAATGCTCGGTCATAATACTACTTTCAAATAATTGGTCTTGACTATAGATACGATCGGCGTTCCGAACGTAAAAAGAAATACAGGCTTACTTTGGTAAGGAAATCAACATAAATTACTCAATATATTATTTACAATCCCTGATAAGTACAGATTTTCATTCAAAGAAACGAGCACAACTGGTTTTGCTTTTACTGAACTCAACTCAACTCAACTCAACTATTACTTACTGAACTATTTTTACTATACTTTAGGCAATTTTTAGATGCTGCTAGGTTTTGGTGCTTAGAAACTCATAGGAAACTGCAATCAGTTTCCTATGAGTTTCTAAGTGTTCCACATAATGCACCAAATGGTGCATTATGTGGAACACCTGAACATGTACTATCAGAGAAGTTGATGCCTGTGCAAATCGGGGACCTAAGTAGCAGAGTAGACAGAATTATAGAGTATACCGACTTAGAACTGAGGTTGAAATTTTTAAGTTTGACGCGTTATGACAAAAGTTGTCGCTAGGGTCGTTACCTACAAATTTAGTTGTTGTTTATATTTTGGCACTGTATGCAAAGAAAACTGTCAGAATTCAATTTCAAAATTTAATTTTAAAAATAAATTATATCAGCCAGCGCGCCAGCCCTTAACTTATCCTGGCGAAACCCGAAAGAAATGACAGGTATTAATACATGTCCGTCTCTTACCAGTCGAAGTACTGGTAGTTTGGTCGCGTTACGCCAAACCCAGCTGACAGATCACAATTAACATTGAATTGACATATTCGACGAAATAACGTTGGTCTGTCAATTGCATAGGAATCAACTTCCTCCCGACCACACCCCATCAATACATTGTATTGATTGAGTGTGGTCGGGAAGAATCTCGACGACTATGTCGATATTCTTCCCTATAGGCTACTAAGCCTCGGTTATTTTAGGAAACATAGGAGTTTGTAATAGTTTTCTATCCTCACCTAATTCAAGAGAGGCCCGAATTCTACTAGACATATATAATGATTTTATTGCAATTAGTATTTAAGTATCTTATGTTGTAATTTTATATTTTGTTTCATAGGGGTGGCATAGTCGGTCACCGACAAAACTCCTTTGATAAATAGATAAAAAAAAAATGATTGCCGAAATACCTATACATTGGGGTGTTGTCAATAGTCACACCTTTTAATTGTTGTTTATTTCATTACTAGATAACGCCCGCTACGTTGCGCCAAAACTCGATTATTGTGCTGAAATCGTACATTTTTCCGGGATAAAAAGTATCCTATATCCTTCCCCGGGACTCGAAGTATGTCCCTACCAACTTGTAAAATATAACAACAAAAGAAACTCAGGTAACAAAGTTGAAGGCTGACCCACCTTGAACTGGGAACTTCCTTCATAACTTTAATAATATTTAACTTGGAGTTTAACTGGATAGTTAAACAATTCGATTTCTCAAGGAGTCCATTCATGATCAGCTGATCGGACCTCTCGCTCGCACTTGTGGTGTTGCCTATCTTCGTCCCCTTTGGCGTCGTGGTGACGTCATAACGAGGTCGTCTCTCAGATTCACTCATTAAATAAACAAGGAATAAAATAAACGTCGCAACAGCGGGACTCTTGAGGGATTTTTTTGTAAGAAAATTGCGAGCGAATGGATATTTTTGTTATTCTTTTAATGAAATATATTTTATATTGTTCGTATTAATTGAGTTAACGAAAAAATAAAATAATTGCCATAAACTGCAATTAAAGGGACAAGCTACGTGTATGAATTCCCGACAAGAAGATTCTTTTACACGTGCTGTACGAATGGAACTTACTATTATTACAAATTTTCCTACTGTTAGCGTACAATACGTTGCGACACCACTATGACTAGTGGAATATCATCACTTTATGACACCTTATTAACATTTCTCTAACTTTAAGCTATAAAAATAGCTCACTATCGATAAACTATAATATGCAATAATATTGTTAGAAATATAATAACCGCGGGGCTAAAATGGTCGCTTTGAAGAATCATGATATGAATCATAATATGACTAATTTTTCTAAAATCGCAAAATACAACTCTGCTTTCAATTCATTTCTGTATTTTTGTACTGATTTGACATTTGTCATTTTGACAGTTTAGACAATTCATTTGCTGAATTGATTGAGAGGAATTGCTAAATGTGACCAATTTATCCCCGCAGTCCTCTTTCTGACCAAATCGAAATAATACTATCGCCGCGCAGTCTGAAGACTTATTATCATCAAAATATAAAATAGAAATAACAAATAACACTGTCTACAGATATAATACTATAAAAAAAAAAAAGAAAACTCGTACAGACGGTCCCGCTGTCGCGTCGCACGTACCGCCTGTTTTAATTCGTACCCCGACGCTGTTCTTCATTATCTTATTACTTAGCGAACTTCAAAAACTGCGACCAACTCTACTTGGTACTTGTCAATTTATTTTATATTGAATATAAAAATAGTTTATCGTCGGGGATAGTGCAAATGCGCGAATCTACCACACGTAAAGTCTGCGTATCTGCAATAGATTTAATTTTACAGGGGAATGTTGAAACTTAATTAGTTTCTTATTTTTAAGTAAGTACATATATTATATTTTGAGCTTATTTTTACACATTATGTAATTATTTAATATTTATGTGTTCGCGTATCGTTCGTTCGTGTATCGCTTGTTATGAAAATATTTTACAGAAAATATAATATAATTTATGCTCTGTGGACTGCGACACCGCGGATTTGATTTGAATATAAATTTACTAAAATGGGCACTTAATGGCTAGTTACGCGGAATTGAAATAAGATAATTAATTTTATCAATTAATGTTTAATATTCAAATCAACGCAAAAAGGTATCACACACGCACACACAATGCTTATTTCTGACAAACGTTATGTTATTAAATGAACTTCAAAGAAAATTCAACTCTTACTAAAACATTTCCTTGAAAAAACAGAATTTTACAAAAATAAATAGAAACGATCATAATTATTAAGAACAAAAACATTAATAAAAGTTTAATCTTATTTTGATTCAGGTTTAACTCAACGTATAAAAAGAGTGACAGTAACATACTGTATGTTACTGTCACTCTTTTTATACGTTGAGTTACAAGCCTCTCCAAGTTGTCACGCAGGTTTGACAGAGTCTTGTAAAAAATTTCATCGCCAGTTTCTCTACAACTCAGTATTCCCGACCTAGCATTCTCAATCCCGTATTCCTAAGCCCTTTTTGAAGACATTATGTTCTGATTTTTGTTTCCTTATTAGACTCAACTTCTGAAATAGCCAGTGTCGCACTAATTTCCTTTAGGAAGTTGAGTGTACCTTGGGCAAAATATGATATTGAATTTAAGAAGTAAGCCTCACATTTTGTCGTTTGTGTTGCAATAAGAGTATCGACTATCGAATACAGACTAATGAGTAATAATAAGTTAGGTGAGACGGTTGATACAGACAACTGTTTCAATTAAAATAAATACATACCTACATATATGAAATTGTAATAAATACTTACCTACATAATATTTAGTTAGGTGACGTGTGAAACTAGACGAGCTTAGTTGATTTTTATGACTGATTCATCCTTTACATCATTATAATAATGAGGGTGTCTGAAATTCTATTTGCCACCAGATGCCGCTATGTAGCCTTAGGATCTATCGTGTCAAAAAGCCATATTATCGTGAAACATGACAGATACAATATCGTGACATGTGACAGCAGTTTGACACGATAGATCCTAAGGCTAATAAACATAGTGGTACCCGGTGGCAAATAGAATTTCAAACACCCTAATTAATACCCAACTATCAAGACCACCCCAGTCGCACTCGAATCTTAAGATGGCGGCGGAGTTGTTCTAAGTGAGACGTTAATGCCTTCACCTTGACCAGAACTTCCCCCGACTGGGTCAGGGTGGTTCGATGACATCCGACGTCACACTATCTACGTCACGTCTCCTTCTTCTTATTTCGTGAGACAGTGCGTTTTGCCAGTTTTTTTATTTCATATTGTCTTAGGTCATCTTCTTGTTATTTTGCAAAGATATTGAGAATATGTCGCAATGACAAAATAAGTAGTGCCCAGTTCCTTGGATTATTGATAGGAGTTTATCTTTTCTGACTGTTTTGATTGACTTACATGAAATGGTTAACCGATCTTAAAGCTTTTAAAAGGTAAACTTCAGTCAGAAGAAAATCCTCTAAAACTAGGCGTTAGTAATAAGTTTCATTTTCTGCAAGACAGTCTATGAAGTTAAATTTCAAGTTTTATAAAAGCATAAATAAATCGCACAAAAAACACTCCTTAAAGTCTTGTAAGTACTAATAAGATCAATTTGCAATTTATCTAGACAAACTATGCATTATACAACCAGTGCATTATATTATGTGCCATTTGCCAATCACACATTTTGCGAGCATAATAACACTACGACGCTGTACATTTTCTCCCGATAAAAAGTAACCTTTGTCCTCTCTCCTAGTTAGTCTTTTCTCACTTCATACTGTTACTTGTATAATCTATACATCTATACATATAAATAAAATTGGAGTGTCTGTTTGTTATATTAAAATAACCGTTTAATATTTAGACGGTACTTACACCAAAATAACAATTTTTAGAATTTTTGTCTGTCTGTATGTCTGTCTGTTTGTTCCGGCTAATCTCCGAAATGGCTGGACCGATTTTGTCGGGACTTTTATTGGCAGATAGCTGATGTAATAAGGAGTAACTTAGGCTACTTTTTAACCGACTTCCAAAAAGGAGGAGGACATATTTTTACTTTTTTATTTTTTACCTATGTATTTTACATTTTGTTGACGCGGACTAAGTCGCGGGTAACAGCTAGTGTATAATATGACTAATTCTTTGTGTCTAAATATCTGTATATTTATTAGTGTACCTGTGTAATAAATAATCGCGCTAAACGCGGCAGTAAGTGGGTCAGAAAATCGCGATGCTCATCCGTTAACATCAAACATGCCGAGTGCCGACGGACGCCAGCCGACGGCGCAGTTTGTTTAATTTTTTTTTCTTTCTTTTCAAGTCCCGATTACTGTTTTTTTTTTATTTTCGAATCAGCGGTGAAACGAAAATCAATACGCACACTCCATTGAAGAACCTGTAATGAGCGTATAATATTTTTATATGAAATTGAAATAACAGGAATCATAATATCAGTTTCGAATATTGTATTTATTTATATAACGATATTGGTTCAGATGCTTACAATAAAAGTTTTATATCACAGTAGATTATGATTAGTCCTGCCGTTCCAACGCACATTTCTTAAAATGCTTTTACTGGTCTTCCTAGGACATTCTCATATTCGAAATTTAGACTACAATCAACAATTATTATTATTATTAGATTTTCTAATAAGCTTCCGGCATTAGCATCTGTGGAGGAGTAGCAAGTCCATTAAACATTAATTACAGCCTTTGATACTAATAAAAAACGCAAGTAAATACTTATTCTCTATAAGATAACGAAAAAAAAAACAATAAAACAAGAGGCTGCTCGCAACTGGAACGCGTTAATTAAACCGGAACCGTACATTTTTACCGTACTCTCCTTAGTCCCTACAAACTTACTCAAAGTACGTATGCCTATCAAACTCGGTTGAGGGCTAACGTGAATAATGAATATACCTATAACAGACATCATTTTATAACAACACTTTCGCATTTATTATATTATGATAGATATATCTTATAAGCCTATTTGTGTAGCATCCTTCGGATTACTTTCAAATGCATTATTTTCTCTACAATATATATTTAAGTGGAGATTGAAGAAAAAAAGTGAAACATGTCTGCGCTCGCTATCCGCTGTACCCGACGTCCATGTGTGCGTTGTCTTCGACAAAGGATGGGGAAAACATTTTCATGCTAGCCCTGTGACACAGTAGGAGCGGGAAGATATAAATATTTCTTGATCCATGCTATTATTAATATATATGCGAAATTATGTGTCTGTTTGTTTCCTCTTCATGCCCAAACCGCTGGATCGATTTTGCTGAAATTTGGTATGGAGATACTTTGAGTCCCGGGAAAGGACATAGGATAATTTGTGTCCCGGAAAAATTTAGGGTTCTTGCGCGATGAACGAGTTTTGCCGCAACGGAGTTGCGGGCGTCATCTAGTATTAAATATTATGCGAAATTATGTCTGTCTGTTTGTTACCTCTTCACGCCCAAACCACTGAACCAATTTTGCTGAAAGGCATGGAGATACTTTGAGTCGTGGGTAAGGACATATTAATATGATACTTTTATGCCGGAAAAAATGAACGAATTTTAGCGCAACTAAGTTGCGCGCGTCGTCTAATAAAAATATATTTTCCATAAGACGTTGCCTGCTACCTCATTGCACTGAAATAAATAATTATCAAGTAAGAAATGTTGTTTTCGTGATAAGAAATATCCCTTTCTATAATTCAAAGGCCCAAGTATAATATTATCATTACTAAATTTTAGTAAACTCGATATATTTTGATTTTTTATTATGTTTATTATTATATTGCTTATATTTTTTTATTATAGCAATAGATTTGCTTCGACGAGCACGTCATATTGTTGTATATTACAATATGTAATCATATTTGTGCACGTCCTATCTGCTGTTTTAATGCTATCTCTCTCCGTAGGGCTGCTGAAAGAGATTTCTATTTAGAAATAAGCAGACCCTTTTTGTCGTTTTCTGTATAAACTGTAATTATGTAATGTTTCCTGTGCACAATAAATTAAAAATAAATTAAAATAAAATCGGTATAGCTGTGTAACTGTGAAGCCGATAGACTAAGTCCTAATCATTGCAAATTAATTAAAATGTGAATTTTTATTTAAAGCATCACATTTAATTTTTAAATGCTTTTCAAATTCTTTTACTTGCTATAAAGGTGAAATTAGATGAGATTACTAATTTATTCACCGTGCTAAGAAAACATTTGGTGTCAAAAGACATGTTGTATTTCACCCTTCATTTGTTTATCTATGAAAGCACCTGGTCTGGGAGACCGGTGGTGATTTTTCTCGCACTCATTTGCATGAAGGGTTAAGTCTTTCGCATATTTTTAATTATTCAAGGGTCGATAATCTTTATTTCGAATGCAGCTACATTTTGATGCAGATGCTGCTATTTTTTGTTATTATTCAAAGTCGCAATATCTGTGAACATCTTACCTTTGCAACATATTGTGTTTTTTTTTGTATGTTAAAAATGATTTGTACATTAAGGTTATATATTTCCTACCATTTGCTTGCTCGATTACGCCAATGAAGCTCTTTTTTAGCATAGCATCATCTCTTATCGCAATCGCTCACTATTATACTACACGCTTTACCAAATCTATACTTATACTCCCTATCTTACCCTCTTCGTGTTGCATTCAAGTTCTCAACTACACCCGATCCGCTCTTATTCTTTGAGGGCGTCTCAAATATTCCACATTCAGCATTAATCTCATCAGCACTGAGATGAAAACTCAAAGACATTGTGCGCTACTGGAAATGTAATTAAATAATGCTAGATTTTTCTCGACTTTTGTGAAAAAATATGTCTATTCTCGAGTGATATCGCTGGCTTTGAAATAACTATTGTTGACTTGCGTAAGAAGGAATCTGTCTGTAATATTGCTGTGTGATAGCTTTTTATTTTCTAATGAGCTGCAGCCTGCAACTCAAAATATACGGATAGCTTAAAAAACTTAAATATATACAGTGTGTTTGTGTAAACACCGTTATCCTTGAAACCATCAAATGAGCCCGTCAAAATGAACAACTTTTTCTATATGGCCACAGAATAGATAATAGTACAAGTATATATGGCTTCGATCACGTAAGTATATATTATATGTGATCAAAGATCTATGGTCCAAATCTCACACAGCTACATTTGTATCTATGGTTCAAACCTGGTTTGTATCATAAATAAAAAATATAGCTGAAGTTAACCAATCAAAAGCGCCGGTAAATAGATAAAACCCTGCCAAAAAATCTAAAAAAAGGTACCAGGTATATGTCAACGTAGTTGATTCCTAGGCAGATGGCGGACCTAAGTAATTTTGTAGCATTATGTCAAACCCATCCGACCGAGCACAATTCACAGCTAACATTGAATTGACATAAGCCGACCAAATGACGTAGGTTCGTCAACTGCCTAGGAATCAATTTCTTCGATGGTACTATGGCGTTAGATGGAACTTACATCAGGCGCCCGCCACTCGTTTGCAAAATATTAAGACGTCCAACAAGACAATGTTTCTTGCGTAGGGGAGTCCCCCCGTCATTTTGTCGTCGTCGTAAATTCACCAAATGTGAGCCATAAATTCGCTCGCAGTAATGTACCGTGATGGTAGAAAGTATTATTTATGTACATATTTCGTGGTCATTAACTGCGGCTGGGAAATTGTTTGTTTATCTGTGTGTCGTCTGATGTCGACGTATTGTCCGAGCCACGAGACAAGACACAAATTTCGTGACAAGCGTTCAGATTTAGACCATATAAACGTTTTTTTTTAAGAGATATTGGCAATACCACATATTCTTTGCATCCTTGCTTATACTATATAATATAAACTCCTCATATCAAAGGGTTGCCGGGTTTGTTACCATATGCACCGTCGAGGAAATTTATTTCTAGGCAGTTGACGGACCTACATCATTTGTCGGCTTATGTCAATTCAATGTTAGCTGTGATCGGTCGGCTTGGTTTTAACTTTTACTTAACGCGGCCAAATTACTTAGGCCTTACGTGCCTAGGAATCAACTTTTCTGATAGTATATTATACAATATACGACTTAATATTATGTCCAGTTTCTGAGAGTTTTGACTTTAGTTTATCTATTCAATTATAGTGCCGTGTTGTTTAATGCGTAAATGTTTTGACTTTTGGCGTTATCCTTGATTTAGTTTCCTTGATTTAGTAAGTCAGATAGTTTAGATCGGACACCGGTGTTGGGACACATTGTATAATAATCTAATAGCTTTGTCCACACTGTGCCTTTTTCTGTTCGTCAAAGTCATGCGTTATAGCGCAGTCAACAGCGAACGTGAGGCATGCCCGTGACGCATGCCCTCTGACCGTATTCATAACTTCGAAAATGACAATATTGGCGTTGCGTTTTGCGAATTATTGAATGCGCCAATATGAAAGTTGATGACGAAAATTGAAGATGAAAGTGCACAGTGTGGACATAGCTATAGTATCGCTTGTCTAAGAAAACTTAACTTTATTTCGAGTGTAACTTAACAACCTATATGGACGCTGTTAAAGATTCGACAATTTAGAACAAGACTGCATTCAAAATGTAATAAAAATGTGGATTAGGACACAAATATTGTTGACCATATTGTCTTGCCATAATTTAAAATTTTAGTTTTCTATTTTCTAAATATTCCTAAATTTTCTACTCGCTTTTGCATTTAACACTATTTTATAGTATTTAATATCAGGGTATTATCAAAACAAACAAAATATTTTATATATTTATTAGTGACGTAGAATCCAGAAACGTCGGAAGTGCGGTACGGAAGGGCGGGGGCGGGCGGCGGAACTTCCTGCCCAACTGACAACCTGAAAATAAGAAAAAAAAAGTTAACTTCATAATATTACACAGACATTTTAGGACATTCACGCATTCGTTTATCGCACGGAAACGTTTTTATGTGATAAAAACTATTCTATATACTTTTCCCGGTACTCGAAGTTTCTAATCTCTATACGAAAATGAAAAACCTTACAGTGTTTTATCATGAAAAGAAAATAGCTGGACACAAAAACAAACTTTTGTGGTAATCATACATTATCATATTATATGTTTAGCCCAAATGTAAGCCCAATATTTTTGAAGCAAATAAAGAAACAAATAAATCCTCTTTGTAATTATAGATTAGTATCTTGATCTATATCTGTGATTACTGATTAGTATGAATTTTACAGTAAAGAAACAATTTTTCCGCATAATCTTGAGGGGTCGAAACTGTAAACACTCGAGTTAATTGTTACAAATGGTTGTGCCACGACCATTGCTCGTCCATTAGACGATCAAAACAACCACTAATTACTGGGGGAGAGGTTGTAAAAAAAATTAAGGAAAAGAAATCAAGAAAGTATGTTTGTGAGGCTCCATTTTGTAAGGTAATAATATTCTTAGCGTAATTTTAGATTTAATACTTTTCATACCATTCATTTTAAATTATCAATTTCTAACTGCCGTACTCAGAGTGGAACATTAATAACTTAAATGTAACTAATTCAAAATTTTGACATAAGCCCCATACATTATCTGTCAAACTCTTCATTTAATTGAAGGTTAATCATAACTAAATGTCTCTGAGTACGGCGGTTAGACAAAGACAATTTGATAGCTACCATAAGCTTATGATAAATACCCGGTAGCTTTTTGGTTGTAGGTAAATCCTATTCAATCTGATTTTGCTAATTAATAGTAAGTACTCTCTAGGTTTCCAAAAAAACATAAAATCAAGATAATTCAGAAGATAACACGAGAAAACTTAAAATAGCAACAAAAAATAGCAGTTTATTTCGACGAAGAAAATTGTTTAAAATTACCCACAAGACAAACGGAACCGCGAGTCGTCAAGCTTAAACAGCTGCCGATTGGCTCGTTAATTTCAACCACCTTCGATTAGGGATCCGTATGCAAGGCTTCACACCAAAAACTTCCTATACAACTTATTATTAGTTACGCGACGTCGGGAATGGAAGTATTTAAGTAGTCACCCTCGGGGTCCATTGCAAGAATTAATGAAATGACCTTTGCGGTCCACACATTTTATAAAAACGAAAATTACAATGGTCATTTATTTATGTTAAAATATGAAAAATTTCGCTAAGAAAAGTGAAAATTTTTGTTGCTAATTATTATCATCTATCTAAAGTTTGGAGTAAAATTGGTGCAAGCTATTGATATTGAGTCCTGGAGATGTTCATCAGAGTCGAGACTGATATTTATTTTTAACGAAGTTCATCTTCGAAAGTGCTTGGTCCGCACACAATGGGTCGCCGGTCCGGATGCGGACCGCGGTCCGCCATTTGGTGATCCCTGAAGTATACTATTTCAAATTTTTGGTATGTTGGTACTACTGTGTTCTACCTGGAAGATTCTTTTATTGACCAAAGTGTTGAATTTAAGTAAGATGTCAAAATAAAGGCAAAGTTTTCGTATACACGATTGCGCCTAAGCTAGAAACTTACAAAAATCTAAGTGTAGCATTCCTATTCTTGACCACTTTCGAGACAGGCCGCTCGCGCTATGAATTTCAAGTTCAAATTCAGTAAGCTTTAAAAAAATAACTACAGAACCAATTGATTGAATCTGTCTCGCGCTTATCGCTTTTCTCGTAGACGCCGTGACTGATTTGATTAGGGTCCTCTTTTTGTGCTAACCCATTATGTCAGGTCTTGTGTCTACAGGATGTCGTGCAACGCAAAAAAAAACATATTCCTGTAGACGCTTTTATTTAATTATTCTACTGATAAGCGATTTTATGAGATTAAGGTAATGCCTGTTAGCTTTAGGGCCGAGATATCGATTAACAGTGGCTTAATATTAAATGACTGTTTATATTAAAGGACTAAAAAGAAAACTTTAGACGACATAATCGAAACCGACAAGAGATGCGACAAATTTAAATCAAACTTTATTTACCTACCGCAAAATATAGATATATACGACATACGTTTTTCCTTTGATTATAAAGCGTTTTTCATTGCCAGATTTAGAATTTCAAGCAGCACAAGGCTGCACAGCAGGATCTGAGCTAGCCCACTTATTACTACATCATACGTTTTGGTTATTATAGAGACATTTCATTAGCTCTAAGACTACTTCTCAAGGCTTTTACTCAGAGAGAAAAAAATAAACCACTAAAATTGGGGGGTGCTTGCCCACCGCGTATTTTTAACACGCTTTTATTAGTTTGGACTGTATGTAATATCAGAGAAGTTGATTCCTATCATATGCAAATCGAGGACCTAAGTAGTTTGGTCGCGTTACGTCAAGCCCAGCTGACAGATCACAATTAACATTGGATTGACATATTTGACCAAATAACGTTGGTCTATCAATTGCATAGGAATCAACTTCCTCGATGGTACCTATATGATGGAATCTTTGGCCACGATTTTACTTATCACCAGTAGTCTAAAATTAATTCGAAATTTTGCATACATGGTAAGAGCCAATGACAATGCAATAATGTGTTAAATTTTTTTGCAAAAAATTAAGCGTATTTTTTAGTTTTTTTTAACTATTATTTATTAAACACTATTAACGGATACAATGAAAAAACAATGAAATAGATTAACCGTCAGAAAATACGATTCCGGTACAATAAATACATCATTTGTAATTAATAGTCGAGGAAAAAAGTTATTTAGTTCCACCTCGCCGCGTATCCGCTTATACGTGCTCCGTAATCTAAAGTTCTATTGTTTATTAGGTTACTCATGCCATACATACAGGGTACCTAACATGGTTTAGATAGACATAATATAACTTAGGATTGCAGTGCCTACTGTCTCAGTTTCAACCAGAGCAGTTGACCATATTACTTAATATAGTACTTGTAGCTAGACTTGTTAATAGGCTGTAGCACATGTTACGAGATAGAGTGGTCTGTTCTCTGTCTCTTTATCTCAATTTTGATGATCTCTGGACTCTGTTAGACAGTCTGTCGGAATATGTGCTCATCATAGATTCTACTGTAATTTTACTTAAAAGTTTCTATTACTGCTCGCTTATTTTACTACGGATCTCTTTGTTGCAATAATTAGCCCCAATTTCACCAACGACTGTTAAAGTTAACGCTCGAATTAGTATCATGTTACCTCTTTCGTTTTTCTTATGAATGAAAGAGAAGACTTGACATTTTAACAAGCTGTTAGCACTAACAGACGTTGGTGAAATTGGGGCTTTATCTAATAAAAATATATTAATAGATTGTAATCTTGTTTTCCTAAGATTCTACGGTGCGTGTATGTATGCTAATGTTGCTACGGCTGTAAGGAAATTAGTTTGGAGTTTCTGTTGCTCGACTACATTAGAAAAAGGGTTATCACTTATCAGAGAGTATGTACCATTTATTGTAAGTATGTTAAATGTTTTTAAGCGCTCTCCAGCCTAAACAGATTGAAAGATTTTAGCTTGTTAGCTATCAGAGCTGTCTTTAATATACTATAATTTCTCATAAAGTTGTATTAAGGGCGGATTCGACCAAACTGGAGTAAAATTTTACTCGAGTAAAACTGTTTCCTGATCTAAGAGTAAGCTGGTTTTGCGTTTTTCCAATTTCTAATCCAAGAATGAGGTAATTAATTACACGGGAGTAAATATTTACACGGGCTATTTTGGTGGAGTAAATATTAAACTGAGAATAGTTGCACAACAGGGTGTCAACTGTCACTGTCGGTGTCATTGTGAACTATAATTGACATTTTATTTCATACTCTTTGAGTAACTTGGTAAAATGCAAACGATAATATCCTAGAGTAAATTAAAGGAGTAAAATTATTCTCATGATAGTTATACTCGTGTAACTTCAAGTTTGGTCGAATTGGGCCTTAATAGTATAATTTCTTATATTTATCTCTACTGAGATATTTGACATAGGTTTATCAAAATACAATAAAGTACCATTTTACTTATTTTTACTATGGATTTGTTTATTATAAGTTAATCATAATAGGAATCACACATGTCCAATGCCCAAAAATAATTATCGGCCATCAAGAAATTAAGCAACCGAAAATATGAAACCCACAACCCAGGTGACTCAACACCCGTTGTCCAAAATGTCTGGGCTAATATGTGCAGGTGTACCATTAAAGACTCTTTATGCTATCACCGCCATCTTGGGCGCCATATTGTTTTTGAATTTATCGCAATAATTACGACATGTTACGACAGCGGACAAATGAAAGCAAAAAATTTAAATTTCAAATAACGCAGTCATGTTTATAAAATATTTTTCCATGACACGATTCTGATAGCGTTTATTTAAATGTGAACTCAAAAATATATGGCTTCATTTTATTTGATAAGGTTAGGGATTGTGTTGATATCTGGGTCCGTATCAACGTTATAAATATAATGTTCTTGACAATAAGATAGTTTCTTAGTATATTATATTATACAATAGACTATTTTTAAAATTGATCCCCCGAATCTAGAGGTTTCACTTCACATTCGCATGAATTCATGGTTTCAAATAACTTGAAGTGGCAAAGCAGTATCGTGTTGCACGCTTTTAAATATTTTCTCTACGTTGAGCGAAATTATGTAGTATTAGCTACGAATAGTAAATTGTAGAACGCTAAATTAGGGCTAACTACCCATTCGTTGAGTTATCCTCTGC
The DNA here is from genome assembly GCF_905147365.1 of Aricia agestis. Lineage (NCBI taxonomy): Eukaryota > Metazoa > Arthropoda > Insecta > Lepidoptera > Lycaenidae > Aricia > Aricia agestis. The sequence continues at coordinate 15,012,706 of NC_056428.1, read as the reverse complement.
TTGGCAACTTCAAATTTCCATTCAAAAATACAAGAAATAACAGGATTCTCTACTGTATATAAAATCATACTGTATTTAAAGTGGCAATAATTGGGTGCTTTACCCGGCTAGTCCCTACATATTACCAAGATTACAGCTATTTAAAAAAATCACTCACTCCTTAAAGCGTGCACATACAAGCCTGGGGCATCGAAGCATTAGATAAACCATTAGAGCCACATATCCCCCAATTTGAATATCTCACCATTTAAAACTACTATAACTCAGTGTGGTCTTAGCGCGACGTAATTAAAAACACTATCTCTATGAAGATCGGATACGTGCGTAGTTCCCAACGATTCCCGAATCGTATTAACTACTATTCATTAGAGGAGAGTGGGACTACTTCATTCCTCACAATTTTACCAGAAAAAAAACTTTAAACTGAACCTCTTTACGAATTTTGTTGATAAAAAGTATTTCAATATATTGTTCTTCGGTTTGGTGGTCAAAAGTTTTAAAATTTACAATATTTTCTTTGCTTTTGCAAAGTTTTATATCATGACTTATTTAATTTCGTGTTAATTGATTTGCACAAAGCAACACATACATCTGAACGGTTTAAGGTGCACTTAAAATTAGAATTAAGTTGTTTTTATGACGAAAAAAAACATGTTAAAAATGTGCATTTAAATCTACTCACCAATAATAATTTGAAAATTTAATATAATGATTAAAAGAAAAAAAAAATGAAGAGATAGTCAAAAATTATCAAAAAAGTAGTAAATAAACGCTCGAATAAAATATTATAAAGTTTTCTTATTGTTATTCTACCTTAATCTTACAAACTTACTTTTTTAATCTCAGTCACCCATTGTACCCGGTCTCCCCTACATTATGCAGGTAAACGAAAATTATTATGTTAATCAATGCGGAGTGAAAGCGTTAACGCTGTCCAGTTAACTTTGTTTCGATCACGATAATACACAAAATTGTTAAGTAACAATTTTTAGGGGAATTGGTGTTTATGTGCTCGTTTTAGTATTTTATTATTCATATAGATAAAGTCTCGTTTGACACGCCGCTGCACACATAAAATATGATTTTATTAATAAGCTCTGGTTAGTTGATGCATATTATATTTTGACGCTTTCGATTTGAGTATTATTAATATAAGACAATATTATTATGAAGTTGTTTTTCAAGAAGTGGAAAATTGAAATCATGGGCGTAGTGAGGGGTTTTAAGCTTATACATTTTAACCCTAATAATATAAGTAATAATCGAAAATGATATGAAAGTCTCATATATCTTTATATAATTTTAACATGATCGTTAATATTATTTCAATAGTTTTTTTTTTTGTAATTTAATACAATTTAAAAAACCGTTTTGTCCCTGTTTTTTTGTTTCCCTGTTATTATGTAAGTTGAAAACTTTTATTTTGTGTCTGTAACCAATATGACAACAATTTTTGACATGATGGATTATTTATTCACTCAATCAAAAAGATTCAATCACACACCACACCACGTATCTTCTTTTCTTCTAGCATAATATTATTTTTTTAAAACCTCATGGAATAAAATATACAGTTTAATAATTATGTCTGATATTATCAGCGTGTATAAATTTGGTGTTAATAAGTTTATTATCACCAATCCCATCACCGGTGGTGTCAATACCCTTACATTCACGGTCTAATGCCTATGAATTTTGAACAAACGAGCATTCGATGCACCTACTGGCAAGTGATCTATTTACAGACCGGATGTTGTCCAAACTTCTTTGTAGTACAAACAACTTTCGTTTTATTAATTCATTTATCGCGCAGAACCCATATTTGTTTCTGAGATGAAAATTATCGACCTATCTCCCTTCCGGAATAAATTTCACGAATTCTTGAAAATTTGGCGTATTTTATGATTTTAGTATGGATATCGGTTAATTCTGCTTAAAAAAAGAAATAAAAAAAGAGAGACAAACGGTAAGCTACAGCATACGTTTATATTTTATAATTACTTAATCAGTACATACTTATATAAAACCACATAATGGGTAAAAACTTAAATATGCGTTCTAACTTCTAGTAAAAACAAGGTGCCTTAAAATTTTTAGCTCAGACAGTAATTTGAATATTTTTAAAATTTGTTGCGATGTATATGATAACGGAATAATTTAACTAAAAATTAATTTTATTAATTGTTAATTACATAAACTACTGTTAAATAATAATTGATTGTTATCTACTAAATTTATATAGGAGCTACGCGTTGGAATTTTGAATAAAACTATGCGATTAAATCGCAAAAATAGTTTTACTTAAAGTCATGATTTATTTTACTCTTTAATATTATCCTTATTAGTGTTATCATTTACGTGCGTCATTTGAGTAATAACTTTAGCTTATAATTGACTGCAACATAGTTATTAATCATACACTAAATATATTAAAAATAAAATACACAATATATATTTAATCAAAATGTGTATAAGGGGCCTGGGGCACAGTCTTTCAGATACATAAATGCCTCAACTACAATATACAACCACAGAATATATATTAGCTGTACCATAAAACTAATAAAGTAATACAACTAATAAACAACCAATAAAATATTTTTTCAGTAGCTAAGTTTTTTTTTTAATGAAATAAGGGGGCAAACGAGCAAACGGGTCACCTGATGGAAAGCAACTTCCGTCGCCCATAGACACTCGCAGGATCAGACGAAATAGGGTAATAGGGTAATAGGTAGGGGATTGGACCTCCGGTAAACTCACTCACTCGGAGAAACACAGCGCAAGCGCTGTTTTACGCCAGTTTTCTGTGAGAACGTGGTATTTCTCCGGTCGAGCCGGCCCATTCGTGCCAAAGCATGGCTCTCCCACGTATAAAATCGTTACTGCTTAGTGCCTACAAAATCTATCTTACTTTTCTCTCAATATTTCTACTCAACTTCGAGGTATTATAATAATTTAGTATTGACCAACTGAAGTAGATATTTTTCAAACATTTTTGAGAATATAATATTAGAATATCCATCCAATTTTTTTGAGATTTGAAAGTTTTTTTATTTGGTCTCTCTTTACTCTACATTTTATAAAATAATTATTTAACTACTCTCTACAGTCTACATTATAACGGATTTAAACGAGTAAAAAAAACTATGTTTTATGTTAATTTGAGGTTAATTTTATGAGTGAAAACTATGGCCTTAGCTGTCACGAACTATATTAATTACCGAGGGGTAGATACACGTATAACAATGTATAACGCCTATAGCTATCTAAACTAACAATCTAACGATTTTGTCAAATATTGGACGATAAATTAGATGCTAAGTCCACATAAAACCCGTACAGCGTTTCCGACATCGATGTACTATAGAAAAATAGATACCTACATGACGATAAAAGGAAAAAAATATGTGTGGTACTCGGGGCTAAAGGGCTAAAGCGATTTCATAACATTTTTTATCAACTAATGCAATTAGGGTAAATGACTACCTTTTAAGTAAAAGCCTTAAAGTTAAAACTTTAAAGAACTATACTTTTTTATTATCTAAAAAAATATGAATCTAAAGAAATATCCACATCCTCCTATTTGTGAGTCGATTAAAAAATCGGCCAAGTGCGAGTCGGACTCGCGCACGTAGGGTTCCGTACCGATATAGGGCAAAACAGGCTAAAAATGGTGTTTTTTGTATTATTTAAATAATAAAAAAATTAATTTTTATTTTAATATTATTAAATATCAAGTACACATAATATTATAACAAAAGAATGTGTGAAAAACTCAAGTGACTACCTCTTGCCATTATTGATATAGAGCGAGAAAGGCCAAAAAAAATCACGTTTGTTGTATGGGAGCCCCTCTTAAATATTTATTTTATTTTGTTTTCAGTATTTGTTGTTATAGCGGCAACAGATATGTGAAAATTTCAGAAGTCTAGCTATAGCGGTTCTTGAGATACAGCCTGGAGACAGACAGACGGACAGACAACGAAGTCTTAGTAATAGGGTCCCGTTTTTACCCTTTGGGTACGGAACCCTAAAAACGTTTGGGCAAACAACTAGGTACCTAGGTAGCTTCTATTTCTTAGTCATCGTTGTTTTTTGTTCAATTTGCATTACTTATCTGACGATCGGTAGTTAATTTTTAATTGTGACGATGGTTAACCGTCAGTTACACGCAACCACAATGGAGGTTACGATGCGGAAAGAGTTTTTATCTCTGAAATAGGTTGTTATTGCCATGGGCCTAACGCTTGGGAGTGGGATTCGTTACGCAAGAAAAACGTTTTAAACGCATAAAGGATATAATACGGGAGCCCTAGAACAATTTTTGTTTTGTTGATTACAGAACCCTAAAACGGAACCCTAATCAGCAGATTTTTTTTGGTATATTGGTAGGTTAATAGTTATATAATTTATGTGTAACATTGTCCTGAAAATAGAACAATCAATATTTTAGGACCATCAAACCAAAGTATGAAAATCTTTCTATCTCTGTTAGCTATCACTTGCAAGATTTTTCGAAAATAAAAATGTTGTTTGTCTTATCGATATGAAGCAAATCCCAAAAAATTTGCTTGATAGTAATAAAAAAATATATTCTATGGCTCCCTGACTAATATTTAAGGATGGATAGGAATAAATAGTTGTTAATTAAATCCATACTAATATTTTTAATAAAGGATATTGAAGGATGGATAGGAATAAAATATATTTGTTAATTAAATCCATACTCGTACTAATATATTAATGGTATTAAAGGATGGATATTGGATAGGAATAAATAGTTGTTAATTAAATCCATACTATAACTATTGTGAATGCGAAAATGTCAGTCTGTGTGTTACCTCTTCATGACCAAATCGCTGAACAGATTTTGCTGGGTATGGAGATATCATCCCGAAAAAAGGACAAAGGATACTTTCATCCCGGAAAAATATACGATTCCCGCGCGGTACAAGAATTTTGGCTCAACTCAGCTGCAGGCGTCATCTAGTAAAAAAAATGTTATTGGAATTTCAAAAACCATTAATTTTCAGTCACCCAAAATAAATAATCGGCCAAGTGCGAGTCGGACTCGCGCACGAAGGGTTCCGTACGATTATAGAGCAAAATTAGGCCAAAATTTGTGTTTTTTGTATGGGAGGCCCTCTTTAATTTTTTTATTCAATATTAATATTAAATAACACATAAAACTAAGGACTGTCTAAAAAATTCAAGTACCTACATGTTGCTATTATTGATATAGAGCAAAAAAGGTCAAAAAATCACATTTGCTGTATGGGATATTAATTTTAATTTTAAATATTAATTTTATTTTGTTTTTAGTATTTGTTGTTATAGCGTCAGTAGATATACAAAATCTGTGAAAATTTCAACTTTCTAGCTATTACCGTTCTTGAGTTACAGCCTGGAGACGGACAGACAACGAAGTCTTAGTAATAGGGTCCCGTTTTACCCTTTGGGTACGGAACCCTAAAAAGCAGGTGGAAAAAACTATGCCAAGCTGTCATTAAACTTTTCAACTTGAATTTCACTATAAAAGGGTCGTCACTTGACAGGAATCGTCCTAACAATGGGCTTTATATCAGAATGACTTAATAACGCAGTTAATTTTTATACTACCAACAATTAATGTAGCGTCAGAAAGTTAGACATTGTTGGAAAAATGTTCTAAGCGACTAGTAACGCGCATAGCAAGAGTCAGGCTGCATTTTAAACATGTATTATATTCTTGAATTTTAAACATTGATTCAGTTTATGAAAATTGAAATACATTTCCAAAAATTAATATAAAATGATGGAATATTAAAACAGAGACGTTGTTCGGAATATTTGTTTTAAAAAAGCTAGATATTTAATCTAATCTTTAGAGGTAAAAAATATTATAATAATTTATTGAGAAGGGCTGAAAATCCATGCTGATATTATAAATGCGAAAGTGTGTCTGTCTGTCGGTCTGTCTATTACCTCTTCACGCTTAAACAGCTGAACAGATTTTGGTGTTTGGTATAGAGGTCCATTGAGTCCCAGGAAAGGACATTAGATACTTTTTGTGTTGATAAAAATGTACCTACGGTTCTCGCGCGACAAACGAATCTCGGCGCAACGGAGTTACGAGCGTCATCTAGTAGACTAACCGAAACCAAAATTAACAGAAATAGTCTCAGGTCGCACACACAGTAATTGGGACTTTGCCAGTGTTGCTGATGTCTTTGGGAGACGCATTCACTTTGAACCAGACGACTCGTCTGACCCTTTTCCCAGTTACTTTTATACTTATAAAAAAAAATTAAAAAGCGCACCCTTTATACTGAAAGTTATAAGTAAACAAATCTAAAAAAGTTAGACTTTTTTGCTGTTCGTACACAAAGGATGGCTTTATGTGGGTATAATTAAGCAGCCATATTACCCATCCAAGGTGTCATAATTGTACCGATGGCCGAACTGATGTAGATGTTAAGTGATAAGATCGTAAAAATATTTGTGTCTGAAATTGGTCAGTTCCTAGATTCGGATCTTTAGTGGTCCTGACATCTGTAAAGTACAACGAGCTTGTAAAATGTTTAATTATTAGATTCAATTAAAATATTGATGAAAAGTCAAGTTGCATAAGATCGAATTTCATGTCCCAAATCATTCAAATTGATGTCCCAGGAACTACATTTAAATATAAGAGTGGTAACTTGGCTTGGCTCGGAAAATATTGTATTAATTAGTATCCACAACGTAAGTAGAGCTCTAACTTGACATACTTACTTATTAGTTATTACATACGAAAAAGCATACCTAATACAACCTAAAATATTATAGAATATAACAAAACCGCTTATGAGACTCATAAAAATGGCTACACACTTCAGGAAAAAAATCAATTTGGGCCCCCCAAAATGAACGTATCATATTTTCTGCCACCCCTCATTTTGGCGCGATAGCGTGAGGGAGACGGTCTATATTTGGTGCGAGAGGGAAAGAGATGGGCGACAAACAAAAATTGTTGGAAAAAACATGGTCGCGAGTAGGGAATAGGGTACTGAAGTGGCATATTAGTGAATGTCATAGAGCGTGCTAGCGCTGATATATTATGGATCTTATTGATTTCTTATTAGATTCTAAGAACTTTAAATATATAGTATAATATAAGATTCAAAGCTGGTAGATAAACGCATAGGGAGACCGGAGAGCTAGAAAATTTAATATTTCAAACACGTGTTCCTATTTGCAAGGCTTTTGCAAACTTCCATCACAAGCGTAACTTAAAAGGGGTAGGAACTACTATTTGCGAGCAACTTAATATAAAAATTGAAAATGTAGCTGTAAAATATAATATATTTACTCATGCAGATAGTATAGTTATTAGTTACTATACTATAGTTTAGTTAGCAAAGATTGGTATGGAAAGGATTTAATAAAACACCTTAATAAGACAAGAAGTACATAATATATAATAAAAATATGCACTATTTACAATATATGGCACTGTCAGACCAAATGAGAGTTAAATTAATTAAAAACATAATAGTAAGTATACTCAAAATTACATTGAAAAGAAGAATATATACTTTTCTTAGCTTAACCAAGTTCATTCTAAAATATCGATTGATTTTCCAAGGCCTAACTGGGCCACGGTGTTAAACGTTTAATTAGGGGCCAGGGTGCAGGGGCGAGCCCCTAATTCAAGGCCACGATTCATTAGCTAATAAGGCTGAGCAGTTAACGATAGAACTCTTTCATGGTTGTGATCGGACTTCGGGGGTTGTTAAGAGAAGTAAATAAATATGATACCAATGACGAACTAACCTTATAATTTAATGGCTTAATAGAACTAACTTAAATATAATAGTTACTTAATTGAATTTAATTTTAAAGATCGTGTCATGTAAGTAGTACATTTAATTGTACCCGATTTTATTAATAATAATAAAGGTATCAAAAGTATATACTTAACGCTGTTTTTACACTACTTTGATCTAAGTTTTCTTATTGTTTTAAATATAATTTTAAATAATAGTTAGATCAGTTAAATGCAGGCAGGCAGTAAGATATTCTAGGCCTTTTTTTAATGTTATTTTTTCTACTTTAATTAATTGAAACTATACCAAATTTTTACGTGACAGATCTTCAATACGGTACTCTACCAATCAGTACTAACTAATGCAATCTCAAGAGGTGAAATACCATTTTCCTTTCATAATATTACGGGAACGTATTGAAAAATAAAAGGAAAGGTAGAAAATAAAACTCAATTTAAAATATCTACGATTCAATCTACTTCTAAGGCCGAACAAATACGCATAAACCTATCAACATCCTACACATAGGGCTTTAAATTCACATAAAATACCTCCACAAAGAAGGAAAAAGTAACGCGAAGGAATCACAACTACTATCTCAAAATTAATCTTAAGCTTCGCAACGCGAACTCAACCTTAAACCATGTCAATAAAATTCAAAATTTAGTACCAAACGGATCCGTAAATTGGTTTTTCGGTGGGCTATAATTTGGACTTTAATTTGTTGGAATAGAGTTGAATTTCGACTGTTTTAGGGTAGCAAGTTTGTAATACGGGTGACGATGCGAAGTTAGTGGAAAGAAAAGGGAGTTAAGGGTGGTTCCCCCTGTTTCGGGTTTTCAATAGATGTTTGAGTTGCGCGATTTAAAAGGCAGACAGGTGTAGTTAAGCAAATGTGGTTGTTATTTAAGATACGCCTAAGAGATCCCAGAGTTCTTTCATGAAGTATAAAAGTGTAGTCAAATTGGTTAAGAAACCTACAGGAAAGATTTTTCATCAAAATATTATGTACTAGATGAGGTACGCAACTCAAAAATTTTCCGGGATAAACAGTAACCCACCAAAAAACATTTTATGTAAAATGTTACCTCGACGACTACAGAAGGTTTGCGCTGTGAAAAAAAGACATCAGATCTATAAATGTAGAGCCAAGCTTCTGAATCTACGCGGCCTAATTCTATCGATCCTAACTCCAACAAATTCTACTTATCAGTAAGTATGTATAGATTCGCTATTTCGCTACCGTCTTGGAGGTGAGGCGAATATTTAGTTTCTGATCTGAAGTTAGTAACGAAACAGCCAAGCTCATATTTAAACTTCCATTACTTACCAAACATAATATTTTACGGCGCATAACCAAACTGCGTATTTTAGATATCAATAAAATCTAAAGTATTTATGATATTCAATTAAGACTTTATATGTTTGAAAAGTCTATCCTGAAAAAAATTAATATGAACTATCTGCTACAATGGAAACCAATTCTATGTGGGTTCAAAAAAACGGCAAAACCCTTCGAGAAAAGATAGGCAGTGCTCGTCTCGGCGGGGACACTACCGTGTGCCCAGATCCTTTGTCCTTTCCTGGGACTCAAGGTATGTCCATACCAAATTTCAGCTAAATCGGTTCAGCGGTTTGGGCGTGAAGAGGATAAACTCCTGTAAAAAACCGTACACAAATAGGTATATTATTCAAAAATGTAATAACTAAAATTCAACTGTATGTCTTTACCTAGAAATATTAAAGATATATAAAATTCTTTGTAAAATACCTCCATAATAATTAGCGACATTATAATAAAGCTGCATAATATAACGAAGTTCTTTGAAATTGTTTAAGGGTCAATTATTAGACGCGTGTAATTTGACGGAGGAATGTAAATGAGGCTTAAGTGAGCTGTCAGCATTGTAAGGGAATACCTCTTAAATGAACCCTCAATTTGAGTACTGGTTAAACTACAGTTAAAATTAAAAAGCGGTTAGGCGGTAAAATTATTTTTTCGTCGGCAAGAGATTTTTTCTTTATGATGAAGGAGAGAAGGAGACATAGGCATAATACTAGCTGCTTATCCTTAGTAATGGCTAATTCAAGTATTTTTAATAGCCGTATATCTATCTATCTATATATATATATATATATATATATATATATATATATATATATATATATATATATATATATATATATATATATATATATATATATATATATATATATATAAAAATGGATTTTCAATTGTAATGCTAAAACTCGAAAACGGCTGAAAGGATTAATAGGATAATTTTAGTATTAAAATATTCGTAGAAGTCCAGGTAAGGTTTTAAAGTGACACGAAGTTCACCGGGACAGCTAGTTTTAATATAATATTATTATAAATACGAAAGTGAATCTGTTACCTCTTCACGCCCAAACCGCTAAACCGATTTTGCTGAAATTTCGTATGGCGATACTTTAAGTCCTGGGAAATTACATAGCATACTTTTTATTCCAAAAGAATGTACAGTTCCCGTGCGATAAACGAATTTTAACGCACCTGAGTTGCAGGCGCCATCTAGTTCACCTATACATAAGCTTGTCTAAAAGATGCTATCACAAAAAATAAAAATCAGAGTCAAAATCAGTACTTAATAAGCAATGGTTCTCTCTAGGGTATTAGTGGTAAGATGAAAGAATCCCTGTAGATCACAGAGATCCCTGGATCATTATGATCTACGAGCCTCAGGCCTAATAAGGCGATGCAGTCCAAATGACAACCAATTAGTGGACTTGACAAATATTTATAAATATTAAAGACATAAATTAGAATTTCTTTCCAGTTGAAATAGGACCTTGAATATTTGAGATAGAGTTGAGTTTTGGTGGAGTGGCGGAGGGTATTACAAGACAATGCAGCGAAGAAAAGATGTTTCATAATGACATCATTAAGTCGTAGTCTGGTCGAGTATTATCTTGCTGTGGACGGCTCTTCAATTCTTTAGAATTTATTAATAAATAATAACTGGCACATAATATAAAATATTGAATGCGCTCTAACTGTGTCTACACTCCACAGATTTATTTGTGATTGGTGACAGGTTGTAATAATTTTAATCCGACTACCAAAGAGGGCAGGATATTTTCTCTATAAATAAAATTTTGTCTTCCTGTGAACGAATTGTCCCAAAAGTAGAGTATAAATTCAAGAGTATAAATTTGGATGATGAATTATAACTATAAAGTAGATTAAGAAAGTTTGAACAACTTCTTTGGCACAAATACTTTCTTCTGAACTAAAAATCTTGCTACAGAAAAAAAATCCGAAACATCACCTGCTTGTAAGCCATTTAATGTAGTCGTGAACATAGCTCAAAATACTTTCGTACGGAATTTTCGTAACAAACATCCAACTGATGAAATCGAATAACAAACATCCATTACATCCAATTTGTTTTATAACATTACTTAGATATATAATATAGCTGCGTTCTTCATATTCAGCGCTACGGAGCATTTTTCAGGGCAAAACTCACCCTCGTATAACACGACAAACTTAAATCTCGCAAGTCATAAGCTGAAGCGAGAAATATTTTTATATTCAATACTAGCTGTCCCGGTGAACTTCGTGTCACTTTAAAACCTTCCCTGGACTTCTACGAATATTTTAAGACTAAAATTAGCCCAATCTGTTCAGCTGTTTTCGAGTTTTAGCGTTACTAACACAATTAGAAATCCATTTTTATATATAAAGATTTACAAGTATGAATGGGAAATTATGCCTGTCTCAGTCTGTTACTTATTTTGATAAAAATAGATAATAATTTGTCATTTGTGTATTGGATAAACCTAGGATAGACGCTAGCACATAAAAATGTGAGGTGCCCACGCAAATATTGATTTTCTGCACAAAGGCAGTCGCCGGAAACATCTAGAAGTTTTTATTTCCAATGCATAGTTTAATCGTTATTAAAAAGATATATTTCGCAGACCGCGTTTTACATGCATCCTTTTTATGAAGGCTAGGCTAGGCTAGGCTAGGGCATTCCTCTCAAAAAGAACTTGTCTTCGTCTCTATTATCGTTACAAACGGCAAATTGTGGCGAAAAACGTAGAAATTTATATGAAATTCTGGGTCTTCTTATTTTGATTTAATCATAAATAATAATGAAGATCAAATTTGATAAAACAGAAGTAAATCAAGATAAAGTTATCACGACCCAAGACACTTTATTCCCAAACCGCTACTGCTCCTGCCTTGGGCCACATTAGACTCGGTTCGTTTTCCACCCACTTTTCTTGGCAGTTTTGATGCATCGTAATATTTTCGTGTCAGCCACATGCGCCCCGCTGACGTAGCTTGATATATTGGCTTCGAGAAAGAAATCTCGTAGGGAGATCTTATGTAGATGCGATTAGGTTATATACGGAAGTTTATCCGACTGCGCACTCGAAAAGTGGCGTTTTGTGTGTCTATGAGCTAGTCAGATTCGGCTGGTTGTTTGATCAAAACAATTAATAATGATCTAAATTCTAAATCAAGTGGAGTAAATTCGTTGGGAAGAACTAGATTAAGAGAAAGAAAGTATAATTATTATTAAGTATTATTAATAATAATTATACTTTCTTTCTCTTATTCCTAAGGAGAGATTAGATCCTTGCTTAATGTTTATGCCTCTTGGTCTATACATATTATGCTATTTCTTTTATACTTATTTCTAGATGATGAATGATTTTAATCTCGAAAATTATTAACAACGATTCCTTGTCATCAGTCTCATATAAATTATACAAGTATGGCTGATTTACCTCTAATACTTTACTTATATTTACGCGAAAAAATATTATGAACAATTTAACTATTGTGCGTGTAATCCCCAGTGTGGGGGTTTTCCCCACCCCCTGGCCCCCACAACCAGCCCCCACCCCCCGGAATTGAGTCGTAAGGAGATTACGGTGATGTATTACGTGACGGTGTTACCTTATATTTGTTTTTCTACCGAATTTTAACGTAAGACCCACGTTTCGATTTGACGCTGTCAAGCATTCGTGTACTAACCCACAAAAAATTACGTTTTGAATTATGAATGCAGTCATGTTCTTTAGATGATTTAGAATATGACTGCATTCAAAATTCAACAAAAAAAAAATTGTGGGTTAAGACAAATGTTTAACAGCGACCATTTTCACGCAAAATTGTATATTTACCTACTTCTATGTTATATTTTTTCGAATATTGGACAAGTACGGTGCGATTCAGGGCTTGTACCTTGAAACTGTTTTGAGACTCAAACAATCCGACGAGAATGCCACCTCCTACTGTAACAAACGTGAAATGACGTTGTTAGAGCAGCAGGGCTAAAATGGTCACTTTTAGCAATCCCTCTCAATCAATTCAGCAAATGAATTGTCAAAACTGTCAAACTGACAAATGTCAAATCAGTACAAAAATACAGAAATGAATTACAAGCAGAGTTGCATTTTGCGATCTTAGAAAAATGAATAATATTATGATTCATATAATGATTCCTCAAAGCGACCATTTTAGCCCCGCAAGACGCGGCATTCTCGTTCGATTGTTTGAGTCTCAAAATAGTTTCGTAGTAAGCCTACAGAACATAATAATATTATTGTTAGTAAGAACTATGACAAAAATGGTAAATAGATTTGTTACGACCGAAGAAAGAGTTGTCAATAAAGATTTGATTTTTGATTAATGAATAAGTTTGTTACTCTTGTTCAATTGTTTCTTTTGATACGAATATTATGACTACGAAATGAGGACAAACTGATCTATGTTCTATCCTAATATTTTAAAATAATATGTGAAAGCCACTTTTACAGACAACGACAACATAAATTAATAAATTCGTATATTTTATAAAAAGAGTTTACGTTAATCTAGTTTTAGCTATAAAATTTCAATTCCAACGCAATGGCCTCAATTCACTTTGATTAGTGATATTAGTGCAGGTGATTAGTAATCAGGAAAAAGTAATTAGTGTGGACAGCGACTGATCCGTGCAAGTCCTTTATTTTTTCCTAATCACTAATCACCTGCAGTCGCAATAATCAATGTGAATACAGGCCCTACCGAGGAAAATTTCTCCACACGCAAGTTTTTCCGATTTGATTTCCAAGTTGTCCCATGTATCTTCGTTTCCCCGACGTAAATAAAGGCGGGGCCACAAATCTCCGGCAATATCTTGGAGAAAAATTCCTAAACCCAACTTTGAGCGCACCTGACGTATATTTATACGTTGATACGGTGTTAGGACGCGTGCATATTTACTTTTTGCGAGATAGCGAATATTTTTTTACTACTCTATTTTCTATTATGCGGCATACATAAGGCTCGACGTTGAATCTTTCAACTACAGCAACGCACTACTAAGCACTCTCAAGTCTTAAAAATCCTAATTTATGTACTTAAGCATTAGCACACATTTTCAGAATGATAATAAGGCGACAAACTCAGAAACGTAGGTAAGAATTAAAACAAGACATAAAAATATATTATACGATACAGTAGCTACAAGGTAGTTAGCAGCTACTATATCAGCTCTATTATACCGGCTACTACATATAATAATAGAGGAGACCGTGGGGTTCACCGATCTGATAACCAGATGATGATTACTTGCCTATCTAAAAGTGCTCATGGCTAGTTCTTTTCAAGTTTTTAGCTAGGCAACAGTACTTTAAGTATGATTTTTTGCAGGCAAGTCTTTAAGACTGATTTTGTAATAAAATAATCTAAAATTTGATATAACTTTCGATAAGTTAGCAGAACGACGGAGTCATCTATATTGACTTACCTGTTCACATCGGCTTGCCAGGTCTATACACAGAAATGAGTAGGCAAGCCTACTGAGGCATATTCTGTGTGTTAAAAACTAACAGTGAAATAAAATTAATTTGGTTATCAAAAGAATAAAAGTGATGAAAAATAATCATTAAAGTTAATTTAATAAAAAATTGCCATGAGCACTTTTAGATAGGCAAGTAATTATAGACATATTTGTTTATAAATTACATTTAATAAAAAATATGTCTCATCTGGTTATCAGATCGGTGAAGGCCAACCTCCCACCGGCTCTTAGACCATAAATTAAAAATAAACCCTTTTAGATTACGGAGATTGTCACTAGACTTCTTGATTTTAGAAAAACTATTCTAAGTTAAGCTTAGATTAGCTGTATCATTAAATATTTAATCTCATTATTTTCTCTACAAATTACGATAAACTAACCAACCAATTAAAAATCACTTTTGGAGTGACCTCTGCCACTTCTTCCTTATATTTTTTCCAACAAAACAAAAAACATTATGACCGCGTCTCATCCCGTCGTGGGCTAAGTCCTTATTTCCATACATATGAGGTAGACACCGTGAGAGCCCAAAACGCCCCCCCCCCCCCCTTTGTATTCCCTCCCACCTCCCTCACCCACCCTCTTACAGTTTTGTTATTTTCACGGCATTTCCTCGAAGACGCTGTACAATTTTTAACTGAAGCTTGGCAAAAGCAAAGGGATTTGGCTAGGAAATTCGTTTTAATTGATTAAATTGACAGGTAGTGATATCCCGGAAAAATGTACGGTTCCCGCGATAAACGAATTTGGGCGATAAAAATATAATATTAAGGGCCTGTTTCACCACTTTCTGATATAGAGCCTAATAGGCTATTCACAACTTTTTTGACAGATTCTCCATATTTGATCTGTCAAGTTCATTGGTAGATAGCCTTATCAGGAAGTGGTGAAACAGGCCCTTAAACTCTTATTATTTTATCATTATAATCCTTAAAACTGAACTACTTAATTAGAATAAAAGAGGTTTATAAGGGGTTAAAACTTGAATGAAGATTTGTATGAAAGTATTTTTATTTACGAAAATAGAAGCTTAAAACTTATTTTTTAGACTATCGTTTTGATATAAATAAATACGCAATAAAAGTTTTAAAAACTTTTTCCCTCGAAGGTGTAAAAAAACTCAAAAATAAAAACATTTATTACAATAATTATTCGCCGTATTTGAACCGATTTCTAAGCAATTTTTTTTATTAGCTTAATTTTACCTTTCCACCCATTTACTTTATCAGTACAATATTATGCTTTTTGCCGAATCACAGTAAATAATATGCACAATTTTCATAAAATATTGTTCCCCAATTTCTTTTAGGAAAATTATGTTATATTGTGTATAATATAAAATAACATTTAAACAGTTAATTTGCGATAATAATTATTAATCTTATTTTTACGACTTCATAATATATAAAAGCAAAAATATGCCTACTTAGAGAAACGTTAGATTTTATGACTTAAGATAATATTGATAGGATACTATCTCTATATCAAGTAATAAAATAATAATTATTATTGGCATATTTCATTTAAGGGAACATACAGATTTCCGATTTGATTTCCGAGAGAACTCCTGATTCTTTATAGATACAAGTTTGGGAATTCCGGCGTTGTTTTAAGAACAGAAAGCATATGCTACTATGCAAATTACATTCATCATCATCATTATCATCATCACTACCATATTATACCATTTCATAGTCTTTTAGATCGAGACTCGAGTTTGTCAAGCGATAATTTAAAAAAATCTATACCTACCTAATATTATAAACCTGAAGAGTATGTTTGCTTGAACGCGTCAATCTCAGGAACTACGGGTCCGATTTAAAAAATTATCTCAGTGTCAGACAGATCATTTATCGAGTTAGACTATAGGCTATATTATATTATCACGCTAAGACTAACACGACCGAAGAAACTCAGGAAAATGTGGTTAAAACAGGGGAAATATTTTTTATGGGAAAATTTACGGTTTCTGTAAAATTCCTAATTTACGCGGGCGAAGCCGCGCGGGACATCTAGTAACATATAAAACAAACAAGGTGCAGACGTCTTTACGTATATTATATGTTTGATTTTAAACGTAAGTAAGTAATGACCAAATTCTGAAGTTTACCGAATTTTATCTAGATATTAATATCCTAAGATCAGACGGTAAAATCCTGCATGAATCGTTTTTTTTGATCAAATATATTTTAAAATAATCTTTAGAACGTATAGAATGGATTAATGTTGGGTTGCCTTGTTAAAAGTAGCCGCAAGTACCTCTAATTGAGTAAAATTAAAGCCCGTAATACAAACTTGCGTGTATTCAATAGAAAAGTAAGAACTAAGAATGAATGACATTGAGGAATGACAGGACACTACGCATCCAATACTATAAAGGCTCCAATACTATAAAGGCTAAAGTCGAAAGATAAACTCCTGTCAAAAACCGCAGGAAGTGGGCGTTATTTATATTATTAGTACTGGTTGATATCCGCAACTCTGTTGCGTCAAAATTCGTTTATTGGGCAGTTATCGTGCATTACGTGAGCGTGTGTGGCTTAATGGATAGACCTTTGGTTTGCACTCGTAGAGAGTGCAGGTTCGATCCCGGGTGGAGGCGTGTACCAATGAGAAATTTTCTGATCTCTAGTACATAATACGGACGCTCATACGGTGAAACATCGTAAGGAAACCCGCACATACTTGGTCCCAGTCGTATTGACTACTTAGTTCTTTTGGACTAGGCCGACTATGTTGCCTAGACTGACTAGGCCGAGAATGTCGTATGTGCTTGGGCAATATTGGTACGGACATTTAAATCTTGTCCCAGGAACTACAGTAGGTATTTGAGGAGTGGTTAATTCGCACTACTTCGGGATCTAAAATTTCAGTTTCATAACTTGGTAATTTTTGAATGGTCCTTTACTTACCGACAAGGAAAAAAATAGTTGTCATGCCTATTAATGTAGTTATAAAGAACTAGTAAGTCTAATATTGAACGTATATCCCTAATCAGTCAAACACACGAACAAAGCATAATTCACCGCGCAACCATCCAAGACATTACTAACAAGACACAAAGGCGCCTCCCTAGCGAATTGACCAATTTACCCTGACCCCCCGTCTCCCTCGAAAAATAGGGGTGGATGGGCAAAATTAGAAAAGCGGGGGACCAAGTTCGAGTGGCGGATACGAGTGATGGATGATGGGCGGAGCGATCCAATCATTATCGGTACAGCACTAGCTAATGTATACAGTAGTGTAACTTCTTTAAATTCCAACACAGGGTATTTTTTACAAATGTAAGACTAGATGCATTATTTTGATACTTTAAAGCTAATGTAGGTATACAGTAGTAACTATAACTTCTTAAAATTGTGCAACACAGGGTCAATTTCAGAATGTGAGACTAGAATACATTTTTAAGCTTATTCAGCTTATCTGAAACTAGATATGACCCGTTTTGCTGAAATCGTATTATTTAAACGTAATTTATTCCGGTGCTGAAAATAGTTTTTTAATTGTAAAGGCATCTTCATATTATATAAACTTCATTAAAGTCAGTTCAGAGACTAAGCGAGAAGTAACAGATAGACAATAAATAGGCACGATGGTTTACTGTATATATTATTTACATTGTGACACTAGCTTTTTAATTTTATATACAAAGAAAATCTTTTGATGGCTTAGGCTGTAGTATGCAGGATTTTCTTGTCTTTTGGACGTGTTTCGTTTTGTATGAAACGCTTCGCCTATACTCTACATTCGGTGCTCTTAGTTTGTTTGTAGTGCACTTTTATAAAATCTTTACTAATTTATATGGTACACTTTATAGTTTCGTTATCTTCGCGGTCTAGTATATAGTAGACCGCGAAGATGGATAAGGGCTACTTTATATTACGGAAAAAACGTACTGTTTCCACAACCATCATGGAAACATCCAGTTTTTATAAACCTCAAACATAAGAACTACCTATTAAATATTATACAATAAATTAGTAATAACAAAAGCTTTTAAAAATAGTACAGTGTTTCTTACCTTTGTAATCTGAGGTTGGCGAAAAAAAAAAACAAAACAAAATTCAAATTTCGAACTCTACTTTTTTAATTGATAAAAGTGTGACACATAATTAACTTATTTTCTCGTCTAACGATGCACTCTCAACGAAATTCAAATACAGACTGAGTCTGGCAAAAAATAAACATTGGCACCTGCATAATAAATAATACATTATCAACCCTTGAATAATTAAAAATATGCGCGAACGACGATCACAAGAATTAACCCTTTGCATGCAAATGAGCGCGAGAAAAAATCACGACCGGTCTCCCGGACCAGGTGCTTGAATAGATACAAATTAAAAAAAAGTACTTAGACAAGTTTTACAACATTTTAAAATATTGTTTTAAAGAGTTTGCGTCTGAAATCTCGATAAATATTAGGCATTCGGAATTCGGACCATAATAATTGTTGTCTTAATCAATACTAAAATATTACAATGATTGTGCCGTGTGCGTCAGTTGTTTGATATAATAAAGAGTGTTGGCTAGGTGTACACGATTTTAGCAATACAAATATATGAATATTACACTTTACTATCTAAAATAAATACTTACATGATGAATGTTCGTTTACTTTTTCTAACCATAACAATTAAACATTTAACAACGCTGGCTGAATGCTAAAAACTAAAACCTTTGTCTATTTGAATTTGAAGCTAAAAAACGAAAATTACAGACAGTGAACGGAAATTCTTTCAAGATCTACCCACCTGCTAGCTAGGGGACATTTGAATCTCAATTGAGCACGGAAGGGTTAAGACTTTTGTAATGAACTTTCAACTTTGATGCCCTAATCAAATAGATGTTCTGGTACATTTGATATCCTTTAAAGTATTTTTCTTGTCTTTGGTTTTTAATTGAGAATAACATAAAAATTTGTACTTTTCAAAATTTTATAATTTCACATTTCTTTTATTTCTGGTACAACTCTCTCTGGAACAAAATATATCAAGCTAATTCAATATTCATATAATTATCCATTAATATCCTTATTCTTAAATAGTAACCACAGCTGATACTTTTTTTGTATAGACTATCCAAGAAGAGGCGCAAGAGCAAAATCTTGTATCGATTTTTTAATATCGATTATTGAATATAATTAGCATATCATTGGCGTTGTTGACACAGCTTCGTAGACCATAGACAACCCCATCGATTACGCCACAAAGACGCTTCTCACGTACATCTACGTCCGTTCTCACGAATTCCGTGAATACATTAACACGAAAAAAGTCTATTATCTATGCCATTCGGAATTTGAATAAAAAAGTAAAGGGTACCATTCTGCCAAGTGTCAAAATTGCTCTTCCTGCATTTGAATATGGAATTTGCATATCTTTCGTGAACGATGTAACTTCTCACACTGCACACAATGCCGTATTGATCTCCTATCCTGAATAAAATTTATCTGTAATGGGATTAAATATTTTCGTTTGGCTGTCATATTTGTAACCCATAAATTCTAAACATGACCTATGGGTTTTGGAACGGTTGAAAAGAATTTGAATAAAATTTTGGGAGATAAGTTTTTAATTTATAGATGCCAAAGAAGTAAATTCTGAAAATCAATAAAGAGGACTTTGAGTTTCTTATCATTTATCAGTTATCACCGGCCAATTAAGGAAAAAACAGAAATGACTCAGAAAGTGAAAGCATACAATTAAGCTGCTGCACTACACGGTAATAAATTACGTGAGTAAGTTAAAAATGAATTACCTCAGCGATACTGCATCAAAACACAAGATTAATTGTTCGAATCACAATAACAATTTTATATTCAAATGAACAATAAAAATAGTTGGCAGATAATAAAAAGTAATAAAAATAGGTTTGAATAAATTAATTCTTTATTCATAATCGATTGTTTGATTTGATTTCTGCTGTAACTTGTAATTTATAGTTCTGTTTATTGACTATTGAAAAAGTTGATGTCACAAGTCACAACAGACTGTGTATAATTTTAAAATAAAGAAGAATATAAAATTTTAATTGTTCTAAGTAACATGTTAACATTTTTTTACTAAGTATTGAAGATTATTTTGTATGATCTGTATATTTTGGTGCCATATTCTGAGTTTCAAAATCTTTGGGCGTCTAATTTTCTTACAAGCGATGATTAGTAAGATAATTATAATTATATTTAATTTGTCGCTATATAAGACAATATATTCTTTGCTAATAATAATTATTTATTAATTAGCAAAAACGGTAATATGACATTCTAGGCTTTTTAGTATTATAATAATTTTATAAGCCACATAATATTGTAATACTAACCTGCCAGAAAATATAATACTATTGTAACATTAGTAACAGTTGACAGTCTTAAAACCGGAAGCAAATCAAAAGGTGTCTTTGCTATAATTAAAGCCGTTGTTCAAAAAAATTTGCATAATATGCTAAACAGCAACCGTCATAATTTCGATATTTAATTTTTAATACGAGTACCGGTTCTTTTTGTCTATTGTCACATTTGTAAAATATTTAAATTGAAAACAAAATGGCCGGGCCGAAACAATGTGTTTTGTCCCTGCTCGTGTTTGTGCGAAAAGCGCGCGAAATTGTCCCAATGAAAAGTTAACTTTAGGGTTAAAATTTAAGGTTGGAATTCCAGTGGCAGGTTGGGAAGGACACCGTAAAATTAGTAATAACAGCATGAAAATTATGGAACATTATTTAGAGTGGCATCGTTGCTGCATACGCACCTTGGCTAAATTATGTTTTGAAGATGTTTTTGTTTATGTTTAATGTGAGAAGTAAAGTACTACTTTTTATGCAAGGATCAAGATCGTTCCTCTTATTATTTTATTAAAAGGTTATCGAAAACTAAGGTTAATTGTTAACAAAATAAATTCTAAAATAAGGATTGTCCTGCAGTATCTGCTACCTTGAATGAATAAATAATATTAATTCTTAGTTCTTACCTATCATTTTAAAACTTGCAGTGCATTAAAATTGATAACTCTTGAATTTTAGTCTTTACCAGCTACCTATCTACCTAGCAAAATTATTATGTACCTACCTACGCCTATGCATAGCAATAATGAGTAATGACTCTACAATATAGTCTCTACCTCTAGCAACATTAATTGTATGTATTACAACCTCTGTTATTTACTTAATCATTATATAATTTTTTCAAGTTTTTACGTAACAAAAAATCACAATGTTACTCGAGGGTTAAGAAATCGAAATAATATTAAGTATATTTTTTTCATTTCAAAATCTCTATAGTGCCAATTATTGTTCAATATTGGTCAAAGTAAAAAGTTTTATAGCTAAGTATAAAAAATAATATAATCTTATCAACATTTTTTTTATTGTAATAAGGCAACTTACACACTTTTATCAAACCATAAAAGTTTTATTGTTCAACACATCACCTTCGCTCAAATTGACCTAGTACTGAAGAAAGCTGATAATTATTTAAATTGCCCTCATAAAATGACAATTTTACGTTCTTCGATGTTATCTGTAGCCAGATGGCTACTGAAACACAGTAACAATTAATTATTTTATGTCATAAAACGAGCCGAATCTACCTGATGGTAAGTACCGCCTACCTTACCTACTCGTAACCAAATACCTGTCTCCACCTTGGGCTTGGCGGATAAACATGATTGCAATCATGATTGCGGATTTGTCTGCAGTATATTTACATCAATCATCATCAAAAACTGCAGTAAGCGGGCTCCTAGACGATAAATTTTATTGCACAATATCACTTATTGTGCAGTATTATTGAGCGGCTTGTTGACCGTCTAGGATTAATATTGATCGCGCCCCTTTCAATCTTATTGTCAAATAAATTGTTCAATAATATTCTTCAATTATATTCCACGAAAAATTGATCTATTAGACTACGATTAGAATAAATTTGTGCAATCGTCGGTTTTTATACATCATCTGTAATTTTATAGAAGTAGAACTAGTTATATCTGAGTTTTTAGGAGCTACTCTTTTGAACTACATTAAGTAGACCCTCACTAATCCGGCCCGTTGCTAATCCGACACCCCTTGTAATCCGACATGCCTATCGTTGGTTTATTTAGGCACATAAACATTAATTTGCCCAATCTTTGTTTAAGTAGGTCCGAATTTTTTTATTATAAATGCATGCAACAGTTGCAGCTTGCTGATGAGTACCTATAACCTAGCTTTAGGAAAATGATAATATTTTGTAGTGAACAGATAAAACCTTTACATTATGATTTTAAGGTACTGTAATGTGTAAAAATATATGCAGTACCTAGTGTATAATCCGACAAATTCGGTAATCCGACACTGCCGTGCAAAACGTTTGTCGGATTAACGCGGGTCTACTGTAATACTACGACACAACGTTGTAGTATATAATCAGCCAGCAACAATAGCAAGTATTTTTATCAGGAAAGTTGAAATTTTTTGGAACGACATTATAAAATGATTTAGTTATATCTGCAAGCCCGTACATTTTTGAAGTTGTGTAAATAACTCCACTTTTAGTTATGACTGAGAAATGCTCGCTCTCTTAGATATTTAGGTAAGTATCAGATATTTAATTATTTTAAGCGACGTTTTAAAATTCGACTTTTTAATCAAATTGTAGAAGATATTTTTTTTATTTAAGTTTAAAAACTAATTAATAAATAATTCAGTGTTACTTTTATTAGCCTAATTAAAACATTACACAAGTAATAAAATTATGTACTTAACTTTTTTTTTAAATTGTGTTTAATTCTATTACTTACTTATCTTTTTCATATTAGTGGTAAGTAAGCCCTTATTATTTAGTAGATACCACTAAAGGAACAAAATTAAACATAAGTTTTAAATATTAAAAATATTATTATGTAAGTTAAAACAAATAGCTTTCTTTTTAATACAGAAACTACCTATTTACTTAAAGCCAGACTCACAAGAAAAAAAGTGTACAAGTAAGTAAGTAATATTTTCTATAATTATATAAAAGAAATTAATACATTAAATAGCGTCTGAGGCCTAAACATAAATTAATATTACATTTTATAGTGTTTCCTTCAATTGATTTTATAATTCCTTGCCGTATCGCTAAAAATATCTAAAAGCTAATTTGTTATCGAAGAAGTGTGGGAAGTTAAAAGTTATTTTAATAAAAAAAATAATTAAAAACACTTTCACATTATAAGCCTAATGGAAATAATTAAAAAACCGTTTGAACAATCTCTAACGCTTAACGTAACACTTTTTATGCAAATCTTTGCCTATAAAACAGTGTGAAAAAAAAAACAAAAATGAAGGCACGGTCACACCGGTCCGGAGCGAATCGCGCGCAAACAGAATCACGGAGATGCTAATCTTTAACACCTTTGTCATTTGCATAATATTTGTGATCAGCTTAACGGGCGAAACGGTTTTTTATTATCAATATTTTATCATCATCATCAGGTTGTGGTCTCACCTAAAGACTAGAATTTGAGATTTTACTATTTTTAAAGTCTTTTAAGATATTATGTCACATGACTCGGCAGTTTTATAGAAGAATCTTTATAAAAGAAAAATATTAAAGCAATATTAAGAACAACGAACCTTTTTGGCATACTTACCTAAACTTACAAAATATACAAAATATTATAAAATGTCGTATTTTGGTGTACACCTATGAAACATAGGTACGCCAATCGAGATATTGTTTACAAACAAGAGTATTTACTTATAGTATTTGGCAAAATGTCGTAAACGATATAAACTTTCGGAGTTATTTCAGTCTGAAAATGTTAAATACTTACGTTTATTTCAGATAAACAACCTGAAATATTTCAAAAAGTAGGTATATTATGTACGACATATTTTTTAAATTAATATTTGTCGCTTGTAATTATTTTCTCCATGTATATTATAAGTTTATGATTTTCTCTGTCGATTGACGTATGTTTCATCGGTGTACACAAAAATATTATCTATATAGGTATTAATACGTGAGCCAAAAACTTTGTATCCCTTTTGACGAAAAATGGAGAAACGTAGGTGAATGAAATTTTGCACAGTTATAGTTTATATGGTGAAGGAGTGCATCGAGCAAATATTATTTTGAAATTATGCTTTTATTATACATTTTTTTAACAAATAAAACATTACACACACTGCAACACACACACTAGGAGAAATGACAGATTTTTGAGTGACAAGCCTATACATACGAATTATACTCTTTTATTTATGGTTGAAGTCTGTTGACAACAAGGTGACAAATTGAAAATGGATTATATTTTTTTTATTGTAGAATCTTAGATACTTACTATATAAGACAATGCTTACGCGGCCAGTCTGAGATCAGCTGAGTCCCAGAGACAGGAGTTGAAAAAAATATGATAGTCAATATATTTATTCTTAATTCTTTTATGTTATAGAAGCAACAAATAATAATCCACCTAGGCAACATTTCGCTGCATCGCTATCATTCTTCTTATTCACAAAATGTCACGTAAAAACTAAACTTCGATTTTGGAATACGTGTTCTAAATTCGAATGTGTCTCGCGCCAACTCAAATAAAGGTGGTAAACTTAACATGACGTCAAATCATAAGAAGTCATTAGACATTCGAACGGGGACCCCTAAATACGCATACCCCCATACCACATATTTTGCACAAGCATTTTAGAGGACACATCGCAAGGGAAATTCAACCATATTTGCATTTGCAGAGAGTTGAAATCCTTACTGTGTATATCCAAGACAATTGCTTACATGTGAATAATGAGATTTGCGAATGTGGACTGTATTTTGTTCGATATAAGGTAGATTTTACAACGCAGATGAGCTGAAATGGGAAAAAACCGGCATCTTTTTACGTCATTTCTCCCCTTATGGGGGTGGGGGAAGAAAAATCGGGGGTGGGCTGTAGTAGTTTTTCGTAGCACGACATGCTATTGATTTTTCACATGCTCGGCAGGTGCCATGCGTTTGTTTGGATGTTTGTTAATCTCGCGCGATTCCCGGTTTTTAGGAGACATTTTTGATGTCAATGTTATTGTTTAATGCTACCAATTTAAATGTCAGTTGTTAACCGGGTAATATGAAAATACTATGAAAAAATACTTTGAAAGAGTACCTATGTTGTTTACATTTTATCAAAATAAATATTTCCGTTACTTTATTTTTGATTTACAAGATGATGCCAGCAATCCGCATCCCCGTTGCGGAGAAATCCGTTGATCGCGCGGAAACCGCACAATTTTCCGAGATATAAAGTATCCTACTAAGTATATTATATTTCCTGGGACTCAAAATATCCCCACCGAATTTCATAAAAATCTATTGAGCGTTTGAAGCGTGAAGATATTACAGACAGACACACTTTCGCGTTTATAATACTAGTATGGAATTATAGATATTGTCAAAATCATTACCCTTCTTACACACTAGGTTAAAATGATGTAGGCATACACTCGTGATATTTTGTCCATCTTGTCGAATTACGTGGGTACAAACTACAGAGTATACACATACAACCATAACAGAGACAACATCAGTTTATCTACATCGCTACGTGGACCTTACCATAGAGCATAATATTTTACCTAATAGAGTGGCTATTTTTTTTTTTTAATGAAATAAGGGGGCAAACGAGCAAACATGGACACTCGCAGCATCAGAAGAGCTGCAGGTGCGTTGCCGGCCTTTTAAGAGGGAATAAGGTAATATGGGAGGGTAGGGAAGGGAATAGGGTAGGGGATTGGGCCTCCGGTAAACTCACTCACTCGGCGAAACACAGCGCAAGCGCTGTTTCACGCCGGTTTTCTGTGAGAACGTGGTATTTCTCCGGTCGAGCCGGCCCATTCGTGCCGAGGCATGGCTCTCCCACGTTAGTCCCACGGCTATGTTATGTACTTAAGAAAACTTTTCTCATATTATCCGCACTAACAATATAAATGCGAAAATCTGTCTTTCGGGTACCTCGTACACACTTAAATGGTTGGATTTAGTAGCTCTACCGTGAGTTTAAAGCTATAGTAATAGTATTTATGTTGATACCGACTACGTAAATATTTAGTATGGTGATTTTAGTTCCGCAAGTAAAAGCTAGAGGCGCTGTAAAATTTGCCATACTAACAATTTACGTAGTCGGTATCGAATATCGATAAATACTATAGCTTTAAACTTTTACTTTTTAATTAATTGAGTCCCGTGAAAGAACATTAAGGCAAGACTAATACATTACATTATTATTATAGCTCTATGCTCTATGTTTTATATAATGAATATAGCTATTATCTCATTAACTTTTATGTAGGTAGTGTGTGTAGCTGAGTAATTTAAGTAGGCATAAAGATTAGATAAGTACATGCAGTAGGAATTTCTTAAGTGCGTTCCAAAGAAATCTACTAATTCTTCTGGCATGGACATAATGTTTTCCGCATCTTACGTAAACCGTACATTTGCCAAGATAAAATATATTATATACGCATACGTTCAACAGCGTGTATAGACCACAGTGCGTCTAGTCATCTTTACATTAAAATATATCCAGTAGTTTCGGGACTTACTCGATAGATTAATAGTTAGGTATACAATTTAAGAGTAACATTGTCCTACAAATAGAACAATCCATATTATCTTAGGCCCATCGACTCAAAGTATGAAATTCTTTCTATCTCTGTTAGCTACCACTTTCAAGATTTTTCTCAGATAACAATGCTGTTCGTCTTATCAAAATGAAGCTACTGACAAAAAATTATATACTCGTAGATAGTAATAAAAAAAATATTCTGTCTAGGGAACCCTGACTATTAGTATACTCCGTCTTATTTAATTTTGATCTAAATGTAATAAAAATTGAAATTCTACCAACTAAAGTGTCTTTATATTTGTTTATGGGAAATAATAAAAAGAGCGAATAAAAAATAACTTTGCGACTGATGATGAACATACTGTTTTAATAACATGAGCGGTATTAATTTGACTAAGCGAAAAATAAACTAAACCCCCCTCCCCCTCCCCCCCCCTGACCGTAGTAGTCCCTGAATAAAAGTGTTTCATCAAATAGTTATTTCATATTATTATTATTTTTTTGTTTCAATGTGTGCTCATTATACTTACTCTGCTCATTAGTGTATTTTTCAAAGTGGTTTTTGGTATTCGAAACACTTCATTTAAGATAAAGTGCCGCTCAGCATAAAAATTACATTTGCCAAATATTGAAAAAAATGCAGGTCGTAACGTTGACACTCAAACAGATTTTAGGTCGCTCAATTATAAAGCTGCTCATTTTGTATTTTAAGTAACTCAAATAAATAATTTCTAAGTAGCTGTTCTGTTAATTTCTCGTCACTCACTCTCAGTCGCTCAAATCGTAATTCTATAACCCAAATTTAGTAATTTTGACACCCAAAACTGTAATTTACAGTCACTCGATTAAATACTACCCTTTGTTTATTGTGCGACAATCTGTGGCATTTAAATTGATAGCATTACATCCCATACTGAGCTTTACTTACATTCAGATCGAAATTAGTTAAAACCAATGATATTCTATGTTACTAACGTAACTAGATTGGAAGTTTACGGTAGCAACGCGTTGCCACTTCGAAGATGCCTGCAGGCATATCTCACATACATAATGACATAACGAATATATGACTTGACATTGTCTTTTGAACAAAAAAGTGGTTACGCATTTCTGAGAATCTTTTGTAAGACATTGCTACTCTAGTATTTTAGAAACTCATTGGTTAAAACAGTAAAATTATCCGGTCTTGGGCATAGTACTTTAAAAGTTCTAACATTTGTAAATTTTTTGAAATTATTTCTTGGTTATTTGGTATTCCGCTGTAAAGAAATCTGATTTTCTGATTTCTTTGATTTCTTTAATCAGAGACTTCTATGCGTATTCGAAGATAAAATCTTTGACTTGATTGAACATCATAGACTCAAAGATCTGATTTATCTAGTCAGCTATATGTTTCATGGATTATTATAATGCCGATAAAATTGAAATAAGTACTTGTAAGTTATAATACTTTTATATATACTTTTTTTATATAATATAACGTTATAATTTCAAAAACATAAACAATTTCAATTTCAAATACGTACTTAGTAGTTATTTTGTTTCATTCTAGATATATATTATAACAATTATATTGTTATAATATATATCTAGACACCTGCCAAGCCAAGTTCAAGTATAACAGAACTGGCGAGCAGCACCGTGTGTTATAATAGGTATTACCAAAAAGTCCTGTCAAAATCGCTCCAGCCATTTCAGAGATTAGCCAGAACAAACAGACAGACAGACAGACATACAGACAAAAATTGTAAAAAATGTTGTTTTGGAGTCTGTAAACTATATACATTCATATGCATTTAGTAAAAAACGGTTCTTTCAATATTACAAGAATGTTAACTCACAATAATAATATTATCTATGTTTTATGTTTAAATCTTTCGTTTTATTATAAAGCATAAAGATTTTATTATCGCTTATCTAAACCTAGGTTTAAGACCTAGATGCCCTTAGATATCCTCAGTATCAGATCTGACCCTAGTAATATTATTTTATATTGCCATGAAATTTAAAATCACGGTTGTTCATGTAACAGTTTTAACTGTGCTTATAAATAATGATACTTAGGTAACTTTCAAAATTGTTATTTACTAGAAGTGAAAATATTATACCCAATTAATCGTACGTTTTGTCGCAATAAAAAGAGTTTTAGTATGTCATACCAAGTCGAATGTTATTTTTTTTTAATGAAATGCCCCTCATTTCATAAAAAAAAAAACGAGCAAACGGGTCACCTGATGGAAAGCAACTTCCGTCGCCCATGGACACTCGCAGCATCAGAAGAGCTGCAAGTGCGTTGCCGGCCTTTCAAGAGGGAAAAGGGTACTAGGGGAGGATAGGGAAGGGAAGGGAATAGGGGAGGGTAGGGAAAGGAATAGGGTAGAAGATTGGGCCTCCGTTAAACTCACTCACTCGGCGAAACACAGCGCAAGCGCTGTTTCACGCCGGCTTTCTGTGAGAACGTGGTATTGCTCCGGTCGAGCCGGCCATTCGTGCCGAAGCATGGCTCTTGCACGTATAAATGCCAAATTTGATCAAAATCGGCCCAGTAGTTTCGCAGCCTATTCGATGCAAATAAAAACTAATTTTCTACTTTGTAATTTTATAAAATTATTTTAATTAGATACCCTTTTAATGACTAGAATTTACAATTGTTGTAAAAATAAATTAGCTTTGAGTTTTCCATGTTATCAATACTACCGATTTTGTGCATTGTATTAAGGATTGGTATATCTTACAGTTTAAGTCAAAGTTAAAAACTAAAACGGAGGTGGACAGACCATATACTATTATACTGAGAGGAACAGAAAAGTGGAGCAAAACCATCTTGGATTGGTACCCAAGAACTGGAAAAAGGAAGAAAGGAAGACAATTTAAAAGATGGACAGATGATATAAAACATGTAGCACGTAGCACCTGGACTAGACTGGATAGGAACAGGGAAATATGGAAAGCCCTGGAGGAGGTCTATTGCCAAAAGGGCAAACAAGCTTAAGATAGAAAAGCAACAAAGAACTAAAGAAAACTGCAGCTTGATAAAGAGGCTAAAATAAAATAAATATCTTACAGTTTAAGGGGAGGTATATAGTTACGGGTAGACCGAAGACAAAAGCATAAAAAAAAATATTTTTACTGTTAAAGCGTTAAAATTACGCTCTTACAAATAATTGCGTGTAAACACTACGTCTGCAGTTGCTGCGGTTGAAATGTGATGCGTTTTGTCCTCCACATAATATACATACTTGTTGTGTCTGTCTGTCCGTCTGAATTAGGTGCCTATTTACGCCTAACTGAACTGATTTTGACGAAATTTGGTACAATTATACTTTGAGTCCCGAGAAAGGACATACCTGGAAACATTTATCGCTAAAAAATGCACGTTTCCCACGTGATAAACGTTTTTTTTTGGAATGGGGTTCCGGGCGTCATCTAGTAATATTTCACTCACGTTTTTAATACAATGTCTGCTGTTCTTGCGGTCTTATTGAAATATCCGGCATTTCATACAGAAACTGCACTTAACATCTAAAATTTTACATTATTCTATAAAGTACTTAGCAAATAGCACAGACATAGATAAAGATCTAGATTTATAGCTATGTCCACACTGTGCCTTTTTTGTACATCAAGGCATGCGTCGCGGGCATGTGAGGCATGCCCGCGACGCATGCCCTCGGACCGTATCCAAAACTTCAAAAATTACAATATTGGCGTTACGTTCCTTGACGCATTCAATTATTGAATGCGCCAATATGAAAGTTGATGACGAAAATTGAAGATGAAAGTGCACAATGTGGACATAACTATAGTCTGTGGCAAATAGCATCTCCTGCTCCGAAGCACATCTAAATTCTAACCCCATGTACTCTTGCGCACACAAAACTGATCTATAAAGGGTGTGGCGTCACTGAGAGAGACAGATATATTGTAAAATATTGCCGTCTCATAACGTAAAGGACCCTGTACATTAGTGTTTAGTTTGAGACAGTTTGAGTTTGATTGTGGCATTAATTTGCTTTTAAGCCTAACGTTGGAAAACTTTGATAATATAGTAGAAAAACATAGAAAAACATGTTCTAAATTGGGTTGCGTACCATTTAACTCAAAAACACATATTTTATAACAAGTTTCGAAATTATAAATTGTTGATTGTAGAGTGTAGAGACTACAGTAAGACATTACAAATTTTAATCTTACTACATTGCACTAATTATAAGAATTTTTGTAATAAACTACGCTTATGGTAATAAAAATAATAAGAATTAAAACTTTTAAGTTAACCTGTTAAACTAGATATACTTAGAATACATTGATACAAAGTGAGCCTACTAGGCTCTTAAGTACAATATTATAATGATATTAGGCATGAAAATCCAATTTATAATACTACTTTAGAAGACTAAACCGAAATGTAAAAGCACAATCACAAACTTTATAGAAGGTCTTAAATTCTATAATTTATTCGGCTTAGGTGAAGCTTATAAGAAATGTAAATGCATTCTCATAAGACGTCCAAATGAATACAAACGCGTAAAGGCCCGAATAAGATGTGAGGAAGCAATTTCAATGGAAAATGAGACAGTTTATCGCCTCAGTCACGTACGAGAGGCGTTAGGCTCAAATTGTTATTCGCTATAACTAGGCATTGCTATTTTCGCCACGCGCCGTGCTTTGGGAGTTTTGAGACTGCTCGCACCATCTAGTTTCAAAAGATAGTACTAATAACATAATACGAATATATTTTTTTGGAAATCCCACTTGTTATCATTCAGTTTTATGTTATTAGTCATATAAAAATAAAAAAGTATTACAACGAGTGTATTTTAATTTTTATAGTAATTTCATGAATTCCAATGAGAATTTTCGCTACACCTTAAAGCGCCATCTAGCGGCGAGTAGCCGAGAATGTACGGTATACTGTTTTACCCACAGCGTATCGCACGCACACAATGGAGAGCCCTAAATGTGTGAGTAGCGAAATGCCGCTAAAAATTTAAAAAAACCGCCCTCGCTCCGGTTGAAAGGCATTCGAACTAACATCAAAGAAACTCTCAGCTCAAGATCAAAATGGCCGAGCCAAATTGCGGTTGCTAGGGGAAGTTGCGAGAACAATAAATTGCTGGAATTTTTCTGTGCGTTTAAAAAATAATAACAGGTGTATTAAAACTTTTTATGTAACATTTCACATTGCTTAAAATGTTTGTAATTTGAATTTCTGAACCAATTTAGTTTATTTAGTTCTATATCTAGATACTTCTATACTTTGATATTGGTCCAACATTGTTGGACTAGTTAGAAAAAATAAATACTGAAAATGTACTCTATATCTGTACAATATTTAATTAAAATCGGTCCTGTATATTTTTAACAAGAAAAACACACGATAAGAAAGTTAAGAAAATAATTAAAATTGATATTTTAATATACTATAATAATAATTACATATTACTTATGTATTACTGCAATTATACATTAAAGATAGTTTTAATTATAAGTTATTATAAATACATTAAATATTGTGAAGTGGTCCCTCTATAAAAATCTACGCGGTAGGTCTAAGGCCTAAGACCTAAGCTTTAGATTCTAAGCCTGTTTATTAGCCATGCATCTAGGATAAGGTTTCAAGCTTCTCAACGCATTGTATCAGGCTACTTAAAAGACCATTTGTCTACTTGAAAGACCAGACATGAAAGACCATCCGTCTATTTAAGGACTACAATGATGGTACATTGAAAGTGGTTTTTACTTACTGGCATGCCTTTTTTTTAGTTAAGTAAGTATTGTTTTTTTCTGGCAACGAAATGTTTATCGAGTATATTTTGTTTTATCTAAGGTTAGGACTAAAATACTTATTATTTTGGTATTATAGACACTTAAAAACTTTCATAAAATCATAATAGGAAAAAAACTGACGAATATATTATAATAAATTATAACCTAGTAAGTATTCCTTTTTTTGAAAGTCATTTAAAATGGAGGGCAATCGATCATACGGATCACCTGATGGAAAGCAGTTAAAGCCGCTGATGGACGCCCGCAACACCGGAGAAGTAGAAACTAAAAAGTACGCTGTCTTCCTTGTTGGTGTAAATATATACACTCTTTTCTTGATGGTCCCGAAATTCGTCTTGACTGAAATGTTAGATGCATGTACCTACATCTTAATTTTAAACAGATATCTTAAAAAACCTGCCAAGTGCGAGTTGGACTCGCCCATGAAGGGTTCCGCAGCAGCAATAAGGTTTATTTTTATGAAATTAAGAGATTTTTAATTTATTTTCATATTTCCGTTGATTTAATGAAAGTTAAATTAACGTTTACCATTTATGACGTATAAAAATACTACTGGCTAGATCTCGTTCGAACCAATTTTCGTTGGTAGTTTTTATAGTAATGTACATCATATATATATTTTTAGACTTATCATGCCCCTACTTTAGAAGATAGAGGGGGGGACACAAATTTTTCCACTTTGGA
The DNA here is from genome assembly GCF_905147365.1 of Aricia agestis. Classification (NCBI taxonomy): domain Eukaryota; kingdom Metazoa; phylum Arthropoda; class Insecta; order Lepidoptera; family Lycaenidae; genus Aricia; species Aricia agestis. The sequence goes on along the minus strand of NC_056428.1, from coordinate 14,979,028 downwards.
AGAGTCTCTCTCGCAAACTATTCAGGTTATAAAAAAATGATATTAGAAACCTTTATATGATTTTTGAATACCTATCCATAGATACCCCACATGCATAGGTTAGAAGAAAAAAATTTTTTTTTGTTTCAGTTGTATCTATGGGGACCCCTAAAATTTTCAATATTTTTTCCAATTTTGTATCAAAATCTTAAAGCGGTTCACAGACTACATCTACTTACCAAGTTTCAATAGTATAGCTCTTATAGTTTCGGAGAAAAGTGGTTGTGACATACGGACGGACAGACAGACAGACAGACAGACAGACATACAGACAGACATGACGAATCTATAAGGGTTCCGTTTTTGCCATTCGGCTACGGAACCCTAAAAAGAGGAGATTCTAATAATATGTTCAGTAATTGCAAATATTTTTTAAATAAAAATGTTCGAAATATTTTTATAAAATTATGAAAGTTACTCCTATAGGTACTATGCCCAATCGCAAGTACCTAAAATTGTTTTTTTTTCCAGGATTTCTTGGGTTCTCCATAAGATTGCGTGTAGGAAAGATGTACAGACCTAATGAAACTCTTCTTTTTAAATTGTTACTTACCTAACCGACGCAGAATTCAGACCTCGAAATACTTTTAGTATAATTAAGTAATAAAACGTTACTAATACATGGCAATGCAATAAAACTTTTGTATACCGGTTACAGTAAAAAAGTAACGGTAGCATGAAACTCTACACTGCTTATAAACGCATTCAAAAACTACATGGTACTTTGAGATAAAATATACTGTAATTCCATTAAAAAAAACTCTCGTAAATCTAATCCAAATCAGATCCGCATCTGAGAAAAAGTAATAATGTCACACGGCTTTATGGCAAACCCTTTGCATAAATTAGAAAAAAAAAACAAAACTGACAGGTAAATCAGATATCAAGCGATGCATGAAAAATGACTCCGTACTCCTAATTAAAAAAAACACATCGACAATGGTGCACAAAAATAAAAAAGTCCCCTCATTGAAACAATAGTGTGAAATTCGACTAAATCTTTTGATACATTTTGATTTAGAGTTGACGTATAAAAGCGCGCGCATTTTTGGCACAATGACTTTTTTTTATAATTACAGACGAAGTCCCGATTTTAATCAGGATGCCGGATGACAATTATTTCGAAACGCCATTTAAAATTTATTTATTGCAAGTACATAAAAACTTTGTAAATAGTTATTAAAAATAATAAATTTAGTACCTACCAATTGTGTAATTTAATTTTCACACTTAGGTTGGGTAATAAAATATAAAATAATTTAACTATGGTTTAGAACCTTAAACAACGTTACAAAATTTAAAATTATTTTCATAAAAGCAAAGGTTTTTATTAGGACATAAGTATTTTATATTTTACGAACCTTACAAGTTTTTTCCGGCCCAAAATATCAGGCCATTTAGCCGAAACTTTTTCGTTTTCGCTTCGTTATAGAATCGCCGATCAAAATGTTTGGAATTGACATAAGACGAGTCGAACGTCAACGTCATATTAACGAACGCTTATGTCAATTCCATACATTTTCGTCGGCGATTCTAAGAGAGATCTTATAACGAAGCGAAAACGAAAAGATTTTGGCTCACCCCCTAGATTATTTAATACACCTTTTGTACAAGGTGTAACAAAACTAAGTGATAATACTTTACGGTGTGTATGAGTCCCCTGTATACAGTTCACTGTGAAAGTAGCAGTGCTGAAAAAGCAACATTTTTTAGATTTTGTATGGGCAAACTCATGTCGCTGAGGCGCTTGCCCATACAAATCACAAAAAATATGTTCTTTCAGCGCTGCTACTTTCATAGTAAATTCCATATTAGTTAGTTTGTTTTGTTACAACCTGTATATTATGTTAGATTTATTACAAAATATTTACATATATGCCCAAGATACTTAATTGTCACAAAACATTATTTATTACTTGCTGTCCCGGTGAACTTCGTGTCACTTTTTGGTTTTAAAAACCTTCCCTGGACTTCGGCGAATATTTTAAGACTAAAATCAGCCCAATCCATTCAGCCGTTTTTGAGTTTTAGCGCGACTAACACATTTGAAAATCCATTTTTATACGAGTATATAAGATACAGTAGGTAATGGTTTTTCCATTTCCCTCAAGGAAATGTTCCTTTTAGACGCGCTTAGCTTTTTTAATAAACTAAAGTGGTGATATACATAATTACATAAGTATTCTATTATAATTTGCAAGCAATTTACCTTGCTTATCTCTACATCGTATAAAAATTTACAATATCATTATCCTAATTACTTAGTTTGATGTGTTAAACTAGGCGTTACCATGACTTTGACTGTCTAAAAATAAAAATCTAGAAGCCAAGAAACGTAAGTACCATAGTATATTTAGGTAATTCATTATTGCAATAGCCACCAGATTCTATTGGTGTTATATTATCAAATCCGTATCAAATCAAGTTTATTTCACAGTAAATATATATATATATAAAACTCAAAGGTGACTGACTGATTGACATAGTGATCTATCAACGCATAGCCCAAACCACTGGATGGATCGGGCTGAAATTTAGCATGCAGGTAGATGTTATGACGTAGGCATCCGCTAAGAAAGGATTTTGATAAATTCCAACCCCAAGGGGTTCAAATAGGGGATGAAAGTTTGTATATAATAATACTTCTTAACGCGAGCGAAGCCGCGGGCAAAAGCTCGTATCTAATACAAATATTTGAAGGTTCTGACTGGCTATGATAATAGCGAGAGAAAGATACATCAAATTCAAACATCTAAAGATGTCAAAATGGCCCCGAAAGTTCTAAAGTGGAGTTTTCGTGTGCATAGAGCGTGGTCTATGCGACTAAAATAAAAAGTTTTTAAAAATACCTTCTATTAATTATTATTATTAATGCTTGTAGCCAATTACGTCAAATAAGACATCCATTAATTTTAAATATTAATGGTACTGTTTAGGTCTTCGTGACTCGAGCTATGAGCGGTTCATGACCTAAAACTAGACACACCTTATAGTGCTCACAATAATTACTAATTCTAAAATTTCATTTGGCTTTTACTAAATAAAGTGCTTTTTGTTTGGTAAATGAAATTAAATGTGATACCGCAATGAAATTGTACAGTCGCTCGCGAAAGTGTTAGGTATTAGAGACATTATAATATTAAACCAGACGACGCCCGCAACTCCGTTGCGCCAAAATTAGTTTATCACGCGGGAACAATACATTTTTCGGGGATCCGGGATCAAAAGTATCCTTTGTCCTTTTCCGGGACTCAAAGTATATATCCGTACCAAATTTCAGCAAAATCGATTCACTGGTTTGGATGTGAAGAGGTAACAAACAGACAGACAGACACTCTTTCGCATTTATATAATATTAAGTATGGATATTTAAATGTATAGGAAAGAGTTTTTAGAAATCGAGATCCCTAAATAATATAGTTATTATAAACTTTCTTCTAACGAGTCGCTCACCTCTTTTAAGTATCCCTAAATATTTTTCTTACCAAAAATAAAAGGTTTTACTGTCATTTTCTCTTGCAAAAATTAAGGACTTACAATAGCTCTAGTAGGCTTATAGCACAACTACTTATTGAAATGCTCTTGTATAGTCTGGCATAAAAGCGAAGAAATTAAAAAGGGGCAACCCTTTTTAATTTCTTCACGTATATGCCAGACTATATTTTATTGACTTTTGCCAATCGTAAAATAGAGGAGAAAGACATAAGCTTTAATAACTTGAATATAAATAATCTGTATATTATAATAAAATAATTATTAATAATATCCAGAAGTCTTCTTTCCTCACACTTCTAAACCTGTATAGCTTTACCTACCACGAGGAGTTTTAATTCTAGAATTTGACCATGGAGCAATATTTTTAAAAATACAACGTTTAGGTATTTGCAAACATATAGTAGATTCAAAAAGATAGTAATTCAATAAGCAAAAGAACCCAGATTACGTCTAGATATATCTCAATTCTTTATTCACAAGACACTTTTCTATCCAATAATACTTTTGAAGAAGTTATGTAAATCGCGTGTTAAAAACTAATTTTCAATTGCTGTCGGACCCGCGGTGCTTTAGATAAATTCGTCTGGCCACGCCACATCAACTTCATACTGATAATATTCAAATTATAATCGTTATCATTAATTTGGCAAAAGCATAGTATCGTTTTTTAATAAAACAAAAAGCTTGATATAAGTACCTACAGCTGGGTATATCACTGGGGGCGCGAAGTTCCCGATACTGTAAAGTTAAAGGTCAACACACATTCAACGTAGGTAAGTGATGAAGCGAGAAACATCTTGATAATAATATACCAAATTTCAGCAAAATTGTTCCAGCTGTTTCGGAGCAATTTAGTGGCACAGTCAAACAAGAATTATAATAAAAAAAATTGTATGTTATTATTTTTAGCAATATTCCACGAAATAAACCTCAACCTGTTGTAAGTTGTAAGTAAATCACTCATAATGAGAGGTCTCAAGGGACACCCGGATGGAACGAAGCTATTTCTTATTTACAAAAACCTGTATGTACACTAAAAAAAAAAACACGCGCTTCCGCACGGCTCAAAACTATGTATAGCAAAAATCACAGACATAGATATCGCTTCGCGGAACATGCGATATAATATCTTGATAATATAATATTAAGTCTGTTGCAAAAAGTGTCGTTACAACTTTTCGTATGATTTTTTTCCGTCTAGCCCCCTTTTGCAACGCGAGATACGGAACTTCATTCCAATAACTTACTTAATTTTAAGCTATGGATCCGCAAAGTAACGCCTGATTCTATTAACTATTTAGAAATATAATATAATTACGCTTATTGATGCCCACAACTCCCACAATCTTACATTTTTCGGGATGAAAAAGTATCCTATGTCCTTTCCCGGGCACAGCCGTAGCTTAGGGGGGGGCATTGTGGGGCAATGCCCTACCTTAAAATCATAATGCCCTACCTTAAAAATACCAAAAGCCAAGAAAATCAATCAATTACGAATATTTTTTTACTTCCGCCCTACCTGTAACCAATGCTGCCCTACCTCAAATCTGACTCTAGCTACAGCCCTGTTCCCGGGACCCAAAGTAATATATTCGTACTAAATTTCAACAAAATACGTTCAGCGGCTTAGGCTGACGTGGTTACAGACAGACACACTTTCGCATTTTTAATATTAGTATGGATGGGACTAAAAAGCTAATTTTTAGACTAATAAACAACTTATGCGTTAATTAAAACATCAATAGCTGAAATCATAATGTTCTCCCATTTAAGAATTAAGCACAAAAGTTCTCTCTTAATACCTGTTCAATATTTATGGCGAAATGTTATATATTTTAGATATCTTTATTCAATGCAAATAAGTTGATAATTAATTACATTTTAAGAACCCATGATTGCCGCTTTAATAAGGCCTCGGTGGTCCAGTGGCATAGTCGTTGGTGGGTTCGATTCTTCAACAAGAAAATATTTTGCTAAGTTTGGTTCGGTAAATGAAGGCTGATCAATAGGTTTTCTGACAAGAAAAATAATTACAGAGAACGCCAGTCGTGTGAGCCAATCCGTTCCGCTATGTTACGAGAGTAGAGGTGCTGTGTGTACTGCGCACACACATAAGCAATATGAAAGTATTTTTCGGCTGGAATATATTAGATAATACAGTCTTAGCCTTATCCTACAAACTTTCTTTACCATAAAAATTCAGTAACAGCCTTACTTTAGCCAATTTTTTTATTGTTAAGTAATTTATAATAAAAAAAAATATAAAAATACTCTTGATTGCTTCCGTAAGTAACAGAAAATAGTGATGTCTACAACAAATTCGCTCATATTTTCAAGTCTAAGTGGGTGACGCACAAACGAACTTCCATCCCCACTTAATAAACTATAGTATATTATACTCGTAATGTAGTATGTTAATCTCTGACTTTTCCTGTAGTACCGGAATATACATAAATAAAATGTCCGTTATAAAGGCTGACACGAAAACGATTGTCATTTGAAAAACTACAGAAGCTATAGGTGGAACGAGCAAAAACCTCCGACCCATCTGGTACTGTCTAACGGTCTTCTAAACATAGAACAGTAGCTTGCATAGATTATTCGGACAGAAGCACAACACGATACAAGCTTTGAATAATAATTAATACCTATTAGAGGCATTTTATGTACTGCTACAAAAACGTCTGTCTATCTGTTGCCCTTTATTCTATAAAAATGCATAAATATAAGATTTATAAAAGTATTCTATCACTTTTTATGCAACGAAGTAACTAACAACACACGAACGAACAACACTAGTCTTATGTAATGTATTTAAAAGGTGGTATTTAATAATAGGTTGGGAAAAAAGTTATTTCGCATTATAGTATGTATGAACTTGTCTTAAAATCTTTTGGGCTATACCAATTGTATCTGGCTGATTTTGGTATCATTAAAAAGTTTTAATTTTACAGAAGACAATTCCAAATTCAAATTAGATAATTATGTGAGATTTTCATTTGTTTTTCTTATTGTTAAAATGAGTGATTCTAATGAAGAAATTCGATACATTTTAAAATTTTATTACAAAAAAGCCGCGAAATATATTTGTGATGTTTATGGACCTAATGCAGTATCTGTGAGAGTAGCGCCAATTTGGTTTAAGCGTTTTCAATCCGGAAATTTTGATATCAAATATGCACGATGATGCATGTCGCTTTGATCGACCTGTTACGGACAAAACTGATGCCATTTTTGAAAAAGTGGAGCAAGGTCGGCATATTAGTAGTTACGATGCAGCTGAAAAACTGGGGACCACAAAACGGTTTTTTCGCATTTGAAAAATCCGGGTACACAAAAAAGCTCGATATTTGGGTGCCTCATGAGCTCACTGAAAGAAACCCAAAAATTAACAGTGTTTGTTACTACTTATTTGTGGTTATTTATTACGACGTAATGAAACCGAACCATTTTTGAAGAAGCTGGTAACTGGTGATGAAAAGTGGATCACGTACGACAAGAACGTGCGAAAAAGATCGTGGTCAAAGGCCGGTTAGGCTTTACAGACTGTGGGCTGTGGCGAAACCCGGGCCAACTCGCAACAAGGTGATGCTGTTACCGCCAGGCAGGACCATCGACTGCGAACAATTGATGCGATTAAAGCAAGAAGTTGAGAGAAATTGGCCGGAATTAATCAACAGAAGGGGTGTGGTTTTCACCATGATAACGCTACACATCAAACATCTTTAGCCACTCCGCAAAAATTACGGGAGTTTGGCTGGGAGGATAGTCCTGACCTTGCACCTTCAGATTTACGCCTGTTTCGGTCGCTGTAAAATTCCTTAGGCAGTGTCAGGTTGACATCACAAGAGGACTGCCAAAACCACTTGTCGCATTTTTTTCATCAGTAGCCCAAAAATTTTTATAGCAATGGAATCATGTCCCTACCTACAAGATGGCAAAAAGTTATCGAACAAAATGGCACATTATATACTTTAGTCAATTGTAAATAAACTTTATAAAAAAAACCTTTTGAATTTTTATATTAAATGCGAAGAAACTTTTTCCGCAACATAATATTTTGTAACATATTGATACAAATTTCACCTACTTTCAAATAATTGCATTTGTTTGTCATTGTTTTTGTTTGTCTTAAGATTAAACATTTTTGACTTATGGAGACTTTCTAAAGCCCCCAGTAAACAGTTACACATGATGGCCCACCGCGGCCCACATTATTCCATCGTGAACTGTAGACCACGATCACTTGGTGTTAAACACAATGGCGCATGGCTTATTACTGCCTGGCAATCCACTGGCCATCATCCGCCATCATACACCATTACCCCGTCTACAATGGCTATGGCTTGTAGTGGGCTAGCATGGACCATAATTGTGAAGACATTTTTGTCAAATAATAATAAGAATTTTTCAAAAGAGAGGTCTTAAACATATTAACCACTCCAGCTTAGTCAGGTGAACAAAAAAAACAAAACTACAAAACTGATTTTACTCAAACTATCATACAGCGTGTACTTTCTGCGTGTTAGCTAATCTTTGATTCATATACACGTAATAAAATTAAAATCCAATATGTTATTAGCATACTATCTGTTGTTTATGGTAGGATAACTCCTCCGATAATATTATGTTAGCATAATTATATGTTATCTAAACATAATTATATCGAGAGATCTTCACAATTATACCAACTTAATTGTTATTGAGCAATATTTATTATAATTTTATGTTCATGTATATATTTTCTAAGGTTATTTACCTTACGAGTTTGTTTCGCGATCATTCTCTCTCTCTCTCAATCATAATACGATTCATTTTTCTATGATTGCAAAATGCAACTCTGCTTGCAATTCATTTCTGTATTTTTGTACTGATTTAACGTTTGTCAGTTTGACAGTTTTGACAATTCATTTTCTTAATTGATTAGGAGGAATTGCTAAATGTGACCATTTTAGCCCTGCAGGGAAGAAAGAAATTATCGGCTTCGGCCGCGTAAATAAGATAATTATTTCACAGATAAATTAGTCCACAAAAAATGGCATTATATTATGATCTATCACGTGGTCTACTTTTTATCTGTGCTGAATAACAGAAAAAATTCTCCAGTAGTTCGTGTGAAAAGACCTTGCCCCTTTCAAATAATTTTCCCCCGTTTTTTCCACATTTAACTCTATTTCTTGGCTCCTATTAGTATTGGCGTGATACAATATAGCTTATAGCCTTTCTCGATAAATGGGCTATCTAACACTGAAAGAATTTTTCAAATCGGACCAGTAGTTCCTGAGATTAGCGCGTTCAAACAAACAAACAAACAAACTCTTCTGCTTTATAATATTATAGGGTTGCTGAGGATTCCTCTTCCGCTTCCTCATAATGAGGAAGTTCCGCAATATTTTGGGTTCCTCAACCGTTACCGCATTCCTCATAAACAAAAATAAAAATTCCTCTTCCGCTATCGCTTCCTCAAAATTTAAGAGGAATTTATGAGGAATTACACTGCGCATGCGCGTCGCGTATCCAATCACGCTCTGGCGCGGCGGCGCGGCGCCGGAGCGGTGCCGCACCGCACCCTGAGGGCAAAGATGAGTATTGCAGTGGCGCCGCTGCGGCGTGTGTCTAAACAGCCTAAGGGCCGCGACACACCAGAATGGCAGCGGCGACGCGAGCACTTTCAGTGTCATAAGATTTTAAACTTTATCTTCATTTTTGTAATACACAGTACAGCGGCCACGGGCGGCCGTAGACTTCTCAAGCGGTACTATGTATTACAATAATGAAGATAAAGTTTAAAATCTTATACTTATAAAATTACATGTCCTGACTGACTGATTCATCATCGCTGAGCAAAAACTGTAAAGGCTACAGCCACGGAATTTGGTGAGTAGGGTTGTTTTATTAAGTAGACACCCACTAAGGAAGGAATTTAGAAAATTTTACCCCGAAGGGGGTGAAATAAGGGTTGAAAGTTTTAATGAAAGTCCGTCATTTCTTGAGTTAGAAACATGAAACTTTATTTTTGGGTTACTGATTAAAAATGAATGGATACGTATTTAAGCGTTTTTGGAAATTTTACCCCCAACGGGGTGAAATTGGGGTTGAAAGTTTGAATGAAACTCCGTTATTTCTTGAGTTAGAAACATGAAATTTTATGTTTGGGTTACTGATAAAAAATGATTGGATACGTGTTTAAGCGTTTTTGAAAATTCTACCCCCAAGGGGGTGAAATAGGGGTGGAAAGTTGCAATGAAAGTCCGTCATTTCTTGAGTTAGAAACATGAAAGTTTATTGACGTTTGCGTTTAACGTTTGCTTAAATAGGGTCCGTTTTTACCCTTTGTATAAGGAACCTCAAAAACAAAAAGGAGAAAACTATCCATCTTTGTTATTATACTATGTTAACGCGGATGAAGTCGCGGGCAACAGCTAGTCATATATATGACACTGAAAGCGCTCCGAGGGATGTAAAGCGGTAATATTACTTTCGCAAAATTCGGTTTTTTACCATATTTTACGTAAAATATAAATAAATTACGTAAATTACGGTAAAATTGGGTAAAATTCAATTTAACAAGAGTTAAATCGTATTTTACCTTTTTAGTTAGTAATAATTGCAGTCTTCTTTAAAAAAGAAATAGTCAAAATGTATATGTCCAGACAAATATTACTGAAGTTGGTGAAAACATAAGACTTAATAATCTTATTTTCTGTAAATTCATTTCTCATGAACTGGATAACTACCAAGGCATTGAACGTATGACTATTATGCAAAAATAACTAATAAATAATAATTTAACATCATTAGGACACTTTTTACACTTCTCAAAATGTTCTGTCATCCGAGTAGCATTAGCATTTTTGTACTCCGTATTACAAAATATACACATCACATGTTTCCTTTTGTCATGTTCACTTAGCACTTGGAAATAATCCCACACTTTTGCTTGATTTCGTGGCATAATTTACTAAATGCACGTATAGTGCAGTCAGTCAAAACAATTGCAAGCAGAGTTGCATTTTACGATTTTAGAAAAATGAATCATATTATGATTCATATCATGATTCTTCAAATTTTAGCCCCGCCGAACGTAAGTATGTTGCAAGTTGCAACTTGCAACTACACGCTCTTCTCACCCCCCGCTAGGTATACTTTTCGCATACATACGTAGCCGGTAATTTTACCGTAATATATATAAATTACCGTAAAATACGCGTATTTTACCAGCGTTTTCGGTAAAATTACGTAATTTTGCAACCCTCGGCTCGCCTCGCCGCTGTCATTCCGATGTAGCGCGGCCCTTATTGCTAGACTGATTTTGCTGATTCTTTATTGTGTGTGTTTTGAGAATGGTTTAGAATTTAGATTCATAGTTTGGTTCACTGGAAAATGCCCTTTTAATTATTTTTTGTGTAATGTATGTACCGTTATGTATAAAGTACAGACAGGACAAAAGTTTGGGTTGGGTCCGCTAGTATTTATAATTTTCTATCTTCCTCTTCCTCATCCGCTTCCTCTTCCGCTTCCTCATCCGCATCCTCTTCCTCATAAAATATCCTCTTCCTCATCCGCATCCTCAAAATTTGCGCGTGCCAATTCCTCTTCCTCCTCCTCTTCCTCATAATCACTTCCTCAACAACCCTATAATATTAGTATAGATAGATAGTTGAGCCCGCAACTTGTTTATCGCAGGAGCCGTACATTTTCCGCAATAAAAACTAATATATTATGTCCTTTTCCGTCACTCGAATAATGTCTATACCAGATTTTATCTAAATCGGTTCAGCTGTTTAAGACAGACACACTTTTGCATTTATATTATTAGTAAGAATAAACCAGCAGAAAAAGCCTGCTTTTCAATTTCAATTGTAGCGACGCGACAGCGGACTGTTCAGCGCTGGATCACTGATTAAGGCCTAATTGCAATACTGAATGCTGTAGGCAGGGCCCCCGTAAGGGCTACTGGCCCTTGTTTGCTAAAAAGAATTTTGGCTGAAAATGTCTAAATAGTGGAAAATCGGCAAAAAAACTTCGATTTTGATGCGAGGAAACGTATCCTTAAATAAGTTTTTAAAAGAAAAAACATAAATTTGTGTAACGAAAATAAAAGTTGAGTATAATATAATAGTATCATAATATTATACTCATATTATTACATAATAATAATAATAATATCTATGGACGCTTCACACCACGTCAGTCTGGCCCCGTGCTAAGTACCTAAAGGACTTGTGTTACAGGTACCAGACAACGGAAATATATTTAATACTTTTATACTATACATATATTTAAGATTTTCATTATATCATACACATATTTAATACACATCCAGACCCGGGAACATTGAAAACTTTTTGTTCCGTCGGTGGGATTCGAACCCGCGACCCCTGGCTTGAGCTACCAACGCGTTCACCACTGAGCTACAGAGGTCGTCAAACATATTTAGGTACTTATTTTTTTTTTATTGTATGGGCCCTTAGTTACGGCTCCTTTGGCGCCCCTAAAGAATGGCACATATTATGGTAGCGGTATCTTCACCAGTATCCTACTGGCTGTAGGATACTGGTGAGTGCTCTAAAAGTTAAAACATCTCATTGATACACGATTTGTCCAGCGCTAAAACCCTAAAACCCAAGTGGCCGGCTGTTGTAAACGCGTCCTTGATTATGCAGTTTGGAGCGTGGCTCTTGAGTCAGAGGTTAGAACATGCATTGTCCTAAGACCAAACTACACCAGACCTAAAAAGGTCACAAAGGTTTAGACGTGGGAGAGCCATGCTTTGGCACGAATGGGCCGGCTCGACCGGAGAAATACCACGTCCTCACAGAAAACTGGTGTGAAACAGCGCTTGCGCTGTTTTTCGCCGAGTGAGTGAGTTTAACGGAGGCCTAATCCCCTACCCTATTCCCTTCCCTACCCTCCCTTATTCCGTTCCCTTTCCATCCCTACCTTCCCCTATTACCCTATTTCCTCTTAAAAGGCAGGCAACGCACCTGCAGCTCTTCTGATGCTGCGAGTGTCCATAGGCGAAGGAAGTTGCTTTCCATCAAGTGCTCGTTTGCTCGTTTGCCCCCTTATTTCATAAAAAAAAAAAAACAAAGTGCAATTTCTCTCAAATCAATTCAGAAAATGAATTGTCAAAACTGTCAAACTAATGAATGTCAAATTAATATGAATTGAATGCGAATTACTATACTCCACTCGGGCTAACTTGTCGCTAGCGGTTATTGACTCCCTGTAAAAAGCTTGTTATTTTCCATATAAACGGCGATTAACAATGAAGTGTCAGATATTGTTTATCGTGGTTTTAAATGGAAAATGACAAGTTTTTGACAGGGAGTCAATGACCGCTAGCGACAAGTTAGCCCGAGTAGAGTATAGATATAGGAATTGCACACAAAGCGATCATTTTAGACCCGCAGATCATCTGATTGTTTGACAAATGACGCGTTAAACGGGTATGTAAAAAGTCGGTCCTGCGTCTGATTTCTCGCCATCCGTGTAAGAGTTAAGGATAATGAATGCTCTTATGTAGAGCGCATACACTTGGGCACTATATAATTACTCCTGCGTAGCTGCAGGTGCCTGGTGTCAATGAAAGCGGCCACTGTCACCGAGACCAGCCTGCCTAGCATACGTCAACGAGATATCTCACTCTACATGTTTTCTCGATGTTTGATGGTTTGTCTCTTCATCTCTATTGACCCTAGCATGACAAACATTTTTTCTCGCGTAGATCTATCATCGAAATAACACATTTTTATAGAGCTTTATCGAGATAATGTCGAGATTTTGACATTATGAGATGAGTAGTTTTTAATTATCTCGAGAGTGAGATATCTCGTTGGCGTATGCTAGGCAGGCATTGTTATAGGAGATCTTATACATCCATATCCATACTAATATTATAAATGCGAAAGTGTGTTTGTCTGTCTGTAACCTTTTCACACCCAAACTACTGAACCGATTTGGCTGAAATTTGATTTTAAATTTGGCATGGAGAAATTTGGAGCCCCGGGAAAGGACATATTATACTTTTCGTCCCAGAAAAATGCACGGAGTTGCGGGCGTTATATAGTACAATAGCTTTGTCCACACTGTGCCTTTTTTGTTCGTCAAGAGCATGCGTTATAGCGCAGTCAACATCGCACGTGAGACATGCCCGCGACGCTATGACACTTTTCTCTCCAACGCGGGTGGATTTTGACGCATTCAATTTCATCTTCAATTTTCGTCATCTTCTTTTATTCAACTTTCGTTTGACATATTCAATAATTGAATGCGTCAAAATTCACCCGCGTTGAAAGAAAAGTGTCATAGCGCGCGCTACGATTTCAACGCGCGTCACGGGCATGCCTCACGTTGCTGTTGACACTTGACAGCGCTATAAGGCATACCCTTGATGAACAAAAAAGGCCCAGTGAGGACAAAGCTAATATTAATAAGCCACTCAGCTTTCAACACTGTAATAAGTCATTATTCTTACAGCTAGTAAATAAACTTATATACTTAGTGAGAAAACATTAGTTAACTTAACACACAATGTTTTATATAGCCTGTCTTATTCCTTAGAAGTAATGCTTTTACATTTTATATTATAACAATAAAATGCCCGTGGACATAGCCGCTGTAGGTAATTAGTTACAATTCAAATAATGTAGGACCCCTAGGCTTAGAAATAAGGGGTCTTCATACTGCATGCGCCACAACGACTTTTCATTGTGCGGATTAGCATTGATTCAGTGGCTGAACCTATACGTATCACTACATTAAGCTGGATTATAACTTTGTATCAGTATACTGGTTTGACAATAATAGTAATAATAATAATGATCTGATACTAGGTAGACTAAAATGCAACATGATAAACTGATACAAATGAAACCCAAAAAAATTATGATGCTCCTCATAATTTCAATAACTAATTTTCAAGATATTGAAAACTTGTTTTATAGACGTTGCGTGTACATTTGGACAGTCAAGAAGTTGTACGTTTTGCTTAGAAATTCAAAACTTGTAGCTTATTTTGCTTATTTATTAAAAAGTTATACAAAAAAACCTTCAAAATGCGTTGTCACTAACTGTCGTACACTCGAAATAGGCGTTGACTTGAGTAGGTACTAGGTACTAGGTACTATTAAGTAATTAGATGCCACCCGCAACTCCGTTGCGCCACAATTAGTTTATTGCGCTAGAATCGTACATTTTTCCGGATTAAAAAGTATCCTTTGTCCTTTTCCGGGACACAAAGTAACTTTATCGAGTTACTTTGCGTCCCGGTAAATTTGAGTGAAGAGGTAACAGACAGGCAGACAGACACACTTTCGCATTTATAATATAAGTATGGATGTATTTTTTCTGTTCAAGGTAACGCGCGTTAGCGACACTGTATGACGGTACATTAGGCTAGACAGATGGTGCCTATGTTTAGATCTATCAGCTTAGCAGATGGCCACGTCACCTGGTTGTCGGGGCTCGTTAGCTGACGACGATACCTGATATAGTGACGTACTTAATAACGAGTTTAATTAGCTCCATTAACAAATGTAAAAACTTCTAATTATTCTCTTTGATAAGTAAAAAAGGCTTCTGAAATAGACTGCTTAAAATTGAGATAAGACTTAAAAAATTGTTCGAGCCTATTATGTACATTTCACTAAAATGAAATTAGATTCGAGGCTAAAGTCATAATATATGGTATGCTACCATCATTCGACTTATCTGCATTCATAATTTTTAAGAAACCATCCGCTGTCCTCGATTATGCTGCATTTCCACCAGAGATACAGTGTTGCGAGAAATATTATGTTTGAGCAAGGTCGTGGCAAGGCTCACGTCAATGAAGCGATTCTATTAGTTCACAAAAACACATTCCTCGCAAGTCGCAACACCATTCTGGTGGAAACGCAGCCTTATAATGTACAGTCTTTATAATTGGGGACAGTGGGATTCGGTAATTTTTTGTGAGGAGCTTCACTTAAATAAATAAATTAGTTCTTTATTGAGAGCTACTAAGGCTACTTGTACTATTAAGTATACATTCTGTGCTAAGGCCCAAATTAAGGCGAACAACATTTATATCTGCGAAAAAATCTTGAAAGTGGTAGCACAGATAGAAAGGATTTCATACTTTTGATTTGATGGTCCTAAAATATGGATTGTTCTAAATTTTGTAGGACAATATTACTCTTAAATTATGTAACTATCAACCTATCAGCATACAAAAAATCAGCTCGTTAGTGTTCCGTTTTGGGGTTCTGTAATCAACCAAGTTTTGTTGATTACGTCTTATCAAAATGAAGCTATTCAGAAAAAATTTACTTGATAGCAATAAAAAAAATTTTCTAGGGAACCCTAACTATTCATGAAGTCCTAAGCGGCCACATCCGTATCCGGCCGCGATAACAATGGATAAGCTATTGTGTCTCATTTTTCCACGATCGAAAGGTTAATATCATCTAAAGTAAGTATATTATTTTATTTCTTAAATACTTACTTTTTTATGATTAAAGCAATTTTACACTTAAAGTTTTAAGGTCTATTTCCATAATATTAAGCAGAATAATTTTAATAGATATAATTTTATTCAAGAATTTAGTTTGTGTAAATTTTCAGAGTAAGTGGGTACATTAAAAACTTTTAGCAGCAATATAATATTTTATTTAAGTATATATTAGAATATTTAAAGTATTTCATGCTAGACCCCTCATAAAAAGAAACTGCATTCAAAATAATACTTTATTATTGCAAAATTATATTTTAACAACTATATTCGTAAGTCGAAAAAAAACAAAACTCGTGTGAACGCAGAGACAATGTTTTTTATAGAACGCCAAACGGGATAAAATATTATTGTCTATGCTTTTAATTTTTTTAATTTGCATGTGTGTCCCGTTTGAAATAATTTCTGATGAATTGCATGAATAAATTAGCGGGCACAATATCTTCAAGAAGCAAGGGGATGATGAGAAAGATGTAATTAAAATGCAACTTCATAAGGCTGTCACAGATATATTATTTTAAAATAATTTTCAAGTTTTACATTATAAGAGAAGTGGTTTAATTATGTCTGCAATATTTATTGTAATAAAATTTCCATACAATATAGCAAATATTTATTGGTGAAAATTGTATGTGCCTATCAATGTAACAAAGTAATATACATTAGATTTTTGTGAAATCCAGACCCAATTTACAATTTTCGCTGTCTATCAATTTTGGGTCCATCAAAAAAGGTGTTGACAATGGAATCATGAACGTCCGTCTTAAACATTCCTTCGGAAATTTCAACTCGATTCTGGTATGAACCAGTGACATGCATCTCGAAACGAGAGATTCATGTCATGACTCATGACAGACATTTTCGGCATGAGGAACCTGTCATTTGGAGTCGTCGTTTGGCAATCGAAACGGAATTTCCACTGATGTTCGTTATCTGAAAGATATAAAAAATAGTTGTCAAGAAAAAAATTAAAAAAAAATTGTTTAAGTACCTACGTGAATGAAATGAAAACCAAAATGTCTATAATTTTCTTACTAAATACTTATAATTACTATAATTGAAATACTTAATATGTAAATTAATTTTCTAACGTACTTATTGACTTTATTTTGATTAAAAATCTTACAATTTTTTTATGAAACGTCGTCAAGACGTTTTTGCCAACCCTAACACTCCGGTTCACATCTCACTTTACCCTTTCTAATGATAATGAAAACCTGTTTCTAACAACTTTTTTTGTTTTAAGTTTCGGGGGGCAAAAGTAATTGTGTCAACGCGTTCTTGCCATAAACAAAAGCAAGAAAGCAGATGTCTATGGACAAGGTGCGATATGCAGATCGCTGGGAATTTTGACCCCTTTTACCCATTGTTTTTTTGCGTCTACCGGTTGCGTTAGTTCTGGTTTGTTACAATAGAGTTTTAGCCGTTTGTTTCATTATTAGAATGGGGTCATATTCAAAATTATTAATTTAAATTCGATTTAAACAAAGCGGTCGACCGTTGTAGTTTCGAAATTAAAATTTGCAAGTGAAGGTCCCAAGTGAAGTGTGAAGTCAAACATGGCCATAATTTACTTATTTATTTTATTTTCGTATATTGGGGTCTCCAAACAGTCTTACATGAATATTAGTAAAGTATGCAATTATAATATTTACTAAATGTAGAACCAACAGCGGTGACCACAGATGAATAATTTAGTATAGGAAAAAAAAGAGATTAAGGAAGTAGAGAGTAAATTATATATATAATTAATATAAGGGTATATTTGTGTGTCAATTGTGTGTTAAGTGTGTTTGTTAATAATAGTTAAAATAGTAGTAAAATTAAATTTAGTATAATTGTAAGTGTAATGTTTGTAAATTATTTATTGAAGAGGAATGCAAGGTTTTAATTATTTATAATATGTAAATTTTTAAGTCTATCTATAAGACATTTTTTATATTTGGCATGTTTAAGAGCAAATATATCTATATCATTGAAATGATTATTAAAGTTACGAACTATTCGAGTAATGGGGGATCGCATACCTGCGTTGGTTCGGCTAAATGGAGTAGCAAAAAAGTTATACTGTTTTCTTGAATTCGATCTATGTAGCACAGTTTGTTAATTAAGAAATTGCAATCGTATTTATTATTACAAAGGTCGTAAAGCATTATTGCTTCCAGTTGTAGACGTCTTGATTTTAGATCAAGTAATTTATGTTTGTCCAGAAGATCGTTGTAGGGAATTCGATTTTTGAAACATTTGTATTGCATAGAACGAAGGAATTTTTTTGAACGGATTCAACTTGGTCATTGTATTTGTTGTATAAAGGATTCCAAATTGATACCGCATATTCCAATTGACTTCTGACAAGTGATTTATAAATATATAAGTAAGTGGACGGCTTTTGAAAAACAGTAGAAGCTCGCATAACAAAGCCATACATTCTATAGGCTTTCGCTAAGATAGTTTGAATGTAAGTATCTAAATGGAGTTTAGTATCAAGCATAACACCAAGATCTTTAATGGTTTCCACTTTTTCAAGAGGAGTACCACTAAGCGAATAAATATAATTACTTATAACCTTTTTTTTGTGAAAGATATTGACTTATATATTTATTTAAGCTAAGACCTAATTTATTTAATATGCAGTAATTAGAAAAACTATCTAAATCGCTTTGAATTTTGACATGATCCTCAACAGTAATAATTTCACAATATATTTTAAGGTCATCAGCAAACAGAAGAAAAATCACAATTTTTAAAACATTCATCTATATCATTTATGAAAATAATAAACAAGAGTGGTCCTAATATTGAGCCTTGTGGCACGCCAGATGTTATATTTACTAGTTTAGAATTGAAACCATTTATGGCTACCGTTTGCGTTCGATTCGAAATATATGATTTGAACCATCTCCACAAATTTCCTCTAATACCATTAAAAGCTAATTTTTCAAGTAAAATTTTGTGGTCTACTATATCGAAGGCCTTACGAAAGTCTGCGTAGATACTATCAGTCTGTTTATTAGAATCTAAATTATCAAAAAGACAGGAAGTATAAATGAGTTAGTTGTGGTAGATCGGGATTTTACAAAGCCGTGTTGCTGGGGAATTATTAATTTATGAAAATGAGGATAAATTGCTTTGTGAACTAGTTTTTCGAAGACCTTCGATAGAGTAGAAAGAATGGATATTGGCTTATAGTTTTCTACATCTTTTTTGGATCCACCCTTATGTACGGGCACAATTCTAGCAGATTTCCAAACACTAGGAAATGTTCCTTCTTGAAGGCATTTATTAAATAATAAACATAATGGAAAACTAATAGAACGGGCAGTAGCAATAAAGAAAACCGGAGGAATTTTATTATTTGTACCAGGACCCTTTGCTATATCAAGTGACTTAAGAGCAGAGAGTACTTGTTGATCTGTAACATTAATATCACAAAATATATCAGATGATACATTATAACTGAAGGAACTATCAGATAAGTTGAAGTCATCTGGGATTGAAGAAGGCTCAAATACAGATTCAAAGAATGTCGAAAACAAATTACAGATTTTTTCTGGGTTATTACCCGTTTCATTTTTATAGAAAACAGAGTCTGAAAGAGTAGAATTACTTTTCTTGTTGGAGATATAAGTCCAAAAATATTTGATGTTGCAATGGATACTATGCTCTACATTTTCTATATAATCTTTATAACATTTGTCACATTCAGATTTGAATCTACTCCTATACATAGCGAAATCATTATAGTCAGAATCACAACCATATTTTTTCCATTTTATCCAAGCCCAATTTTTATCATTGAAAATGTGTATTAATGCCTTGGTAAACCAACATGGATATTGTGATCGTTTAATTAATTTAATTGGAATATATAATTTAATTAAATTGTAAATATATTCATAGAAATAAGATATAGCTTCATTAGCAGATAAGTTTGAAAGTTCTTTAGCCCAATCTATTTCTAAAATATGTTCGTTATTTTTTTCAAAATCACCATTTTTAAAGTCTAGTTTCTGGTAGGGCATCCTGGGCATAAATTTAAGATTAGAACTAAGCGGTATAACAATAAAGAAGGGAGGATGGTGCTTGTCCGGTAGAACAAGAGGTGTGGGGGCAGCTGAAATTTTATGTAATTGGTATGGTCTAAATGATCCTGTACGTAGTTATAAAAAGAAGAATACACATCACTTTTCTGATTAGGTGGAATATAGACGGCGCATATAATGTGAGTTGAATTGCCCGCGAAAAGTTGCAAGATTACATAGTCAACGATGGGCGCGGGCGTGGGCGCCGCGCAGCAGCGCGCGCGCCGCCAGCCCACGCCGCACCGCCACCAACACACCGCCGCCGTCCCGCCGCGCCGTGGCCGCTCGGTCACGGTCACTGCGATACACTATGTACCTCGAGTCCATAAACTCACTATCCCAGATATCTTTGTGTAACCACGTTTCTGTAAGTACAATTAAATCGTAAGAATGCGACAGGATGTTTATGTATAAAGTATGCAGCTTTGTGCGGATCCCACGACAGTTCTGGTAATACAAGGAGATATTATTATCAGCCATTAAAGAATGTATAGGACATAAGCAGTTTTACCAAAAGGTGTGATAACATTAAATTATAATTGTTATCAGATGCAAGATGCCATAATATTAGGTAAACAAGTATTAACGTGTACTTTATAAAATTTTTGTTCGTAGAAATAAGTGTGCATGAGAATATCGGATTAAAAACATAATATAAAAATTTATAATATATACGTGTAAGTAGTAACAGTATGATAATATAATAGCTATGTGTTATAAAAATGTAGAGTGTATTGTGTTGTGAAACAAGGCTGGAGTATGCTATATAACCTGCCAGATAAATATAAGTTATATGCAACGACAAAACCCATCCGTAGCCACCGCTGTCGTGCAACAAATAATTACAAAAGTTTGCCACAACATAAACATTAGAAACATTAAAAGATATTAAATCACAAAATATTAAATAGAAATCAAACCAAACCACACAAAAAAGTAAGCAAAGTTCAAACAACATAAACCATGTGAGCATAGCATTAAGGCTTAATTTTCTGCAGGTCATTGACCGAGCGCATAGCCACCACCGGAGAGGTATCTGACTTACGCGCGAGTACGACTCCGTGCTTCATCCACACGTACCTGAATGAGTGCTTCTTGGCCTCCTCCCGGCACATGCGAAATAACTTTTTATTTTCTAAAGTAAGATGTTCATTCAAGTAGATGAGCTGCGAAGTGCCACTTATGTTCAAGTCGGCAGAGTTCAATCCTTTTTTGGTGCGGGCAGCGGTAATAATCTTATCACGCAGAAGCCTGGAAGTAAGTTTCAGAACAATGTTCTTAGGGTGAGCGTCTTTCTGGTCTGCATGCGGGACGCGATGAACGGCCACGATGTCTGCCGCAGGAATAGGTATGTTTATCACTTTGGATAGGTTGTGACGATCTCAAGTAAATTCTCTCCACGGCACTCAGGTAAGTTCGAGATCTCTATATTACATTGACGGGATTGTTGGTTCATTGAAGCCAGCTGATGTTCCAAGGCTGTTACTTTCTGAGATAAGTACGTATTATCTTTAATGTATTCTTCGGTCGGTTTTACATGTTTAGTAACGGAATCCTGCCAATCGCTAGAAAAAATTGCCAACTTTTCCAAGTCCGACAGGCGACCTTGGACTTCTTGAAGTGATTTCTTTATATACAAATTATCGTAATTTAATTTATCCATGGTGGATTTAATTTCAGTCAATGAATCATTAATCTGAGAGAATTGGTTGGTTAAGTTGGTTTTAAGAGGATACACCAGGGGCTAGAGAAATGAAAAAAAAGTACGTGTAATATTTATAGCTGTCTCCCTTACCCCAAGACTATACCGCAGAACGCGATAGAGACAACTGCAGAAAATCCAGAAAATCAACGATTCGTTGTCCCCTGATTCCTTCTCCAAAACTTAACCGATTTAAGTACTTTTTTCATTAAAGATTAAGAAAAGGCTTGAGCTGTGTTCCTATGTTTTGCTTTTTTTTGTATAATCTAGCCAAATCTGTTTTCTGGACGTTTGAACACAGCGGAAAATCTGGCCATTTTTTTGGGTTTTTGAACGTTCATATCTTATTTAATAATTAAAATATGAAAAAAAAGAAAAAATAAGGACATTGTATTAGTGGCCGTAGATATTCAGGAAAAAAATTATAACTCTACTAGCATTATCCAGGGAGGAAATAGGGGAAAAGAGTTTGTTTGTTTGTTTGAACGCGCTAATCTCAGGAACTACTGGTCCGATTTGTAAAATTCTTTCAGTGTTAGATAGTCCATTTATCGAGGAAGGCTATAGGCTATATTTTATCACGCTACTACTAATAAGAGCGAAGAAATAGAGGTAAGTGTGGAAAAAACGGAGGGAAATTATTTGAACGCACTACTCTCAGGAACTACTGGTTCGATTTGAAAAATTATTTCAGTATTAGATAGCCCATTTATCGAAAAAGGCTACAGGCTATATTTTTTACGCTAAAACTAATAGGAGCGAAGAAATAGAGGAAAATGTGGAAAAAATGAGGGAAATTATTTGAAAGGGCTTATTTGAACGCGCTAATCACAGGAATTACTGGTCCGATTTGAAAAATTATTTCAATGTTAGATAGCCCATTTATTGAAGAAAGCGATAAGCTATATTTTATCACGCTACAACTAATATAAGCGAAGAAATAGAGGAAAATTTTGAAAAAAGGGGGGAAATTATTTGAAAGGGCTTATCTCACGAACTACTGGAGCAATTTTTCTGTTATTTGGCACAGACAAAAAGTAGACCAAGTGAAGGATCATAGGCCATTCTTTGTGGACTAATTTGTCTGTGAAATATATAATTTACGCGGGCAAAGCTGCGCGGAACATTATATTTCGCGTGGTCACGACATCACGCGTAAACCGCTGGACCGATTTTGCTGGGTATAAAGATACTTTGAGTCCCGAAAATGAACATAGGATACATTTTGTCCCGGAAAAATGTACGGTTACTGCACAATATACTTTTATGATTTGCGCGTAAACTATTCAATCTTTTTTGCAGGAATTTGGTATGGAGATACTTTGAGTCTCGGGGAAGGACAAGGAATACTAATTTTGTCTTGGAAAATGTACGGTTCCCACACAATAAACTTTAATGATTATCGCCTAAGCTATTCAATCTATTTTGATGAAATTTGGTATGGCATTACTTTCAGTCTCGGGAAAGGACAAGGGATACTTTTTATCCCGGAAAATATACGGTGCTCAATAAACTTTTATGATTCTCGCCTAAACTATTTACTTAATCTATTTTGGCATGGAGATTGGAGATACTAATTTGAATCTGGAACAAGGAATGTTTTTTGTCCCGGAAAAATGTGCGGTTCCCACACAATATACTTTTGTGATTTGCGCGTAAACGACTCAATCGATGTACGGGAACTAAACAACTATAAACTAAAGTCCACGCGGACGAAGTCGCGGGCAACAGCTAGTAGTTATATAATTTAAGAGTAATATGGTCCTACAAATAGAACAGTCCATATGTTAGGACCATCAAATCAAAGTATGAACTCCTTTCTATTTCTGTTAGCTACCACTTTCAAGATTTTTCGCGTATAAAAATGTTATTCGTCTTATCAAAATGAAGCTTGATAGTAATAAAAAAAATGTTCTAGGGCTCCCATACTAACAATAATAAATGTTTTAAGCCTTTTTATCAAAAAAGGCATTGAAATAAGTTAATATTTTAACACATTGTATAAAATTCCATCATTGAGAGATTGACCTAGCGGATTTTTAAAATGTTGTATATTTATCGAGTTATTGAGAAAAAACTAATTTGGCGATGAATCCGCGTCGTTCTTTTTCACCTGGCATATGAAAGACCGGCGTGTGTGTGAATAATTACTGTGTTATAGTAAGTGGTTAAACAGCGCGGACTTGAAACTTTAATATACTCTATGGCCGCTTGTATAATGGAGGTCAGTGTCTAATGTCTATATGGCCCATACAGAAAAGGTTTCTTTCCCCATGAATATTTCTATTCGCATTTATACTATAGCCTTGTTAAACCTACAATTACATGATTACCTAACATCGTTTCACAAAGAACTGCACAAACTGGATTATTAGTTCTGATTAATTAAACACTGTGCAATGAGTCATAAAACGCACATAAACCGGTATACAACGCACATGCAGTAGTCAGTACCCGGGGTGGTACATAGCTGCTAACAATCCCGGTACCTAAGGGTGTGCATCTGATTTGAGAGGAAAAAACAGCGCCGCGGGGCGGTTTATAAGAAGGTACACTCCGCTAAATATTTAGAGGATTTTTGTCAATTTAGGTATGTTAAAATGTGAAAGTTTGACCCTGTAGATTTCTTTCTGTGTGCCTTTCCGCTTGTCTATCAATATGTCTTTTTATCTGTGTGTCTATTTGTCTATGTTATTTCTGTAATATGCCTGTATAACCGTGTATTACTTTTTCAAGCTCAAATTAATGAATCTACTTGAATATAATGTTAAATTATGCTTTTAGCAGGCAAAGATACAAAGGCAATGTAATATAGTTTTTATCATGGCAAAATTAAAAAGAGTTAAGCAGTATTTAGTTGGTGTTACGAGTTTATATGGGTTAATTTTGCTTATTGCACTTTGCGACACCAAAAATTCGGAGTCTTGGCTGGTTTCATTACGAACGAAAATTTAAGGCCCCAAAGACCGTTGACATGGTTAGAGTTAATTATTTTACATGAAAATAAATTGTCCACAAAATTTTATGCGGCAGACCTATCATCATTGAAAAAATATGTTATGAGTTATATCTATAATATTATAATGCTTTCTATTTTGACTTTTCTGGACTAATTATAATTTTTCCAGATAGTTTTTTATTTCCAAACATTAGCAATGAGGTATTTAAAAGATGCATCTATCTACCAAAATAAATTCAAATAAAAAAAATACATTTTTATTTTATCCAACGGACTGTACCTTGTAAAGACCCCACTTGCCTTGGATGAAAAGTTCATTTTCTTTAACGAATCCCTTCTCTTTGAAATCGTAGACAGCCTCTGAGCTCTGATACATTTTTAATATGTATTTAGGGGGAGCTGTATTATGGGGGGGACATTTTGGGGTCTCTGCGGACCCCGGTGCACCGGCGATTGAATTTGAATATAGATAACGATTTTTACATGTTATTAGAGATTAAAAAGAAAAGTTTCCGATTTTCTCGAAGCGGAAGAAAGCTCGTGGGGTCCATTATTATATAATATTATGTTACCGTTAATGTGCGTAAACCAGTTAGACTGCAGATTAACAAGGTATTCTGCAGATTATCTGAGTGAGCCAGTTAAAGTGCAAAAAGTTTATTATATTGTCATTAAATGAGATAAAACAGGTTTTTGTTTGAATATAACATATTATTTAGTTGTAGAGAATCATTTAATATAAACTTTTTGGACATCAACAAAGGAATAAATTATTAAATACTAATAAAAAAACCAATCAAAACAAAAACAGTAATAGGTTGACAAGTTTAATTTAAAGTTTTTATGGCTTTCACGTAGTAAGAGAATGCAAACTAAGTAGGTAAGTGCAAATATAAGTAATTTTAAACATAAAAATTCCCACTTTAACGGATGGTATCGGGGAATATGCAGATTACCTAGGTAATGTGCACGTTAACGTATTCAGCTGCATTCTAACGGTAACATATTAATACATAACAAATTAAAAACGAAAGAGAATATTATTTCAATAAATTATATTGCAGGAATTACAGTGAACTTACATAATAAAGCTGCCTTGACTCATTTGCTTTTCAATTTTCATCAAAATCGCTTAAGGACGTAATAGAAAAACAGACACCCTTTCACATAATATTTTAATAATAATATGAGTTTCTATTGACATGTCTGATTAAATGTATTTCTTTTCAATTTTGTGGAAATTACGACGAATCACAAAATAGTAGATTCGAAAA
Organism: Aricia agestis; assembly: GCF_905147365.1. Lineage (NCBI taxonomy): Eukaryota > Metazoa > Arthropoda > Insecta > Lepidoptera > Lycaenidae > Aricia > Aricia agestis. The sequence continues at coordinate 14,952,981 of NC_056428.1, read as the reverse complement.
AGTCTAAGTAGTTATTTTAATAACTTATTTTTTCTTTAAGATTGAGAAAAAAAGAAAATATAGGTATTTTTTCCTTAACAATTTTAATTTATTTTCCAAAGAGTGCTAATTTTACGTAAATATTGATTTCCCGCCATGTTTGGACAGCTAATGTAGTTTTGTGGGGTGTGGACCCCACCAAATCTTATATTAATTGTTTTATTACATACAGTTTGGCCTGAAGCTAAAAACTATAATATAACTAGATGACTCCCGCAACTCCGTTTCGCCTAAAAGTTACTTTGAGTCTGTAAAAAAGACATTTCAGTTTCGTTGTTACAAAAAAGTACGGCTTAGTAAATATTATATACAAATACTTACTAACATTTATTCCTTAGATTTTGTCGAAACCGGTCGTGTAAAACAATATATTAAGGCCATCCCCCGAGCAAACGACCTCGAACATACATTTGACGCGTTGCCGAGATTGCACAAAAATTCTCGTTTTATTTAGTTATCTTTGTTCGAAATTTATAAAAAAAAATTCAAACGGGGAATATGTAGTTAATGAAATTGTCTATCTTTTGTCGTGTGTTTCAAATAAACGTAATTTGTAAATACTAGAGAGATTTATGAAAGTATGCTTCAATTTTAATAAATTGGTATTACTTTGGAAGCTAATACATTTAAATACTCATGAGTATAATACCTAAACAAAAATAGGAAATTAATACCGGGGAAAGGAATGTTGGTATATTGAAGATTTTTGCTGTATTTTTAATATAACTTTGTAGCTTTCAAGTTATGAGCTTATAAGGGTTTAAATTACGGCATCTCCGTAGGGGCACAGAATATATTATATTAGTTGTACCAAGTAGGGGGAGCGCCTTAAGTAATTAAGTGGGATGCATGTATAATACATTTATTACTGTGAAACATGAATTTCCACAAAGAAGTTACAGTACATTCAGATTCATTTATAAAAATTTATTCGCTCAAAGTTCTGTTTGAAAACAGAACAGAAAACAGAACTTTTCCCTAACGTTACGGATTTAGAAATATTTCTCGGAGTTTGCTAAAATGATAAAAATGGCTCCCTTTTATTTGCGAGGGCTGAGTTTGATGCTCGGAGATTGTTTTTAATGTTCTCCCGACTGCCGTCTTTAGTATCTGATAATTTATTATCACTTTTATTATAGGCAATTTTTTTAATTTCACACAGGAGGATGACTCGTTTTATGGGGTTTTTTGAGGATCTAGGTTATCTATAACAGCAGTGTTCCGCAAGCTATTTGTGTTCAAGGTACATCTAGTAAAATAAAAATATTTGGAGGTATACCACAAATTAATCAGTGTGTGTTCTTTACTCTGAGCTCCCAACCCTGTTTGTCGATCGTGCTGAGATGTCCCGTTTTAACCGACTTCCAAAAAAGAGGAGGTTATATTATACGTTCGGCTGTGGATATTTTTTTTATGTATGTTCAACAATTACACCGCCGTTTGTGACCCGATTTTCAAAATTTAAAAGTTGGTACAATGTTCACAAAAGTGGTGGTCTGATAATGGGAAACATGAGGAATTTGAATATGGTTTTTTATTTTATTAATTATTTTATGTGATGTATTTCTTTATTGAATACCAACAGTAAGGAACTCCTCGAAATTTTTTGATAGGTAAGTACTTACAATTATTGTGACATCCTTTTTATAAGTTGCAGTTATATTCTGTCATAGAACTGGGGATTAGTTAACTGGTACCGACTTCAAAATAATGAAGATTGAAAACAGAAATACTGAGTAGTGAGTACAGAATATTAATTATTTTAATACTTTTTAGTTCATTTCAGAATATTACTATTGTCTATACCTTGGAGGCTCGGTTTTAATATTTGTTTTTAAAAATAATAATTGGCACTAGAACTCAGTACGATGAGCTTTTCCGAGGCAAACCAACACCACGGTACAACAGTCTCGCGGCCGGCGGCACACACTTTGCGGATCACTGATCTACAGAATGTGAACGATTAGCCCGATTTCAGAAGTTTGTAGGAGTTTTAAATATTATATTCAACATTGATTGGCCAATCAAAAATGCTAGCGAATATATAAACTCCTGTTAAAAATCTTCTTTGTCTAAACGTAATCCACCAAGTTCCTGCTCGACCGCAAAATACTTTAGTCTTTGACTGTGAAGTGATTAATAAAAAAAATAAATAAAAATTGTTTTATTTCTGAATGAATTTGAATCAAATATTTTCAGAATGTTGAACTACATGTTGCCTACCACCGGTTCGGGAACTAACCCGGCGAGAAGAACCGGCGTAAGAAACTCGCACGGGGCCACTTTTTAGTAAAAAAGTGGAAAATTTGTCTTTTAAAAAAATAAAATTTACAATGTAAATAACTTAATCTATACAATATGAATACACAATTGTAAGTCACATATAATAAATGTAGAAGCAGCCTTGCAAGCAGCCATCCTACTCCCAAGATGTGCTATCGTTTAGGAAATCTTTGACCGTATAGTAGGCTTTGGCACACAAACGTTCTTTAATTACTTTTTTAAATTTATTAATTGATAGATTTTGAACGTTTTCCGGGATTTTATTGTAAAGGCGTATGCATTGACCTTTAAAAGATTTACTTATTTTGCTAAGTCTGATCACTAGTATTTCCAGCTTGTGCCTATTTCTAGTGTTTCTACCGTGACTATCACTTTTAGTTTTAAATTTAGTTAAATTCTTTCTAACATACAATACATTATCCAAAATGTATTGAGAAGCAACAGTTAGAATACCAATTTCTTTAAACTTTTCTCTCAGAGATTCAAAAGCTGACATTTTATAAATTGAGCGTATAGCTCGCTTGCAATCGCTGCAGAGTGCAGACACGGTTAAATCCAGATCACTAAATAGTTACCTACTACGTAAGTTAAACTACATGATATTTAAACGATAATACATATTTTAACGGCGATGCTAAGTGATTTTCATCGCCTCGTCTTGCAGCTTAACTTTCATAATAATACGTCTACAGTTATCAGAGAAACATATATTGATTTTAAGCCTCAACTTTACATCGAAATACACACTTCCCATGGGACTGTTCGCGGAAAAAATATAGCCACCCCTCATACCTCGCGAAGACAAAAGCACTTCTAATCAGTCGCCTAGTCAATTCAAACAGAGGGACTGCTGCTTCAATAACTCAAATAATGATTTTTATATACCCCCAAAGTGCGTCGACCCCTGAGTATCACTGCTATTGTCTTTGCACTCTCTACGACTAAATCGCAAAGTGAACGACGTAGAAAAATTGCAATTTAAATTGATTAATCACTATAGGATATAAAACTAGTGTAAGTTCAAAGAGGTCAAAAGAATTTAAACCGCCTTTTAAATGAAATGAAATTGATTTTTTAGAAATTTTACATGAGGCCTACCACCGAAACTAACTCGGCGAGAAAAAAGGTATGAAAATAGTTTCTTCTATATTTATTATTTATGTATTTAACTTTACCGTTATTTTCGCAGACAGCACACTCTTTCAAACTGACCTCTATGCAAGATTTTGCGAAATAAATAACGCGAAATATGTATTTATACTTTCAAAAAAGACTTCTGTCATCTAACTTCCAAAAGGCAAATTAAAGGTCTAAAATCTAGATTCTACGAGTATACCAACCTCAAAAGTCTCACAGAAGCCTTAGTCCGAAAAAACGCTGACTGACGGCTCCTGAAGGTGCACATTATGCATAATTATGTACCAAGTGGCACAATCCACTGACATGAGTACATGCCTCCCTCCACCCTCAGAGGGAGCCACCCCTTGTTAAAAAACTTCTACCTATCTGCATTTTTATTTAAGTTTCTACAAAATTTTCCACCCCTTATTCAATTTTTTCCCTTAAAAATTAATTAGGGATACGTTCTTTGGTGCATTTAATTTCGGAACAAGTAGGGCTTTGATTCTGTCGATAATTAAGAAATTCAATATTTCACAAACGAGGTTTTATTATTTTTTCCTGCTGTGTTGTTATTTGATGTAGGTATCTGTGTAGGCTGTTTCATAAATTGATAATGTTATCTTTACTGCCCTAAAAATAAAGGCTCTGGCCTCTGATATAACTATCAGAGATTTCGATGAAATACATAATAATGTAGAGTTCATAACGGGGAATGATATTATGTTACCACAGGAAAATGTATGTTCCGGATGTTTTTGTCGTTGCTTTGTTGGCAACATCTGATGAACAAATAAGTTTATATAATTTCTTATTTTGATTATAAACTCATACCTAAAAGTTATAGGTGTTAACATAATAGGTATCTAATTTGGCTCCATATATTTTAACATTACTGACTTAAAAGACCTACAAATCAAATTTTGCATGCAGGCCATATAATCCATAGGTAAGTACAAAATATTAACAAATCCTAAATAAAAAATGATTAAGTATAAAAAAATTAAAAATATTTTGCATTTGTATAATTTTAAAGACGTTTATTCAGGTATTCTTTTTCTTTCTTCTTTCCCACAATATTTCTTGTTTTAAACAAAAACAAAAAATCTCCCAACATTCATGCTTTTTTCAAAGTTTGCTCTCACACGTTTTTGTTGTTAAAAAATGATCCAATTGAGTCTTAACTCAAAAAATGACTCTATCACAACATCCATTCAAAATCCTCTACCGTAAGGGAGTTAAGTGGCCCATTTTTTTTTTAATTTGCATTCCGTTCACACGTCGGATTAACAAAAAAAACGTATCATAGTGCAAGCTCGGTGTCGAATTTTTTACCTGCGTTTTTTTTTACCCGCGACTTTTTTACCTGTATAACCAATTGATCGACACGCGTCTATTGATTTGTTGTTATTGTTGTGTAATGTGTATCCTGTTGTGGTGTTATTGTTATTGGCTCGTGTCAATATTTATTGACTTACAGACCACATGGTGTCAAATAATTCTTTCACAATAGCTTATTAAGAATAAATAGTTTTTTTTTTATGAATTTGTTATTAATTGATTTTTAACACTAATTGTCTTTTGACTTTCTCAATACTTTTGGAATATTTTGGATACAAGTTTTTTGGGAATTTGTAACTTGAGATTACTAAATTGTAGACATTACATATTATCATTGCTGTCCTAACTAACATTTTTAAGAAATTAACTTCAAGATCAATATCTCTCAATTGACGGTTTAACATAAGAATACCTACGTTACATTATGTGAATCGCAATTTACAATATTTTGTAATAATTTTATTACAAATTATAAGAAAATTCTGTAATAAAGTCAATCGTTTTTTCTTTAACCAATCCGAACCGTAGGTGCTTATTTTACAGTATAAGCACCTACTGTTCGGATTGGTACCTTAACGACAATTATAGTCGATAAACACGATATTATGTAGCATAAGTTTTGAATGTTTCAAGGAAATTCTCATTAAAAGTTAAAAAATTCACTTCCGCTCTTTAGAGATAAAATATTATGGTCTCAATAGAAATGTAACATTTTATATTCTAAGCCGAGTTAGACAGCGGGGAATATTTTAATTAAAATCAGACCGAGGCTTTATTTATTAAAAACATCTCGGCAAATAAAAATATTTAACCGGTCGCTAAGGCGGGCTCATTCAAAAATCAAGTTTCATTCATCTTAAGAAATCCTCGCATAGCTGAGTTTGAAGCTAGGATAGCGTGCACTAAAATTTGAGCTCTACATTTTCGGAATAAAGTAGGTTTTAGAGTGGCAGAATTTTCGCAATGCTGGCCGGAAATAAAACAAGAATTCGAGTTCAAGTTCAGACTGGTCTATACCGTTTTTAACTGGATATGACTCGTTAAGAGTTTTGCAATAATTGAAGCGAAATACTTGGAAAAAAGTGGCTCTACAACCGATTACTCTGCCGTAAGAGTTTTCTTACACAAAGGTGAGGAAACAATGGGAAAAAGTCTAGAAAGTTTGGGTAAAACAAGAGCGCATTTCACATACGAAAGAAGCAAGAACTTCAATTTTATTCTACCGTATTTACACAGATCTTTCTAGTTAACCGTAAACCGTAAACTTTTAGGACTATTTCTGTTGATTCCTTTTAATTACGTTTGATTTTAACCCTTCTCATTATTATTACAAGTATATTAGTTAGACACTATATGAAATCTTCAATTTTTATTAAAAATCTTATACTCAAACACTTAAATTCAAAATGAATTTTATACTTTCAACATATTTTTTAAATGCCTACATGATGTCTACCAGCGATTCGGGAACTAGTCCGGCTTACGTAGTAAATCAGATAACTTAATAATTACGAGTAATTATTTACTGTTACTAGGTAATTATTTACTAGTTACTAGTAATTTTTAAGTAATCTGCGACCCGGCGGGAAGATCTTGCAATGCTCTACTCTCTCGGGGCCATATTTTTACCAAAAACATAAAACAATTTGAAAAATGTATCTTTATATGGCGAAAAAAATCTATATTTCTAAGTAAAACAAAACACCAAGTTGAAGTACAATCCTTACTTAATCTATACATCTATACATATAAATAAAATTGAATTGTCTGTTTGTAATATTAAAATAACCGTTTTTTACTACATGCATATTAATATTTAGACGGTACTTACACCAAAATAACAGTTTTTAGAATTTTTGTCTGTCTGTATGTCTGTCTGTTTGTTCCGGCTAATCTTCGAAATGGCTGGACCGATTTTGACGGGACTTTTATTGGCAGTTAGCTGATGTAATAAGGAGTAACTTAGGCTACTTTTTAAGCGACTTCCAAATAGGAGGAGGACATATTTTTACTTTTTTTATTTTTAACCTATTTTTTTTACATTTTGTTGACGCGGACGAAGTCGCTCGTAACAGCTAGTCTACACATCTATACATATAAATAAAATTGGAGTGTCTGTTTGTAATATTAAAATAACCGTTTTTTACTACTTAATACATTATACCACTCAATACATTTTGTTTTTTTACATTTTGTTAACGCGGAAGAAGTCGCGGGTAACAGCTAGTATTATATTGTAAATATGAAAGTGTGTCTGTCTGTTACCTCTTCACGCCTAAACTGTTGAACCGATTTTGCTGAAATTTGGTATAAAGATACTTGGAGTCCCGGGAAAGGACAAAGGATAATTTTTATCCCGGAAAAATGTACGGTTCCCGCGAGATAGGCGCAACAGAGTTGCGGACATCAACTAACTAGTAAGTTATAAGACGCAGCAATAGCATTTTTTTTTAATAAAATAAGGAGGCAAACGAGCAAACGGGTCATCTAATGGAAAGCAACTACCGTAGGCCATCGACACTCGCAACATTAGAAAAGCAGCAGATGCGTTGCAGGCGACTTTATCAGAGTTCTCCTATAAGATCAAGTTTCTTATGCCTACCGCCCACGAAGCTCAAGAGAAACCTATCCGCCATTATCGTAACAATGATGGGCGTGACCGGGTGTTAATTAGTATATAATTGGTCGGTTGCACGTCACGCTAGAACGCTCAACCTCGTTCATACAATGCCTAGTGTGTAGCCATGTTGCTAACAGTTGGACTACCGTCTATGGAAATGACGTCATGAATTATTACGGCCAGTTAGAAAGCAAGAAAGATATTATATAAGTATATATAACTTTAAAATCCTTCAGAAAAACGTGAAATTACTATGTGTTTCCATATAAATTTCAAGGAGTTTCATCGATTTCTCATGGATTGCATCATCAAATTACAACTTTTGTGATCATGTTACCAAATTTGGGCTACATCTCATTCAACAACAAAGGGATTTTGGAAATCGGTCCACAAATGCCGGAGTTGTCCGTGAACCATTATAAAAAAGTGAAATATATCCTCCTCCTTTTCGGAAGTCGGTTAAAAAGTAGCCTAAGTTATTCCTTACTACATCAGCTATGTGCCTGAAAAAGTCCCGTCAAAATCGCTCCAGCCATTTCAGAGATTAGACAGACATACAGACAAAAATTGTAAAAAATGTTGTTTTGTTGTCTGTACCCTGTATACATTCATGTGAATGTAGTAAAAAACGGTTCTTTCAATATTACAAACAGACACTCCAATTTTATTTATATGTGTGTATAGAGTATAAATGTATAGATGTATATTGTATAGATGTATAGTTTTAGTAAAACAATAAATGTACTGTTTAAGTACACTTTACATTTAAAATAATTAATCAAAGACGTTTAAAAATAAAAGTCTCACTAAATTGGCGCCTACACATCATGTGTTACAAAGTGCATAGTTCGCAACGCTGGTTTTCAGTAAGCGCCAAATAATAAAATATATTAAACATTGCGCCTAAGCATTTACTGTTATGTCTACAAAACAGTAACAAAACAGTAACATAGAGCTAATAAGTAGAGTATGTAACACATTGGTGATAGAAGATGTGGATAGTGTAGTGCCCAAGTGTATGCTCAATGCTCATGCACCTCTCTTCCTTATTTTACTACTCCGTGGACCAGAAGACCTTTACGATGAATAAAAACGACTGCCGAGTATTATTAATTACCTAAACATTATCGTGCTCTACATTTTTTTTCCGTTTTATCTACATGTAGGCTGTAGCGACTCGCTATAGTAAATTAAGTACACTTTTCTTCTTCTTAAGAATTAGAACTTTCTAAGATGCAATGGTCACAAAATATGTGTCAACTCAGTAGAATCCATTATACGAGTAATAAAGCTTGTCAAAAAAGAGTAGACGCCGAACCCAAGTTTTAAATTACATAAAATATTGAAAAACTGTATTAAACCAGATGTAAAATGTAACAGAATTATAATATTTGAACTGTACAAACGTTGTGAGTGGAAATATGAGGAGAAAAATCACCATTCGAAGTATCAATTGATTTTCAGTCGTAATCAGTAGATTATGATTAGAACATTTAGTTCAGCGTCTACTCTTCTTTGACAGACTTTATCTATTGTAAACGCAAAATTATGTCTGTCTGTGTCTCTACACGCATAAACCGCTGAACCGATTTTGATGAAATTGGGAAATATAGAGTTATAATCCCGTAATAAATAGTTTAAATCCTGGGAAAGCATATAGGATACTTTTTATGCCAGAAAAATTTGCGGTTCCCGCGTTATAAACGAAGTTGGTTGCGGGTGTCATATAGATACCAGTATGTACCTAGTTAAATATTGTCATGTCATGACATACAAATTAAATTACATCCATCACAGATCCGGTGTTCAGTTACGGTAATATAAGCCACATGTCACGATTGTTCTGGAACTTTAGGTACTATATCACAATCAAGTTAAATCTACATCTTCATTTCCACCCTCGCATAAACAAGTACATAACATCCCCTACATAAAAAGTGGCGCAAAAAATGAGGGTAGCGCCCGCACCCTCAGGGTTTTTTGTGCATCCATCACCCCACATTTAATTCGGCTGTTATTGGTACATAATAAGTATTGATTTTTGGGGGCCGACAACATGTATTCAAGATCATGTATTAAATAACTAGTATGTAGTGCTTTGACATACGCAGGAATTCGTGCATCTTACTGTAAAAATTGTCAGAATTTTGATTTTGTCTGTTTGCCCGTTCAATTATTGAGTTCAGAACTTAAAACAGTAGTGTATAATTTTAAGCAGTGTATAATTTAAAGCATAATATATAAATACTATACCATTTAACTAGTAAGGACGTAAATTCTATGGCTCAACTTTTTATTTCGATGGTTTGTGTTAATAGAGAGAAATTACGATACTTTAATTATGTTACCTACATATTTAATGAACATCACAAAAAATATAAATCCTCTTTGGTCCTCTTATTAATTAATTTAAAAAATCACATTAAAAAAACATCAATAACAATATTATTGACATAAGACTCCTATTACGAGACAAGTGACTTCGGTAATTAATTTCGACGACCTCCTTGCCTATCGATACCGAATATAAAAAGATAATCTGTCAAATCATTATTTCAATCTGTCAAACATCTCATTACCGCGGGTAAAATATGAAGCGCGCGTTTTTCATCGACGGCGCAAACCAAGATGGCGGCAAGCTCTTAGCACCCTATTTTTCTGTTCTTGCCACCCCCGCCCTCTATTTATGCACCCCCTGTCGCTATGCGAGTGCACCAAGTTTTATTTCGGTTTAAAATAAAATTATTTCGTACTTTTTTAATGCTAATACTTTTAATTGGTAGAGTTTTAGTAGTAGTACAAAGATGAGTTTCACTTGGTTTTAGAAAATGTAGTTGCGGAGAATTTTAATGTTTGAAATTTTTAAACTATGTATTAAAATTTAGGATGTTAATTTTTATGGTATACTCCGTTATGATTCCGTTGTATTTCTTTTTTAATTAAAAGTAAACTAAGTTCAGTATAAGCTGCTAGATGCTCTTGGTCAAATTAAAATGTTTGTTTACATCTGATAATTTAACTGAAGTACATAGCTTCAACAAAATATATTAAGTAAGTATATTATTTTAAATATAATATACTTATAAGTATGTGTATGTAATTTTATAAGTAGTGTTTTAATTTTAGTACATCATAGAGTAACGCTTTTAGTAAGTACATCATAGAGTAAAATATGTCCTGTAATACAAAGATTACGAAAACTTATTGTTTGGAATAGTTATTTTAAAATGACTTAAATAATAAATTACTAATATCAAGACATTACTGCAGCACTCAAATACGAATATTAATAATTATTTAAGTAATTGTAAATTACATAAATGAATTTTTTGACATAAGCCCCATACATCATCTGTCAAACTCTTCATTAAATTGACGTTTCATCATCAATGTCTGAGTGCGGTCGTTGGGTATCTATATGCCAAATACCTACTAATTATTAGTATGTAAGTAAGTCTAGGTCATAATATTTTTAAGTCCTTTTATCACACACTTTTGAGTGGGTAAAGGAAAGGACTTTTTATCCCGGAAAATGTACGGTTCCTGCGCGACAAACGAAATATAACGCAACGGATCTTGCGGCCGTTATTTAGTTTTTAGAATAAACAAGGTGTTACAAAACTAAGTGATAATAGATTAGGGTGTGTATAAGTCCCCTGTGTGGACTTGTGGAGTTCACTTCAAAAGTAGCAGCGCTGAAAGAGCACCTTTTTTACTTTTGTATTGGAAAAGCCATCGCACTCAGCGCTAGCCCATACAAATCACAAAATAAAATGAGTATTTCATAGCTGCTACTTTCACAGCGGACTCTATGTAAGGCACCTATAGTTTTATCAATCAGTTTTGTTACAACCTCTATTATAGATAATCTTTTTGAAGAAGTTTATACTTTAGACATTAGCCTAGTATATTAATTTATGGGTGACATGACCTAGTCGTTTTAAAAACTATACTTACCTAGTACCTACCTAAAAGGTTATAATTTTCAATTTTTTTACTGTGAAAGATTATAATAGCGAGTTTCTCCGAAACTGCTAACTACATAGAATGATTTCATAAAACTCGGCACGAAAAATAGTTGTACCTGTAACGGTTCCTGCGTTATTTGTATCACGAAGTCCCGACTTCGGCTGAACCCTGGATCCCGAAGACATAAGCAATATAAGCGACAATTCCAAAGTACTGTGCCGGTCCCACAATTAGCCTAACATTCCTGCATCGCACTATCAAAGTTTTCTAGTCGGTATATATGTCACCGTAAGATTGTAAAAACCGCGAGATTGTAATATAACTATTATACGACAGCTGAAAATATGTATCACGTGGGCTTCGGCCTGACCGAGCATAACACCTCGCTTGGTCGGAAGATCTTCTTTTGCGGCCTCAACGCTTATTCCCACATTATTATTACCACAGTACCATCTAAGAAATTGATTTATAGGCCAAATCCACCCGGCAGCCGTCAGTTCACAACAAATTGACATAACCCGACCAAGCCACGTAGGTCGAATCAACTTCTCCTATAGTAGGTACTTAGATAGCTCTGATACCGACTCTTGATACTAAATATTATCCATGGGATTGCTTTGCCTTTAGTTATTTGACTTTCGTCTTTCGCTCATTGCAAATTTGTGCTATCTCCCGCTTTTCATGGTGAGAGAAAACTTCCTACTCCTCCTATCTTCTTCTGATCAAGTTCGTTGCGGGTCCCAAGACAGCTTTAGCATGTCCCTCGGGTTCCCTGAGATTATATCAAAGGGTTTTCGTGGTTGGATACCGCTGTCGATCCTGGCGACACAGGAGATACAGCGGTGGGAATGTGTGGTGGGCCAAAACCGGATAAAAAATATCAAAACAAGTTGAATAATTACCCTGTAATTAGAATTATGGTCCTTTAGCCAAGACGTTTTCTTTATCGCTTCTTTATAGAATCGCCGATAAAAATGTATGGAATTGAATTAATAAGCGTTCAATAAATGAAGTTGATACGTTAGACTCATGTTATGTCAATTCCATATATTGATCGGCGATTCTATAATATAAAGAATAAATAAAGAAAAAGTCTCGGCTGGGTGCAAGCTGATTACTTAGTGAATGTTATTAGGATATAATCGTAATGTTATCGAAAATGATTGAATTTAATTATCAATACCATCCTTTACATATTTGACATCCGATAAATTTACGCCCAAAATTAGGCATTAAATTAAGGCACAAAATACTCACATACATAAAAGTTGTATGCCTCGATTCGCTGCTTGGTCTTTAGCTGTCTACAGAGACCAGCCTTAGTTAATAAAATTAATATTTAAAAGATCTCGTAAGCTTCAAAGACTTTTTATTAATTAATATAATTAAAAGTATACAAAGCGAGGTTTCTTTTCGTCTCAATATGTGCTTCTTTTTGATGTCGCGCGTATTTACAGATACTAACGACCCCTGCCACGTTTTTATGGCGAGTCTACTTGATCAAAAAAGGGCAGAAAATAATTAGCCAAGTGCGAGTTGGATTTATAGAGATTTACACATGGTATTTTTGTATTTTGTATCTGTATGTAATTTAACAGTTTTATAAACACAATAATTATAAAAACTATACAGTAGCAGAATTCGATGAATTTGAGAAGTTAGATCTGGGTATTTAGTTAAGTAAATTACCAATACTACCTACTACTAAAATCTTATACATTTTTAATTTATTACTTCGCTGTTGTAATTCTAGACAGTTTAGCTTTTAGAGCTAATAGACTATCTCTGACTTAACTTTTAGCAATAAGGTTTTGAATCTGTCTTTGGCTGCATCTTTATATATTATAGCTATTTAGACAACTATGGTAAGTAATAACATATTTTATTTTTAAGTTTTTCGCTGGAAATAATAATATCACAATAAGACCCGTAAAACCTGCCACTGGTGTTATTAAAAACGAAAATCTAAACAGTTGTTATTAATTATTATGAATATCGATTTAAATATTTCAATAATCGTAAAAAAAAACATAATATTTTCTTTGTTACCAATCACCTGTATCCTTCAGTTCACCTGACGTTAAAAGCAATCACCCATTATTGTGCAATTTAAATATTAAAATGGCCACATTAAAATAAAATTACTCTAAAATTATAACCTATTTGGAATTCATATTTTAATGGGCAGGTACGCAGTACGCTATGTATATCTATTATTATATTAATAACTAGCTGTTGCCCGCGACTTCGTCCGCATAAACTTTACCTAGTTATGTTTCTATATGAATTTCAAGGAGTCCCGTCGATTTCTCATGGATCGCATCATCAGATCACCACTTTTGTGATCATGTTACCGAAATCGGGCTTCACCTTATACAACAACAAAAAAATATTGAAAATCGGTCCACAAATGGCATAGTTGTCCGAGAACAAATACAAAAAATAGTAAAATATATCATCCTCCTTTTCTGAAGTCGGTTAAAAAGTAGCCTAAGTTATTCCTTACTACATCAGCTATCTGCCAAAAAAAGTCCTGTCAAAATCGCTCCAGCCATTTCGGAGATTAGCCGGAACAAACAGACAGACAGACATACAGACAAAAATTGTAAAAAATGTTGTTTTGGTGTATGTAGCGTATATACATTCATATGCATGTAGTAAAAAACGGTTCTTTCAATATTACAAACAGACACTCCAATCTTATTTATATGTATGTATGTATGTATGTATAGATGTATAGAAGATGTATAGATGTATAGATGTGTAGATTATAATTAAAAAAATTGTTACGCTAAGACTAATGGGAGCGAAGAAGTAGAGGAAAATGTGGAAAAACGGGTGGACTAATTAATTGTCTGTGAAATATCTATTTCTAATATACACGGGCGTAGCCGCGCGGAACGTCTAGTATATTATAAATCTATTGTGTCTGTGATTCCCATGATCGAGGTAATAATAATTAATATTTACGTGGACTCTCCGGGCGAGCAACCCGCGCGGCACGCCTTGACGACGCCCAATTCGCAACGTGCACCAGAAATCGTAATATTTTAATTTCGCCATAACATTAAAACCAAACGTCCAATTTTAATCATTCAAAGACCAAATATTATCTACATTAACTGTACTTAGTAATGAAATAATTTATTTTGATAAGAATTAATGCCATGAGTAAAATAAAGGCATTTAAATGTAGTCCAAAAACATTTCAAGATTTTTTAATAAAAAAATGGTTATTGTGCCTCACTCAACATAGATAGGTATAGTGTGTTGCGGACATTTTTGTAGATATTTAAAAGATCTACAATTACTTAGAACATTTTATGGTTCTATCTTTTATAGTTGATTTTTTACACCTTTCCAAAATAAAATTTAGCCTACGTTCAGCAGAATTAATGTAGGATTCCAATGGTAAAAGAATCTTTCAAATCGGTCCAGTAGTTTCGGAGCCTATTCAAGACAAACAAACAATCAAATCTTTCCTCTTTATAATAGTAGTGTAGATTGGATAGCCTTGGTATGTAAAAAAATTGAAATGGACATAAAAAATACTGAATGTTGCCACTGCCAGCACTTTTGTGTGCCAGTTTGTTGCGACATTTAGCCACAGTAAAAATTAAAGACTTCTTCCTAAGGACTCAAAGTATGTCTTCATAAAACTTAATCCAAATCGCTTTAGAGCTTTAAACGCAAGACGACTAGACAGACAGACTCACCGATTTAATAAATAATTAAGTATGGATTTTAATAATTCAGTAGTATGAATATTAAAAGTAAATAAATTACCAATCATTAATAAATAATAAGTAAGTAGTAACTTATGCAATATAACTTTATAATGAATACTAATTATTAAAAAAAAACACAATTATTTGATCATAATAATATTATTGAGTCATGAAGTGACATCTGCAATATTGTAGACGCTACTGCCTACTTGGTATTTTTACAATCCCGCAAAAATGTTTTGGGCACTGCAGCTGAAATAAGAAAATGATAGTTATTTAAATAAACAATTTTTATTCTGGCTTAACTTATCTACTAATCTAGTTTTTAGGATCAATGATACTAACAATTTGGGCCTTATTAGATCTCAATAAAGAATTTGTTTCTTTGTTTATTTTATTGTTATTGGGAGTCTCATTTTGAGTGACGGTTAAGTATTAGCACCCACAGCCCACGCCAATAAAAATTTCATTCAAGAGCCACAGAATACTATTAGTTTTGTTTTGATTCATATTTTTTTGTTTTAACATAACTGATAACTATAATATTTTAAATAAGTAGATAAGTATATTATGAGAAATAAACAGCACTTGGTTCTATTTCTATCTCTGGAACTTTCATTAATATTAATATCTAACTAAATATAAATTAAGTCCAGTATCCAATATCCATATTATAAATAATTAAGTAGGTATGCCAAAAAATGTCAGTCTATTTGTCTGTCAGTCTGTTACCTCTTCACGCCCAAACCGCTTAACCGATATTGATGAAATTTGGTATGGAGATACTTTGAATCCCGGTAAAGGACATAGGATAGGTACTAGGACTTTTTATCCCGGAAAAATGTGCGGTTCCCGCACCATAAACGAATTTTGGTGCTATACGGAGCTGCAGGCGTCATCTTGTATTGAATATCTTCATTATTAATGTATTCAATTCAGAAATATATTGTAATAGAACTAATAAAGTAACGAAAACTAGTAGCATAATATAGCGTGACTAAGTTGCATTAATTCTTTTACAACACAATATAACTGCGGCAAAAAGTGCGTTGTTATACTTTGTTGGCTTGATTAACTCACGATTCACCTGCTCAATTGATTATTCTAGTTCCTATTTAGTCTAAAAAAAGTAAAATAAAGGATGAAAAAATAAACTTTAGGTACAAGTTTCTAGTAAGTATAGGTCTACCAGAATCTGATGGCAAAAATTGCCATCAGATTCTGGCAGACCTTCAATTAACTATAAACAATTTCCTACGAAAAGTAGTCTAGTAAGCTCTAGTAAGTAAATATATCAAAATAATATTTACATACGTCATTAATAAACTAGCAATTATTTATTGTTTGACAGGGCCCATTTTTGACAGTAAAGTTTTGATTTGGAATGAAAAAGCTGGTCTTATATTACTAATTTAGTACCTGGATTACCGAGCTCTGCTCGGTATGACAAACACTCATTGACTTCGTGTTACTTAACAACGCCATACGCCAACGCTGGAATAGCTTTATGTTGTGTCGTTATATTAACACACAAAATAGTATTATAATTCGCCAATAGATGTCAGGTCATATTTTTCAGATTTAAAGCGAAGACTAGATTAAACATTTCGAGAGCCAAGACTCTTTACTATTTTAGCTGATAAAATAAATTAATAAAATGCACTGGCGCCAGCAGCCCCTAATATTGTAAAGGCAGCACGAGGCGAAGTAACGTAGGGGCACGTCACCCTCGGGGGCGCGACGAGGGAAGACACACCCCTAGCCGCCATCATATATTAAACTTATTATCACAACTTAAAAGCACAAATTTATATTTAAAATACATTTTAAATTATATTTTTGACTGTTTTAGGTTTAAGAACCATGAAAAGTATTTTCTGATTTCGTTTGTTTATTTTTAATTAGTACAGTATGTCAAGAAAGTGAAGAAATTAAAAAGTGGCAACATCGTCGTGTCATCCCTTTCAAATTAATCTAAGAAAAAAGGGATGACACTACGATGTTGCCACTTTTTGATTTTTTCACTTTCTTGGCAGACTGTAATTTACAATGTTAATTTTATATTCCTATATTTTTAAGTACATAATTTAAAGTTGTTCAGAACAAAAAACTTTTGCGTTACGATTCAAAAATTTAAAAAATAAACTTTTTCAAAAATCGAACGTCAAAATGTCTGTCTTTGCTTTCTCGAGGATTCTTTTTTGCGCCTCCCTCCTTACGGGCCACCCCCGGCTTCTTTCTCTTATTTCCCGGGTTTTTTCGGTGGCCATTTTTTTCGCGCGTGCGCAGTCGCCGCTCAGCCGTCGAACGGCATCGATTTGTTCGGCTTATACATAAACCGAGTAGGCACAGTGCGCGCTTGCTGCCTTACCGACGGTGGAAAGACGGGAAATAATATGAGGGGCTGTCAAAAACTGTAATTATGATGAACAATTGAGCGTTTTAGACGGAAATTGTAAGAGAGCTATGCTTATATTATGCAAATTAAAAATATTCTAAGTATTTTATTTTGCTAAGCTAGGAAGCTAGACACTCAAAGTCCGTAGCAATCTCCTTCAATATTCAATCAAGTATAATATCATTGCTAGTGTTGCAGGTTCTCTAACCATAAGATAATTACTGTCGCCCGTTCCTCTTATCATAAACAATCCATACCCATATTATAAAAAATATTATAAATACGATTCCTCTTCACGCGTAGGTACACCACAAGATTTTGACGACATAGAAATAAATTAAGATGCGAAAAGTTTTCACCCAGGAAAAATGTTCGGTTCGCCCGCCAGGACAAATGATTTTTGTTGAACGAGGTTCCGAGTCCTATATAAATAATTGTAAATAAATATATTATACAATCTAGTTATTAAAATTATAAATATATACACTTGCCCCCTGACTAATAAACGCTGTATAAGCTTTGTATAGTTATACAGTGTTTTGTCTTCTTCAATCCAATTAAAAATGTCACTTGTGTGACAGGAACAAAACACTGTATAACTATTCACAGCTTATACAGCGTTTATTAGTAAGGGGCTATAGGTCTACCAGAATCTGATGGCAAAAAATGCGAAAGTAAATTGACTCTAGCAATACCAGGGTAATTGGAATAAAACATTATGATCCTTTTTTTCCTTATAGCGGCTGATTCTGTGTGTGAAACATGAAAATATATAAATTTATCCAATGATCAAGGATATGTTTTGAAAAATCTGCTGTCAAAATTTTCCATCAGAATATTCTGGTAGACCTATATATTGTTAGATAACTATATAAAGTATATAACAGTCTAGTTAAATTATAAATGTCATTATTCAGTAATTGTGGCGAGGGTAGATGAAAAACCGCGATTCCGTCAGTCGCCAACAGAGGCGCAGCGATTTCCGGTTTGGCCGGAAGTGGGCCCGGCACTTCCGCTCGTAATGTCATTCACCCCGGGGTAATGGAGTGGTAGATTATTTAATAGGCAAAGGGCAAAGGTTTTGAAGTATGATTACAGTATGTGATTAAATATGGAAGATTCAAACAATAATAATTTCGGAATCTTAGAACACGTTTCAAACTCATGCTTTGATAAGTAACTATGTCTGTCTGTCTGTCGATTGCCTCATCATGCTTAAGCCATCATATGGATTACCTACATGTGGTTGAACTTAATAATATTCAAGATTGTATTATAAACGCTATAGCTGCCTATATTAGGTACACAGGTCGTATAAAAACCTAGTCATTTATCTAAATGTCATCCAATCATTACCTATCTAGGTAAGGAAGTATTTGATATCGTTGGGTAAGGATTGTATTCTATCGTTTTTAGATTGCAACAATATGACTCTATCTTGTCTGAAATCGATCAAACATTAATTATGTAGTATTACGTAATTAAATTGTGGAAGAATATTCGGTGATACTTTACTTTATTGATCTACTATTTATCTACTTACCTAAACTTAATTATATCATTATAGAATTTTCATTTCTTTTTTATAGGTAAGCGAGTAAGTAGATCGTATTCAAAATTGTATGTGATCTATTGATCTATGAGCATCAAAAATGTAAACAAATCCTACTAGCGCCTAATAGCGGTCACGGGCTAACTCTATCTCTGTGTAGTGCTAACTCTATTACACTCGACACACGGTAGTTTTCCGTTACAAATCCAATCAATTTGGATACAGCTGAACTTTGTTTAACGCAAAAATGCCCATAAAATAGGCACTAATACTGAAGTACTTATAGGCACTAATTTGCCAATATCTGAATCTGTGATAATTGTTTGTATCTAGTGTTTTTACCAAATAAGGTTTATTTCTTTCTAAAATAAATAACTAATCGATGAAAAATATTATTAAGTAGATATTATTTAAACTTATGTTTTTTTATGACGCAAACGAGCAAACGGGTCACCTGATGGAAAGCAACTTCCGTCGCCCATGGACACTCGCAACATCAGAAGAGCTGCAGGTGCGTTGCCGGCCTTTTAAGAGGTAATAGGGTAGGGTAGGGATGGGTCGGTCGAGCCAGCCCATTCGTGCCGAAGCACGCTGCATACCTTCATAGCATAATAGAAAGTACCTTTAGGTATATTAATAATATTTAATACCTATACAATATTAATTAAGTAAGTATTATTAGATTTAACTTTGACGATGACCATAATATTATACTTAGTTAATCGTGCGAAAACTCGTATTTTCTGGAACAAAAACTATCATAAAGATAAATAATTAGCCTGATATCAGTTTGGATGAAAACTGAAATTTTACTTAAAGCAAGCTATACGCACGGGCGTATATATAGCTTTGATAAGGGGGGTAGGGGGGGGGGGTCCCCCTAAAATAAAAAGGCAGCTAAGTGCGAGTGGACTCGCCTATGAAGGGTTCCGCAGCAGCAAAAAGGTAACGTGTTTAGGAAATTAAAAAAAATAAGTGCATGTATCTCGCCGATTAAAATCGGTGCGGTACGGTACATAATATACTGTCGATTGGACAAGTAACATGTATAGCAAGGGGGGGGGGGGGGGGGGTCCGGACCCCCAGGACCCCCCCTCCCCTTATATACGCCCATGGCTATACGTCTACTGGCTGTAATAAAGCTGGAGTTCCTATGTAGGTAGGGTTCGCTATGAAAGTATCAGTACTTAAGAGCCCATATGACCCTAACTTGACTACATACATTAACCTAGATCTCAAAATCTGTAAGGTCTAGAAAACTGATTTTTTGACACAAGTAACTTCAGTTCATAAAGATTAAATGCTCAAGACGAAAACACGATTACTCAAAAAATGCTCGATAGTTTCTTTTTTACAAAAAACATTGTTTTAGACACATTTTTGCTTGGATCTTCGAAGTTTACTGTCTTTTCTTTAATATTTTTTAATATCTAAAAAGGTATTGATAAAACCTAAATTTGCTCAAAACACTTTTTTCATAATCATTATAGTTCGTCTTTTATTCAAGTAAAACTAAATCGGCGATGATTCCGCGCCGTCCTTTTTCACCTGGCATATGAAAGACGGGCGTGAGTGTGAAGAGAGAAGGACGATGTTTGATTTTTAGAGTCAGGTGAGCTCTTAAAGAGTACATTTTTTTTACTTTTGTTTACGGAAATTCATGACGCTCGAGCGCTTGCCCATTTTGCCAAATTTACTCTTCCAGCACTGCTACTTTCACATTGTACTTTACATGGGGGCCACATAATATACACATTACACCCCCTAAATATACCCCCTTATAGAGAGGTCCTAATAGATCAAGTCCCCCGCGTCATATTTTTTCCATACAAGAGTGAAAAAAGTAACTCCTTCAGCGCTGCTACTTTCAAAGCGAACTCTATATGTATAGAGGACATACCCTAAAGTATTATCACTTAGATTGGGTTTCCCCGACTAACTTTAACTATAACTGTAACGTTAACTTTAACTACAATGCAAAATGTCAAATATTTGGTTAAAGTTAAAAATGGACGCTATCAAGACGCCATATTTAAACATAACCATAGAGCTCGACAAGGTTTTAAATGCACGTGGCGAAAAAAAGAACTAACGCTGTCATGATACAAATACTTTATTTTTGACAGTTCTCCTTACCAGCAGCACCCCCGCCCACGTTCATTTATAACCTTGTTGGACCAGCTGTCGTCTGTCAATTTCTCCGGTCAAAGTTAAGGTTAAAGTTAAAGCTAAATTTAGCCTTAACTATAACCATAACCTTAACTTTAACCACGCCTCTAGTGCAACCCAACCTTAGTTTTGTTACACCCTGTATACATGCACTTTTTCAAGTATAGGTAAGTAGGTACTTATTATTTAGTATTTTTTTTACAAAAATTACTACTTAAATAATAAATTAAGGTTAGTATTAATTTATTACCATTCATACAATAATGATCAATTCGCAACATAAGGCACTGGCGCCACCTTTCTGGTAATGTCCTTCAGGTGCGGCCACACCTGTCCACTTTCTCCCGCGTGAAAATAATTAAATTGTTGCCATAACATGCGGTGTTTAATGTGGCAACAGGAAACGCCGCGAATTGCATTTTAGCAATAATTTAATGGTGATATAATTATGGCTTAATTGTTATAATTGGTCGTTAATTAATTGTAAGCTGGTTGATTAATGATTAAACTTATCAAAGTTTAATTTATTGTAGGAAAGCCCTTAACAGACAAAATTACTGCATTATAGTTACTGCAGTAAACATACTACTTAGTTACTGAATAATGGTTCCAACTTCCAACCTTTCAAGGCAGATCTACGTTATTTTATCGGGCTATGTCAAGTCGAATTTTAAGTCGTTTCGAGTTGTAACTTGTGAACTATGTAAGTAGTATTAATAAGCTTCTTGACCACAGATTTTAGATCTTGACGTTGAGAGATTGAAGTGCCTACGTCCTAATAAGTTGTTTTTTTACTTCTACGTTTATTTATTAATTAATAGAATAGATACTAGGTACCCAGTTTCGCTTCTCTAATCGTATATAAGTAATTTGAATGAAAAGAAAAATATATTTTAGTTATTATATACTAGGACCTAACATTGATTAGATCTTAAAGAAAATCGATGGAGATCTATGAATCAATATAAACATTTTTATTTGCGAGAAATATTGTACAAGAAGGTTAAAAAACCTTATTATGGAGATTGATTGAAGCCTTGAAGATTCCTTGTTTAAATAAAAATGTGTTGGTTGATCACTTGATTTAATTAGATTATTTTTAAATTAATGAAATATATAATAAGTACTTAAATAATAATATTATTAAAATATTAAAAAAATATAATAAGACCAACTTACCACAAATGCGAAATCCGTCACCACTACCACACTTGGTCCCGTATCGGGCGACGAGATAACTGAGTCCATGCAAATGAGGCTCAAAGGTCCAGGTGGCCTCAAACAAAGGGATAAAGCACATATTTAGGACAATTCCTTTGCTGACCCTAAAATCCCTTATCAACCCCCAGAGCAAATCCAACCTTACCTCTCTAGTTGTAGGGTCCAAATTCTAATGAACGCGAAAGGGTTAATATATTAATCACTATTTGCCCAGCGTCCATTGTGAATGACCCTAAATCTTTGCCAAACAAAAACCTTAGAGTTTAGACAATACGCTCAGGTAGGCAGCTGCATTTCGCAATTTTATTAACTGACCCACGAGCAAAAAATTGTCTAAATCCTAAATTAATCTCTATTGTCTATTTAAGTTCCGGGACGCGTGCTTAATTTTATAAGTAGGACTTAAATTAAAAAAGCAACGCTGTAATAATTAAATAGTTTTTGATACATTTTAGAGTAAATAGTAAATACCATTACTTAAGGTAGATACATAAAATTAGAGCTAGAATCTATCTAGATTCTAGCTCTAATTTTATCTATTATAGCTTTTGACGGGAAACGGTACGGACGGACGGTAATGCACAAGTATTATAATATGTGTATACTTACCAGTAAAACATAACTAATAATTATTAAAAATGCGAAAGTGTGTCTGTCTGTCTAAACCGATTTTGATGAAATTTGGTGTGGAGATACTTTAAATTCCGGGAAAGGTCATGGGATACTTTTTATCCCGGAAAAATTTACGGTTCCCGCGGGATAAACAAATGTTGGCGTAACGGAGTTGCGGGCGTCATCTCTATTAAATAAAGTACAATTAATTATTTGTCGTCATGTAATCTGTAACTTTAGTTTAATTAAAAACTTTTAAAAGCTTAATTATTCTTAAATGACGAGTATTAGCGCTACCTAGTGCATTTCACTGGAACTAAAATTTCTTTACATTCTGCTATGCAACAACAGATGGCGCTTTTGAAGGTTTGAGTCATAAGAAAAAGTGGATTATAATAATTAATATTACTTTTTATTTTAAAACAACAAACTCAACGTTCTCCTTATCTTCTTCCCCCCTTCTGTCTTCTTTATCTTCTAAGTATACGTTGGTCATCTGACAAGAACACAGCGCTGTGCAATTTTTACACTTTTTATCTTCTTTTTCGTCTGTCTTCTGTTCTTTGACAGGTGGACTACAGCAGAAATCTGTGTCTAGGCCCATTTTCTCCCCATCCTCCAGGGTTTGCGGTAGATGATGGTTCAGGGTTTCCGGGAGAAGTAGACTGGCGATGCCACCAGCGACCAATAGCGCACCCATGATGATAAGAGGCAGTACCATTATGTCGGAACCCTGTAATTAAAAATTGTAAGTACTTATTTCAGATTTTAATAATATACAGCTTGATGCAAAATGTTTTTTTTTTGTTTCTATATTTTATACTTCACTCAAAATATTAGAGCAGCAAAGAAATATATTTTAAAGTTCCTAATATTTGGCAGTGCATTTATTATTGCGCCCACGGTGGACAAAATTGACTCCGTCATCTTCGAATTATCGATATTATTATTAGCTCTATTAGGGTACCCTAGACGATCAATTTTATTGTGCAATATCACGTATTGTGCAAACGCGGCCCGCCTTTCAATCTTATTGTCAAAATATAAAATATATTGTATTGTTCAATATTATTGACTTATTGTAGGTTCCAAAAAACTTGGTCGGTTACTTTCAACTGGATTTCGACTGCGATAGAAAAAGTTCCTATTTACGGTAAAGTTATTGACAAATAAATTAATATTAGGTACTTATTTCATTTTGTCTCTATTATTTCGCATTTCCACTGTGGCCATTCTTAAGCCCGCTGGGAGTTTTAACGAAAAAATTCATTCAAGTTTCAATGTGTTTGTTAATCAAGTTTTAGGTAATTGTAAATAGTTACAAAAACTCACCAAATAATTGACCAGCGGTATAAATATAGGTCCCAGCATGCCCAGCACTGAGCTCAGACTCATGCCGAGCCCTCGCACCACAGTGGGGTACAGCTCAGACGCCATGAGCGGCAGGACAACGAAGGCGGAGGATATGCCCATCTTACCCACGCAGTAGAGAGCCAGAGTTACGTTGGTCTCTGAAAAAAAAGGGGTTAAGCTGAGAAGCTTTTCGTGAAGTGAGTAAGAATGGTAATATACAGACGGACAGATAATGGTGCATAAATTGTAATATTATTATTTATTATAGAGTGGTCTTATCACTATCAGAGAAATTCAGTCATGGTCAGATTTTGTCGAACTCAGTCGACCTACACTCATATTAAATTCAAAGTAGGTACCTATAAATCTTAAATACGTCTCACGACTCTTGGCCAACTTTTTGTACAGATAATATATTTAAAAAAATTAATTATTCTATTTACTACGTTATCGAATTGGACATTAGTCTGTAATGATAGCTGTTGTAAGAATGTATAATAAATAAATAAATTATTTAACAGCTATGTATGAAAAAAGACTTTCGAAATATTTACTGCACTTTTATGCAATATATTCGTCACTCCCAAAAAAAATACTTTCGAAAACTATAACACTCACCGTGCTGCACCAAGAAAGTGGTCAAGCAGGCGACTCCTCCGACCACCATGCTCATGCACAGAGTCCACCTCCTCCCAAGCCGCTCCATGGATGGCCACAGGAACAGATATGTCGGCAACTCCACTATACCAGCAAGGAAGAAGTTAAGAAACTCATCACCACCCAGCACAGGAGCGTAATACGACAGACCGACATATACGCTGGTGTTGGTGAACCAGATAAAAGTGATGATGATGGTCTTCTTCCTCAAGTTTGGGGTTCTAAAGAGGTCTAATATGCCATACTTTCTGGCTTTCTCCATCTCAAGATCTTGTTTCAGTTTGTCTGATTCGTATTTCCGTTTTAGATGAACCATGTAGTTTGCGGGGAGGGATTTCCCGTTTATCCTGGAAAGTTGGGTTTTTTATTGATGACAAGATCCATGCTCTCATACAGACGTTTTAAGGTTATAAATACAAGGATAAAAACTGTATAATTTGACTCTTGTGAAGTTTTGTTACTGACTCTTGTTGAGATTTGAATATCAACGAATTAATTAAAAAATAAAAATAACCCGGATGACAATGACGGTTAATTAAGATTTGCGCTGAATATTGATACTCAATCTTGCATTTTCAAGCACTCTTTATCAAATAAGCAACAAACACCTTTTTGCTTGGAACTAGCCTAAAAATACATACTTTTACACCTTATCTCCACTAACCTTGCCATACGTTTCAGTATGTGCTCAGCCTTTTCAAACTGTCCTCTCGCCAGCAACCACCTTGGACTTTCCGGCATGGGCCAGATGCAGACGAAGAAGGCCACAAACGGCAGAGTACTAGCCAGGGCTAGGTACCTCCAGTCTCGCACCAGGTAGACCACACCAGCTAATAAGATCAGACCCATGGAGTAGGCTATGTTGGAGAGAATCGTGCAGAGCGTCCGACATTTTGGACCTACAAGTTCTATGGCTGAAAATGTTTTTAACAATGTAAAAAGCTGACTTAGTAGATATACATAGATTGTTATGAAAAACAAGCAGATTTAATATGTCTGTCAGGTTGCGATCGTCGAGTATCCATGAATTATTGTCATAATGGCTTAACATCAGCCAATCTGTCTGTTCGAATAAAAAAAAAGTTAATTAAGCACTGATGAAAGGTACCTACGAAGATACTTTTTACAGTACAGTTTTACCACGGAAAAGTGTACTGTAAATTTGTAACTACCGGTAAATGTTGCCGGTAGTTACAAAATTGCCGGCAACATTTACTTTTAATTATTGTGTTTTGGATGCTTACCCAAAACATACGGTGTGGCCATAATAGCAGGAACCGTGAACCCTACGCCGATCCTGTATATGATCCATATGTAGAAGTTCTGGGCGAACGCAGTGGCCACACCAAAGACGCACTCAATGAGCAGGTAGATGAAGAAGGAGGGCTTCCGGCCGAAGGTGTCTTGGAGGTAGCCGAAGATGTAGTTCCCTATGATGCCTCCAACAGCTAGCAATACCAGGCCAAGCGTTGGCAAGAAATCTTTGGTGCAGACTAGACTCCACTGAAAAAACAGGGTATATTTTTGATTAAACAATAATTGCTCTCTGCCAGTTGAGTAATCTTTCAATCGTATCTGACAAAGACAACAACATAGATTGCCAGTACCTTGTGTAAACTTGACGTGATGATAGTTAAGCTTTAAGTTTTTTTTTTACTCTACTTTTTGTTGATCATTAATTAGTCCTAGAACATTGTCTAGAAGCGACAAAAATTGCAAAATTGCTGTTTAAAACTATTTACCTCAGTAACAACAGTGCTCTTATACACATCCCTGTCAAAGGTCCATCCGTTATTACATGGTATGACTTCTGGATCCCTGTCCATCAGGACTTCTTCGATGCTTGTATAGTTAGCCAGGATCTCCGTATAGTTCAGATTGTACATGGTACATTGTGAGTATTCCAATTTCCCGTTGCGTAGTTCTTGTGGTATGCTGAAATCAGAAAACAATAAGTAGGTACTTGAAACTTTTTTACTGGATTTTGGTTTGGTGGTAGAAAAACAGAGAACTTCTTAGAATGAGCAAGAATACAGACAATGTTTCAGGGTTTCCATAAGTTAAAGATAATATTATGCTCTGATAGATTGATAAAATAAAAGGAAAAATAATGTATGATTAACATTTAACACATAAAAAATATTTAAAGTAGGTACTTACATAGAAAAGTTACAGTCATATTCTTTCAAAATTCATGTTCGCAGATGCTATTGATGCAATTTAAGACAAAATATAGACATTAGACATAAGATAACGAAACAAAATAGACGTAAGGAAGATAAAAGATAGAGAGTAGACAGTGAAATAATTAGTAATACTTATATCTCTCTGATCACGGCCATAATCATGAAACGCCTAAAATTAAAGAGATACGAAGTGAAACGAAGAAACTCTACCTCAAATTCTTCCCAAGCTCCAAATCCACACCGTCCAGTTCAGGCACACGGCACCAATGCTTCACATCAGCTGCCATAAACAGCTGCGCGTACGCATGGAAGCCGCATGGTATCACTGCAGGTAGGAGGATGAAGTAGATCACCAGCTTCTGGTATTTACCAAATTCTCCCACGTCTTCTAAGATGGCGTCGAAATCCATGGTTTCACCTGGAGTCTTGGAGTTTTGTAGGTACCTATATTAGTAGAGGGAATGATTTACATGGCGGATCCACGTAATTTGGTCAGGGTATGTCAAGCAGTTCAAGCCCAGCTCAGTCACGACTTAACTGGACATAACCTGACTAAATATTGTAGGACTGCCAGATGGCAGATTGATACCTAGGAATCAATTTTTCTAGGTTCTGCCTTGAATATACTTAGTTGTAGTTGATAAGCTAGTTCCTAACCAAGTAAATATTATGTAATGCGTTTTGCGATTACTAGTAAGGTGCATTTATCCAGTTTAATCAGTAAGTGTTATAGGTACAACAATTTTGGAAACTATGTAATTTGATCATAATCATAATAATCATAATCATAATATCTTTATTTGCTCGAAATGTGGTTAGTAAAAAAAGATGACAAAAGTAATAGGTACAGTTTCAGCACAATTCGCTAAATAAATTGTTAGCATGCAAATATTAATTTCTCATAATTTTTAAATAATAAAACAGTATTAAAGTATAACAATATGACAAAAAATAACAGTAGTAACAATAGATAATAAAATAATTAAGTAAAATGACATAAAAAAGGAAATCTAATTTAAACGGTTAGTACTAAGTGTCTATAAAGTAATTAATTCATCTTATGAAACATAGTAATAAAAAATGTTTTAATATTATATTTTTCATTATCATCCAAAATGTCCTAAGATACAATTTTCAGTCAACAGGTTGAATTAATTCATACAAACAATGTCAAAAGGTATAAAATTGATCATTGATTAATGAATAATAATAACAATATTAAGTAATAAAAATAAAATGTCAATTAGTCAAAATTAAATTTAAGAATTATATTATACTTAATATGATGTCAATAAATTATTATTTCATTATGATAAAATTTCAGTCAGCAGATTGAATAAATTATTAATAGAAAAAAAAATCATCATCAGGCTACCATTCCTTTAAGTACATTTCCTTATCCTCAACTTATCCTATTATCTGAAAATCGATTCAACAACGCCTAACTTTAAAGAAATAGTTTGAAATATAACCGTCGCCAGCTTTCTACCATCTTCTGCAAGACTAGCAAGAAGCAATAAGACACTACGTCTTTAAGGAGGCATCCATACCTACTATCTTCGGGCGTATGAAAAATGTAAGACATTGAGATCATGCTTGTAACACATATTATGCGTACAGCGTGCGCAGCAGCTGAAGAGTATAAACTATAAACTAAGGCAGATATTAAATATGATTATAATAATTGCCTAGAAGACAGATCGTGTGTACGACACGATTTGTCGTTAGTTTTTCATCATTATTGCTTTGGGTTTTCAGATTTATTTATGGACTTACCTTCTGTAATGAGGGTACGCGTGTGTCCAGCCTATGTCCACCAGTCAACTGTCCATAAGTAGCGCAGTGCTAGGGACCCTAAACGCTACCGGTGGGGTATACAGGGTGTATGAAAAGATCTTTAGAAAAGAGGACAGATTTTTCCACGTGGGACATTTTTTTAGGAAAAGCTACTAGGTTTTTCAACAGTAACACTGGTTAAGTACATACAGTTTATCGATCATTAATGCTTGTCATAGTTTTAAGTTTTTCCAGGTAATACATTAATACTCTAAATCAGATTATTTAATTAAAAAAAGGTTAAACCAGTAATTGCAGTGCAGAAATGATGGCAATAATCTAATATTATGTAAAAATAGTTTTTAGGTCCATATAGACCAAATTTTTCAGTATTTAAAGCTTTTTTTCTCTTATATTGTCCAATAATACGCCAATAGATTTCCAAACTAGTTTCCCACCGTCTACCAATCAGCCTGTACCTCCAATGGGATGAGGAGCACAATTATCCCATTTGTCGGTCGCAGTCAGTCAATTCGATTAGTCGGATAATTGCTGGCCTGGTCCCTGGTCCCTGGGCCGGTCATCAAGGTCAATCAGCTAAGCGGGGCAAGGTTTAGGGGCCTTTCACTGGTTTGAGGAAGTAGGGATTTCGAGATTAGAGTAGGTCCTTAAGTACTTTGATCAAATTGGTTAATAGGCTTCATCATATTTTGGTCGAAAATTGGGTCTGTGAACTGTCAAGCCCAGCAACATGGGCTTGACAGTTCATATAATCCAACCAATTTTTCGGAGAACCGTTCTCCAGTAATTTTAACTTAACATCGTATAATCGTATAATCGACAATAACGTCCCCATAGGTACAACTGAAACAAAAAAAATTTCATCTAACCTATACGTGTGGGGTATCTATGGATAGGTCTTCAAAAATCATATTGAGGTTTCTCATGTCATTTTTTTCTAACCTGAATAGTTTGCGAGAGAGACTCTTCCAAAGCGGTAAAATGTGTGTCCCCTCCCCCCTCTAACTTCTAAAACATATATTATGATAAGTCTAAAAATGATATATGATGTAAATTACTATAAAAACTACCAACGAAAATTGGTTTGAACGAGATCTAGCAAGTAGTTTTTTTATACGTCATAAATGGTAAACCTTAAATTAATTCTCATTAAATCAACTGAAATATAAAAATAAATCAAAAACCTTTTAATTTCATTATTTTTTTTTATTACTGCTGCGGAACCCTTCATGGGCGAGTCCAACTCGCACTTGGCCGCTTTTTTAAATATTAGTATGGATGTAAGATTCTTATTTTATTTCAGAAATTGTTTATAAGGTTACATGAGGTTGCACAAGTGTACAAAGAAACAAAAATTCGAAAAATAAATTATTTATTCGTAATCAAGCTTTATTAAACTTTACGCTACGACTCAGATCTTATGGCACATTTTCCTGTACCACTCCGGGTCATTTTTCGCAGCACTCTCTGGTCTTCCATCCGTGTGCCGATAGTGGAACTCGTTGACACCCCTCCCAGGTACACCGTTGACTATGAACTTGCAGAAGCGTTCCACCATACGCGCCTCCCATTCGTCTGATACGTAGTGGATGGACTCGTATTCTACTAGCACCTGAAGAAATATAATTAAATGGTATAAGTCAGTAAAATGCCATAAACTTAGGCTTAATTTACAAACGAACTAGCTGACCCGGCAAACATTGTTTTGTCATATAAATTATTTCTAGTATCAATATAAAAAATAGATGAAAACCTATTTTCAGGCCTAACGAGGAAATTGATTTCTAGGCAGTTGACGGACCAAAATTATTTGGTTGGATTATGTCAATTTAATGTTAATTGTGATCTGTCGGCTGGGTTTGACGTAACGCGTTACGCAATACGCAATTATAGGTCCCCATCTGCCTGAACTGAATAAACTTCTCGAAATTTCATTAAAATCGGCTGGGCCGTTTTGGAGGAGTTCGCGCACAAGCGCTGAGACGTCAGACGACACCAACACGTGGTGCGTTGCGCCAAAATTCATCTATGGTGCAGGAAAAGTACATTCTTTTTGGGATATACAGTGTGTAACAAAAATAAGTGAATACTTTAGGGTGTGTACGTGTTCCTTGTAGAGAGTTCACTGTGAAAGTAGCAGCTCTGAAAGACAATTTTTTTTTCACTTTTGTATGGGCAAGGGCCCGAGCGTCACGAGTTTCCCCATACAAAAGTGAAAAATAAATGGTCTTTTAGCGCTGCTACTTTTACAGTGAGCTCTCTACAAGGAACCAGTACACACCCTAAAGTATTATCACTTATTTTTGTTACACACTGTATATCCCAAAAAGAATGTACTTTTCCTGCACCATAGATGAATTTTGGCGCAACACACCACGTGTTGGTGTCGTCTGACGTCTCAGCGTTTGTGCGTACTATATTTTTGTGTCTACTGTCACTTTTAAATCTTGAAAATCGTCCGTTTTTGGGAATACAGGGCCTTAAGCGTGAACGTTCAAGAGGTAACTCATTTTTTTAATCATCCCTCACGGAAAAGGAAGTGTTAAGTTTGAGGGCAAGTTTTCAGTAAGTAGTGATAAATGAATGATTTAATTTCGACCGGTTATAGGCCGTCACAAAATTATGATCGCTCAGCAAAAATGAAAGGGGACGGCACAGTCGTCCATATAAAGCGAAGAATGAGCGGGGCAAATGCGCGCACGGACGCTATTGGTAGGAATATAATTAGACGGATCGTTACTAATACTCCTTCCAATATTATCAATCAATCTTAGAGTTAAACATGCTATAGAAAATCAACTTGAATCCCACCTGGACAGTATACACCTCGTCACCAGCTTTCATCCTGAAGGCGTAGTCTTTAGGTGGGGTTCCACCTTCTCCGAGCTGGTACAGCTCCATCTCCAGCCATTCAACCGGCACCATCTCACCGCTTGGCAGCTTCACAACTCCAGCTTCCATCCTACATAATATACTACATGATATACCTATGTGTCCCTTAAATAGAGTTCACTGTGAAAGTAGCAGCGCAAAATGCAAATTGTTGCTTCTTTGTAATTATTTTATGGGCAAATTCATAACGTTTCGGCATTTCTCATAGTAACATAGCAATTCAGCGCTGCTTCTTTTACAGTGAACTCTATTTAAAGGACACACCCTAAAATATTATCACTAAGTTTTGTTAGGTATTTTATATTACGTATATAAGTTGTCCATTGGCCATTTACATTAATTATTATTTGCTATATTGCGTGTTACCTAGAAGCAGTTGAAGGTTGGCAGATGAGTCCGACGCTGATGTTGACGCCGTTCTGAAGGAAGATGTGGTGGAAGATGTACCGGTGCATCAGGCTCCAGTCGCGACGGTTACCTGTAAACGATCGTGGAGGATAGTGTATTGCGCACACATCGGGGCAGAGTAAAAATTATTAGTATAGACGTGGTTTAACTGAAAGCAGAAATGGTTTGGAAGATAAATTATTATTACAATTAAAAATAACTGCAACTTAAAGTTACATAGTTATAGTGCTAATATTAGCAGAGTCAGTACGAGTATAATAATTGACGCATAAGTATTTGCGCCTACCTAGTTATTGATTTTATTTAAAATGAATATAATATCTATAGCTTACATAAAATGATATAATATTATTACTATGCCTCAGCAGGTTTACAAATTACAAGTCATTATAACTCAAAACTCTTTAAAGAATGCGTAAAGACGATAGTACTAAACCCTACGAATAATAAAAACTAACTAAACCAAAGATAAACACAAAGATTAGGTGAAAATTGCACCTAAGTACATTGTTGACTTACTATCATGATGATGTAATAGACAATAAGGCCTCCCACACTAGTTTCCGTGACGGTAGCTGTTTCATTAAACCAGGCCAGCAAGTGATTCTGCAATGCCAATGTGTGTGCGAAGTACACTCTCTATTCCTTTACTTTGGCAAGTCGTGAGTCGTTTGGAACCAGGTAAAATCAGGACCCGGTTCTGTCTACCACTGGAAACGGGTACGAAAATTCTGCATGCCCTAGTCGTGACCCATTTGGATCGATCCCACGACCTCCGGGCCAAGACTCTAGAGTCACTCTCAAAACCATGGTGGCCTTAGGGGGTGGCGAACAGGGCAATCGCCCGTAGCCTCACTCTTGCAGGGGCCTCGCAAGGTATTTTTTCGTAAGACAAAAGGCCTCGCAAAGACTTGTTGCCCGGGGCCTCGCAATGGGTAAGGCCGCCACTGTGTATTACTATTAAAATATTATTATGACGTGTTAACTAAAACATGCTAATGTTACTATTTCGAACTGAAATTCTAATCATAATCTAAGCATCTTTAAAAATTAATCATAATCTTCAAGATTATGATTAGGATTTTGAAAGATGCATTGTATTGTAATCAAAATCTTACCAAAACTGTGGTCTCTAAACGCAGGTAGAGTCAACTGGAAGTCTTCGTTGTCTATGGTGAACTTGCACTTCATGTTGCCAAACTGTTCGTAGTGGGACTGATGAGCTCTGAAAACAAGAAAGTGTTATTAAAGCAGTCCAAAAGAAAGAACGCCAAATGAAGTTATTAAAAAAGAAGTGAACATAAACGGCTCTAGAACTCGTACACAAAACTGCGATGCGACGACGCCTCTTACATCGGCGGCAAAACATTCCGACATCATAATATTTTTTTTAATTCGTAGGTATTTGCGATGCGATGCAAAATAGCATCAAATGCAATGCAAAATAGCAGTTTTGTGCGAAGCTTTAATTAAAATATTGTTTGTGTGAGTGAGATGATTCTGATCTAAAGTCTAAACTTTATCCAGAGTAGAAAGCGGAAAAGTATCACCTATCTGTATTTATTTTGCAACTAGATGACGCACATAACTCCGTTGCGCCAAAATTTGTTTATCTGAAACCGTACATTTTTCCGGGATAAAAAGTATCATAATAGGTATATTCTTTCCCAGGACTCAAAGTATATCTATTCCAAAGTTCAGCTAAATCGGTTCAGCGGTTTAGGCGTGAAGAGGTAACAGACAGACAGACAAACAGACATATTTATAATATTAGTATGGATATCTCGAAACAGAATCCATACTAATATTATAAATGCGAAAGTATCTCTGTCTGTCTGTCTGTCTGTCTGTCTGTCTGTCTGTCTGTCTGTCTGTCTTGCTTTCACGCCAAAACTACTGAACCGATTGCAATGAAATTTTGTATACAGTTATTCTAGAGTCTGAGAAAGGACATAGGCTACATTTTGATGTGGGAAAATATCTTATTTCCATGAAAATTTCGATGAAAATGAATTCGCATTGCGCGTGGCCAGCGCTCATCCCGGGGGTCCTGGGTTCGAGTCCCGCAGGCGGAACAAAAAGTTTTAAATTTTCCTGGGTCTTGGATGTGTATTAAAATAAAATTTCAAAAATCTTAAACATATTTTATGTATAATATTATAAAAAATCCAGAAATATATCGATGGAATGAACATTTTAGTTCTAATACGATTCAACAGATGGCGTTTTATTTTTTACTTTATTGTAACATAGAACTAATCATACTTATTAGTTAGTATGTTTTTGTTTATAGTTTTTAATACGTTAGAATATGATGTTTAATCCATACTAATACTATAAATGCGAAAGTATCTCTGTCTGTCTGTCTGTCTGTCTGTCTGTCTGTCTTGCTTTCACGCCAAAACTACTAAACCGATTACAATGAAATTTTGTATACAGTTATTCTAGAGTCTGAGAAAGGACATAGGCTACATTTTGATGTGGGAAAATATCTTATTTCCATGAAAATTTCGATGAAAATGAATTCGCATTGCGCGTGGCCAGCGCTCATCCCGGGGGTCCTGGGTTCGAGTCCCGCAGGCGGAACAAAAAGTTTTCAATTTTCCTGGGTCTTGGATGTGTATTAAAATAAAATTTCAAAAATCTTAAACATATTTTATGTATAATATTATAAAAAATCCAGAAATATATCGATGGAATGAACATTTTAGTTCTAATACGATTCAACAGATGGCGTTTTATTTTTTACTTTATTGTAACATAGAACTAATCATACTTATTAGTTAGTATGTTTTTGTTTATAGTTTTTAATACGTTAGAATATTATCTATATCTATACTAATATTATAAATGCGAAAGTATCTCTGTCTGTCGTCTGTCTGTCTCGCTTTCACGCCAAAACTACTGAACCGATAGTAATGAAATTTTGTACACAGATAGTCTAAAGCCTGAGAAAGGACATAGGCTACTTTTTAACTGGAAAAAGGGGTTGTAAGGGGGTGAAAATGCGTAAATTTGGTCAAATTAACTTAGTTCCAAAAACTTAAAACAGATGGCGCCAAGAGTCCCCTAGATCGCGCTATTGGTTGCTCATAGGTATTTCTATAAGAGGTGGTACCATATTGAGCTAGATATTTCGATTCTTTCGATTGTTATACACGTTATCAACTAATAACTCACCTACCAACTTAGACATCAAATTCAAAAACAACAGCGCCAAAACTACTGAACCGATTGTAATGAAATTTTGTACACAGATAGTCTAAAGCCTGAGAAAGGACATAGGCTACTTTTTTTACTGGAAAAAAGGGTTGTAAGGGGGTGAAAATGCGTAAATTTGTTCAAATTAAGTTAGTTCCAACAATTCATAATAGATGGCGCCGTGCGTCTTCTACATCGCGCTGACGCTTGCTCAAAAATCTTCCTATAAGACGTGGTATCATCTTACATTTAAGTTTAGATTTTTTTCGATTGTTATATCTATTCTACGGTATTAAATAACTCAGTACTTTATCTGTGCAGTGACGTAACCTTAAATCTATCAATGATAAAGAGTTTATGGGTAAAGTTGTGTAATCGGAGGGCTAAATAAGCTTTAAAATTTGGCATAAAATATAAAGTTTAATATAAAAAAATGAAATACTTACTTATTGTGTGCACACTGCACAGCTGTATTGATTTAAGGGGTACCAGGGTTTTTTTTATAAAAGCTTTTGACACCAATTTTGTTGACATCGCGCGCTATAAAGTACTATAAACTGAAGTCCACGCGGACGAAGTCGCGGGCAACAGCTAGTAATTAATATATAAACATGCTGATTCATTCAAGGTGTCACGATATTGAACCAAGGATTAACTCACGTCCTCAGCCCCTCAAAGTACTTCCTCGTCCAGGGTTCCCTGGCGATGGACCTGATGATGGCCGGGGGGTGGAGGTCGGTGTCGTAGTCGAAGTATTTCCCTGATGCCGTCCACTCGCCGGAGAATTCTACGTCGACGAGTTTGTCGGGGTTGTTCTGGTACCTACGGTGAGCAATAGGAGAGTTGAAAACTTCTTGAACTTAAGCAGTTTTAGGCTGCGTTTCCACCAGAGCTGAGCGGAGCTGTGTTGCGAGGAATGTGTTTTTGAGAAACAATAACATCGCCGCGCTGAACGATGTCATGGCAAAGTCATTTCAATGAAGCGATTCTATTGGTTTCAAAAACACATTCCTCGCAACACAGCTCCGCTCAGCTCTGATGGAAAGGCATCCTTAAGGTGCATTAAAAATGACACAGAATATGATAGTAGGTATTGTTAGGTACTGGTAGAGCTATGAAATATCATACTTGGCTATTGACTCTGAAGCCGTGGGTTCGCTTTCAGCTGCTGCAGAAAAAAACATGTTACCTTCAAAAATATCATGCTCTCCATTATAACTACCACCATACGAGAATTTTTATTTAATGAAGACTCATCGATAAGATCCTTGTTTCGTCGTCATGACGTATAAAGTCGAATATGCTTCTGGCGTCTCGATGGCTGTAGGTGTACTGTATAACCATCCATTTCATTACATCCTACAAATTGTACTTGTTTGGATTATTTGAGTGCTCAAGTGAGTAACGTTTGCCTTAAACACCGACGTCATGAAACTGTCAACCAAACCGGTTATATAATGATGATGAACTCACCACATTTGCCCCTTGTAAGCCACAGTCCAGGTCTTCATGGGTTCCACGGGGGTGATCTTGAGACCTTCAGCACCGAACTCGCCGATTTGTGCCCCAAATAACACAGTGTCGGGAATCTTCTTGCTGCAGAGCAGACCTTTGCCTGGGAGCTGTAATATGATGTGTTTTGATATAGCAGTTATTGTAAAAGATGTTGATAACTTTGTGAATACAATTTTTCAGTAGTATTTTCTGTATGTAACACATGATCCTTCGATTTCGATTTGAGATGAATCTAGTATACTCTTATCTCCATACTCCGCCCAAATTAGGTTTTTTTCCAAATTTTAGTCGTAATAACTGGAACATTTTGATATTTTAAAGGAAGCATGATGAAATAACAGACATAATATTGTCAGTGATGGATTAACCCTTAATCAAATTAAGTAATAGCCTAGGGCATCACGTCTGAGGGGACCCCAGAAGAAGCACAAAAAATTCGTTCCTAGGGCATCACGTCTCACTCTCTCTCACCAAAAACCATACCAAAAAAAGTTTCTAGGAAAAAACTAATGTTACCCTAAGGCCTAAGCAATCCATGCCTGTGGGCCCCACCCACAGGCATGGATTGCTTAGGCCTTAGAGCATCGAGTAGTCTTAACCCTCACTGAGTATTGGCATTTAAATGATATGGTAAGTACTTACACCGATATAGAACAGTCCATTACACATGCCCATCGCTCGTCTCTCGCAGCCCGCGATCACGTAGGCTCCTTTATCGTCCTGTTGTTCCGTTGCTGAGATGAAGAAAACTGCGTCGAATGCCTGGAAATTATGAGACGTTAAAATCATAGGCCTTACATTACACTGTCTGGATAGTATATGGTCGAGGTTGATTAGTTGAAGCGGCTTTAGGGAGGACAACGCAAGGCAACCGCCCAGGGCGCCCCATAAAATGGGGAGCCGAAGGCTAACAAAAAGGGGCTCCGCAGACACCCCATATTTTAGTACTACCAGCACTCTGGGTGCATAAGAAATTTCGCCCAGGGCGCTGATAGTGCTAAAATCGGCACTGGAATTTAGTGTTTAAAGCGGTGCGTGTACTTAAGTCAAGTTCTAATAAGGAAGGATTAAACGGCGTTATTAAATTGTTACATCCTTAGACTTACTTATTGGGTATCTATAGCTGTTGTCCGTCTAAAATATCCCAAAATTCAACTGTATAGGACTACGGTTGCACTCAGCCGTAAAATAGAATACTCAATTGTACTTGTCAGTAGAATTGACTATGGTACACTAGCCCCCTGCCGTTGCTCTCACACGCTGCATTGCCTCAAATGCCCCAAAAGTTGAGTTCTACAGGATCTAAGTATCACGGGGAGTACCCTGAGGAATTGTTCGGAATCATACCTCCAGCAACTTTTCACCTTCTGCATCGTCCCACGCGAAAAAATTACCATCCTCATCACTTGTCTGTGGCAGTCTTCCACCGTGCGTTTTTCGCGTAACTTTCTGCCGCGCACTGTGAAACTCTGGATCGAGCTGTCACCACCAGTATTTCTGGACCTATATGACCTGCAAACCTTCAAGAAGAGAGCGATTCCTCTTTTAAAAGGCCGGAAATGCGCCTGCAGCTCTTCTAATGTTGCGAGTGTCCATGGGCGAAAGTAGTTGATTTCCATCAGGTGACCTGTTTGCTCGTTTGCCTCCTTATTTTATAAAAAAAACCATACCTTAGGATCATCGCTTAGTGGCTGCGGACGGTCCATATCAGCTGGGTTCACGATCGCCTTAACTCCCTGACCGGCGCTGCCATCGGCACCCGCTGCAGAATTTTTTCTAGAATACTGCAACAACAAGCTAAACCAATGAAAGGTATTTTGTGGTTGTACATTTTTAGTGTTTACCTAAATGGTAGAAACCCGGGACCCTATTACTTTGCGGTCTGTCCGTCCATCTGTCTGTTTACCAGGCTGACTCTCAAGAACTGTGATATCTAGACAGTTAAAATTTCCGCATAGAACCTTTAGATGTAGTTTGTGTAGGAATAGTAGTAAATTTTTAGACAAAAAAAATTGAGTTAGCGCCTGCGCCCCGCGACACTTGGTCAGAACTCAAAAATACTCATTAGGTATTGCATCAAAATTCAAAAGCATGACTACTATAATTACTCAACTAGATATTTTTAGTATTTATCCTTATCTAAAAACCTGATAAAAATAATTTTAACACCTGTTACCTGAGATTTGCAAACATTTTTAACTTGTTGCGCTATCAGACAAGTGTTGATAAAATGTCTCGAGTGTTGACGGTCACAGACCAAAGTCACAGCAAAAAAACAAAAACAAACTTTATTTGCAGAATATTTATGTAAAAGAAATCAAAGAATGGAGAGAGAATAATAATTGATACCTAAGTAATATTCGTATTGTGTAGTGTATGTTTGCAAACAGTAGTAAAATTATATTTTTAGGGTTCCGTACCAGGGTAAAAACTCTTCTTCTCTTTATTACTAAAATTTCGGTGTCTGTCTGTTTGTCTTCAGGCTGTATCTCAAGAACCGCTATAAATAGACTTCTGAAATTTTCAGAAATTGTGTATTTCTGTTGCCACTATTACAACAAATACTAATAAAATTAAATTAAGAAATTTAAAAAAACCCCCGCCAAACAACTTTAAAAAGAAATGAAATAATATTTACTGCCTTTAAGTTCAAATAATTTCTAACTTGTCTAAAGTAATATTTTAGTCCATAATTGTTGTCACGGTGTGTCGGGGGACCGCCAAGTAAACTACAAACTACAACCGCCAAGACGCTGATTATCTCGATTCGGTTCGCTGTGAACTGATCCTTAAACTATAATGATAAGTGAAATCAAACATCTACATTAGCGGTCCCCCGACACACCTTGACAACAATTATGGACTAAAATATTACTTTAGACAAGTTAGAAATTATTTGAACTTAAAGGCAGTAAATATTATTTCATTTCTTTTTAAAGTTGTTTGGCGGGGGTTTTTTTAAATTCCTTAATTTAATTTTATTTCATACTTTTTAAACTTGTGTTGGTTATAGTGCAGAATAATCATATTCTCATGATTACCATCTATCAATGTTCTTTTCAATGAGGCCGTTAATATGAGCCCAAACATGAAACCTCCACTTTGGGTTCATACGAAGCTCAGTTCCTAGGTATAGAATCCAGGTGATGCTGCAGCAGCAGCATGTAAATATTTACTGTCTATCTACATCTTACTGGTTGTCGCAATTAAAATAAGCCCAAACACGAAACCTCTGCTCTAAGTTGGCGAGGAGTTGGATATCCTATTGATTACCAGGTTATGCTGCAGCACCAGGTCAACTTTCCAGTAATATGTGTATATGTATATTGTATACTCACAAATGTCACGAACTAGAATGAAATATAAGACCTATCAACGATAACAAGTTGCTAACGGCCTTTCATGAACCAGATAAACCCTGATTGTCCAGCACTGAGCAGCTGATGATGATGAATTATAGCTGAGAACACTATCGATCATGTCAGCTTTTAAACAAAAAAAACTAGATCAAAATCGGTCCACCCGTTTGGATGCTACGATGCCACGGACAGATACACACACAGACAAACAGACAGACAGACAGACAGACAGACACGTCAAACTTATAACACCCCTCTTTTTTGTCGGGGGTTAATTATAACACCCCTCTTTATTGTCGGGGGTTAAAAACAACATAAAATTAATATTTAAGGGAGGCTCCCATACAACAGACGTTATTTTTTTGGCTTTATTGCTAGATATCAATAACGGCAACACTTTGAACTATTAAAATTAATATTAATAATATTAAATAGGGCTCACATACTAAAAAGCTTAAAATTTTGCTTACTTTTGCTATATAATGGTACGGAACCCTTCGTGCGCGAGTCGAACTCGCACTTGGCCGATTTTTCTCTTAGATTTTTTTTACTAATATCCTACTAATATCATAAATAATATTGTTTAAGTATATTTTTTATGTCAACAATATGCCATATCTCAGAGTGGAACACCTACTTAATTAATGTAATTAATTCAACATTTTGACATAATAAGCCCCATACATTATCAATTATTATCATTCTGTCAAACTCTTCATTAAATTGATTCTCTGAGTAAGGCGGTTAGTAGATCATATGTTTTCTAGGGGCGAGAAAATCATTTCGTTCAATGCTATACTATAGCCATAGTGATCTTAGCTTTCGTTCCAATAAAAAAAGTAAGATAGTTTACTCACCTTTCTATAATAGTAGATGCAGGCAAATACCACATATTTCAGGTAATACCATTTTCCAGGTTGAGAGTATACTCCTAGCAATGGTTTAGGGTTCTTCTTGACTAGGAACCATATTAATAATACCAAAACTATAGATATAAGTATAGGAGCCATTAAAACGAGCTTCTTGGACGAGTTTAAGTGAGTAACTGATAAATACCGGGTAGATAATACGTTATGTAATGAACCAAAAGTATAATTAAAAAGTAATTATTTATCTTTAGATAACGGGCATCTGCATTATTTGGTATTTCGATAATATGATAATAAGGTAATAATAGGTACCTATATTGGTAGACGCCACTTTCATTTTTAGATACCTAACAATATTTCAGAGGTATAAGAAATAGAATGCACCTTTTTCTATGTAGCATTTAAATGCGATAAAAAGGACTTTCCTATGGTAACTACGGTATTTTACTGAACATAGATCATTAATCATACCTTCCGAAGTAGGTACCTACAAATTAGTTTGGTGGGATCGCGAAATTTCTAGGTACTCACGGAACCCACTTGGGTAATCACATACTCAGTAATTTTCTATTTATTTCTAGCAAAAAGTTTCGGACAGCAGAGAAATAAGAGGATTTATACAGTACTTATTTTCAAAGCGAAGTAACCACTCTTCAAATAGTCTATGGTAATATTATTTTATTCATGTTTTCTTGTAATAAGGAGTTTATTAAGCAGCAGGCATAAAATCCAATATGTA
This sequence comes from Aricia agestis, assembly GCF_905147365.1. Taxonomy (NCBI): domain Eukaryota; kingdom Metazoa; phylum Arthropoda; class Insecta; order Lepidoptera; family Lycaenidae; genus Aricia; species Aricia agestis. Next base: position 14,910,954 of record NC_056428.1, on the reverse strand, counting down.
TAATATTAATATTTCTTACGCTATTTTTATTTAAAAAAAAACCAGTTTATAAGTACTATTTTTAGGGTTCCGTACCTACCCAAAGGGTAAAAACGAGACTCTATTAGTAAGACCTCGGTGTCTGTCCGTCTGTGTGTCTCCAGGCTGTATTTCAAGAACCGCTATAGACTTCTGAAAATTTCACAGATTATGTATATCTGTTGCTGCTTTAACAACAAAACTAAAAATAAAATAAATTAAATATTCAACTGTATTCATAATTTAATAATTAATAATAAAATTAAAATAAACAAAATAATTAGGATAATAATCCCATACAAAAAACACAATTTTTGACAATTTTTGCTCTATTAGGGTGAAGCGAAACGAGCGTAATTTGTGAATTGTGAGTTGTGAGTCGCAGAATTGCAGCTGGGCAGAATTCTGCCCAGCTGAAATTCTGTTGGACTGCCACACGAGCGTAGTTTTGTGAGTTGTGGTCTGGGAATTTCAGTCGCCAGACAAGTGCATTTTATTCAGTTGCTGTCCAACGTTTATACCAGGTATTTGTGATATGCAACGCAAAAGGTGGGTCGAAGTGGACGTTTTCAAATATTATGCAAAATATAAGTGGTTCATTTCAATTTGAAAAATTATAATTAAGATTAAGTATATAATAATAAAACTGGTAATGAAGTAAGTATAATTAAGTAAGTAAAAGAAATAAAAATGATAATAATTGATAACCTGAATTCGGTCGGTATAATGCGTGTGAGCCGACAGACAAGTCATTTTGAGTCGCGGTGTGAATCAAACAGGGCTTTTGTATGAAACAATGCAGCAGAATTCTGCCGGACCGAAATTCTGCGACTCACAACTCACAATTAATTACGCTCGATTGGCTTCGCCCATATGGTACGGAACCCCTCGTGCGCGGGTGCAACTCGCACTTGGCCGATTTTTTTCTTAACTCTAACTTACATCTAGTAACATATGTTTTGACATTTTGTACTACATAATAATAATGTATTTAAGTACGACTAACTTTAAGCATTTAAATGTGGTTATCATCTAAACTTTTTAACCGAATTCCAAAAAACGAGGAGGTTATTAATTTTAGAGACTTTGAAAGTCTTACTAAGCCAAAAGGGTTACACAAATAAATAAACAATAGTGACATGCCTTTGTCTTTGTTATACCTACAAAATATGCAATAAAAATCTGTCATAGATGTCAATCTGTTCCTAATTTAAAAACGGCGCGTTTTTACTTCGACGCTCCAATAATAGTGAGAATGTAAAGGAAGATGTTGATGATATCAAGATACAGGTTTAAGGCAGCGAAGATGTACTCCTCTGGCGAGATGCTGTACTTGTGTTTGCCGCCCATCATCAGCTGGGTGTCGTAGACAAGATACATGGAGAATATAAGTACACCAGCCGACGCATATACTAGTGTTATTATCCTGTTCGCTGGTAAGAATATAGCGATTAGACCTGAAAGAAAAAAAAGCTTATAGTCAGGGATCTCTAGAACAATTTTTTTTTATTACTATCAAGCTAATTTTTTGTGACTAACTTCATTTTGATAAGCCGAACAACAATTTTATCTGCGAAAAATCTCGAAAGTGGTAGATAACAGAGATAGAAAGGATTTCATACTTTGATTTGATGGTCCCAAAATATGGATTAATGTTCTATTTGTATGACAATGTTACTTGTAAATTATATACTTAACTAAACTAAAATTAACCTATCAACATATTACAACCAATAATGACAACAGATAGGCACTTGGAATGTTCACAAAATACTCAATTGTATTAATTATACTTTAAAAATTGATCTAAAAATTAAAATAAAATAATTAAGGGCGCTCCCGTATAAAAAACATATTTTGTTGGTTATTTTTCTCTACAATAATGATACGGAACCCTTCGAGCGCGAGCCTAACTAGCACTTGGCCGATTTTTATCTGTTCCAAATTAGTGCCTCGTGTAAGTGTGGACACAATTTTTGCTCGTAGTTTCACCCAGAAAAGGGGCGTGCGGTGCACAATTTGCGGCACCGTGACATGGTGCGGCGCCGTACCGTGTCACGGTGGCGGCGTCGTGCCGTAACCCAGTGACGGCGCCGTGCCGTGTCTGATGGAGACGTGGCCTTTCTCTTTGGTCTTTTGGTGTGGCAAGGACACGATAGGGCAGACTGGGTACGGTTGTGTCAATTTTGGTTTGGAAGACAATAATTTTGTTAATTTTACGGCTAGCCAGGAAAATTTTGTCACATACCATAGTTTATTTATTTGTCTACATAAAAATACTAATATATCATGCTAAAATGCGATGTATTAGTCATGGAATCCAATTTAAAAGAAAGAGGGAAATTGTCACAACAGACCACAACCCAAGGACGGTTGTGATAGTGGATGTGGTCAGTTTCACCTTCAAAAAATGATTTATATGATTTTTATATCATTAAAAATGTACCATAAAACATCATAATCTTATTCTAAACAAATTCATCTAGCGTATCAAAACATAGTCTATTTCTAAACATATTTATCGACCAAAACAACGACATCCGATTCATTTGATGAATTTCGCCGTTCTCTGTAAATAAGTCCTACATTTGACTTCTTCTTAAGTATTTTCGTATTGACTGATAATATCCTGCGCTCGTTTGGTCTTCTGCAAGCGTTTTTAGGACATCTAAGATAAAATATAGGACAAATGTATATCACAACCGTACCCATAAGATTTGTCACGACCGTACCCAACACAGAATTTCAATTATTAAACAAGTGCCACGAATCGGCTAAACGATTTACGTAAAAAATAATCACTTGTAGTTAACTACTAATGATCAACTTATAATAAGAAAATACACGACATAGGTTATTTGTATGCAAAAAATAGTAAATATTGAAATAAATCAAGCAAGAAAACTTACTTTTGTCTGTTAAAAAGCAATGAAGGCCCCTAATAACGTTATCGTCAAGTGCTGGCGGAAGCATTGTTAGGAGAAGCATTCAGACTTGCAAGATGCGTCTTTCTCTCTTAGCACCCATCCTCATATTCTGTATAGTTTCGCTGATATGACGACTGTCACAACCGTACCCAGTCTACCCTATTGGTAGCTTAGTGATCAGAGTACTTAACTGTTTCGCGTTATTAGTTGATATTGTACGCTTACACCGAATGTCCAATTTCACCATACGATATTAAAGTTATTCGTTAGGCCAATATTATACAGAATAAAAGCGCCATATATGATTAAACAATTCAAAACACCAAAAAGCGCCATCTATCGTCAACTCACCGAAAACCAGCAACACCATGGTAAGAGCAACGAGAGCTCCGCCCATCATGGTGAAATCCCACTTGGTCTGGAAGGCGAACAGGGTGAGACCCAGGCACACCGCTGCCGTGATACCTACCGCCATCATTACCTGAAAACATACAAAAAGTACTCACTGTAAATAAAATACTGAATGTATTACTACATATACCATGGACAATTATTTATATACACGAAATTTTGCCCGCGGCTTCGCTCGCGTTAAGAAGTATTATTATATACAAACTTTCATCCCCTATTTGAACCCCTTGGGGTCTGAATTTATCAAAATCCTTTCTTAGCGGATGCCTACGTCATAACATCTACCTACATGCCAAATTTTAGCCCGGTCCGTCCAGTGGTTTGGTCTGTGCGTTGATAGATCACCATGTCAGTCAGTCACCTTTGAGTTTTATATATATAGATTTATTTACGATTTCTCTATGCTACGACTGAAGTTATTGTGGTGGGTGAAAAACGTTGAACGAATTAAAACAGTTTATAAATGCTACTACTTTTATTACTACTACTAATGTCAACTACCTATAGTCCTTGTCAGTTTGTCGGTTAAATCTGTTTGAAGATTTGTAAGTTTTTCTGTCTGTTTGTCGGTTTGTCAGTTTATCCGTTTTTCTTCTGTCTGTCTCACCTCGGACACGTCGTACACGCTAGTAGCTACTCCCAGCAGGAAGCTCTGCGCGACAGTGAACAGCGTTAGGAAGATGAAGTTCATTGGCGCCGTTCGCCGCACATTCGTACAGCACGCCATGGCAATTAGCGTCACTATAAGCACCGCGAGGGCTATCCAGCTGAAAAGTGAAAATTATATTTTTAATTTAAATGAAATCATAATATTATGATTATAACCGGTATAATATGGCATACCAAAGTAGTGGGATTAACAATTTTCGAGTTCGAGAGAGAGTAAATATATAATTATAGCTGTTTATTTTAATATTCGTTTAAATTGCGTTGTCGAAAGATGGTAGACAACCTCAATTTATAAATACTAGCTATTTGACCGAGCTTTGCTCGGTATTCGATAAAACACGAATAAAATGTCATTTTCTAAAAATGCGCCGATAATTAGCAATTATAGCCGAATATGATGCCTCAGGATAATCAAAGATGGGTCAACGTAGCGAAACCGTTCATGACTTGAATAACTTACAAAAGATAGGAGTTCCTGGCGACGAACAGTTTGGTGGGCTCATGGAAAAGGAAGAGGGCGATGGCTCCCATCGTCACCAGCAGCTGACACATCAGGATCGCGTACACCTGGAATATTCACAACTAAAAATATAACACAATTCGTAACGGAATTATTTTAGTCTCGATTTATATGCGGCCGCCTCAACGCGCGGTTTGGCGAGTGACGAGTACACCTTGAGATCACAAGCAATATGTAAATGACGGCGCGATCGTGCTGCTATCTATATATTAATACGCGAGCGAAAGACTTTAGAATCCTTTTTACGAAAAATGCGGAAACTTAGGAGCATGAAATTTCGCACAGTTGTATAGGTCTACCAGAATCTGATGGCAAAAAGTAAGAAAGTAAATTGACTGTAGCAATACCGGGGTAGTTGGAATAAAATTAATAATATTAACTTAGAGAATTTAATTACTATATTGAAACAGTTAAAATCAAATGCAGAAGGATATGATTCAATTACATTAGATATGATCTTTATGACGCTACCATATACATTAGATACTATACTTGCAATTATTAATAGTTCTATAGAAACTACGACCTTTCCAGATGTATGGAAACATGCAATAGTGCGTCCAATACCAAAAATTAATAACCCTAGGGAACTTAAAGATTTGAGACCCGTTAGCATTTTACCTTGGTTATCTAAGGTTTTAGAGAAGGCGATATGCATAAAACTTACTAAATACTTAGAGGCAAACAATATACTGCCCACATTACAATCCGGGTTTAGGAAAGGACGAGGTACTGTTAGTGCGCTATTGGATGTTACAGATAACATCCTTAGCGCTCAAGATCAGGGTATGTGCACCATTCTGGTACTTTTAGATTTCTCACGCGCCTTTGATTGTTTAAATTTTGATATTCTTCTGTCCAAATTGAGTTATTATGGATTCGACGAAGAAGCTGTAAAATGGTTTAGGAGTTATTTGAGTGATCGCTGTCAATGCGTCAAAATTACTAGAGACGATGGTACAGAGGTGCTTTCAGATTTTATTACTATTGACAGAGGAGTGCCACAAGGTTCTATATTAGGACCAGTTCTATTTATTTTATACCTAGCTGATATAGTAAATATTATTAAATATTGTAAATTTCATATATACGCTGACGATATACAAATATATATCTCGTGTAAATAAATGAAACTATCGTTAAACTTAACCTGGATAAAATAATAATAATAATAATATCTATGGACGCTTCACACCACGTCAGTCTGGCCCCGTGCTAAGTACCTAAAGGACTTGTGTTACAGGTACCAGACAACGGAAATATATTTAATACATTTATACTATACATATATTTAAGATTTTTATTATATCATACACATATTTAATACACATCCAGACCCGGGAACTTTGAAAACTCTTTGTTCCGTCGGCGGGATTCGAACCCGCGACCTCCGGCTTGAGCTACCGACGCGCTCACCACTGAGCCACAGATCTGTCTAGCATCGCAGGATGGTCATCTAAAAACTGTCTTGTACTGAACCCAATCAAAACAAAGTACTTAATTTTCGGTAACACATTCCAATTGTCTAATATTTGTATGAAGACGGATGTTGAGCTCATGGGAGTGCCAATTGAAAGAGTGTACGAGGCCAAAAATCTCGGTCTTCACATGGACTGTGGGCTGAGATTTGAAAGTCATGTAGCAAACTGTGTACGTGACTGTTTTTATAGACTTAAAATTTTGTACAAGATGAGGTCTTATCTTTGTGTGCCATTACGCGTCCAGTTGGTAGAATCGATTGTTCTGTCTAAATTTAATTATATGGATGCAGTCTTCGGTCCGCGATTGTTCGCTAAAACTAAGAAGCTAGTGCAACGTGTGCAAAATGCTTGCGCGAGGTTTTGCTTTGATATTCCCAAAAGGGCTCACGTGACTCCTTATCTCAATGAAAACTTTATTTTAAAAATGCGACATAGACGCAAGCTTCACTTGACGTGTCTTCTTTTTGGCGTTATGAAATATAAGGAGCCAAGTTATCTTTTTGAGAAACTTACATGGAAAACGCGACAATATGTGTCAAGACAATGTGTGCCCCAGCTGACTTTGGAGCGACACAGAACAGCCGCCTTCAAAGGCAGCTTCCGCTATGCCGCGACCAAATGTTGGAATAATATTCCACCCCCAATAAGGAACTCGCAGAGTTTTAATACTTTTAAAAAGAAACTCAGGAGAATTATTCTTGATCACCAAATGGCTGAAGCGTCCTTGAAAATAGACACTAGTGCAATATAATAAGAATGTGTTTCTTTTATTTTATTATATATTTATTATGTTCACCTATTCACAATATTTATTAGTACAGTTTAATGTTGCATGTTATTATACATAATATTATTATATTACACCAATTTTATATTTTTTATTTACTTATTTATTTTTTAACATTATTTATTTATTTTTACCTACTACGTAATAATTTTTTGAAGTTACGTTATTCAATGAAATTCTTGTTTTTAGTTTTAATTTTATTATTATTATTTTAGATTAGTCGTTGGTTTATTGATTTAGATGTCGTTTTTCCCCTTTTTACTGTTTTAACTATACTTTTTATTTACACTGGTTTTAAATTTCTAATTATAAAATGCTATGATTAATATTGAAGATATAATATTTTTAGGTACCTACATTCCTGATATTTGTGTCTTTACTCTTTTCATCTTAAAAATAAACTTTTGTGACTTGCTGCTTTCTATATTGTTGTGTCATAAGTTATATAAACTTGCATCTGTGAACCCGGATTGATGTCCGTGACGTCACCTGTCGGCCCAGCGGAAGATCAGCGCTGATTGCTTACAGTCAGCATATGCTGAGCTGCGTCGGCTTGTGCTCGAAAACATTTTATGGTGTATGTATTATTTATTGTAACTAAACTATGTATGTTTTCCTGCACAAATAAACATTTCTTTCTTTCTTTCTTCTTGTTTAAGTAACATATGTTAACATATGTTTAAGTTACTAGAAACAACATTTTAACCACTATGAGTCTTTTGATAAATATCAAGGATTTCCCTCGATTGCTCATAGATCCCATCATCAGCTCACCACTTTCGTAATTATTATACAAAATCAAGATTACATCCTATACAACAAACACAAGAATTTTGAAAATCGGTCCACAAACAGCGAAATAATTATCAAAAACATCTGCTTCGATGCAAAATATCACGAAAAGCATCAATAATTGGGTCATAATGTGATGACCCATGGCATAATTATGATTTTGATGATGATGATCAAATAAATTGATGTGTTGTTTAAACAACGCCGAAATCCCCGAACCTGTATCTATAAGGATTCAAAAGTTCTGTTGGGTACCTTCGGATCCAGGGTGGTGCGAAATCTTACTTTTTGGTAGCATTTACCTCAAATGCTTCAGAAAAAATTGAAATCGCTATATGTTTCCATAAATTTCAAGGAGTCCCCTCGATTCCTCCAGGATCACCACTTTTGTGAACATGGTACCAAATTCGAGTTAAACCCTATACAACACAAAAAGAATTTTGAAAATCGGATCACAAACGGCTGAGTTATCGTTGAACATACAAAAAAAAACCGAACGTATAACCTCCTCCTTTTAGGAAGTCGGTAAAAACTACTGAACCGGTTTTCATCAAAGGAAGTTTAGTCGCTGAATTACCCACTGACCTCCAATAAACAAGTACGCTGGACTTATGATACCCACCTGCTTTTTGTGCCTATTTGAAGCGGAATCAGCGCTTCCACTTCAAATAGGCACAAAAATTGCTCTCATTTCAAAGGGTATCATAAATCCAGCGTAGTTGTATAATGGAGGTCAGTGGAATTACCTGATACATGCTACTTTTTTCATCAAGAAAAACTGTTCGTGGTACCCATACCAAAAATATTAAAATCATATTGTGTCTGTCTATCTTTCTCTTTGTCTGTTACCGGTGTCTCCTACTCCCAATTTTGTCCAGGAAAAGGACATAGGATAGTTCGTAGTCTAGGTATTGTAATGTGGGTATGTATTTATGGGTTCTAGTCACCTTGCGTATGAAACCTCTTCTGATGGTGGCCTCAGTGAAGTCGAAGTGGTGGTCGACGCCATCCTCCGAGAAACCGATAGGGCCACCGTACTGGGTCTGAAAAGTTTAATAAGTATAATAACAAAACAAAATGATACACAGAGCGTAGCAAAACTAAGTGATAATACTTTTGGGTATTTGAGTCCCCTGAATACAGTTCATTGTGAAAATAGCAGCGCTGAAAGAGGATTTTTTATTTTTGTGCACTAGGCTTTATGACGCTGGAGCGCTTGCCTATTTCAGATTACAAAAAAATACTCTATCAGCGCTGCTACTTTCAGTGTACTCTGTATAATACATACGGCACACCAAAGTAAAGAAAGTAGCAAGTAAACTTTGTATTATAACAGTGGTTAGTTAAAAAAGTAGAATTTAAAAGTTAATATTTAAGTAGTTAATTATTATAAAAATATTACAGGTTTAAATAAGAAGATTATATTAAGAAGCTAAATTCTAAACATAATAATAATAATATCTATGGACGCTCACACCACGTCAGTCTGGCCCCGTGCTAAGTACCTGAAGGACTTGTGTTACAGGTACCAGACAACGGAAATATATTTAACAATTTTATACTATACATATATTTAAGATTTTTATTATACGATACACATATATTTTAATACACATCCATAACCCAGGAACTTTTGAAAACTTTTTGTTCCGTCGCGTCGGCGGGATTCAAAACCGCGACCCCCCGGCTTGAGCTACCAACAGCCCAACTGAGCCCTGTGGCTCGTCGTCGTCAAACTCAAATAAACATTCGTACTAAAATTACAAATCTGTATGTCTGTTAGTTGTTACGTACACGCGCTAAAACCCTAAAAAAGATTTTGCTAAAATGTCGTATGAATATACCTACTTTGTGTCCCTGGAAAAGACAACAATTCCTTTCTGCAAAATGTACGGTTTGCGCGCAAACTAATTTATTCGTTACATAGCCATTTAAGTATAACATAATAATATTAAATTATATTTACCTGTGCCATTTTCCGTCCGTCTATCACAAATAAAGCGCGATAACTGACTATCGCGTACTTGATAAGGTCCTGATAATAATTCCACTAGGGCCACAATTGCAACATGACTCACGTAACACAACTCTAATGTTTCAGAGAAGTATTATGATGCTAACGGATGTGATAAAACAAACTATACTTTGCGGTTTGTCTGTGGCACCTCCCAAGTGGTTAAACAAACATCTGAAATGTGAAGGTGAAATTATAAAGTTAAACTAATAAGTACTTTTTTAGAAAGATAAAATCTACTTAAAAATTGTACGTAATTAAGAATTAAAATTCATTCAATTTCAAAAATCATTCAATCTCAAAAACTACTGAATTGTTTTTGATGAAACGTGCAGTATTCCCTAAGTTGAACAATTATACCTAGTACAACAAAAAACGAATGACTTAAATCAGGCTTGTAGGGAGATAATATGAGAACACAAACATAAAAACATACAAACATACACTTTAAGGCACATTTGTTCAGACGGTGATATAACAAAACTGGGCAGTTCAGGAAATACTACATACATACCGGTCGAATTGATAACCTCCTTTTTTAAGTCGGTTTAAAAAAATATATCACTGCTAAATATTGCTTAAGAAAAAAATAGGAGTATTTGAATGAAACAACAATACGTGTGATTAATATTAGATATTTATTATAAATCAAATTAACATCATTAACAAAAACTACATATTTCTATATTTAGTGATCTTTGAAAGTAACTTTGTACTGGCGTTCATTGTGAATCGTTACGTCTGTCAGTCCGTTTAACGCTTCAACTCCCAAGCCGAGAACAATAGATTTCCAAGAATCCGCGATCGAAGGAATAAAAGTAAATTAGTACAATAATAGTAAGTAATTATAAATATTTATTTCTATCCACAAAAACTAAATAAAAAAATAGTAAGAATAATAATGTACGATTGTAAGTGTTTAACTAAAGTACAAAGAATATACAACGAATTAAAGTATTCATTGAAAAGAAAGAAAACAGTCACGGCATTACTTGTAGTCTGTCTTACTCGCACGCCTATCAGCACAATATATGTGCGAGAGAGAACACAAGTACGATCTACCTCTCACAAGAAACGTAGCGACTCACAGCTTCAGTAATATTTGGTTTTTAAATATTTTTGTGTAAACGACGCGTAAAATAAAATGGTGATAATAATCAATTAATATTATATTGGTACCATTAGAAAAAAATATCCATAGGCAAGTGGCGGCACAAATTTATATAGTCGGGTTATGTTAAGTCTTATGACTTAAAATAACCCGACCTAATTAAGCATGGGCGTACCCAGGTTCTGGGCCGGGGGGGGGGCAAATCAGATTTTTATAAGCTAGGTGTTTATAAAGAATGAAAAAAAAAATTAATTTTTAGCTGTAAAAATATTATATTGCAAAGAAATGGCAAAAATTCGTTTTATTATTTTTTATAGATGAAAGTACTAGATAATATACTTAGTAGGGACGTCAACATGATCCAGGGGGGGGGGGGGGGGGTTCAGCAGCCCCCCTCGTTACGCCCATGTATATAAGTCTGCTATCGGCCTATGAATTATTTCTCTAATAGTACACCTATTCGGTTTCATAAGTCTGTTAACTTTAAGACAGATAATATAATATCTTATTAGAAATTTAATTTTAGCTTTTTTTTATTATGAAATACCGTTGAAAGCCATAACTTTACGCAAATCGGCAAACTACTAAAAATACTGCAAAATCACTTCAACGACAAAAACATTACAGCATTTAATGCTAAACTACCTAACTGAAATCGATGTTAAAACAGCACAGTTATAAGATAAAACAGAATTAATTCTGTCTGTCTCTTTCACATAAATCATATCACTAAAATGTAAGACAGAGACCTTTCTAAACTTTTATCAAAGCACAAAAGCTTCTTGCAGTCTATTGCAATAATCATAAGAATAATTTCAGCTCCATTTATATTTTGATATGCACACCGCTACTATTACAAAAAAGCGATTAATAAATAAGCCTGATACTCATGCTTCGAATTTATCACTTAGGCGAGACAGCATTTCGTTTGACCGCCTGCGATCGAAGCGATAATACAAGAATCGGGCCGGATCCCTACTTTCTCTACTTATGTTGCATCTCGCTCTATCGTTTTTTGCTAAGTACTCACATAAGGTTTTCCTCGATCGAGCAATCACGTAAAGTAAACCCCACGGTTTGGGCTTTCGGCCACACATTCATCATTACTCGTTAGTTTTACTGCAAATCGAGTAAAAATGTGTGGACCGCAAAACTCACACGCTTGAGTAAAGCGACGCGACGCGAGCCGTCGAGTAAGTTCGAAGGAAATTAGATTTATTTAATTCCATCGAGCCGGCTCGATGCGAGTCTTTGAGTTGTGAGTTTTGCGGTCCACATGATAATTACTCGATTCGGAGTAATACCGATAGTGAGAAGACCATTTCGAAGGCTTTTTCTTTTTTTTTTCTTCTACGCGGTGTGCAAAAGGCGTTAAAACAAAAATTTTGCTCATATATATTAATACAACTATTTACATCCATACTTTAGATAAGAATACTTTCATAGAATAACCTCCATTTAGGAGCAAAAGTTATAACCCTACAATGAATAAACGATACTAAAAAAACTAAATGGCTCTTACTATTTGGACGCAAATGTAATACTATTATATTATACATTTTTATATAAAAATATAAAATTACGAACTTAATAAAACACGAATATGTTCTGTTTTAAATAATAAAATTAATTATAATATTGCTATGAGTGATATAACATTTTTTACATTTGCGTCTTCATGCTAGGATTATATAGACTGGTCACGAAACACATAGAAAATTAGCCAATGACCTATAGCTACGTCTCTAGAAACGAGATAAGAATCTCGTCAAGTCAACGACCGGATTTCCTCGTGTTCTTTGATCGGGCTATATGCTACTTTTATAGCTGCTTTATACATACTAAATCATCATTTTATAATAAGTTATAGTGACATTAAATAGTTACTTCATACTTTAATATAATATAAGTTATATCGTCAGTTTATGAATATAATTATACTGGATGAAATTCTATAAGGCTAGCATCACATTAAGTAGTGGTAGTTTATTATGGTGAGGTTTATAATAAAGACATAATACCAATGCCTTTTCAATTATAGTTGGACAGAGTATGAGTCCGGGTGCCATCGGAATTCTCATACAAAGGTAATATCAAGATCATTAATTCCTATATGTATGAGAATATTAACTATATTTGAGTTACGTTTGTATGAGGATTTCAATGGCACCCGGACTATTAACCTGCGCAGGTAAATAAGTCAGAAGCCAACTAATACAATGCATATTTTAAAACTTGCATTGTGATAATATTTGTTTATTTAACATCTATGATCGTATTTATTATAACTTGACCATAGAAAATATATTTTAAAATTTAAATGAATAATGATGAAAATAGCCGAAATTATTGTCTATTGTCAGATACATTTGATGTTTGTGAATTTTGATACGGAATGTTATGACTTAGGAGCCAAAAATATGGCTAAGTCTTATACAGTTTAGCAAAAACTATAAAGCTAAATATTATAATAATTCATCTGCAAACTTATTTTATGACATTTTTTGTAAAGATTATTAAGAAAATCTGTTATAATATTTAATAATATTTAATTTTTTTAGGGTTCCGTACCCAAAGGGTATAAATGGGACCCTATTACTAAGTATGTTGTCTGTTCATCTTTCTGTCTATCTCCAGGCTGTAACTCAGGAACGGTAACAGTTAGAGAGTTGAAATTTTCACAGATTATGTATATCTGTTGCCGCTATATCAACAAATACTGAAAACAAAATAAAATTTATATTTAAGGGGGCTCCCATACAACAAACGTGATTTTATGCTTATTTTGCTCTATATCAATAATGGCAACAGGTACTTGAATTTTTTTCAAAATCCTTAGTTATAATATGTGTACGTTAATATTTAATAACAATATTAAGATAAAATTAAAAATTAAGGGGGCCTCCCATACAAAAAACATAATTTTTGGCATAATTTTGCTCTATAATGGTACGGAACCCTTCGTGCGCGAGTCCGACTCGCACTTCACCGATGTTTTTAAATCTTAACACCTAAAAAAATTAGGACCCCGTATTTGACGGAAATCTTTACATCTAGATTCGCGAATAGTACCCGAGTTAACGTATTTTAAAACGCGTTTTAGTTCATTTTATTTAAACATGCCAATGTAATATCTGTCCTATCTTTTATCTGAATTGTGTACAAGCAATTTATTTTAAGCTCCCTATAGGTCTACCTTACTTTTTGACTTGAAATCAGGAGGACAATCAATAAAACACGGGATCCTAGACTATACAAACATCAAAGAATGTGACTTACTCTGAAATGGTGGCTGAAGCTGCTAAACATAATAACATAATAACAGGTATGGAAAAAGAAGACAAAAATAAAAGTTTTTAACCATTGCAAAAAAATGTGAAAGATGTACCACCAGTGAAATAGTTCCGCAGATTAGTTTGGGTTATGTCAATGTTAGTCAAGATCACAGCTTGACATAACCCAACCAAATTACGGATGCCCATTTGCCTATCAACTCTGACTCATCACCATATACAAGGTGTATCAAAACTGCGTTATACTCTAGCGTGTGTATGTGTCCTCTATATAGAGCTCGATGTGAAAGTAGCAGCGCTGAATGAGAAACTTTTTTTACTTTTGTAGGGGAAAGTGCATGGTACTGGCCCATACAAAGCACAAATAAATTTCTGCTCTTTTAGCGCTGCTACTTTCATAGTAAACTCTACATAGTACATACACACCCTAATTATTATCACTTGGTTTTGTTACACCCTGTGTAATACAATCACAAAAATAAATTAAAAAGTTCTCCCATCAGATTCAGCCACCAAACCAGCCACTTTAATCTCTGGCTACGCCGATAATGGTGAGGATGTAGATGAAGATATTGATGACGTCGAGATACAGGTTTAGGGCAGCGAAGATGTACTCCTCTGGCGAGATGCTGTACTTGTGTTTGCCGCCCATCATCAGCTGGGTGTCGTAGATCAGGTAGAATGAGAAGAGTAGGGCGCCAAGAGACGCGTAGACAAGTGTCACGATGTTGTTCCTCGGGATAAACATGGCGATGAGACCTGTAAATACGATATTCTCATTATAACCTTCAATCAATGAAACAGTCAATCATTTGTTTTGCTCGGTAGGTATTTCGCCTGTTCTACACATTGGGCCAGCGCGCCGGCCAACGCGTCGGCCAACGCGTTCGCCTATAATATGTAGTGCCGACTATAGGTGTTAATAAAGTCTCTTATTCATAAAGATTACGCAGCGTATTCAAAGTCCGCTGTCTTTTTCTTCTTATTTGTCTTCTTACAACGTGACAGATAAAGACAAGCACACTTTGCAAACGGCTGCTCTCAGAGACATTTAATGATGATTAAACTTCAATTTAATGAAAAGTTTGACAGATAATGTATGGGACGTATGGCAAAATCTTCATTAGTTACAATTAAGTAATTAATTTTCGTCTCTGAGTGCGGCAGTGAGTCTGCTTTTCTTTATCTGGTATTTATGGGCTATACTTATATAAGTATTGTTATTGGTATTCTACTAACACTGTTTAGATGTAAAGTTTCGGAGGTTATAATAACGTTGAATGGGAGTAGTCTCTGGATATTAAGTACTTATACTGAATCGATTTCAAAAATACTTTCACCAATAGAAAGCCATCACGATTGGTCAGTGACGCGTTATTGGTAGTACAACTCATGCGTTTATAACTCTGTTTTTAATCCCCGACGAAAAAGGGTGTGTTAATTTGGACGTAAAAACGACGACGACGACGTGTCTGTGTGTCTGATTGTCTGCCCGTGGCTTTGTAGCATCCGACCGGGTGGACCGATTTAGATCTAGTTTTTTTTGGCCTACCGATCTTAAAGTTATGCGCGAGCCACTCACCGAACAGCAGCAACACGACAGTGCAGCACAACAGCACGCCGCCCATGGTGGTGAAATCCCACTTGGTCTGCATCGCGAATAGCGTCAGCGTGAGACAGATCGCCGCAGTTATACCCACCGCCATCATTACCTGAAGATAAACGATAAATAGTTGTGACAGACAGAATTGTCACTAGCAGGTCTAAAACCTTTTTTACTTTTTATTTATATTGATCAGTTCTGATAGCTGAAATTACTATTACTGTATTAATCTAAAACAAATATTGCACTCTTAGGCCGATATAAATAGTCAGTACTCAAGATACATCTCAGTCTCAAGACGCGGTTCTGCTATATGATTGGTCCAAAATTTGGGAGCCAACCAATCACAGAGCATGAACCGTGTCTTGAGACCAAGATGCATCTTGAGTACTGACTATTTATACCGGCCTTAGCTAATGGACCTCTTGGTAATGGCCGTAGAAGGCTACTTCGCATTACTGGCTATTATAGGCGAGACCGCATTAGACCGCACTAGGAGCATACTACTCTACAGCGTAGCGACGCATTTATAGAAATTATATTTCGTGTCGAGAAGCGTCGCTGCCGCATAGTGTGGCTTTCCTTATACAATTTTATACAAAGAATATTTTGGCTGTGACTTGTCGCGTCGCTTTGCTGCAGTGTAGTCTCAGTGCGATCTTACTTTTATGGCCAGGTTTTGCCTGCTGTCACTATATAGATAGTCACTCACCGCGTCACTGGAGTACATGCTGGAGGTGACACCCAGTAGGAAGCTCTCGGCGACGGTGAATATGCCCAGGAAGATGAAGTTGAGCGGCGCCTGACGACGCACGCTGCCGCAGCAGGCCATGGCTATGAGGCATATGAAGACCAGCGCGAATGCCACCCAGCTGAAAATACGTTGTATTGGTTACAATAATCACTACGCGTATACAAGGTGTAACAACACTATAGTTTGTGCGTTATAAGATGATATGGGTGACAGTTTTCATATTCCTTGCTACGGGTTTTTTTTACAAGAAAACAAAAAAAAAAACAAAATGTAATAAATTATATTTCATCTACAAAAACAAAGATTCCTATAATTAAATGAATAAAAATAAAATGTTGCTAAATGCTAACTTATATAAAATTATAAATATTAACTGTGAAATAGGAGTATAAAATTATTGTTACGAAACACGACGACCTCTGTGGCTCAGTGGTGAGCGCGTTGGTAGCTCAAGCCGGGGGTCGCGGGTTCGAATCCCGCCGACGGAACAAAAAGTTTTCAATGTTCCCGGGTTTGGATGTGTATTAAATATGTGTATGACATAATAAAATTTTTTAATATATATGTATAGTATAAAAGTATTAAATATATTTCCGTTGTCTGGTACCTGTAACACAAGTCCTTTAGGTACTTAGCACGGGGCCAGACTGACGTGATGTGAAGCGTCCATAGATATTATTATTATTTGAAAAATGTCAGATGCATGAAACGGAACTTATGCCAATAGAGATTGACTCTGTTGAATCGAAATCAAATCGATAAAAAGGGCGGCCATCTTAAATCGCCGGCACCACTGAAATGTCGTAATAATTTCGATTGCAATTCCTTTACGAAGTGATTCGATATTTTTAAATTATCGATTAATTTTTGTTAGGTAACTTCCCTACTATTGTCAATTATAATGTGTCACACATATCATCCATAAAACGCACAAACTATAAATGATAAATGATAATACTTTAAGAGCGCGTATGAGCTACCTACATTATAGAGTTCGCTTTGTAAGTAGCAGCGGTGAAAGAGTAACTTTTTTTAAACTTTTTGAACTGTCCATACAAATGACAAAAAATTGGTCTTTCAGCGCCAGTACTTCCACAGTGAACTCAATATAAGGGACGAATACACACCTTAAAGTATTATCACTTAATTTTGTTACACCTTGTATGATTATTTTAGTTTTAGAGAGGAATAAACCTTCGTGGTCCAGTGATTTAGAACGTGGCTATTGACTCGGAGGTCATGTTTGCGATTCCCGCGTTGGAAACTTGTCATTTCATAGCTCGGATACGACAATGCAGGCTGACCATCAGGCGTCACCTGACTATTAAGATGGTCTATGTGTCGGATGGACTTGTGAAGGGGGGGGGGTGCGTGCACTGTCATTGCATCAACGCAACGTTGTGGTTACGATGTGGTCGGCCACTAGTTCGCTTGTGGTTGCGATGTGGTCGGTTTCACACAAGTGGTCGACGACGAAGACTGTAAAATGTGGTACGTGTGAATAGTCTTCATTTACAACACGAAATATGCGCCCGACCACGTGGTATGGTTGTGGTTGCCGTGTGGTTGTAGTACGTGTAGGTTGGCCCTTACCGCTCCGGTCAGTGACTAAAACTAAACTTAATACACAATAGACTTCTTACAGACGTGCTCTCGTCGACGGCACGCGTCAACGACATTCGCTGGATTTTTTTTCATTGATTTTATTGACGACAGCAGTCGACGGCAGCGTCGACTGCCGTTGATGCATGCCGTCGACAAGTGCCGTTCGTCTGTAAGCGTTCTTACTCAGAGCAAGCAGGATGGTTTACTCACAACATAAACGGATTCTTCTGGACCCAGAGCTTGGTGGGCTGGTGGTAGACGAACAGCGTGATGAAAGCCAGCGTCACCAGCAGCTGAGACATCAGGATCGCGTACACCTGGAATTACAAGTTGCATCCACATAATTATTAGTCGATTTATATCTTCTTATCCTTATAATATCTAAGGAGAAACTGAATTAGCGCTTTTAAGGTGCCGCGGCGGTTGGCAGCGGGCGACATGGAGCAACCGCAGACTACGTGTATGTATTTCTCCGCCTCCGCAGCTAGCGACACGAAGCTAGCGACACATTCATAGAAATACATAAAAACCAGTAGTGTCGTGACGACACATCGTCTGCTGCAACTTCATGTAGCCGACTTCCAACTTGCACCTTTACAGACGAACGGTACTAATTGTCGACGGCAGTTACTTTTTAATATTTATATGGGCAAAATTATGAGCTATGAGTTGGGACATTCATCAAAGAAAAAGAATTCAAAAGTAGCCCTTTCAAAACAGCTACTTTTACAGTGAACTCTATACAAGGGTACACACCACACATACACATTACACACCATAAAGTATTTAATGCCTCAAGCGGTCACCGGCGACCGCGATAACAATAGATAAGCTATTGTGTCTGGTTTTTCCACCATCGAGGTAATATTATTATCACTTTAATTTGTTAAAGTAATAGGTGAAATCCTTGATTTTTTTAATAATATTCTTTTATAAACATTTTAGTAGCTTTAAATTACCTTCCGTATAAACGATTTCCGGATGCTCTGCTCGGTGAAATCGAAGCCTTTAACGTCCGCGTCCTCGCCGAAGTTGGAGCCCTGTCCCGCGGGGTAGCCGGCCGGCTGGAAATGTGCAGTACTCATAAAAAAATATAATAATATATTACTAGCTGACGCGGAAAACGTTGTTTTGCCATACAAATTATTTCTAGTATCTACATAAAAAGTAGATAAAACCCTATTCTCAGGCCTAACGAATGTTCGCGCACGAACACTGTGATACGACAATTTTATTATCTATACTAATATTATAAATGCGAAAGTATCTCTGTCTGTCTGTCTGTCTCGCTTTCACGCCAAAACTACCGAACCGATTGTAATGAAATTTTGTATACAGATAGTCTAAAGCCTGAGAAAGGACATAGGCTACTTTTTTTACTGGAAAAAAGGTTTCTAATGGGGTGAAAATTCGATAATTTGTTCAAATTAAGTTAGTTCCAAAAATTCATAATAGATGGCGCCGTGCGTCTCCTACATCGCGGTGACGCTTGCCCAGACTTTCTGTAAGAGGTGGTATCATCTTACATTCGAGTTTCGATTTTTTAATTTTTTCGATTGTTATTACTTTTTCACGTTATTAAATAACTCAGTACCTACTTTATCTGTGCAGTGACGTAACCTTAAAAGTTAAACCTATCAATGATATAAATAGTTTATGGGTAAAGTTGTGTAATTATGGGCCTAAATAAGCTTTTAAAATTTGGCATAAAATATAAAGTTTAATTTAAAAAAAATTAAATATTATGTACCGTACACACTGCACAGCTTGATTTTGATTTAAGGGGTACCAGGGGTTTTTTTATAAAAGCTTTTGACACCAATTTTGTTGACATAGCGAGCTATAAACTAAAGTCCATGCGGACGAAGTCGCGGGCAACAGCTAGTATTAGATATTTTTTCATAAAATAAGGTGACAAACGAGCAAACGGGTAATAAAAAAAAAGTGATGGAAAGCAACTACCGTTGCCCATGGATACTCGCAACATTATAAGTTTAAGTAAGATACTTTGACAAAATATTATGATCAACAACATAAAATATGAGTCGGGTGCAAACCTAACAGTTAATTCAATTTATTGTATTTACTAGCTGTTGCCCGCGACTTCGTCCGCGTGGACTTCAGTTTATAGCGCGCGATGTCAACAAAATTGGTGTCAAAAGCTTTTATAAAAAAACCCTGGTACCAATTAAATCTTTATATTAAACTTTATATTTTATGCCAAATTTTAAAGCTTATTTAGCCCTCCAATTACACAACTTTACCCATAAACTATTTATCATTGATAGATTTAAGGTTACGTCACTGTACAGATAAAGTACTGAGTTATTTAATACCGTAGAATAGATATAACAATCGAAAAAAATCGAAACTTAAATGTAAGATGATACCACGTCTTATAGAAAGACTTTTGAGCAAGCGTCAGCGCGATGTAGAAGACGCACGGCGCCATCTATTATGAATTGTTGGAACTAACTTAATTTGAACAAATTTACGCATTTTCACCCCCTTACAACCCTTTTTTCTAGTAAAAAAGTAGCCTATGTCCTTTCTCAGGCTTTAGACTATCTGTATACAAAATTTCATTACAATCGGTTGGGAAGTTTTGGCGTTTGGCGTGAAAGCGAGACTGACAGACAGACAGACAGACAGACAGAGATACTTTTGGCGTTTGGCGTGAACGCGAGACTGACAGACAGACAGACAGACAGAGATACTTTCGCATTTATAATATTAGTATAGATTACTGTTTTTGGGTATTTTGATTAATTAAGGGCCGCGCTACACCGGAATGGCGCTGCCATGCGAGGCGAGCACTTTCAGCGCTGCCATTCCGGTGTAGCGCGGCCCTAAGAGGGGTACCACTTACCAGGGTTTTAAAAAGTTTTTAAATTTGACACAAATTTTGTTCACACCGCGCGCTATAAACTAAAGTCCACGCAGACGATGTCGCGGGCAACAGCTAGTTATGAATAAAAACAATATTATATAGTAAAGTAGGTATGATTAGTTCTGTTACAATAATAAAGTAAAAAATAAAACGCCATCTATTTTCATATATTAGAATTAAAATGTTGATTGCATTGATATATTTTCTGGATGGAATATAGGCCAACACGGTACACTCGAACTCCTTTATTTTAGAGCGCCTTCTGTTGTCAACTTGTCACATATATTAGAAATGCAGTAGGAGTTCTATAAGATAAGATAGATTGATTATTATTATACCAAGTGATTATATTATTAAACATAATATTCTAACGTATTGAAAACTATAAACAAAAACATACTAACTAATAAGTATGATTAGTTCTATGTTACAATAAAGTAAAAAATAAAACGCCATCTGTTGAATCGTATTAGAACTAAAATGTTCATTGCATCGATATATTTCTGGATTTTTTATAATATTATACATAAAATATGTTTAAGATTTTTGAAATTTTATTTTAATACACATCCAAGACCCAGGAACATTAAAAAAAACTTTTTGTTCCGCCTGCGGGACTCGAACCCAGGACCCCCGGGATGAGCGCTGGCCACGCGCAATGCGAATTCATTTTCATCGATATTTTCATGGAAATAAGATATTTTCCCACATCAAAATGTAGCCTATGTCCTTTCTCAGACTCTAGAATAACTGTATACAAAATTTCATTGCAATCGGTTCAGTAGTTTTGGCGTGAAAGCAAGACAGACAGACAGACAGAGATACTTTCGCATTTATAATATTAGTATGGAAGTATGGATAGTATGGATTAGAAATGCAGTAGGAGTTCTATAAGATAAGATAGATTGATTATTATTATACCAAGTGATAATATTATTAAACATAATATTCTAACGTATTAAAAACTATAAACAAAAACATACTAACTAATAAGTATGATTAGTTCTATGTTACAATAAAGTAAAAAATAAAACGCCATCTGCTGAATCGTATAAGAACTAAAATGTAATGAACATTTTAGTTCTAATACGATTCAGCAGATGGCGTTTTATTTTTTTCTGGCATCGATATATTTCTGGATTTTTTATAATATTATACATAAAATATGTTTAAGATTTTTGAAATTTTATTTTAATACACATCCAAGACCCAGGAACATTGAAAACTTTTTGTTCCGCCTGCGGGACTCGAACCCAGGACCCCCGGGATGAGCGCTGGCCACACGCAATGCGAATTCATTTTCATCGATATTTTCATGGAAATAAGATATTTTCCCACATCAAAATGTAGCCTATGTCCTTTCTCAGACTCTAGAATAACTGTATACAAAATTTCATTGCAATCGGTTCAGTAGTTTTGGCGTGAAAGCAAGACAGACAGACAGACAGACAGACAGACAGACAGACAGAGATACTTTCGCATTTATAATATTAGTATGGATTATTTGAATTAAGGACAACGAACAGTATCCTGTCACATAATCCAAAACCATTTAATTTTCAAGTTTCTTTGTTACTTAGCTATATACTATAGCTTGATAGTTTTCGAGGTACTCCAGTGCAGGGAATAACATGAAATATGTATGTTTTACTGGAGGAGGTTAATTTAGTCAAATACTAAAGATATTTTATTTTTTGTATTTCTCTATATAAAATAAACTCAAGAAATACATACCAATTTCAGACTCATAGGTATCATCATACATAGTAAAGTAACAACTAATGCAATTATAATGCATGACCGACTAGAATGTAGTCTGACATTGCAAACACTATTTAAAGTATATTAGCAGAATCGTGCAAGGAGAGAAGCACCACGATCTTTTGTCTTTTTCTAACACATTGCAATGATGCAAATTTAAAAAGTAATCAATTTTAAAAACATTGTAGGACGGTAAATTGACGATTAATTTTTTAGTTCGTCAATAATAGATGGTAATTCGGCAATCTTGATGAGGACATTTCTTTATGATCGAAACCACGAAACGAGTCACAAAACAGCATTGAAAATAAAGTTTTGTGAGTTACCTCGTGGCTTAGACTATTTAAAACTCATTGTATAGTATAGAGTTGTGCTAAGTACTTACATACGGTTTTGCTCTCGATCGAGCAATAACGTCGCGCGTCGAGCAAAACCCGCGGCTCGGGATTTCATCCACACATTCAGCATTGCTCGATAGTTTTATTCTAAATCGATATATTTAATACCATCAAGTCGGCTCGAAGCGAGCCTTCGAGCTGTGAGTTTTGCGATCCACACAAAAATTATAAGTACTTAGCATTATGGACTATAGTTTCCTGAGACGTGCCACAAAGCTTCATAGAAATTATGTGCGATGAGGTAAGCAACAAAAGTTTTGTTACTTACAGTTTCGACTATAAACAGCTATAATCAGATAAAGCTTTGTGCCGCGCCGTAAGTGTATTTCGCCGTCGATATTTGCGATGCATTGCGAATTTACAGTTATGTTTTATTATATTGCGAGCACATCGTTATTACTTATAATTAGACCTTCAAGAAACCCACCTCGCCATATCCGCCAGCCCCGTAAGCCGGTTGGAAGCCTGGTTGGGGAGGAGGATAGCTTCCGGGGGCTGGGTAGCCCCCTTGTGCTGGGTAGCCCCCTTGTGGGGGGTAGCCCCCCTGAGGTGGGTAGCCCCCCTGTTGTGGATACCCACCCTGTGGGTACCCGCCTTGCGACTGATCTGTAAATTAACAAGTTGAATGTTAGTTGTTATGTTTGTGAGTTTATGTTTATAGCAGTGGTCCCCAACCTGACTTTAGAAAATCCTCACGAGGATTTTCTAAAGCTGAGAATATAAAGTATGAAAATAACGTGTTTAACCCTTTAGCCGCCAAGGTCGGAAAGCGCTAGAGGCACGACAATTAATTTTAAGATCGGCGGTTAAAGGGTTAAAAGAAATTATTTATAAAAGCTTTCTTTTGAAACATGACTTTTTACTTTTAAATAAATGAATCAGGAAATAAAAAGTTTTTTATAAAACTTATGATATCATCTTTAAAGCCGATAATAATAGAAATTAAAGAAAAACTCATTCCAGCATATTATTTTAGTACTAGCTGTTGCCCGCGACTTCGTCCGCGTTAGTATAGTAGATCACGTCCCAAGTATTAATTTATTGTACAAAAATATTCAATGTACAGCATTGACTTTCCTACGATTTTATTATATATAAGTATCTACTTATATATAATAAAATCACGGAAAAAGATGTTCCGCGCGGCTTCGCTTGCGTAATTTAGGAATTTCGCGCGACCGTACATTTTTCCGCAAAAAAATAGCCTATGTCCCTTAACGTGGTCTATTCTTCATGTTTGCCAAATAACATAAAAATTGCTCCAGTAGTTCTTGAGAATCTTAAGATAATAAGCAATTTCATATAATTTTCCCCGTTTTCTTCACATTTTCCTCTATTTCTTCGCTCCTATTAGTCATAGAATAATAAAATATAGCCTATGGCCTTCCTCGATAAATAGGCTATCTAACACTGAAATAATTTTTCAAATCGGACCAGTAGTTCCTGAGATTAGCGCGTTCAAATAAGCCCTTTCAAATAAAATCTCCCCGTTTTTTCCACACTTTCCTCTCTTTCTTCGCTTTTATTAGTCTTAGCGTGATAAAATATAGCCTATAATCTTCCTCGATCAATGGGCTATCTAACACTGAAAGAATTTTTCAAATCGGACCAGTAGTTCTTGAGATTAGCGCGTTCAAATAAGCCCTTTCAAATAATTTCCCCCCATTTTTTCCACATTTTCCTCTATTTCTTCTTTTCTATTAGTCTTAGCGTGATAAAATATAGCCTATAGCCTTCCTCGATAAATGGGCTATCTAACACTGAAAGAATTTTTCAAATCGGACCAGTAGTTCCTGAGATTAGCGCGTTCAAACAAACAAACAAACAAACTAACACACTCTGCAGAATTATAATATTAGTATAGATGTAAGTAATCACTAATAATTAATAGATTAGGTAAGTAGGTAACTACTTGATAATATTTTATTAATATTTAGGTATTCTATATCTTGGCATTGTTTTTGAGTTTAGGCGGTAAAACATTAACAAATTTTCAATAACATATTTTATTACAAACAACTAAATTATCTACTGCAGACATACTAAAATATGACTCGATAAAGTCCGTAAGTGATATTTTTAACGACATTACTTCTATTTTTGTAAAACAATGACTAATACGAAGGCTAGCGTCCCACCAAAATACATGTTTGCCTTCACCTTGACGTAAAAACAACTTTTTATAAAAGCATGCGGCCAACTAATAGCACCATCTTAGCGCCGAAATTTGTGTAAGTATCGCGAGAGAAGCGTATTACAATATTTTTCATAGTAAGCGTATACATTATTTGAAATTGCATTTAAATCGGCACAGCGTGTATAAATCAAACTCATGAAATACACTTTGAACGTCGAATCTTTGATAATATGCCTACCACCGGTTCGGGAACTAGCCCGGCGAAAAGACCCGCGCGTAAGAAGCTCGTTCGGAATACCATTTCTACTTCATGGCTGGATGAGCGTATGCTACTTGCTAAGTTTGGAAATGGTAATCGCTTACCAAAAGACTGAAAATCGCTTATCAAAATACTGAATTTCTTAAACCAGGACGCGACTAAAAATAGTTGTTTCTAGTGAACGGTAGCCGGCACTTTGACCTACATTCGTTGTTTGTACGGTTTCAACTTTCATTGTAAATTATACAATATATAGTCTAAACGATAAGTTGAGAATGGCGAAATATAGAGATAAGGGTCATAAAAATACGTGCGATAGCTCATTAGATTCGGGAAGACGTCTAGAAAAATGTATCGGAAGCGTATATTGGCACACAAAAAATTACAAAAGTTATAAGCAAATTAGGTTGCCAAAAAAAGGTATTACGTTTTTTGTTAAAAACTTCGAAACTATTAACATTTAAGAAGTATAAAAAAAAGATTCTTAAAGAGGAGGAAATTTCCATAAGAAACTCCCACTCCCAGAATTCTATCTCTATTATTTATAATTCTAATTTAACGCTGAAAGTAAGCCTCCGCGCGGCATTTTTAGGTAGCGCGCGGCTTCAAAACCGAGCACGTAACACTGATTATTTTTTTAAAGGTATTAAATATTAATTTAAAAACTTCAAAAACTTATGGTGTATTCCGAACACTTCAAAGAATTTGCTCCCGTTGGAAATTTAACTTCAAGTTAATTTTTCAACAAATTAAACAAATGTTAAGTAACGAAATTTTTTCGAACTTCCGTCCTCATTGCACTTTAAATAAAATCTTAAATAATTTTCGTAAAAATTTTTCACTTCGTGGAGCCCTTGATATAAATTGATATAATATTTATAATAATTTTTTAACTTGAACAACAAACTAGAAATCCAGGTAATATTGTTAAAAAAAAATTGTTTCATTTATTATCACGTAATTTTTTCATATCAATGAAGGAAATGTATTAACGAAAAAAAAAATTTTTTCCGCCATTTGCTAATAAAAAATTTATTAACCAATGGACTATTTAAATGCTTTAAAAAAAAAATTCTTACCTTTATTCTCTTGAAAATATTATGATTTTTAGAAACATTTTTTTTCTTAATAACAATATTTTATTGTTTATAATCGTTTTTTTAATATTTCAATTGTTTAAATTATTAGTTCAGAAAAAATGTAAAAACAATAATAACATCCTTATAAATATGAACTAAAAAGTATTAAATAATTTTTCCTATCTGAGCATTTTTCAAAAAAGTGTACTTTCTAAATCTTTGTCCCACATTTTGAAATATGTTTTTCTATAAATAAAATAGAGCATTACCCGTTTCTATTAAATTGTATACGTAGTAAGTTAAATAAATTCAGTAAAAAACATTTACAAATTAGAATTATATTAATAAATTATTAACTATAAAAATTTTTTGAAAATCGGTCTAATCTAATTGTATGAAAAGTGAAGTGTCCCAATTTCATACCTTCCCAAACAATTGATTGCATTTGTAAGGCCTAGCGGAAATTTTTGAAACGACTTATGTATTTATTTAGGGCTACAAGACCATAAATCATTTAAAAAGAATATTTGGTCTTATTAGAACAAATTTATTTAATAAATAATGTTTTTATTGTATCGCGGAAAAAGTTCCTCTTTGAAATTCCTTTTTTGTGACCATATTTTTTAAAATTTTGGAGTCTATTTTGGTATAAATATGTTTTGGTATACTGGCAAAATTATTAAGCTCGATATCCATCTTATTTTCGTTTTGATATTTCTTTTACGTTCCACGTGCGCGAACAGAAGGTTGTCTATTAGCATAGTGGTCCAGAAAATTTCCAGTCTTTGTTACCCAAGAAACGCAGGTAAGCTCTAATATTATTATTATTTCTCCCTAAGATCCATTAAAGCTCCCAATTTTGATTTCGTAAGTCAAATCATAAACGAGTATTAGTTTTAGTTATACGCGTATACAAGTTGAAAAGTTTATTTAACTTTATTTGTTACTTCCTTTTTTGTTACTTTTGAGTGGTAACGTATCTAAGAAAAAGAAGGTAACAAAATAGGAAATTGTAAGGCAGAGTGTTGACTATGTGATTTTTATTATAATAACTAGCTGTTGCCCGCGACTTCGTCCGCGTGGACTTCAGTTTATAGCGCGCGATGTCAACAAAATTGGTGTCAAAAGCTTTTATAAAAAAACCCTGGTACCCCTTAAATCAATACAGCTGTGCAGTGTGCACACAATAAGTATTTCATTTTTTTATATTAAACTTTATATTTTATGCCAAATGTTAAAGCTTATTTAGCCCTCCAATTACACAACTTTACCCATAAACTATTTATCATTGATAGATTTAAGGTTACGTCACTGCACAGATAAAGTACTGAGTTATTTAATACCGTAGAATAGATATAACAATCGAAAAAAATCGAAACTTAAATGTAAGATGATACCACGTGTTATAGAAAGACTTTTGAGCAAGCGTCAGCGCGATGTAGAAGACGCACGGCGCCATCTATTATGAATTGTTGGAACTAACTTAATTTGAACAAATTTACGCATTTTTACACCCTTACAACCCTTTTTTCGAGTAAAAAAGTAGCCTATGTCCTTTCTCAGGCTTTAGACTATCTGTATACAAAATTTCATTACAATCGGTTCGGAAGTTTTGGCGTTTGGCGTGAAAGCGAGACTGACAGACAGACAGACAGACAGACAGACAGACAGACAGACAGACAGACAGACAGAGATACTTTTGGCGTTTGGCGTGAAAGCGAGACTGACAGACAGACAGACAGACAGAGATACTTTCGCATTTATAATATTAGTATAGATTATGTGCACACTGCATAGCTGTTTTTGGGTATTTTGATTAATTAAGGGCCGCGCTACACCGGAAGCACTTACCAGGGTTTTAAAAAGTTTTTAAATTTGACACAAATTTTGTTGACACCGCGCGCTATAAACTAAAGTCCACGCAGACGATGTCGCGGGCAACAGCTAGTTATGAATAAAAACAATATTATATAGTAAAGTATGATTAGTTCTGTTACAATAATAAAGTAAAAATTAAAACGCCATCTGTTTTCATATATTAGAATTAAAATGTTGATTGCATTGATATATTTTCTGGATGGAATATAGGCCAACACGGTACACTCGAACTCCTTTATTTTAGAGCGCCTTCTGTTGTCAACTTGTCACATATATTAGAAATGCAGTAGGAGTTCTATAAGATAAGATAGATTGATTATTATTATACCAAGTGATTATATTATTAAACATAATATTCTAACGTATTAAAAACTATAAACAGAAACATACTAACTAATAAGTATGATTAGTTCTATGTTACAATAATGTAAAAAATAAAACGCCATCTGTTGAATCGTATTAGAACTAAAATGTTCATTGCATCGATATATTTCTGGATTTTTTATAATATTATACATAAAATATGTTTAAGATTTTTGAAATTTTATTTTAATACACATCCAAGACCCAGGAACATTGAAAACTTTTTGTTCCGCCAGCGGGACTCGAACCCAGGACCCCCGGGATGAGCGCTGGCCACGCGCAATGCGAATTAATTTTCATCGATATTTTCATGGAAATAAGATATTTTCCCACATCAAAATGTAGCCTATGTCCTTTCTCAGACTCTAGAATAACTGTATACAAAATTTCATTGCAATCGGTTCAGTAGTTTTGGCGTGAAAGCAAGACAGACAGACAGAGATACTTTCGAATTTATAATATTAGTATGGATTATGAAAATTACATGAGTCGCAGCCAAACTTTTAAAGATTCTATTATTTGCTCATCTTGTTTTGGCATGTAATTTTAAGCAACATTGATATTTTTGATTATTATGTAATAAGATTAGACAAACAATATTTTGTTTCAGATACTGACTTACTAACCAAAGGATCGTAAAGAAACAGAGAAATGATACTCTTGAATATAACAGACTAGCTGTTGCCCGCGACTTCGTCCGCGTGGACTTCAGTTTATAGCGCGCGATGTTAACAAAATTGGTGTCAAAAGCTTTTATAAAAAAAAACCCTGGTACCCCTTAAATCAAAACGGCTGTGCAGTGTGCACATAATATTTCAAATTTTATGCCAAATTTTAAAGCTTATTTAGCCCCCCAATTACACAACTTACCCATAAACTATTTATCATTGATAGGTTTAAGGTTACGTCACTGTATATAATATAAAGTACTGACTTATTAAATAACGTAAAATAGAAATAACAATCGAAAAAATTCGATACTCATATGTAGGTAGGCAAGCGTTAGCGCGATGTAAGAGACGCACGGCCATCTAGTATGAATTTTTGGAACTAACTTAATTTGAACAAATTTTCGTATTTTCACCCCCTTACAACCCTTTTTTTGAGTAAAAAAGTAGCATATGTCCTTTCTCAGGCTACTGCAAAAATTAGTTCCCATATTATAATAAACGTAATTATCCTAAAACGTATATAAACTACACAATAGAACAAAAGTTCTGAAAAAATTTTAATAGTCTAATGCCCGGTTTCTGAAGTTCCCAGTTAAACTTTCATTAGCTATTGATACAATAAAGTTATGTATAGGATAAACGTCGGTTATCTGTCACTGCGTTTCTGAATACGCAATGAACCGTTCACTAACTATCAAACAGATAAGCAGTACCATAATTTGCCGTTAGATGGGTCTTTTAAAATTTGTTATTTTTAAATTAGGATTATTACTAGTTTTATTTACGAATACGAATATTTACGAATAAGCGAATACTACGAATATTTAATTTAGGGGTAAATAATTAAATAAGCATTGTTTTAGTTATAAATGAATAAAATTGGCTATTTAAATTCGATATTAAATTTTCATGAGATGCACACTGAATAAAAATGCTGCAATTTGCAAAATTTGCAAATCATTTACTTACATCTAGTACATATTATGTAGTTGTCATACAACCACAGTCCACATCACAGAACATTGCGTTTTGGTAACATAATATGCTAAGGATGCTTCTCATAAAACCAAAATTACCATATGTTTCCATATAAATTTCGAGGAGTTCCTTCGATTACTCATGGTTCCCATCATCAGGTCACCACTTTTGTGAAATGGGACCAAATTGGAGTAAAACCTAATACAACAAATCAAAAATTTCGAAAATCGGTTCACAAACGGCGGAGTAATCGTTGAACATACAAAAAAAAAATAAAAAAATATCCACAGCCGAACATATAACCTCCTCGTTTTTTGGAAGTCGGTAAAAAACCGCCGTCTACACATCGGCGGACGCATCCGCAGATACAATCTGCCGACGCGTCGGCCGATATGTAGAGGAGACTTATGGCGAGCGCACGGCGGGCACACGCTCAACGCAGATAAGGCCCATAAAATTAAATCATGGCAGGATTCGAACCTGTCACAAAGCAAAAGACAAAAGACATTTACAAGCATAATATGTACTATCAGAGTAAGTAGTTGGTTCATAGGCAGATGGGGGACCTTCGTAGTTTGATGTTAATTGACATGATCTGACCAAATTAAGTTGGTCTGTCAACTGCCTAGGAATCAATTCCCTCAATGGTACATTTTGTTCTTGCAATGGTAATAGCTTTCTTTGCAATCAAGTTGCAGGAAGTCAGAGGAAATCGGTCTAAGACATAGGATATTACCTGTATGCCTAGGAACCTACATAGATCTTTAAAATCGCTAGCAAAGGAAACAAAAGTTCACCCATGTACCACATGAAACAAAATACAAATTGATTTATAATAATAGTCTATAAAAATAAAAATAAAATTTTAATTTTGTTAGTCTCGCTACAACTCGAGAACGGCTGAACTAGCTGAACCGATTTGGCTAATTTTAGTCTTGAAATGTTCGTAGAAGTCCAGGGAAGGTTTATATTATGAGGAAAGTGATACATATTTCACCGGGTCATTTAGAAAAATATAATAATCAACAATAACAATCACAAAATTCGCTACTTCTTCATAAAATCTCAAGAAAAACTCGGTCATATCATACACATTATAAAATAACATTCTTGAGTTGAATCAATGATAAGTAAATATATTATGTTAGCATATTGTGATACGGTGAGTAAACACCCCAACGCATGCAATTACTTGTACACAATATCACATAGAGTCCATAGGCGATGTTTTTAATGCTAATTGTAATTGTAGAAAAAGTAACACGGGTTTTTACTGGAACCGTACATTTTGCTTCCAATTTAGTTTGTAAGTATAGTAGTTTCAGGGATAGCATAATTTTACTTTTTATGAAACACAACTGCTTATTATTGAAAAAAAAACGCTGGAACGCCATGCATTTTGCAGAACTAAAAGTATTATTATAATATTGAGAAACTTAAACTGGTCCAATTCGTTTCAGAGCTAGTAAGATTACGTAACATAAGTCATAACAAAAGAAGATATATAAAAAGATATGTAATACGCAGCAAAAGCAAGTACCTATTGCAACAATGAACAAATTCGCAAGCATACAATAAAATTTCATATATTATTTTATGAGTTGTTCCTTTTTTTTCAAGTTAGATCTGTTTTGGCCTGTGTGATTTATATCAATTCAATCCATTTTATTGGTTACTAATTACTATAGAGTATAGTCACAAACTTTATGAGTAATTTTACATCTCATATCGCTAAGCTTATCTTGGGAAAGGAATAGTAAAAAGAATGATTTTCACTGCTTGTTCAATATATAAAAAAAATTGCAATGCATACCTAATATTCTAAATGTTGAGAGCATCAAAAATTTAAATATAAATAATGTTAAATATAAATTGTTCTGCTTAAAGAGACTCTTATTACGCTTATGCTCATGTGTATTGTGTACTCATGTGTTAATAATAACTCGCATCCCGGTTTCGGTGACGGTGGCCGGTTTCATTGAAACCAGGCCAGTTACGCAGGACTAATTTTATAGTGTCTAAGTGTGTGCGCAGTACACAAGAGCACTCTCTCTTCCTTTACTCTCATAACCCAGTGGGACGGAAGACCGACACGACTGGCGAGGGATCAGGCGCAGGACCGACTTTTCACATGCCCATCCGACGCATGGATCATCTTACTTGTCAGACAATCAGGTGAGCAGCCTGCATTGTCCTAACAATACTTGGAAATAACATGTTTTCAATGCGGGAATCGAACCACGACCTCCGAGTCAAGAGCCACGCTCTTAACCACTGGACCACGGAGGCGTTACTCATGTGTTAAGATGGTCTACTGAATATTATCATCTATATTGTGGCACAGCTGTTATACATTGTATTATGAAATCATAATAACTAGCAAAACAAATTCAACATACACATCGGCGGACGCATCCGCAGATACAATCTGCCGACGCGTCCGCCGATATGTAGAGGAGACTTATGGCGAGCGCACGGCGGGCACACGCTCAACGCAGATAAGGCCCATAAAATTAAATCATGGCAGGATTCGAACCTGTCACAAAGCAAAAGACAAAAGACATTTACAAGCATAATATGTACTATCAGAGTAAGTAGTTGGTTCATAGGCAGATGGGGGACCTTCGTAGTTTGATGTTAATTGACATGATCTGTCCAAATTAAGTTGGTCTGTCAACTGCCTCGGAATCAATTCCCTCGATGGTACATTTTGTTCTTACAATGGTAATAGCTTTCTTTGCAATCAAGTTGCAGGAAGTCAGAGGAAATCGGTCTAAGACACAGGATATTACCTGTATGCCTAGGAACCTACATAGATCTTTCAAATCGCTAGCAAAGGAAACAAAATTTCGCCCATGTACCACATAAAACAAAATACAAATTGATTTATAATAAGAAGCTATAAAAATAAAAATAATTTTTTAATTTTGTTAGTCTCGCTACAACTCGAGAACGGCTGAACTAGCTGAACCGATTTGGCAAATTTTAGTCTTGAAATGTTCGTAGAAGTCCAGGGAAGGATTATATTATGAGGAAAGTGATACATATTTCACCGGGTCATTTAGTGAAATATAATAATCAACAATAACAATCACAAAATTCGCTACTTCTCCATAAAATCTCAAGAAAAACTCGGTCATATCATACACATTATAAAATAACATTCTTGAGTTGAATCAATGATAAGTAAATATATTATGTTAGCATATTGTGATACGGTGAGTAAACACCCCAACGCATGCAATTACTTGTACACATCACATACAATCCATAGGCGATGTTATTAATGCTAATTGTAATTGTAGAAAAAGTAACAGGGATTTTTACTGGAACCGTACATTTTGCTTATAGTATATTTGCTTCCAATTTAGTTTGTAAGTATAGTAGTTTCAGGGATAGCATAATTTTACTTTTTATGAAACACAACTGCTTATTATTGAAAAAAAAACGCTGGAACGCCATGCATTTTGCAGAACTAAAAGTATTATTATAATATTGAGAAACTTAAACTGGTCCATATCGTTTCAGAGCTAGTAATATTACGTAACATAAGTCATAACAAAAGAAGATATATAAAAAGATATGTAATACGCAGCAAAAGCAAGTATTGCAACAATGAACAAATTCGCAAGCATACAATAAAATCTATATATATATATAAAACTCAAAGGTGACTGACTGATTGACATAGTGATCTATCAACGCACAGCCCAAACCACTGGACGGATCGGGCTGAAATTTGGCATGCAGGTAGATGTTATGACGTAGGCATCCGCTAGGAAAGGATTTTGATAAATTCCAACCCCAAGGGGTTCAAATAGGGGATGAAAGTTTGAATATAATTCTTAACGCGAACGAAGCCGCGAGCAAAAGCTCGTTTCATATATTATTTTATGAGTTGTTCCTTTTTTTTCAAGTTGGATCTGTTTTGGCCTGTGTGATTTATATCAATTCAATCCATTTTATTGGTTACTAATTACTATAGACACAAACTTTATGAGTAATTTTACATCTTATATCGCTAAGCTTATCTTGGGAAAGGAATAGTAAAAAGAATGATTTTCACTGCTTGTTCAATATATAAAAAAAATTGCAATTCATACCTAATATTCTAAATGTTGAGAGCATCAAAAATTTAAATACAAATAATGTTAAATATAAATTGTTCTGCTTAAAGAGACTCTTATTACGTACTCATGTGTTAATAATAACTCGCATGCCGGTTTCGGTAACGGTGGCCGGTTTCATTGAAACCAGGCCAGTTACGCAGGACTAATTTTATAGTGTCTAAGTGTGTGCGCAGTACACAAGAGCACTCTCTCTTCCTTTACTCTCATAACCCAGTGGGACGGAAGACCGACACGACGACTGGCGAGGGATCAGGCGCAGGACCGACTTTTCACATGCCCATCCGACGCATGGATCATCTTACTTGTCAGGCAATCAGGTGAGCAGCCTGCATTGTCCTAACAATACTTGGAAATAACATGATTTCAATGCGGGAATCGAACCACGACCTCCGAGTCAAGAGCAACGCTCTTAACCACTGGACCACGGAGGCGTTACTCATGTATTAAGATGGTCTACTGAATATTATCATCTATACTGTGGCACAGCTGTTATATATTGTATTATGAAATCATAATAACTAGCAAAACAAATTCAACATTCACTATAAACATAAATGTTAACATTCGCGTGCATATAACATAACGAGCAGGCAGGTTATTTGCTCATTTACAGTTATACATTTAGGCGCCATTATCACTGGATTGAAACATATTTTGACTAGAAAGAGGTATAATATATAACACGCATATAGAAATGGGCTATTCCATTATCGCGGGTGCAACATTTTGACACACTTAAAGCGTCCTTCTGACAAAATAAAACACACTAGTTCAATCTTAAATTGTAAATGAAAACTAAAAATAAATCTAAGAAAAGCCACAAAACATGTTTGAAGTACTATCGCGGGTGCAACCAAATCGGTCCTCTATTAAGAACTCGGATTAGTTCATTTGAGAATACTGCTAATTGTGGAACTTTTAGTAATTTATATGGGTTATATTTCAAAAGTGTATAAGACAAAGAAATGATTTAACTAGATACAATTAATTTAAGTAATTAGTACTAGGAATTATTAACAATTTTCACGATCGCGGGTGCAACATCAGAATATCGCGGGCGCAACGAGTCTAAAGAAATTGAATTTATTCATAAGTCTGCGACTAATTTCTACATTTTTGATATGCAATACATGATATTATTAGTAAATGGTAATAATACTATTTAAAATTTTATTATTTTTTAATTATCAGTCATTTATCGATCTGAGAAAAGAAATCATCTAAATCACTAAAAACAATTAAATATGTAACTTAAGCAAACCTTTTTCGATGTATTGTTATAAAACCAAACTTTAATATTAGGTATATATAAAATATAAAATTATATATAATATATAAAATATTTCGAAAAATATAAAACACGATGTGACTCCATTCAAATTTTTATAAAACTTGTTATTACATGTAAAGTAATAATAACAAATATAATCTAACGTTATTGTTTACCTTAATAATATGAAATAAGACGAAAATCACTAGAATAGTCAAAAAATAATTTGTTGCATTTCCAATTGTACTGCTTCGATCGCGGGCGCAACCACATTAAAGGTTCTGTTTTTTTATTAAAAATAATAAAATAGTTTGTTCCAATGATTAATTCTTATTTTCCTTCACATTTCTCCTTACTTTCACAAAGTTTTAAATTACTAACAACATATTTTAGCGAGAAAACTAAACTTTTGTACCTTTTTATCGCGGGTGCAACCATGGCAATTTTCCTTTAATAATGTTTGAAAACTATTTCAAAATTGTTGTTTTTTTTTTGTACCGAAATAGAAACTTATGTTATAAAGTCAATATTATGTAATGAAATTCAACTTCGAGATAGTGATTTAGAGTAAAAATGATCATGTGTGGCATAAGCAGTTTTTCTCGCGCCGTTAGATAATATCACTTCAAAATGCTCTAAATCATTCAAATTACAATTTTTACTCATAAAAGTTCTTTTGCTAGTAAATATACATATTTTTATTTATAATTCAATAAAAAAATGTAACAAATGCTATACTTTAAAAATTCGTGTTGAGGGTCGTCTCTAGCGGAATCGCCCATATATGTTAAAGAGATAAGGATGATGAGACAAATTGATATTATATTATTATTTTTTAACAAAATATTAAAACCGACTTCCAAGGTAAAAACAAAAAGTAATATATATTCTTAAAAATAATCTAAAAAGAATCAAATAATTCTTACTCGTTATTATAGTGCCGTCTTCAGACTTCGCCTCAGATCTTCGTACTTTTGAAGTCGCTACCAGCCCGGAAAAGTTCTGAGATCCTTGACATAGAACTTACGCTAAGATAAGCTGGTACCGACTTCAAAAGCATGAAGATTGAGTACAGAAATAGTTGAGGTTTAGGCGAAGTCTGAAGACGGCACTATAATAACGAATAAGAATTGTTTGATTCTTTTTAGATTATTTTTAGGAATAAGTATTACTTTTGTTTTTACCTTGGAAGTCGGTTTTAATTTTTTGTTAAAAAATAATAATTTTACCCTTTTTAGTTACCTATGAGACCACAAGGCTATATTACTTATAGCTTGTTGTCTTAGAGTTGTACATATTATTACTAGCGGTCGCCCGCGGCTCCGCCCGCGTGGATGTCGGTTACGGCTGCAAAAAGCGTACCCAGGAAAGAGTCGGTCAGCAAACTGATTCTCAGGTCAATTCACAGACTGCAACACTGATATCGACGACGCGGACGCAGTCATTATCCGAAGGGATGCATATAGTACACACTGCACAGATTGTCTTCCTCCCGCTTGGTGACGCCCACTATCGTTATATTTTCATTTCGCCATAATTTCAAAACTAAACGTCCAATTTTAATCATTCAAAGACCAAATGTTATCTACATAAACCGTACTTAGTGATGAAATAATTTATTTTCGTAAGGATTAATTGCATAAGTAAAATAAACGCGTTTAAATGTTGTCCAAAAAAATTCAAGATTTTTAAATAACAAAATTGTTATTGTGCCTTACTCGACATAGATAGTGTGTCGCGGACTTTTTTGTAGATATTTATAAGATCTACAATTACTTAGAACATTTTATGGTTCTATCTTTTATAGTTTCGGCAGCGTACGCAAAATAAGTAACTTTTCTGGTTGATTTTACATCTGGCGTCCGAAAAACCCAAATATCTTACGAAACCCAATTTTTTCCAAAATAAAATTTAGCCTATGTTTAGCAGAAATAATGTAGAATTCATTGGCTTTTGCTTGGAGTAGTATAAATAAAGCCAAAATCCTCGAACTTGTATCTATAAGGATTCAAAAGTTCTGTTGGGTACCTTCGGAACCAGGGTACATCCTGGTGCAAAATCTTACTTTTTGGTAGTATATGCCTGAAACACTTCAGAAAAAATCGAAATCACTATATGTTTCCATACAAATTTCAAGGAGTCCCCTCGATTCCTCATGGATCCCATCATCAGATCACCATTTTTGTGAACATGGTACCAACCTAGGATTCAACCCTGTACAACAACAAAATAATCATGAAGATCGGTCCACGAACGGCGAAGTTATGGTTGAACATACAAAAAAAAACAGACGAACGTATAACCTCCTCCTTTTTGGAAGTCGGTTAATTAAAGTAGACATAATATAACTAAGGACTTTGAGAAAAATTCAAGTATCTACCTGTGGCCATTATTGATTTATAGAGCAAAAAAGGCCAAAAAAATCACGTTTTTTGCATGGGAGTCCCCTTAAATATTATTTTATTTTGTTTTTAGTATTTGTTGTCACAGCGGCAACAGATATATATACTTACATAATCTGTGAAAATTTCAACTCTCTAGCTATTACCATTCCTGAGTTACAGCCTGGAGACAGACAGACAGACATACAGACAGGATAGACGGAAAGACAACGAAGTCTTAGTAATAGGGTCCCGTTTTATAGTCGTAGAATAGTCGTAGTCTTAGCATTTCTTTGCAAATATTTAATTAATAAGAGTATTTCATTAATTATAATAATAATTAGTTACTTAACTATCAATCTATTTTAAGTTTACAAACTTGAAACAGATTGATTAGGAATTTTAGGATAATTAGTATTATAATAGGTCTTAAAATATATTTTTTATGCAAACAACTTCAGTTTACGATTACGGTTAGTTAAAGACAAAAAAATATTGCTGTGAAAGTTAAACGGCTATACCAAACATCTTCGCGTCATCGATAGCGCGATGCGGGCGACCGTCTTACTTTCGCTTTATAACGGTACGAAACCCTCCATGGGCGAGTTCAACTCGCACTTGGCCGATTTTATTATATTTTACCACCTCATTGTTTAAAAAGCGGCTTAGAATGAGATTATGAGAATTTCTTACTGACAAATTCCGATTCGTTACTGCCCACTGCTCGTAACCGCTCATTCATTAATTTTTACCGCTCATTGAATTATTTTACTGTTCAATAATGTTTTCAATGATCCATTTCATTATTTTTTACAACTCATATTTGTTTACTTTACTGCTTAGTTTTAACTGCTAAACTAGTTATTAGACGTGCCATTTATAATTTTTAACTTATCAAAACTGCAATTTACAACTGACCCTTTAAATAAGTGTCTTATAATATTATTATTTAATACAATAAATAAGTACATCTTCTTATCTTCATAAATTATTTAAAATTCTCGTGTCACAATGTTAGTTACCTTACTCCTCCGAAACGGTTTTAGTGATTATACTCCTATTAATCCTTCGATCGTGGATTCTTGGAAATCTATTGTTATTCTATAGTGTCTCGCTCACCGGTGAGCTTGTAATAAGATACGTAGAGTGTATTAATTATTCTACGTATAGTACGCGATAGTTTACTAGGTAACTAAAAAGAGTGAAATTATTACTTTTAACAAAAATTTAAAACCGACTTCCAAGGTAAAAACAATAATAACATCCTTAGAATATGAACTAAAAAGTATTCAATTAAATAATTTTTCCTATCTAATAGTGCCTTTTTCTGTATTCGGCTAAAACTCAACTAGGTATTTCTGTACTCAATCTTCATCATTTTGAAGTCGGTGCCAGTTACAAAAGTTTTTTTTTTAAATGAAATAAGGGGGCAAACGAGCAAACGGGTCACCTGATGTCACCTGATGGAAAGCAACTTCTGTCGCCCATAGACACTCGCAGCATCAGAAGAGCTGCAAGTGCGTTGCCGGCCTTTTAAGAGGGAATAGGGTAATAGGGGATGGTAAGGATGGAAAGGAAACGGAATAAGGGAAGGTAGGAAAGGTAGGGTAGGGGATTGGGCCTCCGGTAAACTCACTCACTCGGCGAAACACAGCGCACAGCGCTGTTTCACGCCGGTTTTCTGTGAGGACGTGGTCTCCGGTCGAGCCGGCCCATTCGTGCCGAAGCATGGCTCTCCCACGTCAAAAATTTCAAATATTCTGGCAGACTGAAGATTCAGCTATATCTGGTACCGACTTCAAAATGATGAAGATTGAGTACAGAAATACCTAGTTGAGTTTTAGCCGAATACAGAAAAAGGCACTACTTATTAGATAGGAAAAATTATTTAATACTTTTTAGTTCATATTATAAGGATGTTATTATTGTTTTTACCTTGGTAGTCGGTTTTAATTTTTTGTTAAAAATAATAATACATTTATGCTTTTCTAAAATGTACTATAATATAATGTACTGTACATTAACAAGACAACTTATGATATTATATAGAGCCAGGTAGTCTACAGAGTGAACAAACTAATGATAGAACGTCCTGTTAGTCACAACTTTTTCGATAGAATGATTAAACGAGGTCTCGACCTTCAGGCTTTACAGACGACGCCGAGGAGTCTGACTAAATGACGCATTTTGGACGCATTTGGCAAGTCCGGCCTCTGGGTCTGGACTGGTCTGGACTCTAGAATTTTAAAATAACTATCCATACATACTTAGTACATATTCAATATTATAAATGCGAAAGTGTGTCTGTAACGTTTGTCCGTCTGTCTGTCTGTCTGTCAGTCTGTCTGTTACCGCTTCTTCACGCCCAAACCGCAGAACCGATTTTGCTGAAATTTGATATTGAGATACTTTGAGTCCCGGGAAAGGACATAGGATACTTTTATCCCGTAAAAATATACGGCACGGTTAAACGAATTTTGGCGCAAAGGAGTTGCATCAACTAGTTCTAATATTTTCGAAAAAATTGTAACACGTCTTTCCATATTTTACGCTTTTTGTATGCTAAAATGCTAGTAAAGAGGCATTGAAGTCGCCTGTTAGCAAAATTGTTATCTACATATTTTAGGAAGCCCAACTTAAAATAGTGTGTAATAATGATAACATGAGGGCGTTGTTTAAACATATTTTCAAAATTATGTAAGCACTAAGCTAATCCTATATTTCTAAATTCAATGTTGATTAATGGCCCTAGCCATAACGTTGACAACATTTTTACAATCGGCTTTTAAAATCAATATTTTAGCACGCGAATTTGCAATTATAAAGTTCACTTACTATTCATATTTGCACTTATACCGAAATCACTATGAAACTTCTATATTATTCACAATGTTTCTCACTCCAAATAAATTCCACTATAGTCAACTATAGTTAAAAGTTAAAACATTTTAGACATACGCTTCGCTAGGCGCTCAGGCAAAAACTGTTTGCAATTTTTCACACAAGCCAAGGATAATAGTCTCAATTGTTTTTTTTTTTCGAGCTGTAGCCTGTAACACAATGGCATAGAGACTAAAATCAGTCGTTGTATGTTACTTAATATGTTGAATGGCATTGTTTTATTCACATCTATGTGATAATTGGATTCACAAACTCCTATACATACGTTATACGTATGTATAGATGAAGTAAATATGCTTATGGCTAATATGTTAGTTTTGCGGTAGGTCAAATTATTATTGATAAATGTTAATTAAGTATAGGAATGTAGCGGGGAATGTAGTTAATTTGAATTTAAAATATTTATCCATCTCAAGTTAGGTAACTGCAGCCGCGCGGCTCTTTTTAACCGACTTCCAAAAAGGAGGAGGTTATATGTTCGGCTGTGGATATTTTTTTTTAATTTTTTTTTATTTGTGTATGTTCAACGATTACTCCGCCGTTTGTGAACCGATTTTCGAAATTTTTGTTTTGTTGTATTAGGTTTCACTCCAATTTGGTACCATGTTCACAAAAGTGGTGACCTGATGATGGGATCCATGAGTAATCGAGGGAACTCCTCTAAATTTATATGGAAACATATGGTGATTTTGGTTTTATAAGAATCATCCTAAGCATATGCTACCAAAACGCAAGATTTTGCACCGAGGTATACTATGGTTCCGAAGATACTAAGAGAACTCCGAATTCCTTATAAATACAAGTTCGCGGGTTTAGGCGCTGTTTTAAGAACTGAAAGCATATGCTACTATGCAAATTAAATTCATCATCATCATCATCATCATTACCACGTCAGGGTCACCAATGTCACCAAAATTAAACATAACAAATTCAGCCTTAACTCCAGAGCGTAAGGCACACATTTGACATTACTTTGAGAAGTAAGCTGCTTCGATAATACAAGTAAGTACATGCATATCTCTGAGGGATATACGTGGGAGAGCCATGCTTCGGCACGAATGGGCCGGCTCGACCGATGAAATACAACGTTCTCACAGAAAACCGGCGTGAAACGTTTCGCCGAGTGAGTGAGTTTACTGGAGGCCCAATCCCCTACCCTATTCCCTTCCCTTCCCATCCTTACCCTCCCCTATTACCCTGTTCCGTCTTAAAAGGCCAGCAACGCACTTGCAGCTCTTCTGATGCTGCGAGTGTCCATGGGCGACGGAAGTTGCTTTCCATCAGGTGACCCGTTTGCTCGTTTGCCCCCTTATTTCATAAAAAAAAGTCTCATTTCCGAAATAGCCGAGATATTATTCAACTACTATTCTGGAAAACAACCTAATTTCAACCAGCCTTGCGTTTAGCGTTCATTAGTACAATAACTGTTTGCCATCTCGCCTGTGGTCTCGCTTCATCTGTCAAGCGAGCGGCGCGATGCCTTAGTATGCAACCGCCCGCGCCATAGACCACGCGCACCTGGGGCACAATTCTCAGGATGTGAGAAAAGTAA
The DNA here is from genome assembly GCF_905147365.1 of Aricia agestis. Classification (NCBI taxonomy): domain Eukaryota; kingdom Metazoa; phylum Arthropoda; class Insecta; order Lepidoptera; family Lycaenidae; genus Aricia; species Aricia agestis. The sequence continues at coordinate 14,868,321 of NC_056428.1, read as the reverse complement.
CACAGTTTATGTATTCTCAAAACTTCACATTCAAAATATTTCGTGCAAAGATCGCTCGAGTCCAACGAGTGGGACCGGTTATAGATGTCCGAATTCGTACACCACATGTGGCCGCTTGGAAGTTGAAGCGTTCGAGACCGGTTTCCTGCACGATATAATTTGTTGCTAATAGTTAGTGTATTCTCAAAACACTCGAAATATTTCGTGTAAAGATCGCTCGACGAGTCATACAACTTACAAGTGCTAGAGACCGGTAGATGTCCGAATTCGTACACAAATTCACCCTCCTTTTGGTGGATATGTAGCAAAGTAGTTGTCAAATAAATAAATTACGAACAAATATTCGTGTTTGTGTTTCTTTTACGATATAATTCCCTACTTATAAGTTAATGTATTTAAAAGAAACTATTTATAATTTCGTTAAGATAGAGTAGCTTGTACAAATGTGTATTCTGTGGAGTTGCTGAATTAGTTATATAGTTGCTGTTGGGGGGGGGGGGGCAGCCCCCTACCAAAACAAAAACAAACACGATCCAGAAAGTCCAAGAGTAGGTTAGGTTAGGTTAGACTTCAAAATGATGAAGATTGAGTACAGAAATAGTTGAGTTTTAGCCGAATCCGGAAAAAGGCACTATTAGATAGGAAAAATTATTTAATACTTTTTAGTTCATATTATAAGGATGTTATTATTGTTTTTACCTTGGAAGTCGGTTTTAATTAGTATAAATAATTAAGTATTATGTAGAAGTCGCGCGGCTGCCGTACTACTCGCGATTAATGTAAAGGCAGCCTTAGACCCAATTTCACCAACGACTGTTTAAGTTAATGCTCGAATTAGTATCACGTTACCTCTTTCGCTTTTCATATGAATGAAAAAGAAGACATGATATTTTAACAAGCTGTTAACACTAACTGACGATGGCGAAATTTTCGAAGGAACTCTACATTTCATAGGGTCAAAATTGATAATACTTATGATAATTCTAAATTATATTTAAATAGTAATAGTTAATTTTATTATAATTTAAAAATATGACCTGTTGTGGGGTTGCAATAAATATTTATTTATTTATTATAAAATTATCTTGATGACAGAAAGTCCGGTTTCAGTGTAGACTGAAACCGGACTTTATAAGTTTTGCTAATTTTAACAGAGAGAAATTAGAATTATTTTTGTGAGCCATCTAAAAAATAGCACTATATAGGAGACCAGGGCTCAAACTGTACTCTAGTCAACCAAAGCATCCTTGGTTAGGCCCTGAAGGACATTTTACTTAAGAGGGCGACTAACCCCAAAAATCAAACATCGTCCTTCTCTCTTCACACTCACGCCCGTCTTTCATATGCCAGGTGAAAAAGAACGACGTGGATTCATCGCCAAATTAGTTTTTTCTCAATAACTCGACAAATATACAACATTTTAAAAATCCGCTAGGTCGATCTCTGAATGATAGAATTTTATACAATGTGTTAAAATATTAACTTAGTTCAATGCACGGTTATGGCAATAAATGAAAAATTCGTGAAAATTAGATGCATCTTTGTGATTTTTTCTATCGAAAAAATTTTAAGATATCGTGTTTTTGCTCAGATCGAATTCTCGGAAATATAACGTAGTATCTAATTTAAAAAAAATGAAACAATTCGGGGCTTATTTTCAAGTATAAAAATGAATTATAAAATTGACACTTTAGGGTTAGTCGCCCCCTTAATAGTCTTTTAAGTTATACATAACTAGATGTCGCCCGCAACTCCGTTGCGCTAAAATTCGTTTATCACGCGGGAACCGTATATTTTCGGGATAAAAGTATCCTATGTTCTTTCGCAGGACTCAAAGTATCTCCTTAACAAATTTCAGGATAATCGGTTCAGAGGTTTGGGCGTGAAGAAGTAACAGACAGACACATTTTCGTATTTATAATATTAGTAAAGTTAGTAAAATATGGATATTACTATTATCGTCGCAGTATGTAAATAAAACCAGCAACCTTGTAACTGTTGTAAGTATCGATTCTCTTGACATTGAAATGAAATTACTTTTTAATTTCAGCTTCAATGTGTGAAGGCTATAACATTGTTGTTATTACTATCGCATTAGAAGAACATTAGATTAATCCATTTAAGGATTCCAGAAATATCTAGAAAATCATACTCAGGCGGCAGGCCTGGTGACCAGTTGACCACGGTAGAAAGGTAACCAAGCAAGGACTTAGTAATGGATCTGATGAAGGGATAGGGACCACTGTCAGCACGGCCCTAGATGGAAAGAGCCTAAAATTCTAGAAAGGAAGGACAGCTAAAAGTAGTAAAAATACTAATTTTATTGTTTATTGATATTAAATACTTATGAATTAATCAATATTTATAAGTAATACGTCGGCATTGTTTGCAATATCATATTAGACAAATAACATATTATGAATAATATGTTATTTGCAACAGAATTTTAAGTTCAATTTTATTCCAAATAATAATCAGCCTCTAGACCATCAGGCCCTAGCTTCTAAATGCGCTTGGACTGACGTTTAGTATGAAAACATCAGTACTATAACGAAATACATATATTATTAAAGCCTTCTCAACTGAAAAAATATAATAGACTTAAGAAAAACGATTATTGAAAATATTATATCAAAAGCTGTAGTCATCAAGAGCAGTCAAATTTCAAACAGCTTTGGTCTGGCCCAAATGTTGAAAAATATATACTTTGGTGATACAGTTCCACTCTTTATATATTATATAAGAAGTATTGACCCAGTAGTCCTAAAATAATATAAAATCGGCTAAGTGCGAGTCAGACTCGCGCATGAAGAGTATAAAGTTGTCAGTCCATAGATGCCTAAATTAGCAAAACTCTAAAAAATTCCTAAAATGAGGCATAAAGTGACTGGCCCTTTTAGACAAGACACAATTAATTGATCACCTATCATGTACACTATCAGGGAATTCAATAACAAATTAAATATGATGAAGACAAAATACCCTCAAAAGGTGCCCTATTTTTGTGAAAGCACCCGTTTAAGGCCTATTATTCTAAAAAGTAGATGTTAATCTCGATACATTTCATGATTAGTAAGTACCTGAATCTGTCAGCATTTTTGATTTGTGACGAGCAGCCCAGGCGTCGACCAGGCTAGCCAATTCAACTATGGCTACGTAGAAATCGATACAAAAAGTTAGTCTCACGTCGATTCGCATAAATAATGTCATTAATTACGTACGTCGATACGTCATAATATGACTCATACGAGGATGTCCCCTATAAATTCTAGAGCAATAGAAAGTGAAAACTAAAACAAATCTAATATTACTAAGTACTGCATCAGAATTTCGTAACTACAGATTTCAGTCGCACTTCGCACAGTTTAATGCGTGTAGATTATTTCGTACTAAATTTCATATCATAAAAATCAATAATTTTATTATGGTACCTACATTCTACAATAATATTACAATTTACAAATTACAAGTAAAACCTGTCTTCACAGGAAACACTCGATAGCTATGTCCACACTATGCGCTTTCGTCTTCAATTTCCGTCATCTTCTTTCATTCAACTTTCGTTTTGGCGCATTCAATAATTGAATGCGTCAACGAACGCAACGCCAACATTATCATTTTTGAAGTTTTGGATACGGTCAGAGAGCATGCGTCGCGGGCATGCCTCACATTCGCTGTTGACAGAAAGAGGCACAGTGTGGACAAAGCTATTAGTCATTGCCAAACTGTGACGTCAAACCGTCAACAGTCAATATACTCAATACTATGATACGACAAAGAACGCACATCGCTCTACATTTCGACTTGTCTATGGACGGGACTTCCCCTAAAATGATGCAGCTATCACGATTCACGGCATATATACGACCACAATCTTTATGACCTGAAATTTATACAGTACCCATAGTTCAAACTTAGTTTTGATGTAAGTAGCGATGGAGACACTTTGAGAGAAAGAAAAGAAATAGTTTCTAACTCGGAAAAAGTATGGTTCCCATACGATACTATATCATAATATAAAAAGTATATTTTAAAAGCAATGGTTATTTTAAGCAAGAAGATAACCGGTTAATCTGTTGCTATTACCTTAACCTAGTAATCATGTAATTTATCCTATCAGACTCGCCCACATAAGCACTAATGTGAAACTAAGCTGTTCAAGATTACTTAAAATACTACATTCTATACTTTGCTATTTGAATTTGTTGATGTAAAATTGAAATATTTTACGGGACAAAGACTTTGACTGCCACACTCAGAGACAAAATATATTATTATTAATAATTACCTATGTAATGAAATGAACAGTTTGACAGATACTGTGAGGTTTATGTCAAAATCTTCATTTAATTACCGTTATGACTTAAGTACTTAATTAATTTTTGTCTCTGAGTGCGACAGTAAGTATTTTAGTTTCGTCATTTTCATGTATAATTAAGTTAAGTTTGTCAAAATTAAAAGTTCCTATAAAGTAGGTAAAAAAATTATATTGAATCATATTATAGCATTCATGCCTAAATGGAAAACAACAAGCTAATTGTCAAAATTAGTATCAGTTATTTAAACCACTAAATAGTGAAACCGGTATTAAAATTATGCAAGTATTTTAAAACAGAATTCACAGATAGTGATTTTAATATTAAAATACGGTTGAATCAAATATTAACTAAGATATTTAGAAATTAGAATAAAATATTTAAGTATGTTATCGTTTTCAAAACTGTTAAAACCTTAGAAGTTAGAACTGGTATTTAAACCACATCCTACGCTTGTACCATCTTATCTGATATTAGCAAACACATCAAACAGTTGATAATTTATCAAGGGCACACAAATATTTACGATCATGCTTCACATGGAACACCACTCATCAAAGAAATTGCTCCATAGACAGATTGCAGACCACCAAAAGTTGGGGTATTGTCAGCCATAGACAAATCATGTCACTCATCACTGACTTCACTTAGTCTAACCCAATAACTTAGATCCATCATCTGCCTATGGCTTAATGACTCTGATGGTACATTTTCATGCACAATAGAGCAATACAATAGCAACTGTGACTTCCCACAAGCTGACCAGCCAGCAGTGACCAAAATCAAACCCTCTAATAAAGACATTCATCTTATACATTTACATAAGCTATTCAAGATTTTCAGTGTCTGTCTTAGCACAAGTTCGTGTCACAGGCAAATCTGTGAATAAATATTGTAGCAAGTGTAACTGTTGTGGTACTTTTGTGCTTTCAATATGCTAGCTTAGTGGTATCAAAATTTCCTGTTAACTTTGATCATTTGTCTAAATATCATGTCGTCTTTTTCATAAATACTATTCATGAAAAAGGAAACATGGTATTTTAAACAATGATAAAGTTTTAACGGGTAATGAAATTATAATGTGTAGGGTTGCCAACCATACTGTTTTAAACAGTATTATACTGTTTTTCATTAAATTATACTTTTTACTGTTGAAGAAAAATAAAGTATACAAAATACTGTTATCAGCATCAAAATGTCAACACTTTATTATGGCGTATTAAACCAAGACGCTCAGACTTTTTTTTTAAATTTCAAGTTAGTTTTGACAGGAGCTCTAATTAATTCCTCGATCGTACTGTTCATTTTACTAAAATACTGTTGAAAATACTTCAGAGATCTGAATATACTTTATTTCTTGCCAAACAAGATGGCAACCCTAAATGTGGCAGAAGTGGACAGTGCATGTGCAACATTGAACATTAAAATTTTGGCTACAAAGAGTAATTTTAAGTCTTATACTACTGTTGCATTATTTAGATGTGAGATTTAGTTAGGTATAATATATAAAATAATAATAATGAAGTTATAACATATTCTACATAATATAGTAAAGTATTTCAATAGAAGTGACAGTGAAAAAGGGTAATGTGATACTATGGTGCTTATGATTTTTAGTGTATTAATCTGAAGATAGTGAAAACTAGGTATAATACGTTATAATAAATGGTCTCGAGTTTATTGTATTATTAATCACTGAATATAATATCTCATGAGTCACTGTTTGCATTACAGACTGTTGTGATAAAAACAGACAATTCCTTCAAACCAAGTATGATAAACAATGCAACTGCAAAGTGTTTCATGTGTGTTATAATAATTGTAATCTCACATTGCAGCAAAATATCTCATATACGTCAAACACAAATCAAACAACATAATATTTTTCAAGATTGGACCAATAAGTGACTTTTGTGTTTATTCTACATTTAAATTTAAATAACAATAAAATAATTCTCTGCAAGTGCAACTGCAAGAAGTGTATTTAATTAAGTACACTTGTAATACAAATATAATAATGTATTACAAAATCAACCTAAGGGTTAAACCTTTGATTGATATTATTTACTTAAAATTACTCATAGCCGTGACTGTCACAACAACTATTTGCATTCAACAATTATTAAAACAGAAATATCTCATAAAAACCTCCGGGATACACTCCAGGCGTCTGCCACATTGTTCCTGGCTGCAGAAAAAAAAAACAAATTAAAAATCAATACATACACATTGTGTTGTAGTTGGGTTGCTCTTTGTCGTTTAACTTGTTGGAAGCCGTTTTTACTACCTTTCCGGATAACACTGGTGAAACCTGTCTCTGCTTGGACAACTGAAAGAGAAAAAATTGGGTTATGATATTTACAGATATGTGAAAATAATGATTTGGAGTAATTTTGTAACAAAATTTATGCTGATTATATACTTAAAAGAAAGATTTTTTTTATTAAGTAGGCTTGGAAGTTACTATAATTAGTAAATTTTAGTATATTTACAGATAATAATATACTAAGTAAGTACTAGTTATAATTTTTTTTCTTGAGTAAGTAGGTATGTAATTTTAACACAGAGTGGGGAAATTATGATTTGTGACCAACATGTTGTTCTGTTATATTTACTATCTATAATTAATGTAAGTAGAATCATCAAAAAGATTTAAATAATACCCATACAACATACAGAAATTTACTTGGCACCTGCTCCTATAGTTTCATTACAAATTTGTGCGTGTTATTATACCTACGTGGAATCCTTAGAGAGCAAATGTGATGCAATATGGAATATTGTGTTGGTGTCAGAGGAAAATACAATAAATTTTTGAAAAGGTTAAAAATGTACTAAAAACTGAGTTTTTTTATTAATGCTTTTGTTTTCTAGGCAAAATAAATGTTTGAGAGAAGATACATCAAAAAACAATAATTGTCTCGATAAGTCTAGAAAGTACCCCGACTTCTACATTGGTGGTGTAATACACAGATTATATATTATGTGTAATATTAGGTACGTTTTTTACCTATTTATTACGATCAATTTTTACTTACCCTTTTAAAGTTGCTCGCTAAACAAAGCTTTGGAAATACACAATAAAGTCACAGCTAAATATAGAAATCGCAAAAAATACAAGTGTGGAATGCACAATCGATTCACGCAAGTTGAACAATCATAGTCCATAGAGTATAGAGCAGTGTTGCCAGTGCTGTATGTTCCAAAGCTACTTAATGTCATGCAAAAAGTAACATTTTGTGGGGAAAAGTAACATTTCGTATTATTTAATATTTTAAATGCCGGGGGGGGGGGGGGGGGGTGTAGGATCCAGAATGCACGAAAAATACTATACTTATAGAGATGAAGTTATTTATTTTTAGGGTTCCGTACCCAAAGGGTAAAACGGGATCCTATTACTAAGACTTTAATGTATGTCCGTCTATCCGTGTGTCTGTCTCCAGGCTGTATCGCAAGAACCGCTATAGCTAGACTTTTAAAATTTTCACAGATTATGTATTTCTGTTCCCGCTATAACAACAAATACTAAAAACAAAATATTATAGTTAAAGACCTCCTATACAACAAACTTGATTTCTTGGCATTTTTTGCTGGATATCAATAATAGGTAGGCACTTGATATTTCCACAAAATCCCATGTGTACTTTATTTATACTTAAATAAAAAAATATTCAAATTAACATATTATAATAAAATAAGCTCTTATACAAAAAAAACACAATTTTTGACCTATGTTTGCTCTATCACGGTATGGAACCCTTTATGAGCGAGTCAGACTCACACTTGGCCGATTATATTTTATTTTTACGAAGGCATTTTATTTTGTTTAGCTCCAAGTCTACCAATAGGACCGTCATTAAAACTTTAAACTAAGGTGCGACACGGCTTTAATTTTATGAACGTGGGCGGGGGCGTTTTTGTATGATGGCAGCATTAGTTCCTTTTTTCGCCACGTTCATTTAAAGCTTTGTCAGCTGTAACGACAAAACTCAATAAAACTTAGTGCGTTTCGTTATGGTTTCGTTTTCGCATTTTTGGTTTCAAATATCTTTTTTTTTTCAATTACCAAAAGTAACGTAAAAGTAACATCTGTAGTCATGTCACATGAATGTAACATGCAAGGGTCAAAAGTAACGTAAAATGTTACAAAAGTAACATTCTGGCAACGCTGGTATAGAGTATAGACCACGGCAAACGGTCCACGTATAGACATGATGTTATCATACTGTTATTATTATAATTATAATGTTAGTACAATGTTATTAGTTATTACCATATAATATATTAAGTCTATGATAGACATAATATATACTGTCGGTTCATACGAAATATTTTTGTATTCGGAGCGTGCGAAGTGGGTGGAGGGGGTAAAGAAAGCGATTGCCGCGCTTGCCGCGGCAAAAATATGCAAAAAAAGAGGCTCAGCTAATAGTCAAACAAACTTGTCAATCTTGTTTTGAAATTTTCAGAAATTGGTCTTAATTGTTTTTGTATCGTAGACTGCGAAAATAACAGCAGAAATAGGTAGTCATTATACAAATATAATGTTTTTCCTAAATCCACTAGGAAATTAGATCATATATAAATGGATAGCTGCTGTAAAAATGAAAAAGTATGTGATTCGATATAACCTAAAATTGCATTATCAAGTCAATTTTATTTGAGTTGCATTTTACAAAGCTATTAATACCTACCTATTATTTTAGTGTTGATGAATGATGGATCACCGTGGTCTCTCTCTCTGGACAAAACTTGCCGTGATAGTTTCATAGAATATTTCATTTAAATTCAAAGTACCTATCAGGTGGAAGAAACAGTGACTCACAAATGACGATAAACCAGATAGGTACTACATCTGGTTTAATTGATCTTTTAGAAGCTGGAGATAGAGTTTTAAATGAAAAAGGTTTTCAAGTAAGCAAGTTTTAGATGAAAGGGGTAAAAAGTTAAAATTATTATGCCCCTATTTTGAGCAAAATAAAACGAGTACTATCAAGAGGAAACCGAAAGGACTTATGATATTGCTCGAGTAAGAATCCATATTGAAAGCAATGATATTCTATGTTACTATTTTAGAAACTCATTTATTGAAAGTGTAACTCAGAAACTTGAAGAATGTTTGCAGTTTTTTAGTAAATTTATAGACTCCGATTTTCTTCAAGAGTATTTATGTTGTGAAAATAAATAAAACAAGATTTTTAAAAACATTACATTTATTTTTTCAAGTATAAAGTATTGCTCGTATTTTTGTTACTGATTAAAAGAGTATGTTTGCACTTGCCGCTCTGGTTATAAACGCAGCTGCATTTTACTCCAGCAACAAGCCTTGGTTGAGTACTTACGGTTGAACTTGTTTTATAGTTTGCTAAAGTCGGCGAATTATATTGGCTCGTATTAAATAAAACATTGCCATTAGTTCTTAGCTCTTCTACATCCCTTACATGTCCTGCTAACACCAATTTATTTCATTTTAGCATAGATTGGGCCTTGAACTTAAAGAGTGTTTTACACTCTCAACACCAGTTTTTTTATGATTATATTCATTCTCCACAAGTAGTTTTTAACTAAATATAACCCAAATACCATTAATTATTGTTCTATATATTTTATTTGCTTTATTATTTACAAAATAAACAAACTCTTGTTGTTTATTTTTTGACACATGCCCCTAAAACTTCGTTTGAAATGTGTCACTACTGACGTGCACGTTCCGAATAACGTTTACCTGTGCCACGTTTACCTGTCTGATGTTTACCTGTGCAATGTATTGTACCTGGAAATTAAATTAGCTCAAAGAAGAATTAAGGAAGAGGGGTGCTTCCTGTAGTGGAAGAAAGGCAGACCTTGTAGAGAGATTGGTAAATAAAAGTAAGTAAATTACTACAGTACTTTATATTTTCTTGGTGAATGTTTTTACTGATTAACATTAAACTCTTGACCATAATTCTATGAACCTTTATTCACTTCGTTTATTATTGTTTGTGACAAACAAGTTCTAAGCTATCTCCTGCTTTTGTAGGTTTAAGAAGCGTATGATAGAGATTTTAACTTCACTGATAAATCATGTCCCTCAGAACCAGTACAATCCAAAGTTATGGTCATACCAAAAGACGATTATTATAAAGATATAAACAGCAATACCCCATTGCCACCATTAAATAAACATCAAATACAAGAGTATTTTGGAGAGTGAGTATATAAATTAATTTAATAAACTTTTTGTACCTATAAAAGATCATTTTTCATAATCAGGAAAAAAGTTTGCTGTGCTACTCTACTTACTTAATTTTAATTCTTTCAGATGCAGTCAATCATAAATAAAGGGGAAAAGTTTATACGAGAATAGATACCTTCTTATATTAAGAGCTGTCTCGATAAATGATTTTACATATAAAAGGTTTTTGTAAAGCAGCAATGAAAAATTCAGTATGAGGTTAATATTAAATTATACAAAAATGGTTTATTAGAAGAGACTAATTGTGAATGAACAGCCGGATCTGGAGTTAATTCACATTGCAAGCATGTTGCTACTGTGTTGTTTGGTACAGTTGATATGATTGAACTGTGAACATAAAACTGTAGTATTAGAGGAAGTGTCCACTCAAAAGCTATAGAGTTTTCATCGCCCGAAGAAAAATTTTCTTCCTCATCTCTGAAAGCACAAAATTTACCATACAAAAGAATGAGAAGAAAAGTTTTATAATCATTTTCTGTAAAATGATGTCCACAAAATCGTAAATATGAAGATTGCAATTTCGCCAATTCTGGCCGTTTTATTGCTTTAGCCCACAACCTTTTCCTATTTTTATCTTTTGGGAACAATGATAACGCGCGGCACTGCTTACTTTGTCATTTATAATAGATTTATTATAAAAGATCTAAAATGTAACGATGTACAGATAGGCATAGCGGATCATAGGAATCGCGACACCTAGCGGAGAAAAATGGCAAAATCTTCCCCATTCGTCCCGGTCGGGACAGGCAAAGGGAGCGTTGCCCATACAGCCAATACCATAGACAATAAATTAAATATGTACGGACGTTTATTATTATGTCATAGTTTTTATTTCTTGGCAAAAAAAGAAATCGCTCTCAAATCAACGTCAATGTCATATTTTGAAAATATATTTTTAAATTTTAGGTTACTTTTTATGCTTTTGAATTGCACAAAATTGCATTTGGAAAGATTCGGAACTACCAAATATATTTTGAATTATATTTTTAATAATAAGGAGTGGATACTCTAAAAGTAGAATTAATATTGTATTAGTTAACTTCACATTTCACAATGTCGTTCGTCCAAACAACAAATAAATTGTCATTTTTACAAAAAGGTAAGATTCTGTTTTTATTACAATGTTTGTTCCCTGATAATCACAATATAATTGCTTTACTAATGCATTGTTTGTGATTTACAGTAATCATCAGACACATTAGCTGCAGCCAAGTAATGTTAATAAAACAATGGCGCGTAGAACGAGGCTTACCAATCAACAAAAATGCTGAAGGAATGCTTACTGATGGGCCAGATTATACCTTCTTGGATGGCAGACCAACACCTCTACTAGTAAAGTCTTCAATTTTAATGCTCTTTTAATAACAAAGTGACCGACTATCATCAATAATGCATCCACGTCTTGTATACCTGCAGTAATTACATAAACATCTTTTGAATTCCAGCAAAAACAGAAGAAAAGAATGTTACAGCAGCGAGAGTTTGCTTCCAAAATAGTTGAGCTGTCTGCAGAACTTGACTTTGCTAAGAAGAGATATCAAGACAATTTAAGAGCAGAACAAGAGGAAAGAGACAGTATCATCAGAAATAGACTGAGACCAAAGGGGAAGGCATTAAAAGAAAATAAATAGATTTAATAAGAAGTAATTTCCAATGAACAGTAGTTAAATTAACCAATAAATCATTTACCTAGTAAATATAATTCATTGTTTTGTTTAATTTCATAATTCTCTTGTTTATTGTGACATTACACTTAGGAGTTAACCCATCAAGCCCCAAGTTCTGTGCTGAGCGAGACACAATAGAATAACTTATAACAACAGATTTCCAAGAATCCATGATCGAAGGATTAATTACAAAATTACTGTTACTGTTAGAAAATCAATTAAGGTGCAGCAGAATCCATACCATTAATGTGATGGTGTGTTTGTCAGTCTGTAACATCCTTATATATTCAAAATGTTTAGGTATCTAGTGACTTTGAATCTTGGAAAAGTAATTTTAAGTATAGTTTGAGCGTCACAATGAATTGCTGCGCCGACAATATCTACCTAGCTTACAAAAGATGAAAGAACATCATATTAATAATAATTATGTGGATTTTAGGTTTTGTATTAGGGCTTCTTCCTTACTGTTTAAAATTTTAGTTGACAGGACATAGGTGCTAAGAAATATAAAGCGTTGCACACCTGTTTCCTTGAAGGTGGCCGGTTTGATTGAAACCAGCCGCCAACTAGCAGGGATGATAATGTGCAGTGTGAACCGTACATGAGAGCATTCTCTCTTACTTTATTCTTTTACCCAATGCCATTGGGGTGTATGCCCGACAAGACTTTCTACAGATTCACTGCTTATTCCGTTCCGTACCCTATTACTGAGACTTCGATGTCTGACTGTCTGTCTGTCTGTCTGTCTCCAGGCTGTTACTCAATAACCGCTATAGCTAGACTTCTGAAATTTTGACAGATCATGTATTTGTGTTGCCGCTATAACAACAAATACTAAAAACAAAATAAAATTAATATTTAAGGACCCTATCCCAAAAATTAGCAGGTCCATACAAATATCGACGTTAGACATTAAAATAACATTCAATATCCAAAATTTTTACATAAGTTTTAACCATCACAATAATCGCAAAAGATTAAAAAAATGAAAATGGTTTAATTAGGTACCATTATAGCTAAATACACTGAACTAAGGAAAATAAATAGATACTTATACAAAAAAATTGTTGCTTAGTCCCCTGTACGAAAAGCTAAATATTTTACTTATGTATATAAAAATAAATAAAATTTCCATTTATAAGAAAAATAAGAAACGCTCTCAATTTTCTTCATACATTTTCTTATTTTTCGCCCTATCAAGAACGCGGCGAGCGTCGTAACCGCCACTGTTATACAAGGCAGCGCGCCTGGTATAACAGTGTACCTTGTAAATATGATAAAACTTCACGTACAAGTAAGTTCGTTTAATCATTAATTTTGTATAAGTATCTAAGTATTTATTTTCCTTAGTTCAGTGTATTTAGCTATACTTAATGGTACCTAATCAAACCATTTTCATTTTTTTAAATCTTTTGCGATTATTGTGATGGTTAAAACTTATGTAAAAATTTTGGATGCGGCTATAAATTTTTTATGGTGTAGACGTGGAGATGAATACTTATACTCATGGGCGTACCCAAGTTCTGGGCCAGGGGGGGGGGGCAAATTACCCAGGTTCTGGGCCAGGGGAGGGCAAATTACCCAGGTTCTGGGCCAGGGGGGGGGGGGGGGGCAAATTACGCCCATGCTTATACTTACTTATTATTTGAAACCAAAATATCCTCGCAGTGTGACTCCTAATTCCTTAAAATGGTACCTGAAAATCGCTAATATTTGTGAAAAAATGTGATAGCGTCCGGGGGGCTCCCATTCAACAAACTTAATTTTTTTGACCTTTTTGGCTCGTATATCAATAATGGCAACAGCTAGGCACTTGAAATTTCCACTAAGTATATCCTGAATTTTATCGGTAAACTAATAAATAATTAATAAAAATCGGCCAAGTGCGAATCGGACTCGCGTACCGTTAAAGATCGAAAGTAGGGGAAAAATGTTTTTTTTGTATGGGAGCCCCCCCTTAATTAGGTATTTTATTCTAATTTTATGATAAAATATTAAAGTACACACATAATTGAGAATTTTGTGACAATTTCAAGTGACCTACATGTTACAATTATGGATTACGAGTCAAAAAGGTCAAAAAATAATGTTTGTTGTATGGGATCAATCCATAATAGCTTCATGGATCAATCTGTGTATGAAATAATCGGCCAAAAATCTGTGAAAATTTTTGGCCGATTATTTTTTAAGTAGGTACATAATATTGTATAATTATTATTATACCCACCCAATCAAGGTAAGTAATCTTCCTTATCAGATCAAATAATCATCTTGCATTGCCCTTATCAAACTTGGAAACAACATTTTCTAACGCGGGAACATGTTTATTCACGCTGGGGTCTTTAAAGACCCCAGGTGACTAACCGCGTAATTAAATTCGATTTGATATTTTCATACAGTTTTTACACCAAAATGGATTTCTTTTGTGATATTCCTTGTGTTTTAATAATAAATCAATTAAAATAATTATATTGCTTATAAGAAGTTTTAGATGCACTTTTCCAGAAATGCATATTTTGCTATGTAGACCAAAATGATGATGATTATTTTTGGTGATGATTAGAAACTAATTGTCGGTATATTTACCATACGTTTAAAATATTAGAACAGGAAAATGTATAAAATATATAAGGTTTTGGTGCTGAAAGTTTGTCAATGTTTAACATTCAATAGCTATTATTATTAAGCTAAGTCCAAATAACTAAAGTATTGAAGTTTATATGTTATTTGGACTTAGTTTTTTATATTTCAATCTAAGTTATAGGAAATTTAACTGTTATTTTAGTTATGTATACGTTTTACCACAATTTTAACATAATGTTGATTTTTTTTTTAATTTTCCCAACTCACGGTTTCCACTTGAAATTTTTGACTTCTATTTTTAATTTGTAAGTTTTGGTTATAAGTATTCAAAATATAATTACTTAATCTTTTGATTAAATCTGATTAATATTGAATTAAATAACAATAATTTATAGAAAAAGTTATGAAATATATAAGTTTATGCCATTTTTATGTCATTTAATTTCCGGGCTTTCAAAGACCCCAGGTGACCAACGGCGTGATTTCAAAAGCGCGACTAATCGAGGGTTAAGTAATTAATAAAATACTTACCTAAATCCAAAATTATTTTACCCCTCTACCTTTACGGTGAAAACCACCCTTACTCCAAAGACACACGTTTCAAAAGTTTCCATCGTAAAATTAGTCCAAGAGTAGGTCGCTTATTTGAAAGTTTATTACCGTAAATTTTGTTGCATTAGATAAGCTAATGTTTCATCAAACTCCCGTGCCCTCGAACCACAATTTTGTCCGGTAATTCTATTATCCGATGAATCTATTATAAAGTCGTTTAGTAGCTAATATTATCAACGGAGAGCTGGCGACCAAATCGGTCATGTGGCTTCAGCTGTATTAAATTATTTAAAACTCCGTTAGCTTCTTCCCTGAACAACCTTTTCTGATAATCTGCGTGCTAGCAGGCCGTGGGCGGTGGGTGTGGGACTGTGGGTTTAGTGGGGGTTGGGAAAAAATGTAGCTTCAGCGACTTTAATTTTTTCCAAACAGTTGCTCCGTATTTCCTGTGCACCCAAATTTTTTTTATATCAATCGGGTGGTGGGAAGGGGCTGCCAGGGTTAATTAAAAGTAGGAAAATTACTTATTAGTTATTACTTATTATTTTCATGTAGGCTCAGCTGTGTAATGTGTTGGCTTTTTTGCCAGACAAAGGGAATGTGAAGTAAAACGATCCCTACGGGTCAAATGATCCCTCCCCTTAAATCAGATTAAGCCAGAGGCATCTTTCCAAATGCACGTGAAACGGGTTGCCCATAACCCTGCTAGTTGCCACTTATAGTATCATGGCGATCAGAGCGCTTGGCGAAATTTTATTTAATTTTTAAAAAAAAGTGTCGCTCTGATCTAAATTAAGTTTTTGGACTTTCATAACTTTTTCCGAATTCGTGTTTATTTAAATGTTATTTTGTTATAAGGTATTAATAGCAGTTACCTAATATTTAAACAGTTTTAGATCACCCCACGTGGTATTTGATGGTTGTGTTTTGATCGATTTCTTGGAATTTGGTATATGGGGTGAAATGATCCCTATTTGTGTGTATAAAATGATCCCTGGATATAAAGTAGAAATTGGCGAATATTTTTCTTTTGATGAAATAGTTATTTTATTTTAATTTTATTATTAAAGAACAAATATATTATCAAAGATATCGATTTCAGGAGTCACAACTATCGTGTTTTGCCTTGAGACGGACCGATAAACCGACAGACAGCAAGATCTTAATAAATTTGCTCCCCTTTTTATCCTTTGGCTACCGAAGCCTAAAAAACTTGCTAATAAACTAAAAGATGCGTGTTTCTTTCTTATATGCTTAAATTGGTTATCAATAATAAATATATTATCTCTGGGATTATTTTACCAAAGTTTCAAGGGATCATTTTATACATAGGGGTGTATAAAATGATCCTTTAGTTAAACTTTTACAAAAACCTCTAGTACAAAAAAGTACGAACATATGATAAAAAATAAAGTATGCTATCACGAAGTTTGGTAAATTCACTACATCCAGCTATATAAATATTGCGATTTTTTCCTTCAACTATAGCCATACTTTACATTTTTCCCTTAAGGGGATCATTTTACCTCACCTTCCCCTAGTCCGTATAGTTATGCGTAGTAGCCTGTCGAGAAAGTGGAGAAATTAAAAAGTGGCAACATCGTAGTATCATCCCTTTCAAATCAATCTAATAAAAAAGGAATGACACTACGATGTTGCCACTTTTTAATTTCTTCACTTTCTTTACAGGCTATAGGTACCTACCTAAACATTTTCGATTTTGTTAGTCACAGCGTAACGTTAATGATTAATCGTATTATTAGTACTGTTGGCTGTCTACAAGAATATTACTTACATCAGTTAATTAAACACAAAGAGATATGCATTATATTACTATTTATAGTACATTTCATAAGTACTTTAGATATTGTGTTAGTGGAAACTTATTATTGGCTTGCAGTTTTTTAGAATAGTAAGTTATCCTGCTAAATAGAGCTGTAAGTTTTCTAAATAAAGAAATAAATAAATAAATTTATACTATATTAATAGTACCTATGTACTTAGAAATATTATAATATCCAGGTTACCCTATTGTCTATACAAAGTGTAACAAAACTTAGTGATAAATTATAATATTTTAGGGTGGTGTGTTCCTTGTAGAGAGTTCATTGTGAAAGTAGCAGCGCTGAAATACCATATTTTTTTTACTTTTGTATGGACAAGCGCCGCAGTGTTACGAGTTTCCCATACAAAAGTGTTTCTTTTTTATCTTTAAGTGCTTCTATTTTTACAATGAACTCTGTACAACGAACACCTTAAGGCCAAATCATTATCATTATCACTTAGTTTTGTTTCACCCTGTAATATTTTACTTAATTCTTACTTCTTAGAAGATAATATTCACGTTACTTTGTTTACAAGAATGTTACTTTTAGTAAAAAGTACCATGCCTCCTGTGAGGTTTGAACTCACGACCCCTGGTTTACGAGACCAGTGCTCTACCACTGAGCTAAAGAGGCTCTTGATGGGGTGTCGAAAATAATCGCTTTATGTTGATACTTGGCCCTAGACACTATACTGAAATATGATTGTGGCAACAAAAATAATGCCTAACCAAGTTAACCTTTTACTGATCAGCGAATAAAAAAGTAAAAGACTTTTACTTCTAACTAGACATCATAATATATTGCTTGTGCAATAATTAGTATTGAAACTGTTTTAACTGCCTTTTCCGCGACAACACTAATAACAATAACATTATTATTCGTAGCGTAAAGACCTCAGAAACAAGAAAGCGGCACTTAATTTCAAAACTGAAAACCGGTTTGATCTTAAGTTTTTCTTATTGTGATATGTTATAGTGACAGCACGAATCTTAATATTATGTACCCAATACCCATGCTGCAATCCGCCAAGCCGTTCAGGTTGCGGAGTGTGCCAAACAAACAAACCTATAGCTTCTTCTGACGAAAGTCGGGTAAATAAATGGGTCCACACTTCGATCACTAATATACGGTCCACACTAATTATAGAATTATAGCGATTTACGAGTACATCGATGTCCACACTATGCTTTGTAATTATACAGTTCTAAAATGTTCTGTCTCTGTCGAGACTTCTTACGTTAGAAAGAGATGCAAAACATTATAAATATTTTATGAGTAGGTATAAAGTACATGGGTATATATTACCTTAATGTTTACCCATGTACTTTATACCTACAACCCATGTTTATGAGACTATTTTCTTTCATCCCCTTTTTGTGTAATGAATATCACATTTCAAAAGGAAGTATCAATATTATAGGTGTCCCATAATATTTGACTTCACACTTATTATAATATTTTTAATTAAAGTATAGAATCATAACATTAAAGGCGGCTTAAATTAAATTTTCGAGGGGCGCTGGCTTCGTTTTAATTAACTCGTAAATTTTCCACGGGATTATTATTTTGATTGTTTTTTTGTTATAATATAATTATATTGTAGCGTGTAATGTTAATATTGTTCTTATCATAGTACGCAGCCCCTCCACGTTGGCCAGTGATGCGCAAAAGATTGTACCGTCGAGGAAATTGATTCCTAGGCAGTTGACGGACCTACATCATTTTGTCGGCTTATGTCAATTCAATGTTAGCTGTGATCGGTCGGATGGATTTGACGACTAACCCAAAAAATCAAACACCGTCCTTCTCTCCTCACACTCACGCCCGTCTTTCATATTATTATGCCAGGTGAAAAAGGACGACGCGGAATCATCGCCAAGTTAGTTTTTTTCTTAATAACTCGATAAATATACAATATTTAAAAAATCCGCCAGCTCAGTGTCTCAATGATAGAATTTTATACAAATATTAACTTAGTTTAATGCACTGTTATGGCAATATATTATTAAAAATTCGTGAAAATTAGATGCATCCTTGTGATTTTGTTTTATCGAGAAAATTTTTAGATATCGTGTTTTCGCTCAGTTTAAATTCTTGGAAATGTAATGTAGTATCTACGTTTAAAAAATTAAACGATTCGGGGCTTATTTTCAATTATAAAAATGAATTATAAAATCGAAAATTTAGGGCTAGTCACCCCCTTAACCAAATTACTTAGGTCCGTCTTCAATTTCTTATGATGATTTATATTATGACAGTATTTTTAGAGCTATATTATGACAGTATTTTTAGAGCTATATTATGACAGTATTTTAGAAGCGAGCCCCCCCCCCCCCCCCCCCCCCCCCAGTACGCCCATACTTACTGTAGTGCCTGGGACGAAATTTTAAATGTCCATACGGACATTTAAAATTTTAAAATTCGACGTCGACATTTAAAATTCGGTTGCCCAAGCACATACGGCATTCTCCCAACCTAGTTGGTCTAGTACAGAGGAACGATTAGATCAGTACGTATAGGTACAGGCCGTATAGAATATTAATTATTATACCAACACTTGTAGTTATAGTCTGTCAAAAAAGTGAAGAAATTAAAAAGTGGCAACATCGTAGTGTTGATTCCTTTATGTAAGGTTTATTTCTATGAAATTAAAAGGTTTTTGATTTATTTTTATATTTCAGTTGTTTTAATGAAAGTTAGAGTTAGCTAGATCTCGATCAAACCAATTAAGTTAGAGGGGGGCGGGCGACACACATTTTACCATTTTACCACTTTGGAAGATTCTCTCTCGCAAACTATTCAGGTTAGAAAAAGATTATATTAGAAACCTGAATATGATTTTTGAAGACCTATCCATAGATACCCCACACGCATATTGTGTTAGGTGAATTTTTTTTTGTTTCAATTGTATCCCCTAAAATTTTTAATAATTTTTCCATTTTTGTATCAAAATCTTAATGCGGTTTACAGACTACATCTACTTACCAACTTTCAATAGTATATGCTTTTATAGTTTCGGAGAAAAGTGGTTGTGACATACGGACGGACAGACAGACATGACATAAATAAGGGTTCCGTTTTTTGCCATTTGGCTACGGAACCCTAAAAAGGGATGACAATACAATGTTGCCACTTTTTAATTTCTTCACTTTTTTACAGACTACACTACGAAGATCTATGAGTATGCTACGCCGTAGAGCCCTCTACGAAAATATTTAAACGAAAGAAAAAAAAAACAAATTCGTACGTGGATTTACTGACGGCCGCACTAAGATAATAACAATTATTAAAGTTTAGTTTAATGAAGATTAGGACTTGATTACTCTATATTATGTATTTTCTGTTAAACTCGTCATGTGTTTAAAGTGCGTAAATAATTTAAAATGTCTAATAGCGACCGTCATAGACTTTAAATATTGATAAAAAAGTACACAGTTATATACATGACCTACAAAATCGACAAACAGCATACAAACATAAAAATTGAAGATTCAGATCTGATTTTAGATTTTCATAAAATTGATTTAAAAATCATAATCTTTATATAAATACGTGAGCCAAAAACTTTGTATCCCTTTTGACGATAAATGGGGAAACGTAGGTGAATGAAATTTTGCACAATTATAGTTTATATGGTGAAGGAGTGCATCGAGGTAATATTATTTTAAAAGTATGCTTGTATAATACATTTTTTTAACAAATAAAACATTACACACACTACAACACACACACCTAGGAAAATGACAGATTTTTGAGTGACAAGCCGATACATACGAATTATACTCTTTTATTTATGGTTGAAGTCTGTTGACACTTGACAACAAGGTGACAAATTGAAAATGATTTTTTTTTATTGAATCATAGATACTGTTAGACAATGCTTACACGGCCAGTCTGAGATCAGCTGAGTCCCAGAGACAAGAGTTGAAAAAATATGATAAAGTCAATATTTTTTTACAAAATATAGGTAGTTGTCCTAATGCCGTTGGAACTAAGATCGAATTTCGACCATTGGGCGATCTCTAGTAACCTTTTAAATAGCTTCTTCTGCCTGAGTAAAAGTAAACAATAACAAATGAAAAATGCAATACACTTTGTCAGTTTAATATTATAAACTTGTAACGGTAGTCGTATCCAATATAAACCTCTGAGAGTAATACAAAGTACAAGCTGTCTCAGTACCGACTCAAAAGTGCTTCCTATGAACGGTGTGTGGTGTAAATAGAGAAGAGAGCGACCCTTATCTTAGTATGTCAACAAATTTGACGACCTCTGTGGCTCAATTGGTTGAGTGTGTGGCAGCTCAAGCCGGGGGTCGCGGGTTCGAATCCCGCCGACGGAACAAAAAGTCTTCAATGTTCCTGGATTTGGATGTGTATTAAATATGTGTATGAAATAATAAAAATCTTAAATATACTTAGTATAAACGTATTAAATATAATATGTCCGTTGTTTGGTATTTGTAACACAAGTCCTTCAGGTACTCAGCACGGGGCCAGACTTACGTGGTGTGAATCGTCCATAGATAAAAAATATATACAAAAGTGGCACAATATTAACTCTTACAGATTTAGAATAGCCACGCACCGTAGAAAAGTGTAGGAATAAAAACACTAACGGATTTTAGGAACAAACTGCCTTGTCCTTTGCCAATCTACTACGACGCGGAATTTCACATTTTTTGGAGATAAAGACAGATCTGCTACCACATAGACAGAATGAATAGATATCTTACAAAACAATTTTGTATAATAACCTATTATTCCTCAGTAATTAAACGTGTCTTAAGGGGGCGACTAACCCTAAAGTGTCGATTTTATAATTCATTTTTATACTTGAAAATAATCCCCGAATTATCTCATTTTCTAAAATTAGATACTACATTATATTTCCGAGAATTCGATCTGAGCAAAAACACGATATCTTAAAATTTTCTCCATAGAAAAAAATCACAAAGAAGCATCTAATTTTCACGAATTTTTCATTTATTGCCATAACCGTTTTTTTTTTATGAAATAAGGGGGCAAACGAGCAAACGGGTCACCTGATGGAAAGCAACTTCCGTCGCCCATGGACACTCGCAGCATCAGAAGAGCTGCAGGTGCGTTGCCAGCCTTTTAAGAGGGAATAGGGTAATAGGGGTGGGTAGGGATGGGAAGCGAATAGGGGAGGGTAGGGAAAGGAATAGGGTAGGGGATTGGGCCTCCGGTAAATACAATGTGTTAAAATATTAACTTAGTTCAATACTAAGTTAATATTTTAACACATTGTATAAAATTCTACCATTGAGAGATCGACCTAGCGGATTTTTAAAATGTTTTCTATTTATCGAGTTATTGAGAAAAAACTCATTTAGCGATGAATCCGCGTCGTCCTTTTTCACCTGGCATATGAAAAACGGGAGTGAGTGTGAAGAGAGAAGGACGATGTTTCATTTTTTGGGTTAGTCGCCCTCTTAAGTCCAATTTCAGAGGTTTAGTTCGTCTCTTCTCTATCGCTTCTGATTAGCTAAAGTAAAAACATTAATAAAAAACCTCTATTGAAAGGCGTATTTGTTAGGTTTCAATCAATGTAATATGTATTACGCTACTTTGAATGAATATACTCCTAAACAAAAGCTTATGCCGATAAATAATTGTTAAACTCTCTACCACTTATCCCTTACCCCAACTCCTTTAGCTGGTCCCAGGTCCTCAGAACTAATCCTATTGGCTTACGTCCTTTATTGTGCACTTAGTCCATCCATTGTGCTCCTGGGTCTAGGATTAATTGTCTATTTTGACCATGTGAGGCAGAACCGTCCATACTGGGTGGTATCGGATGAACTTTATACTAAATAATCTCATTTAAGTAGCTAACTGCCGCACTTAGTGTGAATACTTTTCAAAATTCTTCTAACAAATCGAAATTCAGACCTTTCGTTTTCACTTGAAAACAAATAAAAATAGTTGAGTCTTCGTTGCAACAGGCTTTTCGTCTTGTCATCTTTTATATTATGATAGATGTTACCCTACCTTTTATAGCCCAAGAGCCACGGGACAGCCAGATTTTCGTCTTTTATAAAGCTGAAAGTTTTCCGAAATCCCAGCATCTATGGGGTGTCGGTCGCGGTTACTTTAGGAGGAATCCAGTTTAGAAGGTCTACCTTACCTTCGATAAAGTTTAAAGCTCATTTTATTATCTTATTTTCTTAGGGATAGCTATAGGAATCTCGTCTCACACTGCCAGACACTTATGACAGTTGCTTCACACTGCCAGACAACTTCAATGTATAATACAGGAAAACTTTTAGCTTTTATAAAATGACTAGACGATACCCGCAACTCCGTTGCGCCAAAACTTGTTTATCGCGCGGGAACAGTAAAATTTTCCAGAATAAAAAGTAGCCTATGTCCTTTCCCGGGACTCATAGTATCCCCATACCCAGTTTCAGCAAAATCGGTTCAGCGATTTGGGCGTGAAGAAGTAACAACAGACAGACAGACACACTTTCGCATTTATAATATTATAGTATAGTATGGTTTTTTTTTTATTATAAAATTGGGGCCGTCTATGGACTGTTCGTCCATATCCTTTTTTTGTTATTTTATTATTTAGATTTTTCGCACCAAGGATAATTGAAATAATATAGTAAGTATAGTATGGTTGAAAGTCTGGCTGTCGCTCGCTGGCTCTCACTCTAATAGTTTGCACGGGTAGCGTCAGCTTTTTATAAGATCAGGGCGAATTTGAGCCCCGCTACTTTTATTTGGTCACGTTCTGGGCGAGTTTATTTAGTCTTGTTACATGTTTACGGAGGGAAAAGGTAAAATCTTGTAAACACGTCACGAGTTTTTATAACGTCTTAAGTAACATCGTGGTTTCTATAAAATTGTAAGCGTTTTATATTACCCTACATTGCTTTAAAAAATATTTACGTCAGTGTTGTCGCTTTTATAATTTGTTATGTTACGTTTTGTATATTAAAAAGATAAAACCAACTTCAAAATTGCACTCAAAATTTCCTATCTCAAAAACTACCGAACCGATGTTGATGAAACTTGCAGTATTCCCTAAGTTGAACAATACCTAATACATACATATTACATATACATACAAGATACATACACTTTTGAAATTTGGCACATTTATTCAGAAGCTGATATTAATTAATATACGAAAACTGGGCAGTTCTGGAAATATTATTACACACACACGGGTCGAATTGATGACCTCCTTTTTTAAGTCGGTTAAAAATAAACAAGTTGGTAGTGTTGCTCATATTATGTACCATCGAAGAAATTGATTCCTAGGCAGTTGACAGACCTACATCATTTAGTCGGATCATGTCAATTTAATGTTAATTGTGATCTGTCGGTTGGGTTTGACGTAACGCGACCAAACTACGTAGGTCCCCCATTTGCCTAGGAATTAACTTCTCTGATAGTACAAGATATTTCACACACTGTATGACCTTCTCTTTTTCAGTAAGATATAAGTTAGTATATTGAATTTGCCACAAAATATGCCGTCCAAATTCATTGTACCTTTGACTTATCTAAGCATGATCCTTATTTAATTTGACATAGGGGTCCTGCCAAAGGTGAAATAAATTCCAATCGGCTGTACACGTAGCATGTAAATCGGCCGTGTAGGATTCTTTTCACGTTCGGCCCAGCGGCCATTTTTCTTCGCGAAGTTCTAAATTCAAACGCGAACAATCGTGCGACCACACATCACTGACAATACCTGCAGGGCTGTGAATTTTTTTTCAATTCATACCGCAACACGACGCGTAGATGCATTTCTAAATTTGTACTGAATTGACACATTTCAATTGCGTGACACGTCTTGCAAATCTGTCAAATCGATACAAATTTAGAAATGCATCTACGCGTCGCGTTGCGGTCTTATTGACCCTATAAGTCCCTTGCTCCGTTAAAAAGTTTTGCTGATTACGGGAGTGCCAGCAGAACACACTTTTTCACATGCTAATTTTCCAAAACTAGCCCGGGGATATTACTTTCTCACCTACGCCACGCCGGCGCTCTACTTTCTCTTCTTTTTAAATACAATGTATTAAACAAAAGTTTAATACATTGTATTTAATAATATGCAAATATGTAACTGATATTATGATTATGAATTTAATATGAATAAAACAATATATTTATGACATACGCGCCAACCCTACCTGTGTGTAGGCGGCTTTGTTATCTCAGTGAAATAATATATCGCAGGTGCCTTATCAATATTTATATTAACCGCCAAACATTTACAAAACTCTTGAGTTAAATTTAACCCTGGGTTAAATGTCATATTATCTCTCTGGTTCATCAAGGCTTACTTTAGCTTTGATTAACTTTAACCCTCATTAGCATTAGTGGGTCTTGTGTTATTTCTGTATGTTTTAACTGCTAACCCATCAATCCCCAAGCGGAAATTTGTGAACAAGGTTCGTATACCTAATTATATAACAGCTAGTACATGGTTTGTATATTATACAACATTAAGGGCTTGTTTCACCACTCCTGATAAAGTGCTGGACAGGCTATTCACAACTTATCTGACAGATACTCCATACTCCATCTGTAAAAAAAGTTGTGGATAGCCTATCCGGCACTTATCAGGATGTGGTGAAACAGGCCCTTATTTACTTTATTATACAAAATTAGTCGTGGAAAAATCAAGTTACAGCATAAAAAACTGAATTAGGTAAATGCCAAACAGGCACAATATGTTGGCACTTGGCAGCCATATGCCATTATTCGCAAATGAGTCTCATTACCCGCCTAGTGCGAGTGCCAATGCCATATCCGCATCCGTTCCAAATTCGAAATGTCAATACGGAAACCTATTTAGTGTTGAAAAATGATGTAACAAAATATTTGTGTGCGCTTAGAGGAAATAAAATATGATTGGTTTTTTTGTGAGGCTAACAAGCAGTTGAAAAGCAACTTCTTCTGCTCTATCTAGTGCATCTCCCGTGAAAATCCTTCTTTTTTTAGCCGTCGGCTAAAAATACGTTTGAGATAGATAGCAGGGGAGCCTTATTTATAATAATTATTATGGCCAGTATGGATGTGTTGGATGAATTCGGAGAACTTAATATACAGATCTGTATGAACTTAATATACATATCTGTGGAGAACATAATATTAGGTATGTTCTCCGCATTCATCCAATCCAATCCATAATATTATACTAATTAACAGAGTCAAGCGTATAGTCATACTAGACTGAACTACATGTAGAGATGGAATATCTCTAATGTAGTTCTGTCTAGTGTTCCGTCAGTATTAATTACTCCTGGACGGACAGTGTTTCTCAGAGTTTGTCAATAGAGAACCAGACTAGTGTGTATAATTGAAATAGCTGTATGTATAAGAGTATTATATTGAACTAGCTGTCCCGGCAAACGTTGTTTTGCCATATATATTTTTTTTGGTATGAAAAATAGATGTTGGCCGATTCTCAGACCTACTCAATATGCTCACAAAATTTCATGAGAATTGGTCAACCGTTTCGGAGGAGTATGGCAACGAAAACTGTGACACGAGAATTTTATATATTAGATTAAACATAGACGTATATAATAAACAATAAACTCTTACCCTCTCTGGGCCTTTGAAATATGACATTGACATGTTTTATAGCGTAAAGAGGTAAAATACAGACACACCCTAGAATTTTTTGTTAAGTTAAGTTTAGTTTGAGATAGTATAATATTTAATATTTCTCGTCACGTCACCTTATATTATAATTACTATACGCATGAACGTACAGTGTTTCTTAAAGTTTGTTGTAGTTTATTTATAGCTGAACCAAATAAAAAATTGTATAATATTTTCAATGAATAGCTTTATGAATTGTGTTAAAGTTTGTATCATTCCATCAATCAATCCCCTTACAAATTATATTTGTAAAAAATGATTTAGCACGTCATACATTTTCGATGCATGGTAAAAGGAGCGGCCGATATTATTCTCTCTTCTCTCTGCTTTCTCTTTCGATCCTGCTGTTTCTCTCTCTGAATATAACAATTAATATCGGGGCTAATGAATCCTAAAAGTTTGAGAAGCACCGAGGTGCCTCTGAGGATACACCAGGGGCTAGAAAAATGAAAAAAAAGTACGTGTAATATCCATAGCTCTCCCTTACCTCAAGCCTATACCGCAGAACGCGATAGAGACAACTGCAGAAAATCAACGATTCGTTGTCCCCTGATTCCTTCCCCAAAACTTAACCGATTTAAGTACTTTTTTCATTAAAGATTAAAGAAAGGCTTGAGCTGTGTGTGTTCCTATGTTTTTTTTGTATAATGTAGCCAAATCTGTTTTCTGCATGTTTGTACACAGCGGAAAGTCTGGCCATTTTTGGGTTTTTGAACGTTCATATCTTATTTAATAATTAAATTATGAAAAAAAAAGAAAACATAGGGACATTGTATTAGTGGCCGTAGATATTCAGAAAAAAATTATAACTGTACTAGCATTATCCAGGGAGGAAACAGGGGACAACGTATGTAAGGAAACAAGGGCGGTGTGGACTCCTCTTAAAAATAAAATAAATAAATAAAGCTTTATTGAATTCCATACAGTATTGAGTTTACATAAAAAAATAATTATTATAAAAAGTTTTCTGCATGTCAATTATTATAACAAAAAACACTCTTCTTAAATGGCAAAATTTTATTTGACGCAACGGCATGCCCGAGTTGCTGTTTTGTTTTAAATTCTGCCAACACCTGGAGCGCAACCCGTTGTTTTTTTAATAATATTGAGTATGTTATTAAAAGGTGAATCGTAAAAGTTTGAGAAGCGCCGAGGGGCCCCTAATTGTCGGGGCGCTAACTGCGTTAAATGGCAAAATTTCATTACGTAGAATTACCCTCGTCGGGAATATTACGATCGAATACGATTCTTTTACCCACTGATTTATTGAAGGTCTTTAGTCGAGACGGGAGGAGAGGCGATTTCGAAATAAAATAATTATTTAATTTTATACAAGTCATAAGTCATAACAATATTATGATCTATGCTTTAAATGTATGGTTAGAGGGAACTGATTTTATAGTGAGTATATTAGATGGTCAGGCTTTGAAATTTTTTCCTGAATATCTATGGCCACCACATGGCCACTATTATTAGCATGTCCCTATGTTTTCTTACTTTTCATAATTTAATTATTAAAAAATATAACATGAACGTTCAAAAACCAAAAAATTGCCACATTTTCCGCTCAAACATCCAGAAAACAAAGGCTAGATTATATAAAAAAACATAGTAACACAGCTCAAGCCTTGCTTTAATTTTTAATGAAAAAGTACTTAAATCGGTTAAGTTTTTAAGAAGAAATCAGGGGACAACGAATCGTTGATTCTCTATTCTTTTATTAGATCAAGCTGTAGTTGCTCTATCGCGCTCTGCGAGGGGAGGCTTGAGGTTACGGTGGTGCGTAAGGTGCGTCCTGGGCGGTGGCCCAACCGTGCCCCCCTAAAGCCGCCACTGAAAGGTAGCATATTATAATATTATTGATGCGCAGTACTAGAAGAAGAGATTACTTCCTCGCCTATACCGCGCTGGCAGCCTACACTCCGTCTTACGAATTTTCAATCAGGTTATCCCGACATTGGTTAACATTTTTAACTATCCCAATGGAAGTTTTCACTTCAAAAACTATTCCTGTCTATATTTACCCTATACAAAAGGCAATACACCTAGCTATTAATTAGTATAGACAAAGTTGTAAATGAAATACCCATTTCCAACTCGAGATACGCTTCATACAAAACTTTGTATAAGTCCGACTGTATGAGCATTTTAATTAAGTTCGTACAATGATGCTCGGTAGTTGTACTGACAGTGACGTTATATTGGTATTTGGTGCCTTTGTTTAAACGAGCATTACTATGTCCTATAAAATGTTTAATCGAATTTATTTAATTTAAACGCCTATTTATCTAGACAAAAAGATATTTTGTGTGACATCTGGAACTTGTTACTACGGCACTCAGAGACGAATAATAATTATTTAACTGTAATTAAATAATTAAGATAAACCCAAGTAAAAATCTTCATTAAATGTCTCTGAGTGCGCCAGTTAAAATTCGTGGTACCGATGCAGTTTGAAGTTGTTTGACATCGTCAGGGCCCGATCTAGCAATTTAGCCGCTCCGGGCAAAGATCATTTTCGCTGCCCTTTATAAAAAACCGGCCAAGTGCGTGTCGGGCCACGCGCAATATAGGTTTCCGTAGTACCGCTAGTTTTTGATAATTCTTGTATGGTCAATAAATGTACATTTTTAACGTCTTTTACACTACTAATAACTTCATCTCAGTTACGTTCAAAGGAATTTGAACGAAAAGTTCCTTCATACTTCGCCGAAAAAATTGTTTTTAGTTGATCGACTATTACTCAATAACTTATGAAGTCTTCGTTGCCGTCAATTTTTATAATAGAATATCATAGTTTGCCGTGATATTTTTTTCTTTTAAATTCAGCATATTACCTACTCCCGTGAATTTTTCCACATTTCCAGAAGCTACCGTTAAGCTGGTAGATGGGGGGGGGGGGGACACTGAACTCTAAAGATTTTTTCCGCTTTGAAACTTCATATTTCACAAATAGATCCCTAAATCGGAAAATGATTTATGAATACTCGCAATCATAATAATAGCAAATATAATAATAAATAATAAAAATAGCAAATAAAAATCATATCCAACGACACACGGTGGGGACGGGAGAAAAAAAATCATCCCCGCTTGATGTGTAGGGGACGGTACCATAAAAAAATATGTTTTTTTATACCATTTTGTCGACATCATTAATATGTGCATTCATGACAAATTACAGCTTTGTAGGTCCTATTGTCTCTGAGCAAAACCGCGGACAGACGGACGGGCACACCGAAACTATGTATAAGGGTTCCTTGTTGACTACGGAACCCTAAAAACCATATAATTAAGTCATGAGCTAGTTTAGTTACAAGATAATAGGTGAGAATATTGAAGTAAAATACATAAATATTTCCACTATCCATTATCCAACCTGAAGTAAAATCTCCTTGATCTCCTTGAGTGGTGGTCATGGCTATGTTGGAAGATAGGAATAAGTGGGGAAAGGCACAATATATTTTATTAGTAATATTTTCAGACTTTGGTACTAGTCACACACAAGGGTAGGGTTGATTCAGACCGCAACGCAATTTAGAAATGCATATCTATGCTACGGCATAGATATGCATTTCTAAATTTAATATTTATATGGATTTGACTAGTTTTTTTTATTCATAGGATTTGACAGATTCACAAGATGTAGGTACCTCTCTCGCAATTTAAATCTGTCGAATCTATACAAATTTATGCCGCGCCTCGCCTGGACCCGGGGGTATCATAGGGGTTACTCCTTGGACCGTATTATAAGACAATTTTGTACGGTCTGTGTTTTCATCAACATATATTACATTACTAAGTCTTCACAATATTTTATTCATGTATATAATATATTCGTCTCATTCTCGCAAACTCTAATGTAAATCAAGCCTTAATATTGATAAGTATTGGCCTACGAATAACAACATACTACAGAAGAGTAAGTAGTTACTGAGTTCAAAAAATGCATTCACGATATGCACACCTAGGTTTGCATTTCGTTCTGGTCCCTTTGACCGGCAGGTTGTGGAGGGAGTTATATTGTGTCTAAAAGATCCAGGACAGCACTCCGCAAACGGCTGATGGCAAGTCGCTGGTGGTTTTGGTGGGTAGCTTGCTTCAGCTCAACTGAGGTCTGCCGTCTGAGGCACACCAACCCTGGGCATTAGTCATAAAGCATTTTATACTTAATGTTGGTTGTCAAACTCGGGACGGTCAGACAATTTTTGTTGCCCTTTATTTGTTTCATCAACGAGCCATATTTAAGAAATCAAATGTATGAGAGGTACAGTTCTATATTATGTACTTTATGTTTCGCGGGCTTTATCAATTCACAGCGATTCAGTCGAATTGACAACATTAACAATTCCATTTGGGGCTGAATCTTTAATGGAGGAGCCCACAGAGGCTGCCATTTTGTTTATTTTGCTGTGAATTACACCGTTAACATTAATTTGTTATTCATGGCTGTTTATTCAAAAATATATTGCAGTATATTGCACTTAATGTCGAACGCAACTTTGTTTTCCCAGCATTTCGGTCCGCGAGAACCGTACTATTCGGTATTAGAAAGCCATCCTAATTTCATGTCTTCACGCTGTCTCCACTCCGTGAAGTGACAACAGGTAAACACACATTTTGTCCTTAATATTAGCTAGTATTGTTAATAAGTATGTAAAATGACACAGTCACTACAATTACTTTTATAGATTATCTTATAGAAATTTTAACTCAATAAATTACGGATTATGTTCCTAAAAATTAAGTAAGTACGTACTTGCTATTCGCTATTTCAAACTTATAGTGTCTACGAATAATAAAAACTATTTATTATTCGTAGCTTATAGTCAAATGTGTCAAAATTTTGTCTCATAGAAAATTGATTTTCGCTTTGATTACGATTTACGAATAATATTATAAATATAAATATAATACCTTGTAAAGGAGCTTCTTAAATAGATTAGTATTGAGGACTTGTAAATGAAAAAGGACATGTACAGTAATCAAATTTATTGTCAATCTGTTTAATATTTACAAAAAAAAGCACAAATAAAATATTATTACAATTACAGTAAATTATTGTAACACGGTACAGTATTAAAGATGATAGCAATAACAAAATGACATAGCCCTAGCATATTAGCCGAGTAAAAACAACAGGCGAGAACGCTTTTCGTGACAAAAATAAGTACTTGAGTTTGCAATTAACAGCTTTCTTACTTGAATTTTACAACATTGGAGTGATAAGTTTTGTTGTCTTGTCACGTTGCAATATCGATTGACCCTAAGACGTCTGCTGGAAAAAATGTATTGTTCTTACGATGGCTCGCACGTCGCATAGCTACCTCGAATATGCTAGAGCCCATCGCGATATTGAAAGAATAGGAATGTGACTAAAGAGTAAGTTAAAAATGTAAAGCTATTATAGCTCATCAAAGAGGTTTTAAAACAATTACAAACAAAAGTAAAGGCCGGGCCTCTTTTCTCGAATGTAGCCTCTTATTCGAATTTTAAATGGAACCCCAGGTATGATTTCAAAATCATTTTCCCTTCACCAAAATTTAATATTTGAAGTAGAAATTATTTGATTAAAATTTATCCGATCTCATTTATTATTTGTCAAATGAGTATTCGGAGCTGGTGATATTCAGAGTAGAGTTAAATACTCGACTAATTCTGAATTTAAAGAGTTAAAGTCAGGTACGACTCTTCGTTTATTTTTTACTTAAATATGTTTCTTGCTTTGGCGCAAAAAATGGTTTTATGTGCAACAACCATACATTTTGTTTAAATAAAATCTTCCATGTCCTTTCCCGGGATTAAGTAAATATACTATTAGTCCCAAAAAAGGACATAGGACAAATTTTCGTTTGCGACAGTATGCAAGGGTTCTGAACCGTGAACGAACAACACTGAAATTGCCCTCAACATTTACTATTAAATTAAATATATATTTTACAAAACAACAAACGATTAAATAAGTACCGCGTTCCTAACTATAGCTAGAGCCTGGTCGCCGAACACGTAGAATTAGTTTTTCGACCTATCGCTATTCTTCCCTTTCTCTGTTTCGATTCGAATGCAATTGAACGTGTAAAGAGGCAAACAGCAACAGGTGAACGACCGAAACTCTACATATTCAGTGGCCAGGATATACAGTATATAATACAGTATAGTAAAATGCATATTAAACATAGTCTACATATCACCTAGGTTTAGCAGAAGGCTCAATATATCTAAGCATTCCTATGATATGAATTTGCTTATAGTTTTGATATCCATGAGATTAAAAAACAAAAACTACGATATAATGATTTATTCCTAAGTATTATTACTGCCTTAAAATAACATGATGCATAGTTCAGCAAGTCAAAAATGGCCATTTGAAGTGAATCATAAGAAATAACAACTTTTGTTTGTGTGATGTTTCAAATAATGATTCACACTTAGCCATAAAGACCTGTAGGAAGAACACATCAAATATAATAAGAGGCTCTTAAACTAAGATGATAGTAACATCACAGTATAGACACAATTAGTAAGGTAACTCTGAACTAGCTCTACACTGATACAAGGATTTATTTTCGCGCGGACTGATATAATAATAATTAAGATGTTTTGCTCTATTAAGTTTGCCGATATCACGGCTATGTGTGCGTGCTGAAGATGGTATAAACTATAAAGATAAACTACTAAGTATAATTATACTTATACTGTGGCGTCCTGCAGTAAAATAATATAGGTATACAAAAGTTTCAAAGCGACAACACCTAATAAGACAACATTTAACAACAATATAAATAATTCTTAATATAAATTATTAATAGGAATAATTTACATCCTTAAATGTAAATAAAATTCGTCCTTAAGTTGGTTTTACATACAATTAAAGGCACTGGTTAATAAAAATAATATTGGTGTTACAATTACACGTCTTGTAGTTAACATGATAGGGAAGAAAGCGGGACTTTTTAGAAAAATCTTAGAGAGAGGTTTTTAAGGACTCTATATCCAGGTCGCCGATCGGTCAGGTCGGACTGATCGCAGGCCGATCCGACCAAATATTGTGCGTTCCACCTGTGAATGCATAATCGGCCTCCCCATATGATATCATGGGGGCCTTAAAAGCCTCTCATTACATTGGGCTACCATGGAAAATGCTAATTTTAAAGGTGCGGCAACTCAGGCTTAGACATCAAATTGGATACCGAAACCAACGTCATTGTTAGATATGTTTAACAATGCCTGGGTTCCTAAATAAAACTCAGTATATCGGCTAGTGCTCAAGACGTCATCTCTGACGCCATATTATACTGGTGAGACAAGTGTGACGTAGTATAAAGGCATCTCAACAAAGTCATATTTTGCTTCATTATGTTACTGGCGTGTATTTCGAGAATAGTATGGCGTTGAATTTATACGTCATAAGCACTGGCCATGTCACTGTTGTATTTTTCGGAACATACCCAATATTAATTTATTTTCAAGTTATAATTAAGACAGACTTTATGCTGCCTTAGTTATTAAAAAAACGCTTTCTTTACGCAGGTAAAAATTGGCAGTGGCCACTTTTTGGGAAGTTTGAGGTTACACTTATTTATACATTTGAGTCAAATCCGTAGGTGCGTTTGCATGATTTTATGTACATTTATAATAACTTACTTATAAATTACAGGTAACATAAAACCGATTTAAATATGCAATATAAGTACGTCCATTTAAAAAGCATTCATTGATGGTTTTAAATTTTACCCATCGTCTTCGTTCAAATTGTACTGAAACACTAATTTTACAAATAGATTATTAATAAAATATAATATCAAATGAAAACTGCAGTAACTAGCTTATTATTCTAGTATTAATCATCCGTTGTAAAACAAACATTTTAGCTTAATATTTGCAATGAAGATAAAAGTTAATATTAAAAAATGGATAAATGGACTTACTGTCTACACACCTTGACTGTTCACGCTGACTGCTTTGCAACTGCACATTTACTGCCTTAACAAAATAGCTTAAACTACCCTTAGTTCTAATCGTAGTGATGTAGAGTATATGTATTTAGGAGTTTTGGATGGAATAAATATAGGACCCTGATTGGAGGTTTGGATAACATTGGATTATATTAATTTAATAACTATGACGTTACTAGATGAAGATGCCAAATAAATATTAATAAAACCGAAAACGACATACTGAAAATCTATTTTAAGCTCTTGCAACCTTTAATACATCAAGCCCCATACGCTCACCGGTGAACGAGACACAATAGAATATCTATTGTGTCTCGTTTTCCCACGATCGAATTAACGAGTTAACGAGGTTAAAAATTCGAATATAAATTCCACCTAATAAATACAATTAAAATTATGTAACTAGACATTAATTTAAAACAATATAAATAGGAAAGTAGGTATACAAACTTTTTTTTAAATTCTCATGTGATTGTGTATTTTTTTAAATCGGGCTTTTGCCCACCACACATTCCCACCACTGTATCTCCTGTGTCAAAATTGTGATTGTGTATTTGCTTTCTAATGTATTTCATCGGAAATAACGGAAAAAAGACAAAATATGAATTTATATTTTATTCCTACAATTTGGTCATTGATGGACTGTCCTAGAAGGATGTTATGAATGTACTATGTATGGATGTTTTGGCACGCTCTAGGGCCTAAACAGTTCGAGCTTAAGAGGTATCAATAAGTTTGTCTTGGTCGTAAGCTAGTAAAGCCACTCTACGATGGTCCCATGATGGACAAAAACAATCAATCACGACTGTTTAGTCTTTAATTACCCACGATCGACGTAGCTTGTAACTGCCCAATCGTGGTCGTAATTTATCCATCATGGTTCAATATGAAAGGCTATAAAACTGGGTTTATTGTTTTCTTAAAAAATGTTAAGGTTAGAAAGCTTTGGTATATTTGGATACTATCAAAAGTTCTTACGTATTTAGTAATATCTATTAATAATTTCAATCCGTGAATAACAGTGGTTTCACGCCAAACATAACACCGCCATTTGCAAAACAACTTGACAGCTTTATCTATTAATGCTATCAATCTTGATATAGTTGGTATGGATGTCTGTTTCTCTATTTAGTTTTACGTTTCGTTACTGATGACGCGCGATGCAGCAGTGCATTTAAATGATATTTAAGTTTAGAATTAGTCACACCTTAACTTCGCTATTCGCTCGATTAGGTAATTGATAACTAAAGTCAGAGAGTCCTATGCAGATGGGGGATCTACGTAGTTTAGTCGCATTACGTCAAAACCAGCAGACAGATCACAATTAACATTACATAGACTTGATCCGACCAAATAACGTTGGTCTGTCAACTGACTAGGAATCAATTTCCTCTTTAAATATTTATTTTTTTATATTCTGTCTACTGATTTTAACCCTTAATGATAACATTCACTTCTAATAATCGAGGGAAAAAAAAAATCATTTTTCGTTTCTGTGAAGAGAGTGATAAACGACCAGCAATTTTTTGTAAAACGTTCACAAAGGACACGATAATACACAAAAGAGTTTCGTTTTTGTAATTTGTAAACGACACGCATATATTTTGGCACGAAACCATCAATTCACAATATCGACTTAACCCTAATATACATTTTGAATGGTCCAAAAACGTTAAGCAGTTGTATCTCATTATAAATTAGTATTGCTGTTACATCTTACGCTAGTATAGAGGAAAATACTGTATTTCATACGCCTTATTTAAACCTACGTTATAAAAAATTGGCACAAAATCCTAATGTGTCAGTAGGTATAATTAATTTTGAATTAATTATAAGGATCACCCATCCCTTACCCTTTGGCTTAAGTAGCATTAAAAGTACGACCTGTCAGCTGTCAAAGTGACATTTGTACGTTTTTAATTATACTAGCGTCCCCGCTTGGAATGTCCTACACAAACACGGGGCCTTCGCTCTCCACTCACAGGACGTTAAGGTTCTCACAGTTTTTGAATTTGGAATCCTCTTTGCCGAAGATCCAGGTTAACATTTGGCGCGCTTTCATGCTGGCCCTCACTACGCCTCGGGACTTGTACCAGTGCGCGGGCGACGACTCTCGTCCACCGTCGGCGGAATACTGCTGCTTTTTTAGACGAATCTGGTTGAGGATTCCGACTAGCAGTTCGTCGACGTTGTGGTTGATGCCCACTGACACCTCGATGAATTTCGCCTTGTATGTGCACGCCATGCATTTGCCGTCTGTGGACAAAAATACTTTAGTCAACATTGAAATTAGTCATATTAACGCACGATTGACAGAACTATGTTCGTCGCCTCCAGGTTGGTACTACTAATATATATTCTGTGCTCCAGGACATTATTTTAAAGTTGAGGACGGTAATAATTAAATATCTTGGAAAACGGCCGTTACACACTTAAAAAAACAATATAGGATTTTGATCTTAGTATAGCCTTGTGATTAGGCTTTCAACATAATAAAAACAGGGGTTTTAATATCGAATATGCCTGCCCTATTCGAGGGTGCTTTTAATTTGCAACAAAACAAAAAGTTATAACATACGAATACTAATAATATACGAAGTTGTTTGCCCAAATTACACATTGAACAATTTGTCTATCAAACATTTTTCCATTTATCAAGGATGAATGGAAGAAGCGAAATGTTGTTTACAAAAGGAAACAAGATTTGGGCAGCTTCTGTAATTCTAACGTCATTTTTAAGCAATTTCTTTCATAATGGTGGATAATGAAGTATCGTATTTGTTCGCGTTTGGGGGGAAAATTGAGCTGTCATTTTTGACGTAACGACTATACTTAGTCTGTGGTGTAGCAGCCATGTTTAATTTAATATTAACGATAAGATCAAATTTTAATTTTTAATAATGAATAGACATTCTTTTATTTTAACTTTCCTTGGCACAATGCTAAATTTGTTTTGTTAAACAAGACCATTATGAAATGTTTGCCATATTATTCTATTCTACAACCTTAAGCTTAAACGTCACGTAAAATCTTTCAAATCTAGCTTTTCACGCTTTAACTACTGCACCTACTTTGATGAAATTTTGTAAAGAAATACGTTAAATCTGAAAAAAGAACTTACTTCGAAAGAAAGTAACATTTTAATGAACACCTAATTCGTTCTTTTAAAAATTGAAGATATATCAAAATTATACTCTTGTAATTATTTTATCTATACTATATCTATACTCTATGTCAACATAATATTAAAGAGGGTACAAGAGGGAAGCGTTGAAGGGTCGTTATCGTCTTGACGTGGGCTCACTTTACATAATATTATATCACATATTATAATAGCTTTCAAGTACAATTAACTACATAATATTATACTATGTCGCTTCGATCGAAACGTGCCAAGCATTGGTGAACCTAGGTAATTATTTTATTAACTTTGTTATTTTAATAATTATTAAACTTAATTATAATAAAGTTATTTTGATTCTGGTGTAAAATGATTATTATAATGTTATTGGAGTCTAAACTAGATCTTTTAAATTTTAGTGTAGTAGAAGCAACAGTATATTATGGTTTGACCTACCATCAGGCGACACATCTGCTCGTTTGCCGATCATATTTTTAATATTTACGACCCTAGTAATACCATAATTTTTTTACCATTACTAGCGGTCGCCCGCGGCTCGGCTCGCGTAGATGTCAGTTACCGCTGCAATTCGCAAAAAGCCTACCCAGGAAAGACACGGTCAGCAAAATGATTCCCAGGTCAATTCACAAACACCGACATTAACATCGACGACGCAGTCATTATCCGCAGGCTGTAAGATTATCTTTCTGTGGATGTTAAAGTTGTTAATGATGAGAATATTTAAATGTAATTAATAATAATTAATAAGTTTTCACTTCTGACGGTAGTCCCGGAGTGCAACCCGTTGTTTTAGGACAGATAACTAAAGCGATTTTTGTAGAGCTTCTCTATAAACAACATTTGACGTTTTGTTATTTTCGTAACTCGACCCCCCCGACTCGTAATAGGGCAATGTAAAGTTACCCATACCTACTAATAATATACTCGTATTATATTCTGTGCCCATACGTAAAACATTATTTTTAACCGACTTCCAAAAAGGAGGAGGTTATAACTTCACCGTTTGTTGACCGATTTTCATGATTCTTTTGTCGTTGTACAGGGTTGAATTCAAATTTCGTACCATGTTCACAAAAGTGGTGATCTGATGATGGCATCCATGAGGAATCGAGAGGACTCGTTGAAATTTGTATGGAAACATATAG
This sequence comes from Aricia agestis, assembly GCF_905147365.1. NCBI lineage: Eukaryota > Metazoa > Arthropoda > Insecta > Lepidoptera > Lycaenidae > Aricia > Aricia agestis. The sequence continues at coordinate 14,829,247 of NC_056428.1, read as the reverse complement.
TGATTTCGATTTTTTCTGAAGCATTTGAGGTGAATGCTACCAAAAAGTAAGACTTCGTACCAGGTTATACCCTGAATCTGAAGGTACCGAACAGAACTATTGAATCCTTATAGATACAGGTTCGGGGATTCGGTGTTATTTAAACAACTGAAAGCATAAGCCAACACATCAATTTGATTAATCATTATAATTACAACCATAATTACACCATGGGTCATCACATTATGACCCAATTATTGGTACTATTACTTCAAACGAATGAAATTATAGTACAGAATTCGTTGAGATTTAGTCGAATTTTGAAAAAGGCACTAATGAATAATTAGAATTATTTCATACTTTTTAGGTCATTTTAAGAATATTGTTTTTTCCTTGGAAGTCGGGTTCAATTTTTTGTTAAAAAATAATAATCGTAAATCTATTCCTACTAATTTGAATGTTTGGCCCTGGGATTAATTTATCGTTAGTGCAAAAGATTTTTTTACAGGAAATTGGAGCCTTTTGAAGGGTATAGGTAATATCAGTAGGGATCATTGGTATTCTTGGTAAGTATATGAGCTAATTCACCAGCTGCAGGGCCGGTCATAATCTTCGCTAGTACTGCGCGCCTTGGTAGTTGGTACTTAGCGCCCACTTCGAAACGGGCGTAAATCGCAATTTTTAATTTCACCATAACTTCTAAACCAAACGTCCAATTTTAATTATTCAAAGACAAAATATTATCTACACAAACTGTACTTAGTGATGAAATAATTTATTTTGATAAGGATTCTCAGCATGAGTAAAATAAATGCGTTTAAATGTAGCCCACAAAAAAATCAAGATTTTTAAATAAAAAAATGGTTGTTGTGCCTCAATCGACATAGATAGGTGTAGTGTGTCGCGGACATTTTTGTAGATATTTATAAGATCTACATTTACTTTGAACATTTTATGGTTCTATCTTTTATAGTTTAGGCAGCGTACGCAAAATAACAAAATTTTCTGGTTGATTTTTTTCACCTTGTGTCAGAAAAATCAAAATATCTTTCGGAACCCTGTATTTTCCAAAATGAAAAGTAGCCTATGTTACTCGTAAATAATGTAGCTTTCAAATGGTGAAAGAATTTTTAAACTCGGTCCAGTAGTTTGAGCCTATTCATTACAATTAAACAAACAAACAAACAAACAAACAAAGTTTACCTCTTTATAATATTAGTATAGATAACACAATAGACAGAAAGACTCTGTCTATAATTGTTATATCATGTCGCTGGCCCCGGGCAACAAAGCGGTAAACGCCAGTTACGCCCTTTTTAATGTTATTTGATTTTTAGCTTCTCTGAGTATTAGTCTATCACCCCTATTTATTTCATATTTTTAAAATAATATTTGGGTATGTTAAATGACAAAAGCTTTATTGAATCGAAAATTCTCTTACGACTAAAACTGTATTCTTGCATTACTCTATGAAACATAACTATAAAAACCGGTGAAGATACGATACAACTAAGCTTTCGCTGTAAGATTCCCCAGAAGAACGGAGTAATCGGCTGGTACGCTCAAAATCTAAAGCGAAAAATACGTCGTATTTTGTTCTTACAGCCGTAAATCTCAAGCGGTTTGGTGTTTCTTAAAAGTCAATAAACAATGTTACAATTGAAAAAATATCGCTTTTTAGTTGTATTATACTTTTTTCAATTATTTAAATATTTTTTTATACTATTACAATTATTTTGATATGGTTAAATAGGTAATAAAATTAACTTTAATAAGAGGCATCACACATTTGTTTTGGACCACTGTACGCTGCACTATAAACAAGATAGCTTACTTTGTCTCTCCTGAACAAAACTATTTTTTATATTACGCCTTTATTGCCCGGGGCCAGCGATGTTTTGTGATGCGTCGTAGCTTCTCTACGACCGTAGAGGTCTACGGGCGTAGATGGTGCTACGACGTAGGCGATATATTTTTAAGATGTTTGCGTACGCGCGAAAATTAACATGCGAAAGCAAGGCATAAACTCATCAAAACCACCGTCCCGGGTATAATTTTAATTTTGGATTGTAAGTATGGATTGTCTTGATGCCAGGAAATTCTGGATCATAGTCCCGAATTTTGGTACAACTTTAAAGGTAAGTCTAGTTCTATGTTTAAACCTAGAAATTATTACCAGCCGCCCGCAAAATGAAGAGGCATCTCTGCTCCTGGCCAGACCAATTTTTATGCAAAAATTTGCGGGAAACAACTAGTTCTAGGTTAAATATATCATTACCCTGTGTAGACACAGCTCTGCTCCTGGCAAGGTCTATCTTGCTCCCCACCAGCAGCGCCGGTCTCGCGCGCAACAGGTTGGTGTCTAGCAGACTGATCAACTTCTGTTCCGGTCGCGTGAACAAGGACTTGTTCACCACGAAGTGTATCAATTTGATGCCACGCAGTTCGGGTGCATTTTGCCAAATTTTGGTACGAAGGCCAGTCTAGTTCTATATTTTAACCTAAAAGTAACCTAAACGTAACCTAAGAGTAACCTTGTGTAGAAGCATCACTGCTTCTGGCTAGACCTTTTGTGATTGTTGCACAACAACAACTAGTTCTAGGTTAAATATCTCACTATCCTGTGTAGACATAGCTCTGCTTCTCGTCAAGTCAATTTTGTTCTCCACTAGCAGCTTAAAATGTTATGTACTACCAGAAATATTTATTGTAATTTTAAATATCATTACCCTGTGTAGACACAGCTCTGCTCCTGGCCAGGTCTATCTTGTTTCCCACCAGCAGCGCCGGTCGTGCGCGTAGTAGGTCAGTGTCCAGCAGCCTGATCAACTCCTGCTCAGCTCGCGTGAACGAAGACTTATCCACCACGGAGTAGATTATCACGAACGCATCGGGCGGCTCACACCTGTCGATTTCCTCCTGGAGAAAAAAAACCGTTTTAGGATAATCTGAAACAATTATTGGCAGTCATCGCATTATTGGCACCTTAGAATTTTGTTGGGTAATATCGTATTTACAATATTATGCTTGCTATAGTATAAACTGTTAAAGCATCACTAATTGAATGTTTTGCATTATTTCTGGATATATTGATAAAAATATTTTTAAAACTGTCATTATTAAGACTTGGAATATTAGAGGTTATTTACTGATCTGTCAAAATTATTATTAGGTGAAAAATTCCATTGATATAAGTACGTGTAACTCAATGGTTAAAAATTTCGAACTATATCATCGTAGCTTTTAGAATGACCTATCAAAAAACGCAGAGTCGTGTTACAGTATAATTTGACCCTAATTATATTACCTTGACACTAGTGCAGTTAACAAAGTAAAGCTCGGACTCCTCGCCATTGAGCATTATCGACACCTTCTGTTCCATTGTGTCCGTCTCTGAAAAGATAAGAGAAGATGAGGAAATGTCTAGAAACATTGAACCGACTACGACGAAGTAAAAGAGAAGAAAATATAATAGGGTATATTACGTATATGTGAGCAGAGGGCGCTACTAGCGCATACAGTAAATGATTCGACCTAAATTCGACATGTTTCATACGTCATAATATTAGAACATTGACAGAAACGTTGTCAAAAAGTTGTGTCTAGAACAAAAACATTTGTTTGAAAAAAAATTATGTCTCCCTATACGTACGTTTGGACAGCCCTCAACCTAAAAGCCCTCTGTTCCATACGTACCACAACAACACCACGTGGTCGGCCATATACTTTGTATTGAAAATAAAAAATAAAAAAACACATTTTCCAGTCGTTATCAACCGCGTGCGTGTGACAGATAGCCACATTTTGTTGCGACGGTGTGGTTTTGGTACGTGTGGGACACTTATTGTCTATCATTGCAGTAACAATAATTATAATTATAATAATAATAATAATATCTATGGACGCTTCACACCACGTTAGTCTGGCCCCGTGCTAACTACCTGAAGGACTTGTGTAACAGGTGCCAGACAAAGGAAATATATATTAATACTTTTGTATAGTACAAATATTTAAGAATTTTTATTATAATTATCATACACATAATATTTAATACACATTGAAATCATTTTAATACAGAAACATTGAAAACAATTTGTTTTGCAGCGGGATTCAAACCACCGGCTTGAGCTGCCACACACTCTTAACAATTGTTAAGCCAGAGTTCGTTTATAATAATGTAAAAATATTCTCATTCCAAACAAAATTCTAAGTGTGTTGTCTATTCTATCTGTTACCTATTAGTAGTAATTACGCGGACAAAGTCGCGGAAATAAGCTTGTTTTACAAATATTCACGACTTTTTATGATAAAATCCCAGCCATGTTTCGTGAAATAGGGTACCGTGGGATCATAATACTCAATTAGACGGAACTAATACTGGCCGGGGGCTTACAGCACGATCCTCGGGGATTGGCTATTACTGACGAAAATACGGACAGTCACTGACAGTTAGGCTGGCCGCATATGATTTCGGAATTCGTTTTCCGTACTAGAAATTCCGAGAGACTAGCGCAAACGTTCGGTTTTTTCACGTGCGAACGCGCCGGCTTGCACTTGAAAAATGAAACGTACGTGCGGAATTCGTTCCGTACCAAGAAAATGAACGTGTGCGGCAGTTAATGTATTTTCTACTGATACCATGAAATCGGGTGTCCGAATATGGAAAAAGAATTCGGAAATTGCATACGGAAAACGTATGTACGCGGTTGGCCTAATTGTGTACCAAGTGTACCATCTAAGAAATTGAAATCGAAAAAATCGAAGATTGACCGACCTATGTTATTGGGTAGGATTATGTCAATATAGTTAATAGTAGGGTAGAATTATGTAACATAATAACAATATTATGTTATTTGAAGACATGAGTGGATGAATCGGGTATTTTACAACATAAGAGGTAATTACTTATATTTTTCCCCTTATAACTTGAACAAACCTTGTAACTTACGCACTTCATCATATTCTAGCAAAGCAACAAAATGTGGAATCTATGTATAGATAGATGCAGATTTTTAAAAGCTTGGTGTTTATAAAGAATGAAAATTAATAATTTTTAGTTGTATTGCAAACAACTGGCAAACATTCGTCGTTTTATAAATTTTTAATTTTTATAGATAAAAGTACTAGATAAGACATTTAGTAGTGACTTCAACATGATCCCCCCTGGGTAAGCCCATGGCAAGATATATTAATATCTAGAACCCGCATCTGTTGATTTCAAATATTGTTCCTGGTCCTTAAGTCTCCAAATATACAATAAAACTATCATTTTAAATTGAAGGTACTTCATCCACTTACTGCTCGTATTACCAATTCACAAAGATTCTCATAAACCTGTAATGTTAGGCCGTAAAATAGTCGGTCGAGTTTTGGGAATAATTTAATAGTCCGGGGGCACTTGGGCTGGGTTGAGCGCAGGTGTTCATTTTAAAATTCAAATTCTTAAGCCTATTACAGTAACTTCGAATGAAGATAATGAAAGGAAATTTATTAACTGGAAAAGGGTCGAAAATGAAAGAAAGCGTAAAAGTCGCGACTTCCGGCGTTCAGTTTGCAAGCGCGATGTACAAGCTGTGAGGTCGGATCCCTTAGAGTACTTTACCTCGCGGAAGTCAGTACATCTTTGAGATAAAAAACTTGAGAGGTGTCAAGGGACACCCGAATGGAACGAAGTTATTTCTTATGTTCAAAAAACCTGTATACAATATACACTCAAAAAGATTATTAAACAAACGCCATCTTTTGACGCACAGGAATACTATCAACGTCCTCTGCCTCTACCATGCAGCTACTAATAAAAAAGTGTCGAGGTCAAATATCCTTGACGCCGAACGCGCGATAAGGAACTTCGTTCCAAAAACTATGCCCGATCTCGGGATTATCGTAGACTTTTATTCGAAATCGGTTTAGTATTTTAAGAGTGAAAATGTAACAGACAGACAGTCTACACTTTACATTAATATCAGTAGATATTATGTTTGGTTCTGTGTATAAATTTTAAATGAAATTGAATTAAGCGGGAACAGACAATTAATATTCTAAATCAACATGTAATATGAACATAATTACTACTGGTTTCAAATAATTTATTTGATTACACGATATACGATATAGTCAGCGCTTCAAGCCCTTTTCATATTTTAATCTCATGAAATTAAAATATTAATGTTGTTTTACAGACGAAAAATTTCGCATGCAGAAAATTTTCCGTCTAACAGACTAACTGAAGTCAACGGGGAGTACTTACGCGTCTTTTACCTACTACCATTTACCAATTGTAGCATTGTCTCGTCAATGGGCGTTTTTCCACTAGCCGACCCGGCACCGTCACCGGCACCGGCACGGTGTCGGCGCCGGCGTCGGTGTCGGGGAAGCACAAATGTATGAAAATATATCGCACGCCATTATACTTACTGGCGCCGACACCGGCCCGGTAATGATATGGCACTGACAATCAAAGCAACAGTTTTGTCTCAGCAATTGGGTTCAAAATATCTCGTATCTGCTGGCGACTGTATCAATAGCGTTTTCGCTCTCGGAGTGAAACTCGATCAACGTTTTAATTGAACTGTTGTGATAGTCTTCAATAGACTTTCGAATACTTTTTGTGTAACTCTGTTAGATCGGAGTTTAGGAGACAGTTGGTTAGTGGGTTATCTCAACTACAAAATTGGATATTATAGCTCCTACTCCTCCTACCTTTCTTCTGATTAATTTCGTTGCGGGTCCCAAGACAGATTAAGCTCGTCCCTCGGGCACCCCTGAGATCATATCAAAGGGTTTTCGTGGTTGGTTACCACTTTTGATCCTGGTGATACAGGGGGTTGCAGTGATGGGAGTATGTGGTAGCCGGTAGGCCAATTGCCTGTTATAATAATCTAAACCCACTATCCCTTATTTAGATATAACTCTAGGAAACGAAAACAGACAATAAGTTCGCTCATTTCTTGGTTAAGTTCATAAAGAACGAAACATTCGCCTTTATAATATTTTGGTTACCGTTCGGCAGACGGCAACCACTTATTATGATACTAGCTGTTGCCCGCGACTTCGTCCGCGTGGACTTCAGTTTATAGCGCGCGATGTCAACAAAATTGGTGTCAAAAGCTTTTATAAAAAAACCCTGGTACCCCTTAAATCAATACAGCTGTGCAGTGTGCACACAATAAGTATTTCATTTTTTTATATTAAACTTTATATTTTATGCCAAATTTTAAAGCTTATTTAGCCCTCCAATTACACAACTTTACCCATAAACTATTTATCATTGATAGATTCAAGGTTACGTCACTGCACAGATAAAGTACTGAGTTATTTAATACCGTAGAATAGATATAACAATCGAAAAAAATCGAAACTTAAATGTAAGATGATACCACGTCTTATAGAAAGACTTTTGAGCAAGCGTCATCGCGATGTAGAAGACGCACGGCGCCATCTATTATGAATTGTTGGAACTAACTTAATTTGAACAAATTTACGCATTTTCACCCCCTTACAACCCTTTTTCCATTAAAAAAGTAGCCTATGTCCTTTCTCAGGCTTTAGACTATCTGTATACAAAATTTCATTACAATCGGTTCGGAAGTTTTGGCGTTTGGCGTGAAAGCGAGACTGACGGACGGACAGACAGACAGACAGACAGACAGAGATACTTTTGGCGTTTGGCGTGAAAGCGAGACTGACAGACAGACAGACAGACAGAGATACTTTCGGATTTATAATATTAGTATAGATTATGTGCACACTGCATAGCAGTTTGGGTATTTTGATTAATTAAGGGCCGCGCTACACCGGAAGCACTTACCAGGGTTTTAAAAAGTTTTTAAATTTGACACAAATTTTGTTGACACCGCGCGCTATAAACTAAAGTCCACGCGGACGAAGTCGCGGGCAACAGCTAGTATTATACATAAAATATGTTTAAGATTTTTGAAATTTTATTTTAATACACATCCAAGACCCAGGAAAATTGAAAACTTTTTGTTCCGCCTGCGGGACTCGAACCCAGGACCCCCGGGATGAGCGCTGGCCACGCGCAATGCGAATTCATTTTCATCGAAATTTTCATGGAAATAAGATATTTTCCCACATCAAAATGTAGCCTATGTCCTTTCTCAGACTCTAGAATAACTGTATACAAAATTTCATTGCAATCGGTTCAGTAGTTTTGGCGTGAAAGCAAGACAGACAGACAGACAGACAGACAGACAGACAGAGATACTTTCGCATTTATAATATTAGTATGGATTAAACATCATATTCTAACGTATTAAAAACTATAAACAAAAACATACTAACTAATAAGTATGATTAGTTCTATGTTACAATAAAGTAAAAAATAAAACGCCATCTGTTGAATCGTATTAGAACTAAAATGTTCATTCCATCGATATATTTCTGGATTTTTTATAATATTATACATAAAATATGTTTAAGATTTTTGAAATTTTATTTTAATACACATCCAAGACCCAGGAAAATCGAAAACTTTTTGTTCCGCCTGCGGGACTCGAACCCAGGACCCCCGGGATGAGCGCTGGCCACGCGCAATGCGAATTCATTTTCATCGAAATTTTCATGGAAATAAGATATTTTCCCACATCAAAATGTAGCCTATGTCCTTTCTCAGACTCTAGAATAACTGTATACAAAATTTCATTGCAATCGGTTCAGTAGTTTTGGCGTGAAAGCAAGACAGACAGACAGACAGACAGACAGACAGACAGACAGACAGACAGACAGACAGACAGAGATACTTTCGCATTTATAATATTAGTATGGATATAGATTCTTAATCTATATATATAAAACTCAAAGGTGACTGACTGATTGACATAGTGATCTATCAACACACAGCCCAAACCACTGGACGGATCGGCCTGAAATTTGGCATGCAGGTAGATGTTATGACGTAGGCATCCGCTAAGAAAGGATTTTAAAAAATTCTCCCCCTAAGGGGGTAAAATAGGGGATGAAAGTTTGTATATAATAATACTTCTTAACGCGAGCGAAGCCGCGGGCAAAAGCTCGTAATATATAAAACTCAAAGGTGACTGACTGATTGACATAGTGAACTATCAACGCACAGCCCAAACCACTGGGCGGATCGGGCTGAAATTTGGCATGCAGGTAGATGTTATGACGTAGGCATCCGCTAAGAAAGGATTTTGATAAATTCCAACCCCAAGAGGTTCAAATAGGGGATGAAAGTTTGTATATAATAATACTTTATAACGCGAGCGAAGCCGCGGGCAAAAGCTTGTATATATATAAAACTCAAAGGTGACTGACTGACTGATTGACATAGTAGTAACCCAAGGGTTTCAAATAGGAGATGAAAGTTTGTATATGAGACAAGCCGCGGGCAAAAGCTCTTTTTATTATTATAAAACTCAAAGGTGACTGACTGACATGATGATCTATCAACGCACAGCCTAAACCACTGGACAGATCGGACTGAAATTTGGCATGTAGGTAGATGTTATGACGTAGGCATCCGCTAAAAAGGATTTTGATCAATTCTACCCCCAAGGGGTTAAAAAAGGGGATGGAAGTTTGTATACAATAATACTTCTTAACGCGAGCGAAGCCGCGGGCGAAAGTTCGTAAATAATATAATAGAAAGAAGGAATAACAACAAAATCTTAAAATTATTTTAATTTCTCACCCTCGTACTAATAAAGGGATACCTATACCGTACCATGTTGTGTCTTTGGAAAAGACGCTTGATAGAGAAAACCAGAAGATCGTATAGCATAATATTTTATGTATTTAAATAATACTTTACATTATTTAAATATTGAGTGTTTAAATAAAAAAAATGCCTGAATAATTAGGTTATAAAGTCATCGGAATTTAAGTGCTTAACTTAGCGCTTTAACTATTTAGGTATTAGGAAGTGTATAAAAGGTTTTTCGTGATAGGTCACTTAAAACGATTCAGGTACTAAAATAGTCATTTATAGGGGTTCGATATTAAGAATTGGCTAAACAAGTTGAAATTAAGAAAATAAAAAATACGAAAATTATATATTAGCAGTGAGTGTAATCTGAACTCATCATCAATTCATCATGTCAGTTTTCAACAAAAAAGCTCTATCAAAATCTTAAGTTTCACTTGTGCAAAGTTTACTTAGAAGGGACTCTACAGTTTGCATGATAAACTATCACCAGTTTTTTCCAGGTACTCAACACTTTTTTAAATTTTAAATATCGTATTAGTATAAATGAACTTTAGACCTAGGTTTCGCGTGTCAGGTTGTTTATTCACGTGAGAACACGGCCTTATCAAGGACATTAACAGCCTAATTTATAATCCGTGTTGTGTCGAAAGCGAGGAAGTGATAAGTATCCACCTTGTGTAATGTACAATGAATGTAACGGATTTTTCAACTTGGCACGGTAGGTTGAATAAAAAACTGAATAGTAAAAAACATTAATATGTAGTATATTTCCTTTTTTTTGTATAAGTAAATCACTATATTAAAAAAACTTAGACTAGTAATGAAACTAGTCACAGTCAGTACTTTAAAAAGAAAAAATATTTTGTACGCATAGTTTCAGTATCCAACGTTATCGCTAAAGACAATCAATCAATCAAATCGAAATGATTTAAAAAACTCAAACAGCTCATAAAATAAAGGATCTTATGTTGGAACTATCTATAAAAAAGTAAAAGCGCAGATGGCACAAACATTCCAATAACTGGGCATTATCGATCTGCTACAATAATAATAACTCCTACACCCGTTTCGATGACGGTGGCCGGTTTCATTGAAACTAAGCCAGTTACGCAGGAGTGATTTTATAGTGTCCAAGTGTGTGCGCAGTCACAAGAGCACTCTCTTTTCCTTTACTCTCATAACCAGTGGGACGAACGACCGACACGACTGGCGAGAGATCAGGCGCAGGACCGACTTTTTACATGCCCATCCGACGCATGGATCATCTTACTTGTCAGACAATCAGTTGATCAGCCAATCGATCTACTATACAATATACGTGAGGGCACCAGGAGCGCTCTATATAGACAAACTCTATATAGAGAGTGTACACTTGATTGAATTTTATATATATTTCAAAGGTTTGCTCAAATGTCAGTTATTATTAAGAAATACCTGAGCTCCTAGATAAATTAACCATTTATACGCGGAATGGAATTGAAGCGACTTTTTGCAACATAACACATAGCACATAACATACAACACACATAGATAATAAACAAAATATTAAATACGAGCAAAAAAAATTGGACACGCGTCTTCCGCGGAATTCTGCGGAATACTCCGTTGCCAATTCGCTCGCATGAGGCGAAATTGACGCTTCCATTCAGTAAATTGTGCCTAATTGTAACAATCTTGCTTATCCGTCTTAGAATAACGTGAAACACAGAAAAAATCGCCCAAGTGCGAGTCGGACTCGCGCACGAAGGGATCCGTACCGTTAGGTACAGAGCGGAATTAGGGAAAAATTGAGTTTTTTGTATGGGAGTACCCCTTAATTTTTTTTTTAATTTAGTTATTAAAATTATTAAGTACACATATAATTGAGGATTTTGTAAAAATTCCAAGTGTCTACATGTAGCCATTATGGATTACGAGCCAATAAGGGCAAAAAATCACGTTTGTTGTATCGGAGCCCCCCTTAAATCTTAACTTTATTTTGTTTTTAGTATTTGTTGTTACAGCGGCACCAAAAATACACAATCTGTGAAAATTTCAGAAGTCTAGCTGTAGCGGTTCTTGAGTTACAGCCTGGAGACAGACAGACGGACAGACAAACGGACAGACAGATGGACAGACAGACGGACAGACATCGAAGTCTCAGTAATAGGGTCCCGTTTTTACCCTTTTGGTGCGGAACCCTGAAAATGAATGAACTGTGTAAAGTTTTCTATTTAATCAATAACTTTTGGCTTGTTAGATGGGGCGATAGTACTTGATCCCGCCAGTTCTCGATCATCAAGATATAGTGGGTCGGCACACGCTAGCAATATTTATGTTCCGAGGCACGCAAACTGTTCATCATTATCAGCCCCCAAGATATTAATGTTTTAGCCATCAACGCGGGATAATTTTAAACCTCGATGACGTTCGTAGCTCCAATGCGCCAAAATTCATTTGTCGCGCGGGAACCGTACATTTTCCGGGATGAAAGTATCTTATGTCTTTTCCTGGGACTCAAAGTAGCTCCATACAAAATTTTAGCAAAATCGATTGAGCAGTTTGGGCGTGAAGAGGTAGCAGACAGACAGACACTCCTTCTCATTTATAATATTAGTATGGATATGGTTATATTGTGTCTGGGTGAAATCAGATTGCAACGCGACGCGTAGATGCATCCCTAAAATTTGTACCAAATTGACGGCTTGCAAATCTGCCAAATCCATACAAATTTATGTAAGGTATACCTACACGCTACGGTCTACCGGAGAGGTCACTTGTGCAGTTATGCCTGCGCAAGTGTCACTAGAAAGAATTGATTTTCGATTTTGCTCCGGTTGCCTGCGCAGGCTCAAAAAACTGCACAAGTCTATTTCCACACATATTCCGGTCTACCTGCACAGGTGAATGCAGGCATACCTGCTCTCCGATAGCCCGTAGCGTGTATGGCTTACAAAAAGAAATGCATCTAGGCGTCGCGTTGCGGCCTGATTTAACCCTAAATGTGCGCTGAACAACACGACTTTCGAGATATGACTTTATGAATCATGGGGATTTGATTGCATTGAGTAAAGCTTGGAGTTTTAAATTACGATGCGTTTGTCGTTGGTTAATAATGAGTATCATGTAACTATATTTTACCCAGAACGTATCAAAACCATATTTAAAATGGTTTGAAGTAATAAGGCCATTTAGCCAAAAGTTTTCCGTTATCGCTTCGTTATTGCCGATCAAAATGTATGGAATTGACATAAGCGTTCGTTAATATGACGGTGACGTTCGACTCGTCTTATGTCAATTCCATACATTTTGATGGGCGATTCAATCAAGAAGCGATAAAAAAAAGAATTTGGCTCACCCCGCTGGCCAAAATAAAGGCAAATTGAATTTTCTTTTTTAAACCAAGGCTTGTTTATAGACGCAGTTACAATGAACGTAATTTAAGACCGCAGATAAATCACGTGTAGCGAGATGAAAATACGTATCTGTGGAAAGTCCTTATTACTTTTGTTCATTGTTGATGAGAAAAAAACTCTCACCTTTGGTACAACGATTTTGCGCCATTTTTGTTTAAACAAATTTTAGCTCCTTAATTACGAGTCCTTTGTTTGAGCGTTTTTAATTTACGAAAAATATTTTTAACGGTACCTGAAATATTGTTTTGGGTATTTTTTGTTCATTACGGATAATAGCACCAAAGCAGTGGTGTTCCTAACGGCTATATTTTCATAACACGCTATATAGAATATGCTACATTTTTCAAGCGCGCTAGTTTTGACGCTACGTTACAACGAATGAAATCCCGATTCTTTCAAGCGCGCTTGCTTTGACGCTACGTTATAACGAATTTCAAGCGCGCTAGTTTTGACGCTAAGTTCTAACGAATTTTAAGCGCGCTAGTTTTGACGCTACTTTCTAACGAATTTCAAGCGCGCTAGTTTTGACGCTACGTTCTAACGAATTTCAAGCGCGCTAGTTTTGACGCTACGTTCTAACGAATTTCAAGCGCGCTAGTTTTGACGCTACGTTATATCGAATGAAATCTCGATTATTTCAAGCGCGCTAGTTTTGACGCTACGTTAAATATCGAATGAAAATGCGTTGTAAAGTTACCGACGTTATTGAAATTATTTCTTTATGTTATATCAATAATAATCTATATAATTATAACGCGGTGGGTGAGTTAATTATATAATATAACGTGTTTGTTACATTATATAATATAACGTGTTTGTTACATAATCGTTAATTTAATAATGCATTATTTGGTTAATTATATTGTTGCAAATATTAATTTTAACTCTGTATTGATATTATATTTGAACAAACCTGATTAGTAAAATTATAGGCGTATTTCAAAGTTCATTAAGTATATAATATGAACCATGTACATAAATTGGTTAAGGTTTATGTTAGGGTTAGGTTGTATATAATATACAATTTTATTATTTAAAAAGGCTTTAAATATTTTTTTTCTTTTTTGGTACTACATAATATGTACATATTTTTACATCTTTTTTTACAATGTCAGTTTTTTTTTACATTTTATTTACATTTAAAAATATTATTTGCGCCACTTCTGTCGACGACAAACGATTTCTTCTGTCACTACTCACTAGTAACGTATTCAGATTTAGAAAAAATAAGTTCAAATGGAAGTCATGATTATAATATTATAATTTACCCATAATTTATTTAACACGCAACGCAACACGGCAAATGCAATGACAGCCGAATACACCCGACTTGACAACGAAACGACACGACAACGATCGAACGAAACCGCGCGCGATCGGCAGCGCGGGCGGCGCGGCGCCGCGCTAGGTCAGTGACCGCGCGGTACGTTATAACGTAGCGTCTTATGAATAGATTTATAGCGCGCGCTATTCGTTGCGAAGAACTAGCGTGCTACTTTTATCAGCTATACGTTATATTAACCAGCACTACACCAAAGGCTGAGATTTTTTTAAATTACTTTTTGCACACATAAAAGTACAGAGGCGGACTTATTGCCTTTAGGCATTTTCTTCCAGCCAACCAGTTTTTCATAGTATTATATCTTCAAATGAAAAAATATATTTTGTTTATATAAATCATCATCAAGACATGAATTAGGACCCATAAAACTAAACACAATATGCACAGTCCAACTATACAAAGTTGGTTTATGTCTAGCATTTTAGAAAAGTCATAAGATGAAGACGAAAATAGACGAGTTGGAATATAAGCTGCATATGTTTTATCAGTAAGAGTCTAGGATTTTCCTATTGAGTATCGTTTATAGACCTTTCTTGTCTTAATCCTTGTCTTCATACGATTTATGTTACTAAAATATATTGTCCACAACTTCGTAGGCGGCAAAATTTGGCTAGCGCGATAACTGTACAATTTTCTGGAATAAAACAATCCTATTCTTTTCCTGTAATTTCTGGAATCTCCATACCAAGTTACATCAAAATCACTTTAGTGGTTGCACGCTGAAAGATGTAACAGACACTAGACAGGCACATTTACACATAGGTATGCATATTGGAATTGGACTAGTATTCATTACCGTACCTTACGTACCAAGATGTGACTGTCACATAAGTATGCTTATTGGACTATAACTATTCATCACCTACATACCAATATGTTACTGTTAGATATATCGACAAAACCCTTGACTTTGATGTAAAGCCCGTTACACACGTAGCTTTTATTGACTTCACCTAAACCTCAACTATTTCTGTACTCAATCTTCGTACCTTTGAAGTCGCTACCAGCCCGGAAAAGTTCTGAGATCCTTGACATAGAACTTACGCTAAGGTACGCTGGTACCGACTTCAAAAGCATGAAGATTGAGTACAGAAATAGTTGAGGTTTAGGCGAAGTCTGAAGACGGCACTATAATAAGGAATAGTAATTTGGTATTTGATTCTTTTTAGATTATTTTTAAGAATATTACTTTTGTTTTTACCTTGGAAGTCGGTTTTAATTTTTTGTTAAAAAATAATAATTTTACCCTTTTTAGTTACCTATGAGACCACAAAGCTATAATATTATAGCTTGTTGTCTTAGAGTTGTACATATTATTACTAGCGGTCATAGTTATATCATAAGGGTTACGGCTGCAAAAAGCCTCGGCCAAAAAAAGCCAGATACACCAACAACATATTGTGACAACATTAATAACTTAAAAACTAATACATTTTTGTTTTAAACTAACACAATAGCTAATTACAGGCATATGCAACTGTTTTAGAGGTATTTGCTCCTTTGTTTGTTGTTCATTGGCTTTTGCTTGGAGTAGTTTAAATAAAGCCAAAATCCTCGAACTTGTATCTATAAGGATTAAAAAGTTCTGTTGGGTACCTTCGGAACCAGGGTACATCCTGGTGCAAAATCTTACTTTTTGGTAGTATATGCCTGAAACACTTCAGAAAAAATCAAAATCACTATATGTTTTCATATAAATTTTGAGGAGTTCCCTCGATTACTCATGGATCCCATCATCAGGTCACCACTTTTATAAACATGATACCAAATTTGAGTCAAACCCTATACAACACAAAAATAATTTTGTAAATCGGACCACAAACGGTTAAGTAATCGTTGAACATACAAAAAAAAAAAGATACATACAGCCGAACGCATTACCTCCTCCATTTTGGAAGTCGGTCAAAAATAAAGCAATGACAGGGAAATACTAACACTCTCGAAGTGCAGGTTTCATTGCTATTTGCACCAAGATTGTTTTTCGGGCTACTTGACAATAATACCTGTGCTCCAAATAGCGGTTTGTCGTAGGTACTTAAAAGTATGAATAAAAACGGATTTCACACATAGACAGATAATATTGTAAGATACCTTGATAGCCTTTTAGTCGAATCACTTTTTGACACAGTAACGTTTCAATAGTATCGTATTTCGATGGTTAGCGGCTATTAACGCAATTTCGTGGCTGGCTTGAACATTCTCATAAATCTTGCCCATATAAATTACGGAATACGGGTACAGATGGTGAACTTATCACTGCTTTATTTTAGATCTTGTGGCGTACGGTAGGAATTCATTTAATGTAGGATATATAGGACGTATGGCTTAGATTCAAAATTCGAAACTACTGGACAATTTTAATGGATTTTTTCAGTCTATTCCATTACACATTTCATTAGTACATTACAAAATAGTAGATTTTTAGAGTTTTCCTACCTAGGAATACTCTTAAAGTAACCAGACCAGTAAACAATTATACATAATAATATTATGCTATACTTAATATATTATGGTACTTCACTCTACAGTAGATCAAACAAAGGGGTAAGCTGAGGGATGCAGAGTATGAATTCCAGTAGTTTTAAACAGCAGCCCCGAGACTGATACGATTTTGATTTATGAGTCTGATTAGTTCCAAATTGAGCCGCAGCACGTTCGTGTGCTAGTATAGCTGTCAAGAGTGGGAAAAACCGTTGCGATCGAATTACTTCCAAATTGAGCCGCAGCACGATTTTGCGTTAGTATAATATGTGTCGGAAGTAGCAAAAGCTATTAAGATAGAGCTTATTCGATTCAATTCTGATTCTGTCGGAGGTAAGGCAGCAGGTTGTAATTAAAAATTTAAAGTTGTTAAAAAATATTTTTTTCGTATTTACAAAGACACATTAATTTTATTCTCGTTAAGTTTGATCAGTTTTATTCCAGCTGGTAAAAAACTCAAAGTTATAAGATTGTCACAAAAGGGTATCCCGATGGAACAAACAATAGGAGCGTCGTGTCGCGAGTTCCACAGTAATTTATCTTGTTTACTGAATTCACCAATCCTGTCAATGCAAAATGTTTAACTTGTAACAAGTTTGACATCGATATTTCCCCGTAAATCAAAATGAATTGTTGGCGAATTCAAGTGACTCAATGATTAAATTAAAGCGAAATATTTTTCGAACCGAAAACTTTATTAGCGGCCATGTGCTTGCATATTAGAGATAGGTAAAAAATATGTTAAACTCACATCAGGATAGGTACGTAGTCTGATTGAAAATTCGTAAGATGGAGGGAGAGTAGACCGCCAGCGCAGCTTAGAAGGGGAAGTAATAACTATTCTCTTAGGAAGTAATAACTCGGTTCTTATGCTGGTATTCTTAGAGTGCCACCCGTATTTTATCTTTTTGCCGCATTTAAAGGGCAGAATTAATGAAAAATATCGTTCTTTAATGACCAAAGTTTTATCGTACAGCGGTGAAGGCAAAAAGTAGGAGCGTAGCAAAGTTGTTATTGCTACACCATGTAGCCATTATCTTAAGTAATATTCATTAGATGATTTAGGCCCGATTCGACCAAACGTGAAGTTACACGAGTATAGCTATCATGAGAATAATTTTACTCCTTTAATTTACTCTAGGATATTATCGTTTGCATTTTACCAAGTTACTCAAAGAGTATGAAATAGAATGTCAATTATAGTTCACAACGACACCGACCGTGACAGTTGACACCCTGTTGTGCAACTATTCTCAGTTTAATATTTACTCCATAGACATAATAATATATAGCATTATAGGTTTATGATTTACTCCATCAAAATAGCCCGTGTAAATATTTACTACCTCATTCTTGGATTAGAAGTTGGAAAAACGCAAAACCAGCTTACTCTTAGATTAGGAGACAGTTATACACGAGTAAAATTTTACTCCAGTTTGGTCGAATCCGCCCTTAATCATATAGCATAGTTTTGTCCCTAAAATGGACAATCAGTTTGGTGTGAATGCTCCTTTTTCTCCTAGTGCCTCTCCAATCACTGAAAGTTGACAGTCAAGTTCCGAAACTTTGTCTTGCCTAAGGGTCAATTCGGACCGTAATTCGACGCGTAGATGCATTTCTAAATTTGTAGGCATTTGATAGATTTGCGAGACGTCTTACGCAATTGAAATCTGTCAATTCAGTACAAGAAATGTATCTACGCGTCGCGTTGTGGTCTGAACTGACCCTAAAGCGAGTCTGAAAACTTCTTAACAGACTTTATCCCTTTCCATTTTCAGATATACCTCAGCCAAGATATTTTGCTGTTGTGTGAAAACGCTGCTTAACACATTAAACGTTAGCTCCGGCAATAAAACAGCCATTGCAACCGAAACGATACGATAAATCTACGTGATTGAAACGTTACGTTGTCTTACGTTTACGATGCAGCTGGGATTGAAAGAAATTCGATCACAAAACGTTTTAAAGTTCGTTACGATTTTCACGGTAAGGTACCGTTCCGATCAAAAACGCAAGCGACCGCAACCGACAAAAATTCAAATAAAATGCCACTTTATAAGCTTGGCTATAGGTTTAGTTTTGTTCTACGCCACTAAGAAGCAGCGGCGGCGTGGGTTGCTAGACCAATGTCGGTAGAAAACCTATGGCCTAGTTATGGCATTTGAATTTTGGTCGGTCGCGACTTGATTGAAACGATACCTTTACGTTAACGGTGCAGTTGGGATTGAAAGAAATTCAATTACAAAACGCTTTTAAGAACATTCTTAACGTTTTTCAAGGTTAGAATTACAGTGCGTTTAGGGTTATTTTGTCTTCCTTATTCCTTACTTCCATAAACTCTACGGTGTAAAATTCTACTACATTTAAGATAATTCTTATTCTATTCTTTATGATTCCATAGATGATAGAGACAAAAAAACAAAAATAACATAAATAATTGACCCTGCTTTAGAAGTTAGGTAAATCTAAAGGTTTGGACATCAAAAACATTTCAGAAACCCTATCAATCCCTGGGCCAAGCATTACAATGGTCTTATGATGAATACCTTTATTCTCCGTCCCTTTAAATAAGGCTACTGTAATATTATGAATGTCTACAAAAGTACGGTAGACTATCCTCATACAATAGCGCCTTAATTGCACATATACCGTGATTTCGGACAACTTGAGGTACCAAAACAATATTACGATTCGAAACTTTTTTTACATTTTAATATCTACAAGAACACATCTGAATTGGTGCACACAATATTATATAAACGTGAGTTTGGAGAGGTAAGTACGAGTATAATTGCAGTGCCTATCACGTCGCATGTTTATAGAAAAGTGTGCAACGAGCTTAAGAGACACCGTTTACTTACACTACCGGCTGTAGTATTGCAATACGCATAAAACATTTTCCATTGTTTTACGTTTTAGATTTCAAGATGACAAAGTTACACTACTTTATGACATTTATACTGTAATATGGCTTTTTATTTATAAGGGCTACGTTGCTAAGCATCCCAAGTTATCCCGTATGACGCAAGTTATGTTTGGCTTTATAATTTATATGGGTTAGCCAATTTCGGGTTCGTTAAAAAGGAGTTGTATTCTTTCATCTTGTAATCCCAGCAATGTTGTTGAATTTCAGCCTCAGAGCTTTGTTTTTTGAAGTCCGTTATTAACGAAAATAGTTGTAAGAGTGTTTAAGCCTTTGAGGGATAATAGTTGTGATAACAGGGAAAGTTTAGGCAATTTCCTTTGTATGATGGAACTTGCCAGCCTGGGCCATATATTTTGCCTACTCATCATGTAATGATACAAGATTGAATATTTAGTAGAAGTCGGGTTTAATCCCTGTCCTAATTTTAATAAGTTGCTTTCTGATCCATGCTGCACACGACCACGACCGACAAGAAATCAAATAAAATACCACTTTATGACATACGGCATAGACTATAAGGTTACATTTTCTACCGACATTGTGCATTGGTCTAGCGATCCATGCCGCCACTGCTTTGTAGTAGCGTAAGATGAAACTTATTGTCTAGGTCAGAAAGTGCCATTTTATTTGAATTTTTGTCTGTCATGGTCACATTGCTGCGTCGATCCGAACGCTACCTGAATAGTTCCATTCCATTTTACGAGAGAATATTATGTATTTGAAAATTTAATCGTAATTAAAATTTCACTTTCGAATTATGAAAATATGAAAGCAACATCTGTTTTTTGCCAATACTAAAGTCTGGTTAGATGATGGATGTATTAAAAATGTAGTTCACTCGTAAAAAATATCCATTTTTCTACTTTTTACGGCGCGCGCGGAATTCTTCATCAGGATTTTTATTACTTTGTGTTTACGGTCGGTTGACTTCGGCTTTATGTAAAAGTACCACAATATAATCACACAGAATAGTAACTCAGCTGTGTATTTAGGATTTAAAATCAATCTAGCTAGATTGATTTTAACTACACAGCAAGTTACTCTACTACACACGAATACAATATCTTATTAATCATTGCGTCATGCGTGAGACGTTCCTTTGTTGTTTTGCTATATTAAGGTAAAAGCACTAATGGCAGATGATCCACGTTGTCTCCAGATTCTATCCATTCTTCTTCCATGCTAAAACTATCTTTCCTTTTATTTTTATTTCTTATATATTTTTTCCTAACAAATTTATTTTCAGTCTTTAGTCTCCATGCTTCTCTTGCCTCTTCTTTTTTCTTCTTTCTTTTCTCAGCTCTCCTTTTCTTCTTTTTACTGCTAAAAAACTAAAGCAATCGATTTTTAGATCAGACCGTAGCCAAAGTCCCTTTCGTTAAAAACGATGACGATATTCGTTATCAACATGTATGGGATTTGACATTAGTCTTCGAAAGCGAAATGTCATTTAGCGATGACTTATGTCAAACCGCATACATTTTTAACTTTAGTATGTATTGCAAAATGATGATATGAGTTCCATGTCATCTATTAGGTTTTTTACATTTTCAAGAACTAATAGTAGACACCCTTTATATTGTTTGGGAAAATGGATAAAAATCATAAATAAACATTAATTAGTGTAAACAACCATTAATCCAATGAAATCAATAGAAATTACAAAAATCAAATAAATGTATTTAAAACTTACGTGCAAAATTTCGCCTTCCTTAACCTATTTGCTAAGAAACTGCCGAGCGCGTGTTGACGCGGTCACATTTTTTACGAAAACTGATCCCATTTTAAAATTTTGTTCCCGAAGGCGTCCCTAATATATTTTTTAACGTCAACAGATAGCTTGATAAGATTATAAAATTTTTAGTGTTGGGAAAAAATTAGACTAATTCTTATTGTTTATGGTATTTTTGTCGTAAGTGTCATCTATTAGTTCCGAGTCTACCATTAGTGCTTTTACCTTATTATAAAGCTGCATCTGTCTGAAAAGAAGCTAATGTGTGCATGCTCCCTGATTAGGATTATTAAGAAAAATGTGGTCTACTTTATGTATTTATAATGTGGTGCTGGAACTCAGTCTTTAGACCTTTTATGGTACTACCACAGGTACTCCCTTGAAGATTCTATGGAAGTTTTGACTTTTGTTCCAATAAACTAAGGGTTATTTTGTAGGCACAAAGGTCGAAGTTTACTCTTAACTCAATGTAAGTATGTTAAAGATATTGCGCCCGACACGTTAGGTTAGGTTCTTGGCTTGAGAATCGAGATTGACCATCTTTGTTTGACATGCAATTTGCTTACCGTCATCTCCCGTCCTCCTCCTAAACCTTTACAATGTAAAGGTTTAGGAGGAGGTTTGAGAACAATCATTTTTTTTCTTTCATGTAGAAAGAAAAAAAAATGATTGTTCTCAAAATTGGCTCCACAAATTACTTCATTGATTAACTAAATTAATGAAAAGTATTAGTTGAATATAGTTAAGTATGAATATTATATTGTATTAATATAGTTAAGTATGAATATTATATTGTATTGAATAGAGTAGAGTAGAATGGAGTAAGTTTTCATTCAAATTATTTTTTGCGAAAAAGGTTTGTTTCCAGGAAAATAACAGCGACGAATAAAAACAATATTGGGTACTTAAATTCCACTCGCTATGAAAAAACGCATCGCTAAGTGAATAGTTTGCTATGTCTTCTGTCGATTTTCTTTTTTATTTCCTAGGTACGTTGCTGTCGAAGCTATTGAATCCAATTTGACTAAGTACCCAGCGAAGGAATATATTATATAGTGAATAAGAACTACTGATTGGAGATAAGCCGTCACCGGATTTACCCAGTCTTGTTTGTAAGACATGTTGCGAATATCCAGTTAGACTATTGATTCAAAATTGATTCGTGTTACTAGTCAGTATCTATACCAATATTTTGAATGCGTAAGTCTGTCTGTATGTAGAAATAAAATATTAATTACAATTACCGTTTTTCCAAGAGGAACATTTGCAAAGAAGCGTGATTTACAAACAGTGCATCATTAATCATATCTATAACTTTTTTGTGTCAGGCACAATTATTAATATAATAATTACAAAAGTGTGTCTTTTTGTAATTTCTTCACGCATTAAACTGCTGAACTGATTTAGTAAAATTTTGGTATAGATATTTGGCGCAGGTCGAAGAAGTTGTAGGTCGACTGGAGTCGCCCCAAATGAAACTTGTACGCACGCCACAGATACTTTAAAGCCCGGAAAAGTTCATATGATATTATTTGTTGCAAGAAAATGTGAGGTTTTATCGTGATAAACGAATTAACGATGAAAACTCGTTCGTTTGTACAGAAGCGTGATTCACCACAAATGCGTTTTTCAATTGCTGGCCAATTTAAATCGCACACAATTTACAAAAAGGGCTCTGAGATAATATCTCAAAAGGAATTGATTATAAAGTACTTCAAAGTTTTAAGCGTACGCAAGATAGGACTCAATCCATTTAGCGGTGGATTATATGTATCGTCGCCGGACGACAGTTCAGGTATTTGGGTCACGAGGGTTTCCCGCCAAATCCCTCGTTTAGGGATGAAAGGGATCGGAAGAAATGAATCAATTACGTCCAAATGTTTGGTGGATGTGGTGTCTATCATAACATTGACATGTTGGAGTTTATATTATTCCAATATAGGGCAGGATTACTATGTAATGTCGTAAACGGGCAATGGAATGCACTGGAATGCAATTTTGCAAAAAAAAAAAAACCACTGAATTGAACCACTGGGCACTGGATTGGAATGTAAACCGGCCATAACAAGTTGTTAAGATTCATTTGTTCCGTATTATCAGACGAATATAGTCTGTCTGTCTGCGGTTAATGCTGCCTGACTCTTAAAACACTCCACCGATTAAGAAGACCATTGGAGATGTTTTAAGTCCTTGGGAAAGGCGTGTAGATGAGCTATTTGTCTGTTATTTTCATCATCATTATCGGAAGTGCATGTACAGCTTCTCAATCATTTTATTTTTATTTTATGAAATTCGGAAAACACAAGAGCAAATACAAATTACTCAATCATGAAGGCCAATTATAAGTTTTCACAGATAAACAGAGAAAACTTACATACAAATTTGGAGTCAGTGGTTTACAAATTAATTATATTTTAAGGTACAAATCTCAAACAGTACGTTACAGTATAAAATACATATATGTTACAAATATATTTAAAGATTTTTTTAGCAAGACAGTTCTTCATTTTGGAAATACTTGTAAATCTAGATCCACGTCATATGCAATTATGTTATAATTTTTACTAGCTCTTATAATGAAATTATTTTGCCTAGATATGTGCTATTAACAAATGGGATATGTAGCAGCTTAGGTCTACATATTTTGACGGGACATAATATTATGTTACCAGACCTAGCTCGCCAAGTTACTCTGGCAATCAACCGTGCTCGCAATACATCGTCATTCGAGTAAGGGTAAAATGTACCAATTAGCCAATGCCCAACGAGAGGGGCAACATAGCTAGACGGAAAATAATGCAGACGAACAAATATGCCGGCACAAACGCCGGCGATTCACGCGACAAAATATTAATTACTGCACTTGCTAGCATTCTTGCACGGCGCGCGGCGGTAAAATGACAAAGGTCACTTATGGGACTTATTTTGTAATTGTTTATTGTTAGGACAATAAACATAAAATTAGTAACAGTTAACGTTACGAACTAAAGCGCTTATTCCACTTATCCTAGTTAGGAAGTCCTAGCTAGGATCCTAGATAGGAGACTAATTAGAAGATTCTTATTCCACTTGTCCTAATTAAGTGACTAAATCAGTTGTAATTTTGGACAGACGTCTTCTTACGGCCATTCCCAATATTTGATCTATCTCTGGTTTTGCCCTACTAGAGATAGGAATAGCTCATAATTGACATAAAATATATGTCTCTAATGTCTAATGTGACTTGTGAGCTATTCCTATCTCTAGTAGGGCAAAACCAGAGATAGATCAAATATAGGGAACGGCCGTTAATGGCTCTAGTTCTATCAAAGCAACAAAAAATTGGTCTTCTCATAGGCTTAGCTGTTGGCTTAATGAAAATAAAAATAAATAAAAGACGAAAAAGATGGTTGAAAGAATTTTTGATCCACGAAAAATTATGAATTATGAACTTTCTGAACTACTTGGAACCAGCAGACTTAAGAAATTACCTACGAATGGATTTCAGATCTTATAACATAATATAAATTGACTTAAATACAGATTTAGCAGTTCCCACTACAGATAAAAGGTTGAGACCATCTGGCAACACTGATTTAGTCAGTTAGAAGCCACATTTTTTTCCGATTTAGGATCCTAGCTTTCTAAATGTTATTCCACTTGACTAAATTTTTTAGGATCCTAGCTAGGACTTCCTAGCTAGGATAAATGGAATAAGCGCTTTAAATATCCACAATGTGCATAACGTTGAAGACGGATCATCTTGAGAGAAAAAGACGTATGTACTTCGTAATTCGTATGTAGTGTACGTCCGTATATACAAATTACAAACTCTAAGTATTACTAGTACATTTTTTAATATTTAAAAGGCTTTTGTTCTTCATATTTGGCCTCTATACAGACATGTTCATTCGTATTCGTCTAACATTAACCACGATTGATGTTTCAAGTACATGTGTTGACCCATGATAGACAAAAGTAATAGGGATGATGACAAGGTCAAAGATTAGCGAATCTTGTTAATAAAATAAAGAAATCACGGTAAAAAAAATTTCAGCTTGATAGCATTTTTATTTTTTTTTGTTATGCGCCTTCAAAGTTGGATATTCGAGTTGAATTTTTTTGACCGACTTCCAAAAAGGAGGAGGTAATACGTTCGGCTGTATGTATTTTTTTTTATGTATGTTCAACGATTACTCAGCCGTTTGTAGTCCGATTTACAAAATTCTTTTTGTGTTGTATAGGGTTTGACTCGAATTTAGTACCATGTTCATAAAAGTGGGGACCTGATGATGGGATCCATGAGTAATCGAGGGAACTCCTCAAAATTTATATGGAAACATATAGTGATTTCGATTTTTTCTAAAGTGTTTCAGGCATATACTACCAAAAAGTAAGATTTTGCACCAGGATGTACCTTGGTTCCGAAGGTACCCAACAGAACTTTTGAATCCTTATAGATACAAGTTCGAGGATTTTGGCTTTATTTAAACTACTCCAAGCAAAAGCCAATGGATTCTACATTATTTCTGCTGAACATAGGCTAAATTTCATTTTGGAAAAAATTGGGTTTCGTAAGATATTTGGGTTTATCGGACGCCAGGTGTAAAATCAACCAGAAAAGTTACTTATTTAGCGTACGCTGCCGAAACTATAAAAGATAGAACCATAAATGTTATAAGTGATTGTAGATCTTATAAATATCTACAAAAAAGTCCGCGACACACTATACTTATCTATGTCGAGTGAGGCACAATAACCATTTTTTTATTTGAAAATCTTGAATTTTTTTTGGACTACATTTAAAGGCGTTTATTTTACTTATGCTATCAATCCTTATGAAAATAAATTATTTCATCACTAAGTACAGTTTATGTAAATAACATTTGGTCGTTAAATGATTAAAATTGGACGTTTAGTTTTGAAATTATGGCAAAATTAAAATATAACGATAGTGGGCGTCACCAAGTGGGGGTGCGTGTGCGGGAGGAAGACGATCTGTGCAGTGTGCACTATATGCATCCCTTCGGATAATGACTGCGTCCGCGTCGTCGATGTCAGTGTTGGAGTCTGTGAATTGACCTGGGAATCATTTTGCTGACAGAGTCTTTCCTGGATAGGATTTTTGCAGCCGTAACCGACATCCACGCGGGCGGAGCCGCGGGCGACCGCTAGTAATAATATTATGTATAACTCTAAGACAACGAGCTATAAGTAAGCCTTGTGGTAAGCCTCGAGCTATAAGTAACTAAAAAGGGTGAAATTATTATTTTTTAACAAAAAATTAAAACCGACTTCCAAGGTAAAAACAAAATAATATTCTTAAACATAATCTGAAAAGAATCAAATTATTCTTATTCCTTATTATAGTGCCGCCTTCAGACTTCGCCTAAACCTCAACTATTTCTGTACTCAATATTCATGCTTTTGAAGTCGGTATCAGCTTACCTTAGCGTAAGTTCTATGTCAAGGATCTCAGAACTTTTCCGGGCTGGTAGCGACTTCAAAAGCATGAAGATTGAGTACAGAAATAGTTGAGGTTTAGGCGAAGTCTGAAGACGGCACTATAATAAGGAATAAGAATTATTTGATTCTTTTTAGATTATGTTTAAGAATATTACTTTTGTTTTTACCTTGGAAGTCGGTTTTAATTTTTAGTTAAAAAATAATAATTTCAATTAAATTTCTTAATATTTGTATACAATTCGATAACTTATGCAATTAAAAACAACTTTTGTTAAGAAACGACTTTCATAAACGCAATATTTAATATACCTGTCGAAAAAAGTTGTCTCCCGATGCGTACAAACTACGAAAGACTGACGTCATACTTTCGTAGCACTTTGTATGGAGCGTTTTGGGCAGGTCTTTTTTATGAGATATTTGAATTGTCATATCTTGGTGAATTTTTAAGCTATCAGAGTCATTCTTTCAACGATGTTTCTATTTTTTAAGTGTCTTTCAATTACTGATAAGAAAAAAAATAGTCATCATGCCTATTATAGACTTGTTGATTCGTATTTTTTTTTACCATAATTGATATTTTAAGTACATGTTTAGACAGATATTCATAATCATGCTTAATTCCCAAGCTCAAATTCGACAACTTTAAAGCTTTAGACCCTGCCAAAAGATATACATAATACACATACTCGAAAAATAACATCCTCATCACGCAGTCGGCTAATATGACGATCGTTGAACCGATGTCGACAATGTAGGGAATGGAATTTTATTTCCATTTCCGCGGGAAGCCATTACAACCCCTTTTGTTGCGAAAGTAATTACATTATTAAGTGTTATTTACACGAGTGTACGCGAATAAATCTTATAGGACATAGCGGGGGCTCTCAAACTTTAGGCATTTCCCGAAATTAAGAGGATACTGTGTATTTAAAAGTTATGAGATACTTTTATATTTTTTTTGACATTTATATTAATGCCTTGATTCGTCGATTGAACTTTAGATACATACTCGTAATGTTTTACATTTACTGACTCGTAAGAAAAGTCGTGCCCATGAATTCCGAAAGTATGTAACTTTACTCTTTAGGCTAAATAGTTGTGTTGGTCTTTCTGATTTAGATTACAGAAGTAGGCAAAAAAATTGTTAAATTTTTTTACGATGATTCATTGTATTTGATAAAATATATTCATTTGGAAAAGTTTAGTTAAAGTAACGTTATCATGTGGCCTATATGATAAGTTGTTGAGTGTTTGCGTGATAAAAATAGGTCATATTTTGCATTTATAATTTTTATCAGTTATGAAACAATGAACCCGAGAGTTAAAGGAGATCTACGCGGCCGCGTGTCAAGCCAAGTTCAAGTAAAACAGAACTGGCGAGCAGCACCGTGTGTAATATTACACGAACCATTTGGAGCCACTTTTGACCCCCTCATAATTCAAAAACTATTAAACATAAACGTGTCAAATTTGGCTCATATAATGAAACTTGCAAGGTAATAATGCTTTAAATTTCATAAACACATCTCTAACGGTTATTTAGATAATCACGTCCGAAAATCATTTTTATCACTGACTGATCGACTATAGATCAAAATTCTAACCTACTTCCAGATGACCTAGAAGGCCGAAAAGAATCCACCTCGGTAATTGAAAACTCAAGGAAAAATCAAAAAATCAAAAAATTGGCCAAGTGTGAGTCGGATAGAGCGAAAATAGGCAAAAATTGTGTTTCTTGTATGAGAGCCCCCTTAAATATTTATTTGATTTTAATTTTATATAATATGATTAAAGATTTTGTGAATATTTTAAGTGTCTACCTGAATTGCTGTTATTTAAATAATGTGAGATCTTAAAGTAGATTAAATAAAACTTGGCCAGTTTTTATCAGAATTCAAATGTTCAATAACTTTATGAAATGACTGATGTAATGAAAACTGGCCAAGTTAAATCTAATCTACTTTAAGATCTCACATTATTTAAATAACGGCAATTGTTATAGATAAGATAAAGCTCTTGAAATAGATTTTATAATTTGTTCATAATGTTATTGTCCTATTTAATGCTATCTGACTTCTACTTATACTTAAATAAACTCACGTTGTCTATCATAAGCGTTAATACACTCGCTGGTCTGGAACTGACTGATGAGAGCGGTCTTGCCGACGCCCGGGGCTCCCACCATGGCGACGCGGTGACACGCCACTGCTCGCCTCTCCGGCTCCGGTGCGGCCGGAGACGGCGCCAAACTGCCGGATCGCGAGCGCCGGCGCCGGAAGGAGTCCCCACGGTTGACGATACCTGGAGACAAAAAGATGGTTGAGAACAACTGCTTGATTTTGTAAGGAAAAAATATACGTAGTGGTTGATGAACCTTAGATTAAAAAGTTTGTCACATAACACCTGTTTGCCTGATTTTGTAAGCTACGGAAAAATCGTCATAGTTGACGATCCCTGTAGACAAAAATGGTAGAGAGCACCAGCGTGATTTTGTATGGAGAAAGAGACGTAGTGATTGATGATCCCTGGAGATAAAATGTCACTCCCTGTTTGTGTCTGATTTTGTTAGCTAAGGAAAATTCGTCATGGTTGATGATCCCTGGTGACAAAAATGGTTTGTTACACCTGCGTGATTTTGTAAAGAGAATCAGTTGCTATGGTTGATAATCCCTGGATATAGAAAAGTTGGTTTATAATGCGGGGTTTACACGGGTGACTATAGCCGCACGATTTACGCCGCACGGCAAAATCGACTGTCTAAATGGCAATTCACTACGCCGCAAAAGTAGACTGCAAACATGTCAATAATGGCAACAGGTAGGCACTTGATATTTTCACAAAGGCCTTAATAATATTATATAGACTTCAATAATTATTAATAATAATATTAAAATAAAATAAAAATTAAAGGTAAAAACACAATTTTTGGACTATTTTTGCTCTATCGTTATAGAGAAAAAATAGACCAAAAATTACCATCTTCATGTTCATGCTCGTGCTCATGCTCATGCTCATGCTCATGCTCGTGCTCATGCTCATGCTCGTGCTCATGCTCGTGCTCATGCTCGTGCTCATGCTCATGCTCATGCTCATGCTAATGCTAATGCTCATGCTAATGCTCATGCTCATGCTCGTGCTCGTGCTCGTGCGAGTCGAACTCACACTTGGCCGATTATTTTGAAGTCGGTAGAAAAGTGTCAGCACCTAATTACTTACGGCCGTTCCCAATATTTGATCTATCTCTGGTTTTGCCCTACTAGAGATAGGAATAGCTCACATTAGACACTAGAGACATATATTTTATGTCAATTGTGAGCTATTCCTCTCTCTAGTAGGGCAAAACCAGAGATAGATCAAATATTGGGAACGGCCGTTAGGGTAACCCTTACGGCGTAGAACACTCATAGGGCTTCGTAGCACGCGCCGATAGCACGGTGCCAAAATAAATATAGATTTGTACCAGAGACTAGCCATACAATTGTACAGATTTTTCTGTTGAATTTGTCTGTCATTTCAACTTTCTAATATTCCTGACAAAATGAGCAGACCTTGTATTATAATTTTTTTGTAAATATTATTATTTAGGATCTATGATATGTTAGAGAATAATAAAAGTCTTGAATTATACATTGAGCGATATTTATTCGAGCAGAGTTTCACCTTACATGTCTCAAAGTTAATTAGAGAATGCATCAATCAATGCAATATGCCATTTTACACAAAAGAAACGAACTTCCGTTGATAATTCAAATATAGCAAAATCATAAAGAAATACATTAAAATTAAGAATGGCTAAGAATAAGTTAAGTATATAATTCTAAATATTAATTAATGTACTTCTCATATTTTAGATAATATGAGAAGAGGAAGTTATAACGGAAGTAAATAATCCTCCCGCCCATTTATAACTAACTAATTGTCATAATCAAGTACCTTACTTATTAATATTTAAAATATAATAATCACTTATTAAAATTATATATAGTAACTAACATAATATACCGATTAAAATAAATAAATATAATATCATGTAGCTTTTCCATTGACATCCGCTAACAGATATTATATTAAAACATCATTAAGGATCATATAAAATGTATGTTCGGTTTCCATTATTTCAATTCAGTGCAATGCAGTGCCTCCTTACATTATTCCAGCAGCAATCCAACTATTGAATAACTGGATTAGAATAATATAAACCCGCTATAAAGATACTTGGAACGCTACGGATAGAATAATGAATTAATACGTGTGTAAAAGCTCGAGCTAGCACATGTGCAGAGATCATCAATCTTACTCTTATTTTCAAAGTATTTCACAGGTATCATGTTTGTGTAATTAGGAACATAAACTTTTGTTGAGCATCCACGTTTTTATATAACACTGAATAGTAACTGTAAAATGAAGAAGAAATAACATAAATTATTTTAAAGCGTAGTTTGTACGTGATCTGCTGATCGTAATCTATTTATCGAGATTAAAACGCGGATGCGGATTTCGAATCCGATTTCGTTTTCTGTTCCGATTACGATTCCGATATCGATTTTTAATTTGGTAGGTTTGAATAAATCCAGAAAATAAACTCCACTCCTGAGGTGGTTAAACCTTAGAAATAAAATTCTTTGTTTATGAAGTCTGAATCTTTAGCGATCATAGGCATCCGTGAAGAAAGGACTTTGAACTTTGTACTCTTGGTTCAATAGACGATCACAGTTTGGAACACACACGATACCTGGAATACTCTTTCTAGCGAACAAAGCCCCGATAAAAGCTAGTTTCGTGAAAGAGCTATGGCAGCTTCCCATAGACGAATTTAGGTCATAAATAAAGTAAGCGTCTATGAATAAAATATACCTTGTTTTAAAGAGCATTTATTACTGATTCTTAAGGCTAGGTTATTCCAAATTCACGTTTCTAGAATGAGTAATTTTTCAAGAAAGCGTCATTAAAAAAAACTGAAAAATATATACATGTATAGATACATCTTTTAACTAGTGACTTTTACGGTTAGAAACACAATATAGATAATTTTACTCGATAAAAAAAAATTCCGAAACAACCTCGATTTTAAAAACATTTTCAGTTTTATAGGACTTACAGGGACTCAATCAAAAAATAATTTGGATAGTTCGATTGCTATTAAAATTTTACAGGGAAATGTACGGATACATGTTTAGTTATACTATTTTTTATCTAAGTAAAAAGGTTTTTTCTCCTATTTCGCCCTATCATGGACGCGGCGATCGTCGTAACCGCCACTGTACAAGGCGCGCTGATATGAATGTTATTTTAATGTCTTTTACGTCGATATTCGCACTGACAGACATCGGCCTGCTAATTTAGGAATAACCTCCCCTTAAGAAAAAAAAATCGTGATTTTAGAAGGCCAGGTTTTTGAGTTATCATACTTAGAAGTTTTGAAGGTTATGTAATTATGTAGCTTATTATTTAATGCATGTACCATGTTTAATAATGTATTTATTATTAAATATTCAAGAAACTGATGGAGAAATGAAAGTTACGATTGCTAGGCAAAAATAATTAATGAAAACACAAGTTAAGCAACGGGATGTGGATCCCACTTAGATTGGTGATAACTTTATTAATAACTTGAACTTTATGAATAGTGAGAGGGAGAAATATGGAAGATATTATGGAGACATCAGTCATCAAAATGTATCACATGCTTTTATAGCTTGAAATTATATCTAACAGAATAATTAATTCATGTTTTCACTTATTGCATTAAACAATTAAGAAAAGTAGTTAGTCGTGCCAGGGCTACCAAAGGCTTCTTAGTGTACTTTAATATGTCGAAAAAAGATTTTAGGAAGGTTTCATATGAGGATTTATTGAGTCCAGTCCATTTAAGTAAAATTATTTGAATTTATCTGGATGCAGTCTTGAATTTATTTTCCTTCAAAATTGCTTCACATTCGTAATATGTACTTTACTACAATTAATAGCAGTGCATAAAATGAATTGTAAGTACTTATACTTATTCAATATTTCATATGAAATCTACTTATAAATATACAAATAATGGAATAAATTACATTAATCATAATTTATATAAGCACTATAAATGTGATTACAAATAGAAAAATTTTTTTGATTTTAAATTGGAAAAAATAATTATAGGCAACATCGGATGACAGAAAATGGCCATTTTGGAAAAGGAAATCACTTTAGCTATTTTTAAATATTATCTTTTTATCCTGGCTTTAGATCAATGTAACGAAATCGTTGAAAATCATTTACGAATATATGTTATTCTTTGGTTGCTATGCGTTCCTAAGACGCTTTAAAAACTTTTACCTAAAAATCTGCCATAGCTCTTTCTCTCATTGTAATTTTCACTAAACCCGAGTCTCAACTCTTATTATTTCTTCGATAGCTTTAATTCATAATATTAGCTCTCCCAAGTACATTACAGTCATATTACAGTATAATATTTAAGCCACACAAGTTCATAACTTACTTATTACGATTGTGTTAATTTCCCTGAGGATTCTGGAAAAGTCCAAATGTTCACTTACGATGTAATGGCTATAATTTTTACTTGTAGATATACAATAAGTAGTTTGATTACTTGAATGTATTTGTACTCTTGTTCTGTAGATACAATAATACTAGATGACGCCCACAACTCGGGTTAGTGGGGAACTCGGGAATTGTAAATTTTTCCTAGATAATAGGTTATACGAGTAGGTATCCTATGTCCTTTTTCGGGACACAAAGTATCTCCATACTAAATTTCTCCAAAATCGATTTATATTAATCGAATATTAGTATGAATGGCCTTTACTCAGCCATTTCAAGGACATTTCTTGATGTTTTTACTTACCGCCGCACTCAGAGACAAATATTATTTACTTAACTATAATTAAATGAAGATTTGATCATAATTGAATATCTGTGAGGGCGGCCGTTAAACCGTTCCAAGGATAATAATTTATTATTTTCTTGATGGCGTAATGTGTTTATAAGCTTTCGACTACTTAGCCACTGAATCGCATTTGAAATCAATCAAACTCTTTTGTCGGTCAAAAACAAAAATGGCTGACCTCGTTTACAAAATGGATGTAATGGTTACCCGACACCACTCGAGCTCTGACGTCAGGCGTGTAAACACAACGTAAATATTTAGACAACGATTTTTAACGCTCAGGGATTTTTCGACAATCTGAAATTTTCTCTATACTTTGACAATAAAATGATGAGGAGGAATAAAAGGCTTGCATTAGATATACATATTTGGATCTACGGGACCAATATTGATGACATTATAAGAGATAAATTTGTCACCAAGAATAATATTGTGTTAATTTTATTAAAACTTTTTTTGCAATTGCTGATCTACTGCGTGTTACTCAGTCATCATCCATCATCATCAGTACCATCGAAGAAATTTATTCATGGGCAGTTGACAGGCCTATGTCGGGTAATGTCAATTTTCAATTAGTCAACTAAAATTTTGTGGTCTATCGGCACATAGCAACATCTATCGCAGAGTAGACAGAATGATAGAGTATGCCGACTTAGAACTGATGTTGAAATTTTTAAATTTGACGTATTATGACGAAAATCGTCGCTAGGGTTGTTAAATTGTTACCTACGAATTTAAAACTATGACATATTCGATGGACGTGTTCCTCTTTGGTCGTATTGTTGTTTGTGTTTTGGCACATATTGTGATTAAAATTGTCAGAATCCAATTTTGAAATCTTTATTTTAAATATTTAAAAATAAATTATATCAGCCAGCGCGAGGCACATTCCGTTCATAATCCTAGTGAAACCCGACGAATTTGACAGATATTGAAACCTGTCCGTCTCTTTGCAGTCGAACTACTGGTCGTTATGTCTATTGTGTCTATCGGCTGGCTTTGACATACATTAACAACAACCAAATTACAAAATACTATGTCCGCCATCTGCCTATAATTAACTTCTCTGATAGCTGTGGATTAGTATTAGTATTTAGTACATTAGCCTGCTACTACCTACATATTTATAATTTTTAACCCTTTTGCAAGAATCTAATATTCTAAATAAACTTTCGTTTGATAATATACAATGTGTCCCGACACCGGTGTCCGATCCTTTAATGTCATGATCTATGGCATATTTTATCGACAAATTGGCCCTCAAATTTTTTTTCTCTCTCATGGTTGTAAAATGGCAGCCATTTTAGTTTTTCTCGGGCTTTCACACTAATCTGACCAGAACTGCTCTTGTAAATATCCTATGAAGATAAAAAAGGTCTCATTTGATAGCTAAATTTGTGGACTACGCTTACACAGGTGATATGTTATAAATTTCGTGAAATTAAAAATAGAAAAACCCAAGTTTAAGAAAAAAAGTTGTGTATTTTTTATTAATGGCTTTTTGTAAAAAAATGTAGCACATTAAGGTGTTTTTTTTTAATTTTTAAAAGATAGAGAAAGTTTTCATCTTCTAAAATTATTTTATTTCAATGTTTTAAGTCAGATAGTTTAGAAGCTATAACGATTTTCTTATGATGAGGTGGTCAGATTAGTATGAAGCCAGAGAAATTTTTTTTTTCAAAAGTTGGAGAAAAAAATAATTTGAAAGCCAATTTATCACTAATATAAGCCATACATCATGTGTTCAAAATTTTTTTCTACAACTTTTGAAAAAAAAAATTTTCCTCTGGCTTCATACTAATCTGACCACCTCAACATAAGAAAATCGTTATAACTTCTAAACTATCTGACTTAGAGCATTAAAGTAAAAGAATTTTAGAAGATGAAAACTTCCTCTATCTATTTGAAATAAAAAAGGACCAGTTTAATCTGCTAGATTTTCCACTAAAAGCCATTAATAAAAAACACACATTTTTTTTTTCTTAAACTTGGGTTTTTCTATGTTTAATTCCACGAAATTTATAACATATTGCCTATGTAAGCGTAGTCCACAAATTCAGCTATCAAATGAGACCTTTTTTATCTTCATAGGATATTTACATGTGAAGTACTGGTCAGATTAATGTGAAAGCCCGAGAAAAATTAAAATGGCTGCCATTTTACAACCGTGAGAGAGAGAAAAAATTTTAGAGCCATGACATTAAAGGATCGGACACCGGTGTCGGGAAACATTGTATAATATTATATTCCTATATTTTTTAAAAGCTTTTATTTAACTTGCTCTTCGGGTGAAATCTTGGAACTCAATTTTGGTGTAGATATATTTAACCGATCGAGCTGAAATTTTGCAGGCACGTTTAGTTTGGATGACAATACATGATATTGTATGTGACATCACTCTAAATCCAATATGGCCGACCATCCAAGATGGCGAAATAGTTATTTTCTATGCAGTTCTACAATATGGATATTAAATGAAAGGGCTTTTTGAGAGTAACTCGAAAACGAAAATAATGTCATACTACATCCAATATGGCGGCTCATACAAGATAGAGGTATGGTTATTTTTAATGAACTTCTGCAATATGGGTATCAAATGAAAGGGCTCATTGAGAGTAACTCGGAAAAGAATGTAATGTCATTCTACATCCAATAATTATGGCGCCTCATTCAAGGTAGGGGGATATAGTTATTTTTAATGCACTTCTGCAATATGGGTATGGGTGGGTAAATGAAAGGGCTCATTGAGAGTAACTCGGAAACGAATGTAATGTCATTCTATATCCAATATGGCGGCTCATCTAAGACAAATAAATTTCCCCTTAAAAATTCTAACTATTAAGTTATAACCTCAATATATTAGACAATTTGCATTATAATAAAAGCTTGTCGCGAGACTTAACAATCTGTCAATATTTAATTACTCTAATAAAATAAAAAAATATAATATCAGTTTATTGAGTTAAATTGGCACTTACTAGTTTATTATTAACAAATCTCGCGACAAGCTTTTATTATAATGCAAATTGTATAATATATTGAGGTTATAACTTAATAGTTAGAATTTTTAAGGGGAAATTTATTTTCTTCTTTTTAAAGTATTTACTTAAATAAAAGCTTTTTTTCAAAAAGTTTTTTGCTTATAATTTTTAATCAACCGCTTGCGGCCAGTCTAAAGATATTATAGTTAAATATAGTACATTGCAATGGTCCAAAATATCTTGAAATCAGCGAATGTCGATAAAAACAGAGCCCGTCGCGTCGGTCCCACAAAAAGTCTGTCATGGGCGGGATTCAGTTGTTTATGGCGCTGAGTCAACGACTGCTACAGACAGCGATATAGCTGTACAGTTCGGTCACTGTAGATATAACTATACAGCTTGAACTGGCCCAACCGATGTACTATATAAAGAATGAAGATTGTACATTTATATGAGGTGTAAAAAATTGCTATAATTATTGTTCTTTTAGGCAGAAAAATCTTAGTCAAACATTCCTTTCGTAAAATTGCTTACAATAATTTATACAATAATATGTAGCACTGAAGACAACTGCCATATCCAATCGTGGTCATTGCCTATTATATCATTGAGTGAAAAGTTTTTTTTTACATTAATTATAAACGGTGTAACAAACTGTGCAGTTTAATCGTTACGTGTCTAGTCAATTTAAAGACTCACTCAGTTACTGCAACGAATGGCTCTTAACAACAACAATTACGTTAACTGACGAAGTTGGGGATTATGTTTTATTCGAAGACTTTATCACTATTTCATTCCTGCTAGCTGTTTCCGCTGAATAAATGTTAGCTGCTGTGTTTACAATACTAAGGGCCTGTTTCACTACTTTCTGATAAAGTGCCTAATAGGCTATTCACAACTTTTTTGACAGATTCTCCATTGCAGTGTTGCAACACCCCTTCTCCACTAAACAATATTGCAGCTGCATTGACGTCAATGTATGTTTACAGATCGTTCGGTTCGGTTCGGTACCTTCCCGTATTACACTGTTTTGTAAACTGTGTAGCAATATAACTATACAATGCAATACAGAAGCGAACGTGCACAACACTAATATAATATACAGTAGCATAACTCAGCCGCGTTCTTGAAATCAAATCCTTGCTATAGAGAGAGGATTCGAGGGAGAAAGAGGAAGAAAAAGAGAATAATTTAACAATGTGCGGTACGTGATACAATATTTTGTGATACTGTATACTTTAATATGAGGGGTGAGCATTATCAAATATCTTTTTTGTGTAAAATAAATTTGTCCAAAAGTTTTGGACTCCTTTTGCTGTCACGAACTTTTTGACAGCTTCCATGCGTGTTGTTTAATATTTGATAACGATAAGAACTCGTGCTTAACCAACTGCTTCCCAAAATTGTTTCAAATCACGCTTATTTTTGGCGTTTGCTGATTCTGCCCAGTATCTACAGTTCTACAGTGCTGTTGTAAACTTGATCTACCGTACATGTGATGTATTTTGTATGTGATATAACCGATGGCCTATCGTAAAACATTAGTATTGAAAAGTGTATTTTCCGATTTGTTCCTGTTTTGTTCTAGTTGGCAACAAAGTGTGGTGTAACTTTTCTAATATATTTGTGATATTATATTTATTACAAGTAGAAATTGTGATCATGCTTTTAAAATTCTATATTTTATGGGTAAATACGTACAGATCGGATGGAGAGCTTAGCCATTTATATTTTCAATGAAATAAAAAGATTTCAATTATTGTATTTTAATTTTGAAGAATTTTACAAAACATGCAATTTTTAAACTCAATCTTTTAACTGGTCGCTGTTAAGCATTAACTTGTCCTAACCCACAATTTTTTTTGTTGTTAAATTTTGAATGCAGTTTTGTGCTAAATTATCTAAAAAGCATAACTGCATTTATAACTCAATTCGTAATTTTTTGTGGGTTAGTACACGAATGCTAAACAGCGTTCAACTGGCAACACCAATTAGAGTGAGTATTTTTATTTTATTTTCTTAACTAAAATAATTTTTCAATTTGGACAATAATATTATATTCATAAAATATAAAAATTGCGTTTTATAAAGTTCAGTTAAAATAACCACCCTGCACATGCTACGTCATGTCCCAGTGTTGCTGACCCCAAACCAAGTCTGCGAGTTCTCAAATCTCTGCGTACGTCATACTGACTACTGACTCTTGAGAGGCAACATCGTCATGACGCAAACCCTATAATATAATAAATAATAATATATCCCAGGGCTGACTCTTTGAAGAGAGCCTACAGTGATAGTTATAATCTCAGTATATTAGTTAAGTAGTAACTATTTAGTATGTGGTATGTCAAAGATGGTTTAGTTTGACGTAGCAATTTATCTTTTTGGATCAAAGTAGTCAAAGATTAAAGTAAACTCAAATAATCATCTTCGTAGCTGAATTTATTTAGAAATACACTTTAGGCCCACCAAAATCAGACGGAAACTCAGTTTTACGTATCATGTAAGTACAAGTTGTATTACAATTTACATTTTGTTAAGGCGCCAACCCACCGCGGCGCACGCTGTGCACGGCCACGCGCAGGCGTGGACGTGCACGGATTTATTTCTTTGACTACGTGGGTCAACGTTTTCACACAACTTTCCCGTGCATACAGGTCAATTAACAAGAGCTGGCACGATCAACACATTTAAACATTGCGCTTGTGTAGTGCTTACTGTGACGTCGTACTACATACGCATCATAAAAAGTCTGTCCGTCTCTCTCGCGCGCGGTCTATCTTATGAGCGTGAAGGAGACAGTTATTGTTTTTCTTATACTACTGTTTATAAATAAAGCGTGATGTTACAAGTCGGTAACGTGTGATCGGTGCGGGCCAGGGTTCGGAACCATACGATAGTAATTATCGTATGTAACATACGATAATTTTGTGCGTACGTACGATGTACGATAGCATATTATTATCGTACGCATAATTTTTATAAATCATGATGCAAACATATTATATTTTTAAACATACTGTATAGTGAAATTGCATAAGTGTGAACGAGCCAGCTTTAGTTAACTGATCTATAGCATGCGTAGTGTAGCCAGCGTTGAGCTACGTGTGCACCATATTCGAGCAAGCTACGTGAGTCAATTCGTGCGTAGCGTGTCCGTGGGTTGCAGTGGAAACAGTCACATAATATATTTTCTTACAAAGCGAAGCTGTCAAGCTTCGCTTTGTAAGAAAATATATTAGTGCGTGCGTAGCC
This sequence comes from Aricia agestis, assembly GCF_905147365.1. NCBI lineage: Eukaryota > Metazoa > Arthropoda > Insecta > Lepidoptera > Lycaenidae > Aricia > Aricia agestis. Next base: position 14,789,137 of record NC_056428.1, on the reverse strand, counting down.
TCTCCGTGCGCTGCGGTGGGTTGGCGCCTTAGAAGTCCACGCACGTCATCAAACCTAATCCATTATACTACGAGTAATATTGCAAATGCGAAAGTGTGTCTGTCTGTTTGTTGCCTCTTCAAGCCCAAGCCGCTGAACCAATTTCGCTGGGTACAGAGATACTTTGAGTTTTATATTATTATTATAATACTTTTTATCCCGGAAAATTTTACGATTTCCGCACAATGAACGAATTTTGACACAACGGAGTTGCGGGCGTCATGTCCTTTGCAATTTATATTATTAGTATGGATTTAATAATTTATTGGGCACAAGAAACATTTTAAATGTACATCTTCTATGGCTAGTCACATCAAGGCTTCAATATCTAAGCCTAATATGTAATTGCCTGAAGTTCCCCGGTCACTGTACAAACAGACAAACAAACCGCTTTGAACACTACATGCTTCATTACGTAACATTTGCCTAATATACCTCTTGCCCCGGTCTTGTAGAGACCACCTAGTAATATCTTACTAGGTGGTCTCTACAAAGTGCTAATTTAAAAGTTAACTCTATATTATATGGGACACATACATACCCTAAACTAAAGTCTAAAGCAGCGGTCGTCACACTTTACTGGCAAGAGCGGTTTCACACTAATGGCCTTTTTACACCTACCGAGTAGAATAGAATAGAATAGAAATCGTCTATTTGCTATAATTATGTAATATAGAGTAGCGAGACAGTTCTATGATCGGCAAATGTTATTGGTCGAGAACAATTATTCTCGCCATTCTACTCGGTAGGAGTAATCAGAGCCCTATAAGTGAGTTGCACCACACCATAAAACAACTGGATTAGGTTATTATTATGACATTTGTTAAGGAAACATTAGCAGCCGGTTACGTTTTAAATCGTTAAATATGGCGTACTCTTAACCATTGTGTAGTATAGTAAATAGTTGACCATTCAAATAATTTACTTTATCGCGGGCCGCAATTTGATGACCATGGCTAAAGCATTATCACTTTGTTTTGTTACAATCTGCATATTACTTGATTGTAATTATAGGTTAACTATCAAAAGAAAATAGAAACTTAAGAAAAAAAAAAAGGAAAATAAAAGTAAAAAATTAAATTAAGAAATTTAAAAAAAACCCCGCCAAACAATTTTAAAAAGTAATGAAATAATATTATATTTTACTGACTTAAAGTTTAAATATTCCTAAGTGTAAAGTGATATTTTAGTCCATAATTGTTGTCACGGTGTGTCGGGGGACCGCCAACTAGTCTAGTGTCTTTTGATATCACCATGTCACTGATTGTCTCGATTCGGTTCGCTGTGAACTGACCCTTTATACTATGTGAAATCAAACATCTACATTAGCGGTCCCCCGACACACCTTGACAACAATTATGGACTAAAATATCACTTTACACTTAGGAATATTTAAACTTTAAGTCAGTAAAATATAATATTATTTCATTACTTTTTAAAGTTGTTTGGCGGGGGTTTTTTTAAATTTCTTAATTTAATTTTATTTCATGCTTTTTAAACTTGTGTTGGTTATTGTGCAGAATAATAATTCCTAATTCCTATCAACAGGATCATATTATATCCCAATGAATACCATTTAGGAATGTCCTTTTGGATAAGGCTGTCAATATGAGTCCAAACATGAAACCTCCACTTTGGGTTCATATGGAGCTCGGCTCCTATAGATGCTGCTGAACAGTAAATATTTGCATGCTGCTGCTGCAGCATCACCTGGATAAGTGATGCTGCAGCAGCAGCATGCAAATATTTACTGTTTATCTACGTTTTACTAGTCTTCGCAATTAAAATGAGCCCAAACACGAAAGCATTACTCTAAGTTGGTGAGGAGTTGGGTATCCTATTGATTACCAGGTGATGCTGTAGCACCAGGTCATCTTTTCATTAATGTGTAAATATTTATAACGTCACGAACTAAAATGCAAAATATAAAGCCCACTAAACGACTGCAAGTTGCTAAAAGGCCCTTCACGAACCAGATGAACCGCGATTTTCCAGCACGGAGCAGGCTGATGATGATGAACTATAGCTAAGAACACTCTCAATTAAGTCAGCTTTCAAACAAAAAAAAACTAGATCAAAATCGGTCCACCCGCTTGGATGCTACGATGCCACAGACAGACAGACAGACAGACAGACAGACAGACAGACAGACCGACAGACAGACACGTCAAACTTATAACACCCCTCTTTTTTTTCGGGGGTTAAAAAGAATGGGACTGAAAAAATGTATCGTAACAGTATTTTATATTAACTTTGAGTAGAAACTCCCAAACTTATTATTAAGAGGAGTCCACACCGCCCTTTTTTCCATACAAACGTCGTCCCCTGTTTCCACTCTGGATAATGCTAGTAGAGTTATAATTTTTTTTTCCTGAATATCTACGGCCACTAATACAATGTCCCTATATTTCTTTTTTTTCATAATTTAATTATTAAATAAGATATGAACGTTCAAAAACCCCAAAAAATGGCCAGATTTTCCGCTGTGTTCAAACGTCCAGAAAACAGATTTGGCTAGATTATACAAAAAAAAGCAAAACATAGGAACACAGCTCAAGCCTTTTTTTAACCTTTAATGAAAAAAGTACTTAAATCGGTTAAGTTTTGGAGAAGGAATCAGGGGACAACGAATCGTTGATTTTCTGGATTTTCTGCAGTTGTCTCTATCGCGGTCTGCGGTATAGGCTTGAGGTAAGGGAGACAGCTATAGATATTACACGTACTTTTTTTTCATTTCTCTAGCCCCTGGTGTATCCTCTTAATTCTGAGACAAAATTTCAAGTGAGAGAGGCAAAGGAGACTTGTAAATAGAATGATAATGTTGATTCGACAGAAGATTATTTAAAATAGAACAGGGTGTTTAGTCATAAAGCACTCGATTTCAAATTTTGTGATAGTTAACGTAACATTTTTGATGCGATGCCTTTAAATAACAAATCTTTTAATTTTTGACTTCGCTGTTGAAATTATCAAATGCAAAGTGACTAAGTACCCAAAAAAGGATTGGATTTAAAGTTTAACGTGACATTGTGCTAGCGACGCCTGAGGATCAATTCAGACCGCAACGCGACGCGTAGATCCATTTCTAAAGTATGGATTTGACATACTTCTATTTCGTGAGACGTCATGCAAGTCTGTCAATTTTACACAAATTTAGAAACGGATCTGCTCGTCGCGTTGCGTTGTGAATTGACCTAAGGGTCAACATGAGTGTTAAATCCCATGCATTTTTTATTTGTAACTTTGCTTTCTAAATAATCGAGTACTAATAGACTAAGTACGCAGGTTTACTCGTAGCTCGATTCGGAAGTTTCCATCAAAAGTCATCGGGATCGAGAACAAAAGATTCAAAGGGCAGGAACCTTCGCGAAGCTGTATTGAATTCGAGATAAGCTTTCACTGAATGTATGTCATTTTGTTTCTACAACTTTTGACAATCTTAGCCGGCCCCTAGACGATCTATTGTATTGTGCAATATCACGCTTCAATTTTATTGAACAACAACAATACAATTAGATAGGGAACACTACAATGACAATTAGATTGAAGGCTCGCGATATTCAATGTCAACACTAGATGGTCAATAATATTACGCAATACGTGATATTGCTTAATAAAATTGATCGTTTAGGGGCCCGCTTCAGAACCGTTCAAAATCTAAAATACAATTAATAACTATTGATGTTTTGATGTATTTTTATTACTTTGGTTCTTAGGTCATTCACTTAAGGCGGTTTGCGGTTTGTATATGGGTACTGTAAGTTAAACCCCTTACCCAACTTAGCCCCAATTTCACCAACGTCTGTTAGTGTTAACAGCTTGTTAAAATGTAATGTCTTCTCTTTCATTCATATGAAAATCGAAAGAGGTAACATCATACTAATTCCGGCGTTAACTTTAACAGTCGTTGGTGAAATTGGGGCTTAACCTATAGGGGTCTTTATCCCTTATTTTGGACCCCTTTGGACCCCTTATCAGAAACCGCGGCGTCTGTCACAGAAAAACGTTTGACGTAGGTCAACTCTATCGAGTGTGTGACACTCCACCACAATAGACATAACTACTTCTGTCTACTCTGACTCCACCGTCTATTTCAGTTCATTTATTACGACCTTTGTCCTTTTATAGTCGACAGTAGTTCCTTTATAGCCATGAATAGTCGCTATTGTATAGTCCGGCTTAATGATTCCGTAATGTCGAGGAAAAACCCTTTAGAAAACTATTTTACGTTGAGGCCGCTTTTATTGTCCTGTTTTATTTTTTCTCTCGAGTCTAGACGAAACATACCTTTGTGTTAAAAAAACGTTTATAACTAATATAGTTTTTTCGTATAATATGTGTTGGTTTAATCCTACTTGATATTATATAGGCGAAAGTTTGGATGTATGCATGGATGTAAGTATGGATGTTTGTTACTCTTTCACGCAAAAACTACTGAACAGATTTAAATAAAACTTTACAATAATATAGATTATATGAGAATAACCCATTTCAAAATGGAGGAGGTGTTATGTTTGTTTTCTTATGTTCAACGATTACTCCGCCGTTTGTGAACCGATTTTCAAAAAATTTCTTTTGGTGTATAAGGTATAATCCCAATTTAGTACCATATTCATAAAAGTGGTGAGTTAGTGACCTGATGAAGGGATCCATAAGTAATCGAGGGAACTCCTCATTTATATGGAAACATGTGGTTCCTTTTCGCGCGTTCGGCGTAAAGGAGGCTAGAAAGAACGATATTTGACCTCGACACTTTTTTATTAGTACCTGCATGTTAGGGGCAGAGGGCGTTAATATTATTCCTGCGTCAACTAGATTGCGTTTTTTGAGAATAAACAGCGACGCGTTGTTAGTATTCCTGGGCGTCAATATAAAATAATTTGTTGAGTGTATAATAATGTGTATACACGTTTTTTGAACATAAGAAATAACTTCGTTCCATTCGGATGTCCCTTGACACCTCTCAAGTTTTTTATCTACTTTATTTATTACTAGCTTTTGCTCGCCGCTTCGCTCGCGTTAAGAAGTATTATTATATACACTCTTTCATCCCCTATTTTATCCCCTTAGGTGTGGAATTCATTAAACTCCCTTTTTAGTGGATGCCTACGTCATATCATCTACCTGCATGCCAAATTTCAGGGCGACCCGTCCATTGGTTTGGGCTGTGCGTTGATAGATCACCATGTCAGTCACTCAGTCAGTCACCTTTAAGTTATATATAATATTTAGATTTAGACAAACTATTGTAACAATTTGCAAATAAAATTCTAATAATATAATATTGAATAAATCTGAATACGCAATGCTGGAAATTTTATTACACTTGAATAAGTAGCGGGAACGTTAATATTGTTCGCTTCGCTAGGTGTCGGAGAAATTGAAATAATGTTCTTACTGTTAATACACCTGTGTAAAGGCATTACGGTTCTTATATTCACTGAATTCATAAAAGCTTAATTAATTTTATGACTAGACTAGATGACGTCGCGCCAAAATTTGTTTATCGATTTTTTCCAGGATAAAACTTGCCCGGGATTCAAAGTATGTATCTCAAAACAAAATTTAAGCAAAATTGTTTTATTGGTTTAGGCGCGAATAGGTAACAGACAGGACAGACACACTTTCGTATTTATAATATTAGTATGGATATTGCCTAAGAGTGAAGCCAAACGAGCGTAATTTTGTGAATCGTGAGAAGAATTTCTGCAAAAAAGCAGAATTTCTGCCGCGTAAATGTCGCAGGTCACTGGTTAAAATGGCCGTTCAATCAAAGAGCTAACCCTTTGATTGAACAACGCCATTCAATCACACGGCTATACGTCGTTTAGCCGACTTGTTGACTCCAACGTTCAACACTACAGCTAGACGACGCTTAGCTAACTGGTTAAATGGCAAATTAACTAAGGTGACCATTAGTTAAGTGTTATTATTAAGTACACAAGCGCATTGATAACAAGCAGAATAAATTGTATTCTAACTCATTTTGAACACAATTGCAATAAATACCTTGGTGATGCATTTCATAATCCAGTAACCTCGAATATTAGTTTAAATTTTGATTCACTCGTATCTGCCCCCATAATTTCTGTCACTTTAATAACACTTGTAACGTATATTTACGAAAAATAAAAATATCTTAATACAATCACAAAACACCGGCTAGTTGGCGCCATATTGTAAACATAACGCACTTAGCGCCGCGGTGGTGAGCGCTGAACTAATTCAATAAAACGGCTGCTTTTGAATCAGCTGTAGTGTTGAACGTTTTGAGTGACTGAAATATTCAATTAAAAAGCTAGAATTATGATTGAATGGCGTTGTTTAGTCAAAGGGTTTGTTTGATTAAGCTATTTTAACCAGTTGGCTGCGACATAAATATCTTTTTATACACTCAAAAAATTACGCTCGTGTGAATCAAACTTTTGTATGAAACTGAATGCAGCAGAATTTCTGCCAGCCGAAATTCTGCGACTCACACCTCACAAATTACGCTCGTTTGGCTTCACCCTAAAAGGTCGTGCACATAAATCTCGCTGAAACCGTAGATTCCGCCGCAATTAAAAAGTATATCTGGTTCTCTTCCTAAATCTACTCTATATTTGTGTCCAAATTTTCTTTGAAATTGGTATATTCCAACAGAACAACAATCTGGTTTGTTAAATATAAACAATAAAATCTTTTCCCATTAGAAAATAATAGGGGTATAAAAAAACTGATTATACACTATAGCCTTGTGTAAAATGGTGATAAACACGCAATGCTGAAAGATAGAGTTAGATATTCTAAACCTATTATCAATTAAAAGTTCCGTTTTATGTATTACAGACAGTATAATAATTATACCAACGTTTTGTTTTTGTATCAACATCAGAAAAGTTATTTGATAGACAAGGATATAAATTATACTATAACTATACCGCATGTTACGTATGTACATAGGTTATTTCTACAGTCTACTAGTAAGTAGTAAGTAGTATAGAAGAGAAATGGAGTGCGCTCATGTTAAAAATAGTTTGTGAGACGTATCCTTGTCAAATACATCGCTCGCCAGACGGTGTGAAGTGTGGGATAAGATAAAAGCTGTTTACTCCTTACTATCTCTATACCTTTTCTATAAATTATTATTTATCAAACTCTCTATCTAAATTGGAAGAGAATAAAGTTACGGGTAAGAGCCCAATTTTCACTAACAACATTAGTAACAAAATTAAATATTGTCATCAACAACACAACAATTTAACAATCTGAGATGGAAAAATGAAAGAGTTTTAGTAAATATTTAGCCGTAAAGGGTGCATTTTGGTATATAGTCTCAACAAAGATAAATTATACACTGTAAGATAGCTCTTAGTGAGCACTTTTAACGTGGTTAGCTCAAAAAGTACAAAGAATCTTGACAAGCGCCCTATTGGTCATGGTCATGGTCATGTACATGGGTATACCTTCCAAAAAATATACAATCAATTCTTGTTGAGCCCTATACCAGAGCCCATACATTTTTACCCATCATCATTTAAGATACCGAGCAACCACAGGGTGATTATGTATTTGCGACAGCAAAAACAGGCGTTTGAAAGCAGGTAATATAAATGTAATATCTGCTGACATACACATGTAATAAATCGCTGTCGCAAGACACATGATGTTATGATTATTATTAGCCTGTCGTTTTCGATAGTCTGAGTAATTACTAATCGTTTGCCAAAACATCATGCCTTGTCTTTCATAACTACAAAGAACGAGAGAGTATCCATAAGACAATAATCTTTGCACACTGCACAAATGCCAAAGGGCACTCGCAGACACGACAGACTTGAGACAACCTATGGCACAATACAAAATGTTTATGTTTATTATATGTCTATATAATTTCAATAGCTGTATGCTGTCTTAAGACTGTCGTGTCTAAATGAAGGCCTAATTTGACGAAAATAAGAAATCGCTTCCTCTCAATACTTGGACCACTTTCACCAAATAATTTGAATTATAAATACGAGTGTTGTAACGGACGATTGCGAGATTTCGCCGAAAAGATTTGTAAAATATATTTAGAATCATATATTACGCGCGAAATATTTTGGTACATAATTAAATTGGAAGTACTTATATTTGCCTTGTCAATTATTGCGATAATAAGCTACAGTTACACATTCTTATTTCAAGCACGCAGCATGCTCTGCTGCAGTACTTTGGCCATCGCACAATTTCTCGAAAGGTTGCAAGTTGGTGTTTCATTTATTTATAAGTTCAACGGCAACTTGAGTGCTGAATGAGGCTGTTCGACCGCCATCCAACGAATACCTGATGGAGCAAAAGCGGCAACAGGTATTAAAAATATTCTATGAACATTTTAGAAGGAATTAGTGGTTCTTGAGATACATCCTGGAGACATACAGACGGACGGACGGACAGACAGACAGACAACGAAGTCTCAGTTAGAGGGTCCTGTTTTTACCCCCTTTGGGTACGGAACCCTAAAACCTGAATATATCGATAGAAAATACATGTAAAATAAATAATTTATATTATTTTCCACAAAAAGATGTAAGAAAACTGAATCGCACTTGTAATTTCTTCATCAGGTATTGTAGTCACATCGTTGGATGGCGGTCGAACAGCCTCATTCAGCACCCCAACTTGCAACCTTTCGAGAAATTGTGCGATGGCCAAAGTGTTGTAGCAGAGCAATCTAATAGTTTGGAATGAGTGCACGATGGCAAGGAAAAATAAACACACTTTTTAAATACCAATTTGAATTAAAATAATATTATAATCATCGATTATAATATTATTATAATCGATATAGCTGACCCGAAAGATGTTGTCCCGTCTGGACAACATCTTTCGGGTCAGCTAGTAGAATTAGCTAGCTAGTAGAATTAAAATTAGCATCTCCATGCCAAACATCAAAATAGATTAAGTAAATAGTTTAGGTGAAAATCATAAAAGTTTAAAGTGTGGGAACCGTACATTTTCCGGGACAAGAAGTATCCCTTGTCCGTTCCCGAGACTCAAAGTATCTCCATACCAAAATTAATCAAAATCGATTCAACAGCTTACGCGCAAATCACAAAAGTATATTGTGCAGTAACCGTACATTTCTTCGGGACAAAATGTATCCTATGTTCTTGTTCGGGACTATTATCTCTATACCAAATTTCAGCAAAATCGGTCCAACCGTTTACGCGTTATGTCGTGACCAAGGGAAATATGGACTAATTTTTTTATCGTGAGCAAAAAACTTTCAACCCCTTTTGACGAAAAATGCGGAAACGCAGGTGCATGAAATTTCGCATAGTTATAGTTTATATGGAGAAGGAGTGCATCGAGCCAATATTGTTTTAAAATTATGCTTTTATCATACCCTATTTTAATAAATAAAACATTACACACACTACAATGTGCACACTACGATAGTTTGAATGACAAGCCTATACACACGAATTATACTCTTTTATTTATGGTTGAAGTCTGTTGTCAAATAATTAGAAATGGATTGTTGTTTTTTATCAAATCTGAATCTATCTGCCTTTGGATCAATTTTTCTGATTTATCTTAGCTAGTAAGCCCTTGGGGCAAATATTTTTGTTTCAAGTTTCGAAATGAACAGAAATAAATGAACATTGTTTTTGTTCTTGTTGAAATATATCCAAGTATTTTTTTGTTTTAATTGTAAAATATAATCCCACAGGATTAAACAACAACTCTGCTTACTTTAATCCATCCATTCGTTCATCATTAAAACTGTTTGGATCCATTTCGGATCGTATGAAATGGCAAATGTATTTCAGCATCAAAAAACTTAAATCGATAGAGTTTATGAAGTTTTGATCGATCAGAAGAATCATTGATGTTGGGTTTAAAACGATTTTGATGACTATTTTATTATATTGTGACTGCATCTAAACTTTAACAAAGCTGCATCAAAGTTGAATCCGAAAAGTAGAACCATTCAAGAAAGACTTCAGTACTTACAATCGGCTTAATACACAATTTTCTTTGTATTGGACATTGGTTCAATGCCCCAATCGGATTGATCGCATGCCTATCAGGTCAACTTATGCACACACAGGATTAATAAACTAGTCCAGTCAGGTCGGCAATCAGATTCAATCGTCTTCGTCTAATACGGGGGCCTTTAGTATTATATACATAGCGTATAGCCTTTTGGGAAATGGTGATCCGTCTTTATAGGGGCCTATTTGGAGTAAGCTACTTTTATTTGAACTGAAAAAACACTTTTATTGGCCCCGGGAGAGATAATTAAAATGAGACATTTTCTTAATTTCAACAAAAGTATTTTCATTTTCCAACATAGTTACATTACTATTAATATTCCCTATTAAGTGCATTTTATTTATCTAGTTAGAGAGTTAGACTAAGGGCCTCTTTCACCACTTCCTGATAAGGTGCCGGATAGGCTTATTTGACAGATTCTCCATACTCTGTCACGTTAAGTGGTGGATAGCCTTATCAGGAAGTGGTGAAACAGGCTCTAAGGGACTTCCTGATAAAGTGCCGGATAGGCTTTCCACAACTCATTTGACAGATTCTGCATATTCTATCTGTCAAGTTCAGTGGATAGCCTATTCGGCACTTATCAGGAAGTGGTGAAACAGCCCCTTAGACTTAGAAGAAACTAAGGACACACTGATAAATATGTGATTTCAGTGTGTACCATTCATTTCATAATATTATTATATTATATGTAAAGTTTGTGCTTTGAAAGCTTTGAATAATATTAATATGTTTGGAGTGCCTTCATAACGTATAACTTGCTTCAAATACTCGAGTATATTTTCATAATTCGAGACGTTAAAACTTGAGGAATTTGTTCAACTCACTCTCAACTTTTCTAATATATTACCTTTAATTTGTGATGGTGGGGTTTTTATTTAAAAAGTAGATTTTCTTTTACAAAGCTGCATCAAAATTGAATATGCTTGTATTAGAAGAGATGCAGATGACGCCCGCAACTCCGTTGCGCCAAAATTCGTTTATCACGCGGAACCATACATTTTTCCGGAATAAAAAGTCCTTTCCCGGGTCTCGAAGTCCTGCATACCTATCAAAATCTGTTCATCGGTTTTTGAGCGTGAATAGGTAACAAACAGATAGACAGACACACTTTCGCATTTATATTAACACCTAATGACGTTCGTGACTCCGTTGGGCCAAAATTAATTTATCGCGTGAGAACATTTTCCATAAAAAGTACATATTATTATCTTATTATTATAATATTATGTCCTTACCCGAGACTAAAAGTTCCTCCATACCAAATTTCAGCAAAGCAGTTTGGGCGTGATTGTTATCATCAGTTAGATTGTCAGACAGACACATATTCGCATTTATAATATGAGTATAAATAGATGATTTTCTCGCAACAAAAATCAAAGGAAAATAATTATACTTATTTTTTTAAACTCCGCTAACCCGTATCATCTGAGTTGAATAAGTCAAGTAATGTTGAGGGTCTGTTTGACCCTTAGTTAATTACTTCGGAACATGAATTTATTTAACTTTGTACACGTGGAATCATTTCTTGCTGACGAATACGACTGCAGAAGGTAATAGGTATACAGAATGAACCAAAACATAGTGTTAATTCTGACATATTAAGATATAGCGAAATTACATATTTTAGCAATAGCTTAGGAATGCTAATAGCTTGCAGCAAAATGTACGGTTCTGGCAACTATATTTCTAAGTCAATCAAGTGTGTAGAGTGAAACGGAGATTACTTCGAAAAACAATACAAGTATTGGCAACTTTCTACAATAAGCCGTTTTTCATTTTCTAAACAAAAGTGTTGCCTAGGTACATATTATCTCCATCGTATGCGACGTCCTTCAACGACCTATGGTACTTCAACGACCCCAATAATGTTTAATAAAGGATTATGCAGCTTTCGAACTAATATTAAAACTGTAAGTCGATCGCGCCGGCATATTGAACGTAACTCTGTAACTAGTTCGACACTTTTCGATTAACTGTTTTTCAGTACTAGCACGGTAGTTGTAACGACGCTTTAGAGTATTTTAACTGGACTTTGAAAAGGGAAGAATATTTTTTTGTTTTAAATAGGTGCTTACAAGTACGAGGTGCTACTAGAACGAAAGTTATAGGTAAAAGAAATATCAAATTCGGACCAATAGTTTCTGAGATCAGCGCCTTCAAACAAACAAACAAAAAAGCTCTTTAGCTTTATAATTTAAATATATATAAGTATATAATTATTTATTTATTATTATAAGAGGCTACTCTAACGACATTATACATCGATATGGTTTTTTTACACAGTATATTAATAATAAACAGAGAAACTGATCCCATATTCTCTAAGCTTTGACAACATATATAATATTATACCACAATAAGGGATTTTATGACAGTTATCAGGTGTAGCCAGTGTTTGTTAATTTATTACTGTAGGCTTTATTGCCATAACAATAAAGTATATAATGTTATTGCCAATATAACGCCGCCGTTATAGCTCGAGAATTGCTTTCGCTGCGCTTGACAGTTGACACCTATTCATGGCGGCATTGACGAAATTGTAAGAACGTCGCATGTCGCATGCATAAGATGAAGGGTAAATTGTGTAGATATAACCATCCGGCGGGGCGCGGCATCTCGATTTCCTACTAGTATTGGATCCGACCGTAAAATCCTGCAGGAATCGTTTTTTTCGATCAAATTTATTTTAAAATAATCTTTAGAACGTATAGAATGGATTAATGTTGGGTTGTCTTGTCAAAAGTAGCTGCAAGTACCTCTAATTAAGTTGAATGTTCATGAGATAAATGAATAATTTGTTTGAATATTTTTTTCAGTAAATTTTACATCATTTGAAAGAAAATGACGAGACAAAATAAGGTATAAATGGTTGCCAGCTCTAAGTCGGCCGCAACCTAGGGTTGCCAGCCCGTAAACAGACATAGTTCATCATCAAAATTGAAGCATTTATTTTTTTAATAATTTTGATACAAAATTAAAGTTTTATGCATTTTGTGCATGAATATCCATGGTTGCCAGTTGCAAGATAGCCGCAAACTGGGGTTGCCATCACTTTTGTTTAAGACAAATGTTCAGGCCTACAATTATTATGCCTGGGAGAATTTGAGGACGTCGAGAACCCGCAAGATTGCAATTTATATTTAACAGGCGTTTTTATTTTTATGTGTAGTGTCCTGTCATTCCTCAATGTCATTCCTTCTTAGTTCTGATTCCATTGAATACACGCAAGTTTGTATTACGGGCTTTCATTTTACTCAATTACAGGTACTTGCGGCTACTTTTAACAAGGCAACCCAACATTAATCCATTCTATACGTTCTAAAGATTATTTTAAAATATATTTGATCGAAAAAAACGATTCATGCCGGATTTTACGGTCGGATCTTAGGATATACCTTATTTATATGGCAAACGTGAAAGTTATGAACGCCAGACGGTAAAATTCCGTGTAGTGCACAAACGCCCTTACATTGAACATCGACACTTCAGTTTATACAAAATCAGTAAGTACTCAAGAGTAATATCTTATTGTAAGCATAGAATTAGAACGTTTTGATATCGTTGATTGTAAGGACACCTCAAGTCAGAGTAATGGTAATTTAAATATTACTTACTGTTTGGGTGTTATAGTATGGTCTGTCCGTCTGTCCGTCTGTCCGTCTGTCCATCTGCCTCCAGCATGTATCTCAAAAACCGCTACAGCTAGACTTCTGAAATTTTCACAGATTGTGTATTTCTGTTGCCGCTATAACAACATGTTATAATAAAAAAAGAAAGTTAATATTTAAGGGGGGCTCCAATACAACAAACGTATTTTTTGGCCTTTTTTGCACGTAGTCAATAACACCAGGTAGACAATAGAAATTTTCACTAAATGCTTAATTTTATTTGTACCTACTTTAACAATTAATAATAAACTAAAAATTTAAAAAAATATTTGAAATATTTATTCTCATGCAAAAAATAGAATGTTTGCCTACTTTCGCTCTATAGCGGTAAGGAACCCTTCGTGCGCGGTCCGACTCGCACTTGGGCGATTATTATAACTATAATGTGTTTGTGTTAAGATTAAGTATCTAAAATAACATAATTTCAAGGTATAAAATTATTATTATTATTATTATAAGCCTAAACTGTCCCACTGCTGGGCAAAGGCCTCCCCCAAATACTTCCATCTGTCACTCTTCTGCGCCACCGCTGGCCAGCATGGCTGGTATGTATAAAATATTAAATGCTAAATCTATTCGACTATAAACTTATTAACTGTAACTACTTACAGCTTACTAATGAACCAAGTTAACCAGAGACATTTGTTATCAACTCGGAAAGTTAGTTCAAACATAAAGGATCATACAACATAAAGGACCGCCATAATCCATATCTTGTAAATGAGATCAAATGTTGATGTAATTGTTTAACTTCCTACTTCATCAAATAACAGATTAGGTCAATTAACCTTAATGATTCATATCATCTCATTATTGATCAATAAATCAAAATGATGAACGAATATTAGATGTTTGTGGAAAATTCGTGTATCGTGCAGAAACCGTATATTTTCTGTGAGGAAAATACTATGTCTTTTGTCGGGACTAAAAATATCATACAGAGTTATGGAGTAATCATGGTAAGAAGAGAGCTTCATACCTTCATTTAAAGATTATCAAATTCGGTTCGACCGTAAAGATGTAACAATCGGACTTAACTAATCAACTGATTGGAGTATACTGGGTAGTGTATGGAAGGAGCAGCCTTCAGGGATAATTTTAAACTGCAAAATAGAAAAATATTTTAACTCTAAACCATTTTACTTAATCAAAATAGAGAAGAATGCTTTTCTGTGACGTATTTCTTAACCATGGTTTTATTTATTGCAGTTATATACTATAAAACTATCAAATGAAAATATAATAAATCTTTCCTCTGTTATGTGCACATATTAGTGCCACATAAAAATTAAATTAATATGTGACATAAGGGCTCGTGTGCATTTTTGCGCTAAAAGGTTTGTCGCTAGGCGAAGCATGAATATTGAAAATTGCGGACTTTTCCTGATAAAAATACAGCTCGCATTTCACAGTCGTTAGCTAGGCAAATTCAATTTACGAAAATTTATTGGGGAAGGATTGCTTGTCGAATAAAATAAAACCGGTGTTTGTTGTGATTACATTATAATGCTGTGAATTTTTCTTAAATTGGGTATATTGTGCTATCGAAGTAAGTACGGTTAGAAATAATTAATAACAATGATATTATTTAAAGCTTCTTTGATATTTGGTTTTATCAGTCCTGTGTTTCAGTTTATATTTTTTGTTAAAATCTGAAGTATACAACTTAACAGTACACAATTTGTAAATATTTAATTAAGAATACTAATTTATCCCATTTTAATTGTTTTTGTATTGAAAATAAAAATATGTAGTCATTACTTCGAACAAAGAGCATTTTTTCAACAAAATTTTGACTTTAGATCTACCGTGACCAAGTTGTCTATGCAGACCCAGTTCTACGAACCTATACCCTACTTACCTACTGCAACTGTCCGACTTAAGCCAGTCATAATATGGTAACCCCAACCTATATATAGAAATTAGACATTTTTGAAATAGGGTCAAGAATTACGTAGTGCGTGCGTTCGGCTATTTTCGGCTGCGTTCGGCTCGTGTCGGCTATTTTCGGCGCCGTCTCGGGCGGTTTAAATTTGGAATACGTGTGCCGCGGCTTTGAAAACACGAAAGTTTGTTGTATTGAATTTACGAGTGGCAATTGAAAAGTGAATTTATGGCTACCTTTTTATCAAGATGAAATATATTATGTTAACAGTTTTAGGTAGCGGAAGAGTTGTTACTGAATGATACTATTTTTAGTGCTAAGGAAATATGTGTAAAAAGCGTTGACCAGAATTGAGTAAAATTGATAATTTCTACTGTAACATCATGCAGAAAAAGTTTTTACTGTTTGTATTTCGAATCTATTTTATTAGCTTCAATTATATTAAATATTGAGAAATATTTTCTTGATAATAAAAAGTGTCGTTACAACTTTTCCCGTCTAGCCCCCTCTCGCGACGCGCGATAAGGAACTTCGTCGCAATAAAAATATAATATTAAATCCGGAAAACTATACGAGGCCAGCTTGTCTATGTTTGAGAGATTGGAAAAGTCATACGACAGACAGAGACATGGAATTTGAATAATATGCGTCAATATAATATTAAATCATTAGTAAGTGGGTAACCACCACTATTCAGAAACGAATATCAATTAAGTACTTAAATGTAAATTGCAATGGAATAAAAAAAATCGACATAAATTATTATCTGTCGACTTTGACAGATAATAATTTATGTCGTATTTCATAAAATGGCTACTAAGTAATATATTTTGTTACAATGTTATAGGTAAGTATAGGTTGTTACTTTTATTCGAAAAACCATCCAAAAGGAAATACTGCGACTTTCATTCGTTCATTTCCGTTTGGTAATCGCACAACTTCTGCATACGATCTATAAATACACTTTATAGCTAGTTTCATGTTTTTCTAACCCATTGGTTCTGTGGAGTGGAGTGTGAGTTCACACATGGATGTGCCTCCAAACATGTCAGCGCTTAAAACATAAAGCGCCCTTTACTTTGGACCCTTTACTATGATTGCTTAAATATTATGATTTTGTAGTTGTCAATTATCGACAATCATTGACGGTTATAACCTTTTATAAATTCGTAATCCAGCATATCAGTGCTCAAAATATAAATAGCCCTTAATTTTGGGCCATGATTTTACAGTGGTTGCCCTCAAAAACTTGTCATTTTCCATATTATAAAACCACGATTGACAATATCTGACACTTCAATGACAAGTTTTTGACAGGGAGTCAATGACCGCTAGCGACAAGTTAGCCCGAGTGGAGTATAGACAATCATTGACGAATTGACTTTCGATCACATTCGTTATCGAAAGTCCATCATAGTCCATGATGTCAGCGCTTAACATACAAAGGAATCCCTTCACTTTGGACTTACTATGATTTGGCTAAAAGATATTCCGCGACTAGATGTTCCGCGCGGGGTCGCCCGCGTAATTTAGGAATGTCACGGAAACCGAACATTTTTCCGCAAAAAAAGAAACTATGTCCTTTCACGTGGTCTATTCTTCATGTGTGCCAAATAATATAAAAATTGCTCCAGTACGTTCAAATAAGCCCTTTCAAATAATTTTCCCCGTTTTTTTCCACACTTTCCTCTATTTCCTCGCTCCTATTAGTATTAGCGTAATAAAATATAGCCTATAACCTTTCTCAATAAATGGGCAATCTAACACTGAAAGAATTTTTCAAATCGGACGAGTAGTTCCTGAGATTAGCGCGTTCAAACAAACAAACAAACTCTTCCCAATTATAATATTATAGTATAGATTAAAATATATATTACTATATTTTTAATTTAATTTAATGATAAAATAGTTTTAGCGCAACAGGGCAGCGGGTGTGTACTCGTAGTGTTATTATAAACTCACCCTAGCCTAAATAGATTTTATATACATATAATTAAATAACCGGCGCGCGGCGCGGCGTAAAGTGAATTAATTGAAACCCTTAACTCTGTCAATAACTTCCAATAATCTCAAGCTTTTCCAAGATTATTGGAAAATATTATCGTACAGCTATGAAGTACTTTCATTTAAGACATCGAATTTCGAAATACAATCTATAGAACGATAACTTTGATATATTTTGGCCAAATGGCTCCATCATACACGTAGGCAACGAAAATTGTTTTACACTTCTTTAATAAGATATTTCAAAGTTTAATTAAAATAAAAAAATCGAATTTCAAGAGACTTTTCAAAAGCATAAGTTCATGGTGCAAAAAATAACTTGTAAGTTGTAAATACCTTGAATATAAAAATACTGTCTCTTCATAACATAATATAACAGTTGCACAATCCATTATTCATAACATAATATCCATAAGAATCATTTAATGTGTTGTCATATCTAACGTAATATGATTTTTATTCAGGTGAGGGGTGACAGGCCTGCAGGTTATAAAACGTAATCGACCTGTCAGCGACAGAGCAATGGACTCCAATCAAATAGGGTTGCTACATCTACGAATTATTTCCTATTATATTTGCCCTTGTGAGTTTTTTCACTCTTTCCTTAGTCGGCTGGCTAAAGCTTGACTGGGTGAATTTTGTGGGTTTTAAAAATCGGTTGTTATTCTTTTACTTTTCATTTTATGAAACCTTCATAGATAAACCTGCATTAGGAGTCATTATAACCCGACACTATTTTGTCTAAAAGTTAAAACAGTTACTATACACGATATTTGAATTTTATTGTATTAGTGAAATAATAATAATTGTCTGTGGCTTCAAATTAAAAAAAACTCAATTCGGTCAAAAACTTAAAATTAACTAAAAATAATGTTTACTCAAAAACTTTTCGAAAATGACAACCCTGTTTATGGTAGCCTTTGGTACATCTTGAATATTTTGATTGGTACATAAACTTTTTGTATAAATTAAACCCTGCTTTTTTTTTGATAATCATAGTTTACATGATACAAAATACGGTCTTGCACTGCTAAGTAGTAAATACTTAGCAGTGTAAGACCATATTTATATGTTAGTTGTTGAAAAGAGAAAGAAAAAGTCTTGTATACCTTTTTTATTCAGCACTAAAATGTTTACAATATTTTTTTATGAAAGAGAAACATCCATACTTAGTTAATATAAATACGAAAATGCATTTTACCTTTAAGCGCTAAATGGATTTAAATGGAATTTGGTATACTTGTGACGATATAATAATATATTTTATCGATAGTTTTCTTGTAAAACTACCGCCCAATAATAGGAATATCTGTGCGAACAAAGCTGTGGGCAACGTCTAGTTTAAAACAACGGCGGTTACACAATCTTAAAAGCCATTGTTTGGGAGCCACGAATATCTTAATTCTGATTAAAATGGAAATCGTGGTTTGTACAGAATTCTCGTTACCATGCGAGAAGATCAGACACTTACTCGTAGGAACAAAATTTAAGTTTGATTTAATTGTTATCTAAAAATATTTATTTTAAGAGAAACAAAGAAAAAATAGAATAGAAATATCTTGCTCTGTTATTATTAATTAATTACTAACCCTCAAAAATCACAATGGAACCAGATTCAATTTGATATAAAATATCACCAATTACGACCCAAAAAATTTACGAGCTTAATTTTTTTTTTTTTTGTAATTTGAAACATGTATTTTCAAGTTGTGAAATCTGTTTTTGTATTGTTTGGAAGCTACGGGCGGCTACGGCGTGCTGGGAAAATTTTAATTGCTGGAATTATTTCGATTTTATTGAAATGTCAAAAATGTTTTTAGTTTTTCAACGTTGTTTTCGTAGAATTTTTGCATATAATATCTAAGGTATTATTTTTAAAGTTAAAATACTGCTATAGATGTCCTGCTAACATTTCTTTAATTAATGAAAAGAAATGACGAGCGAAATTTTAACTAAAATCAGCTATTCATAATGCAGACGTACCAACCAACCAACTCACATAATGCGTTGCTTCACGTCAGTTTTCCAGGAGGATATGATATTGAACCGGTGTAACCGGGCTGTCTCTCTTATACTTAATTATAAAAGCTATATTTCTATAAACATAAAAATAATGATATCGTAACCTTTTAAACCTTTTAAACTGAACGCGCTACGATGACATTTAAATGCTTTATATTTTTATAGTTTTAAAATATGTATATGACACTCTGAACTAAACTAGGTGATGTTATATCTGGGTCAGATATTACTTCATATAACACGAAGATAAAAGTCCGTTGATGAACTCTTAAGCATTCACGTTACAAAAAAATGGTTCCCGCAACTCCGTTCGCGCAGAAATTGGTTTTAATCGAACCAACGTAAATTTTTCCAGAACGAACATATATTTTCCTTTTCGAGATTTAAAATATCTATAACAGACATACACACTTTTTTATTATTATAGTTAGTAAGGATATTTGGCCTATAATCCGCACATAATTTTAATGATAATATATAAGACGTATTGTTATTTGTTGACGTATCAGTTGTAAAACAAAAATGATTTGAAATACCAAGCAGGCATCGGCACGGTAATTTCGTATCTTGCGACAGCATTGTATTAGGAGAAAATCATGTACTTATAATATCGCCTGTTGAATTGCTATCGCAAGACACAATAATGACTCTGCCAAAATTCTCGCGCTGATGTCACCCAATCATGGAAATTCTTGGTTTTGCTCATTGTAATGTTAAAAGGCTTCAAATCAATAAAGCTTACAGTTTGTCCGAATGTCGTTTCAAGAAAACGTAAAACCACCAAATTGTAAAATTAATTAACTCACAGTCGACCGAAATTAATTATCTGTGGCGAAACCTTTTAATGGGTTTTTAGAGGTTTTGAGTTTTTATAATTAGAAATTTTTGGTTGGTCCCGTTTTTACCCTTTGGGTACGGAACCCTTAAAAATATCCTCTCAGCGGGATCAGGCTTCTTTCAGGCCCGTCGTCGATTTGACATTTGGTACCAAAAACGTAAACAACTATAACAAATCGTAATAAAAATAACGTTGATCATGATTAAATATAACAAACAATAAATATAACAATACATTTAAACTGATGATGATGTGAAAGTTTCCATTACGCGCGATAACGGTGCCGCCAGGGGCCGCGGTGTTCACGTGAACAAAGGCTACGTAGATAATGACGTCACGAAGTTGACGGCTACGCGTGACGTAGCCGCTACGCCGTAGCACCGCTACGACACTCTGTTAGGCGCCGTGTACACTGTACCCTGACATAAATTGGTTTTGTTGTTACAAATAAAATAATGTAATGTAACTCTTCTATAATAAATAATTGAATAAGGAGAAATGACTACAATATACGATACCTCAAAATATAATAATCCTGCTTTTATTATAAAAGTAAAATTTGTGACGATGCTTTAGTAAGATGTTGGATGTGTTAAAAAAAACTACGAAACTGATTTAAATAAAATTATGTAACTTTGTGTGACATAAGAGTTCAGGCTTTGTTATTCAATTACACATATTAGCTACATTTTATTCTGAAAAATTTCCTATTATCTTGCATTCATAATATGTGCAACGGAAATACACTTGCGTGCAAAAAAATCGACCCACCCCGCGCATTTCTATTCAAGTCGCTATATCTTAAAAAGTTATAGTTATTTATTATTTCTTTTTATTAATAATGCGAGTTAATATGATAGGGAATGTGTACGTTTACTCTACATTTTCATTTCCAACATGCTTGACTACAAACGACACAAATCACTAAGCACCCCCATCACTCAGTTTTTTAATCGTTAATTGAACGGTTTTGTTCTGTATGAAAAATCGGTCAAATCTTATTGTTTTTGTTTTGTCTCGATTTTTATTGATTTATTGTTCATTTAACTTCATTTTAAACGTAATTTATTTGTGGCGAAATGGATATTACTCTAAATAAAGCCTCTCAAGCAAGGGCTTTGCTAAGAGCTGAATTTAGACAACGAGTTGTGGCTAGAAGTCTTAATTTAAGTCGAACTTCGGTTACAAGAGTATACCGAAGTATTCTAGAGACTCTAAACTTTACCATGCGACCATGTTCAGGAAGACATTGGGCTACATTTGAACGTGATGACCGTTTTAAGGTGTCAACGTCAATCGACATCTCATTTCAGTTCAAGTGCAACGACGGCCAAGAGAAGTCGGATGAGTTACAGTAATTGAGTAGATTGTACGACGAAGACTTGCAGGCAGCTGTTTGACTTCACAAAAACTCGCTAACGGTCCAAAATTAGCCCCAGCACACAGTCAAGCGCTGCTTAGTTTCGCACGTTCTCATGTTGATTTTTCATTGGAGCAATGGCGGGTCGTGCTCTTTTCTGATGAAAGCTAAATCAGTATTTATGGTAACGATGGTCGCAGAAAAGCATACCGTTGATAAGGAGAATGATTTGCGCAGGCGTGCATTGACGAAAGGCTTCCATTTGGTAGGTGTTCGGGGACTGTATGGGGCGAGATTTCTTTTGATGCATAAACCAATCTTGAGTTCGTAACCGGGCCACGCCTTGGCACTTTGAGTACCTATCGATACATTCAGGGCGTACTAGGACAACATGCGGTGCCATGTGCTGGTTTTGTTGATGAAGGTTTCATATTGATGTAGAACAATGCTCGACCGCACGTTGCTGCGAAAGTTCGTCAATATCTCTCCGACGTCGAAATTTCGGGTATGGACTGGCCAGCAAGGAGTCCTAACCTTAATCCTATTGAGCACCTATGGGGAGAACTCAAAAGGAGGGTCAGGGCCCGGACTCTTGCCGCAGATACCCTTCAATACCTCCAGGTGGCTGTACAAGAAGATCGGCATGGTATCGCTCAGGAGTTCATCATAACTTTGATAAGGTCAAGGAACACCCGGATGGAAACCTAAATTAGGGTAATGGGTGGCACTATGAGCTATTGAAATCAATTTGTTAGTGTTTTTTACAAGAAAGATGTCATTAATCGCCTACTGAAATGTTATGCCAAACTGACCGGTTTTTGTTTTAAGGCTGTAGAATTAGTAAACAATTTACAATTACAATAACTATAGCAATAATTAAATCCTTATTGTACTAACTTTAAAACGATTCCAACATTTATTTAATACCGTGTTATTACCGTTTGAATCATAAGGAGAGAGGTGGGTCGATTTTTTTGCACGCAAGTTTATTATTTTAAAGTTATTTGAAATTAAAGTCCTCTATTTATTTAAAAGGATTGTAGGTACAACTTAAAACTTTCTCCCAACTTCCTAATAATTAAATGGACAGACATAAAAATGTTAACATTATTTGAACATACTCGTAAAAATAAATAAAATTACTGAGTTGTCTACTAAAAATACCTTTTACTACTTTATTATTCAGCTAGATGTGTTGGTAAAAGGATTACATTAACATAAAATATTTTGTATTTGAATGACTCTGATAATAATATATGTAGATTGAAGAGATAGTGTTGTTGAAATAAGTACTTTGTAGTAACATACATTACTTTTATTGTGCTTTATTATTCACTGTTACATGAAAACAAAATAAAGAGTCTATTGTAAAATAAAAACGAAAGAAACAAAAGCAATAGCTAAGCTGAACTTTTTTCCTACACTGCCTTTTTAAAATAATTATAACAATGATAAATTTAATGCATTCACTTCAGTGCAATATTTATAATATTGCGAGAAAAGCTTACTTTTTTGCTGTTAGAGACATAGCATTGTATGTAACATAGGTAATGTTAAAATGAAATGAAACATATTTTTATTTCCAAATTCATAATAGAGCAGCAAGTTCTGAACTGTTAACAATAATTAAATTTGTGAAATGCAATATTGCAATTCTATACAAAAACAAAATCGTTTAAAATAATTCACAAAAAAGTTGCACATTTCAAGTGTATAGTTTCCCTTATTTGTTTTAGTTTATAATGTCATTGGACACGACACCTTCACGACACCTTTTCAAGACAGAATTATTTAAAGCTCGGGGCCGGCGTGTCACAGCGGCTACGTCATAACGATATGAGTTGTGACGTCATACTCGACGTACCGTACTCATCAAGCAGTAGATTTTAAAATTGATATATTTTATCAATTATCAATAAAACTGACATTTTGATGCAAAACTATGCATTTGTATCCAACTATTCAAAACTAAGCACGCAATGAGCTGACTATTCCAATTTTTACTGGCCCATTTAATAATGCATCGCATCGTCTCGTCAACCTACACTGTCAATAGAATTTTAGTTTTTTTTTTAATGAAATTAAGGGGCAAACGAGCAAACGGGTCACCTGATGGAAAGCAACTTCCGTCGCCCATGGACACTCGCAGCATCAGAAGAGCTGCAGGTGCGTTGCCGGTCTTTTAAGAGGGAATAGGGTAATAGGGGAGGGTAGGGATGGGAAGGGAAGGGAATAGGGGAGGGTAGGGAAGGAAATAGGGTAGGGGATTGGGCCTCCGGTAAACTCACTCACTCGGCGAAACACAGCGTAAGCGCTGTTTCACGCCGGTTTTCTGTGAGAACGTGCTATTTCTCCGGTCGAGCCGGCCCATTCGTGCCGAAGCATGGCTCTCCCACGTATGCTGATATTTTTATTTTATATACTTAATAATATATTACGTGCCTAGACTTTTCGCCCATATCATTTTTTAAGGCTTAAAGTTCATCTGATGACGGTTTACGGTTAAATTTTCTCAGAGCCTTATGAGAGAGCACTTTTAAAATGAATAGTTATTATTATCGTTATAATTTAATCAGACAAAGGCTGTCACGGCACGCGATAGCAGCAGTCCCCGACCCAGATCATACGGAACCCTCCATCATCATCATCGAGGTTACCCCATCCAGTTAAAGATGGAATTATTACTAATATTACTAGCTAAAAGCCGAGCTTGGTGAGGGCTCGCATCGTTCTCTGCGTGGTGATAATCTTTAGGGAAGTTTTTTTTTTTATATTTTAATATCAACCAGACATTGAATGACCGACGATAACACATCTACATAATATTATAGTACTCCGCCCTAGAACATTTTTTTTATTACTATCAAGCTAATTTTTGTGAGTAGCTTCATTGTGATAAGACAAACAACATTTTTATTTGCGAAAAATCTTGAAAGTGGTAGCTAACAGAGATAAAAAGGATTTCATAATTTGATATAATCAACAAAACTTGGTTGACTACTTAACCCTAAAACGAAACCCTAACAAGCTGACTTTTTGTATATTGATAGGTTAATAGTAACATTGTCCTACAAATAGAACGATCCATATTTTAGGACCATCAATTCAAAGTATGAAGTCCGTTCTATTTCTGTTAGCTACCATTTTCAAGATTTTTCGCAGATAAAAATGTTGTTCGTCTTATCAAAATGAAGCTCCTCACAAAAAATTTGCTTGATAGTAATAAAAAAAATGTTCTAGGGCTCCCGTACTATCTATATTCTTATATATAAAAATGGATTTTCAAATGTGTTAGTCGCGCTAAAACTCGAAAACGCCTGAACGGATTGGGCTGATTTTAGTCTTAAAATATTCGTAGAAGTCCAGGGAAGGTTTTAAAGTGGCACGAAGTTCACCGGGACATCTAGTCTTATATATAAAAATGGATTTTCAAATGTGTTAGTCGCGCTAAAACTCGAAAACGGCTGAACGGATTGGGCTGATTTTAGTCTTAAAATATTTGTAGATGTCCAGGGAAGGTTTTAAAGTGACACGAAGTTCACCGGGACAGCTAGTATTATATAAAAATGGATTTCCAATTGTGTTAGTAACGCTAAAACTCGATAACGGCTGAATGGATTGGGCTAATTTTAGTCTTAAAATATTCGTAAAAGTCCAGGGAAGGTTTTAAAGTGACACGAAGTTCACCGGGACACCTAGTTATAAATAAAAATGACTATGTCAAAGCACAAATCAAAAGGCGTGATAGTTTTTCCGTAACGTGTACAACAAAATATTAAATATTTAGATTGTGGGATATACTAGGGCTCGCTTCACTCGCCCTGATAAATTCGAAAGTGTGTCTCTTTGTTACCCTTTCACACCAAGATGGCTTAACCGTTTTAGTTGAAACTTGGTATGCTATATAAGTGATCTAGATGATACCCGCAACTCATTTTCGCCAATATTCACCACCAGTCACCATTCAACAGTCACCAGCAGTATTTCCGGACCTATACGACCTGCAAACCTTCAAGAAAAGAGCGTATTACCTCTTAAAAGTCCGGCAACGCAGTTGCAGCTCTTCTGATGTTGCGAGTGTCCATGGGCGACGGTAGTTGCTTACCATCAGGTGACCCGTTTGCTCGTTTGCCCCTTATTATTAAAAAAAAAAAGTTTATCGCGCAGGAACCGCACGCACATTTTTGAGAAAAAACTATGTCCTTTCCCGTCCCTTAAAGTTTCAACTAAATACTCGTATCAACGAGTATTATAGCCAGATATTATTTCCTGCAACTTCGTTGCAATAAAATTGAAAAACCGCATTGGATACGTATTTCTTTAAACGACTATCCTTTGTAAAGACATACAAGTTAAATATTATGGATATACATTGAGTCCCAGTCAACAAGTCAATACAGGAAACACACAAACAGTCCCAAGAAAGGCTTTGGGACTTACAGTATATCCATAATTATTTAATATGACAAAACAACTGGATTTTACCGGATCAGCTAGTTGAATTTAAATAAACTTGATATTTGATAATGAAAATCAAACATTAAGAGTGGAAACACAAATTAAATCATCAGTCACAAATCGGCAATTAAAACTGGAATATTATTAATTCGTTTATCATTTCGCCCCTAAATGGGGTAGCCCCCAGCTGGCGATTTTCCCCCCCAACCCCCATAGGGCAGGTGGAGTAATAAATCATCATTAGAACTGTATTTACTTGTCCAAATCCATATCCATACTTCCATACTAATTTTTCATAACATAATATATCCATACTGTACTAATATTATAAATGCGAAAGTGTGTCTATCTGCCTGTCTGTCTGTTACCTCTTCAGGCCCAAACCGCTGAACCGATTTTGCTAAAATTTTGTATGGAGATACTTTGAGTTTTGGGATATAATATGATACTTTTTTATCCCGAAAAATGTACGGTTCCCGCGCGTTAAAATTTTTTTGGAGTTGCGGGCATCATGTAGTCTAAATATATATTTTTTATTATTTTAGTTCATTCCAGTCCGAATACACCTGTTTATTTGTTGAAAATCGACAGTATCTATAGGTTTTTATTCTCATTGATTTATTTTTGTGTGCCTAAAAGAAACTGCAACGTATGAGAGTTATTTTTTCTTGTATTTTAACAGCGATAATTGGTTCAAAAGAGCTAAATACTGATTGATAACCCATTCAAATTTTGATGATTATACTATACCCACGCAATAGATAGACCTCAACCTTTATGTATTACTACTATCTGATTACCATATTATATAATAATATTATTATCTTAGTCACTAGAATATGTTGACGTCAGAAGGTTTTGTGGTTGTTTTTAATACTTTGAAGGAAAAACAATATAAACGCGTCGTGCCAAGATTCAGATTCCGGAATAATGGAAGGTAAGTAAATGTAGTGTATTTCAAAACACATTAAAGGACTTAAGATGTTAAAAGAGAATTACGTAAATAGGCTACTTAAGCTGTTTAAATCTCAATTAGTAGACTTAACATAGACCTAAAATGTCGTTGGCCCATAGATTCGATTTTTCTAAGGGAAGCCGACGGGAATCGGGTTATATGGACTCTTCGCTACTGCTATGTATATGACTTATGAGTATATACGCAAAAACGACTGCACGGATTTTGATCCTAAATATAAGCCTTTTACTAAATTTTTTCCAAAGGATTCTGTAACAAATTAATTAAATGTTTTAAATTACTTCCACTTATTTTTTACGTAATATAAACGTAGAGCTCCCGACAATTAACGTTTCCTGCGAACGACAAAATAATGAGTGAAGTTGCAAACTAACGAACACTTTGTTGTTGCTCTTCTCAGAAAACCCGCGGGAATATTGAAACACAACATACAAAGAATATTTAAAACCGGCCAAGCGCGAGTCGATGTCGTGAAGGGTATTCAATAGAGCTGAAAACTTTGGAAGCATTGAAGCCTATACTTTAAATACTTTATTTGGTTTTTCTAGAAAAAACTTATGTGGCGGCGTCGTGCGCCTTTTTGGAATGAGTAAAAATGTTACACTCGCATCAGGAGGTGACCTTGTTTAACAGTTTTTAGACGGAGGTAGAGTAGACTGGCGGCAATGTAAGAGAGGAAAAAAAAAACTTTTTACCGCGGCGACAATGCATAATATGTGGTGTAAAAAACTCAAATTATAATCTAAGGTTGCATTTATATGCGTCCGCGCGAACGAGCGGTTTGGTCGCTACACCGCGAGATCACAAACGTATGTAAGGCATCCATTACACGCTCATGCAAGCGACAGTCAATTCCGTCAATCATGAATTATGTTTGACTGATGGTGACTGATGGACTGACGAATGGCATTAGACGGTCACTCAATTCTCTTCAGTTTTATGTCAGTCAAAGCCAACATTTTTAAAGGTCATACGTTTGTAATTTTTTTCCTATTTTGTCAGACGTGACAACTGACAACACTCACAAAATTCGTGACAGATAGTTGCATGAAGCAAAAATCAAGATATTCAGACTTTCGACGCTCTTACACGGTAGGTTATCCATCAGTTACAGCCATGACTGTGGTAAAACTGACAGCAAAACCTAATACCTACCATGGTAATGGATGTCTAGTAGCGACTATAGTCATTTACTTACAATTATTGCTTGTGACGCTAAATAAAATAAAATATCTTGTTATACAAAATAGGTATCATGAATTCACTTTTTAAAGGCGGAAGAACGTAGAAACTACGGGAACTAACCCGGCGAGAAGAACCGACGTAAGAAACTCACATCTACTCCAGCGTTAATATTTAACTTATATATTAAGACTATGCTTTAACATACGACAGTATATATTAAGTCTATGCTTTAACAGTCTGTCGACGAAGCACAAAACTTTACAGACTTTTTTGAGTCACAGTTTTGTCTATAGATAATTTGCCACTTATCTATACCTACGTGTTAACGACCCCACAACGAAGTATCAATACGACCATAACGATTTACATTAAACTTTACGGCGTAGCCAATATGGATGAGCCAATGTACAAATATTTTACGCAGGGTTGTGCACAAATAGTATTTTTAATATACTTACACTAGAATAAGTGACTAGATGACACCCGCAACTCCGTTGCGCCAAAATTCGTTTATCGCGCTAGAACCGTAAATTTTTCCGGGATGTAAACAATCCTATATCTTTTCTCGGGATTAAAAGTATCTCCATGCGAAATTTCAGCAAAATCGGTTCAGCGGTTTGAGCGTAAAGAGGTAACAGATATACCCTACCGACACACTTTCACATATTTTATCAGGGCGCGAGGCGAGCCCTAGTACATATATCCCACAACCAATTTTTTGGTACACTTTACGGTAAAACTATCACGCCTATTGATTTGTGCTTTAACATAGTAATTTTTATTTATATGTAAAGTAGATGTGTTAACATTAGTCAGTCGAGGTGTGACGACGCGAGTTCTAACAAAGCTCGGCTTTTAGCTAGTAATATGAGTACGGAAGAATTGATGGATATTGCTGTATATAGAATTAATAGATAATCACAGAAAACCTGCGTGAAACAGCGCTTGCGGAGGCTCAATTCCCCTCCCCTATTACCCTATTCCCTCTTAAAAGGCCGGCAACGCACCTGCAGCTTTTCTGATGTTGCGAGTGTCCATGGGCGAAGGTGGTTGCTTTCCATCAGGTGACCCGTTACTCGCTTTCCCCCTTATTTTATTTTAAAAAATCTGTAAGTAAATCTGAGCCTCCTTATAACAACCAAAAGACAAAATAACTCAAGTGATCCAATGGTTCAAACCGCCTTAAAAGAGTTTCGATGTAATTCTTCCCGTCGTTCATAAAATATAAATGAAATAAAGATGTAGCTGTAGGTATTGATATATTATATAAAGTGAGGTCAGGATTAGCATATCAAAGGTATTTCACGGGAATACCGTAACTATTTTAGGAATATTTTTGGAATAATTCTTGAGGAAAGTAGTTTGAGAATATTTTTAGAACAATTCCTCTGCTTTGTACTTTTGTATATCACGTGCTAAAATAATATTTCAAGTTGCGTTGTAAGAGCAATTTAAAGAGAATAGACATAGACAGTTATTATTACTATCTTAGATAAGAAACATTCCTAGGAATTTCAGGTACAAATACCAAAATTACCAAAAAAAAACACTTTTTCAATATTTAAATCTAAGAAGTACGATGGGATTGACATCATTGTTGTACAAAAATCCTTAAAATAAATAAATATTGAAAAAATCTAAGAAGTGGCAACCCTATTGAAAAGCTTAGGCGAAGTAAACTATGTTGTACAAGCACTCAAAAGGGTTACAAGTGTAATTCCAATATTTGAATATATAAAGTGGAATTACTAAGCTATATTAACTGACAGCCTTCGCAGCTACGAGTCTGTTAGACGGTTTTTCCAACGCTGGCGTCAACGGGACGTCATCGACAAAAATTCAAATAAAATGCCACATAAAACCAACCCTGGATTTATCAGGGCGAGCGAAGTGAGCCCTATTATATCCCACAACCTGAACATTTTGTGGCACACTTTACGGAAAAATTATCATGCCTATTAATTTGTGCTTTAACATAGTAATTTTTATTTATAATATCATAATATTAATACGCGAACGAAAAACTTTGTAACCCTTTTTACGAAAAATGGGGAAACGTAGGTGCATGAAATTTTGCACAGTTATAAATAGTTTATATGGTGAAGGAGTGCATCGAGCTAATATTATTTTGAAATTATGCTTTTATCATACATTTTTTTAACAAATAAAACATTACACACACTACAACACACACACATGAGAAATGACAGATTTTTGAGTGACAAGCCTATACATACGAGTTACACTCTTTTATTTATGGTTGAAGTCTGTTGACAACAAGTTGACAATTTGAAAATGGATTATAGTTTTTTTATTGAGATAATATTAGACTTATGTATTAGACAATGCTTACACGGCCAGTCTGAGAACAGCTAAGTCCCAAAGGCAATAGTCAATATTATTTTTTACAAAATATAGGTAGTAGTTCTAATGTCGTTGAAACTAAGGTCGAATTTTGACCATTGGGCGATCTCTAGTAATACTAGATGTTCCGCGCGGCTTCGGTCCGCGTAATTTAGGAATGTCACGGAAACCGTACATTTTTCGGAAAAAAAGAAACCTATGTCCTTTCACGTGGTCTATTCTTCATGTGTGCCAAATAACATAAAAATTGCTCTGGCAGCTTTCTAGATAATAAGCAATTTTAAATAATTTCTTCCGTTTTCTCCACATATTCCTCTATTTCTTCGCTCATATTAGTCTTAGCGTAATAAAATATAGCCTATAGCCTTCATCGATAAATGAGCTATCTAACACTGAAAGAATTTTTCAAATCGGACCAGTAGTTCCTGAGGTTAGCGCGTTCAATTAAGCTCTTTCAAATAATTTCCCTCGTTTTTTTCACATTTTCCTCTATTTCTTCGCTCCTATTAGTCTTAGCGTAACAAAATATAGCCTATAGCCTTTTTCAATAAATGGACAATCTAAAACTGAAAGATTTTTTTCAAATCGGACCAGTAGTTTCTGAGATTAGCGCGTTCAAATAAGCCCTTAAAATAATTTCCCCCGTTTTTCCACACTTTCCTCTATTTCTTCACTCCTATTAGTATTAGCGTGATAAAATATGGCCTTATAGCCTTCCTTAATAAATGGACTATTTAACACTGAAAGATTTTTTTCAAATCGGACAAGTAGTTCCTGAGATTAGCGCGTTCAAACAAACAAACAAACTCTTCCGCTTTATAATATTTGTATAATATAATAATAATAATAATATAATAATTTTATTTATTTCTCACCACATAATATTAAAAGACAGAAAGTAGGTACATAATTATAGACACAAAGTAGTATGATTATAGATAATTGTAGATAAAGTAGTATAATTATAGACACAAATAGGTCGACAAATAGCACATTATCGGTAGGTTTCATGTGGGAGACTGGTGCCTAAACTGGGCGTGAGCCTGTATTTCAGGACACCAGGCCTCTATCCCAGATTAAAAAGCTCTACAAAAGAATGATTATGTTTAGAAGTAGATGTTCCAGTTTTAGATTACATAAGAAAAAATATTTTTAAAGGTAGAGATGGTGAAGTCAGGTTAGATGAATATTGTGTAGTATATAAGATGTAAAGTGTGTGTATGTGTGTGTATGTGTGTGTGTGTGTTTGTGTGTGCATGTGGTGTGTGTGAGGGAGAGTGTGTGTGAGGGAGAGTGTGTATGTGTGTGTGTCTGTGTGAGTGTGTATAGATAGATGTGTTATCATCAAGCAGGCCTAACGAATGTACTTCAGAGAAGTTGATTCCTAGGCAGATGGGGGACCTACGTAGTTTGGTCGCGTTACGTCAAACCCAGCCGAGAGATCACTGAATTGAAAAGATCCGACCAAATGATGGTTTTTCAACTGCCTAAGAATCAATTTCCTCGATGGTACATACAAAATTTCATTAAAACCGGTTGAGCCGTTTTGGACGACACAAACACGCACAATCACTGTGACACGAGAATTTTATATATTAGATTTTGTATGTGACGTCCCGGTGACGGCAGCGGTGGACAAACGGCCAGGGTCAGTTTACTGTTTAGTTTAGAATATTTCTCTATTTACTTCGCAACAAGATATATTGTAGGTACAATGACATGTTACGAAAAAAATTATGTACCCTAGTACGTAGTACTTACTTAAACTGAAGCTTACGTAATTTTAAAATTACCTTATTCTCTACTTAACTTTATAACTTGCAATTTATATACCTGAAACAATTACACAGATTTTGAATTAAAATCGCTTTGAAATACAATACTATTTTTTTTTAATTTTGTTGACACTAAATTGGTACTTTGTGTCCTGGGAAAGGACATAGTCATTATTTCGTATTATATAAAAAGGTTTTACGATAAATGATACTGAAGTTGGGCTGTCTGGCTGGCTACTTGTTGCTTCTTCAAAATAAACTCTTGGAAAACTGCACTTTTTCCTTGATTTAAAAATAAAAGTACAGCGTATACTTACGCTCGCTAATATCCATGCTTTAATATTATAAATAATAATATATGTGTCTGTCTGTTACCTCTTCATGCCTGAAACACTAAACCGATTTTGATGAAACTCGGTATGAATACACTTTGAGTCATGGGGAAGGATATAAAATAGTGTTTTTCTCGAAATTTTTACGGTTACGTGACAAAAGATTTTCAGTACACCGAACTTGCAAGTAATATCTACCTGAAAATTTTATGATAAAAAAGAGAAACTAAAAAATATATTATTTACCACACTAACAAATAACCGCATCCACAAAAATAACAGCGTCTATAGTGACAAATAATGTTATAAACAAGATACAAAAGATCGTTTAAAAGTCAATTACATTTTTTATCAACTCTTCAAATCTCTTGGAAGCGATTATTGGGAATATTTTTCCCGGAATTCGTGTTTACCAAACTGGAGTTTAATTAAAAATTCAAATCCCGAGCGACTTGATTACTTAATATTTTATGATTCGATCGGACATTTTGGTGAAAAAGGGATAAAATGAATTTGTTTGGTAAGTTTCATTTTAATCATTATTTTAAAAATTATTAAAAATGAGATATTCTCTTTCAAAATCATTTAGTGGTAAAATTTTCAAAGATTTTGAAATAAGGTGTTGTACCATCAAGGTGTAGATTTATAATAGATTGAGGACCTACATTATTCGGTCGGATAATGTAAAGTCAATGTTAGTGGTTTTTGGGGCTGGACCCGACATAATCCGACCAAATTACGTAGATTTGCCATCTGCCTTAAAACTGGAATAAACCATGAAAAGTCTCAATTTCCATTTTTAATGTAACACACCCATGCCACTGACTGTACAATATACGAAGACTTCGAATTTCGATGTACGAAGATTATTCTGGAAAATTGGTAAACCGCTTCTATCCACAACTGCACATCCGATGACATGGGGAACAATAATACACGATTTCAAACCAAAATCGAACAGTGCGAGCAAGAGCACATAATATTTCTTTCTCCCTCCCACTTATCGAGCTAGCACGAAGCCACGTTTAACATACTCAAAGGTTTATTTTGCTGAGGATCTGGAGTACTGGGTGATATTTAAAGCGATCAAAAAGCTCAACGTAGACAAACATCAGCAACATCTGTACTTAACCCCTGACAAAAAAGAGGGGTGTTATAAGTTTGACGTGTCTGTCTGTCTGTCTGTGTGTGTGTGTCTGCCTGTGGCATCGTAGCATGAAGCATCCAAACGGGTGGGCCGATTTTGATCAAATTTTTTTTCTTCAATAGTTTTTAGCCTAAGTTCATCATCATCAGTCCACTCAGTGCCGGAAAATTTGGGCTGAACTGCTTCATCACATTATTATTTGAGTTTTGAATCGGGGGTTGTTGGGGGTTGTAATTACCACCGTAATATAAGGCTGCTCACAGACGTTTAACGATGATAAAACTTTAATTAAATGAAGAGTTTGACAGATAATGTATGGGGTTTAATCCCTCGATCGTGAGAAATGAGACACAATAGATATTCAATTGTTTCGCGGCCGCATGTGGCCGTTTGGGGCTTGATGGGTCAAGTCAAAATCTTCATTAATTATAGTAAGTATTTAAATAAAAGCTTTTTTCAAAAAGTTTTTTGCTTATAATTTATTATTCGTTCACTTTACTATCGGTCCGTAAAATAAAAATTGACCAAAAAAGTACGGTTTGACAGACAGACAGGCATGACGAATCTATAAAGGTTTTAGCTATTAGGCTATCCAAAAATTAGATATCATAATATGCTCGGATTAGCTAAATCATAACCTTTTCTTTAGATCCATAGATCCTTTAGATTTTATCTAAATCATTGTTTAAATAAAAAAATATATATAAAAATAATAAATAAAAATAATTTTTTTTTATGAAATAAGGGGGCAAACGAGCAAACGGGTCACCTGATGGAAAGCAACTTCCGTTGCCCATGGACACTCGCAGCATCAGAAGAGCTGCATGTGCGTTGCCGGCCTTTTAAGAGGGAATAGGGTAATAGGGGAGGGTAGGGAAGGGAAGGGAATAGGGGAGGTTAGGAAAGGGAATAGGGGGGGTAGGGAAGGGAAGAGAATAGGGGAGGGTAGGAAAGGGAATAGGGTAGGGGATTGGGCCTCCGGTAAACTCACTCACTCGGCGAAACACAGCGCAAGCGCTGTTTCACGCCGGTTTTCTGTGAGAACGTGGTATTTATCCGGTCAAGCCGGCCCATTCGTGCTGAAGCATGGCTCTCCCACGTATAAATGAAACTGAATTAATTCCTTTAGTATTATTAATGGGCTGAAAGCGGGCTGACCCACAAGCGAAAGCTTGAACGTCTCTAAGAAGATTTGTATGGTAATTTAAACATTCAGCCTGCATCTCATTTCCATACAAACTCCTTTCTAATATCATGTTCAAAGAACAAAAGACTAAAGAGTTTAATATTCTGCCTTGTAGGATATTATTGCATTTATATGTATGCTTGAGTCTAAAAGCACTCAAATTAAAATTCCTTGTATTACGTTAGCTTAGCTTACGCGGAGAAAATTTTTCAAAGATATGCTTAAGGGGGCGACTAACCCTACTTACTTGAAATAAGCCCTGAATTGTTTCTTTTTCTAAACATAGACATCCGACCTAGCGAAAACACAATATCTTAAAATTTTCTCGATAGAAATAAAATCACAAAGATGCATTTAATTTTCACGAATTTTCCACATATTACCATAACCGTGGATAAAACTATGTTAATATTTTAACACATTGTATAAAATTCTATCATTGAGAATCTGACCTAACGGATTTTTAAAATGTTGTATATTTATCGAGTTATTGAGAATAAACTAATTTGGCGATGAATCCACGTCGTCCTTTTTCACCTGGCATATGAAAGACGGGCGTGGGTGTGAAGAGAGAATGACGATGTTTTTCCGTTAGTCGCCCTCTTAATATATTTTCATCCTTTGACAACTAACTAGGTTCTAGTGGACTTAATCTTACTCAAAAGGTATATTATTAAATACTAGATGACTGGAACTCCGTATCATTTTCCTCCTAATATAAGCCTTTTCTGGACTTTCGCGAACATTTCAAGACTAAAATTAGACAAATTTGAGCTTTTCTCGAGTTTTAGTGAGACCAACATTTAAAATTAATTTTCTTTCTATATAGATTACTCTTTGTATTAGCTCAAAGCTATATGTGAGCTTGAAACAAAGAAAAATTTGCTAAGCAAGTCTTAGCCTTTTAATGTTTTATAGAAAAACTTATCTGACAAAACATCCATTCTTGAAGTCGGTCAAAATCAACGTGAGACTTATATGAATAGTTTAAATATTTTAAGTAATAAAAGTTAGTTTCTTATTAAGTACATGTTTTACTTTAATTAAATAGGAAATACACAGAATTAAATATAACATACGAAGCAACAGTCTACTGCAAATGTCGACTCTTCGCTGAGGTACAGTCAAAGTAAAGTCTAAGCAAAGGCAAACGCTAGGAGCTCGTGGTTTCGTTTGGAGAGCATTCAATTAGCAGTGGCGTATCTACTTGAGGACATAATAAAGCAGCCACACTACTTCGAGTCTTCTAATATAGCGGTAGCTTAGTTTCAAACCGAATCTAGACTCGAAATGTAATGCTGATGTCACTATTGCATTTCGAGGCACTAGGCAGTCTATTTTTACTTTTCAGAGATTCGTA
This sequence comes from Aricia agestis, assembly GCF_905147365.1. Classification (NCBI taxonomy): domain Eukaryota; kingdom Metazoa; phylum Arthropoda; class Insecta; order Lepidoptera; family Lycaenidae; genus Aricia; species Aricia agestis. The sequence continues at coordinate 14,752,515 of NC_056428.1, read as the reverse complement.
CCAATATAGGGTATCAGCTTTCAAACAAAAAAAAACTAGATCAAAATTGGATGCTACGATGCCACAGACAGACACACACACAGACAGACAGACAGACAGACAGACAGACACGTCAAACTTATAACTTAATTTTTTTTTTGTTTGTCCGTCTGGCTGTCTACCTCTAGACTGTATCTTTCTATAGCTAGACAGTTGTCTGCCGAAGAGGTAGAGATATTATCTCTTTCAAGGGGAATACGGATGCTGTCCTACGCCGCGCAGGCGGTCAACTTCTCTTCATCTTACGAAATCTCAATCGAAATTACCATATTATTATTTTGTAGCCATCCCAAAAAGTTCACAACCGCTAAAGCAGCTTTTACTTCGTAAATACTTTTTTTAATCTTTATTTTTTAGAGAGAGTTAGGTACAAGAAGACCATGTCACTCGTAGAGAGCCATACTTTAAAAAGACTTGGGCAATACCAGTCACACTATTAACAGCCAACCTATTGGCTATAAATTTCAATATATTTTATCATAGCCAAAATAATTTATTGGCTATTTAACAAAGAGCTGAAACACAAAGTTTATTGAATATAACATGACAATCACGAATATGCAGATTTGACTCATCATTGTCGCCTCACTCGATTGTCACCGATTTAATTACTGACACACAATGGCATACCCAGGGGGATAGCGGTTCGTGAATGTTTTCGTGACTAATTTATATTTTAATTTTTGTGTGAATCTAGTAAATTTTAGTTAAAACTTGTGTGTTAAAAACATTTCTAGTCGAGGTTAGCTAAAAATATTTTAAGCAAATATTTTGCTGTAAGTATTTCGGGTATGAATAAGTGTTGGCCAATTATAAGACTTGCCCAATAGGTACACCAAATTCCATCAAAATCGTTTCAACCGTTTTGTAGGAGTTTGACAACAAACTTTTCTGGTGAATCCTACTCAGTACCTACACAAAATATTAATTAATAAGTATTACTGTATCAACGTTCCTAAAACTCGGCTTATCGTTTAAAATTGAAGAGATAACAGACATACACTTTAAAATTATGTACTAAACTATTTCTTTTTGTTTAAGTTACTATAAGTAACAAACGAAAAAAATACTTTAACATAATAACAATATTGTGACCAAGCCCGAAAGCGGTACGGTTTCTCCGATGTCAAGAAAAAGCAATTAAGCATGGACAAAATCAATTTGGCTGGAATACTCCCAAGGCAAGTGACGTCACATGTGTCGTGATTTGTTATTAGAACACGTCATTTGTGTTATCCAAGATGGCGTTTGGGGCCTCTTGGTTATTGCTAATTGCTATTATAAATCTTTATATTCAATCCGTACTAAAATCATAGACGTACGCCTGTTTGTAAGTTAACTCTACAAGTTTTAACCATGATGGTGAGGTGAGGGGTGATATAAGTTTGACGTGTCTGACTGTCTGTCTTTGTTTTTGTCCATGGCATCGTAGTATCACAACGTATGGACAGATTTTGTTTAAAAGCTGACTGAGTACTGATACTTTAAGTCCAGGGGAAGGAATAGGATAGTTTCAACTTAACAAATTGCAAACTACATCTAGTATAGAATTAGGTAAAAGCTAAATATTATAATACAACGTCGATTAGATTCATCAATGCATTACAGCACTGTTACTGGCCACTGGTACGATACTGTCACGATACTGTCACGTTACTGGCGCATTACTGGCGCGTTACTGGCGCGTCTGTCCGCATTTACACAGAGGTCGATGCTCCCCGACCTCGTACACATTATAGGTGGCTATTTCATTCCGTTTTATGATCATAGGCAGCATAGCTCATTACGATGGTAGTTTATCAGGACTTTGCGTGAGTTTTGTAGCTAACGAAGGTAGAATAATTTTATGCTCTCTCTTTGTCACAACTCGCTTCGCGCTAAGGTTTTCCCTTTATATAACTTCTATTCTGAATATAAGTTTCATATAAATGCACTAAACCCTGGAACTGTACAACTTAAATATCTACACCGTGGTCCATTATTTTCCCGGCCCTAAAGCCCCCATATTATATGCACAAAAAAAGTCATTTTTTTTATCTGTTACTTTCCTGCTTCTTCCACTCATGTCTTCTTCATAGTATTTGTTATTTGTACCACTCATTTATGAAAACTTGCAAACCTTTAAAAGGTTGTCTTTTGCAGAGTTTTTTTTTACCTTTTTGGGGTGGGTTGCACCAGAGGCGTGCTTAAAGTTAAAGTTATGGTCAAAGTTATGGTTTAGTTTTATAGTTAAAGCTAACTTTAACTTTAATCTTAACTTTTACCACAGAATTGTCTTGAGAACTGTCAAAAATGGCGTTTTTGTATGATGACAGCGTTAGTTTCTTTTTTCGCCACGTTCATTCAAAGCCTTATCGAGCTCAAGGTTATGGTTAAATATGGCTTCCATTTTTTACTTCAACCAAAGATTTGATATTTTGCATTGTAGTTATAGTTAAAGTTACAGTTATAGCTAAAGTAAGTTGTTATAACCCACCCTTATTCTTCTTCGGGACGCGTCTATGTGAAACGCGGCCTGCAAATGACACTTTGTGTTTAGTGCGCTATAAAAATACGTTTTAATAGCGATACAATGACAGAGGAGGCCTGGGAGGGGTGTGTGTTCTCCCCTTTACCATAGACATAGATAATGCGCTGAGCGTTTAGAAATTCTCAGATCTAAAAAGAAGTTAGATTAGATGTTTCCCCCTTAAAAAATTATTGATCAGACACCTATGGACCACAATCGAACCGATCACATGTCCAAAAGTACGTGTAAGTTCTGCTGGAGCTAAATTTTTTTAAATTTTTACCTAACTACGCGTTAATTAATTTAACAATTTGTTGAAAATTTTAAAGTTTATAGGACGCTGTATAATTCATATTTTTAGGTACTTGTAATTAACAACCATGACAAAGATAATAATATTATACGATCATGTAAACAAAGCTGTTATTGCCTATATTCCTTAAGTAAAAAGAGACAAAAATATATGTTCGCTATGGTCTTTATGACATTACAAAATTAATCGCTTAGTCCATGTTATTATAATATATCTCTGGCTCTTTGTCCCCATACCCCATATGACGTTAACCAACTCAACGCTTAGCGCTTATGTTAAATACAGTTTGCTCAGCTTTGCATAATCCTGTTTATAAATTCTTATTTTGCAAGATTAAATGAGAGTTAGCGGTCTGCAATGCAACATTTATTTTTATAAAATACAAAATAACGCCTACAACTCCGTAACGGGTGATTCTACAAAAATTGGGTAATTCACAGTCACCAGTCAATATTTAATTAATCACATTATATTTTAAAGATTTTATTCTTAATTTAAAAGTATGTAATCTCCTTAAATTGGTCACTCAATTTCAGATACGTAAATTAATTAGATATTGTATAAAATTAAAAGAATATGCTCAAAACGTCAGTTCTTTGGCCTGTCACAAACCCAAAAACGTTCAATCAAGAGACTGTACATCAGATTCTCCTATTGATTTCAGACAACTCCGTTTAATCGCGTGAAAACCGTATTTTTTTTCTGGGATGAATATCTAATATTCTATCTCCTTTTCCGGGAGTCATCTCGATACTAAATTTCAGCAAATCGGTTCAGCAGTTTGGGCATGAAAAGGTTGAACATACAGACAGATAGACAGACACACTTTCGCATATATTATAATATGGATTAATTTATAATATTAACTAGTATGGATTTTACCCCTCACTAAAAATAATATCAATTAAACAGCGAATTTTATTTATATTTTAAATTAACAAGGCTTCTCTCATGGTCTTGTCATGGTGTTTTTTAAATAAGCCAGATGGCCTATTTAAAAAACACCATGACAGACAGATACAGCGAACCTCGAATACAATACAATAGAGGAAGATTATTTATGAACTATGCAAAAGTGTGTTAGAGCTTACATTGTTACAGCTTAAATTGCTGAAGCAATTTTGATGGAATATGACAATGCAATAGATTAAAAAGTAATATTATAGTGTTCATCGCAGAAAGAAACTGTATTTCTATAAATATCTATAGTAATACTAATCTATACTAATCTATACTTACTTAATATTATAAAGCGGAAGAATTTGTTAGTTTGTTTGTTTGTTTGAACGCGCTAATCTCAGGAACTACTGGTCCGATTTGAAAAATTCTTTCAGTGTTAGATAGCCCATTTATCGAGAAAGTCTTTAGGGGAAGGGTTATATTTTATCACGCGAAAATTAATAGGAGCGGAGAAATAGAGGAGAATGTGGAAAAAACGAGGGAAATTATATTTTGAAAGAGATCTCACGAACTACTGGAACATTGATCTGTTATTTGGCACAAATAAGAAATAGACCACGTGCAGTATCATAGGCTATTTTTTGTGGACTAATTTGTCTGTGAAATATCTAATTTACGCACGCGAAGCCGCGCGGAACGTCTAGTATTAATTATACAGTAAGCAGAAATTATCCAGGGATAACAGTAATGTATTAATTCATTATTATTATTGTTATTAGTCTAGTAATAGACTGTAAAACATTGTACATTTACCCAATTAGCATTAATTACAAATAATGATATTACGAAAAGGTTGTCGACATATCGAATATTATGTCTTTGCGGAAAATAGCTAACGATATTGAATCACGCATGTACCATCAAAGAAATTGATTCATACATACGCAGTTGACTGACCTACGTCGCTTGGTTCGATTATGTCAACTTATAATCTGCCATGGGCTGGGTTTGACAAAACGCGACCAAAATACGTAGGTCCGCCATCTGCCTATGAATCAACTTATCTGATAGTACATAATGGCCCAAGAGCCAGCGACCAGCCAGACTTTGGTCATTATATAAAAGCTGAAAGTTTTCTTGTATTTAACCGCTACAGAGGTAAGAACTATGGAGTCGGTTGAGGTTACTTTAACAGGTATCCAGTTCTGAAGGTCTAACTAATCTTTGATAAAATATAAACCTCAATTTTTTGCACCAGACTAGGATAAGGGGACCTATATTCGCCGTGTTAATGTTTTTTTACAATTTGGTCGGTATTTAACAGAATACTAACTAAACCTACTTTTACTTGGGCACCAAATAATATATAGGTCTACCAGAATCTGATGGCAATTTTTGACAGTAGATTTTCAAAAAATATCCTTGATCACACGGACGTAAAAAAAATACTTGATCATTGGATAAATTTTTATATTTGCATGTTTCACACACAGAATAAGCCGCTAAAGGAAAAAAAAGGATCAAAATGTTTTATTCCTATTACCCCGGTACAATTTATTTTCTCACTTTTTGCCATCAGATTCTGGTAGACCTATAGTATAATTACCGTTATTACTTCGTATGTACAAGGCAGTACAAGGGTTCGAATTCGAAACACGCACCGACCTTTGGAAATACTTACGTAAAGAATATTGTCTTTTTGTAGCCAAGATTGTCCCATATATGATATTAGGTATCCATTACCGCTATACTCGGACAACCGACAATTTGAACTTTATTGCTATTGTTATGAGGTTTATAAGTACAAAAACATTTATACTTTTATAAATGGTTCATGATTTGTTTTGTCTAACGATATTTCCATGTTTTGATGGTAGTTTTTAAAGATTACAGGGTGCCAGAAATAATTATTGACAGCTACCTATTCGTAATATGAAAGAATGTCAGTTGTCGACGAAGGAAGACAGATAGACATTTAAGACAGATCATAAACTTATAATATACTAGACAGACAATCTTTCAACACGTGACCTCGCAAGACCGAGGGAAAGTAGCCAGCCGGCGCAGTGTAGTCTCTCTCTCTCTCGTAATATCTATCTTCCAATCTTATGGCGGAAAGGTAAGCCTGGAACTGTTCGTATTCACTTCTTGCAATCCCAAAAAGCAAGCTGTTTTTCTTCAGTACGGTACAAACACTGTCAATTGTTTGTGCCACTCCTAATGGAGGTCGGTGAAATATTTGAATATGACTAGCCAAAGAATCCATTTTTTGATTTTAGAAACATTTGAACTTATGCCTTCAAACCAGGGCCGTATATACCGTCATATCTGCCTTATCAATCATACGGGGTCTCTAAGACGCTGGAGTCCCAACGTGCGTCAGCAAAAATAGTAAAAACTAACCCTCAAATTAGGTCCCGAAAATTTTTCATACGGGACCGCGCCAAGGCTAGCTACGCTTCCGCTTCAAACCTTATAGGTGGTTATTTCCCATTAGGGACCAAGCCTTATCAAAGAGACATATAGACGATTATTACTCGACCACTTGAACTCAGCCTCATTCGTGAAATTGATCCGATGCAGGTTGTAACTGCACTGAACCAGCCTTGAAGAGCACTTCACAGAGGGAATTAATCAACGGTTTTTATCAAAGCTTTGAAAATATGTTTGATAGCAGAACATATTGATGATAAAGTTATAGTGCTAGAAATTTTTGTCATATTTTAATTTGTATGTAAAAGTATTTAGCTAGCTAGGAATCTTGATGACTAAGATTTTGTCTTAGTCAAATATACTATATTATGACGTACGCAACTCCGTTGAAGGAACTCGTTTATCGCGCGGGGAGCGTAATTTTTTTCGGCATAAAAATATACCATGTCTGTAGGTAGATGTAAATTATTATTATAAAATATATTGAAGGTAGGTTGTATAACCAAAAAGAATAAAGCAGTCTTAGCCCAACGCTCGTGTTTAATTTACGTGTCCAATCTTTATAACATGACAATGTCACAGTATAGCAATATGACATATCCCTATGCTATACTGTGACAATGACTTTTCTCGGGAATCTAAGTATCTTCATACCAATCAGCAATATCGGTTTGGGTGTGAAGAGGTAACAGACAAATAGACTTTCACATATTGTATAATGCTATAATATAGATTTTTCAACTTTAAGAACGAGAGTTAGTTTCTTAGGTCAAGTTATCTGCCATGAAGAAAGTTTCTTATATTCAGGAATAATTATGATTAAATAATTTCATCAACCAATCTAAAAGTAAGCATGTACCAATCCAATTTCGATACTTGTGAGGTACACACTCAATGCTTACTGAATACTGATTGGAAGTTGGTGTCTCATTAAAACAGGTATGCACACTGCGTACTGTATGGTGTGCAGCATAAGTTATAATGCACTAGAAGTTGCGATGAGTAAATATTATAGTATCCTGCGGCAAAGTATTAAATTATACTCTCCGTGACATGGAAAATTTTATCAATATATCTATGAGTATTTAAAATTTTATAAAAATCAGCCTAGCATTTTTTGAACTATAACCATTTTTTTAATTTTTTATATAGAAATCGGTTCACCAGTTTTATTAAATGAGAAGAGAAAACAGAGTATCTATTTTTATTTTTCTCCATCAATAAATTGTCTATCTACTTTAGCAGATAAGAAAGTAGAAGTATAACTTCTACCTGTTAAATGCCAAACAAAATAAACCAAACAAAATACGTTTGTGTAATATTCTGATATACCTATATATAATCGTAAGCACTGAGGTATCAGAGGGTTTAATATGTTTTTGCCGACTGTACAATGTACTATCTGAGAAGTTGATTCATATACAGACTACGGACCTGCGTAATTTGGTCGCGCTATGTCAAACCCAGCCGACAGATCGCGACTGATATTGAATTGACATAATCCAACCAAATGCCGCAGGTCCGTCAACTGCCTAGGATTCAATTTCCTCGATGGTACATGTACGTGACATATTACGGTAGCGAGCTGGCCAATGTCGCACTAACTGGTTCACTGCTGTTTCAATTTCGCCGGATTCCGGATGAATTCGGGATGAGAGTGGTTTTGCTAACGTTACTTGCATAAGGGTTTGTTTAAATTGCAACGTGACGAGGTGAAGCGTTGTACTGATGGTGGAAAGGAAAATGTATTTACCGGCATTTTTTTGCGAAATTGAGATATATAATATTACTAGCGACCCGCCCTGGCTTGGCAGGGGTATAAAACATATTATTATAGCCTACCTGTGTTATTCACAGAAGAAATGATTAAAATCGATTCAGTAGCTTTTAATTATATTCAATACTACCTTTATTGTATCTTTCGTATTATGTACTGTATTTTGGTGTGCAATAAAGAGTTATATTATTATTATTATTACTACCCGTGGCCCGCATTAGCGACTCTTTTAATATGAAATAGCCCTTAGAATCTACTTTGTTACGTGACGAGGCGATGCGTTTTAAATGCCATTCTAAACTGAACTTTATTTACTACAAAAGAATATACACATTAAAGTTAGACTTGGTGCCGGTGGTGTTGGGCTACCTAATACCTATTCTAATTTCGACTGGCTCATTTAAAAATGCATTGTTTCGTCACCTGAGCAATATGAACTGACCCTAAGGATAGTGAATCAGACCTAAAGATACAAAATAGAAGATACACGTTTCCATTGCAAAAGCAGCGTAATATATTTTCTATTTCGTAAGCAATGTGGTAAGCATAAGGCAAACCTTCGATACTCGGTGGGACTATGTCAAGTTACGTTTTTTGATCTACTGGACATAACGTAGGCCCACCATCAAGATTTTCTGTTATTACATCACGATTAGCCTAATATTCAAGTTCGATGAAGATAATATGTAATTAGTCCAACACGGTAATCGACAGTGTATTCAATTACCGCGTCATAATGACTCGTGACGTCACTATGACGTCAGATGTTAATGACCCCGTACATTACGAGATTAGGCTCCGTAGCGCGTAGCGAGCTACGGCGTAGAGGTTACTACGAGCGCCTACGAAATTTTACGTTCATTTCGTAGCTACTTTTATGCTGCTTTTTAACCCAAAACGAGAGGTGTTTTATAAGTGTGACTAATCTGTGTATGTCCGTCTATGAGTGTGTCAATGTGTGTGTATGTATGTGTGTGTGTGTTCGTGGCATGGTAGCATCCAAACGGGTTGACCGATTTTGATCTACTTTTGTTAGACGATCGAGAGTCTTCATTTGAGTTCATCATCGTCAACCAGCTCAGTGCTGGAACATTTATTTTTTTATGTTATAAATTATACTTGGTGGGACAGTAGGTATAAGCTAAGAAAAAAAACATCTAAATGTAATATAATTTCTTTTAATGCATTAAGTGTCTTGCAACTTCTATTAGATCTTTTACTTCCACTACAACAGAAATCTATCATTAAAAACTTTAAGAGATAAGCACCAAGAGGAAAAACTGTAAAAGTTCTGTTAACATCGCAAAATACCAAGCAACAGCAATCGATAAACCGCCCATGACTATTAACAATGTCGGATGTGCAAAATCGACATTTTTGTTTTATTTCATAAAATATGTCCTTCTAACCAAGGCTATCGTGAGCTGAAAAGAAAAAATCTATATTATGCTTAGTTTCTGAAATAGCCACATTAAAAATGTCGTATATTACTAAGATAGCCCGCTAACAATGTCGGATAGTCACTACCTACGTTATTAACGGAACGCGGAAGCGAGTACGAGCGCACGATGTGCCACATCCGACTACGAGTATGTTAACGGAGGGAATGGACGTTGCGCTGTCACTTGATTTTTTGCTACCGTAGTTATATTTTGTCTACAAGATCAGCACGGCCAATTAAAACTTGGTACTCAACGAAATCACTTGTGCCAATATAATCACTTGTGGGCTGTGGCGGCGGCGTGCGACAGATGTTTGTCGCGTGGGTGACAGCATCAGTCGTAGGCTGTCGCGTTAAATTTTATTTGTTTATAGTTTATTATTATAAAATTTATTGTTATATATTATGTCGTTGCCTGTTTGTGATTAGTTTATAACGATGATATCCATGTCGTCACTTATGGCTCTCGCGGAAGACCGGCGCTGAATATGCCTTCGGGTGTATCAGCATATGCCGAGTGTGGGCCAATTTGCAACTACTATTTTGAATTGCTTATATAATATTTTAATAGTAAATATGTACCGTGTTTTGTAGTGGCAAATAAAGCTTATTATTATTATTATTAAATTAAGAAAAATATAGTAAAAGGCAAAAAATGCTGACTGAATTATGTCCAAAGCTAACGCTAGTGCGGAAAATGGTATTTACTATTCTTTATAATATTTTTAAATATTTTTAACAGTATAGCTTATGTTTTATTGCTTTAGATTTGATTATGAGATGAATTCTTAACTTCATCAACATTAATTTATCGTAGGTAACTTAAAATTGTAGGATGTACCACATCCAACGTTCTTAACCGGTTTTTCAAATGTGTAAAATGTCGGTAGTACCACATACGACATTTTTAATCGGTTTTATGAATGGTTAAATTGTCGGTAGTGCCATTTCTGACATTATTATGTGGATTTATAAATTGGTAAAATGTCGGTAGTACTAAATCATAATCATTTCATTTACTTTTCTTATTGATTAAATGGCGCTTGTAGTTTGTACCATATCTGTCGTTGCTTACCGACTTTTAAAAAAATTCAGAAGGCTTTAAAATGGGTAATTTTTGTGCGAAAATTAGTTTTATGTTGGCACATGTCATACATAATGAATTAATATATTTTTTTATTTATTAATCGTATTTTTCATGGTTTTGCGATTTAGTGACTAGTAGCCGCAATAAAGCCAGACTTTCTTGGCATTTTGCTATTAAGCAGGTAGGCAACAAACATAAAAATTTACTCAAATTATGTAAAAGTGACATAATTCCCAAAAATAATATCTAAAATGCTATTTAAAATACCACAATGGACCAGAGAAAATCTCGGATGAAGAAGACTGCTTTTGAATAATTAATCTAATAAATACTAATCTCAATTTTTCATGTAAACAAAGGCTGTGGTGGTAAGTGTCCTAAAATGTAGAAATATTTAAGAACTACGTGACTCCGCGAACTTCGTTTCATGGGCCTGCAAAACAGTCAGTCCTTCGTCAGTACTTTCTGTATTCCCCACACATTTAGGCAATATCATCTCTCGAGCATATTTGGAAGATCTAGATGAGATCGATAGCCGGTCGTTCGACTTGCAAATATAATATTTTCCATTACACATTCGTGATAGCCGCCGCCGTTGCCGCGTCGGCGCGGGTGCCTTATTTTGAGCTTTAATCAAACTGTCCCTACTTCTAAAATATTTTGCTCATGGTAATAATTTAAAGGACAATTTTATTTTTCACATAATTCCAATTAATATTTTGATATTTATGTAGGTAAGGATTAATAACGAATATGCAAAAAAAGTCACGCTAGAAGGAGATGATTTGAAGTAAATTTTTTAATGAAAGTAATGGTTATTATTCGTTAAGCATAAAAGATAGACATAAGCTGCCCTGGGCTTTTTTGTAAATAATGATGAGTACTATAAACATGTTTAACATTATTTTGATGTATCATCAGTATTTTTCGTTGCGGAAGCGAAATAATGAAATTTTTGGCAAATTTTTACCACTTTGGGTTATATTTTTGCTATTTTCGGTAGGATCCCTAATATTTTTCAGAATAATACATAGCCTGTGTTCTTTGCAAATGATGTAGCTTTCCAAAAGTAAAAGAATTTTTAAAATTAGTTCAGTAGTTATTGAGCCCATTCAATACAAACAAAACTTTTTCTCTTTATAATTTAAAACAAACTTTTTCTCTTAATAATTTATTTTATTTTATTTTGTTTACTTAGTTTATGTTATGCTCATAAACCTATGGTTATGCTATCAAAAAGTCAACAAAATAGTGTTGGTAATAATTTTTAATTTCAATATTTTAAGTAAGTTTTCATTTCGGATGAAAATTTGATTTTCCGAATTATTTAAATCATAAGAAATGTTTTGTATTTTCATACGTACATTGTTTTTACGTTTTATTTGACAGAAGTCCATAAAACAATTTTTTTTCTTTAAATTTTGGTCGTTTTTGTTGGTAATTTCTACATGCGACATATTTTTAAATTAACAGTTATCACTTAACAATGACAAGCAATCGTCGATTTTCTACAAGCCGTTAAAAAGGTCAGAAGTGACTTTTCTCATATTTAGGCAAAAAATACGAGATACTCATAATAACATATCAAACGTAAATAACTTTTATAGTATTACCCTGAAATTTCATGATCCTACTTGAAATAAGTAAAAAGTTATGCACAATTTAGACTTTGAATCGCTCTCCTGTAAAGTTGTCGTTTTTCACATCCGACATTGTTAATAGTCATGGGCGATTAACGATAAACTAAGTTAATTAACAATTTCTGAAACTTTAGTTCACACTTACTAATTCTACAAGTTATACTGTAACTACAAAATAAATGTATACTGTAGCGTAGCTATAGGCGTTCATGGAGCCAATCGCACGTCGCAAAGATTGGTTCTCTAGTAGTTTTAAGTTTTACAATAAATCTGTAAATTATTATGTAGAAAAATTTTAACACCCAAAACATAAAATAAATAATTTAAAACACAGTATTGAAAAATACGTAAATTAATGAAAACACAATATTTTAAGTATTACTTTGAACAGAAATACGTCAAAGTGATACCGGCCCTTCGCCTTTCTGAAGGGCCCTTATTAGGGCCCTTCAGAAAGGGGAAGGGTCGGTCTTCGGAAACGAAAAATGTGTATGAATTTTTGTGTTGTGGATATTGTGTATTGTGATTTGTGTGTGAAATGTCAATTATTATTATTGTTATAGAAGCATGTTGTATGTAAGTACAATGGAACTATGTAGTTTACATTCAATTTTGTTTGCTGCATGGATGATAGAAGTCATCCAAGCATACTAATATTATAAATGCGACTGTATGTCAGTATATCTGTCTGTCTGTTACCTGTTCACGCCCAAACCACTGAACCGATTTTGCTAAAATTCTGTATATACTTTGAGTCCCGCGAAAGGATATAGGGTACTTAGGAATAAACGAAAAAATAAATGAATTTTGGCGCAACGCGCAGTTGCGGGCGTCATCTAGTATTTTCATAAGTACTTGATATTGTAATTAATGCAAAAGTTTGTCTGTCTGTTAACTCTTTACGCTTTACCCGCTGGACCAATTCATATGATTTGCACATCGAAATCGGAGAAAAGACATAGGATATTTTTATCGCGAAAAAATTTACAATGATAAACGATAACGAATTGGAAGGCGAATGAAACTAAGTGCCATTCATTTTTTTCTCATTCTCATTCTCAAAGTGTGCTCTGTGGAGCCCAAAAGGTTTTGTAGGGGCTCCGCGAGCGATAAGTTTTTAGAAATGTTAACAGTAATATCAGACACCTACATGGAGAAAATTTATTCAAAGACATTATTTTTTGGTGTCCTTCAAAAATGTTACTTCTTAAAAGGGTTCCGCCACCATAAAAGTTTGAGGAACGCTGCCTTAAACGGACCTAAAAAATACAGCAAAAGAAAAACAAAAAAATGGCCACCAAAACGTTTGAAAGTTTCAAATTTAGAAACAATAATTATTACAATGTACAAAAATACATTGAACACAAAATAATTACAAGATACAAAAATACACCGAATGTCTCTACATGTTGCAAGTTATGAGATCAAATGGAAATTGGAGCACATCCCGATATCGGGCGGATCCCGGATCCCACATCCCGGGCCCGTCGATTTCCGAATCCCGGTCCACACGGGATACACAGTTATAATATAGGAATACGTTTGTTAGGAGTGGTTTTACCTTGGAGTTTCTGTGCGACTGAAATTTCGCGAACGTCATATTAGTAAAATAAGATTGGATTAAATATTAATTACTGTATGAAGCCTGCAACTTCGTTGCGCCGAAAGTAGTTTAAAGCGCGGGAATCGCACCTTTTTTCAAGATAAAATACTATGTCCTTTCCCGTGGGCCGTGACACAAAAATGTCTCCATGCCAAATTTGAACAAAATCGGTTAAGTTGTTTGGGCTTGAAGAGGTAACAGATATACAGACATAATTTGGAATTTAGAATATTATATTATAAATTGTAAAGATTACATATTTTGTATAGGAGTAATAATACTCCCTACACCGGTTTCGGTGATGGTGCCCATATTTATTGTATTTTTTTACAGGAGTAATTTTATAGTGCCCAAGTGTGTGCGCAGACAAGAGCTTTCTCTATTCCTTTACTCTCATAACCCAGTGGGACTGACGACCGACACGACCGGCGAGAGATCAGGCGCAGGACCGACTTTTTACATGCCCATCCGACGCATGGATCATCTTACTTGTCAGACAATCAGGTGATCAGCCTGCATTATCCTAACCAAACTTGGAAATAATAATATTATGTTTCCAACGCGGGAATCGAACAGACGACCTCCGAGTCAAGAGCCACGCTCTAAACCACTAGACCACGGAGACCAAGGATGCGTATAGGAGTATTAGGTTATCCAATAATTTCTGTTCGATCAGTTTTAAAACTTTGCTGAAAAGTCTTTGAACTCAAAGAACGCAGCGAAGTCACAGCAAAAGCACATAATATAATATTTACAAGTCAGTATGCCATTATTTTCAATATAGGCCTTAGCTAAGACGTTTTCACTTTTGTTCTCATTATACTTATTTTGTATTTAAATATTTCTATTATTGAGTTTTTTTTTGTGTTCTTTAAAAATAATTGTTATTGTGCTGATGATGTTTCTTTTTGTATTGGCTAACACAAAGCCAAGTTGACCTTAGAGACTCCTTGACTCAATAGTCCTAAAAGTCAAAAGACTAAGAGGCCTCAACCTGAACAAGAGTATAATGAGATCAAAAGGAAATGAACCTTTTTAACATTTTAAGGTGCGCAAACGAGCTACAAAAGTGTTAAAATATAATTAAATATTTTTTGTAAGCTTCTTAAAATAACAGTTTTATCTTTTGAAATTATTATAACCGTATTCATTTAAATTAATGATACAGTATTCATTAATGCACAGATAAAAAACGTTTTAAACTTTTAACATTCTAATTTAATAGTGATAAGCAGCAAAACTTTGAGTTAAAGAATCATGGCCAAATTTGTATAGGAGCTGGACTCGACTTTTATTTTTGATGTCCCAAAATAAACTATAGTTAGATTTGGTTGTTCTTATGCTCTAAACATAATTCCGTTTGAGAATTATGTCTAAATAGCCACGATTTTTTATAATAATTAATAACGTTTACAATTATTTTGAGGTTAGACTTAAGAACTACCTTTTTCCCGACTGCGGTGTGGCCTACAAGTGTATATTCGGCGATCTCGTTTCTAATTATTTCAATTTTTCCTAGAGTATTACCCAAATAATAGAACGAATGCGAATGATCGCCGGCTGTCAGAACATAACGAAACTAAAATATATTGATCTTTTTTTTGTGGCTATTTATAGACACATTTCTAATGATTTTCGATGCCTTAAAATAGTAGGGAATTTTTGCTACTAATGGCATATCGGGACGCCACCGCCCACCTGGTACGATTTGGCCATTGTTCTTTCATTTCTTTCAACTTTTGTTTTTTCATTTACAATTTGTAAATGAAAAAAATATTAAATTGAGAAAAAATATCGAAGTTCGCGTTATACCATATCAATGTTACCGGTAATATGTGGATTGAGATTGCCATAACATGACTTAGAATAAAGAGCGTAGAACTGCCTATGTATAATTTTATCTGGTGGTACCTATTTTTTCTATCAGCGTTCAATAATCGCCCGTCTGCACCACCCCGATTCAAATTACGCGCGCGTTTGATCTGATACTCATGCGACATTTGGCTGTATTGAGGTAATTCGCTTTGATCACCGCGGTACAGTCGCTAATAACACTTTGATCGTTAATGTACATTCGCACGCACATTAGATACGTGACACAAAAGACTGTCATCTATCTGCAGGGTGTAACAAGGCCCTCTATACCAGACCTATAGTGTTCGCTGTGGAAGTAGCAGCGCTGACTTTTTTTTCGCCTTTGTATGGAAAAAATCACGACGCGAGGGCGCTCGCCCATAGAAATCACAAAAAATTGCTCTTTCAGCGCTGCACAGTGAACTCTATATAAAGGACACATACACACCTTAAAGTATTATCACTTAGTTTTGTTACATCTTGACCCTTGTATACTTTTCGTACTAATATTATAAAGGCGACAGTTTGTGAGTGTGTATATTTGTTACTTCTACTCGTACTACTTGTTATTTGTATACTGAAACGGTTGGATTGATTTCGATAAAATCTGGTAAAGAGTTAGCTGACAGCCTGGATGCAAACTTAGGCTACATTTTACTTCGCAAAAATGTCTTATTCCTATGGGAAATCAGTGAAAATATATTTGCGTAAAATTATCTACTGTTTAAGCGCAAATTTACCTTTACCAAAAAACCGCGGCATAGCAACGCGAGGCACAGCTAGTATATATATATATATATATATATATATATATATATATATATATATATATATAAAACTCAAAGGTGACTGACTGATTGACGTAGTGATCTATCAACGCACAGCCCAAACCACTGGACGGATCGGGCTGAAATTTGGCATGCAGGTAGATGATATGACGTGGGCATCCGCTAAGAAAGGATTTTGATCAATTCTACCTCTAAGGGGTTAAAATAGGGGTTGAAAGTTTGTATATAATAATACTTCTTAACGCGAGCGAAGCCGCGGGCAAAAACTCGTAATGTTATAAAGCTAAAGAGTTTGTTTGAACGCGCTAATCTCGCAAACTACTGATGTGATTTGGATGTGAATGTAATTTGGCACAGATATAAGAGGAGGGGAGGAGGTAGGCTACTTTTTTCGGAAAAATAGATGGTTCCCGCGGAATAGCAAGAGGGTCTGTCTGTCTGTCTGTTTCTTTAAATCTCTTAATTATTTTAGATGAAAATATTTTCAGTCCCTAGAAGAAGAAATAGCATAAGATATTGTCATGGATTTTACGGTCCCCAAATAGAATTATTCGGCGCAACAATCATAATAAGATAACAGTAACCTTTTTAAAAAAGAAAATAAATTCCACGCAAAATATACCCAATAGAACCCATGAATAAAAAGTTGTTCCGTTTTGGTCCCACAGGTACAAACACAGATAGTACTCGTAACGTCATATTTCCTTTTGGTCCCGCGGGTACAAAACCCGTGTGCCCAAACAAACATCTCTATTTTACATTTAGAATTTATTTTATAATAAGTATTTGGATTATAAAATGTGCTAAAATCCTGTTCGAAATTCAATATTACGATTTTAACAACAAAAATATAACAAAAGACGGTCTACAAAGCTTTTACAAGGATACTGAGCTAGGGTGGGTAGATGCAAAAAGCTGTTCTTAAATCTTAAATCCGAATGAAAAGCTATGTAATATTCTAGTTAAACCACTCTATACGCATTCCAAATTAAGCTGGTTTACGTGCTGGTTTACGTATACGGCAGTCGGCAGCTTTTAAACAGTTTAAAAGCTGCTCACGGATCATTTTGGATTGCGAATACATTATTTGGATTGGTTTAAATAAATAAATAAAAATTATTTTATTTCTGAGTTAATCAAATATTTTCAGAATGCTTACCACCAGTTTAGGAACTAACCCGGCGAGAAGAAACGGCGTAAGAAACTCGCACGTTTAACTGGATGCTGAGCATCCGTGTACTACCCACAAAAAATTACGTGTCGAGTTATGATTGCAGTTATGTTCTTTAAATGATTTAGAGCAAGAGTGTATTCTAATTTTAAAAACAAAAGAAAATGTTTAGGACATTAATGCTTAACAACGACCAACTAGCGTTTCAGTTTTATTTTGTTGAGAAGTTTCTATCAGAAACTTAACAAAGTCATCATCGTGTAAGGGATCAGCGATGATGATGATGATGATGGCAGGCATACTTGCGTTCAAAGTTAGCCGACAAATAAAACGTTATTCTGTTAAAAAAATCAAAAAGGGCAAACAAATTAGGCGAACACTCAAACTTTTCCTTTTAATAAATCACATATTTTGTAAAAGATTGTTGGTAACTTTGAGAAATGTCTCCGCGGAGCGGATGCGATGTAAGTAATTATAATTGGCCGAAAACTGCGAAATTTTTTACTTTTTGGGACAAAAATTATGGGCTTTATTGGAAAAATTGTCTTAGCCCGCTTTTTGCTCGCATCAGCTAAAGCTGAAAAATAAATAATTCAAGGCTTTATATCAAAATTATATTCGTAAAAACCTACGTAAGGTACTTCTTGCATAGGCTCAGCTGTTTTTAAACAATTTTATAAGGCTTACTAAATTAAAATATAGTGCTCTGTTATAATTATTTTCAAACTTGTTTTTACCTAAAAAATATGGTTAGTGAAAATGTAATGACTTCAAAATATGTACGGTAAAGGTCCTTGGTAATAACCTGTCTATCCTTGGTAATAACCTGAGGTTTTGTAATCAGTTTGCTATATTTTGTTAAAATATGTGAGGTACGTACACATTTTTTACCTTTTAAAAAATTTAAATTTTTCAAGTGCCTTTATGTACTATCAGAGAAGTTGATTCCTATGCAAATCGGGGACCTAAGTAGTTTGGTTGCGTTACGTCAAACCCAGCTGACAGATCACAATTAACATTGAATTGACATATTCGACCAAATAACGTTGGTCTGTCAATTGCATAGGAATCAACTTCCTCGATGGTACTTACCAGGGCCTGTAGACAAGTGGCAAAGCGCTAACGCTAACGCTAAGGCTAGCGCTACAAAATGTATGCGATTTGACATAAGTCATCGCTTCGCTAGCGAATACTAATGTCAAATCCATACATTTTGTAGCGCTAGCGTCAGCGTTAGCGTTAGCGTTTTGCCACTTGTCTACGGGGGCAGTAATTTAACTGTACCTTATATTGTATTTTCGACGACGAACGATGAAATTGTATCTAGACATAGTAATCAATGTTATCAAATAAGTGGCCGCTTGCCTTTGTTGATAATAAAGAATCTTTAAGCCTAAACCTAATATATTATGTTTTTCTGTATTTAGAAACGGAGTAGAACAAAAAAAATGATTCTTATTATTATAAGAACCATTTTTTTTTCAGTAACAGCAACACCACGATTATAAACAAAAACAAATATCTAACAATTTAAAAAAGTTCGAATAACAACGGCCCTTTGTTTTCGTCGGGCGTCAAAAATACATTTATCATGAAGAGGTCATGTATGTTTTTGACGCTTAGCTCGGGGTAAGATGGTGGCGGGAGGATGTAGGTGGGACGATACGAGATATTTGCGGACGGAACCACAACCATAACCCTTCATATCCAATCCCTTTCACCCAAGCGGGTATATTTAAAATAAAAACTAGATATTTCACCTAAGCGTTTCACCAATTTTTAATCCATACTATCCGTACTAATATTTAAAATGCGAAAGTGTGTCTGTCTGTCTGTCCGTCTGTCTGTCTGTCTATCTGTCTATCTGTTACCTCTTCACGCCCAAACCGCTGAACCGATTTTACTGAAATTAAAGACATAGGATACTTTTAATCCTGGAAAAATGTAGGGTTCCATCGCGAGAAACAAATTTTGGCGCAACGGAGTTGCGGGCGTCATCTAGTAATGAACAATATGTTTCCAGTAACTTTGTTGCACCGAAAAACTGACTTGTGTTTATTGTTATTGAGCATTTTTCCAGGAAGAAAATAATACTATGCCTTTCCTAAGAGTCAAATTAGATCCATACTGAAATTCATCAAAATCAATTTGCATAATTTTTAACCCCCGACAAAAAAAGGGGTGTTTATAAGTTTGACGTGTCTGTCTGTCCTTGCTGTCTTGTCCAAATGGGTGGACCGATTTTGATCAAGTTTTTTTTGTTTGAAAGCTGACTTAATCGAGAGTGTTCTTAGCTATAGTTCATCATCATCAGCCTGATCCGTGCTGGAAAACCGCAGTTCATCTGGTTCGTGAAGGGCCGATTAGCAACTTGCAGTCGTTTGGTGGGCTTTATATTTTGCATTCTAGTTCGTGGCATTTATGAATATTTACAGATTAATGGAAAGCTGACCTGGTGCTGCAGCATCACCTGGTAATCAATAGGATACCCAACTCCTCACCAACTTTTTTATCTATCTTTTTTTTTAACTTAGAGCAATGGTTTCGTGTTTGGGCTCATTTTAATTGCGACAACTAGTAAGACGTAGGTAGATGAACAGTAAATTATTACATGCTGCTGCTGCAGCAGCATCTGGATTCTATAGGAGCTGAGCTCCATAATATGTACCCAAAGTGGAGGTTTCATGTTTGGACTCATATTGACGGCCTCATGCAAAAGGGCATTTCTAGATGGTATTCATTGGGATATAGTATGATCCTGTTGATAGGAATTATTCTGCACTATAACCAACACAAGTTTAAAAAGCATGAAATAAAATTAAAACTTAAGTCAGTAATATATATTATTTCATTACTTTTTAAAGTTGTTTGGCAGGGTTTTTTTTTAATTTCTTTATTTATTGATGATATATAGATTATTCGACACTTTATGTTAAAGTGGAACAAAAGTATTGTTTACTGAATTAACAAAGTCCAGAAGATCAAGTATGGGTCAAATTGATCTATTAAACTACTCGTAGTATGTACCTAAGTGTAAATTATTATTAGGAAGTGAGAGAACACAACAATGCTTGCCTTTAAAATGACTTCCAAAAACGAAGAGGTTTTATATATTTTTTTTACTAACCATACTAAAGTTTTTCCAATTTTTGTAAACGGATGACTATTTAATTTCGTATTCAACAGTGAATAGGTTTTCGCCCCCGTATATTTGTCAATATTTAACCGTTATAGGGCTAAAGAGAACCCTTAGATTCGATAGAATATGTGCGCCCCAACATAACCTAACGTGCTGATGTACAATACTAACATGGACCTCGCACGCCATATTTTAATACGGTAAAGTGGAATGAAATCTTCCATATTATAAGGAAAAAGTTAGAAGTTGTATAATAAAAATTGACTGCGCTGAAATATTATTGTTGGTCGTACTCGTACGTACTAGAACTGTGTAACCTCCTACGCTGGCTAACGGCCATTCCCAATATTTGATCTATCTCTGGTTTTGCCCTACTAGAGATAGGAATAGCTCTCAATTGACATAAAATATATGTCTCTAATGTCTAATGTGAGCTATTCCTATCTCTAGTAGGGCAAAACCAGAGATAGATCAAATATTGGGAACGGCCGTTAGTCGTTTAATTGTCGATCTTTATTAGGTTTTTAGCTATGTTTAGATTTGTCTTAGTCATAATAGTGGCACTGGGTCAAGAAAGTAGTTTGTAATAGCTAGGAATGTTTAAGGCATATATTTACTTTGCTGGTATTTGACATCAAATATAAACAAAAATGCTTTAATTAAAAATTTTGTTGGATCAAGAGAAAAGTTGATTGTTCAATCGGTATTTAAAGGTGAACATTTTGCTAATACAAGTTCAGTATCCTGTAAAGTTTTACGTCAATGGGTACAATCAAATAAGTTGTAACTAGTCATCTGTTGCCCGCGGCTACGTGAAAAACAAGGAATGTTATTC
This sequence comes from Aricia agestis, assembly GCF_905147365.1. NCBI lineage: Eukaryota > Metazoa > Arthropoda > Insecta > Lepidoptera > Lycaenidae > Aricia > Aricia agestis. Next base: position 14,730,986 of record NC_056428.1, on the reverse strand, counting down.
GTATATATTTGGCTCCTACTTTGGCTCTAACATTTTGTTGTACGCCTTCTTATTACTTGTGCGTTGATTAATCATAGTTGCTGTATGTATTGATCATCTAATATTAGATGTTACTAGTTGACGCCCGCAACATCACCAAAATTAGTTTATCGCGCGAGAACCGTACATTTTTCCGGGATAAAAAGTATCTTGTCCTTTCCGGAATACCAAATTTCATCAAAATTGGTTCACAGGTTTAAGCGTGTAGAGTTACTAGCTGTCCCGGTAAATGTTGTTTTGCCATTTAAAAATGATTTTCTCTGTTTTCCTGCTTTTCTGTTTTCTATAGACCTCACGGAGCCCGAGACCTTTCCAACGAATGCAAAACCGTGGAAATCGGTTGGTGCGTTCTGGAGTTATAGCGTCAGGAAGGAAAACCCGACTTTTTAAATATTACCTAGATTAGTAAGAATGTTATCTAGAATCACAATACTGCTGGAATTAACATGTTTAAATTCGTATTCGAATAAAATAAATTCATTACTAATGGTACATAAGCGACATTTTTGTCGCTCGTTTGCCCCAAACCTCGTATGGCTTTAGGCGCTATAACTATCTCTTACCCTCCTCAAACATAAATACGGGTAAAGTACTGCAGTTCTCGCACCAAATACCCTGAGAGGTTAATTAGGAAGTTTATGGAGTAACAGAATACATTTGATGAGAAAAGTATGTTGGGAAGTTACTTTTTCAAGAATAATACAAAATTTCCCTTTTGTTACTTGTAGTTATTATCCGTAATAATGGTAAAATGTCTGCTTTTTTTCCTCCTTACGCTTCGTTTAAACTATTTTGATGAGTATGCACACAACTTGAGTCCCGGGAAAGCACTAGTTAAGCCATAAGTGAGTTAAAGTGAGTTTCAACTTTTTCAGCGATCAATATTCAGGTAGGCCTTTCATATAATAAACATGATTGTGTGCAAAAATATTGTCCGTCTTACGTAGCATAGAAAACGAGGTACGAATATTTTCGTGTGCGAATGAAACAAACAGCGTATTTCTTTCTTTTCTCTTTGTCCTTCGGTCAGACTATAACGATATTTAACCGGCTTCCAAAAGGAGGTAATTTAGGATACGTTCCACTTCGTTTACGGCTTATAATAAACGTAACATTACGTGTGGGCTAAATATAACAGTTTCTCTGATTCATAGCAGAAACTCTTGTATTGGGAAAGATTTCTTAATACCCATACTAATATATAATTATAAATGCGAAAGTGTGTCTGTCTGTCTGTTACGTCTTCACGATCACACCGCCGAATAGATTTAGCTGAATTTGGTATGGAGATACTTTGAGTCCCGAGAAAGGACATAAAATACTTTTCATTGCGGAAAAATGTACGGTTCGCGATAAACCAATTTTGAGCAACTTCTTAAAAAATCCCATTTTACAACTGCGATGCTAAAAATCTTATCTCTCTCTTTCACGATTGGTTTTATTACTCCAAGCCCTTTTGATCATAATTCTTGTCACGTCCGCCGTGAAACATCGTGAGAATAACGACTAAGGGAAAGGGTCACCCATGTGCGACCAGGGACAACTAGGGTCATTATAGTCATATGAAATACCTATATTGATAGGGTCAATAGAATTTATAGACTCTGACCGTATAGTATTGTGGGATGGGGTAGGAGTTATTCAAAATATCCATACTTAATATTATAAATGCAAAAGTGTGTCTGTCTGTCTGTTACCTCTTCACGCCCAAACCGCATTTTATGAACATTATCTTCCAATAACGTGTGTTATTGCAACTGCATTACCCTTCTAGTTTATAACCGCTAAAGTTATGCGTGGCCTAGCGCAAAAAAATAATCTGCCCTAGTAGACAAGTGGCACAAAATGTATGCGATTTGACATAAGTCATCGCTTCGCTAGCGAATACTAATGTCAAATCCCATACATTTTGTGGCGTTGGCGTTGGCGTTTACTATAATTGCTTGCCGCTTGTCTAGGCCCTCTGAGTATGACTAAAGCAAACTTGGCGCAGATTCTGCGTCGTTCTTTTTCACCTGGCATATGTAAGAGTGAAGAGAGAAAAACGATGTTTTATTTTTTGCTTTATTCGTCCTCTTAATGACTAACGTTTTCCGAGGTTCAACTGGCGTTCATTGTTACCTTCTAATAGTCTAACCACTACTTCTAGTTTCTGTCGATCTCAAAGTTTTGCGCGGCCAAATAAAAAAAAAACGTTAAGCCAACACTGTCTAACATTTTCCGATGTTCAGCTGGCATTCATTACTACCGCGTGAACGGTCCGATGAACCTGAATGGAAATCCTTAACCTTTATCAAAGTAATATGCCATCATCAGGGCTTTCCAATATCATGGTTATAATTAATAAAATTTGTCATAGTAAAAAATGAGGAATGTTATAGTCTGTCAAAAAAGTGAAGAAATAAAAAAAGTGGAAACATCGTAGTGTCATCCCTTTTTTCTTAGATTGATTTGAAAGGGACGACACTACGATGTTGCCACTTTTTAATTTCTTCACTTTTTTGACAGACTATACATCACTTATTACCTTTTAGCACGCTTTTATAAGTTTGGGCTGTAAGTACCTATGTAATGTATGTAACGGAACCTTTGAGCACGATTTTTATCTAACAGTCTAATTAATTTGAAACTTCGCACTTAAGTATAATATAAGTGTAGACAAAAAAGCTGTGAAATTTTCATAAATAACATTTTGCAAGCTATGTCAATAGAAAAAGCTTCGTCAAACTATAATATTTCGTGACTGCCAACATCGCCAACTATTGGAAAGCATCCATCATTCCCCATCACGCAGTCACGCTATCATCAAACACGTCGAAAATAGTACGTTACTATATTGAGGCTGTCACGGAAACGTATTACAATAACGATAAATCAATTTGCAAAACCTACAGATACGAAATATTCATGAGACTTATATAGGATCAGAAAATTGTTTATAGACGATGTCAAAATTAATTGTATATACATTTTTTATTTCATCGTGTTGTACCTTTAATATACCTCGTAGGTGTAATAACAATATATCGTATTATCTGGTTTTCTATATATAAAAAACTCAAAGGTGACTGACTGACTGATTGACATAGTAATCTATCAACGCACAGCCCAAACCACTGGACAGATCGGGCTGAAATTTGGAATGAAGGTAGATGTTATGACGTAGGCATCCGCTAAGAAAGGATTTTAATAAATTCCAACCCCAAGGGGTTCAAATAGGGGATGAAAGTTTGTATATAATAATACTTCTTAACGCGAGCGAAGCCGCGGGCAAAAGCTCATTCTATATACATTTCTAGAAAAATATTCGCTGAACAATATTTTGAAACTTGCTAATGGATGGATAGAAGACTGAAAGACAGTTATATACCTATTATATATATTATAATGTTAATATGTAAATTGTAAGGTATATCCTTAGAGGTATTTTAAAATATACAAAGCATTTCAAGCCAAAAATATCCAAAAATGTCTCTACTTTGGTACTGTTTAGGGCCATTTTACATTCGTATAAAAGCAATTTTTTCTTGTATGCTTTTTTGCAATTACTGTGCCATATCCAGAAATCTGTAAATCTATGGGTGTATAAATTAGCATTTCGTGAGTCAAAATTGAGTAGCGATTCACGTATTGGTGTTAGTTAACAAAATATCCGGAAACTTTTCGTAGAGGCAATAAACACAAAGGGCCACTGATAAAAGGCTCAAGGGATTACACCTCGGATTGCCCTTTATCGATCACTATAAATAAGAACGTTACCGATACAGACCTGCATGTATATTTTACCAATGAGCTAAAGGCTCGAATTATATATGCGTCCGCCGCTATTTACATAAATCGCTACATACATAATATTTTTCTTATGATTTCGCTGTGTTGCGGCCAAACCGCGCGTTCGCGCCGCCGCGTGCCGCGCCGAATATAAATCCAGCCTTATGAACTGCACCTAATTAAGAGGAGGGTAAAATTGTTTATTTATTCGCATATCTTTTCGATGCGAAAACTATTGACATATAATTCGTATAAATACATTTTACGTGCCGATTCCTAGAATCGATTAATAATAACTACTTTGTCATGTCACAACTACTTCCATAAACGGAAATGCATTTGGCACGTTCAAGAGTTGTTTCGTTCGGGCCATCGCGTCGGTCGGAAACCGCTTGCTGTATTAAAAATATCCTATATTATTTCCAATGATTACTCAAGTAATCTCCAGACAAAATCAACATCGGTTTAATGGCTTAAGAGGAAAAGGTAACGAAGAGAAACACTCCCACATTATGATTTGACAAAATAATTCTCAATTTCAGTCTTCATTCCGCAAAATGTACATCTCCTTTGGCTATTCAGGCAATTGGATATGAACTACGTTCGACTTATCACAAGCATTCGATTCCCACCTCGCCAGAGCCGCATAAAATCCCGTTTGTCTAGACGCCATTATGGGGAGTTCAACAAAAGTTCAACCCCCTAGAGTTCTGTTTACATCCAATACACTAGATTCTGCGCGCTGTATTTCCTTAGGGAATAATATCACGCAAAGGTCGGAGCGGAGGGCACTACTAGCACAGCTAGTAGCGCCCTCTGTATACAGGGTGCAATTAAACCTTCCTGCCAAATTTTTTTCAGGGCTTATGTATCATTAGAATAGTCCATTTAACCAAAAAATTGGGTGTTATTTTTTTTTTCACTGACATATTTTATCCCATTTAAAATCGTTGCAGAACGGTCACTCGCGGCGCGGGGAATAAGAGGGGGTGACGCGGAATGAGGCGCGCGCGCGGGGGCACGTCACGCGCGGCCGACGCATCGTGTCCATTAATTATTGTAGGGTTTTTTAGGATAACTTTCGGAAGGTATTTCTCAACATTTTAGTACTGAGTGACCATAAAAGAAAAAATAGCAGCGTTTTCCCCCCGAAGGGCAGAAAACGCTTATTTAGGTTTCAGCCGTTCGGCTTGATCCACCTTGAGATTACGCGATCCATTCTGACGTCATAACAGTGTGAAGTTAGCTCTTAGTAGCGCTCTCTATCGTAATTCGTAAGTGTGAAGTGCATCAACTTCACTCCAATGGAGGGGACTCATTCAGCGCGGGTGGTGGCATTGGTCAGTACAATTTGTAAGCCGGCAAGGCACTAAAAATTATGGTGGATCAAGCCGAACGGCTGAAACCTAAATAAGCGTTTTCTGCCCTTCGGGGGGAAGACGCTGCTATTTAGGTGTTCGAGCCTAAAGGCTTGATCCACCTTGAGACGTGTTTCTTATCTGCCGGCGCTGAATGAGCGTACTGTGATTAATAAAAATAAAGTATGAAAAGAAAATAATATATTTATTCTTAAACAGTGTAAACTAATCAACATACTAACAAAAAATAAATAATTCTTATTCTTAACTAAAGGAACTTTGATTATAACAAGTTTAGTAAATCAGTCGATTGGCACAAAACTATCTGAAAGGTTACTACCGATTGTATTTGTGATATTAGTAATAATAATAATAATATCTATCGACGCTTCACACCACGTCAGTCTGGCCCCGTGGTAAGTACCTGAAGGACTTGTGTTACGGGTACCAGACAACGGATATATATTTAATACTTTTTATACTATACATATATTTAAGATTTTTTATTATATGATACACATATTTAATACACATCCATGACCCAGGAACTTTGAAAAACTTTTTGTTCCGTCGGCGGGATTCGAACCCGCGACCCCCGGCTTGAGCTACCAACGCGCTCACCACTAAGCCACAGAGGTCGTCAAAACGTCGTCGTTAGGGTTGATTGGTTTGAGATAATGATTAAAAAATGTTTTTGCAGATTGCCAATTACCCTTCTTCATAATTTCTTCTATGTTTGTATACCCGCGTAACCAATTACCGGTAGCAACAGCTGATCTACAGCTACCTGGAGAGGCGTTTATGTTGGCTTCTTTGAAAAGTGTGCGTATCCATCCCGCATTACTTATCTTGAAGCTGGGGCGACTTTACCGCGGGTTGTTATAAACAAATTTGTAATACCTTTGTTTCTTCGTCTTGGTTCAGATATTTCCCGTAGGCGCCTAGTCCAGGTAACGAGGTCTAAGTTTTTGACTGGGTTCGTAGTAATTTCCCAACCTGATTGTAAGTATTTACAGGAATCTATTTTTGAGCCAAATTTAGGCCATAATTTAATACTTTTATCTGTTATTTCGAAGAACTCGTCACTTACATCTAACATAGTTAGATCGTGGATTCTAGAAGTAACAGGATAGCTAGATGTCTGCTAACTTGAAAAATGCTATCCTTATTTACTTTAAAGGACTTTAACCACTCTGTGAATTCGTTTACGTTCCAGGTAAGTCTACTAGGGCGTTTACGCCCTTTTAAACTAATGCCTCTTAGCATGTGTTTGACCAGAGGGTGCGAGCCGATCGATGCGGTAGCATCTGGATTTGTAAAAGTGCATACAACTGATTTGTGTAGCGCTATGGTGTTTGGAGCTAGGTTCATCTTAGTGTGTAGAAATCCGAGATAACGTGCTAAGTCTGTTTCACGAGTCACGTGCTTGTGGTGATATCGAGCGTTCTGAGGGGGTGCTTGTTCTTTTAATGCTCTGGAGGTGCTCGAGGGCACTTTGTCTCGAGAGTATTAGAGGTTTCAATTTTACCACTGTGTCCATGAAGATGTTGTGAGACTTATATTGATTTTTTTCCATAATATTATGTGGCGAATATAATAATGCGCGGCCAAAAGACCAGTTTAAAAGGCGGCGCTGTAAGTCTCTGAATGATATTTCCGAGGCGTTTAGCGAATCAGGGTAGATCGCTTGAATAAGTTCCACTGTAGGTAGCGCAAAAAGAATTTTCTTTTCGATTTCTGGCGATATTCTGCTTCCAAAGAGGTTTTCAAATGAGTAATTTTGGATTTCCCATTTTTCCCAACCTGGAGGGTAGTATTTTCGTACGAGTTCTAAAACTGTTTTAAAACGCCGTTCATCTCCTTCTGGTAAAAGACATGACAATTCGCCCATCGTCATTGTTTTTGAGCAGGAGGCGGTTGCATCCATATTTCTGCAATGAGATGAATTAGGTCATAACAACTTATTGATTTGTGTATGTCGTATCAATTTTATGTGACTTGTGTCGAATCAGCTGGTTTGTCGTATGAACCTAGTATTGAGCTAACTACGTTTCGTTAACGCAGAGAAGGTTGCCGTATCGGAGACGATACGACGTGTAGGGTGTCGTATTACTGTCGTATGAAATTATTCGAATTGACGAGTCGTTTGTCTGGCGTATCGATGATACGACGTCGTACCGTGGTACTGCGACGCACGAAATTTGATTTGAGGTTAGTTGTCAACCCACGCACGTGGCACAGTGGCGCACTGCATTTAGTGGCTCAAGGGCGCACTACGACTATTTGTACGACGGAGTATTGTATTACTATAGCTTTTATTTCACAAAAATTTACTTACCTAGAAAGATATCAGCTTTTGTATATGTATTGACTTGTCAGAATGCAAAAGCGTACTGACCAATGCACCACCCGCGCTGAATGAGTCCCCTCCATTGGAGTGAAGTTGATGCACTTCACACTTACGAATTACGATAGAGGGCGCTAGTACGAGCTCACTTCACACTGTTATGACGTCAGAATGTACATGCGTAATCTCAAGGTGGATCAAGCCATTAGGCTCGAACACCTAAATATTAAATGTTTATTTTTAACAAGGATCAATATATCAAAATTTGGCAGGAAGGTTTATTTAATTGCACCCTGTAAACTCAGACCAAAATCCGACGTTGTTTCACACGTCAGAGTATTGGTAGAAACGTTGTCAAACGTCGAACAAAATATTTTCTATCTATGCTGGTGCCGCCTCTGGCGTGAAAACATTGCAGTAAATAATATATTCTATTGGACGTTAGAAAAAAAAATACGAATGACTAGCATATACGAATGACTAGCATATACTCTGATGTAGAGAGAAACAATATTCAAATACTAGATGACGCCCGCAACTCCGTTGCGTCAAAAATCGTGTATTGCGCGGGAACCGTATATTTTTCCGGGATAAAAAGTATTATATTATGTCCTTTCCCAGGACTCAAAGTATCTCCATACCAAATTTCAGCAAAATCAGTTCAGTGGTTTGGGCGTGAAGAGGTAACAGACAGACAGATAGATAGATAGATAGACACACAGACACACTTTCGCATTTATAATATTAGTATGGATTTTGTAATTTATATTGCTACTACCAGATTTTCCACAAAGCAAACGTAATCTAAACCAATATAATAACTGAAAGTTTAGTAATTAAACTTAGAATAAATAAAAGTAACCATAAAAATTAAAATTAAGTACAACAAATTATTTAACTGAATGTACAGACCGACCCTGTAAAATATATTATACATTTTAGCGAAGATGAGATTTAAATGGCAAAATTATGTGTTTTTTCAACCCGCGCTGAACGTTCAAAGGAAAATTGCAGGATAAGGGAAAGGTTTTCTTTTTTAATCAAACGTTATGTAAATGAACGAATTTGGCTCGAAAAATGTGAATTGAGAATATTGTTACCCGAGCCCTTTTAATAAAAGGGTGCATGAGCACTAGCAATATTGATGCGAAATTATCATGTTATTTATGTAACCGTATATTTTTCCGGGATGACATCCTTATGCTTTCTTGGAACTCATAGTATGTATTTTCATACCTTATAGAAATCGGTAACGTAGAGAGGCGTAACAGACAGACAGACACGTCATTTTCACTAACACATAAGAATATACTTTCAGTTTTTGTGTACCAAATATCTTCATAATATTCATCTTGTATTCGTACAACTTCATAATATTCATCTTGTATTCGATATGACAATAAAAGTACAGAAACATTTACTTTGGGTACTCCATACATAATATATGACGCATGTAAAATGTATGATCCAACCTTTCCTGGCCTCGAATTTATACCTGTACCATGAGTGATTCCTTATTTATGAAAATGCTCACTAATTTTCTTGGATTTCCACTCGGACATGCTAATACGATGTTAAATTATTATCTAATGAATTTTGTGGTTTTGAAGAAATGTTCAAAACATTTGAAATGAGCATTTTGAATACAAAATCAAGCACATCGAATAAGGAAAAATGAATTAAATAGTATGTTAGGCATTAAAACTTTCATAATATTTTGTGTTAAGTATTATTATTGTTTGAAAACCCTTCATAGATACTATTATTTTGACTTTGCTTACACTACTTACACCACAATTATAATATAGCACTGCTCACCGAACACATACAATGTTCATCGCATACGATAGAAGCGCGGGAAGCATTATAATGAGGAAGACTTGTCACCGATTATCATGTACCTACTAGCAAAAAAATTGATTCATTGTAAAAAAATTGATTCATAGTGTACCCATGTTATTTGGTCGGGTTATCGAGTCAATCGTGATCTCTCAGGTTTGACATAGCCCGACTAAATTAAGTTAGTTCGCCGACTGCCTAAAAATTTCTCTGACAGTTAATTCGACAAAACGGCATTACATTCGATAGACAAACATTCAAATATAAACATGAATTAAGATATATCTGCGGCACGCTAAAATTATACATTCCTACATCTTCTTAATTTAATGAGGCCAAAATGAGGCTATATCTCACCACCCGCACATTAACTGTGGAGAGATATATCTTTTCCTTACTTAAATATCTTTATGTTTATCTTGCGTAATTTATGACTGCCTCCTGAGTTTAGAGAGAGAGAGAGAGAGCAATTCTGTTGCGTCAAAATTCGTTTAAACGCTGGATACGTATATTTTTCCGGAATAAAAGCTAAATTAAAAAGCCAAATTATTATACTAATAATGCTAATATTCCTTATATTAGCAATATTAGTGTTCCAGAGGGATATGAAAGCTATTGTAAAATATGTAACATAATAGGAATTCAGGCGAACAGACGAAGAGTTTCGAGTGCACTGGAAGATCTTCACAATTTAATTAAATGTTCGCACCACGAATAGTTCTGACGCGAATCTAAATCAGTTCCGTTCTTTGAAGTTGGCTGAACGAATTGTAATTGTCTAAACAGTAAAGCTAGATTTTTGTGTTCTGTTCTCGACTACGACTAGTCAGACTGAGAATTTATTTGCTGCTTTTGTAACTGGTTATAATAATTATTAATGACTACGCAGGAGTGTATTTTTGATACCCATTACCCAAGTGTATGAGCAGTGCAAAAGATCACTCTCTTTGTGGGCCCCTAAATGATCAATTTTATTGTGCAAAACCATTGAACAAATTATTTGGCAATAAAATTGAAAGGCGGGCGCGTTCAATATCAACCCTAGACGGTCAATAATATTGTACAATACCGTGATATCTATATATATAAAACTCAAAGGTGACTGACTGATTGACATAGTAGTGATCTATCAACGCACAGCCCAAACCACTGGACGGATCGGGCTGAAATTTGGCATGCGGGTATATGACGTAGGCATCCGCTAAGAAAGGATTTTGATAAATTCCAACTCCAAGGGGTTCAAATAGGGGATGAAAGTTTGTATATAATAATACTTCTTAACGCGAGCGAAGCCGCGGGCAAAAGCTCGTTGCGCTATAAAATTGATCGTCTAGGGGCCCGCTTTGACTTTACTTTCGCAAGGGGACGACGCATAACCGACACAACTGCAGGCTTAGCATAAAAACATTAGAAACGGGAAGGAATGGACATGCTAACAGATCTTAGTGACAAAATGACGGATTATCTTTGTCTAAATGTCGCTTTGTCTTTTCTTCCGTTGAAAGAAACCGCTTCTATGGTGACCATGCTAAGCCTGCTAGTAAGAGAGTCGACTCTCGCCACCTATAACACAAGCGGTAATCAGTACACAATAGCACAATACAAATTACAATAGAATGCTAGATCATAGAGGTATATATCTATACTTATAATAAAATCGTAGAGGTAAAATTTTTGTACATTGAAAATAAACTTGAAAAAACGAGTCAGGGGCATGTTAGAAGAGTAGTAGAATACATTTTAACTGTTTTTGAAATGTTTGATTCCCTGTCTGTTTGTCTGTTTGTCTGTTTGTACAGGCTAATCTCTGAATCCGCTGGACCGATTTCAATGAAATTTGGCATGATGATACCTTACATCCCTGGTCAACATCTTAGATACTTTTTTTACCGACTTTCAAAAAAGGAGGAGTTAATGTTAACTCTGCTGATTGAGGTCAGTTTTTTAAAATTATTTTTTTGTTGTTTAGATTGGCCGAATTTGATACCATGTTTACAATAAAATCGGCCAAGTGCGAGTTGGACTCGCGCACGAAGGGTTCCGTACCGTTATAGAGAAAAAATAGGCCAAAAGTTGTGTTTTTGTATGGGAGCCCCCCTTAAATTTTAATTATATTCTAATCGTATTATTAATTATTAAATACACATATAATTAAGGATTCTGTGAAAATTTCAACTGCCTGCCTGTTGTCATTATTGATATCGAGCAAAAAAGGCCAAAAATTCATGTTTGTTGTATGGGTAATGTAACAAAACAAAATCAATATTTAAGGAGGGTCCTTAAATATTTATTTTGTTTTGTTTCTTTGTTGTTATAGCGGCAACAGATATACACAATCTGTAAAAAAATCAGAACTCTAGCTATAAAGGTTCTTGAGATACAGCCTGGAGAAGACAGACGGACAGACAACGAAGTCTTAGTAATAGGGTCCCGGCCGTTTTTACCCTTTGGGCACGGAACCCTAAAAACTGTGACTTGATAAGTAATGGAATTAAAGGAACTCCTCGAAATTTACAACGACAACCAAAGTAATTACCAATTCTAGCAAAGGTCGATCTTTAAATATTTTCCTAATATTCGTAAACGATTATCCAAACCCTGGATGGATATAATTGACCACTGTGTAATGTGTATCTCAATTTGTTACCGGCCATGGAAATTTTAAAGTCAAACTTTACGGATCTAAGTCAGTCGGGTATCGGCCGAGCACATAGGTAGAAATGGTAGAATATGTACGACCGAAGGCAGTATGTTTGAATAAACCTCTCATCATGTTCTCTGGGAGAGTTTATTCTGCCAAAACGAAAGAACTATAATGCTAGACAGCCTACAGTAAATCTGATGTCGCAATTATACTACGGTGATATCGTGGACAGCGCTATAGGAACTTAATCCGTGTCTTCAAGCGTTTTTGTGACAATTATTATTGGCAACAGTCTAACACAACAAATTCCAATTTGTTTCCCTTCGAAGAAAGGATTTTCAAAACGATAAGTATCTGAGGTTCAAGTTTGTATGTACTTAAGTAAATTATTCTTATTTATTCTTTATTCTTATTCTTATTCTAAATAAAATAGTCGTAGATAGGTGTAGTCGTAGATAGATTCAATTTTCTAAAACTCGATTTTAATAACATACATAATACATTCACGCGGACGAAGTTGCGGGCAACAGCTAGTGATATTATAAATTTATACGAAAGTGTGTCTGTCTGTCCGTGTGACTTTGGCGCAACGTAGTCGCGGGCGTCATATCTAATAGGTACTACTAATCATAGCTACGAATGCTACTAAGCCATTTAAATGAAACTTTTCATGGAGATAGCTTGAGTCCAGTAGTGCTAGCACGGCGACCAGCGGAAATGCGAAAGTATGGACAAACTGTGGAAATAAACCTAAGGTGCCGTTCCGATCTTTTTTTGTTCCGAAAAATTCAATTAAAATGCCACTTTATGACAGACTATAGTCACAAACTGTGGAGATAAACTTAAGGTGCCGTTCCGATCTTTTTTAGTTCCGAATAATTCAATTAAAAAGCCACTTTATGACAGACTATAGTTCTAAAAATTCAAATAATATCCTACATTATGACATATACTATAGTGTGTCATAAAGTGGCATTTTAATTGAATTTTTCGGAACGAAAAAAGATCTGAACGGCACCTTAGGTTTACGAGTATTTCCACAGTTTGTCCATACTTTCGCATTTCCGCTGGTCGCCGTGCTAACACTACTGGGAGCGAAGTTGTTTCTAATATAACTAATGTAAGAATTTTTATTACGAAGGTAATAAAAAGTTTTCCCTTCTAATATTATGTAAAAGAAAGATCTTTGCATCGGCATAGATTTCTCCGTTTGCTTCGGTAAGCTTTAAAACTAATAAACTAAAAACCGGGAAAAAGATACCTGAGCTACTTTTACATATTACGGTAATATAGGTAATTATTATAATGATTTTAAAATAATTAAATATTACAATCCGTACTATAATATTAAAAGTCTGTCTGTCTGTCTGTTCGTTACCACTTTACGCCTAAACCGCTGAACCGACTTTGCTGAAATTTGGTATGGAGATACTTTGAGTCCCGGGAAAGGACATAGGGTTATTATTATTCAAGAAATATGTACGGTTTCATGCGATAAACGAAATTTCACGGAGTTGTGGCCGCCATTTTGTTAATAATAATTTACACAGTAAATAAGATATTATCCAAACCAAAATTACGAGAGTTCAAAAACACGACGAAACGTTTCGAGAAAAGGTAGGTAGTGCCCTTGCGCTTCGCTTGGCTCTTGGCTTGGCTTGGCTCTCTGTCTGACGTATTGAATAAGTGATGACACTTGATGGAAAAGATAAGGTAAAACAGACGGAAAGATACACTTTCGCATTAATCATATTAGTATAGATATTGGATAGGGCGGATAAAGTACTTTGGTTGAGCGCGAACATTGAACAATCTATTAGCGGTAACGCACACGTCAAACGTTATTTTTACCCCAAAACAAACGCACTTGATTTATACAGCCCTCATAAACCGAAATGATTCAACGTTTTACGACAGGGTGTTCGAGTTTCGCCGCAACATATTATATACAGAATGTGCGAGATTCACCGAGAAATATTACAGGGGGGTCGGCTTCGGCTTGAATTTTCAGTATGCGTTTTGTTTCTATTAAACCCCGACGAAAAAAGAAGGGTGTTGTCTATGTATGTGTATGTGTCTGTCCGTGGCATCGTAGCATAGGCCGGTAGACCGATTTTGATCTACTTTTTTTTTGTTTGAAAGCTGTTATGATTTTTTTTGGTTGAAAGCTGTTATGATCGAGAGTGTTCATAATATAATAGTTCATTATCACGTCCAGCCCGCTCAGTGCCGAAAACATTTTGGGTTAGGTTAGGTGTTAGGTTACTTTTGAATCAGGGTCTGTTTTTAAATTTCTTAATTTAACGTTATTAGCACTATATTGTAGTTTATTTAATATGGTTAAATGATAGACTCCAAAATATACTATATTTCATGCATTCTGTGGCTTAATAATTTGCTAGAGTAAAAATGAAAATGTACCGACATTTTCCAGTCCTTTCCAATTTATAATCAAGCATGAATATTGAATATCTTTAGAAATATTTTCATGTAAGCCACGAAATGAAATGCACCTTGCATTTCACTTCGTGGATCTTACAACATCTTTAGTCAGAACGTTGATGTTTTTGCGTTTAACGACACGTTATGTTTAAATACGAAATGTACAAAATATCCCATGTTTCAGAGTTTTTTAATTGTACTTTTGTACCACGTTATGACTTTTTCAATTTCGAAACAAACTAACAAATCTTTATTTTCACTTAAAATTTTCTACAGGTTAATCTAACACAATCACTGATCTCCACGCTAGGATCCCCTGTGTCGTGGAAACCAGTCAACACTAGATACAATACATACAATATACCTACAATGATAGGAGTCGTTTAAAGTTATTAACCCCAGACAAAAAAGAGGGGTGTTATAAGTTTGACGTGTCTGTCTGTCTGTTTGTCTGTGTGTGTATCTGTCCGTGGCATCGTAGCATCCAAACGGGTGGACCGATTTTGATCTAGTTTTTTTATTTAAAAGCTGACATGATCGAGAGTGTTCTCAGATATAATTCATCATCATCAGCCTGTTCAGTGCTGAACAATCAGGGTTTACCTGGTTCATGAAAGGCCGTTGGCAACTTGTAGTCGTTTGATGGGTTTTATATTTCATTATAGTTCGTGACATTTGTGAATATACAATATACGTATACACATAATAATGGAAAGTTGACCTTGCTGCAGCATCACCTGGTAATCAATAGGATATCCAACTCCTCGCCAACTTAGAGCAGAGGTTTCGTGTTTGGGCTCATTTTAATTGCGACAACCAGTAAGAAGTAGATAAACAGTAAATATTTACATGCTGCTGCTGCAGCATCACCTAGATTCTATAGAAACCGAGCTTCGTATGAACCCAAAGTAGAGGTTTCATGTTCGGGCTTATATTAACGGCCTCATCGAAAAGGACATTGATAGAATGTGTGTATGTGTGTGTGTGTGTGTGTGTGTGTGTGTGTGTGTGTGATCCTGCACATTAAAAACCGCTGGACCAACTTAGATAGGAATTGCATTGATTCCGGTGAAGGATGTAGAATATTTGTAACAAAAAATGCACAGGGCCCTACTATAAACTATTTTTGCACGAACGAACATCTGGTATTGGATTGGTTTTATGATTACATTTTCAGTCGAGTGCTGAGACAATAAGAAAAGAAGAATAAAAAGTACCTATACGATATGAGGAAGTATTAAACTTTCTTTATTTAAGTGTCAGGTGCCAGTATATTAACCACTGTGTTTGTTGATTTTATGGAACATAATCGTATTTAATGGCTTTGGACCAAATACAATACTGCACAATTTTCACTCCGATCTATACTAATATTATTATTATTTATTATTTTATTATTTATTATCTATACTAATATTATAATTTTGCAGAGTTTGTTTGTTTGCACGCGCTAATCTTAGGAACTACTAGTCCGATTTGTAAAATTCTTTCAGTGTTAGATACCCTATTTATTAAAGAAGGCTATAGGCTATATTTTGTCATGCTAAGACTTATAGGAGCGAAGAAATAGAGGAAAATGTTGAAAAAACGGGGGAAATTATATGAAATTGCTTATTGCTTATTATCTTAAGAACTACTGGAGTAATTGTTTTGTTATTTGGCAAACATGAAGAGTAGATTATTTTTTGCGGAAAAATGTAATGTTGCGTGAAATTCCTAAATAACGCAAGCGAAGCCGCGCGGAACATCTATATTATAATATAATAAAAGCGTAGGAAAGTCAATTCTGTACATTGAATATTTTTCTACAATAAATAATACTTGGGATGTAATCTATTGAGCTAAGGCGGACGAAGTCGCGGGCAACAGCTAGTATATAATATTATAATTCTGCAGAGTTTGTTTGTTTGAACGCGCTAATCTCAGGAACTACTGGTCCGATTTGAAAAATTATTTTACTGTTGGATAGCCCATTGATCGAAGAAGGCTATAGGCTATATTTTGTTACGCTAAGACTAATAGGAGCGAAGAAATAGAGGAAAATGTGGAAAAAACGAGGGAAATTATATGAAAGGGCTTATTTGAACGCGCTAATCTCAAGAACTACTGGTCCGATTTGAAAAATTCTTTCAGTGTTAGATAGCCCATTGATGGAGAAAAGCTATAAGCTATATTTTATTACGATAAAACTAAAAGTAGCGAATAAATAGAGGAAAATGTGGAAAAAACGTGGGAAATTATATGAAAGGGCTTATTTGAACGCGCTAATCTCAGGAACTACTGGTCCGATTTGAAAAATTCTTTCAGTGTTAGATAGCCCATTCATCGAGGAAGGCTATAGCTTATATTTTATTACGCTAAGACTAATAAAAGCAAAGAAATAGAGGAAAATGTGGAAAAAACGGAGGGAAATTATTTGAAATTGCTTATTATCTTAAGAACTACTGGAGCAATTTATATGTTATAAATGCAAATGTGTATGTATGTTCTCTTCTTCATCTCCTTATGCCTAAGCCCAAAGGGCGGAATCGATTTACATGAAATTTGGTATGGAGATACTGAAATTGGCAAACATAAAGAATAGACCACGTGAAGGGACAAAGGCTATTTTTTTGCGGAAAAAGGTACGGTTGCTTGAAATTCCTAAATTACGCAAGCAAAACCGCGCTGAACATATATAAGTATAAAATCGTAGGAAAGTTAATTCTGCACATTGAATATTTTTGTACAAAAAATAATACTTGGGATGTGATCTACTACTAAGTACTATGCTAACGCGGACGAAGTCGCAGGCAACAGCTAGTCCAAATATATAACGAAGGAAACAAAGTGCATTGAAATATTATATTGGCAATCGCTTTTATAGCATAAAGTTCTACAATGTAGGTACCTTAGATTACAAAGTATTGAATATATTACAGTTTTCAAAGATATGAATCTTTCATCAGCACTAAAAGTTGTAAGAAACAAAAGCATATCAAATTATGGAACATCTTGAGCGTAGGATCGGTGCCAACGCGAAAAACACAAAACTCAAATTTAGAATCCGGGTGAATGAACGTAGTACTGACCTCCTTTCTGCGTGATGTTGAACGTCCTCAGCCTGTACGAGTCCTCATCCGGTTCCTCCTCAGGTTGATGCGGTCGAGGGACATCGAGAAAGGCATTGGAGCGCCTCGGCTGGCTTTGGCCGGCTGGAGGCCTTCGTCTCGCCGAGGCCTGCCTTCTAACCTGCGGCGGGGTCTCCGCTTCCGCCAGACGAGGCTCCGAGCTGTATCTGGTGCGGGTTTCCCTGTCCAGCTGCTGCTGCTGCCGCCGGTGCCTCACAGAGCGGCCGCCCGTGATCCGGGCCGACTGCGAGCGCGTGGCTGGCCGCCGGCGCGGGGCAGGTGTGCTCTCGGGCACCGCGAGGGCCTCCATGCTCGCGGAGGCCGGCGCGCATATCGACTGCGAGCGCTTCGTACGTCCGTCCGTGGCCATGGTCGCGGCGATACTGCCCGCCCGCCCCCGTCGCGCCGCCCGCCCTCGCCTCACTTGTTGCACGTCACCGCTTTGGGCGGCTGGCCGAATGTATTTGCGAGTTTCGCACGACAGTTCTCCAGTTTTTCTTGGATGTAAAGATTGTTATACTGGGTGAGAGTTAACACCGTTATCCTTAAAACCATCTAATAAGCCCATCAAAATGAACAACTTTTTCTATGAGAACAATGCTATGAACCCAAAAAAATCCTATAAGCAACTGATAATGTAGGTTTGTATGCACTTTTCAATAATAATTATAAGAAGTTTTTAAATTTAATATCATTATTAAAATAAAGGATACTCATGATTTTTTCATTAAATATTATGTTGATTAAAATTGCCTCGTATTTTAATGATTCGTCGGATATTTTAATAACATTTTAAAGCCGTAATTAACCCAACAGTTCGAAAATCAAATTCTGTGTGTGCAATGTGCTCGTTTACATACAAAATTGGTAAAACGGGAACCAAATTATGATCGTAAACATATGAGGATAATTTTAATTGTAAAATAATTGCTTGTTCAGATACATCAATGACGTATCATATTACAGAGACGTCGCAAAAGCGAGACGAGGCGAAGCGCCTCTAAGCAGTGCCGAATTCATATTATTTTATGAGAGTAGGCCACTTTAATTCTGCCGCCCGTGTACGTTTAAGGCCTCTAGTATGGATGTTGCCGCCCCTCTAGAACGATGACGCCCCAAGGCCGTGACCCGTGGCCTATAACGGCCAATTTAAAAATCATAGAACTTGCTACCTTTCCTAGATGCCAAAAGTAGGGTCATACTCTCGGCATCCAGATTAGTGTAACTAGCTAACTTTCCTAGGAAAGGTAGCAAGTTCCACATTGTCAACACAGTTTACTGTACTCTTATTCATAATTCTAACACATATACTGACAATGCACAATGGAGGTTAAAAATAATAGAAATTCCAATTACCTACTTTATGACTTTAATGATTATTAGGAACTTTTTGTGGACAGTACCTAAGCTCCTTTGTCTATTCTTTTCCACATTGAAATCATTTCAGTCGTAGCTATCCTAAATGTACGAGACGTATTGCGACGGAATATTGTACCGTGTACATGTACCATCGAGGAAATTGATTCCTAGGCAGTTGACGGACCTACGTCATTTGGTCGGCTTATGTCAATTCAATGTTAGCTGTCTGCTGAGTTTGACTTAACTCGACCAAATTACTTAGGTCCGCCATATGCCTAGGAATCAACTTCCCTGATAGTACATGTACCATCGAGGAAATTGATTGAAATATGCAACATTTTAAAAATCCGCTAGGTCGATCTCTTAATGATAGAATTTTATACAATGTGTTAAAATATGCATGGTTATGGCAATAAATGAAAAAATCGTGAAAATTAGATGCATCTTTGTGATTTTTTTCTATGGAGAAAATTTTAAGATATCGTGTTTTTGCTCAGATGGAATTCTCGGAAATATAATGTAGAATCTAATTTTAGAAAATGAAACAATTGGGGGCTTATTTTTAAGTATAAAAATGAATTATAAAATCGACACTTTAGGGTTAGTCGCCCCTTTAACGCAACCAAATTACTTAGGTCCGCCATCTGTATTAATTAACTTCTTTGATAGTAAGTCGAGTTTGGTTCATATTCGCACGCCTATGGAAATAATATAGCAATAAGCAAAAAGTGATGCTTTGTTAAGGCTTTTAAATTTTTTGAGCAGAGTTGAAATTACCTAGGAATAGGAAGTGAGCTATATAAGGCCTATATTACCTTGGATAATATGAACTCCGGAACGATAGGAAGAAAATAAAAGATGGTATAATTTAATACATAAATTGTTTTTCAAATTTCTCTCTCTTCTACAGTTTATATTTGATAAACTGGCGATCTTTGTAGCGCAGTAGCTATAAGCACAAACAAGGAGACATACAAAATCCCGTCAAAAATTTACTACTTTGCAAAGATTTTAAAATAATATATCAAAATAAAAAATAAAAAAATCTACAACACCGCTGCTTATCAGTGTTTATTTATATTTCATATTATTTGGTTCCCTTAACATAAATTCTTGACTGAGACGTGTTGTGAAGCGTCAATAGATATCTATATATATAAAACTCAAAGGTGACTGACTGATTGACATAGTCATTTATCAACGCACAGCCCAAACCACTGGACGGATCGAGCTGAAATTTGGCATGCAGGTAGATGTTATAACGTAGGCATCCGCTAAGAGGGCAGTCGAGACATTCGCTGAATCGGTGATGTCGTCGAAGGAGGAGGCGGAGCGCGGGCGAGAGGCGCACGATCCTCAGAGAAGGCCGAGGCGGAGACCAAGGGCCAGACATGGTCACGACGTCCCGCCTTAGCAGGGGAGCTCGGGGAGTCGGCATGGGGCTGCCGTCGCCCATGACATCGAGTCCCGGGTAGGCCACGATGCGCTAGGTGTTCCAGCGCATCGTCGCGGAGTGGTGTGGAATGTGGTGTTTCCACAAGTGGAGCCCAAAGAGGCAGAGGTGGTGGGGCTGCGGTCGTATATCACGTATTTCCCGTAGTCCTACCTTCAGGAGCAGGAACACCGTTGGGGTTTTAGTGGGTAGTCCCGGGTGCGGATACTGCGTCCGCCCCGGGGAGTCCCACATACCTCGGTGGTCCTCCCCAGGCCCCGGGGATGCGTAAATGCATTCCCCCAACGATAAAAAAAAAAGTCATCCGCTAAGAAAGGATTTTGATAAATTCCAACCTCAAGGGGTTCAAATAGGGGGTGAAAGTTTGTATTTAATAATACTTCTTAACGCGAGCGAAGCCGCGGGCAAAAGCTCGTTTAAAAATAAACGGCCAAGTGCGAGACGGACCCGCGCACGAAAGTTTCCATACCGTTATATTGCAAAAATATGCCAAAAAATGTGTTTTTGTATGGGAGCCCCCCTTAATTTTTATTTTCATTTTAATATTATTATTAAATATAAAGTACACATAAATTATAATAAAGGACTTCTGAAAAATTCAAGTACCTACCTAGTGTTGCCATTATTATTGATATAATACATCAAAAAAGGCAAAAAATATTACGTTTGTTGTATGGGATCCCACTTAAATATTCATTTTATTTTGTTTTCAGGGTTCCGTACCCAAAGGGTAAAAACAGGACCCTATTACTGAGACATAGATGTCTGTCCGTCTGTCTGTAGTAAATAATAAAGTATATTTTTATTCAAAATGGGTATCATGATACACTTTTTGAAAGTCGAACGAAGAAACTACGTTGCCTACCACCGGTTCGGGAACTACCCCGCCGAGAAGAACCGGCGTAAGAAACTCGCACGGGGCCATCTTTTACTAAAATAATAGAAAATTACAATGTTATGGCTTACAGCTATGTAACAAAAATAAAAGAAAAGTAACCTGCATGGAGCCACCCTATTCCCAAGGTGTGCTGTCCTCGAAGAAATCATTGACTTTATAATACGCTTTAGCCTTTAGCACACAAACGTTCTTTAACTGCTTTTTTAAATTTGTTTAAAGGTAGATTTTGAACATTTTCTGGGATTTTATTGTATAGGCGTATACATTGGCCTTTAAAGGATTTGCTTATTTTGGCTAGTCTAAACATTGGTATTGCTAACTTGTTCTTATTTCTAGTATTTACATTATAATTATCACTTTTCTTTTTGAAAATGTTTATGTTCTTTCTAACATATAAGAGATTTTCCAAAATGTATTGAGATGTGACGATCAGAATTCTTATTTCTTTAAATTTTTCTCTTAGAGATTCCAAAGACGACATCTTATAAATAGAACGAATAGCTCGCTTCTGCAGCACAAATATTGTATTAATGTCCGCCGCGTTTCCCCACAAGAGGATGCCGTAAGACATTATGCTATGAAAGTAGCTAAAGTAAACTAATCGCGCGGTCTCTACATCAGTGATTTCACGAATTTTTTTAACAGCATATGCTGCAGAACTAAGCTTATCTGCCAGTTTCGCAATATGTGGACCCCATTGTAACTTACAATCCAGCGTTATGCCTAGGAATACGGTGGTGTCTACTAAATTCATTTTCTCATCATATAATAGTACATTGGTTTGTACTTGCCTAACATTTGGCAAGATAAATTTTAAACATTTTGTTTTATTAGAGTTCAAAAGTAAATTATTATCATTAAACCAATGTACTATTTTTGAGAGAGCACTATTTACCTCGTCATGATTAAATTGTCGCCTCTTCACATTAAAAATTAGTGAAGTGTCATCAGCAAAAAGTACTATCTCATGCTTATCTTTAACAAGATAAGGTAAATCATTAATATAGATGAGAAAAAGAAAAGGCCCTAAAATTGACCCTTGTGGCACACCTAGTTTTATTTTGGTTCCATTAGACCTTATGGAGTTAACTTCCACCCTCTGCGTTCTATTTGTAAGGTAAGATTTTAGAAGTTTAAGTGCCGTGCCCCTTACACCGTAATGGTGTAGTTTTCTTATTAGAGTATCATACTCCACACAGTCAAATGCTTTAGAGAGATCGCAGAAAATACCAAGTGCATCCTGCGACCCCTCCTAAGCTTCAAAAATACTACACAGAAGACTAATGCCTGCATCTGTTGTAGATCGACCTTTAGTAAAACCAAATTGATTATTATGTAATAAATTATTTGAGTTAAAATGAGCAAGTAGTTGATTTAGAATTATTTTTTCAAAGATTTTACTTAAAGTCGGCAATATGGATATTGGTCTATAGTTGGCTGGGTTTGATTTCTTCCCAGCTTTAAATAGAGGCATCACCTTGCTGTGGTTCATTAAGTCTGGGAACACACCACTTTTGATACAATTATTAAAAACGAAAGCTAGGTAAGGGGCAATGATGTCAATTACTGATTTTATATTTTTTGTGGACATACCCCAAAGATCAGTGGTACTTTTAATATTAATTGATTTGTAAGTCTTGATAATATCTCTGGAGTCAATATCTCTAAAAATAAAATTGACATCACATTCCTTGACATGTTCTCTAAGTATTTTTTCTGCAACTGTAGGTGATGAATTAAAGTTCTTTGTAGTTGAGATTGGAATGTCTGCAAAAAACTTCTCAAAGACTGTCGCAACCTCAAGATCAGAATTGTTTTTTTTTATCATTAATTAAAAGTTCAAAAGAGTTACGACAGGCGACTTTTCCAGTCTCATCCGCAATTATTTTCCAGGTGGTTTTCACTTTATTTTTAGAGCCTCTAATTTTCTCTTTAATTTGAAGTGCCTTCGCTGCTTGACAAGCCTTTTTTAAAGTTTTCGAGTAGTTCTTGACGTACAATTTAAAAGCTTCACTGCGGTTTATAGTTTTCTCGTTATACAAATCATATATTTTTTGTCTACTTACAGTAATACCTGCACTTGACCATTTTTGAAATTATTTCTTTTATTATTCAAACTGACCGTTTTAGAAGTAAATACAGCGTTGTATTGCTGATTTACTCTATTGAATATATTGTTAAACGCTTTATCTGGATCATTTGATACATTCAAGTTCTCAAAACTTGATAATAATTTACTTCTAAATTTCTCAATACGTTTTGTATTTATAGGTACTAGAGATCGCCCAATGGTCGAAATTCGACCTTACTTGCAACGACACTACTACTACTACGATTACTACCTATATTTTGTAAAAAATATTGACTTCATCATAAGTAGTTTTTTTTTCAATTCTTGTCTCTGGGACTCAACTGATGATGACTCAAACGGCCAGTCTGACCGTTTAAGCATTGTCTAATAGTATCTAAAATTAAATAAAAAAAACAATAATCCATTTTCAATTTGTCAACTTATTGTCAACAGACTTCAACCATAAATAAAAGAGTATAATTCGTATGTATAGGCTTGTCACTCAAAAATCTGTCATTTTTCCTAGTAGTAGTATCGTAGTGTGTGTAACGTTTTATTTCTTAAAAATATATATGATAAAAGCATAATTTCAAAATAATATTAGCTTGACGCACTCCTTCACCATATAAACTATAACTGTGCGAAATTTCATGCACCTACGTTTCCCCATTTTGCGTAAAAAGGGTTACAAAGTTTTTCTCTCACGTATTAATATATAGATATATTCAATTTTTTCTTTTAAATTAGTATCACAATTTATATTAAATAAAGCTAACTATCCACAGTGATCAGAGCTTAATACATTAATTATTTCCTTCCTATAGGGAGTTATGTTGGTGAAAATATTATCTATGCAAGTCGCAGTTGTATCACAAATTCTTGTCGGCTCGTTGAATAAATTAATAAGGTTATACGATTTGAACAATGATGTGAATCTAACAGTGGTGGAGTTTAAGTCTAGTAAATTAATATTGAAATCACCACATACCATAATTTTTTTGTTAGATGCACACACTTTTGTTAACACTTGCTCCATTATTTGTTCAAAACAATCATATAAGCCGGATGGAGGTCTGTATACGCTTACAATAATAAGGTGGCTCAGCTTGATATAGGCTAACTCAGCAATTCATTCAGTTGACAGTCTAACAATATCCTTACGTTCTTTAAATTTAAGTTTTTTCTTAATCAATATTAAGGAGCCACCCCTAATAGCATTCTCTCGACTGAACGAACTTGCTAGCTGATGATCAGAATAATTAAATGACAATTCATAATTTTTAACCAATGTTCTGATACACACAAAATGTCAATGTTACATTCATTTAAAAATAACTCAATTTCTAATTCTTTTCCTATTTTACCTGTAAGTTCTGATGCACCAAGTTTATATTAAAATTACAATTTTGTCTAGAAATCTTACTAGGTTGTTGGTGGTAGGCATTAGTATTATTATTTTTGTTTAATAATATACTGCTAGAGTGTGCCTCTGTTGTCCTAGAATCTAATTTAAATTATTTGGAACATATTCCAAGCTCTCAGTTACATATTGATTAGAATAAGAACACTGCTCAATAAAAGCAGTGGTCGGCTTAGCCAATTTTTTGGCTTGTCTTAAAACTATAAAATTGTATAGCCATTTAGCTGAATGTCGAGTAAAAAAATTAGATAAGAAATACTTATCATATGTCAAATTACCTAATCTAGAATTGAAAATATTATTAATGTCCACCACATCTATTTGTGGTAAGGTATTACTTAATACCAAACAATTTGGATTTGTTGCACTACATAAGCTGTTCAGCTTAGCAGCTTGTCTGTCTGTAACTCAATAACCGATATAGCTATACTTCTGAAATTTTCACAGATTGTGTATTTCTGTTGCCGCTATAACAACAAATACTAAAAACGAAATAAATATATAGTATCTATACTAATATTATAAATGCGAAAGTATCTCTGTCTGTCTGTCTGTCTCGCTTTCACGCCAAAACTACTGAACCGATTGTTATGAAATTTTGTACACAGATAGTCCAAAGCCTGTGAAAGGACATAATCTAATTTTTAACTGGAAATTAAATTAGTTCCAAAAACTCATAACAGATGGCGCCAAGAGTCGCCTAGATTGCGCTATTGCTTGCGCATAATATGTATTTCTATAAGAGGTGGTACCATGATTTTTGGGGATTTTCGATTTTTTCGATTGTTATACACGTTATTAATTAATAACTCACCTACCTACATAGATATCAGAAACAACAGCCTACCAATAATAAATACTAAATAGTTTATGGGTAGAGTTAAAGTTTTGTATTGCAGTAGGGTTGCTGAGGATTCCTCTTCCGCTTCCTCATAATGAGGAAGTTCCGCAATATTTTGGGTTCCTCAACCGTTACCGCATCCTCATAAATAAAAATAGAAAAATCCTCTTCCGCTATCGCTTCCTCAAAATTTAAGAGGAATTTATAAGGAATTTCACTGCACATGCGCATCGCATATCCAATCATGGCAACGCACACGCCAGAGCCAGAGAATTGTATCATTCACTCATCTTTTTTTTTGTGTGCGTTGTTGGGTTTGTTTAGCCTGGGAAAATTAAGGAATTCAGACCGAAGAATTCGTGTAGTTTTGAAAGTTGGTACAGTTGTTCCTAAAGGTGTCCAGATGAATATACTAAAAGTCTCCGAGGGTGGGACAAGAGCCGGTGGTGGGGGAGGGGGGAAGGCTCTTCCTGAAAATAATAAAAAAATAAATAAAATTAGATAGACTATTTTGAAGGAGGTATCACGGGACTACGTTACGCCGATTTACTGTATCTGTAAATCAATACAGTTAATCGAGGTAACGTATTCCCGTGATTCCTCCTTCAAAGTTGATCCTATCTAAATTTATTCTTTTTAAATATCTTCAGGGAGAATGATTCTATACCACTACGTTTTTATGTTATCGTAAACATCTTTCAAATTTATTTTATGGTCGGTCGATTGGCGGGGTACGGGGCATTCATTTTTTTGCAATTTTTAAGGGTCATATTATTTTTTATTTATTAGTAAATTTAGAAAAAAATCTAACGTAGCCTTAACAGACCATAGTATTGCATAAAATCATTTGTCTAAACGCATTGTCCAGGGTGTAACTTGGGGAATATGTTTGAATGGAAAAACAGTGCGAGCTGTTACATCCCTAGTTAGTTAGTACATTCCGTTTAATAAGCATTTCTATTATTCCTCGATATTTTTCCGTTTGCGTTGCAGTTTTCGTTTAGTATTCATTCTACTTCAATTTATCAGGCAGTTAGATTCTGGAAGCCGGGCAAGTAACGTGTGGGAAGTCATAGCTTAAATGTAACTAATTTAATTTTGGGTTAATAAATTAGTTTAGGGTGAACTTTTGGGTTTTTTTTAAAAACTGACTTAGAGGGTGCTGCAAAACAAATTGGTGTCAGAAGTGGGATGTAATTTGATCCCGTAAAAAGTCTAGAAAAATTAGACCAGGGATCACGAACCCGTGGCACCCGTGTTTTAAAGTTTTTTGGTCGACGGTAAGACTCCGCCACCGAAGGCGCGAGCCCGCACCACGTTTTTGGACGACAGTAAGCCTCCGCACCTCTGCGCGAGCCTGCTCCAACCGGTTCACACACTCGGACGACGGTCAGCCTCAGGCCCTAGCCTGAGCCCGCTCCAGCTACAACCCCACGAGGACTTCGGTCTGCCCCAGCAGTTTCAACAGCGGTGCTGTGCTGTCTGAGCCGCTCCAGTCTAACTCGCCAGGGCCACATCATCGGCCCCCAGCTCCGGGTAAAGCGTAGCCTCTGCACGCGACTCCGGCTCCACTCCAGTCTCCACGGCATGCAGGTTTTCGTCGTGTTCCTGTGAGTGTTTTCTAGTTTTTCTAAATCCTCTGTTTCTACTAAATTCAAGAAATCGTGCTAAATCAAAAGTGCTAAATCTATAAAGTGTTCTAAATCGTGAAGTGAATTCTAAATCTAAAATTTATAAACTCTTAAATCTAAAATAATTCTAAATCCTAGTTTATTCTATTTTTAATTTCTAAATCTTAATATATTTCAAATTTTTATACAAGTTCAGCATAACATAATTCATAATGTCAGTCAAAGGAGAGTCATCTAAAGACAAAAATATGTCCGAAAAATTAACGCTTTCATTTTTAACTAAATTTATTAAACCTTATTCTGGTGACAGAGAGTCACTTCCTGCTTTTCTCACAAACTGTGAAAATGCAATGCTTTTAGCTAGCCCAGAACAACAATTAATTTTATGCAAATTTATTATTTCTCAATTAGAAGGCAAGGCACAAGTCGCCTGTAGTTTAAAAACATTTTCAAATTGGGCGGAATTAAAATTATTTTTACGCTCAACTTTCGGCGAAAAGAAACACGCAACTCATTTATTATCTGATCTCCAAAATTGTAAGCAAATGTCCAATGAGGATGTCATAAAATATTCACTAAGAATTGAACAAATTTTAACTCGAATTCAATCTAATATTCATTATAGTTGCGTAGACGAAAGTGAACTTCCCGGTCGAATTGCGGCTATGGAAGAACTCGCTTTAAATACATTTTTATTGGGCTTAAATTCTTCTATTTCTATTATTGTTAGGTGTAAAAATCCTAAAACCCTCAGTGATGCAATTCAATATGCCACTGATGAGGAGAAATTATTTAACTTATCTAAAAATAGCACTAGGGCTCAAAAACAGTGCTCTATCTGTAATAAATTCGGACATGGCTCTTCTGAATGTTTTAAAAATAAAAAGACTGTCTTGCAAAAATCTTATCACGTAAATCCTCAAAGTTATTTCAATTCTAACTCAAATTCTAATTTTAATACTAACTCTATTCCAAAAAATAATTCTATTTCTATGTCTAATAATAATTCTAATTTATTTGCTAAATCGTGTAATTATTGTAAAAACGTCGGTCACACGATCATGGAATGTCGTAAGCGTCAATTTAATATGAAACGCCGCGTAAACGCTGGCAACGCGCAACGTGACGACGGTCATATTCCTTCACATACATGTGACTTTGAATATAATGTTCATAATGATCATCAGACTCAATCCAAGCACGATGATTTAAATTAAAAAGGATTTTGGTTCCGTGTCTGCCAAAATCCAACTTAAATCATAAGGACACGATATATCCTAAATCTTCTAATACTTCTAATTTTTCATCTCAGCCACAGATGCTGAGTCCATCTCGACGAAAAACGCCGAGTCAAACAATTTTTCCTAATTTTTCATCTCAGCCACAGATGCTGAGTCCATCTCAGTCAAAGTTACTGAGTCCATCTCAGCCAAAGATGCTGAGTCCACCTCAACGAAAAACGTTGAGTCAAACTAACTTTTCAAATTTTTCTAAATCTACATCTCAGTCACAGTTACTGAGTCCATCTCAGCCACAGATGCTGAGTCCATCTCGACGAAAATCGCCGAGTCAAACAAATTTTTCTAATATTACATCTCAGCCAAAGATGCTGAGTCCATCTCAACAAAATAAAATGTTGAGTCATAATTCATCCCAAAATTTGGGTCTTACTAAATTTTCATCTCGATCAAAGGAGTCGAGTCAAATGAATAATACATCTCTGTCAAAAGAACAGAGTCATTTAAATTTTAATGGCCAAAATAATTGCCAAATGTGTAAGAATAATTCTAAATCAAAAAATGTCTCATTTTCTAACTCAATTAATACTAATTCGTCTCAATCGCCTCAATCGTCTCAATCTAGTAAATTAATTTCTACTAATTCTAGTTTAAATAATCCTAAATCTACATCTCGGTCAGATGAACCGAGTCAAATTAATTTTAAGGACGAAATTGTCCAAAATACTAATTCTAATAAGTCAATTAAATCTAACATAAATCCTAGTTCTTCTAAATCTATATACGAAATTAATAATTATACTAAGAAGGTGTCATTACCTCATACTTATTTGCATTGTAAGCATGCACCAGGATCGGGTATGCTATGTTTTCTAGTTGATACGGGATCAGCCATCAGTATCATTAAGGGGTCCTGTCTATTACAAATTCCAGATCTTTCACATGAAATCGTTAAGCTAAAAGGCATTAACAGTTCCGAAAATCCTGTCGAGACATTAGGAACTTTTCAACTAGAATTTTCTATATCTTTCGAAAAATTTAATTACAAGTTTCATGTGACAAATGACGACATAAATTTAGCCAATTATGATGGTATTATCGGTAGCGATTTTTGCAATTTCTTTAAATCTAACATTGATTATTCTTCTAAATCTATGACTATAAATAATCATTCCATTCCTATTGTTTACACTCAGCCAACGTATATCATTCCGGCTCGTGCGGAAGCCTGTATTGAGTGTACTGTATCAAATTTCTCGCCCGAGCTTTATCATAACAATGAAGCTCTAGTTCTAGATCATACCTTAAGTCAAGGTGTTTATGTTGCTAATTGCATAGTAAAGGTCAAACCTAATGGGAAAGTGAACCTTACTATTTTAAATACCACTGAGTCCGATATCGAAGTCAAAGATTACCACGTAAAATTAACACCATTCGAAAATGAATGTCTAAATAATTATAAAAATTGTATAAGCATAAATTCTATTTCTAGTTCCAAGTCAAATCGCGTAAGTCAAGTTTTAAATTTAATTCGCTGTTCTCATTTAAATAATGAAGAGAGAAAAGCTCTCTTAAACTGCGTCTCGTCTTACACTGATATTTTCCATTTAGATGGCGAGCCTTTAACTTGTACTAGTGTCCTTGAACACAGTATTAATACGGGTGACACTCCTCCTATCCATGTTAAATCCTATCGTTTTCCTGAGTGTCACAAAGAAGAGGTCGATTCCCAAATCCGTAAAATGCTAGATCAGAAAATTATTAGGCCTTCTTCTTCGCCTTGGAGCGCCCCAGTTTGGGTAGTCCCGAAAAAGATAGACGCTTCTGGCAAACAAAAGTGGAGAATCGTCATAGACTATCGTCGCCTTAACGACGCCACTGTTTCAGAGTCTTATCCACTGCCTCTTATCACAGACATCCTAGATCAACTAGGTCATTCAAAATATTTCAGTACCTTAGACTTAGCAAGTGGCTTCCATCAGCTTAAAATGAGTCCCAAGGACGCCCCAAAAACGGGTTTTACAATTAGTACTAATTCAAGCATGTCTGGACATTACGAGTTTACCAGAATGCCTTTTGGGTTGAAAAACGCCCCAGCCACGTTCCAGCGGTTAATGAATACCGTATTGTCAGGCCTACAAGGTCTAGATTGCTTCATTTATCTTGATGACATCGTTATTTTTAGCCAAAATTTACAAGATCATATTACAAAATTAGAACGTGTTTTTGACAAACTTCGACAAAGCAATTTAAAGCTTCAGCCAGATAAATGCGAATTTCTTCGACATGAAGTCGCTTATCTTGGTCATATCATCACCGATAAAGGTGTCACTCCGAATCCTGATAAGGTCAAGGCCGTTTCCCATTTTCCAGTTCCCAAGAATCCTAAAGATATTAAATCCTTTTTAGGTCTAATAGGCTATTATCGCCGTTTTATTGACAATTTTGCTAAGTTAACTAAGCCTCTTACGTGTCTCTTAAGAAAAGATGCTGTTTTCCACTGGAATGCGGAACAGCAACAAGCATTCGAATTTTTAAAAGAAAAATTAATTTCTGCTCCTCTTCTCCAGTATCCCGATTTTTCTCAACCTTTTAATGTTACTACAGATGCTAGTAATTATGCTGTAGGCGCAATTCTATCTCAAGGTCCTATAGGCAAGGACAAACCTATAGCATATGCCTCGCGAACTTTAAATAAGCCTGAAGGCAATTATTCTACGACGGAAAAAGAACTCCTAGCAATTTTATTTGCCGTCAAAACTTTTAGACCATACTTATATGGTAATAAATTCAAAATCGTCACGGATCATAGACCACTTGTGTGGCTATTTAATGTAAAAGATCCAGGTAGCAGACTCATTCGCTGGCGCTTGAACCTCGAGGAGTATGACTACGAGATTGTTTATAAACAAGGTCGTCTCAATTCTAATGCCGACGCTCTGTCTAGGTGTCCGGTCAATGCTCTTAATATAAATAACTTAAATAATTTAACCTATGAAAAATACTTTAAAAGTCAATTTACTAATCAACTTCCTATTTCTAATACTATTATCGAAGAATGTACTCAAGGTTTACATTTATCTAAATTAAATAATATTGCGTGTCCAGTTTCTCTAGATTTCGACTATTCTATTCCGCATTGCGAAGAAATTTTATCGCAGCTAGAAAATGCTGACGAATTACTAAATTCTGAACGTGAGCCGTTCACAATTAAACATTATAATTTTAAAGATAAAAATTACTATTTCCTTTTTACTAAAGTTCATCATTTTGATGAAACTCATTATAACGATATTTTTAATCTCTTAATTAAATTAAGAAATATTTTAGTCGATTGCCAAAATATTACGGATCTTGCTATTTCAGATTTTTCAGATCCATTTTCTAAGTTATCTTATACTAAAATTTATAATATGATTTCCTATATTTTTCACAATACTAATATTAAAATTTGTATTTACAAAAATCAATTAATTTATCCTACTCCGGTAGAAGTTCCTAAAATTTTAAAGGAAAATCATGATTCGCCTATTGCGGGTCATCCAGGTTCTCAAAGAATGTATAAAAGAATTAAAGCCAGTTATTACTGGAAAGGAATGCGCTCTGATATTGAGCATTATGTTAAAAAATGTAAACTTTGCCAAATCAATAAGCCTTTACGAAAATCTAACAAAGCTCCAATGGAGATCACTTCTACTTCTACGAGGCCATTTGAGAGATTAGCTCTCGATATTGTAGGCCCTCTGCCCGACGCGGGTTTCCAAAATTTTAAATTCATCTTAACGTTACAAGATGATCTTACTAAATTCACTAGCGCTTATCCTATGGTTTCGTCGACAAGTGACGAAATAGCTCGAAATCTTGTTCATTTTATGTCTCTTTTCGGATTTCCTAAAACTATTTTAACAGACTTAGGTACACCCTTTACGTCTGATTTATTTAAACAATTAACTGAAATTTTAAAAGTAAAAGCATTATTTACTACTCCTTATCATCCTCAAACAAATGGCGCACTAGAACGCTCTCATGCAACTTTAAAAGAATATTTAAAATCTTTTGTCAATGAGAATCAAAACGATTGGCATTGTTATTTATTTACTGCTATCTTAGCTTATAATACGACGCCGCATTCTTCTACTAATTTTACGCCACATGAACTATTGTTCGGCTATAAACCTTCTATTCCTAGCTCTTTATACGAGAGTAATAATAATACTACTTATAATGAATATATTCGTGCTTTACAATATAGAATGCGCTTTAGTCGCGAAAAAGCAATTCAGAACCTTATCAGTAGTAAAGAAAGGTCAAAACAATATTACGATTCTAATTCTCGCGAAGTTTCTTATAAGTCAGGTGATATGGTGTATTTAAAACATCATCATAGATTAAGAAAAGCCTTATCTCCGATATGGAAAGGCCCATATAAAATTCTTAAAGTTCATAATAAACATAATGTGACTCTACAAGTAGGTCGCAAAAATGTCAAACATCATACTAATGAAATTAAGCCTGCCACTTCTTAGATTTCTATCTCTATGTTATAAAAACATATTTCGTCTCTTTCTTTTCAGAATATTATGCTGTCGTGGCTTTTGCCGCAGCGACGCGGAGTCGAATATCATTCCTATATCGCATAGTCCAGGAATCTATTTTGAACCTGTTACTTATGTTAATTTTTATAATGACTATTGGAAAGTTGTTACGCATATCGATTTATTTTCTCTTGAGCCTTATTTAAATAAAATACAAAATCTTTTATCCAATACAATTGATATTTGTAACAAGATTCAATCGCAAGATTTAAATTTTTGTAAAGACATATCTAACCCTATCGAGGTCTTGATTCATAGTAACAGTATTAAATTACAATCTTTGTCTCATATTATTTCCGATCATAAGACTACTAAAGTCAAACGGTCACTAGAATTTGGTGGCGAAATTTTAAAGTTTTTCTTCGGCACGTTAGATGCTGATGATGCTAGAAAATATGATGCTGCAATTGAGTCTTGTAAGAAAAGCGAATCTGAAATGTTTCATTTAATGCGTGATAATATACACGTTATAAAGTCTACAATTAATAATTTTAATAATACTATTTACAAGCTCAATCAAAATGAGATGAAATTAAATATGCAAATTAATAATATGAATAATATTCTTTCTAAAATTACGGATACAGATAATCAATTATTATACAATTCTAAATTAAATAATTTACTTAATATTATCGAAGGTTCTTTGCTTACTATTTCTAATTTACTAGATACTACCTTAAATTCTATCTTATTTTCTAAAGTGAATGTTTTACATCCTAGTGTAATTAGTCCTATAAGTCTCTATAATGAGTTAATTAAGCATAGTAATCAAATAAGTAAAAAATTGGAGTTTCCAATCTCTCTTAGTATAGAGAATATTCATACTTTAATCGATATTTCTAAGCTTAGTTCCTATTTCTTAAATAATAAAATAATTTTTATTTTACAAATTCCTTTAGTCACACCTGAAAAATTTATGGTGTATAAAAATATTCCTTTGCCGCGTTAATTCAACCCTCTGACTCATATATCGCCTTGAGCGACGACAGACTGCATTATGCTATGCTGAGCTCCTTAAATGATTGTAAATTAATAACAAGTTATTATTCTATTTGTGAATTGTTTAATATTTACTCTTGTGTTAGTAATCCAAATTGTGAATCGAAAATCTTAACCGAGGTCACACTTTCGTTGCCCTCCGAATGTAATTCTAAAATTCTATACGGTAATATCGATATATGGCAAAAGTTGCAAAATAATAAATGGATTTTTGTACAGTCAAAACCAAATAAATTAACTATTCGTTGTGATGATGAAATTAATGATTTTTCTATCCAGGGTACTGGTATTGTTAAATTAACAGCTGATTGTGTCGGCTATTCGAAGACTGTGCAATTGTTGCCAACCAATTCTTATTCTTTTATGATTAAATCTCCTTTAGATATAAGTTTTGATATTACCGAGGACGATTGTTGTAAGAAGGACATATTTAATAAAAGTTTACCACATTTATCTCCTATTTCCTTAAGCAAAATAAATTTAGACTCTTTAAAATATGCCTCACATCAAATGGACAATTTAGAAAATGAAATTAATAATTTAGAAAAAGAATCTCATTTTATTAAATATGGCCAATATTATTCTACATTTACTTATATTTTAATTGTGTCTCTATTTTTGTATTTTGTGTATAAGATTTTCAGATGTTTTAAAAATAAAAATTCTATGAATGAGTCAGGATGTTGCATTCAGATTTTCAATCAATGTAATAATAAGAAAAATATAAGACATAAATCTAAAATTTCAAATTCTATCGAGATGACTCAGATTTCATCTTCAGATGAAGAAAGG
Organism: Aricia agestis; assembly: GCF_905147365.1. NCBI lineage: Eukaryota > Metazoa > Arthropoda > Insecta > Lepidoptera > Lycaenidae > Aricia > Aricia agestis. The sequence goes on along the minus strand of NC_056428.1, from coordinate 14,696,136 downwards.
CAATCTATTAAATCCTTGCCATTGCAACATCGTGCAAATATTTTTGATAAAAATCAATCTTCTTCTAATAGAAATTTAAATTTTTAATTTAATAATTTTGTCTCGTTTTCAGTTAATAATTTTGTCTCGTTTTATTTTCAATTTCTTTATTTTTGTGAAGTCTACGATTTTTCTATTTTATAACAATGATGTTTTATTATGTTGATATTTTAATGATGTTTTTAATAATGTCAATGATGTTCTATTTTTAGATATTTACTTCCTATTTCATTTGTGTTTTGAATGTTTTATATTTCTATGTTCTGTAGACTTCGCACACTTTACGTCTCTATCTTTTTAACTTCGCTTATCTTAAAGAGATAAAGCTTCGTCAAAAGGGGGGAGCTGTTACATCCCTAGTTAGTTAGTACATTCCGTTTAATAAGCATTTCTATTATTCCTCGATATTTTTCCGTTTGCGTTGCAGTTTTCGTTTAGTATTCATTCTACTTCAATTTATCAGGCAGTTAGATTCTGGAAGCCGGGCAAGTAACGTGTGGGAAGTCATAGCTTAAATGTAACTAATTTAATTTTGGGTTAATAAATTAGTTTAGGGTGAACTTTTAGGTTTTTTTTAAAAACTGACTTAGAGGGTGCTGCAAAACAGAAAAACAGTGCGAGCGTACCCTTTTAATACTCTGTATTTCCTAAAGTAATGATCGTACAGTAAAAATGTTTGGACGTAATTTATAGTAAATTTAATGTAAATAATTAATGTAGAAGTCACTAAAGAGATATTTTAAATAATTTTCGAGTCACAAGCAAAAACCTTGAAAAAGAGACCTTTCCCCCCTCCCCCACCGCCGGCTCTTGTCCCACCCTCTGGACTGGACTGGATCTGGACACCTTTAGGAACAACTGTACCAACTTTTAAAACTACACGAATTATTCGGTCTGATCGTCGATTTTGAAACTAATTTTCTTAGACTAGTTACTGAACTCCTCCTTAATTGCTGGACCGATTTTGATGATTCTTTATAGTGTGTGTTTTGAGAATGGTTTAGATTCATAGTTTGGTCCACTGGAAAATGCCCTTTTAATTAATTTTTGTGTAATGTATGTACCTAGTTATGTACAGACAGAACAAAGACTTTTGGGTTGGGTCCGCTAGTATTATAATTTCCTATCATCCTCTTCCTCATCCGCTTCCTCTTCCGCTTCCTCATCCGCATCCTCTTCCTCCAAAAATATCCTCTTCTTCATCCGCATCCTCTAAATTTGCGCGTGAAAATTACTCTTCCTCCTCCTCTTCCTCATAATCACTTCCTCAACAACCCTATATTGCAGCTAAGTTGTGTAAAGCTAAATAAGCTTTAAAATTTGGTATAAAAAGTTTGATTTAAAAAAATATTTATATTATGTGCACACTGTACAGCTGTTTTGGGTATTTTGATTTAAGGGGTACCGGGGTTTTAAAAAGCATTTGACAGCAAGTTTGTTGACACCGCGCGCTATAAACTGAAGTCCACGCGGACGAAGTCGCGGGCAACAGCTAATTAAAAATATATTTGAAGGGGGCTCACATACAACAAACGTATTTTTTTGCTATTTTTTGCTCGATATTAATAATGACACTAGGTAGGCACTTGAAATGTTCACAAAATACTCAATTATATTTATACTTGAATAATTAATAATAAAATTTAAATAAAATAAAAAATAAAGGAAGCACTCCCATACAGTAAACCACATTTTTTTCTATTCTTTCTCTTTAATGGTACGGAACCCTAAAAAGGCAAACTAAGGCAATAGAAATTAAAAAAAAAATTGCCGTCACTTTTTTCTCACCCTCCCTCTAAGGTTCGTAGCTCTTATAGATAGAACTGTATCCAATTACCAATATAATGAAATGGCGACGATTTAAGGCTTTTGCCCTTTCAATTAGCCTCGAAACCACTCGGAAAGGTCGCGCTATTACTCATTGGGAGAAAATCTCTAAATTACTTATAACTTTGGTATTGACATACCTTTTTTTTAGGTTTGGATACGAAAAGCTTAAAAATTTAAATAAAAATGGCCGATGCCTGGTTTTTTGAGTATATTAGAAAGGAAAAGTTGAAAGTTTATCTATTCAGTAGAGCCAATCATCCGATTGGCTTAAAGTCAACAAATTAAAAACCATGTCAAAAAGACATACTCCATTCGAAAAATCTGAGGAACGGGGCATTACTATCAAATCGCTGTATTCAGACCGTAGCGGTCATTAGGCCCCTGTCAAAATACTTGTCATATTTCATCGTTTTATTTACCATCGAGGAAGTTGATTCCTTCTTCTTCTTCTTTACAAATGGCCGACTCAGTGAGTTGCCAATGTCAGAGTGGTTTGAAAGACTTTGCTCTATGAAATGAAGTTCTGGTGAAGTAACAAGTGTACGGTTAGTCAGTTACAAAATTACCTATCTTATGCAATTGACAGACCAACGTTATTTGGTCGAATATGTCAATTCAATGTTAATTGTGATCTGTCAGCTGGGCTTGACGTAACGCAACCAAACTACTTAGGTCCCCGATTTGCATAGGAATCAACTTCTCTGATAGTACAAACCGTATTGACAATAAAGTGACAAATGTTTTAGTCAGGGTGATATTATTGTATTTTACATACTCGATGTGAACTCATTATGAATTATATCACTCAAACTCATAAAATATACTTACAGTATATCATACTAAGAGTTACCAAGAGGCTTTCTGATGAATATAATATAATAGATACATACACTATTTTATATTCATCAGAAAACCTCTTCGTCTTTATAAGAGTTAATTTTTTTTTCTCAAGGTAATAGTTTTTGTAAGCAAGGATATTTTTCTCACAACTCCTAGACTAGAAAGGTCAATGACCGCTGGTGCCACCTTAAAATGTTTTGACAATAGACTTCTTTGTCTGTCTATACGTCTGTCAACAAACTGTTTTAACCGTAAATGCTGCTAAAATTTGATTTAACTATACACTTTAATTTAACGATCAACTTATTACATCCGAAACTCTTCATTGTCTTATACATTATAGCATAGGTATTCTTTTTTTATTAAATAAATAAAATATATGCTCGACTCACACTTGGCCGGATTTCGAATGACGTAGTGCAAACGAATGATCTAGATTCTAGTAACTCCGTAACGTTTATAATTAGTTTAAAAGGTATAATAAAACTTATCAGGTGAATCCTATACCGCGAGTCATCTCGTTATTATCAAAATATCAAGTAATGGTAACAATTACACTTAGACCGGTAATACTAGTTGTTTTGGCCACAGACCTATACATAATTAGACAGTACAATTATAAATTACTTGGTTTTTTTCGGTAAATCGTAGCGACTAGACGTAATTTTACACCAAATTTGCCTGTTAGGATACCTTAAATTACCTACAAGGATTAATACTGGAATTATAAATCATTGCTTGCTGTTTTTCTTCATATTATAAATTATAATATAGTATCTTAATTTTATCCTTTAACTTCGTCATTGAGTTCTACGTCATTTTATTGTATGAGGAAAATCCCACACAATATTATCACACACATTTAAAGTAGCAAGAGACTTTGAGATAAATATAATAGTTCAAAGATGAATCAGCTTGAAAAACACAATGTTATGATGTGGGAAAAGGCAAGTATGTCATGACGGTCATATTATGCGATGGAATATTTCGATACGTTGCAAAAGAAATGTAAACTGATTTTAATGAGAGTAGGTATTTGTATTTTCTTTCTTATATACCATTTTATGACCATGACTAGAGATCGCCCAATGGTTAAATTCGACCTTGAATTTAATTATCTTCTTCTTTTGCTCCCCGTTTAAAGTATTGACTATTTCAGATTTAATAAAAAAAACAACAATCATTATGTATTTTGACAACAGACTTCAACCATAAGCAAAGGAGTATAATTCGTGTGTATAGGCTTGTCAGGCAAAACTTGGTAGTGTGCGCGTTGTAGTGTGTGTAATGTTTTATTTATTAAAATAATGTATGATGAAAACATAATTTTAAAACAATATTAGCTCGATGCACTCCTTCTCCATAGTAAAAACTACAACTGTGCGAAATTTCATGCTTCTACGTTTCCGCATTTTTCGTAAAAAGGGTATCACACCAAAGTTTGTCACTCGCGTATTAATATATAGATAGTTTCGAGCCATTGCAAATAAGTAGCTCTCATTTAAATCCTAAAAATCTATTTTAAATATTATAATATGTTTGCTTAAAAATCTGATCTTCTTTTGCAGGTGCTGTCATACTGTTCTCGCAAAGTTTTCATCAAGCTACAAATATTTTTTGACTACAAACTGACAAGACATTAAAAATAATAAAAATGTGGTAAGTAATAAAAAAATAGACAACGAAATTACAATATTTCAATTATTGCAATATGCGTCCAGTACCTTAATAAACGCCGTGTCTATCACCACCTAGGTCTACAGCAACGGGTTGCGTGTGCGCAAGTTAAGAAGCTAGTCTGACACATGCAGGGTAGAGGACGGACGTCACGATGGAAGTATTGTTGTTATTACTGTTTACTTCCTTGGTCTACCTGACTGAGGCGTATACCGTCCCTCCTGCTACACTAGAAGCCATCTACCCTAAGGGCTTGAGAGTGTCAATACCTGGTAAGTGTTTTTTTTAATAATTGATTAAAAATAAAAATGTTTATTGTGAATTACCTGCCTAGAACATACCTAGAAATTGTGAATAACCTACTTAGAAATTGTTAATAACCTGGTAATGTGTTGTTAAATAAATTGAGACAGTTTTGAGAGGATTTTTGATGTCGAAAATTGTTAAACTAGTAACTAAAACGTCTTAAAACAGATCTTCAATTTGATAAAATATAATATTATGTTTGTTACTAAAATTATTATAGATGGTGGAATGTTATTGTGAGCCAATTAAGAGGAGCAATAAATGAATGAGCTGATGTAGTTTTGAAGGTCTTAGATTGTGACGAAATAAATTCTTTGTTTGTCTGCAAAACACCTAAACAAATCCACTAAACCAAGATAAGCTCTAGCTATAACAGTTTCTATAGCTTTCGTGAGCATATAATCACAGAAATGATTTTGCCATGGAAAATTTTGTCTCCTTTTTAAATTTTTAAAGAAGAAAAATGTTTTTCCGTCAAATGAAAAGAAGGGCTTCACTTCATTTGAGCAAAGGACAAAGTACGGTAGTGGTCTCTATGAACTTTTACATATTTTTATTCCATCAATTGCGTTGATTCAAGAAAAATTCACAGCCACGTATTCGTAAACTATCGAATGTCACATCATAATATGTTCACTGCTACGTTCACTGTCATTATTTTCTTGTGTTGTTTTCTTTTGTTTATGTAACAACCGGAATACGTATCGATAGTTTTTGCTAGGCCTAACTCGAGATGTGTGTTTCCCAAAGTGTTTACATTAAAATAACTGTTTGCTGTTTTTTGATTCGTGGAAAAAAACTTGTTTACGCACAATAAAGTTAGATGTAGTCCATGATCAATATTTGTTTATCAGAAAAGATCATGGGAAATCTTAAAAAGGTAAATCAAGAGGAAAAAATTGGAAAATTTGAAAAGTTTTGAAGAGATAAATCAATATTAGTAATCTCAATATACTAAGTAGATATTTTTAAGCAAACTAATTAAAATACCATAATAGGCTTTTGTCTGCATTTTTTTTTTAATTCAGCTAGCAGAAATGTCCCGACATAAGAAGCTCTAACTGTAGAGCTTCTTATTTAAAATAATACTTACTAGCTTCAACCATTAAAATGGTTAAGGCCTAGTTACTAGGATATCCTACAACAACTTTTCTACATAAAAAGTATCCTTTTGTGTGAATCCAAAGCCTAATCAACTAGCCTTCGAACAAAGTTCGTTGAGTAGTTTTTTCGGAAAAAGTAGCCAGATATCTAACATACACACTAACAAACTTTCGCCTGTATAGTATTAGTGTAATATTATCACAATGGACTTTATCTATCATATTTTGAATAGTTTTCAACAAGCCAGACAAAGCCTAGCAAGGCTTGTATAGCTATGCGCTGTGATATATTTTTATTTGTAAAGAGGTATAATATTATGCTAGTGCATGAAAAAGTATTACATTTTGAGTGCAAAATGTAAGACTTTTTTATGCACTAGCCTGCTTAATGTTTAATTAAGTAACAAGTAGGTACTACTTAAAGTGCTTAAAACGCGATAGAAATATATTAATATCCCTCACTACCCCGTAATAAAATCGAGTATCATTAACAATTCCTTTCACATAATTGGCCAGGATAATTAAACACTTTGGACAAAGTAATTGAAATTCGAGCGCGGGAGATCCGCCATCTTGGTCGCAGTCGAAATACAAAATGGCTGCGTTCGAAAATTAGGTAAGGTCTATGCTAAATTTCAAAAGATAAATGTAAATAAAAAAAAGCTAGCTCTTGATAATATAGAAAAAAAAACGCATCGTGCCAAATTTCTATACTAACAAAAATATTTTTTTTAACCCTAGAGTGGGCGCGCTATGAGCATTTTGCCGCCCGCGCTGAAAAATCGTAAATAATTCGTAAAACAATAGCTCCTTAGTCTTGCGCTTTATGGTAGCTGCCCCTAATCTCGTTAGCTATGCGTGCTGAAAAGCTGGACGCCGTCAGAACACGGAGGCCCGCTTAAAGTTAAGGTTTTTACCATCAGGCGTCGCGGGGCGGCAAATTGCTCACCGCGCGCCCACTGATTTAGGTCAAAATTTTGACATTATTTTTTTCCAAAGTTGCAATACTGACTTTATTTTATGGTGGATTGGTTGTAAAAACAATTTTAATTATACAATTTAAAAGTATTAAGTAATAGCAACGTAGTATTTGAAAGATTTCTTTCAAATACTAAATCAATTGCTAAGGTACTAGTCAAGTCATAATAAATGACCGCAAGGTCTTCTGTAGACATATTTCATATTTCTTTGAGGAACCAAATTACTTGATTTGTACAAGCAAACCTAGCATCATCTTCCAAGAAGGTAGATGGATCTTTTATTGCCTATATTTCTGTGAAAATAAAATATAATCTTTGAAAATATGTGCACTAAAAAGGGTGTTACAGAGTGCCAAAGTCGCTGTGCAATGAACATTGCTTATACTTTTGTGAAGACTGTTCAGATAAAACATATCCTGCAGATAAGGAAAACATATAATTTTGATCTTTTTTCTTAAATTTTTCAGTATTATTGGGTATTATTTAGGACAAAGTAAAAAAAAAATCAGTAAAAATATTAAGTTTTCTAAAATGTTTTATAAGCCAAAGTCCTTAAAACAGATTTTAATAAATATGGTGAATTTTCAATTGTTATTTGTGTGTTATTTAAATTGTATCAAAATAAATTAATGGTATTGCTTAATTCCTATTAAAAATAACTAAAGAAAAGGGGCGGCAAAATGCTCCACACGCGCCCACTCTAGGGTTAAAGGTAACCTATATACTTACCTATAATTATATAAGTATACTACAAAATCATATAAGAAAAGTATAGTACTTTTCTTGTGACCGTACTGTAGATGTTAATCAACAATATAGCTATAAAATTAAGTGCATTGCAATCATGAATTGTTTGTTGAGAGACAACTTAGTATAGGACATTAACACACTCGTCTAACGCAATCGCAACGTTAGGTAGTTAGTAGTGAGCTCGATTGTCTAGATTTATGAAATAAAAATAGGTGGAAAGGAAAAAATAGGTAGGAAGGACATTCCGAGTAGCTAAAATAACGTCCATGAGTATTTATTCAAACTAGAGATCGCCCAAAGGTCGAAATTCGACCTTAGTTTCAACGACATTAGGACTACTACCTATATATTTTTGTAAAAAATATTGAATTTATCATATATTTTTTTCAACTCTTGTCTCTGGGACTTAGCTGATCTCAGACTGGCCGTGAAAGCATTGTCTAATAGTATCTAAGATTCAATAAAAAAACTATAATCCATTTTCAATTTGTCAACTTGTTGTCAACAGACTTCAACCATAAATAAAAGAGTATGATTCGTATGTATAGGCTTGTCACTCAAAAATATGTAATTTCCCATGTGTGTGTGTTGTAGTGTGTGTAATGTTTTATTTGTTAAAAAAATGTATGATAAAAGCATAATTTCAAAATAATATTAGCTCGATGCACTCCTTAACCATATAAACTATAACTGTGCAAAATTTCATGCACCTTACCCATTTTTTGTAAAAAGGGTTACAAAGTTTTTCGTTCACGTATTAATATTATGATAGCGTTCGCTAGTTTCAATAGTAAACTTAGATGACAAAGTATGGATTTGAGTTGATTTGACATAATATCGCATCGCTAAGTGTCATGGCGCTGTCGAAAACTTTTCTTTTATTATCTTCGAGGAACTGTATTGTTTGAATTAAGCAAAATTAACGTTCGGGTTTTTTGCTTATTAGCTCAAAATCTTGTATAAAAAATCCTAACAACACTCGAGTACTCTTACCAAACATCCTGTACATTACATACTACGGTACTACATTCACAAAAAGTATGATAATCATTCACTCTTATGTCATATGCACATGCAAATGACCCTGGTGAGTCATGACGCAGCCGAAGTTTACGTCAGTCTGCGTGTACCCTACAATTTAGCACCAATTACCACAAACGCCATAAAGACCATAATAGATCATAAAGTAATATTGACCTGTAGAACTATCTTGATAGGTTGATACTTGATAGGTGGATGAACTTGTAAACTTACTATGCATACTGTCCAACCAATCACGCGTATTAAAACTGTTTTGGCTAATTTTAATTTTGAAATATTGGTGAAATTCCAAAGAAGGTTCATAGTAGTACGAAAATGATACAAAGTTTACCGGGCTGTTACTCAAGAACTGAACTTGAAATTTTCACAAATGCTGTTTATAATAATAACTAGCTGTTTGACCGAGCTTTGCTCGGTATCCGATGTCAATGACATTTTCTAGAAATGATTCCTAGCTAGATCGATTTATCGCCCCCGAAACCCTCTATATACTAAATTTCATGAAAATCGTTGGAGCCGATTCCGAGATTCCAATTATTTATATATAATAATATATATATACAACAGTTGCTCGTTTAAAGATATAAGATAATAATGAGCGTGTCGTAAAGTATCGAAACCCGATCTTTGAATGGCATTTATCGTCTGTGCGTCATTGCTTACTATTATTATATAATTAATCATAATTATTATTTTATTAATATACCGGGAATTCCAGTGCTATTATTAATATTATTTATCTGCCGCTCCTTGCCCTTTCCTTATGATATAGGAAAAGTCAAAACTGTATTGTATCGGCTTTTGCATTAGTCTTGAGAATTAGAATATAGTTTTATTGTTGTTTTGTGCTGCCGTCTACAGTATGAAGTATCCCACCAGCGGACGATGCTATTTTGGAATTTAACGAACAAAATAGTTTTTATGAAAATATACCAACAAAAGAGTTTATTTTTTTATAAACCAGAAACATAAGCATCATAGGCTGCTAATCGAAAAGTTTTTTGTCATAATATCAGATAATATTATGACGGTAAATGAGGAGTAAAATATAGTTTTTCTATTTTTAGCACTGATCATCATTGCCGAATCATTAACAATAAATTATTATAATTTTATTGACAGTCGAAGTCGTGGGCAAAGTGTCTCAATAGTTCAATGAACCCAGGCAAAGTTAGGTAAAAACGTGTGAATAACCTGAGATCAATCACAGGACTGCTTCTGGAAGTATTAAAAACATATTAAGTATCATATTTTTTTAGGAAAAATTTGTTCAGTGGTTTGGCATAAAGAGGCTGACAGATACACTTTCGCATTCTTATTTCGTATTAATTATATTAGAAAGAAACCAGACTCTCGCTCGCTTACTCGGTATCCATTATCCAACTAAGTAGAAAGGATTTTTCAAATCTATTCTGCTATAGGGATTATATCAAAGTTTGTGGCACCATTATATAGTAATAATTACAAGTTGGATAAAATGATAAATAGGGAATATTATGCAAAGGTAGCTACTAGCACATACAGTAAATAATCCGACCAAAATCCGGCGCGTGGCCCGCATTGGTCGGTATATAGATCTACATTAAATCAACAATGTATTTAAGTTATTTAATTGGATAAGGATTAATGCTGTATTTAATGAAATTGCTTTGAAAATTAGCCATTATTTGTCGTAAAAAGAAAATGACAAAAAAATGTTATACCATCGCGGAGTTTTCTGTAGACCTTTTCAATGTGTACAATACTTGGTACATTATTTTGATAAATCTCGTAGGGTTCAGCCTGCGTTTGCAATGTAAGCGAAAAAAAATTTAACTATTTATGACATCACATTAGAAACCCCAACAATAACATTATTTCTTCACTATTTAATGAATGTTATTATACCTATAACCTTCCTCTTGAATCACTCTATCTATTAAAGAAAACCGCATCAAAATCCGTTGCGTAGTTTTAAAGATTACCTAAAGGAACAAAGGGACACGGGAGTAAAACAGCGACTTTGTTTTATAATATGTATAGATGCTGATGCTGCTTCTAGCGTCAAAACATTGCAATAGGGTAAAATATTAACACAGTCGATATGTGGACAAACTAAAAGAATTACATAATACTCAGGCCCAATTTCACCAACGTCTCTTAGTGACGTCTACAGCTACAGCGTCTACAGCTTGTTAAAATGTCATGTCTTCTCTTTCATTTATACGAAAAACGAAAGAGGTAAAAATTAAATAAAATAATCGGTAGATTATACAGGGTGTAACAAAATTAAGACTTATGGTTACATACGTTACTGCATGGGTCCCCTATATAGAGTGCACTGTGAAAACTTTTATTTCACTTTTGTATGGAAAAATGAATGAAGCGTGGGCGCTTGCCCATACAAATTACAAAAAAATGTTGCTCTTTCAGCGCTGCTACTTTAACACTGAACTTTACATAAGGGACAAATACGCACCGTAAAGTATTATCACTTGATTTTGTTACAACTTGTATAATAATAGTTTTTCCAACTTGTACACCTTGTTTACTTGATACACCTTGTATATAAGTATATAATGGGTACTATTAGTTTTTCCTTGGCTGACGAAAACAGGACTAATAAAAATTTGAGGACAGTCGACGAAGGTGAAAAATTCCACCTTCAATTTTTTTTATTTCCGTTGCCTCTTATTATACTTACTTAGGTACACAAGCTAAAGATAAAATTTTATTTCATCCTATAAAGGGTTTTTGCCATTTTCACTCCAGTCGCGTAAAAATGCGTTTGGGAAATTTACTTTAGAGAAATGGACAAAGGCCCGAGTTTTAGAGGTTTTAACGCACATCGAAACTGCTAAAGTGGTGGCTGTGGATCTTAGTGTTCGGCGGAATCCTAAATAATATGGTGGAATCTTACACGTTGGTGTAAAAAATATGATGATATGAATGTGGTCGATGAAGATTATTCTAGAAGATTCTACTATTTGAGTAGTACGCTACCCATGGAGCAGGTTTTTTGATACTTGAATGGAAATTCACAGGGAAAGTGAATAAATAACAGTGGGCGATTTTAATAACATTTATTTTCAAAAAATGGTAATTGAAATATTTGTCTCCTTATACCCGATCTGCAAATACAAGCAAAACTTATAAAAACGCCTGGTATATATATATAGTAAAAAAATGTAAGCTTTATATTCTAATACATCAAATTGTTTAAACAATATCATACAATTTAAATAGTAGTATGATGCGACTAAACGCAGGCCGTCTTAATGAAGAACGTATCGAAATGACAATCTGACTAATCGTTGAAACGCCGCATTTCAAAACAGCCCTGTTTTCGATAACAGCTAGCCGTAATGTAATACGGCGGATTATACAATCCGACTGCGACATATCTATGGTCTCCTTCCAGACGATGGCTTCACATTATTCGCTTTTCACGGCAACCTTAACACGGAAATGGACGGACTCGAAGCTGGCCAATGGGCGAGAGACATCGTTACACCCAAAAACGGTCGCTGGACCTTCCGAGACAGGAATGCCAAGTTGAAACTTGGCGACAAAATCTACTTCTGGACCTACGTCATCAAAGACGGACTAGGATATAGACAGGATGACGGGGTATGGACTGTCACTGGTAAGCGAAACTTCACTTTATATGGCATGTGCATATTCAGCCCTTTTACTGCTGTCCTTTGTGACGTTGCATTGTTATTAGAAGGACATTTGAAAATCTAAAGGATAAAGTAATTATGCATGTTTTCATAAAAATATATAAAGAAAAACGTCCTTTTCTAGAAGGCTACTGCACTGTTTATTCTCAGGAGTACTAAGCACCCACTGTTTATTTATCATGATGCTCTAGCTCACGAGCACCCACGAAGTAGGTAGATGCTGAGTAGGTGCCTGTTTGGTAAGACCAATTTCACCAACGTCTGAGTGCTAACAGCTTGTTAAAATGTTATGTATTCTCATTCGTTCGTATGAAAAACGAAAGAGGTAACGTGATACTAATTCGATCATTAACTTTAACAGTCGACTGTGAAATTGGACCTTAATATTGAAAATATGTTTTTGGTTAATTTCATGTACGTCTATAATTTTTTATCAAAATAAAGTTTATTTCATTCTTTTTTTCTTTCATTCTTTCTTTCTTTCTTTTTTTCTCTCTTCCTTTCTTTCTTTCAAGTATGCATTCGGCGTTCCTGTACAAGGCATCGAAGAAAAAGATTTACTTTTGCGTTTTTATACTTCCCTCACACTAATCAAGAAGCTTAAGAATCTTCCAAATAAAATAATATGGATCAAATATCACTGGATATGTTGAATTTTACCTTAAGGCGTCTTTCCTTGTTGGGTCAAATACCTGTAGAATTCTAATTAAGTGTTTTATTAATATTGGGTTTCTTCAACATCGCTTTATTTTGTTTTTCTAAAACTCATTTTAAAGGTCAATTATTACAATAGTGGATAGTTATGTAAGATAGAATATTTATAATTATACAATCTTTTGTCTTCAAATACAACATTTTTTTTCGGTAATTTTTTTAAAACAAGTATTACAATTCACATTTATCTACTTTTCAGAATTCGTCAACGAAGACGGAACGGTTGTTGATGCTCTACTGCCGGAGTTCAATAATCCAGGTCACGGACCAAACAAAATTCCCCCAGGCCTAGCGAACAAATTTCCTCCAGGTCAAAACAAAATCCCCCCAGGCCAAGCGAACAAATTCCCCCCAGGACAAGCGAACAAGATCCCCCCAGGCCAAGCGAACAAAATCCCTCCAGGTCAAGCAAACAAATACCCACCCCAACCAACCCAAACAAGCAACCAACCGAACACAAACGTACCCGTTGTAACCGATACACCTACAAAAACATGTGTCGATTCGTTGACCAAAGTGATGGGTCAACAAACAGTATGCAAAGGTGATCTAATCTTTGACGAAGAATTCAACGACAACGATATCAAAGAGCTCAGAAATTGGGAAGCTGAAGAGAAGTTTCCTCTAGAACCGGTAAGATCCCTCACAGAATATGATGATTACGTATGTATTCTTATATAACGCCTCTACTCCACCGACGCTGAAAACTGCGAAACAGCGGCGAACAGATTTACTGTCTCATCCGCCACACGACAATGCGTTATATTGCATCTCGCTCTATTCCTGTTTCGCATTGGTTTCGCAGATATTTCGCAGTTTATTTATTTTTATTTATTTACTTAAAGATACACCAACAACATATTGTGACAACATTAATAACTTAAAAACTAATACATTTTTGTTTTAAACTAACACAATAGTTAATTACAGGCGTATGCAACTGTTTTAGAGGTATTTGCTCCTTTCATTAAAAATAAGTTTCTAGAAGTGTGTCATAAGAAATGCTTAACTTACTATAATATTTTATGTAATAATTAATATAGTAAACAAACTTACAATTAATTAGAAGAACTAATATTTAATTTTATTTCATTGCAATTAAGAAAAAAAAAACAATATTATTAATTTTTTGTGAGAATAACTACAAGTTGTCATCGGTTGAAACTAATTAGCAATAATATTAATAGAATCTAATTTAGTCAGAATAATTATTACAAGTAATGAGATGTCACATGTAAAAAACAAACAAAATACATTAGCAATAAAAATAATACAATTAAATTTTTGTCAGAATAAATACAATTAAAATGTCAGATTAATTGCTAGCGGGATGTCATAGGTACAAACAAAATACATTATCAATTATAATAAAAATAAACAAGTAAGTATGTCAAAATCATAATAAATTATCAATTTACAAATTATTATTGGCATTTTGTATTCTTAAGTCTAAACGATATCATACAACGTTTCCTTGAAATTGACAAGAGAGTCGCGGAAGATGTTGATGTCGTGATGGGCTAGTTTGTTGTAAGAGTCTAAGAGTCGGTTCACAGTAGAGTATTTTCCCAAGTTCGTTTTAGCAGAACTAGGTATAAATGTTTTTGTGGGGTGCCTGGGAACACATCGGGGTACATATAAGTTGACGAGATCTAGTAAATTTGTTGAGTCCAGTGTACTGTTGACAATTTTGTGAAGAACACAGAGATCAGCAATCAGCCTACGCTGCTCTAGGGAGTGGATTTTGAAATGTTTAATGCGTCTGTCGTAGTTGGATCTGTATGGACAAGATTTGTCTTTATAGGAAAGGTATCGTGTGAAAGATTTTTGGACTCGCTCTAGTCTTTGGATATGCGTTTCATAATGAGGATTCCAAACCACCGATGCATATTCAAGTGTAGAGCGTACTAAGGCGTTGTATATTGTAATAATGCAGTCTGGGTTTTTAAATTCCTTGGTGTTTCGTTTGATAAATCCTAACAGTGACCATGATTTAGCAAGAACTTGGTTTTGGTGTTCCAGGAATGACAATTTGCTATCGAGCATGACACCCAGATCTCTAATTACTGAGGTTTCTTGAAGCTGCTGACCTTCGATAGAGTAACGCGTGTTGAGTTTAATTCTTTTGCGGGAAAATTTTATATGAGCACATTTGAGAATATTGAGGGACATTTTATTGTCGCTGCACCATTTCTGGATAGAGTCGAGGTCTTTTTGCAATAGGGCGCTGTCTTCGATCGATTTTATTACCCGATATATTTTAAGATCATCGGCGAACAAGGAGCATTTACTGAAACGAATTTTTAAAGTGATATCGTTAATAAAGACCAGAAAGAGTATAGGGCCGAGGTGGGAGCCTTGAGGCACTCCTGACGTGGCGAAAAAAGGTTCAGAGGAATATCCATTAACCGTAACTGTCAAAACTCGTTTTTCTAGGTAGGATCTAAACCAGGAGAGTAAGGGATCGTGAATGCCGTATGCTTGTAGTTTCCCTATTAGTATTTTGTGGTCTACTCTGTCGAAAGCACTGCTGAAGTCTGTGTATATCGCATCAACTTCCTGTCGGCCGTCTACAGTTCGCAGCGTCGGTGGACTAGAGGCGTAAAACTTCGGGTATTATTGTTTAACTCAACCGTCTTCAAACTACAGGAAAATTCCACGTGATGAATGATAGTCACTTATTACTAATTTCGTTACAGGATTACCCATTCAACTTGTACGCAAAGGATGGCACTCTGTCCTTGCGGGAAGGGTCACTGAAGATCACCCCAGTGCTCACCGAGACCAAGTATGGCGAAGGCGTCATCTACGAAGAACTGGATTTAACGAACACGTAAGATCATCTTCAAATTCTGCATATGCTTAAACCTGTTGCTGAATCTTTAGGAAAACTCGGTACGGGTATCTATGCCAAAGTCAAGTCAATCGCCAAAGCCTTTAGTAAAACATGGTTCGGTTGGTCATGATCAATTATTATCAAGCTCATTTTCAGTACTTATTATTTGTAGTGTCAATGACGTGTATAACTCTGGAATGAAATGTCACCAGCAGTATTTGCGGACCAAAACGACCTGCAAATTTTCAAGAAGAGAGCGTGTTCCCTCTTAAAAGGCCGGCAACGCACCTGCAGCGCTTCTAATGTTGCGAGTATCCATGGGCGAAGGCAGTTGCTTTCCCGTGACCCATTTGCACGTTTGCCCCCTTATTTTATTAAAAAACTAGCGACCCGCCCCGGCGTCGCACGGGTATAAAATATATAGCCACTGAAAAAGTTATTAGAATCGATAGCCTATGATCCTTCACGTTCATATTATCTGTGACAAATAACATTTAAAAAATTCCTCCAGTAGTTCGCGAGATAAGCCCTTTCAAATAATCTCCCCCGTTTTTTGTACATTCTCCTATTAGTCTTAGCATGATAAAATATAGCCTATAGCCTTCCTCAATAAATAGGCTATCTAACACTGAAATTTTTTTTTTAATCGGTCCAGTAGTTCCTGAGATTAGCGCGTTCAAGTTAGCCCTTTCAAATAATTTCCCCGTTTCTTAAACATTTTCCTCTATTTCTTCGCTTCTATTAGTCTTAGCGTGATAAAATATAGCCTATAGCCTTCCTCGATAAATGAGCTATCTAACACTGAAAGTATCATCAAAATCCTTTGCGTAGTTTTAAAGATTAAAGGGAACAAAGGGACATGAGGGAAAAAAAGCGACTTTGTTTTATAATATTATGTATCTAGAGAATATATAGATACTACTTATTCTTTTCTTTAACCTGTTCAGGTGTACGGGCCACATCGGCACAGCTGAGTGTGACCACAAGGCCAGCGGGCCGGACCTCGTGTCACCAGTGGTGACGGGACGAGTCAACACCAAAAACAGCTTCAGCTTCAAGTTCGGACGAGTGGAGGTGCGAGCGAAATTGCCGGCTGGGAGCTGGTTGGTGCCAGGTACGATAACTCTAAAGCTATCTTAATAAGCCAATACGACAAAAATAAAATAATAATATAATGAGCTATGGTACCAAAGCTTAGTTAGTGAGTAAAGGTTAGTAGTTGAGTTAGTTTTTGTAGGTAAAGAGTATTTTTATTTTTTAACTACGACACTAGAATGGAAATATTATATTACTAGAACTTGCCTATTTTCCTTGAAAATGTGCAATATTCAAGTAGTTGGTAACCCGGCAAACGTTGTTTTGCCATATAAATTATTTCTAGTATCAATATAAAAAGTACATAAAAACCTATTCTCAGGCCAAACGAATGTAACATACAAAATTTCATTAAAATCACAATGAAGAGTTCACAATGAAGAGTTCGCGCACAAACACTGTGACACGAGAATTTTATATATTAGAGATTGCACGCCGTTTCAATTGAAATATTATTTTAATTTGACTCAGAAATCGTAATTTTTATTTACGCCAATGACCATAAGCCTCTTTCTTTCCAGAGATCAACCTTGAGCCCCGCGACCGAGTGTACGGATCCTCTCGGTATGCGTCCGGCTTAATACGGATAGCCTACGCTAAGGGCAACGCGGACGGCGCCAAGTACCTATACGGAGGGCCGGTTCTGTCCGACACGGAGCCCTACAGATCCTTCCTCATGCAGAAGAAACTGGGCCTCGATAACTGGAACAAGGACTTCCATAACTACACCCTGGTTTGGATGCCAGGTATGGTACATTAGGCCTCATACAAAAAAATAGTATTGCAATATCCTATACAGGCCCTGATTCACAATACCCAATTTCACTCGGATGCAGAAACTTCATCGCGCGACATCCAATAAACGCTCGCCGCGCCAGACATTGACCAATGACCGCACGGTAAAGTTTCCGAATCCGTGTCGAACGTGAATCGTGAATCGCCCTGCAGATCTCAAAATATCTCAAACCGAATTTCATAAAAATCAGCTCAGCCGGTCAAGTATGAAGAAGTTGTTACCTCTTTATGAATGTAGACACTCTTTCGCAGTTATAATATATACCTACTAGCTGTCCCGACAAATGTTGTTTTGCCATATATATTTTTTTTTGTATGAAAAATAGATGTTGGCCGATTCTTAGATCTACTCAACATGCTCACAAAATTTCATGAGAATCGGTCAAGCCGTTTCGGAGGAGTATGGCAACGAAAACTGTGACACGAGAATTTTATATATTAGATTCTATTTCATCACAAAGCTTTTGAGATGAAACTTCCCCTAAACCATTTCAGACAGCCTACAACTGTACGTAGACGGTAACAACTACGGCACCATCAACCCAGGGGAAGGCTTCTACCAGTCCGCGCGGGAGCACGCTGTGCCGCATGCCGCGCAGTGGCTGAGGGGAACTGTCATGGCCCCGCTGGATGAGATGGTAAGGCAAAGTATATTACTAGATGACGCCCGCAACTCCGTTACGCCAAAATTCGTTCATCGCGCGGTAACGTACATTTTTCCGGGATAAAAAATAACCTATGTCCTTTTCCGGGACTCAAATTGTCTCCATATCAAATTTCAGCAAAATCGGTTCAGCGGTTTGGGCGTGAAGAGGTAACAGACAGACAGACACACATTCGCATTTATATTATTAGTATGGAATATGGATAAAGCTTATTAAGAAATTTAAAAGCCATTCATTAAAAGAGAGATATAGAACTAGAAAGGACTGATTCCTGGATATGTATCAAAGTAAACTCAATGTTACCAAGAATTTTAAAAATGATAAAATAATGTTTAATGTTTTAATTAATATCAAATGTATTTACATGAAACTGAAGAAGAACTTGAGAAATTACGATAATTTAAATTACTTTCGGCAAATGAAAAAATATTCTGTTATAGCAATGCTGGACTCATCACTCATGGCAACTTCGCTCATTGGACAGAAAGTAGTTGTAATCATCATTTTGCTTATGTGAGAGTATATACTAGGTAAATAAAAAGTATATACTATCTGTCTTCAGTTCTACCTATCACTGGGTCTTCGAGTTGGAGGCATCAACGACTTCCCCGATGGTCCCGACAAGCCCTGGGTAAACAAGAACGTCAAAGCTCTCTCCAAGTTCGTATCGGCGAAAAACAGTTGGTACCCCACGTGGTACAACCCCGAGATGATGGTGGACTATGTGCGAGTATACGCATTGTGAAATTAATAAAAGTCATTTTATATTTTTTGTTTTGTGAGGTTTATTTCCTATGATTTATTTTAATGGAGTATTTTTTTATCTTGTTTCACAAAATTAATGTTAATCAAATTCGATTTACATTTCAGTTTTAAAAGCTATCTTTGTGAGTTTTTCATATCAATGAACACACGTCTGGTCGTAATATGGATTTTAACTGTAGTTTGTAAGTTTATTTAGAAGAAAGAAAAAATATATTATGCAAGTGTTATACGATAAAGTTTTTTTACAAAAATATTATTTAGTATCTAATAATATTCATCAGGGAAGAATATAATAGAAATATCGTATCCTATTTGAGTTTCTGTCTCTGAACAGCTTGGCTTGTTATAAACAGCATTGGCCTCTGGTTTTACCTCTTTCACAACTTCTTTGGATGTGGTTAAAGGAATAATAAGAGTTGCCAAAGTAATTTCGGGAGTATTAGTCGTAGACACAGTAGGTTTATAATCTTCTGTGCTCAGCTCTGTTAGCTCGGTGGTTGTGGGTACATCTGATTCTGTAGTCGATTCTGAAGTAAAGTTATCTGCAGTTGTTTGTATTATAGTTTCGGTGGATGTTGTAATAATTTCGCCATTATCATTTACTGGAATACCATCCTGGTTGACAAACTCTGAAAGAGAGGATTGTAAATTGAAAATCATATTAGTATATACGGTATATTTGCTATACAGTATAGTTTAAGTCAAATCGAGGAATCATATAGGTGTGTTATATAGTATACACAGATGATTTCTCGATTTGACCGATATGGCCCAGTGATGCCAGATTGGGGGGAATCCCCCCAAATTTGGGGTTTTTTTTTAGGTGATGGGGGGAAAATTGGGGGGAACAATTTTTTGGGGGGATTGTTGGAGGAAAAAGTCTGGGAACAGACGGCGAAATCTAAGTACTATGGTCCCGTTTTCACCCTTTGGTTACGACTTACGGAACCATAAAAATGATCAAGGAGCTCGCGAAGATGCTGATTCTGTAAAGATTGGACGCTATTGCAGAAATAGTGTACATTCATCGTATCCATTTGTGAAATTCCCATTTATAATGAACAAAAATTTTCTTTTATAATTTGTGGGGGGATTTTTCTTGAAATCCCGAATTTTGGGGGGATTTCGGGGAACACTTGGGGAGAAACCGAGTTGGCCATCTGGCAACACTGATATGGCCTAAAAGTAACAAAATGGTTAAGCCCTGCTTTTTTAAAGTTATGATGCATTGAAGAATTAATATAACATATCTGAATCTGACGTTAATAACTTTTTGACACTGCATGTTGTACTTAGCTTTTTTACGTGAATATATTTTGATGTTGTTTGTGGTATTAATCTCACAAAAAGAGAGAGACAAACTTTTATCTTACCTGTGACTGTCCACTCGCCGTCGTCTTGTCTGTAACCTAATCCGTTGTAGATCACGTACGTCCAAAAATATACTTTATCTCCCAGTTGAAGTTTCGCATTTGGGTCTAAGAACGTCCATCTACCATTCTTAGGTACATTTATGTCTCTTGACCATTGTCCTCCTTCAAGACCATCCATTTCTTCGTTAAGTTTTCCATGAAATGCGAATAGTGTGAAACCCTCATCTGTGGATGATGTTAATTTTAGTTGGAGCCAAAATTTGCCTACTTTCATATTACAATTATTATTGTACTTATCTGGCAATCTATATCTTAAATATTCTAAATACAGTGTGAGCAGTTTTCATTTAGCGCTTAGAATAAAAAGCTCAATGACCGTTACCGCGTCGTTTCGCCGAGTATAGTATTTAAAATTATTAGGTCCTTACATAATATTAAATTGGCGTTTTGTAAGGGGGGAATATAAAGTCGATTTCTTTTGTAAAATATAATAATTAATTAATCAAAGTTATCCTATATATATAAACCACTGTTATCGATGCAATTTTTCCATCTTAAGGGTAGTTCGTAAATCCCTTTACTAAAAAAAAACGAAGGGACGAAAGTCAATAAATTCTTTGAATGCGGTTTGGACTGCCACATCACACACGTACAATTTTTTTCCTTGTAGGAAGTTATACAAATTCCGAAAAAAATGGTAATCTGTTGGAACAAGGTGCGGGGAGTAGGTACGGTGGATGTCGCAGACATTTCAATTGCAGCTCCTCCAGTTTTGCGGCCGTCTGTTGTGCAGTGTGTGGTTTAGCGTTGTCCTAAAGCAGCAGTGGCGTAGAGCGATTGACCAGCCTTGGTTGTTTAGCAGCTAGTTCTTTCATCATGGTTTGCAGTTGCTGACAATAGATATCGTCCGTAACTGTTTGGCCAGATTTTAGAAAGCTGTAGTGAACGGCACCAAACACTCACAAGTAACTTTTTCTGAGTCAATTTTCGCTAAGGGCAGGATTTGGCTGATTCTCCAGGGGACATCCATTGCGACGAACGCTTTCGATTATCGTAAAGGATCCATTTTTCATCACAAGTAATGATCCGATTTAAAATCCCTTCATTATTGTGTCTGTTGAGCAATGTAACGCAGCAGTCGACGAGTGTTTTCTGGTTTGCTTCACTCAATTCGTGTAAATTTATACGTGGGAGAGCCATGCTTCGGCACGGATGGGCCGGCTTGACCGGATAAATACCACGTTCTCACAGAAAACCGGCGTGAAACAGCGCTTGCGCTGTGTTTCGCCGAGTGAGTGAGTTTACCGGAGGCCCAATCCCCTACCCTATTCCCTTTCCTACCCTCCCCTATTCCCTTCCCTTCCCTTCCCTACCCTCCCCTATTACCCTATTCCCTCTTAAAAGGCCGGCAACGCACATGCAGCTCTTCTGATGCTGCGAGTGTCCATGGGCGACGGAAGTTGCTTTCCATCAGGTGACCCGTTTGCTCGTTTGCCCCCTTATTTCATAAAAAAAAATCATGAGGTTTGAAGTTTTTTATCTTCCCAACCTGCTTCAAGTGGATTAATGCAGTTTTATCACTTACACCGAAGCTTCCTGCTAACTCTAAAGTGGTTTGCGATAGATCCGCTTCCACAATAACCTTCAATTCTTCATTATTCATTTTGGTCTCGGGTCATCCACGGGGCTTGTTCTGAAGGTCAAAATTTCCAGAACGAAAACGTTGGAACAAAAACCGTAACGTGTTTTCTTTTGCGACACCAGCGCCATACACATTGTTAATTCTTCGAGCTGTTTCTGCAGCTCGTGCCACGGCCGTAGAACTCATATTCGTAAATAAAGCGATATTTCAATTTTTCCATTTTGCGATATGAACGACTCCAAAGAAAAAATAATCAAGAAAGAACCAATTGCTAAATGAATATATAAATTTGAATTTGGAATTCTTAACCAAAGAGGAGATATTTGAGATCAAAGTGGAGGCGTACAACAAGACGCCAATTTCATATGTAAGGACATAATAATATACTACGCAACAAGTGGCAAAATAGACAACATAATATTATACAGTGTGTAACAAAAATAAGTGATAATACTTTAGGGTGTGTACGTGTTCCTTGTAGAGAGTTCACTGTGAAAGAAGCAGCTCTGAAAGACGAATTTTTTTTACAGTGAACTCTCTACAAGGAACACCCTAAAGTATTATCACTTATTTTGTAACCTAACCTAACCTACTCAACGTACAAAAATATAATATTTCGAATTTTCTAATAATATTCTTATAACAATAAAGGCAACATAATCTGTGCATCAGATAATATGGCCTTTACAAGACTTTGAGAACAATCACGTTTCTGGTTCTATTGCAATATTTTACCTCTGCTGAAAACGTGTTGTATGTATGTTGTACAAATTATAATTCTAAAATCAAAGAGCCTTTGTCGAAACTTTATGACGACTCAGAACAGGTATTGAATTGATTTAATATTTTTTGTATAAATATTTTCGTGTTTCTTGACGTCACCAATCACAGAGCAATTATGATTTATCATGGGTCTTTAAATATATCCTAGAGACATAAAAGTACAAATCTCCTTTTTAAGGATTATTGTACTTTTGATGTTGGTAATCGATGATTAGACAAGAGTATTGTAATGGAATTACAAATTTATTTAAATAAAACCAAAGTTGCATTGATAAATTCTATTCTGTATCTTCGTAATAAAATATTTTGTTATATGTAATCAAATTCAGAAACACGTTATTTTCCTACTCGTACTAGGAATTAATTAAATGATCAAGCAAATTACAATTGCAATTACATCTAACAGTGATGCCGTCTTTAAACAGAAATGGCTCTAAAAATACCTGGAATGGATACTCTAAGTCCCGTTGGATAGATCGCTTCGAGCTTTGCCTGAGGCACTTCGTAGCAATGAACTCCAACAAACAAAGTAAACAACAAAAACAACATGATTAACAAGTCGGTACCGCGACAGATACTCACAAACTAAGGACAAGATCACAAGTAACTAACTTATATCTGTACATCAAATATGCAAATTTTAAACAAGTTATGCATGTATTTAAACGTAAAAAAAATATAAAAATACATAATTTATGATTTTGAAATATTTATTGCTTTAGAATAAGGTAAATCGGGGGACTTGCGACCAAGTACTAGTATTCGTTTACTAATTACTTTTAAATATCGTAGACAAACATGATCTCTGTCTATACAAACAAGGATATTAATTTTTTGTTGTGTAACTTATTAAAGCAACATTTAAGGAGCACTGCTATATAATAAGATCTCGTAGTAGCCGCTGTTTAGTCGTCTCTGAAGCGAATGTCTATTCCTGAGTTCATTTCAGTAGTTGTAGTTGTATTAGCTTCTGTTGGTGCTACTGTTACTGGTGTGGTCTTTCCATCTGCGTCAACAGGATTACCAGCTTCGTCGACATAACCTGGAAAGTCAAAAACTATATTAACTTTAGTAACTTCCACACTCAGGGACATTTAATGATGATTAAACTTCGATTTAATGAAGAGTTTGACAGATAATGTATGAGGCTTACGTCAAAATCTTCATTTAAATACATTTTAAGTGATTAATATTCGTCTTTGAGTGCGGAAGTAACATATAAACTGCAAAGTATTACAATAGGAAGTTCTGTTATTTAGCTGTCGATAGTAATAATAATGGTCGGTTTTCCTTATAGTGTGTATTATAATTATTTATGATTGATATTTGTGGTGGCGATGGCGGTCACAAAACTGCCAGTCATTTTGGCTTACCACAGTTGCAGTATTATAAAATTAAATACTACAATATCTAATAATCGTACAGTAATTATTATATTGTGTTAATAATCATTTAAAATTAACTTGAACCATGTCCTTCAAATTAAATTTACGCAATACAGACAAGGTACAACAAAATGAGTTTAAATGAGTAAAATAAACTAGTTTAAATGTAGGCCAAAAAATTCAAGATTTTTTTAATAAAAAAATGGTTGTTGTGCCTCACTCGACATAGATAGGTATAGTGCGTCGCGGACTTTTTGTAGTTATTTATAAGATCCTACAACTAATTGGAACATTTTATGGTTATTTCTTTTATAGTTACGCATACGCAAAATGAGTAACTTTTCTGGTAATTTTTTACACCTTGTGTCCGAAAAACCCAAATATCTTACGGAAACCTATTTTTTCCAAAATAAAATTTAGCCTATGTTACTCGTGGATAACGTAGCTTTCGAATGGTGAAATTTGTCCAGTAGTTTTTGAGCCTATTCATTACAATTATACAAACAAAGTTTTCCTCTTTATAATATTGGTGTAGATAAAATATTACTATGTGTTTGATTTTCTTTCTCACCTGTTACTGTCCATTCTCCATTATCCTCTCTATATCCAAGTCCATTATATATAACATACGTCCAGTAGTATATTTTATCACCTACTTTTAGTTTGGCGTCCTTATCTCTGAAAGTCCACCGGCCACCTTTAGGTTTGGTGATATCTTTCGACCAATGTCCTGCTTCCAGTCCGTCCATTTCTTCATTTTTCTTCCCGTGAAACGCAAATAATGAAAATCCGTCATCTGCGAAAGAAACAATACTTAATTAAATATTATTATTTTTTTAACAAAAAAATTAAAACCGACTTCCAACCAACTTAAATGAACTAAAAAGTATTAAAAGAGTAAGATTTATTTAATACTTTTTAGTTCATTTAAATAAGTAATATTATTGTTTTTAATTGGAAGTCGATTTTAATTTTTTGTTAAATAATAATTTCACTCTTTTTAGATATTTATTTATAAGGCTTTCTGTTAAGGCTAATGTGTACTTAGTAATAGTAGTTTATTCTACATCAGAATTAAAACATCATTAATGCTATTATTACCTATAAAATAATGTTGATCGGAAAATCTTAAATAAAATGATATTTTAATATATTAAGTGTTAAGAGGAAACGCTAATACAGTAAAATTTTAACGAAGAAACTATTGCCATCACGCTTCACCCTGCGCCCTAGGTACCTACTTGATTTTTTTCACAAAATCCTTAATTATATGTTTACTATAATATTTAATAAGAATATTTATATAAAATAAAAAAATAAAGGGAGCTCCCGCCTCCCATAAAAAAAACACAATTTATGGCCTAATTTTGCTCTATAATGGTGCGGAACCCTTCGTGCGCGAGTCCGACTCGCACTTGACCGATTTTTTTAAATATGAAAGGGCTTTCTCTTCCCCTTCCTAGATATAATGCTGTTGTTATTTTTAAGTTAAGTGTTTGCTAGCTAGTTTTATACAAATTTTTAAAAATCTACTAAGTACTTAATTTTGATTTTCTCAAAAACCTATTATCAGAAATGACACAAAATTTAAAAATAACCTAATAAGACATCACTCAATCCATGTGCAAAAAATCAGAAACTTTAGTATTTTTTGAAACTTAATACCTCAAATCAAGATCTAGTCCCGCATAACACAATGCGGGACTAGATCTTGTTTTGAGATATAAGATATACATTGTCTTTTCATGCGATGGCCAAGTCGATCTTTTTGTTTAAAACGTAAAAGATTTTAAATACTGCTTTGATAATAACTTACGTAATAACTTAAGACAGAAGGTCCCTTATGTAGGGACTGAATAAATAGACTTGGTATTACAGTTGCGGGACTTGGTTTTTTTCGGGATGTTTTTGATGGCATATGGTTTTCTCTATGCAAAGGGCAGCGAAAATTTATCTTTGCTAATTAGCTAGATCGGGCCCTGACCTTAAGTTAGTCTTATCAAAGTCATGTTTACGTTTACAACAGGAAAATGAGCGATATAATAATACCATAGAATTCTAATCATTCTAATCATACAATATATTGCTCAATTTCCTTTACAAATTACAACATCATTTGTTTAAGTATATTAAATATGTACCCAGATATTTTGCAAGATTCACTTGAATACGGGATTTTCCCGAAGTACTAAGATTTCAAATGTTGGTGATTAAAAATATTTTAAAAAATATTTAGCCAGTGACCAATACTATTATAGCTATAACGCTATCAGTGAATCAGATGATATAATTAAGTATAAGTTTTAGGGCCTGTTTCACCACTTTCTGATAAAGTGCCGAATAGGCTATTCACAACTTATTTGACAGATTCTCCATACTCTATCTGTCAAGTTAAGTGATGGATACCCTATCCGGCACTTACCAGGAAGTAGTAAAACATGCCCTTAGACTAAACAGCTCCTAAAAAGTAAGGAGACATTATATTATTTTGTTTGTTTTGTTACCGATTTTGTTTCGCGGATTTTTCAGATGGACTAGTGTTGAACCGTGAACGAGTGGTAGATTTTTTATTCACAAAAAACCTTGTTAAGTTATAGAAGGGGAAAATTATTTTAAACGATATACCTATATAATTTTGTTTTTCATGAGTTTTAGATTTTTTCTTACCTGGTATTGAGACTCTTAGTCCTTTGGGGTATATAGCCTCTAGCATCGCACTTGGCACTTCTAAGCCATTCGCCCCAATTAAATATAAACATGATATTAGCACACAAGTATACATTCTCACACAACACTATGACACAATTTATGGCCACTGTCCACTACACACTAAACTATTAATACCTACTACAGATCACTAAATATCTACAGCGTAATTTATACTACAAAGTTAACTTCATATCGATAGATTACACGCAATATATTATTCATACTGTGTTAACCGCAAGTTCAATTTTAAACTCTAAGGACCGATTTCACGATTTACAATATAAACGACGTTTTATAAAACTTTTTTCCAAAACATGGCTTATGCGTAAAACGTCGATATTGTTTTAAACAGGTACTGTATATTATAGTTAAGTTCACAACTCTTTATAGCCTGTTCTTGTTTTTATTTAAGGCTCCTTTTTCAAATTTTTACTCAATATATCGTATAATTTATTGAGTAAAACCGGCCAAGTGCGTGTTGGGCCACGCGTTATACAGGGTTCCGTAATCCGTAGTACCGCTAGTTTTTTTTAGGATTCCGTACCCAAAGGGTGAAAACGGGACCTTATTACTAAGACTTCTATGTCTGTCCGTCTGTCTGTCTGTCTGTCTGTGTGTCTCCAGGCTGTAACTCAAGAACCGCTATAGCTAGACTTATGAAATTTTCACAGATAGTGTATATCTATTGCCGCTATAACAACAAATACTGAAAACAAAATAAATATTTAAGGGGGCTCCCATACAACAAACGTGATTTTTTAGCTATTTTTTGCTCGTAATCAATAACGGCAATACACAGGCACTTGAAATATTCACGAAATACTCTATAATTGTATTCGCACTTTAATTGTTTATAATAAAATTTACATAATTGAAATAATTAAAGGGGGCTCCCATACAAAAAAACACAATTTTCAGTATTTTTTGCTCTATTGTGGTACGGAACCCTTCGTGTACGAGTCCAACTCGCACTTGGCCGATTATTTAATGTTTGTATGGTCAATGAATGTACGTTTATAACGTGTTTTACACTACCAAGTACTAACAACATCATCTCAGTTACTTTCAAAGGAATTTGAACGAAAAGTTCCTTTATACTTCGCCGAATACATTTTTTTTGGTTAATCGACTATTACTCAATAGTTTATGAAGTCTTCTTAACCGTGATAGTTTTCCTTTTAAATTCAGAACATTTCCTACTCCCGTGAAATTTTTCACATTTCCAGAAGCAACCGTTTAGCTGGTAGAAGGGGGGACACTGGCCTCTTAACGATTTTTTCCACCTTGATGTGTAGGGAAGGTACCATAAAAATATTTAAAATATCGATTTCATGTACCATTTTGTCAAAATCATTAATTACAGCTTTGTAGGTTTGTAATTTCTGAGCAAAACCGCGGACAGACAGACAGACGGACAGACGGATGGACAGACCCAAACTATAAAGGTTCCTTGTTGACTGTGGAACCCTTAAAATTGACAATTCTTCGCCTCCTTTCCAATAAGTAATAAAAGTAAACATGACATTTCACAGTGTACGGGGAAGACGAAAAATCATAAATTTTCTTTTTTCTTCAATTTTGAATGGGCGTTATAGAGTAGAACACCCGCGTGTCAATTCGCAATAGTTTTTATTCTACGAGCTACCAAAGTTTAGCGATTTTTTGCGGCCCGGAAGCGAAAAATCCATAATATATCTCCAAAATGTTTACGTTATTAATAAAATTTTGTGTTCCACCTGAAAGCCTATTAAATAAGGTATATTTCAAACTTTTTTCCTGATCCGCCGTATCGATATTTTACCTACAATAAAATAGTTTTCATTTTTAGGTTTTTATTTTTTTAATCCAAAACCAAACAAAAAATGCAATCGAAAATATCGACAAATTAAAGGTATACAAGCATTCTATACGCACAAAAAAAAAAACACCTGTAAGATCCGTTTACTACCACTGCTAAATCAATTTATTTAATTTACAAACTTAATTGTCAACAGGGTGTTCTACTCCTGCATTCATAATATTAAAGCCTATTCAAAATTGAAGAAAATAAAAAAAATACGATTTTTCGTCTCCTCCGTACACTGTGCATTTGTCTATACTAGATGTATAGACAAAAGATAGGTAAATATGTGTTATTCAACGCAAACCACGCGAAACGTAAATGACTCAGGCAAAATTTAATCAACGATTAACTTTAGTGTAGACTGGTACAAGCCGGCCTTGAGCTATAAATCATTATTTCTTGGTGGGTTTTTTTGCAGGGGACTATTTTGTACCCATAGTTGTTTTACGTTATCTGTCGGTTATTTTTTGAATAGGTAATAATTTTTCAGGGATTTTCGATCGGCTTTCCTAAAATTGACATATTATGGGAATGGGAATGAAAATAATTACTTAACTTAAAACCAATTTGATAATAGTTTGGATAATCTTAATTTGAAATTCTCTTTGATATTTGAAAAATTAAGCACACTGTATGACCCGGTATCTCCCTAACTTACCCTAGACAAAAAAGTGGTAAGTTACTAACTTACTTTAAAAACTCCTATACACGCACACTTTTCTGTTCCTAAAAAAATATTTTAATCTTGTATTTTTTTACTTGATAAGTCTATACCACAGAATAGATAATAGTACAAGTATCTATACTTAACGTTTCACGTAATTCTACTGACGCTGTTGTTTAATTGCGTATGCAATAAGGAAAATAGTACTTTGCACTTGGGAAAAGAGCTTTAACTGTAAATTATCTGCTCTGTTTGCTCCAGGGCAAAATCCCTTAGCTACTCATTAATTCATAGTAAATAAGATAAATTTCCCTATGAACAATTATGTTATAATAAACCTGCTTTCCAAAAAAATAACTCGGTGTACCACAAGGCAATAATTTTGGTCCGTCGTTGGTGTTTAGGGTTCCGTACTCAAAGGGTAAAAACGGAACCCTATTACTGAGACTTCGATGTCTGTCCGTCTGACTCCAGACTGTAACTCAATAACCGCTATAGCTAGTGGTCTGAAGTTTTCACAGATTGTGTATTTCTGTTGCCGCTATAACAAAAAATACTAAAACCAAAATAAAATTAATATTTAAGGGGGGCTCCCATACTACAAACGTTATTTTTTGGCCTTTTTTTTCTCGTAATCAATAATGACAACATCCTTAGCTATAATTATTTAAGTAGTCCAACTCGCACTTGGCCGATTTTTAGTATGAAAACTAGATATATTATAATACAAGTAAAAGGTCATCATAATATTGCTAACAATGTGTTGACCATATTTTGTGTAGGTATATCCAATTTTCATACTAAAAAGTATATTTTTGATTGCACCCTCTCTAGATATTAAAATAGCAGAATATGCAAATTTAATGAAAAATTTTAGGAATCTCCAAAAAAGAAAAAAGTACTTATGTAAGTAAGTATTCATTTTTTTTTATTTCTAGATACGCATCATAGTACGTAAAGTAAGTACATTAAATGAAATTAAACTTATTTAATTTTTTTTTATACGTAAGCAATCAAATATTTTTCTAAATGATCAGTGGTAAGATTGTGTCTACGATCATTTATATTTTTTAAATATTTTTGTAAATAGAAAAGGTTCGCTCCACATATTAGGTGGAACGACTTTGTAGTAGGCGAGCGCGACGTCCTTCTATCTCTCTCATTTTATTATCGCATTGATAACAAAATGAGAACAAAATTTATCTGTACTTACTTACCTAATTTTCATACTAAAAATATATTTTTTGATCACACACTCTCTAAAGAGTAGTATTATATTAGATTTTATATTATCATTCTCTTATCAAAATACTAAAAACTTACTAAATGGCGTAAAATAGTATTAAAGAATTCTCCATGCAGCTTTCATAACAAAGCCTAAAGCCCGTCACAGACTTAGCTATAATATATATCAATATACCGTACTATTATATAATTATATTATAGTAGCTACCAGAAATATATATTATAGCTGAGTGTGCGGTCACGCGAAAATTTGTATAGAAAATATATAGTAATATGCCTAGCTATAAAAATATTAACATATATTATAGCTAAGTCTATGATGGGCTTAACATAACCTAACCTATCCTATCCCTAGGGCCTAGACCAGTTATAGTAAAAATACATAGTACGCAAAAATCCCAAAAATATGGTAACAATAGCTTATTAAAAACTCGTTTGTTGTATGAGGTATTGCAATATTATTAGTTCAGGCCTTTAGGTGTAGAGAGGTTGTCGCATGTCACGTTTATGTTAATTTAATAAATCAGAGCGAGATGGTTGCGTTATTTATATTTACTGTTTATTATTGTGTGATACAAGGTGCAAGTTATGAGGTGCCAAAAGCAAAAATTGAAGCCATTTACCCAAAAGGTCTGAAGGTTTCTTTACCTGGTAAGTATTATAAATAATAATTGATGATTTATGACGAAAATAAAAATATTACATACGTTTCTAATAATGCTTTTTAATAAAGTTCATGATTATATTTATACTAAGAAATTTACATAAAATTATTAAATCATTTAAACAGATAAGACCGTTTATTACCAGCTAAAGAGAGTGAGCCATTTTGAGATGAAAGCTGATTGCACCATTTACCGGTAATTTCATTAAATGCCTGTCGGGGTTCAGAGTTTTTATCCTTTATCTTACATAAATCCAAAAACAGAAGTATTTCTAAGCAATTAGCACCTTAAAGTGACTTCTTAGCTGTGGGGATTTCGAGGCGAGGAAAACCACAAATATTAGTAGACAGAAAAAAAAAGAAAAAATCAGCCAAGTACGAGTTGGAATAGCGCAAAGGGTTCCGTACTCTATAATAGAGCAAAACTAGGTAAAATGTGTTTTATTTTGTATGGGATAATAATTAGTAATTATTATTTATTTTGTTTAAATATTATTAATAATTATTAAACACAAATGAGTATTTTGTGAACATTTCAAGTGCCTATCTACTGCCATTATAGATATTGAGCAAAAAATAGCAAAAAAATTACGTTCGTTGTATGGGAACGAAAAAAAAATAAGTATTAAATAAATATTTAATTTATTTTGTTTTTAGTATTTATTGTTAAAGTGACAACAGATATACATATTCTGTGAAAATTTCAGAAATTTAGATACAGCCATTCTTGAGATACAGGCTGGAGACAGACAGACGGACAGACAGACATCGAAGTGTTAGTAATAGGATCCTGTTTTTTACACTTTGGATACGGAACCCTAACAAGTGTATAATTGCACGACCACGAAGAGTTAAGCTTAGGCCAAACCTACGCGAACGCGAACAGGCGTCTGCGAAGCGGAGCGTCAAGTTGTCAAATGTGTGTTTTGTATAATACAAAAAACACATTTGACAACCTGACGCTCCGCTTCGCAGACGCCTGTTCGCGTAGGTTTGGCCTAAGCTTTACTGGTCGACAGTTTTTAAGCATCTTTGGGTGTAATGACGCAATGATCGATAAAAAATATACTTAAATAATTATTGTCATCACGTTGACCTCTTGTAAAAATATTACCACTACCTAGGTGAACATATTGTTTGTAGTGAACGAATTTATTTAATTATCAAGAACAAATATAAATAATGTAAAGGTACTTGGCACAATAGACGTATTCTGTCTACTCTGTACTTGGCTACTAAATGAACCACCGGATTGTGTCTCTTCCTTTTTTGGGTTCTAATGCTAGGACATACTAATTTTACGGACTTTTTACTACAAATAATAATGTTTGACAGATGATGGCTACTCACTTTTCGCTTTCCACGGAAAGCTTAACGAAGAAATGGACGGTCTTGAAGCTGGTGATTGGTCAAGAGACATTATTAAAGCTAAACATGGCAGATGGACATTCACAGATAAAAATGCCAAATTAAAAATAGGAGACAAAATATACTATTGGACTTATGTTATAAAAAATGGACTTGGATACCGAGAAGACGATGGAGAATTTACAGTAACAGGTGAGATATTAGGAGAGTATAATAAGATTGACAATTTTATGTCTGAATCTCTTAAGGATAGATTAAGGTTACACAGTGAGAACAGCTGATGTGACAGCAGTTAAGTAGCTGACTGTGCCTGTGTCTACAAAATACGTTTTTTTTTTACATAACCTTTCACTGCTTGAGTGTCACCTGTAGCCATTATTGCTGTGTCATCTGCAAAGGTCTCAATGGTGCTGTTTTCTATTTTTGGAATATCTGAAGTGTAAAGTAGGTACAGGACCGGGCCTAGGACACTTCCTTGAGGTACTCCAGCTTTTATATGTGTCAGCTCTGAGTATGCTTCATCTTGTCTTACCATAAGCATTCTTCTCACTAGGTAAGACTCTAGGATATCAGCAAACTGTTTTGGGAGGAGTTTCCGAATTTTTTAATTAGTCCCTCATGCCAAACCTTATCAAAAGCCTGCGCAACGTCCAAAAACACTGTTGTGGAGACTTTATTTTCCTCTAGTGCTTTTTATATTACTGCAGTTATTCTGTTAACTTGGTCAGTCGTAGAGTGTTTTTCTCTAAAGCCAAATTGATAGTCTGGAATCAATTTTCTTTCTTCTAGTACAGGTTTTAAACGTTTTTGGAGAAGCTTCTCAAATAGTTTAGATATAATAGGTAATAGAGATAATACGAATACGAATAATAAAAACTATTTATTATTCGTAGGCCTGTGTACTCGCACGAAAGCAGCTCGACTCGCCTCCCTAGGTCACAACTCACACCATGTACGCTGCTAACGTCGTAGTAGACGGTAAAGTCCCAGTGACATCGCCTAGACGAGTTGTATCTGTGGTGAGGAAAGGCGAGTGAAAACAAAAAATATTATAAGTAGTTTTTTTTATGAAATAAGGGGGCAAACGAGCAAACGGGTTACCTGATGGAAAGCAACTTCCGTCGCCAATGGACACTAGAGCTGAAGAGCTGCAGGTGCGTTTCCTGCCTTTTAAGAGGGAATAGGGTAATAGGGGAGGGTAGGGAAGGGGAGGGTAGGGAAGGGAATAGGGTAGGGGATTGGGCCTCCGGTAAACTCACTCACTCGGCGAAACACAGCGCAAGCGCTGTTTCACGCCGGTTTTCTGTGAGAACGTGGTATTTCTCCGATCGAGCCGGCCCATTCGTGCCAAAGCATGGCTCTCCCACGTTATAGTAACTTGCACCCAAGCAACTGACCCACTCGCACATGAAAGTAACTCGTATGATGCGATCACACGGTGCAAGTTGCTGCACACAGCAACTAAATAGGCCAGCTCGCATGTCATCTCGCGCCATTAACCCAGGCATTCGTTATTATTTATTAACAATTGAAGATCCATTGCAAGAAAGTAACAGCAGCAAATAGTGATTTAAAAATAATATTTTTTACTAATTTTGACAGACAGTTTTTAGATAAAGTAGACCACTTACCTCCAATAAACAATAATGGAGGTCAGTGAAGTAGACACACATTACACAGTGACAGTTTTAAATAATAATAATAAGCAATTTCTTATTTCAGGATATGTTGACAAAGCTGGAAATCCAATAGCGCCTATAAATATAGACGTACCATCACAGGCCGCGATAAAATCTGACACATCACCACATTGTCCTACAATTACTTCCTCATACGTAACGAAACCTGCTTCGCTCGATGTCACTACAAATCTGCCGAACATATTGAAACCGATACCACCAGAATTGCTACCAACTGCAGCATCTCCTATAGCTCCACCTATAAATGTGCCACCGAACTGTGTATTAGTATGTCATCCACCTGGCACCGTTATTAATACTGACCCAGGAACGATATTCCCAGATGCTTATAAAGAAATGGATGTAGACGCGATTATCAAAGAGATTTTTGAACCTACCAAACCAAAAATTGAGGAATTTCAGCCGGAGCCTTCTAAGAATGTGCAAATCGATCTGATTGTTCAACACGGTGAACACCCTATCAAAGGACCTCCTCCGAACCCATTAAGATTACCAGGTATCCAATCAACACACCAACAATTATCCAAAGATACAAAGAAAGTGCCTCAACGTAATTTAAGCAAAAATGAACATTTGCCTGTATCAGAACCTTCTAAGAATTATATTTTAGTCAAAGGTCCTCCTCCAAATCCACTAAGAATACCAAGTATCCAATCAACAGACCAAAAATTAGATACAGACGACACAAAGAAAGTGCCGCAACCAAATTTAAGCAATTATGAACCTTTGCACGCACCAGACCCTTCTAAGAATGTGCAAATCGATCTGATTATTCAACGTCCTCTCAAAGGACCTCCTCCTAACCCACTAAGAATACAAAACCTCAGTATTCAATTAACAGACCAACAGTTATTTAAAGACGACACAAAAATAGTGCCTCAACCATATTTAAGCAAAAATGAACCTTCGCCCGTACCAGAGCCTTCTAAGAATGTGCAAATCGATATGATTGTTCAACACCCTGTCAAAGGTCCTCCTCCAAATCCACTAAGAATACCAAGTATCCATTCAACAGACCAACAGTTATTTGAAGACGACACAAAAAAAGTGCCTCAACCAAATTTAAGCAAAAATGAACCTTCAGGTGTTCAAACAAATGCAGCTAATACACAGAAGCCACACACAACGTATATTGAAGAAAACGAGATGAAAAATGTAACCTGTGATCCTTCTATATCAAAAACATCTACTTCTGATATTATCTGCAAAGGCCAGTTGATATTCGATGAAGAATTTAGCACTAATTATAAAGACAATAATAAATGGACACCTGAAATAAAATTTCCGAGCGAGCCAGTAAGTGCTTTGAGTTTATGTTTTCCTTAATAATAATAATGATTACTTTACTACTGTTCCTTACTGTTTCTCATTTGGAGTTATAGCTCTACCGACTATAATTTCTAAGCCTTACTTCTGCAACGTTAATTCCTTTTAACAAGGTATTTAATACACAAAAACATTTTTAATTTTGGTATATTACAGGAAAACGCATTTAACGTGTATCTTGACGAAGGCAACATCCAAATGGACGATGGAAAGTTGCTAATAAAACCTACTACTTTAGAATCAAAATACGGACTGGGATTCTTAACGCATTCTTTGGACTTAAATGCTATGTAAATATGTTTTTTTTTTTTGCTAAATACTCCTCTAATATTGTACCCTAATTTTACACTCTAATTTTATAGTCTATGTACTCGTCTCGTGATTGTCCATCACCGACGTCGCAGAGGGTGCTACTAGCACACACAGTAAATAATCTGACCAAAATTCCACATGTTGCCCAGTGCCCACGTCAAATTAGAATATTAATTAGCAGAAACAGTGTCAAAAGTCGAAAAAAACTTTTTGTTTACTATCTACGTTGCACTGGTGCAGTCTCTAGCCTGAAAACATTGCAGTATTAATATATCCTTCAAAAATTACCTATATATTTTACATTTACGTTGCATGTTACAAAGTTATTAAGTTATATTTTAAAAATAATTCAATTCCAGGTGCACGGGTAAAATTAACACTTCAGAATGCATCCGTAGTGCTTCAGGCCCTCAAATTCTTCCACCAACTATCACAGGGAAGATCACAACAAAGAACAGCTTTAGTTTTAGGTATGGACGTATTGAAATCCGAGCAAAAATGCCTTTGGGCACTTGGCTTGTTCCTGGTAAGTATTGCAAGACTGTCAAACCTTACTTCATTACTAATGTCACAGAATATATGGCTGCTGTTAAGCATTAGTGTTTCATTCCACATAAAATCGGAATTTGAGTTAATAATGCAGTTTTGTTGTTTATAACATAAGGTTTACGACAGTGAAATCCATTTTTTTGAAAACCAACTGTAGCATATTCTAGAGTACAAAAATGGCTAATGCTTATTCCTGTAAGTGAGGTTTTGTATAAAGCATTTATGTACTATGTTTCTAAAATGATTTGCGCTTAAACCGCTGAACGGATTTTGATAAAATTTTGTATGCAGATACTTTTTTTATGACAATTAAAATGACATTAGATACTTTTTTCCCGGAAAATGTACGGTTCCCGCGCAGTCAACAAAAATGAATTTGGCTTATGATATCGATATAGAGTACATGTAGATATTACGTAAGGTTTTGGAGAAGGACATAGGATAATATTTTTTATCATGGAAAATGTTCGGTTTTCACGCAATAAACTTTATTAAATTAATAAAGTTTATTGCGTGAAAACCGAACATTTTCCATTCCATTCCATTTAATCAAATTCGGTTCAGCATTTAAACTGCTGAACCGATTTTGATTAAATTTAGTTAATGTAGAAATAATTAGTTTATCACGTGGAGAGTTGGGCAAAAAGTAATTAATAATTTTAATCAGATTACAAGTTAATCAGATTGATGAAGTAATTGTTGTGCATCTGAAATTACCCGTAAGTTAATTAGTTAATAATATGTATAAAATGTATTGTAATTTTAGTTTGCAATTAGATTTATAATTTAATTAGACTAACGAGTATCTATATATTAATACGTGAGCCAAAAACTTTGTATCCCTTTTGACAAAAAATGGGGAAACGTAGGTGAATGAAATTTTGCACAGTTATAGTTTTTAAGGTGAAGGAGTGCATCGAGCTAATATTATTTTGAAATTATGTTTTTATCATACATTTTTTAACAAATAAAACATTACACACACTACAACACACACACTAGGAAAAATGACAGATTTTTGAGTGACAAGCCTATACATACGAATTATACTCTTTTATTTATGGTTGAAGTCAGTTGACAACAAGGTGACAAATTGAAAATGGATTATATTTTTTTTAGAATCTTAAATATTATAAGACAATGCTTACACGGCCAGTCTGAGATCAGCTGAGTCCCAGAGATAAGAGTTGAAAAAAATATGATAAAGTCATTTTTTTTTTACAAAATGTAGGTTGTAGTAGTCCTAATGTCGTTAAAACTAAGGTCGAATTTCGACCATTGGGCGATCTCTAGTTTCAATAATTATGCCCAATGTCCAGTGCTGGTAATTATAATAAATAAAAACCGGCCAAGTGCGAGTTGGACTCGCCCATGAAGGGTTCCGCAGCAGCAATAAGGTTAATTTCTATGAAATAAAAAGGTTTTTGATTTATTTTTATATTTCAGTTGATTTAATGAAAGGTAAATTAAGGTTTACCATTTATGACGTATAAAAAAACTACCTGCTAGATCTCGTTGAAACCAATTTTCGTTGGTAGTTTTTATAGTAATGAACATCATATATTTTTTTTTAGAATTATCATGCCCCTACTTTAGAAGTAAGAGGGGGGGGGGGCACATTTTACAACATTGGAAGAGTCTCTCTCGCAAACTATTCAGGTTACAAAGAAATTATATTAGAAACCTCAATATGATTTTTGAAGACCTATCCATATATTATACCTCACACGAATAGGTTAGACAAAAAAAATTATCTATAAGGGTTCCGTTTTTTGCCATTTGGCTACGGAAAACTCCCACACCGGTTTCGGTGGCGGTGGCCGGTTTCAATAAAACCAGGCCAGTTACGCAGGAGTAATATCATAGTGCCCAAGTGTGTGCGCAATACATAAGAGCTCTCTGCGGGAAGTGCGGGAAGGGAAGAAGAAGCGGGAACTCTCTGTCTTTTCCCGAGACATAACGTATATCTGCATACCTAATATCATCAAAATCCATTGTAGCGGTATAAGCAGAAATCATTTTATTTAACGCCTGGGAACCGTACATTTCTCCGAGATAAAAAGGATCCTATGGCCTTTTCCGGGTCTCAAAGTATCTCCATACCAAGTTTTATCAAAATTTGTTTAGCGGCTTAGGCGCAAAATAGGAAACTTTATAAAGCGGTAACCGTACATTTTTCTAGGACAATAATTATCTTATATCCTTTCACGAGAGTCAAAGTATGTGCACACCAATTTTCATCAAAATCGGTTTATCATACGGGTACCGTACCTTTTTCCCGGATGTAAAGTACCCTATGTCCTTTCCCGACACATAACGTACCTACATACCAAATATCATTGAAATCCATGTAGCGGTATAAGCAGAAATCATTTTTATTGAATGCCTCGGAACCGTACATTTTTTCGGAATAAAAAGGATCCTATGTCCTTTTCAGGGACTCAAAGTATCTCCATACGACAGTATATATTAAGTCTATGCTCCATACCAAATTTCGGAAAAATCGGTTCAGCGGTGTGGGCGTGAGTCGTGACGAGGTAATTTTATATAATAGGACATTAATGTCATATGTAATAAGCCCTATAGCAATATAGCATTAACCATTTTTATACTTTTTCTCTTAAAAACGAATGTAAAATTTATTTATTTTATCATAATCATAATCTACGCATTTCAAAAAAAAAATGATACCGCACAATTTTTTTGCTTAAAATAAGCAGAAAATAAAGATTATTCCAAAAAAACTCAAAACGCCGATTACTCAAAACTAGTCCGATGTGGGATGACACACCAATGCTTAACAGCATCCAATTTATTATATTAGTTGCTAATGTCTAATATTATAAATGCGAAAGTTTCTGTTAGCTCGTCACGCCCAAATCGCTGAACCGATTTCGCTGTTTGTTATGGAGATAAAGTCCCGGGGAAGGATATAGGATACTTTTTATTCCAGAAGAATGTAGGTCCGGTTACACGTAATATATTTTGGCGCAACGGAATTGCGGGCGTCATCTAGTTAGTTATTACCCGTGGTTACTACAGAAATGTAAATATATGATATTGAATGTACCGTAACTTCTTGGTGGAAATTCATGTTTCACAGTAATAATATACACTTTTCAGTTTTCATGCACTTTTCCCACTTTTATTATCATAATTGTTAATTAATAAAAGTGGAAAAGTGCATGAAAAGTGTATTAAGTATATTATTACTGTGAGAAAATTAAATCTCATAGTTTGTTAAGTATGTCTGTTACCAACAACCAACTAGCAAAAACACAATGTTTTTGTAAATTTTGTAGTCATATTAATAAATAATAAATTTCTTTAAAGCGTTAAGAGGAGTCCACACCGCCGTTTTTCCATACAAACGGTATGGGGATACCGTGTTTCCTCCCTGGCCTGTAGAGTTATGATTTTTTTCCTGAATATCTATGGCCACTATTAGCATGCCCCTATGTTTTCTTTTTTTTCATAATTTTATTATTAAAAAAGATAAGAACGTCCAAAAACCCAAAAAAATGGCAAGATTTTCCTCTGTGTTCAAACACCCAGAAAACAAAACTGGCTAAAATATACAAAATAAATAAACATAGGAACACAGCTCAAGCCTTGCTTTAATTCTTAATGACAAAAGTACTTAAATCGGTTAAGTTTTGGAGAAGGAATCAGCGGACAACGAATCGAAGATTTTCTGTTCATTTATTAGAACTTTTGTCGTGTTGTTTCTTTCGCGCTCTGCGGTGGGAGACTTGAGATTGGTGAGACAGCAATGCATTTTCAAATACCTATTTTCAATTACTCTCGCCCCTGGTGTATCCTCTTAAGTGGTAACAAACAGACACACTTTGCTCATACTTTGGATAAATATTTGTAAACTGAACCTATGGATTTAGTTTCTTGTAATAATTAATGCTTTGCGCTCGACTTGGCGATTCACTACCTACCATTTTTAAAACTTGACCGGTTGCAATTACAAAAGCGGTATAAAATAAATAAAATAATGTTATAAAGTAAAAAAACAGACCGACATCGGTCAACCCGCTTGAATGCTATGACGCAAGGGACAGACGTTCACACACAAACACACATACAGACTGACAGACACATCAAATTATAACACCTCTCTTTTTTGGTCGCAACTCAGAGGTTAAATAACCTGCCCAATATACCATCGAATAATTCGGATTGTTTGTATAGCGCAGTGATTAAACACATTTACATGAACAAATTTGAATCCAAATCAATTTGGTTCGGCCTTCACTTGTGGTTTTGGCGTTATTGGATTAATTAATCCCAGGTATTGGTCAGTGGATGTCGGTAGCCTCGGCATTCGAATGTTATTCCTATTTATAGAAAGGGGTTGAATAATTGTTTGGGGAAATATAGAAATTGTATTTTCATTACACTGTATTATTTTTATACATTTTGTAGATGCAAATTATAAATATTGCTAACTTCATTATTAGTATCGATGAAATATTAACGGAAACTTCATTGAAATAGCTTAGGAATAAAAAGTAATCCTATATCTGGACTCAAATTATATCCACACCACATCAAAATAGATTCCGTGGTTTAAGAGTGAATAACTAATAAGTAACATAAACTCAATTTCGCAAAAATATAATTCGTATGATGCCATGTCCTTAAAAGTTCTACTTTTTCTATTATAATTTCCACAGAACAATAAAAACAGATAATTTTCATATAAAAAACAACAAAGATTGTGTGAAATTGCGCAAAATTCTATTTTGCGCATTTCTTTTGTTTTTGTCAATCTGTAATACATTTTATTTCATATGCAAATATTATTAATAACAAATATTTTTTACATCATTACTAAATTCTAATGATTTCCTTTCCAGAGTTGCAACTCGAGTCTCGTGATAACGTCTATGGATCCGAAAATTATCAGTCTGGTCTGATGAGAGTGGGCTGCGTAAGAGGAAACCTAAACCTGTCTAAATATTTGTACGGAGGACCCATATTGTACCCTTCATATCCACTCAGGTTAGTCGGCCCTTCTTGAATAAATTATATCTGGTTTCTGAGGTATTTTAACAGGAGTTTACCTATATATTATAGTCCTCTAGCGCTTTGGCCGCTCTAACCAATCGGCTAATATGCTTTTGAAAATATTTACAGATCTTGTCAAAATAAAACTTAGAAACCGGACATTAAACACACCAAGACTCGAGTTAAAACCAAACAAGTTGAATTTTTTATATTTGTATTTTGTTCTATTAAAAATCATCCTATCCTTCTTCGGACCCAAAATCAAAGTTTAGAAGTAACAGACAGACAGATATTATAATCTTTAATGAAAAAAAAAACATACTTCACCATAATACTATCAGCTATCAATTTAAAGAAGGCCTGCAGTGTTGGCTTTCTTCCAATAACTTAGGTAATAGACGGTAATAGATATTAAATACTACTGCAAGCAGCATTCAATTTTGATGAAACTAATTTATACTTTAATCTGGACATTTAGCAAGATTTGTTTAATATTAGATACATACGAACCTGCGATTTCAAACTTGCTTCGCTCCTTGTATCGACATAAACTAAAGGAACTCCCTAATCAAAATCAAATTTGTTTTATTTCTGAATAAATAAATTTAAAATACTTTAAAAATATTTTCAAAATGTCTACATGGTGCCTACCACCGGTTCGGGAACTAGCCCGGCGAGAAGAAGCGGCGTAAGAAACTCGCACGGGGCCCACTTTTTACCAAAAAAGTGAGAAAAAATACTCTTTTTAAAATAAAGTTTACAATTAAATAATAGTAGAACAGGGATACAGACAGTAGCGGCGTTAGGGGGGGCGGCACTGGGCAACGGCCCAGGGCGCCGCATAAAAAGGGGCGCTGAAGGCAGACAAAAGGGGTGCCAAATTTTTTCAGCACTATCAGCATCGTGGGCGCCGAAGAAATCTCGTCCAGGGTGCTGGTAGTGCAAAAACGGGCCCTGGGTACAGGAATTAATTATTTGACAACTTAATGCTTTAAAATCGTTCGCTTTATCGCTCGAATCAACCCTAATGGGTCTGTTGATCGATGGCTATTTTGACTGTGGTTAAATGAAATATTAAAGGTATGTTTTAAAGGCGTATCCGAATATTTCGTGCCCATTAATGTTACCAAATATTGTCACAAAATAATCGCTGTCTATTAATAATGACATGTTTTTTTAGATCGAGATATTTAAAGGTGACACAGGGCTTCGATCATTTCAGCAAGACTTTCCATAACTACACCCTAGTTTGGACACCAGGTGAGAATGTTTAAAAAGTTTTTATATTGTGGTCATATAGGAAGTAAGTAGTGGAATGGAATGGGTTTCTTCTTTAGTCTAACACCTTTAGGGTCTAGGCTCTATACAGAGTGTAACAAAACTATCCGCCGTACTCAGAGACATTTAATTATAATTAACCATCAATTTAATGAAGAGTTTGACAGATAATGTATGTGGCTTATGTTAAAATTTGGAATTAATTACATTTAAGTAATAAATGTTCCACTCTGAGTCAGTGACGTATTAACCCTTAATCAATTGCCTAGGGCATCACATCTTAGGGGGGCACCAGAGGAAGCCCAAAAAATCCGTCCTTAGGGCAGCACTCTTTTACGTCACCAAAAACCACACCAAAATAGTTTCTAGGAAAAAAACTAAGTTTTTTAGGCGGTACAGGTTTAGACCGATTTAGTTGACGTACGGAGAGGGGGCCCACCTAAGGACATGGATTGCTTAGGGCATCAAGTAGTCTTAATCCGTCACTGCTCTGAGTGCGGCAGTAAGTTATAATACTTGAAGGTATGCATGTGTCCCATGCACATAATATGTTAGAGTTTACTGTGAAAATAGCAGCTCTGAAACTAGACACTGCTGAAATTAATAATAATATACTTAAATTAATACCAACTTCATCTTATTACTACCTACTTATCGAGGTAGTTTTTTTTTTCTTTTTAAATTTACAATAAAATAATAACTAATAATCTTAGATTAATTGGTCTCCGTGCGCTACGAAGCACCAATCATTAATCTAAGCTAATAATATTACCTATTATTATAGACAAAATCTCAATGTACGTGGACGGCGAGAATTACGGGGAGGTCCAACCGGATGGTAGTTTCTACGAGGACGCCAGCAAATTCAACGTCACATTACCTACAAAATGGCGGGAAGGAACCAAAATGGCGCCATTTGATGAAATGGTAATTATTATCTTAGGATAAAACTAGGATATAATAATATGAAGTAATGCTGTTAAGACTTGGGTACTGAATTGAGATACAGTCTGAGATCGAAGTGCAAATAGGTCACTCTTATATTCTTACATTTACAATTCCAGAGCTAAGGTAAAAAACGGTTATGATGGTGCTTTAAAAACTCACACTACAGAAAATCCGTAGCATTCCTAGCTGGAATTTTCAAAGGTGTCCAAAACACTTAGGTTGCACCATTACCAACACCAACAC
Organism: Aricia agestis; assembly: GCF_905147365.1. Taxonomy (NCBI): domain Eukaryota; kingdom Metazoa; phylum Arthropoda; class Insecta; order Lepidoptera; family Lycaenidae; genus Aricia; species Aricia agestis. The sequence goes on along the minus strand of NC_056428.1, from coordinate 14,651,987 downwards.
GAGACATGAATGGAAGAGGAGCGTGTCACTAAAAAGGCATAATATTCCTTGTATGTCCGATCGGGAGTATTCGGGAGACGACCATCGGCCATCCACGGTACGGTTGTGGAGTCTGATCTGCGCGATCTTCAAGTCACAGAGTGCCAAGAAACTGCGCGATCGCGACAAGTGGCGCAAACTCGTGTCGCATGCCAAGATCCACTTTGGGTTGCTGAGCCATTGTAGTTTAGTTGGTTGGTTGCCCAATAAGGATGGCTGGCAATAATGGGATAGTTTTTTCTAAGTATAACTTTGTTCTAGTTCTACATCTCCCTCGGCCTGAGCGTCGGTGGTCACCGCGAGTACCCTGAGTCCGTCAGCAAGCCCTGGAGTAACGCCTCTTCTAGAGCCATGTTCGACTTCTGGATCACCAATCCCCTGTGGCTAAACACCTGGTACCAGGAGACCAGCAGCCTGCAGGTGGACTACGTTAGAGTATACGCTTTATAGAATAATAAATGGAACCAGTATAATAAACTTTGGATATTTTTATTTTCTACTAACGCCCGCAACTCCGTTGCACCGAAATTCGTTTATCGCGCGGGAACCGTGCATTTTTCCCATATCCTTTCCCAAGCCTCAAAGTATCTGCAAACCCACCAAAATCGGTTCTGCGGTAAACCGCGTGAAAAGGTGACAGACTGACAGACAGACAGACTCACTCTTGCATTTATAATTTTTGTAAGGATGTAAATTTCTCTCAAAATTCTCATAAAGTTTATTTTAATTGGTTAGAATAACACTTCTAGAATTGTCATTTATAATGGCTACCACTGGTTCGGGAACTAACCAGGCGAGGATGAACCGACTTTTATTCCCGCCCAGAAAATATGAAGTGTTAAAATGTCAAGATAAGAATGGGAATTCCAGTTTTACAATTAGTTGTTTTTCACCTCATATTACGACTGACAAACATCTAGAGTCATGATCCCAGATGATAAAAAAAGTAATAAAGTTTCGATAATTTGTTATCTATTACTAGCTGTTGCCCGCGACTTCGTCCGCGTTGGCATAATAGATCACATCCCAAGTATTATTTATTGTACAAAAATATTCAATATTATATACAGAATTGACTTTCCTACGATTTTATTATATATAGACTACTATAAAGATGTTCCGCGCGGCTTCGTTTGCGTAATTTAGGAATTTCACGCAACCGTACATTTTGCAGCAAAAAATAGCATATATGTCCCTTCACGTGGTCTATTCTTCATGTTTGCCAAATAACATAAAAATTGCTCCAGTAGTTCATAATATAATAAGCAATTCCATAATATAATTTCCCCCGTTTTTTCCACATTTTCATCTCTTTCTTCGCTCCTATTAGTCTTAGCGTGATAAAATATAGCCTATAGCCTACCCCGATGAATGGGCTATCTAACATTCAAAGAATTTTTCATATCGGTTGAGCAGTTACTGAGATTAGCGCGTTCAAATAGACCCTTTCATATAATTTCCCCCGTTTTTTCCACATTTTCCTCTATTCCTTCGCTCCTATTAGTCTTAGCGTGATAAAATATAGCTTATAACCTTCCTCGATCAATGGGATATCTAACGCTGAAAGAATTTTTCAAATCGGATCAGTAGTTCCTGAGAGTAGCGCGTTCAAATAAGCCCTTTCAAATAATTTACCCCGTTTTCCACATTTTCCTCTATTTCTTCGCTCCTATTATACTTAGCGTGATAAAAATATAGCCTATAGCCTTCCTCGATAAATGGGCTATCCAACAGTAAAATATATTTTTTAATCGGACCAGTAGTTCCTGAGATTAGCGCGTTCAAACAAACAAAGAAACTCTTCCGTTTTATTATATGTATTAGTATAGAAGATAGTTAATACCGCATGATATTATTATATTTTGAAGCAATTATTGTTTTATATTGTTTCCATCTGGGGTTTCCACTGACAAAATAACTGCTAAATAAGAAACTTACCTTGAATAGGTACAATAAGATTGTAATAAAATATATACTTACCCTTACTTCATATTAGTTTTCCCGGAATAGAATAACTTAGATATTAATTTAAGTTTACTGGGTACTGGCAATATAGATAATATTCGTTTCTATCTTCTATCTATACTTACTTATAAAAAAATGAATTTTCAATGTTTTTTGTCTCGCCAAAACTCGAGAATGGCTAAACCGATTTGGCTAATTTTAGATTTGAAATATCCGTGAAAGTCCAGGGAAGGTTTACATTCGGAGATAAGTGACTCGAAGTTCACCCTACAAAAAATACACAAAATTATTACATAAGCAGGTTTTCCCCACATGACGTTAATCTAAAAATAAAGAACTCACTAAGACTTACTACAGACTTATCAACAGGCGTTTGACCTTACAACAACAACTAAAGCTGGATACTTTAGTAATAATATGCATATCGGTAGAATGAGACGTATAGTAATAACAGCGTTGTGTCTGACACAGACTCTGTGCAAAATTCTTCCACCGCCCGTTAATATAAGGGCTCTCAAACCTAAAGGTTTTATAGTTTCTATACCTGGTATGTATACAGTTTTATAAGTATGTGGGTGTGTATGTGAAAAGCTCACGATTTTGTTTCTCAAAATTGCACCCACAATTTGACTTGCCTTGGGTAATCCATTTATATCTTTGTATTTGTTTGCTGTCTATTACCTCCTTGGAAGCATTGATTCAGATGAAATGCACGGTACCTACAAACGAACTTCTACGCAAGCTAAGTTTATGCTCGTTAGGTTATAATAAGTCACATTTAATTAGCAGTTTTTATTTTAAGTTGGAAGCCTTAAAATCGCAATTTAAAACACTTTAAGAAAAAAAATTGCCACTAATAAATTGCCATTGTAAGGTCAATAATTCTAAGTGAAGATTAACAAGTGTGTGATGCATTATGATACATTAAAATATCGACGTCTTTTAAAATTTTTATTGATTTTCAATATTTTGTCTTAGTTATAAATTCATCAAAGTAGACCAATCAAAACTTTCAGACGATCCAGGTATAACGAAATATGAATTCGAATGCAAAGTCAACGACAAAATTAGTTTTACAAAACCTGGCAACATCAGAGAACAGTTAACCAAACACGAAGACGGAAGATGGTCGTACCGAAATGGTGATGTAGAATTGAAGCTTGGAGATATTCTCTACTACAGATACAAGTACGTCAAATATAAGGAAGGAGTACATAGTAACACGAAGGAGTTTCTTGTACAAGGTAGTGAAAATTCATACATAAAAAGTTAAGGCTAAACAGCAGTAGGCATATTTCTTACTGCCGCACTCAGAGACGATAACTTTATTAGATTACTTTACAATTACTTTTTTAGTTTACGTAACTGTTATTGAAAACTCTTCATTAAAGGATCATTGAATAACTCTGAGTGCGAACGTTCGTGTTAATTTCAATGGTTTAGCTCCGAATCAGATTCATGAAAAGTTTATGGAAACAACTTAAGTCAATTTGTATTCCTAGAGTGGTGATAATTTTGTTTAAGATATCATAACACAAATTGTTCCAATATAATAAATTGGAACAATGGAACGGTTACTAATATTATAAAGGCGAAAGTTTGTTTGTATGTATGGATGTATGGATGTGTGGATGTATGGATGTTTATTACTCTTTCACGCAAAAACTACAGAACGGATTTTAATGAAACTTAACAATAATATAGCTTATACATCAGAATAACACATAGGCTACAATTTTAACCGACCTTCAAAATGGGGGCGGTGTTATGTTCGTTTTCTTATGTTCAACGATTACTCCGCCGTTTGTTAACCGATTTTCAAAATTTTTCTTTTGGTATATAGGGTATCATCCCAATTTGGTATTATATTCACAAAAGTGGTGATCTGATGAGGGATGCATAAGTAATCGAGGAAACTCCTCAAAATTTATATGGAAACATGTGGTGACTTCGCTTTCGTGAGAAGTATTCTAAGCATATGCTACCAACAAGTAAGATTTTGCACCGAAGTACACCTGGTATACCGAGGTTCGGAAGGTGCTGAGAGAACTCCTGATTGTTTATAGTTACAAGTTTGGGAGTTCCGGCGTTGTTTTAAGAACGGAAAGCATATGCAAATTATATATAAATAATTAGTATATATATAAACTATGCAAATTACATTCATCATCATCATCATCACTACCATATTATACCATACATCGTCCCATGGTTATGACTTATGAGCTTATAATGACCCTGTTATTGGTACTTTTCATAGTCTTTTAGATCGAGACTCGAGTTTGTCAAGCTGTAACTGAAAAAAATCTATACTTAATATTATAAACCTGAAGAGTATGTTTGCTTGAACGCGCTAATCTCAGGAACTACTGGTCCGATTTAAAAGCTTATTTCAGTGTTAGATAGCTAATTTATCGAGTAAGACTATAGGCTTAGATATATTATTATCACGCTAAGACTAATACGATAGAAGAAACTCAGGAAAATGTGGGAAAAACGGGGGAAATATTAGAAATTACGAACTACTGGAGCAATTTTATGGCAATATTTGGCACAGATATAGAGTAAATAAGAGTTATTTTTTATCGGAAAATGTACGGTTTCCGTAAGATCCCTAATTTACGCGGGCGAAGCCGCGCGGGACATCTAGTATTTTATATTGCAGACCTAATAGATATACAATATTTGGAACATACCCCGAGGGTTGGTGACTGCGTCAAGTCTTTAACAGTTCTTCGTGAGACAGAAGCGTGTAGTGGTGACATTATATTTGAAGATAACTTCGATACGCTCAGAGAAGGTGTGTGGAGATTCGAGCAATATATACCTAGTGAACCTGTAAGTATTTAAAAATTTGAAATTGGACAATCACTTCTGAAAAATAACTTTATGGTCAGTTTACAATTTTACATCAGCCATTCTTAAAGTGTCCTAAGGCTCTGCAAAGGACTTGTAGGGGCTTCAGGAGCGATGCTTAAATTGTCTTAACTTTTTTTTCAGGATTATCCTTTTGTTTCCTACCAGCACCACAATAACGCTCACGTAATCTTTGTGGAAGACGGATATCTCAAGATAGAGCCAAAGCTGTTACAAAACATATCACCGTACTCTGGCACATCGATATTGAGCGGAACATTGGACCTTACTAACGGGTAATTACTAAAAATTCGCTGTTTATATATATATTGTTATTTCTCCTTTATAGATTTAGATTTCAGTGCCGCTGATAGTTTTTATTGAAACCCAAGCAGACATGCAGAAGCTATTTATATTGTACCACCAAATACATTGGTTCATATGCAGATGGCGAACATACGTTATTTGGTCAAGTTATGTCAACTCAATATTTTATTCGAAAAATCACGCAAGTCCATCCTATAATTCAATCTCTCTGTCAATAATACATGTACGTCCGCAAAACACAGGACTCATCTATGTTTCTCTAGTTTTTATAGCGCGGTGGAGCCTCACTTAAAAATCGGGCAAATGGCCCATCACGCATTCCCACCACTGCAACTCCTGTGTCGCCAGGATCAACGCTCTTTCTTCTTTTTTCCTTTACTTTTAGAGCCTCACTTCTTTTTTCCTTTATTTTCTCTCTTAAAATCTAAATTTTCGGTTTTAGCTGTACATCAACACCTGGCAATTGCGAGAAGAGAGCTTCCCGAGCGAACATTCTTCCACCCATAGTCAGTGGACGTATTACTGCTACGTCTCTGGCGTTTACGTACGGGACTGTGGAAATTCGGGCAAAACTACCTCATGGAGATTGGCTGTATCCAGGTCTTTTGATCATACTTGTTTGCTAGATATAGAGAAATTCGCCCTCTAACCTATAGCTGTGTTTCTGTCGCAGTCATCTGATTGAATGTGCTATATAATTGAATGAATAGCGAATTCATTGACTAAAACCATTTAATTTTATGACTAAAGGCCAACTTGTCACATCGTTTACCTTGTCTTTGAGCTGACCCAAGAGTTATGCCTTGTTTTGCAAGCAATAATGTTCATTTTCAGACATTCTTCTACAGTCGATATACGATTGGCCTGGGACATTTAACAAGCACTCCGGAGTTGTGAGGATAGCCGGAGCTCGGGGTAACTTGGACCTGAAGGAAGGAGATACTGAATATGGAAATAAGGTGTTATTGGATAATCTCTAACATATTATATACACAGTAGATCATTAAGATATTGCTCGCAACTTCATTGCGCCAGAATGAGTTTCAAACAGTAAATTTTTTGGCGATTTAAGATTGTAGGGATAAAAAAAGTACACAAACAAAGACAGACCTAGTTGGATTTGTTTGTCTAAAGCAGCGAATGTTGCTACTTTGAAACACTGTATGAAAGGCCAACTGTATTTTAACATGTTACTGTTTAGGCTCCAGCAAATTTTTTTCCCTTTTCCAACATGTTAGAAATTAGCTTGACAGACAGAAATTCACTTGAAAGATGAAACATTATAGAAGGTGCTATAAGTGATAATACTTTAGGGTGTCTAATTTTTTTTTCATACAGATGTGAACAAAAGTTACTCTATCAGTGTCGAACTCTATTTATGGGACATCACAACACACTCTAAAGTATTTTCACTTAATTTCTGTTTATCTATATAACGTACAGTTTAATTTGTAGGTACTGTACGGGGGAGTCATATTGAATGCGGGCTGTCGAAATGATCTGCTGAACCAGACGGTCGGCACGGAACCATGGGGGAGCGACTTTCATGTTTACTCACTTCGCTGGGCACCAGGTTAGTGGAGTTATATAATAATTTTCTCGCCTGTTTATTATAATAATCTATACAATTTTGTACAAAAAGAAAAGTTTGGCCAGTTCTTTTCTCCCAAAAGATCTCCAAAAGTAACGTGCCTAAACAAAACTAAATTAGCTATCAATAATAGTTATTGTCATGTATATTATTATATAAAGCTTAACTTCTAAAAAGTCAGATAGTTTAGCCTTGAATAATGTGCTAATAATAATTAGCTACATAGCTGTTAACTAAGTATAATAACGTTATAAATTTATTTTCAGAATCTATCACGCTTTCAGTAGACGGAAGAGAATGGGCAAAATATGAACCTGGCGCCGATGGTTTGAAGTCGCTGTACACTAAACAATGTCAACTGAAGGCCTCGCTGAGTAAAACTTCCAAGATCGCACCTTTTAACGAATATGTAAACATTATAATATTTTTCCTATGTCTATGTCTACGGACCTTGTCATGACATCGTTAATATATTGCTTGGTGGGATGCCGGTCAGCAGACTTCTGAGTCAATTTATACTGAAACGACACGAAGGTGTAAGATTAAAAAAAAATTATCTTCAAGTCACTCGCATCTCGTCTCGTTTCGTTTCGATGTGGCATTATAATATCAAAGCCACCTACAACTTTTTAAACCTTGTTTGAAAGGTGGATGGATCTTGGCTAAGCCCCGTTTTCTCCAACTTTGTTTCAGTTCAGTCTAACTCTGGGCGTGTCTGCTGGCGGTCTACTGGAGTTTCCTGACGACGTGGTGTCGGGAGTGGAGCCCAAACCCTGGAGGAACAGCCAGAGCAAGAGCCTGTACAATTTCTACCAGGAACTGATCCAATGGTGGGCGACCTGGACTCAGCCAGCTCTTACGGTGGACTACGTTAGAGTGTACGCCCTCTGAACCTGAAGTTCCCTTTGCTTGAAATGCTTCTTTGCTGAAAATGCTTCCTTCTTACTTCTAGAAGCCTTCAGGGTCGAAGTGATCATCAAAACGAGGACAGTATTTGGAATAACAATAAATAGTACGAGTAATTAGACATATGTAACTTTTACTGTACACTTATAAAATATAAATATTGTTTAAGCGTGTATTACTTAATCCTGAAAAGAATTCTAACTGGGCACTTCAAGTTATATAAAATCTTAAACGTTGCTTATTATTATATAATTTAGTATTTATACCTAATTATGCAACGTTATATAATAAATTATGTAACGTTGCATAGTATTATACAGGGTGTAACAAAAATAAGTGATAATACTTTAGGGTGTTTACGTGTTCCTTGTAGAGAGTTCACTGTGAAAGTAGCAGCACTGAAAGACCAAAATTTTTTTTCACTTTTGTATGGGGAAACTCGTGACGCTCGGGCCCTTGCCTAGATACAAAAGTGAAAAAAAAATCGTCTTTCAGCGCTGCTACTTTCACAGTGAACACTCTACAAGAAACACGTACACACCCTAAAGTATTATCACTTATTTTTGTTACACACTGTGTAATTTAACAAGTATGATAATATTGTTAATACATATTATAACGACTTGCACTTTTGTGAGAATACTGAGTACTTACGTTCTCCTTGACTCCTTGGTATTATAATGTGAATAAGTCATAACAGGTTCCAAGCGTGCCTTTGGAAGAAAATATTGCTTTACGACATAACAAATTACCAAATTATAAAATGAATATTAAATTGAATTGTTTAGAATAAATCTTTTATTCTTCATTTTTTCCTCTTCTACACCGTCGTCCTTATCATCCACGTTTGTTTTATACAAACAAAAAGTCAGTTGCAGAATGGCTGTCGAAAACATGAGACGTGTTTTCCTGTTATTGATGTGTTTTGTGCAAATATTCGCCCAATTTCAGCCCATTGTTATAATACAGCCTTTGAAACCCGTGGGAATAAGAATATCTGTTCATGGTATGTAGTCTTACTCAAACTCAAACTTTTCATTCAGCTGATATTTTTTTAGAAATGTTATCTGAACGTCGCGTTGTTACTACTGGTGCCTAGTGTTGGTAAAAATAGAATTAGCAATAATAATTAATTAGCAATTATCCTGCCCAGATAGGCTAAAACCTGCCCATACTTGCTATAAAAAATACTATTATTATCGTGCGATTAAAATACGATATTTATCGTGCGCAGCAATAGTTTGCGATCATGAAAAAAAAATTACGTCCACCTTGCTATTTTTATTAACCCCAGGCCACAACTTGAACCTTTATGCTGGCCTCATACACACGCTTTCCGTATTCGATTTCCGAATTCGTTTTCCGTATTCTGAATGCACGCACGTTCGTTATTTTCCGAACGGAACAAATTCCACATGTACGTTTCAAGTGGAAGCGGTGCGTTCGCGCGTGAAAAAAGACGGTTTGCGCTAGTCTCATTGAATTCGAAATCGTAATTCCACATTAGGAAATCGAATACAGAAAACCCGTTTCCTGTATTCGATTGTACGTGGCCAGCCTTAATCGTCCGCCTACTTTCAGAACTGGACCCGTATATAAAAGAGTTTTCTGTGACGATGAATATTAAAAATCCAATCGTTTCGTCAAACGCACATAAGAACCCAGAGAAGTACTATTTTGCGAGACTTGCCAACGACTCTCAGGGAAGATGGACATATGAAGCAAGTGACTTGGCGCTGCAGCGTGGTAACATCCTAGAATACACTTTTAATTACATCTATAGAAGTGAGCACATCAGTTCGGATTATATCCATAAGCTTATCGTAGAAGGTAAGCCAAAATTTTACAGGGTGTAAGTTGTAACAAACCTAAAGCATATTTTCAGTACAATCAGACAAATTGATTCCTAGGCAGATTCCTATAAGATACCTATAGTTTGGTTTTTTAACAATTTTATGATGTAACATTGAATTGACATAATAATTATGATCCGACCAAAATATGACCTTGGGTCTGTCAACTGCCTAGGAATCAATTTCCTCGATGGTACAATTTTGAAGTCAGTGTTATCTTTTAAAAGACTTTCCTGTATCATGTACCTATTTTATAATGAAACTTCTGTACTTTGAGTAAATAAATGACTTATTTATTATTATTATTTGTATTTTGTAGATCTCGTCGACCCGGGTACAGAAGCCCAGCTTCCAGCGTGCAGGTACACCCCTACAGTAGTCCGCGGCTCCAAGGTCTGTGGAGGTCAAATCATCTTCGAAGACAACTTCGACAGCCTACGAGAGGATCTATGGAAGCTGGAACAGTACATCTCGGATGATGTAAGATATTATGTTCATGAAATTTTATACATGCATCATCTCCTCGTAGAAATAAGAAGAGGGTCTGGTATTAACCATAAACTTTTGAAAATTCCATAAATATTGGAAGGATCCAGAGATCCTTACTCTAAGCGTATTTTCAGGACTTTGCATTTGTGTCGTACCAACACCCACCAAATGCCCCCACCATATCAGTGGCAGGCGGACAACTCAAGATCGAGCCGAAGCTGCAACAGACTCTACCCTCGTTCAACAGCACATCCATCACGTCAGGGACTCTGGACCTTACTGATGGGTAAGTTGACCTGAAATTGTTAGGCAGAAGTAGTTCTCTGCTGCAGTTTTCACCTCAGGCGGGTCCAGCGACCCAGCGCCAAGCGGAAAAGAAGGCACGGACGGGTTTTAGTGGGTAGAGCTGCGGTCAATTTACCACCTTGTCAACCGCAGAGGGGCGAGAGCCTCACATATCCGCGGCTGGATTTCCCCGTCCCCCGCAGAATGTGTAGGATAATTTCCCATAAAAAAGGCAGATGTAGTTCTGTCTTGTACTTCTAGATTATAGAATTTATTACAATTGGAAAAAAATATAGCATACAAGAGACTGAAGACATGTTGTAACATTTATTTATTTATTTATTTAACCCTCAGTTTACCCGGTGGATTTTTAGTACGTAATTTACCTCCTGTGGACCCAGGGACACACTCATATTGAAATATCTCTAAAACTACAATTAAACGCTTTTACAGTCTTGTAATCAGCTTTATTGTCAAAACAAGTCTTTACAATAGAATTATTACACATAATTAAAAGTCAAGTACAAGTGTCAAGAATTTAACCTCCCATTATATTATTTTAGCCTTTATCGACTTTAATAAAGCTTTTGACAGCATATATCATAAAAACATCTTTTCAGCTCTTAACAAACAGGGTATTGAACCTATTTACGTAGACTTGCTCAAAACAATTTACCGAAAAAGTACAGCCGCCATTAAATTACAATCTGCAGGCCCAAGATTTTCTATCGAGAGGGGTGTTAAACAGGGTGACCCAATTTCTCCACGCCTTTTTACGAGCGCCTTAGAGGAGGTTTTTCAGAAAGTCTCGATTGGCTGGGGAGACAAAGGTGTTGTTATCGGCAAGAAAAGGTTAACAAACCTTCGCTTCGCCGATGACATAGTTCTGTTTGCCACTTCAGCTCAAACCCTACAGTCAATGCTAGACGACCATGGCGAGCCTCGAGGCGGGACTTCAAATGAATCGAACAAAGACCAAGCTCATGTCAAATAGCACGAAACGTAGAGTCGAAGTGGATGGGGAGGAGATACACTATGTCGACGAGTACGTTTATCTAGGCCAACTAATATCTTTTTATAACAGGCAAGACAACGAAATAGACCAACGTGTTGAGAAGGCATGGAGAAGCTTTTGGTCTTGAAATGCCTAAAACGTAAACTCGTGGACATGTGTATCTTGCCTATTCTGACCTACGGTGCCCAGTCCTAGTCTTTGACAGCTTCACAGAAGTCCCGACTCGGAGTTTGCCAACGAGCTATGGAACGCAGCATTCTAGGTATAAAAAGGATTGACCGCGTCCGGAATACCACCCTGCGTTCCCAAACGAAGCTCGTTGACGTAGGCAGAAAGGCAGCTAGCCTTAAGTGGAGCTGGGCAGGGCACGTCCCCCGTATGCACCCGGACAGGTGGGCGCGTCTAGTTTCGGAGTGGCTACCGACTGGTCGGCGTAACAGAGGCCGACCCAAGAAAAGGTGGCGCGACGAACTAGATGCGTTTTTAACGTTGTTCGTGGCGGCCGAAAAGGAAGATCTTCCGACCGAGCGAGATAGCATGCTCGGTCAGGCCGAAGCCCACTGACGTCATTTCAGACGTTGTATATATCTTGCCGTTCTCCGAAACTTCGATAGCGCGATGCAGGATTGTTAGGCGAATTGTGGGTACCGCTACACGTTTGATAAAGAGTGGCCAACAACTTCACAGGATTGTGAACTTTGGAAAGAGAGAGGGGAGGCCTTTGCCCAGCAGTGGGACACTGTAGGCTGATAATAATAATAATAATAAGGGAGCGAAGCCGATACCTCCCCGTTGGTGTTCCCGGGCAACACTTGGGTGCGCCACCTCGCCTTCTGCGGGGTGAGGTACTCACGTGGCTGATCGTCGGTTCTTTCTTTTTAAAAGCTTTTATTTAACTTGCTCTGTATGTATGTAAGTATGTATGTTCGTCAAACAAAATCACAGAACTTTTCATATAAAATAACAAGTGTCAACTTTTGACTTGAAAATCACAACCTTCTTGTAACTTTACTAAATATTTAACATATTATAAACTTAAAAAAATATATTTAAAAAAACGCAAAATAACATGAATTAAATGTTTATATCTTAACAAAAAAAAAACGTGCAGGGGTCAATGATTGGTCTTTTCGACGCAGCTCGAACATATATTTTTGGTGCAGCTTATAGGCAGACTGGCTTTGAACAGCTGTGACACGGGTGTTCAGTCCTCCCACAAAGACGCCAAGGGCAAAGATGACAAACTTTCCTCTCGTTTTTGGTCATCTTTTGTGGCTTCAGAAGGCAAAAGAACTTGGATTATTTCCGATATGATGGCGAATATTACATCCTTCGTCAGAATCACTTTTATCGATATTTTGTAGCCAATTAGCAACAACTGACTTTGCATTATCGTCCAAGACATTAATTATATTGTTAGAAGCCATTTTGTACACTAAAAAGAAAAGAAAGTCATATAAAAAAATACTGCTAAAAACAAAAACAGTTACATACTTACCCCGCTGTGGTCGCTGTGGTGTGTGTGTGGTGGTTTGTACTAGCTCCAAGTGTGGACACACTTGAAGCTAGTACAAACCGATCCAAGCCGCGTGCCGACACGTTTGCTCGCCACCGCGTTTGGCGCGAAAAATAATGAAGGTACTGAGCCGCGCGACACCAACGGAATAAACCGAAAAAAGTTACACGCTCAAAATAGTGGCCAGTGTGTCCCACGGACCAAGGAGGTAAATTGAGGGTTCAATTAAGGACACCAAACAGTACATGCATTAAAACCTAGTTAAACACAATAATAGTAATTTGTACCGATGCTTGTACCTTAACAGGCGACACACCATTTTTTTAACTTATTGCAGTCTAGTAAACTAGCTAAAAGCCGAGCTTTGTGACGGCTCGTGTCGTCACACCTTGACTGACCTATGATATCACATCTACATAATATAAAAATCATTGACTGACTGAAGATAACACATCTAGGCGTAATAGTTTTGCCGTAAAGTATATATCACAAAATATACAGATTGTGTGAGATATACAGTATTCTAAGTCTCGCTTCGCTTTGGTACTACTAATATATATTCTGTGCTTCGCTCGCCCTGATTAAAGAAATACGTCACCTGATCAATATCTTGCAGCCCAGCCGTGGCCGTGGCCGTTGCCAGATCCAGTGCAATACGAGACTGAATAGAACCCAACAAAGTTGTTCAACTCGTTCCTAGAACGAATTTATCTGCATTTTATCGGTTCAGTGCTTGAAGCAAGATTGTGTAGAAAGTAACGTACACCCACCTTATATTATCGCATTTCGACTCCTTGATGACTTTAAGTTTTTTAAGAATTATTTCTGAAGTTTATGATCTTTCAGCTGCACCGCGTCATACTCCAAGTGTATAAGGGAAGCTTCCGACATCGAAATCTTGCCACCAGTAGCCAGTGGTCGGATGACAGCAAAACTGGCATTCACGTACGGCGTTGTTGAAATAAGGGCCAAGCTGCCGCAGGGGGATTGGCTATACCCAGGTACTGATCGCAAACTAAAACTATCTCGACAGCGGCCGCCCTAGGGGGTGACAAGAAGCAGAGTAATTGATATAGGTTGTATTTTTTCTTAATTTTTATAAAGAAGAACGAAGTTCCTTATCATGCGTTGCGAGGGGGGGCTAGACAGAAAAAGTTAGGACCAAAAGTTGTAACGACACTTTTTACTATAGTTGTAAGCGTACATCGTGCGCGTGTTTCTCCGTCTGTCTCTCTCTCTCTCTCTCTCTCTCTGTCATAACAAGCAACCTCGTTCCATCCGGGTGTCCCTTGTCACCTCTCAAGTTTTCTTTCAGACCTTCTCCTGCAATCGGTATACGAGAAGTACGGAGTATTGAACTACGCGTCAGGTGTGGTGAGGGTCGCCGGTGCGGTCGGCAACATGGAGCTGATGAGAGGAATAAGAAGAATGGGCAATACTGTAAGGATCTAATAGAATCTCAAACGCCAACTGCGGTGGCATAACAACCGGTTGGAAGATGTTAAAATAAACTTTATTTGTAGATACACAACTTTGGGGCTAACCATTAAATAGTCATCTTCTCATTAAAAAAAATTACAACCGGATAGGTCGTAAAATTTTTAAATTCGTGGTGAGGTTTAAGGCCGGTCGCACATTATAAGAAAAATCAAAAATCAGAAATATTCGGACACCCGCCGGACCACCACACACACACCACACAGCACACCTATAAAAAATTTCAGAGTTTAGTACAAAATGTATAGAAAGAGCGATATCCGAATTTCTGATAAGAAAAATTTCTGCCATCCGATCGATGGCATCTGAAACATGATGTTTCAGATAAACATCCGAATCGGACGCAAGACGCAAGAATTCTGATAGTATGCGGGGTCATCCATACTAATATTATAAATGCGAAAGTATCTCTGTCTGTCTGTCTGTCTCGCTTTCACGCCAAAACTACTGAACCGATTGCAATGAAATTTTGTACACAGTTATTCTAGAGTCTGAGAAAGGACATAGGCTACATTTTGATGTGGGAAAATATCTTATTTCCATGAAAATATCGATGAAAATGAATTCGCATTACGCGTCGCCAGCGCTCATCCCGGGGGTCCTGGGTTCGAGTCCCGCAGGCGGAACAAAAAGTTTTAAATGTTCCTGGGTCTTGGATGTATATTAAAATAAAATTTCAAAAATCTTAAATATATTTTATGTATAATATTATAAAAAATCCAGGAATATATCGATGCAATGTACATTTTAGTTCTAATACGATTCAACAGATGGCGTTTTATTTTTTACTTCATTGTAACATAGAACTAATCATACTTATTAGTTATTATGTTTTTGTTTATAGTTTTTAATACGTTAGAATATTATGTTTAATAATATTATCACTTGGTATAATAATAATCAATCTATCTTATCTTATAGAACTCCTACTGCATTTCTAACATATGTGACAAGTTGACGACAGAAGGCGCTCTAAAATAAAGGAGTTCAAGTGTACCGTATTGGCCTATATTCCATCCAGAAAATATATCAATGCAATCAACATTTTAATTCTAATATATGAAAACAGATGGCGTTTTATTTTTTACTTAAATATATTTTATGTATAATATTATAAAAAATCCAGAAATATATCGATGCAATGAACATTTTAGTTCTAATGCGATTCAACAGATGGCGTTTTATTTTTTACTTCATTGTAACATAGAACTAATCATACTTATTAGTTACTAGCTGTTGCCCGCGACTTCGTCCGCGTGGACTTCAGTTTATAAAGCGCGATGTCAACAAAATTGGTGTCAAAAGCTTTTATAAAAAAACCCTGGTACCCCTTAAATCAATACAGCTGTCCAGTGTGCACACAATAAGTATTTCATTTTTTATATTAAACTTTATATTTTATGCCAAATTTTAAAGCTTATTTAGGCCCCAATTACACAACTTTACCCATAAACTATTTATCATTGATAGGTTTAAGGTTACGTCACTGCACAGATAAAGTACTGAGTTATTTAATACCGTAGAATAGATATAACAATCGAAAAAAATTACGAAACTTAAATGTAAGATGATACCACCTCTTATAGAAAGACTTTTGAGCAAGCGTCAGCGCGATGTAGAAGACGCACGGCGCCATCTATTGTGAATTTTTGGAACTAACTTAATTTGAACAAATTTACGCATTTTCACCCCCTGACAACCCTTTTTTCCAGTAAAAAAGTAGCCTATGTCCTTTCTCAGGCTTTAGACTATCTGTAAACAAAATTTCATTACAATCGGTTCGGTAGTTTTGGCGTTTGGCGTGAAAGCGAGACTGACAGACAGACAGACAGACAGAGATACTTTCGCATTTTTAATATTAGTATAGATTATGTGCACACTGCACAGCTGTTTTTGGGTATTTTGATTAATTAAGGGCCGCGCTACACCGGAATGGCAGCGGCGAGGCGAGCACTTTCAGCGGTGCCATTCCGGTGTAGCGCGGCCCTAAGAGGGGTACCACTTACCAGGGTTTTAAAAAGTTTTTAAATTTGACACAAATTTTGTTGACACCGCGCGCTATAAACTAAAGTCCACGCGGACGAAGTCGCGGGCATCAGCTAGTAAAACATAATATGAACATAGAACAGAGTGCGTTCCGGCAGGCGTCCGAATTTTTCTGATCAGAAATTCTTAAAATGTGCGGCCCGGGTAAGGTGTAATTTTTGTCAAATCCCTCCGCCTCCCTCTTCAAGCCTTGCGTGATTACTGGACATGCCCTTTGTGGAATTATTAACTACTCTAGTTTTTTAAAAAGATCTTCCATATTTCTTTGCAGCTTTTGTACGGAGGGCCCATGCTACATAACGCGTGTCGTAAATTTTTATTGGATCACAAATATGGAGAGGAACCTTGGGGAAATGATTTCCATGTCTACTCGATTCGTTGGGCACCAGGTAATGACGATATTTTTAATTTTGATTTTAAGATTACTTAGATACTTGTTAAGTACTGAACCACTAGATTCTATGGTCTAAATATAACATAACATATTGTGACCCAAGACCCAGCTGTAGCCAGACATTCGTCATAATAAAGCTTATATTACGTTAGCGAACGTAAGGTAGACACGTGTACGTGTAGACCCTCACCTCACGGTCCACGACCCAAACTCCATAGTCGCTTGTTGTTCTTACTCCTATAATATACTTAATAGGGACAGTAATACTTTCAGCTTTTATAAAATGACGAAGCTGGCTGCCGCTGGCGATATTACTCTTGTAATTTAGCACCTTATATTTTTAATTAAAACCTCGTCTTGATGATCTTGTGTAGTAGAAAGCTGAAAATCTTCACACTCGATTGGAAGAGTCCAGAGGTTGGACGCGAATAATTTTAAAATGTTGCTAGATCTATTACGAAAGTGTGTCTGTGTGTGTGCTATGCAAAAGTATGTCTGTCTGTCAGTCTGTAACAGCGATGCCAGATTTTTTTTTTGTGCTAAGTCGGGACTTTGGAACTTTTTGAGTGAAAAAGCGGGATTCTTCAGTCAAAAGTTTTTGAAATTTTATCTTTTTATTTGATTTAAAATAACGTTTACGTGACAATAGATAGCAGAAGTAGCCAAAGAAAATCCACCCCTCTACCTCCCACACTCTTATCTTCATTATACGCACCTTTCTTTCTCAGCACGCTGCACGTACGTTCGGGATTTCCCCGAAAAGCGGGAATGAGCCCCGCGCGGGACATTTAATTTTGATGGAAAAATCGGGACCTCCCGCCAAATTCGGGACGTCTGGCAACGCTGGTCTGTAACCTCTTCACGCCCAATCCGCTGACAGTTCAGCGGATTGGGCTGATTTTGCTAAAAGGTATGGAGCTTTGAGACCCGCGATAGGATACTTTTAGTATCGGAACGGTATGGTTCCCGCGCGATTTTGGCGCAACGGAGTGGTGGGTGTCATCTAGTTCAATATGTTTGGTTTCAGATAGTATCGAGTTGTACGTGGACGGTACCATATGGGGCAGAGCCACCCCCGGCACGATCGGTTTCGCGGAGCTGTTTCCTAAGCACTGCCATCTGCCACCCAACATGTCCGCCACTGGAGCCAGGATAGCGCCTTTCGATGAATTAGTAATAAACCTTTTAGTTACAATATCACAGTTTAGACACACTGGTGACCCGTTTGCACCCTTATTTCTTAAAAAAAAAAGAAAAAAAGATTAAGAACATTGCAAGAAGGATAGTTTCGGACTAAACGTAAAATTAAAAGAAAATAAACTTCCTGCTAATAGAGATAAATATTATTATAAGATTATTTCCTATTCTTACTTATATGTATACTAGAGAGTATCGGTGCGTAGCTCATGTATGATGTACCTTATATGACTGACACAGCAGTCAAGCTAAAATTGTAAAATAGAAAATACAAATAGTTTTCTGTCCATAAAAATGTTTACAAAAATAGTCGCAAATTACGGGTTACTGGGCAAGGCGCGTCCTAAGGAGAAGTTTATAAGAATGCAAGTGTAAGTACCTATTATGGCTGAATATTATGTAAAAATTGCAGTTCACCATAACCCTGGGCATTGCTGCGGGTGGTAACCTGGAGTTCGATGACAACACCAGTAACGGTGACGAAGGAAAACCCTGGAGGAACTCGGAGAGGAAGGCCAGCCTGTACTTCTGGCAGGACGTGCTGAGCTGGTGGCCGCGCTGGACCCAGCCCGCCATGGTGGTGGATTATGTCAAAGTGTATGCCCTGTGAGGCTGTGAACAGTGCCGGTGTTAGCACTACCAGCGCCCTGGGCGAGTATTCTTCGGCGCCCGGTAGAGCCGGTAGTGCTAAAAAAGGGGCACCTTTTTAGCACTATGTATTTATGTTTACCGGAGGCCCAATCCTCTACTCTTTTCCCTTCCCTACCCTCCCCTATTACCTCTTAAAAGGCCGGCAACGCACCCGCAGCTCTTCTGATGCTGCAAGTGTCCATGGGCGACGGAAGTTGCTTTCCATCAGGTGACCCGTTTGCTCGTTTGCGTTTTATTTCATAAAAAAAAACTTTTTTATCTGCCGCTCTGCCCCTTAATTTTTATCCGGTGCCCTGGGGTGGTCTACTGTTGGTGGTGTTCCCCCCGCCCTAACGCTACTTCCTGTGAACAACCAACTGTCTCCCTTTTGCATGTGAAAAATAAAAAGTTACAAACGTTTTTGTTTAGTTTTAGTTTTTGCAGTAAAAGAATTTAATAATAATATAGAAAACCCTTTTTTAGTATACGTACTCTTTAAAAATACAATACACAATTATTATTATGTGTAGGCCATACACGTATATAGTAATTATAGTAAGTACATATCTGTAGAAAAAGACGAAATCAATATTTACAGCCATTTCCTAGCCCATCAATAAAGTGTTTACTAAAAAGAAGGACTGAAAATATTATCACCTTGATGTATAAATAGTTAAATACCTACCTGACTGGACTAACACTTTATCTAATTCTACTTGTTACATTTGAGTATAATAACTAAATAAAAGCTATCACTGCATCTATGCAGTGCATAAGTAACTGAAACTTACGTTTACGTTAATTAAAAACTACGGAACCTTCAAAACACTCTTGATTTACGAACACGTTATCGAAAGCGCTATCTATAAATGCTAAACAACTTTATAAACAAAAGACGAAAAAAAATAAGTAAAAAAAATAACCTCCTCCTTTTTGGAAGTCGGTTAAAAATACCAAGCGATGGCGACGGCGTTAAAAATATGATATAATGATTCATGTCTTATCAAAACATGTTTTTCAAGGTCTTGCAAGGAATAAGGATGTCTAGACTCTAGGCCGCATACTTAGTGCTTATTGTTCGCCGTTTAAAATTTCTTTATAATATTATGCTTACGGTATAGAGTTATGGTTGAGGTTATATTTTGTGTGATATAATACAGTAAGTATTGGCAACTTGTGAACTCAGCAAAAGTTCTATCTATAAACTAAAAATTTTCCTTTTATTGTACTTTAACAGGAAAATGTCCATTGTCCAAGCCTACATTAGATTAGAGAGCGTTGGTCGTCGCTCTATGGATAATAGAACAATAATATATTTTGTTATCATTCTGCAATAACATTTAAAACGAAGATGATTGTCACCAAAACCGGTCTAGTTTGGCTTGTTTTCTGTTTGTGTCGAGCTGTTGGTGGTGAGTCTGAAGAATGGCCAGTTGTTATTCAGGCCTTAAAACCCACAGGGATTCGGATGTTATTTCCAGGTATGATATATAAAATAATAGATAGCTTTACAAACCTCACCGTTTGCTTTTTAAAGAGCGCTTATTTGAGACCGGCTACCCTATCACGTAAAAATAGCGATCAATAATCCACTAGCAATAATCGCGCGAGCGATTTCTGGGTTTCATGAATGTCACAAACAATGGTGTCATGACTCATGTATAGTGATCGATTGCAATCGTATTGTTTTGGCTGATACGTGATACGAAATTGCGATTTTGGACCAATCATCGCGCAATAATGGCATTGTCCAAAAAAATCACATGTACTTTTTTTTTCGATGAAATAGGGTATTTTAAGAATATAAATTAAATATTTTTGAAATTCATTGGCTAGTTTTTTTTAAATAAATTTTTAAAGTTTTCTGATCTATGACGTCATCATCGGCGGCCAATTGACCTGCTCAGCATTGAATACATACATACAAATTAAAAAAGAGCATTGTCAAATATCAACAAGGTGTTAAAATATTACATACCTAAGAAATGCTGACCTCCAAACCCTACGTCTTTATATTTGTTTTTGATTTGTTTAGTAAAATTTCTTTTCAATCGTATTTATAATGGCTGGTTCGTCAAATGCAATTTCTTTTATTTATGTGAGAGCTTTTTTTTTTATGAAATAAGGGGGCAAACGAGCAAACGGGTCACCTGATGGAAAGCAACTTCCGTCGCCCATGGACACTCGCAGCATCAGAAGAGCTGCAGGTGCGTTGCCGGCCTTTGAAGAGGGAATAGGGTAATAGGGGAGGGTAGGGATGGGAAGGGAAGGGAATAGGGGAGGGTAGGAAAGGGAATAGGGTAGGGGATTGGGCCTCCGGTAAACTCATTCACTCGGCGAAACACAGCGCAAGCGCTGTTTCACGCCGGTTTTCTGTGAGAACGTGGTATTTCTCCGGTCGAGCCGGCCCATTCGTGCCGAAGCATGGCTCTCCCAGCTGCAAGCTGATTCGAGAAACTTACCAAAAGTTCAAAACGTAATGTTGGTCGAGTAATTGCTAATTTAACGTTATGACTTCCAGTGATGACGTCATTGAAGGTCAAACTAAGGTTAAACATATTTGTTTAAAAAGTACCTAATGGGTATTTTTTTAGTTTATATTATATACAGAATAACGATCACTGACCTTATTCCTCGGAATGTTTTTGTAATGGGCACAATTAAAAAAATGGATAATCCCAGTAATTGCTATCGCATTGCACTCGCAAGATACGTGATACGGGGGCGGCCCCCGTATCACGTATCTTGTGAGCGCAATGCGATTTTTACATAAATTACTTCTTTCTATTGTTTACGACAACTTTTGTTTACATAACCTTACTAAGTTATCGTCAAAAGTCAAAACGTAAAATATATTATTTTAATTGTAATACAATTACTTTGAAAAATATCGCGGTAGGTACGATAAAGTACTTTAAAGTATGTATACCTATGTGCTTTATAATAATAGACTTTACTGTGATAGTGGCAGCACTGAAAGAGCATTATTTTTTTGGGATTTGCATGGGCAAGCGCACAACCTCATTAATTTACCCACACGAAAGTTAAAAAAGTTACTTTTTCAGCGATGCTACTTTCGCAATGAACTCTATACTTATAGGGGAATCATACACGCTCCAAAGTTGTATCTCTTTGTTTTGTTACATTCACTATATTTAATTACACGTCTTATAAGTTACACCACAGAATATAATACTCGTATTAGTTGGACCAAGTTATACTATTACTAGATTGCGCCAAAATTAGTTTATCGCGTGGGAACCGAACATTCCGGGATAAAATGTATCCTATATTCTTTCCCGGGACTAAAAGTATATCCATACCAAATTTCAGCAAAATCGGTTCTGCAGTTTCTGCAGTTGTTTGCCGTGAAGAGGTAACGGACAAACAGACAGACAGACACACTTTCGCATTTATAATATTGAGTAAGTATGGATACACTGCTTTTAACATAATTTTTCAGATATCCCTGGAGCGAACGTATACGTATTCCAAGGCAATATCAACCGATACATTAACGACTACGCCTACAGCACCGGTGAGATCAGCGCCAATATAGTCGTGACAGATGACAGGGTGTACGAAAACCTGGAGGTTGCGCTGAAACCAGGGGACGTGGTGTACTACTACTACTACTATATCAAGGACCTAGATGGGGTATTCCATAAGGTGGAGGACCAGAGCTTTACAGTTAAAGGTGGTTAGAGTTTGAAGTTGCTTAGATCTTGAAAAAATTTCCAAACAAAAAGTTATGCATACTGTCTATCTCTATAAGTACAGATGTAGTTTTGTTTTGACCTTGTATTTCATCATTTTCAAAAGCACCATAAAGGTGATCGCATACCTATTTGTCAGCACACACGCGCCGTACGCGCCACATTTTAGAATTCGTTGTATAAAATGATGTGAAACCTCGCACATAGGTATATTAACTTTATGGTCCGGACCGTCGTACGGCGCGTACGTCGTCGTGCGATCAAAATGATGCGAATAATATTTCCTAAAACTAAAACAGTCAAATCAAAATTTCCAGAGCTAGTCGATCCAGACACGGACATTGAACAGATGACGGAGACCTGCCTGGGCTCGCCTACGCAGGTGCCCGACGCCAAGGTCTGCAGCAACCGCATCATCTTCGAAGACAACTTCGACCAGCTACGGCAAGATGCGTGGACATTGGAGCAGTATATCCCAGCTGAACCTGTAAGCTCTTGCGCAGAGCATATTTGATCTTGCAATTTTATTCCATCAATTCGGCTTTGATTCAGTTCAGACCTTGTCACACAAGACTGTTCGGTGTGCAATGTGCATCCGTTGTCTGATTGCCATAACACAAGTTTAACTTAGCATGGGATTAGACGACATTTTGTGATGTTCTGTGTTATTGTATGAGTATAATACAGAAAGACATAATTTAAAACAGCAATACACTCTTAATTTTGGTTTAAAAGTAAGCAAATTAGGTATGCTTGTAATCAAATGGTGATCGTTTCAAGAATTTGGATTTTCTGATATCAAAATAATATACCTACCTATTATTAGAGTTCATTGCTTAATTTTTTAACGGACATACAGCTAAAATTATAATTTATAAGCTTACCCTAGGCATTATGCCACAAGTCACAACTTCATAAAGACCTTTCATAGAATATTCAATCGAATACCTTTTTAGGACTACACATTTGTGTCTTACCAACACGACCCAAGAGTTCGCACCATCACAAGTTCCAACGGTATGTTGACAATCCATCCTCTACTACTGGGGGCTATACCACGCTACAACTCCGTGGACAGCGTCTATACAGCCTACCTCAACCTGACCGACGGGTAAGACGCTTCCGTAAAGCTTGTTATATTGAAAATTGCTCATAAAATATTTACATTGTTTCGATCCATGTAAATGAACAGAATCTGGTTTGTAATGGGGATTTATTATAGGTACTTGCTTTCTAAAAAACTAGAAAGTTCATACCATGTTTGTCATGAATGGAATGTTAGTCCTGTGTTAAACTATCATGCTTTCTTTTTGATTTGAATTTTGAATGATATTAAATTTAGCATTAGCTCATACTGGCGCAAGTGGACCTAAATATAGGTATATTTATTTCCAGATGCACCTCAAATTTAAAAGCCGAATGCGAGATGCAGCCGTCCGGTGCTAGCATTCTTCCTCCGTTGGTCAGCGGCAGAATGACTAGCAAGTTTGCCTTCAAGTACGGAACTGTCAAGATAAGAGCCAAACTGCCGAAGGGGGATTGGTTGTATCCAGGTTAGCCGGTATTTTTACGTGTTATTGGTTGTAAAAGACCAGATGAACTGAATAGGTTAACCCAAGACCTCTAAGCTTCAAGTATCCACTCTGTTGAAATTTGTTTAAAGTTTCAATTGGTAGGAAAATAAACACTTGAACAGTGTTTTATTTCTGCATACATAATATAATTAAATATAGTAGGTAAATACTTTTAGAAAATCTACGTGACCTGTCACACCCGTAAGAAACTCTCATTCGGCATTAGTAACATAAATGTAACTCCTTTTACTTGTTGCTCAAATATTTGAGAGACTCCGCTTTGAGCGAGGGTTCCATAGCAAAGTAACGTTAAATATGATTAATTATTAAATTAGCAGCCTACAGTATCCCATTTCTGGGGAAAGTAATAAGATTATCGACGTATTCACATGTAGATTTTCGAGAGACCCTTCTATTGTGATAAATCGGTCATTTTTTCAGATATCCTACTCCAATCAATACACGTAAAGCACGACGCGAGTTATTTTGACACTGGAGTTGTGAGGATAGCGGGGGCGCGGGGCAACTCAGTGTTGAAGGGGGAAGACGTGGAATATGGAAATAAGGTACCTGTGATGACCAGACAATCTGGTGACTGTAGTCGTGTAGTCGAAACAAAACATTGCTTAATATACCATGGTATTGAACTACGATGTTTTTACTCCTACTCTACTCTTGTCCTGGGCAGGCTTTTTTGTTATTAACCATTAACCCTAAGTCCCCCAACTAACGTAACCTATTTAAGTCTTAGGTAGGTACTGGTTAATATTTCCAGGTGTTGTACGGAGGCATAATGCTAGATAGAGCCTGTCGCG
This sequence comes from Aricia agestis, assembly GCF_905147365.1. Taxonomy (NCBI): domain Eukaryota; kingdom Metazoa; phylum Arthropoda; class Insecta; order Lepidoptera; family Lycaenidae; genus Aricia; species Aricia agestis. The sequence goes on along the minus strand of NC_056428.1, from coordinate 14,627,276 downwards.
GTCACCTGATGAACCGAACGCTGTCGAACAAGGCTTGGGGGGACGACTTCCACGTCTACTCCATCAGATGGGCACCGGGTAATTTCTTTAATACCAATTATAAATTAAGTTGCTAATTTCCCTTCAATCTCTTTTGTCTTGCTATTCCACTAGCACACGCACGAGAACGAGCCTGTTTTGTAAAGTTTTATTTAGCGTCTACTTAATTACGAAATCTGGTTGCAAGGAGTTGCCAAATCCTTTAAAGTTCTATTATCTTTTTTGTGCAACATTTATGTAGCTCTTTGTTTGATCTAGTCTGTTTCCCATCAAGCTACAAAAATGGCATTGTAATGCACGCTGCATCCCACTAATGCATTATTAATTTTAACATGCGTATGGACATATTTTACACTATACGGAAAGAACCTGCATTAATGTTGCACTGTATTTTGCAGAGAGCATAACGTTTTTCGTGGACGGTGAGGAGTGGCACCGAGTGCAGCCCACGAGCGGCACGGCCAATCTCAGAGAGGCATTCCTGAGCGTGTGCCAACTGCCCACAAATGGCACATCCAAAATGGCGCCCTTCGATGATTACGTAGGTATTTGATACTAGGTGATTTCCGCACTACAATCGAACCTGTACCAAAGTCAAAGGCTGCCGCCTTTAAATTCTCGAAATATAACTATTAACTAGGTAGGCAAAAAAACTACCTTTCTTAGATTTTGAATAAGACTTATTTCCTAAAAAACTAACTTTTTTCAGTTCAGGTTAACCCTAGGCGTGGCAGCAGGGGGAGTCTTAGAGTTTGAAGACAATCTAGTCTCCAAGGACGGAGTTAAGAAACCCTGGAAGAATGCCGGTCGGAAGGCACTCTTCCACTTCTGGCAGAGCCAGCAAAGTTGGTGGCCGAGTTGGTTGCAGGAGAAAGCCATGGTCGTGGACTACGTGAGAATCAGAGCATTGTGAACCTAAAAGTGATCGCATATTTATCAGCAAACACATGCCGTACGCGCCGCATTTTATAATTCGTTGTATAAAATGATGTGAAACCTCGCACATTCGTCCGCAGCGTACGTACGCACCGCATTTCGTGTGATATGCGGTGCGTTCGGCGCGTACGGTGCTGGCAGAATATGTGCGATCAGCTAAAGTAGGTAGGTACTAAAATCCACTAGCCAGTAGCCACACATCACGACGCGACGGGCGCAGGGAAGCCGCATTTTCCGCATACCCTATGACACATCGCGTTCTCGGTCACTAAACTAACATGGGATGCGATCTACCCCGCTGCGCCTCCTCGTTATGTAGTGGTATCTTAAAACAGACCATACCTACCAAATCTCAATTTTGGGGATCATAGAAAATGTCACGTAATTTTGTATATTTAGCAAAAAATTCTCATTGCAAGGTAAGAACAATACTCAGACTGATTCTATCTAATAAACCTTACCTATATTTTACAGTAATATAATTACTAGTTTAAGTGATATCTAAGAAGATTGTATATTTTAAATAAACATACTTAATATTATACTCGATTTTTTTTTTTCAAAATATTACCTGCCGTCAGCATTAGGTAGGTACATAAGTACATAATATTGTATTGGTTAAAAATGATAACAACTTATGCCTAAGCGTGCAGTCACACAGTCGAAATATATTTCTGAACATAATTTTGCGTACCTAATTTACATTGAGGGTTTCGAAAAATGAAAAGTTAAGGAATGGACGATTGAATTATACTTTTATTGTGTGATTCAAGATACATTTAAACGCGTATTAGCTACAGAAAACCACAAGAATGTCAACAGAAAACTCTTTGAGGCACGCTTCTTTCTTCTAATCCTTCATTCTTCTTTTTTGTTCTTAACCATTATTTTAGGGGCTTGCTACACACACCGAGTATAGAGTAGGGAGACTGCTCTCAGCCAATCAAAATTTCTGTTTGCACTGTCTCGCCTACTCTGTACTCGGTAGGTGTAATCAAGGCCTTAGTACAAAAAGTGGTACTTTACTAAATTACTTGTGCAGCATCCTATACCTATCATTTTTGCTGCTGCTTAAGGGGGCGACTAACCCTAAAGTGCCGATTTTAAAATTCATTTTTAATTTTTTATACTTGAAAATAAGCCCCGAATTGTTTCATTTTCTAAAATTAGATACTACATTATATTTCCGAGAATTCGATCTGAGCAAAAACACGATATCTTAAAATTTTCTCGATAGTAAAAAATCACAAAGATGCATCTAATTTTCACGAATTTTTCATTTATTGCCTTAGCCGTGCATTGAACTAAGTTAATATCTTAACACATTGTATAAAATTCTATCATTGAGAGATCGACCTAGCGGATTTTTAAAATGTTGTATATTTATCGAGTTATTGAGAAAAAACTAATTTGGCGATGAATCCGCGTCGTCCTTTGTCACCTAGCATATAAAAGACGGGCGTGAGTGTGAAGAGAGAAGGACGATGTTTGATTTTTTGGGTTAGTCGCCCTCTTAAATAAACTCTACAATTCAAGGTGTATCAAAATTAAGTGATACTACTGGGTGTGGGTATGTCTCTTGTATAGAATTTACTGTTAAAGTAGCAGCGCTGAAAGACTAACTTTTTTACGCATTGTATGGGAAATGACGTTGAAGATGCGTTGAAGTATTTTATAGTGAAATAATGAAGTCAAGAGCGACTCTTTGAGTGCTGCTTCGTTTACAGGGAGATAGAGATAAGAGACACATAAACACCCTTAATTAGGCTTGATACAGCTTGTATAAAGTAAACATAGTACCTGTCATTAAAACGCACAACAAGTCGGGAACAAGAGAGAAAAACTGTTTGCCTTTTTCTGGAGTACTCTGACCTATTTGTTTATATGTTATTTAAAAGGCCTTTATAAAAATTACATGTCAGTCCTATCGATTTTTTTAAAAAGCTGTGCATTTCAATAGCCGGTAACTATACTGTTTATAAACTTGCTAAAACTTGGTCTTACAGCATAATATAAAGGTAACCGTTGAAATATTATTATTACGTTTTAAATACAAGGTAATATGGAACTAATACTTGCCATTTATAGGTTAAATATTACTTTAGTCTTAGGCCCACTTGCGCTTATATGGGCTATCCTAGGGCTATCACTAAATGTTTGTCAAAATATTAAACCTGCTACTTCAAATTTACGAAGAATGTGAAAGGTACAATATTTTCATAAACCACATTTAAAGGGGTATAAAGATTTTTGTATGGAGCCCGGCCGACCGCTAAATGTGTTTTTTCGTGTTCACGAATATTTGTTTCAAAAATGGATAGCTAACATCAATACAAACAAAAATATTCTTGGACAAAACCGCGTAAGGTGTCACATTTCGAAGATTTGAGCTACCAAAGTTGCAATATCTTAAATTGGTAAAACTTTAGCAGCTCATATCTTCGAAATGTGACTCTTTACGTGGTTTTGTCTAAGATAATTTTTTGTTTTTATTGATTGAAAACCGGCGTGAAACAGCGCTTGCGTTGTATTTCGCCGAGTGAGTGAGTTTACCGGAGGCCCAATCCCCTAACCCCTACCCTATTCCCTTCCCTACCCTCAACTATTCCCTTCCCTTCCCTTCCCTACCCACCCCTATTACCCTATTCCCTCTTAAAAGGCCGGCAACGCACTTGCAGCTCTTCTGATGCTGCGAGTGTCCATGGGCGACGGAAGTTGCTTTCCATCAGGTGACCCGTTTGCTCGTTTGCCCCCTTATTTCATAAAAAAAACACACATTTAGCGAAACTAGGTCAGCCAAAAAAAATTTACAAGAATGTTTGCAGTCAGCTTTTAGAATTAGAATGGCAACATGGAATCTGGGAAGCCTTACAGGGCGTAGCCATGAACTAGCAGAAATCCTTAAACGGAGAAACATTAATATATGCTGCATTCAGGAGACGCGCTGGAAGGGCTCGAAATCCAGGGACATAGGACAAGGGTATCAACTGGTCTACTATGGTACAAACAACAAACAAAATGGCGTCGGAGTTATACTTGATAATTACTTTAAGAACAGGATAGTCCACGTAGAAAGGAAAACAGACCGTATCTTAGGTGTGAAACTTGCGCTTGACAGACAACTTATCATGAATATAATTTGTGCATACGCACCCCAAGTAGGCTGCACAGAAGCCGAAAAGGAATCTTTCTGGGAGGATTGAGATGAACTTGTGATAAAAGAACCATCACAAGAAACTAAATTTATTCTAGGTGACCTAAATGGACATGTGGGCAAATCCAGTAAGGCCTACAATCGTATCCACGGTGGCCACGGATACGGCGATGAAAATAAAGAAGGCAAATACATCCTAGAATTTTGCTCCCGACATAATCTCAACCTCATAAATACTTACTTCCAAAAGAAATCCGAACATCTTATTACCTACAAAAGTGGAGGAAAATCATCACAAATTGATTTTATAGTGGCCGATGACAATTTAAGAAGCAGGTTTAAAGACTGCAAAGTTATTCCAGGAGAATCTTTACTGCTCAACACAGAATTTTGGTTGGTGTCTACAGCTTGCCAAAGCCCACAAAGAAAACTGTCGATAGAACACCTAAAATTAAGTGGAAGGAACTAAGTGGACCTAAAGGACAATCATTACTTGAAGACCTTAGGATATATCTGGAAAGAGATATTACAACACCTTACAAGACGGCCCACGAGATGTGGATAAATTTTGAAAAAGAATGCAGAATCAACGCTGTTGACAAATTGGGTGTTTCTAGAGGAGGAATAAGTACAGGAAAGGACCCATTCTGGTGGAATAATGAGGTTAAATGTGCCCTCATAAATAAAAAGCCAGCCTTTAAAAAGTGGCAAACAACAGGGTTGGATTCAGATCATACTATCTACAGATCTGAAAAAGCGGCAGCGAAAAGAGCGGTAGCACGAGCAAGAGCCGAAGCAAGAGAAGACCTTTACAATAAAATTGAAAATGCAGTTTATGATGCAGAGATTTTTAAACTAGCTAAAAATAAATATAGATCATCTCAGGATATTAAAAGAAATAAATATATAAAAAGTAAAACACAAGAACTTCTAACAAATGATAATGATATCAATATGCGATGGCACGAATACTACCAAGATTTAATGAATACGGAGTTCTTTAGTACAGATAAGGAACCACTTCCACCTATCGCTGGCCCAGTGAATAAAATAGAGCATGAAGAAGTTAAGACAGCAATTAGCAAAATGAAGAATAAAATAGCAGTGGGCCCAGATGAAATTCCGGCAGAGATCTGGAAAAGCTTTGGCCAAATTGGCGTAACTTGGTTGACAAAACTTTTCAACATCATCGTTGAAACCAAACAAATGCCTGAATCGTGGCGCCTAAGTTATCTTATCCCATTTTATAAAAACAAAGGCGATGTCACGCAATGTGGAAATTATAGAGGAATAAAACTTACATCACATATATTTAAAATATGGGAACATGTCATAAAGATACGGATCCAAAAAATGACATCAGTCTCCGAAAACCAATTTGGATTTACACCGTCCAGGTCTACAACAGACGCAATACAGACTATTAGAATACTTACTGACAAACATCGCATTAATAAAGAGGATCTACATTTCGTGCTCATTGATCTGGAAAAAGCGTTTGACCGAGTACCAAGAAAAATACTAAGGAGATCACTGAGGGCACACAATCTGCCTGAATGGTACGTGCATATTATACAAGATATGTTCAATAATATCCGCACGCAAGTTAGGTCTCCTGCCGGTCTAAGTCCTGAATTCGAGGTCAGGGTAGGCGTACATCAGGGTTCTGCATTAAGCCCTCTACTCTTTATCTTGTGATGGATATGATAACCAAGGACATTCAGAGGCCGTTACCTTGGAATATTCTATATGCTGATGACGTAGTTTTTATAGCTAAGACCTCAGATGAACTGCAAAATTTACTGACTCTGTGGATTAATGCATTAGAAAACGCAGGGCTTAAGGTTAGCCGATCTAAAACAGAACATCTGGAATGCATTTTTAACCAGAGTCCCACCAGCACATCGACTATTTACTACCCAAATCGAACACCAGTCCCTAAAGTAACACAATTTAAATACTTAGGGTCAATTATCTCGAACAACGCAGAGATAGAGGCTGATGTATCACATAGAGTTAGTACTGCATGGCAGAAATGGAAATCGTTAACCGGTGTACTATGTGACTCAAATATGCCAATCCGTACAAAAGGGAAAGTATATAAAATGGCGGTAAGACCTGCAATGCTATATGCTTCAGAAAGTTGGACAGTCAAGGAAACACATAATTATACAAAAGCTCCACACCACAGAAATGAAAATGTTACGATGATCTGGAGGGGTAACTAAACTTGACAAAATTAGAAATGCTTCAAGGAAGCTTCAAGATAACTCCAGTGTCCGACAAACTGACCGAGAGACGCTTAAGATGGTATGGCCACATTATGCGCAGAGACGACAACTACATTGTCAAAAAGGCATTAAGTCTCCCAGAAGCTAAGAGAGCTAGAGGCAGACCACCAGCCACATGGTGGACCAGTATGACCAAAGCACTAGCTGTAAATAAATTGCCTAAATCGTCAACCCAAGATAGAATTTCTTGGCGCAAATGTACTAGGAGAGCCGACCCTACGTAAAGTGGGAATGAGCTAAGAAGAAGAAGAAGAGGAGGTCGGCCAAAATCTTCGTACCCCTTTAACATGGAATGGTGCAAGTAGATAAGATCTACTTGCACCATTCCATGTTAACAAATACTAAAGTTACTCAATAGATGCGAGTTCTATTTTAATAATATTATAACCTTTATTTTAAATGAAGTATTACTAAACAACAAATAAATATACTAATAAATACTAGATACATGTTATACTTTGCCTAATAACATAATATTTTGTGAAAGAAATTTAAAGCCATGTTTTGAGTGCAAGGAAGTATAAAGACATTTACTATACCTATGAATAATATAAAATACCATGAAACCTTTCGATCCCAATTATTATTAATAACTAGTACGATTTAATATGTAAGCCAATTTTGTTAGCAAGCTCCAGCTCTTAAGGCGAGACAGCACTACGCGACACTACGCTGCAACGGGTCGACGCGACACTTCATGGTGCCTAGCACTGACGTTGTGTCGCGTAGCTACTGTGGCTCCTATTTAATATAAATAATGTTTAAGGCTGGCCATATACACAGGTTTTCCGTATTTGATTTTAAATTCATTTTCCGTATTCGGACATTCAAATGCATAGAATCAGTAGAAAATACATTAACTGAGGCACACGTTTGCTTTTTTCCGAAGGGAACGAATTCCGCACGTGCGTTTCGAATGCAAGCGTTCGCTCGTGAAGAAAAACGAATGTTTGCGCTAGTCTCACGAAATTCGAAATCGAAATTTCTCATTAGGAAAACGTATAAGCCACTATAAGCTAAACCACGAATGTTGCGTCGCCCCATGCAATGTAGTGTCGCATAGTGCGGTCTCACCTTTACAAAATAATTAATGGTAATAGTTATTAAAATATTTGCACCACCCTTAAACTCTGTATATGCATAACTATTGAGAAATGTATAAAGTTCTTATAGATATAACCACTTTACTAATAAGAAAATCCACAGCAATGTGAATACAGACAGACTTTATATAGACAAAACATGTTGTAACTTTAGTTCTACGTAAACAATGTGGGTTATTTTATTAGTAAAGGTTTATTTATATAATATTAGGATATGAAAAAATCACAATAGAATTTTATAGATATATGTCTAGACTTGTTATAGACTATTAGGCGATTTTGTCTACAAATAACATTAATATATAATTATAATAATATTAATTACTGTTATTATATAACTGGTTAGTGGTTAAACCTATCGCTGACACTATCAAAGGGCAAAAGCTATAACCACAAAACTATTCTTTTAATTATTATATTTCAAAACTTTTGACATTTAACCCACCAAGCCCTATAAGCTCACCGGTGAGCGAGAAACAATAGAATAACAATAGATTTCCAAGAATCCACGATCGAACTATTAATGCAGTTCCTTCCGAAAATTACTTATGAGATTCTTGAGCTTTTTATCAAGTATTGTCAAAAAAATATTAACCTGTAGACACCAATCAGAACCACTATCATTTAAAATATATTTACTATTAGTGATATTAATATGTTCCCATTAAAAAAAACTGACTGTTAAACCTACTTTGCAATTACATACATAAATATTTTGTTAACATAACGCATAATTGCATTAAAATATAACAAACAACTACAAAATAAGAATCACAACAATCACAACATAATAATATCAATGACATCTAAAGCATTTTCATAAGTGCAACCTAAAACGTAATACTTTCTTAAACTAAAGCCTTATACTAAAAATTACTTCATTTACCCCCCCCCCCCCCCCCCCATTCATATGAATATTTATACAATGGATTACTTATACAAAATTGCTTTGCCTTTTTTCAATACTTGTGTAAACTTTTTGTAACCTTTGTGTAAGTCATCTGCTGTATAAATATTTTTTTAGTCTAGGTTTACTATTTTTATAAGTTAGGTCTAAGGGATCTATCACACAGAGGGCGGTCACGCGTTCAAGCGTTCTGCGTTTGCATTCTATGTTAGAGCCGTGAGTCTCACAGGAGCAATACTGACGCAGTCAGAACACCCCCAACACAAAGAACGCAAAACTCACTGCTTGAACGCATGCGTTACCGCTCTCTGTCTGATAGATCCCTGATAATATGGTTTACTAATAGAGCTATGTTGATACTTATATTGATATTACACTCATTTTATGTTGTGACTATAATATAAAGATAGAAAGTTCTCTACTGGATAGAAAAGACCAACTTTAGTTTATATTGTGTAGTTCAGTTAAAATTTACATTACTACTTACGTTCTTATAAATTACTAGAGTAGACTATTATTATTAGTAGAGACACTATATTATACTTACTTTAATATATATATTTTATATCAGATAACATCACTATGACTCATTATTGCACAAAAAAGCAAATGTTTGGAATATAAGAAAAAGAAAATAAAATTAAATAAAAAAAATATTTATTAATAGATAATATTATGATATTATGACACAGGTTGTACAGGACTGGCAAAAATAAAGTAAAAAAATCAAAATGTAAAAATTATACTAATACATAATATTACAAAATATAATACAAAAAATGCAATATCATAATAATTTTAATCAAAAGATAATAAAAAGTTGGTTTTCCTGCTTATTTAATAATTCATTGCATGAGTTCTGTGTAATTTATTTTATATAAACAATTATTGTGATAATTTTAGGTAACACCAAAATATTATGTGCTTTACTGATGTCCAGTTGCTGATATTTAGTAATAGGTTTATCTATTCAATAGATTATAGCAAACGGATTCGGACCAATCAATAATACTATTGAATAGATAAAACCTTAGAAACCAACCTTAGTATTACTTATTAAAGTTAAATAACCTATGACATGACATATTTTCACGATTACTAGCGTAAACAGAACTAACGAATAGGCCGTCTCAGAAGAGATCTCGATACGTTTGACGTAGTACCCATCATTATGAAACAATATGTTAAAAGTGACACTCCCGGCCAACTCGCGTATATTCGCCCGTTTGTTTGAAGTCGAGGTACTCCTTAGTTCCGTCTACTCTGTTACTAGTCTAGGCCGCGCGCACAACTTGATCGCATGGCGTATTTGCGCATTCGCCTTCCATTTTCGACAAATTACCTTAAAGTTACGCGCAACATATACCTTATATTACGAGATTAGAGTGACACTTTCTAGTATAAATCTCTAACATTTCTAATGTCCAAGTTAAGACAGAATGTAACTTTAGCCTACCATCTTACTGAATTCATAAACTGTAGACATGTGTAACATGTGACTTCACAATCTCAAAAACTATGTGCCTAAACATCTATACACCATCAGAGAAACAAAGAAACATAAGCGTATTTCACTTAAAAATTAAAAAATAAATAATTTACACTACAAATTGGATTTAAAATCGACTTTACCGTCGTATATTGAGAAGAACTTTTCCTCGCCGCATTGGCAATTGTCGCTAAACGCGCACTTTTCTCTTGCCGCACACTTTCTCACCGAACCACTACCACTAGCGCCTAAGTCCAACGTCAGTCCTAGCGGCTTAACACTGTCTACTCTTAGAGCAATTTCATTGTCTCGATTATCATGGCGACTTTGAATCTCATCAACCACATTGGCTTTATCAAACTGAGTTTCGTGCTGCTCTTGTAAAGCACGACTGATCTCGTTCAAATGTTGGAGAGCGTGAGATTCTTTGTCTTGTCCGTCGCCATGGCAACCGGGATTTACTGCTCCTTCCTCTGGGACTCCTGTCATACAAAATCCATGGCGTCGTGTGCCTTCGTCGAGTACTTTCCGAAGGACCGCCTCTTGATCACGCGCTCGAGCAGTTTCTTGATTTCGCTCACGATGAACACGCTCGATGTCAAGCACACGAGGAATATGAGATCTGAAAGGAACAGTTATGTTTTCGTTGGAGTTTTTTTTAAGCTGTTGCATAGCTTTTATCGCGGGCTTCGAGCGCGGCGACCGAATCAAGGTCCACTCCGACCGGCACAGCGGCGCGGAGTTGCCAGACTTCGGCACGGTGTTTGTGTAAGTGCGACCATGCGAATTACAAGGGTCAATTTATATTAGCGCAGAGTCGAAGTGCATCGAAGCGAAGTATCAAAACCGAACATAGCAAATCCAACCTTAACTCAAAAGCGTTAACATTACATCTGAGAATTCTAAAAGGCGCGCACGCGTCTGGCGCATCCACGCGACTTCGCGCGCATGCAATGCCAACACTGATTGGTCTCGCAGAAGTAATGTGTGCGTTACGTTCTGGAGTTAAGGTTGAATTTTCTGTGTTCAGTTTTTGGGAATTCGCTTCGCTGCGCTTCGACTCTGCCCTATTATAAATTTACCCTTATTGCATAAGTTGATAAAAATGCTATGGGATAGCTTTACCGTGGCTGTTCCCGAATACATGGGTGAGGCCGCCAATTTTTGCTGATTTGGTAATATTTTTTCTCCGCCCTCGGTATTTTAAAATTATTGTATTTATCTTATGATATTATAAGGTTGAAACCAAATCCGTAAGTGTTTCAACCTTATAATATCATGAGTGATACTCGCGTAAGCTTAAGAAATCAATAAGTGTTTAAATCTTATGTTCGAAAACTGATTCTAACGAAAAAAATAAAGCACTCAAGAATGCATTAGAATTGACAACATTTCAAATATTTTTTGTACTTGTTTTATGACGAAATAAAAAAGTAGGGGTTAAATTAGGGGACCCATATTTTTTTATTTTTGAAAATGTGATCATTTTCATTTATAAAACTTGGTTTTTAATTCTGATCTGATTGTTCAACCGTACCAATGACGTCATTGGTACGGTTGAACAACAAAATATTTTTTTGCACGTCTTAACTGATTTCTTAAAAAAAAACTGTCAGTACTGTCCACAGATTTTAGAAGTAAGAGATATGTTATAGAGCGTGTCACATGTCGCCAAATCCTGCCCATATGGGCACCAATTGTCAGTCGTATGTCAATCACTCCACGGCTTATGGCGCCTCTACAAGATGGCCCAGCGCTGGCCCATCGAATGGCGGTGTGGCGCCTCTATAAGATGGCCCAGCGCTGGCCCATCAAATGGCGCATGCAGTGGCTATAGCTAGGGAATGCAATCCTGCAAGATAATTTCAATCCCGGTTTTTGTGGGATTGAACCATCACAATCAATTAACAATTGGATATTAGTCTGTAATGATAGTTGTAAGAATGTTTAATAAATAAATAAATAAAAAAATCCCGCTGGATCCCGGTATTTGCGGGATCCCGCAGGGTGGACTTAAACTTTTAAAATAAATCGCTATAAAGACTATACTAATCAGCGTTGCCAGACGTCCCGATTTTGGCGGGACGTCCCCATTTTTTCATCAAAATTAAATGTCCCGTGCGGGACAGGCGCAGTCCCGCTTTTCGGGAAAAGCCCGAACGTAGGTACGTGCAGCGTGCTGAGAAAGAAAGGTGCGTAATGAAGATAAAAGTACGGGAGGTAGAGTTGTGGATTTTCTTTGGCTACTTTAGCTATCTTTTGTCACGTAAACGTTATTCTAACGCAAATAAAAAGGTAAAAATTAAAAAAAAAAACTTTTGATTTTATACTTTTTCTTTGCGGTCCGTCTACGGCTAGCCTAAATTGCGACAGAATTAGCGTCCCGTAATGCTAGAATAAACAACTAGCGACTTCGCGAATGTAGCGAAGCGAACGCGCGATAGTATCGCTACAAAACGATAGTAGGCTTACGGCCCTATGATTGGCATAGTATGGCATAGTATAGCATAATAGACTGAAGAATCCCGCTTTTTTTCTCAAAAAGTTTCAAAGTCCCGACTTGGCACAAAAAAAATCTGGCAACGCTGATACTAATTGATAGAAACCATTTTATTCTTAGAAACTCAAATAAACTCGGTCACTTTTTTTACAAGGGCTTATTAATACCTACTTCATACCTTAGATATAAAAAAAACTAAACATTTTATGTTATAATAATAGTTAAAAAACTAAAAAACACGCCTATTTATTTTCATCTATTATTAAAATTATTTATTTTTTCGAAATATAGAGAAAGTTGTGCTAAAAGATTACGTTACATTTATAGGTACAGCCCAAGCTTATAAAATTATGTTAAAAAAGTTAAGGTATTAGTTGTGTCTGCCAAACGGCACAACGACACAAGACGACATTCGACACAAGGTAGCCACTAGCCAGCAGCTGAAAAAGTTGGCTCAGCCTCCACGCTGGTTGATACAATCATTGTCATTTAAAGTGAATTATTATAGGTGAACTGAATGTAAATTGTTTAGTGGGCTGCCTGTAGCCAGTTCACGCCCCCCGCGCGCAGAGCACGTATGAATCACGCTTCTTTGTAATCCCGCCAGTCCCACGGGATCCCGCTAAATTTTCGACCGGGATTAGTCCCGCAAAATACATGCGGGATCCCGGTATGTCGGGATCCCGGTATCCCGGCATATTGCATTCCCTAGCTATAGCTATACAATGGTCGCAACGTCTCTACATGATGGCCGTGTTCAGTTGTGACTTTTGATCTAAACGTCGTTCAAGATGGACGTGGAAGCATTAGCCGCTGCGGCAATATCTGTACAGCACATACCATCATTTCATTAATGTGCACACTGCACAATGTGAGTACACACTCAAACATAGATACACATCTATGTTTGTTATTATACATACTATACTGTCGCAGACGGAGTCGCGGGCAACAGCTAGTATAATAATATGTATGGACAATCTATGGTCAATATATTTATACAGCACGTACAATTTTCAATTTTGTAACTTCACTAGCTGACCCGGCAAACGTTGGTTTACCACATAAATTATTTCTAATAGGCAATAGAAATAATATAAAAATGAGATAGAAACCCATTCTCAGAATTCTAACGAATGCACATACAAAATTATGAGACGACGTACTCGTCATTTTGAATGAAATTCAAGTAAATTGACATACGACGTCCTCACTCACCTTCCTCGACCGCTCGCTGGGCATTGATATACAAACCCAAGATGCACAGTTGCGAACAAAAGTAAGACTCAAAACTGTCGCCAAATACTCGTCTTTACTATAATAGGTACTTGTAATCAAACTATAAACAGTTTTTTTTACAAAGGTGTCTACAAAAAGCAATAAATTTTTATGACCGAACTTCGCCGGTAGGACAAGGCATGGTGGTGAGACGTATTTTTCATTTATATATTTTTTAATTCAATGAAATAATTAGGTTGTAAGAGTTAATTAAATTTTGTTCTAAACACAAATCACAATTCACAATACAAAGATACTTAGGTTTCACAACTTTCATCTAAGAGTTTATGTTAAATAAATAAATATGTATATGTTTTGCGTATGATATAAATATGTATAAATGAACGAAACAAATATTTATTAGATAAACTGTTATTTTTTTCAAATATTACAATTAAACTTAAAACTTAAATCTATAATTATTTTTTAAAAGTCATGGTCATAATTATATGTAACACTTATATGTAATGTGTATCTTGGGTTTTTTGTATATCAATGTCGCTGGGTCCCTTTGATGTGCGGCCGAAAAACCGACACCGCCGCCATCCCACAACCATCGCTGGCGCCATAAGCCATCCTACGCCACTACGTCCTCCCCACGCTGGGCCATCGTGATGGCCAACTACGCTGGCCCATCTTGTAAGGCGATACACTGCCGCCACCCCACAACCATCGCTGGCGCCATAAGCCATCCTGCGCCACTACGTCCTCCCCACGCTGGGCCATCGCGATGGCCAACTACGATGGCCCATCTTGAAGAGGAGCCATTACACGTTTTCACTACGCCGTAAATTGTGAACAAAATGCTGACTTGTGCTATAATTACGTACAAAAATTGCAGCGATACTGTGAATTTCAAAAATAGCGGGATCACCTATCACAGCCAACTGTAATTTATATGACTTTTTAATTTAAATATTAATAATTCTTCACGAAAAATGTTCCGTGAACTATCAATCTAAGGCACTAGTGATGTGGTGTGATGCAGATTTTGGTATCGATATTTTTATCGACACTTTTTATGCGGTTGCGTTATTATCTACACTAATATTATAAAGCTGAAGAGTTTCTATGTTTGAACGCGCTAATCTCAGGAACTACTAGTCCGATTTGAAATTTTGAAGTATCCTTTCAGAGTTAGATAGCTCATAGCCAAGAAACAGAGGAAAATGTGGAAAAAACGGGGAAAATTATTTGAAAGGGCACGCACCATCCAACAATTTTTATGTTGTTTGGCATAAATAAGAAGTAGACCACATGAAGGATCATAGGCTATTTTTGTGGGCTAATTTGTCTTTGAAATTCCTAATTTACGGGGGTGAAGCCGCGCGGAAGGTCTAAATTTATTATAAATATGCGGAAGTTTTATTTTATAGTCGAAAGAAGTGGTGCTTTAATGCTTACTCATATAATAACTCACAATAATTATTAGTGCATCTTTGAAGAATGATTTGTATCACTTTCTTCGCTTTTAGTCCTATTTCAGTTTTCCCAGAAACGCAAAATTCAAAGAGAAATGTATGAAAAAAATCGGCCAAGTGCGAGTTGGTTTCGCGCACGAAAGGTTTCTTTTTGTTTTAGTACGAATCCTTAATTATTTAGTTTATTTTAATTTTATTATTAACTGTTAAAGTATAAATACAATGGAGTATTTTGTACTTTTCAAGTGCCTACCTAGTTACCTGTTGCCATTAATGATATCGAGCAAACAATAGCAAAAAAATCACGTTTGTTGTGTGGGATAAAAATTAAATATTTAATTTAATATGTTTTAGTATCTGTTATTATAGCGGTAACAGACATACACAATCTGTGAAAATTTCAGAAGTGTAGCGGTTATTGAGATATACAGCCAAGGCAGACAATAAGACATCGAAGTCTTAGGAGGAATAGGGTCCCTTTTTTTTCCTTCATAAAGATATTCAAAAAATAACAAGCGGGGGATGTTACTACATTGCTATAGAAGCCAAAACTGTGCCTAGTTTATTGTCTGTCTGTCTGTCTGTACGTTTGTTCCAGCATCACACGAAAACTACTGATCCGTTTTAAATGCGGTTTTCGCAGATATATTTGTCTTTTTCATCTGGTTATATAATATTATGAATGTTTGTTTATCTATTGCCTAGTTACGATTTTGCCAAACAGCTGATTATTCATCTAAGTAATCATGGATGATTTCAACCCCTTTCGGCCTTTAAGTTGTTTTTGTTAGACTGTAATATTAATTATTTATCACTTTCATTCTTTTAATAGTATTTAAATACCTACCAAAATACATCCATATCGTCGTAATAATAATTAATCGACACCGTAGATAGACCGGACATCTCTAGACCGTGTACCGTTGACACTATGCTGACAATATAGTGTCATTGAAGTCGGTGACATAGGTTTCCATATAAACGGCGCTACATAACACTTCTCCTTATTTTCCTGTTCTGAGGTACTGTCACTGACTTTGTGGTACTTTACTTTGAGGTTATTGAATTAATTGTTATTGTGTTTAGATCTGCATTATTTTCGTTCCTACAAGCAAAGGTATTCTGCCGTACCAATGACGTCACAAGTGAATTTTTCGATTTATTTTTTTTCTCGGAAATTAATGATTAAAAAAATCTGTAATTTTTTTAGGACTTCGGAAATAAAAACAAAGAAATGGTATTTTTTTATTTTTGATGATTAATTAAATGAAATGTTGTCAATTATTTCGGTTCAAATCATAGTCTAAAAATATATTTACAATTAAACATAAGAAAAGGTAAGAAAATAGCTTAAAATATGTCATCCACCGTGGAAGAGGTGCACTTCTACTGTCGCTGTAACAGTAAGTATGAAAGATTTGAAGATGAATATTTATATAAATGGCTATCACCTCACCTAATTTTTATAGTATTTTAAGATAACTTTCTTAATAAACTTTTTAAAATGAAATGAATCGTTAGAAACTTCAATTCTACGCCACTTTTTAAACGTCACCAATAATACCCATATATTATTATCGTTAAGTGTTAGGGAAGGTAAAATAGGGAGGTGGCTGAGTTTTTACGTACTTTATGGAAAATCTCGTAATATCTGCCATTTTTCGACAGTTCACATTTGAACCTCAGACGGGCTGTGTACACAGTTTTTTAACGGAAGTGTTTTTGTGACACAAATGTAAGTATTACTGTTTCACATAAAACTATCAATGCATCATGTGAATCGTAAAAAACTACGTCGCGACATCGTCACATGCCACGATACACGGCATGACGTCGCGTCGTAGAAACTCACGATGCGTGATATTCAAAATTCAAAGAAATTAACTGCGACAATTCACCCTGCATTATATCGGGGGCATTGTGCCGTGTATCGTGGCACGTTACGATGTCGCGAAGTAGTTTTTTACGATGCTCATCGTAGATTCCCACGACGCGACGTCGCATCATGAAACGACGCCGCATCGTGGTACGACACGACGTCGTATCGTGTTTATGTGTCCCGGGCCTTCGCCGCTAGAATTTATGTAAGACGGTTGCTAGAACGGAACGGGCGAGGAAAACAAAAATGAAGCATCAGACATCAGATTAACTGTCTCCTTTACATGCGTACGTCAATATTGCAAGCTTTTCAAACCCCACACTTTTGTAGCATCGAAGAAATTATTCATAGGCAGTTGACGGACCTACGTCATTTGGTCGGATTATGTCAGCTTAATGTAAGTCGTAATCTGTCTGGGTTTGACAATTTCAAATCTGCCTACGAATTGATTTGGACGAGCTGGGCATTTGCCTAGAAAGGCAAAATATGAGGGGCGGCAAAATTGACTTATTCCAATCTTGCAACCTAGACATTAGCCATCCACTACCTAAGTTTAAGAAATAATACCTTCCAACCACAGAAATGGATCTAGTTAGAACCGCCATGTCGCTCCAATTTGTATGAACACGAGCGTGTCACTTTTTTCATACCTACTGTGACGTCACAAGAGTTTAGTGATGGGAATACCCGTACGCGCGGAATCGATTCAAAGGAATCGCCGCGCCCGGCGCCCCGCCTCGTTTGCCACTTGCCACACAGATATCTGGTTTAATATCTCTATGGTTTGCCAGTACGACTTTAGTCTTTGGAGCGAGAGGTCGTGCTTGCGCATCCCGTCTGCTTGGTTGTTTATAGTTTAAGTTCGTCACTCTTCAAGTAAGTTTACCTGATTGGAATAAGTACTAAGTATCTAAATTTTTTATAGCAGAAAGTAGTAAAAAATAAGGAATGAAGCGTCAGTTTATGTTGGTATATTATACATGTTACATATACATATATAGGAAAACAAAACTCTTAAGAGGAAAGAGAGACGGCTACTGGCTACTTTAGTATTGATAAGTGCATTTGTTGAATAAAATATAATAGTGAATTATTACAACTCGAGACTGACGGCGACCATAGTTTGTGAGACTGGATAGCGATGGACGTTGCCATGGTGCCATATTTATTTAGTCATTTCAATGAAATAATAATATGGGTGAAATACTTTATATGGCAAAACAAAGTTTGCAGGACAGCTAGTAATAATATATTATATTATTCTAAACTAAATCACTCAGAAACATAAATACATAATATTACATAAAGTATAATTACCGAGTCACAAAATATCCCAAAGCGAACATTATCATTCCTCTGTTTCATGTCTGTTTCGAAAATCGATTAATTAGAATCGAGAATATGTACAACACTATTTGCTTCATTTGACAGAAAAATGAGAATATTGACTGTACCTCGAAACTAAGCGAGGAATGAAAGTATCGATTGTTTTATTTCCATTGCGCGCTCAATAGCGGACAAACAGAACGGGCTCTATAATTTTCTAACTAAAGCGGCAATGTATTATGAATCATGCGGTACACACGCAGTTACGTAGATTTCATGGTAAAAACTACAACCACCCACGATTAACATTAAATAATTGATTTTAAAATAAAGGATTGATTATTAAATAAGAAATGATTTAATAGTAAAATTACTTACCGATGAGAAGAAACATATCCACTATTTAGAGCAACGTTTCTAGTCGAATTTCCACAGACCAATACGGCACAATTAGACATTTTTAGAATTCCGATTGACGTCCGATTCCGATTACGGTGGAGCGCAGACTAAAGAACAGACTTTCGAAAGATTGACATTGTACAACGTTTGGTAACGCGATGGCACGCGAAGTACATACCCATGGCGGTTCTAACTAGATCCATTTCTGTGCTTCCAACTTTACTTTAGGTTGGATTGTAGAAATGTTCAAGTGTTATACTTAAATATTCCCCCATTCCCAACAAAACAAGCTTATGACTTTTATGGTTTTCTGTATGTAAAGGGTGGTGAAAATGATATTTGCCTGGAGCGGCTAAATAGCTAGATGGAGCCCTGCAGACTAGTGACGTACCATGTCCGGTTAGCGCTTCAGTCTGGAATATCCTCTGTAGCGGCGGGAAGTAGATCACCAGCATCTGACCCACCAGACTCAGAGTCACCGCTATCAGGAACATTCTGGAAATTGATATTTTTTTTGTAAATTGTTGTTTGCTTTGAGGAGTTTAATTTAGGGTTTATACGTTAAATATAATAATATAAGTATTATAAGACCAGACAAAAAATAATCTTATGGGCGCGTAGCAAATAGCAATAAAACGGAACCCTTTTAGATCCGTCATGACTGTCTGTCTGTCTTTCCGTCCGTATATTACAGCTACTTATCTCAGAAACTATAAAATATATATTGTTGCTTTATGATGACACGGAACCTTGTACGAGAGTCGGTCTCGCATTCGGCCTATTTTTATGTCTTAGCTGATATTATTAAAAGCTTAAACATAAAAAGTAAATGATTTATTATTGAGTACACGCCCTTACGGGCGCACGCACACACTTACGCATGTACGCACGCAGTACTACAAAACATATTTACAATTTAATAAAATATTTAATACTCACTTGTTAGAAAACAGGCCTATCTGGAAGACAGACTTTGTCTGCGAGCGACAGGACAGCGCGTTGAACATGTCGAATAGTACGAAGCATGTGAATGTCATCGTCGTGTCACGAGGAGTGATCTTGTTGTCCGACATCTGTAGACAGAGACGGATATATTGAGAAGAGATACAGATATAATATGTTAACGACACAACAATTCATTGAACATGTCGTAAAAAAAATATTCTGAGAAGATAGACAGATATACAAATCTGCTAGCAGCATAAGAGCTTCCAGCATGATTTTGGATACAGACAGCAGCAGCTCGCAGCGACTTCATGAGACGTGGTGGAGGTGTCGCCCTGTGTGTCCCGTGCCCGCCCGGTGTGGCGGACAGCAGCAGCCCGCGCGAGATGATGCGGTGCGAGGTGTCACCCTCTCGCTCGCACACAGTCTGTCTCGCTCACTTCCCTGTTAAAGACCCACAGCGTGCCGGCGATGATGATGGCGGCGGACAGCAGTAGCCCGCGCGAGATGATGCGGCGCGAGGTGTCGCCCTCTCGCTCGCACTCAGTCTGTCTCGCTCACCTCCCTGTTGAAGACCCAGAGCGTGCCGGCGATGATGATGGCGGCGGACAGCAGCACGGACAGCAGTAGCCCGCGCGAGATGATGCGGCGCGAGGTGTCGCGCGGCCGCCGCTGCAGCACCGAGTGGTCCACTGGCTCTACGCCGAGAGACTGCGCCGGGGGACCTGAAAGAGACAAAGATATTGTGAAATTCGTACAATGAACTTATTGTTTGTCTCGTTCACTCGTGCAGAAGATATTGCTAAGATATCGCATTCCTATCGAATATCCAATGAGATAACAAGTGCTTACAAAAATTAAAAATCACCATAAGTGACATGTCTTCTTTTCACGAAGAAGTTAGAAGACACCCATTATTAATTCACAACATCGTCCACATATCATCTTGTATGTTTAAAAAATAATAACTTATAGACATAATAGGCTAGATGACTATTTTTTTTTTCTTATTGGTAATTGAAAGACCCTTAAAAATAGAAACATCGCTGAAAGAATGACTCTGATAGCTTAAAAATTCGCCAAGATATGACAATTCAAACATCTCAAAAAATAGACCTGCCCGAAACGCTCCATACAAAGTGCTACGAAAGACTGACGTCACTCTTTCGTAGTTTGTACGCATCGGGAGACAACTTTGTTCGAAGGGTATATTAAATATTGCGTTTATGAAAGTGGTTTCATAACAAAAGTTGCTTTTAATTGCATAAGTTATCGATTGGTATACAAATATTAAGAAATTTAATTGAAAAAAAACTTTGAAGGCGCATAACAAAAAAAATAAAAATGCAATCGAGCTGTAATTTTGGGAACACTTATTTTTCACCGTGATTTCTTTATTTTATTAACAAAATTCGCTAATCTTTGACCTTGTCATCGTCCCTATTATCTCTATACTCTACAATAATATACAGCTTACTCACCGTCCATAATAATATTGATCCACAATATCTGCATGGCATTAAGCGGGTTGGGTATGCCCATGAGTGTAGCGAGTGCGATCAGCGATAACGCCGCGATGGATGTCGATAGCTGGAAGCGAACGAAGTTGCGGATATTGTAGAATATGCACTTGCCCTCCTCGATTGCCGAACTGAAATAATATTCAAAAGTTTATGTCAAGTAAATCCATGGATCCATGGGAAGAAAGTATTTAAAAATGTATGTGAAGTTGCCATTCTTTTTTATACGATAAAAATAAATCACGCACACGCAAAGTATACGTACTTACGTGCGTGAGTACGAAAGTAATTGCAACAGCTACGTTTTATGGGAAACTTGTGAAACTGGTCGAGTAGGTAATCTTTATATATAAAACTCAAAGGTGACTGACTGACATGGTGATCTATCAACGCACAGCCGATCGGGCTGAAATTTGGCATGCATGTATATGTTATGACGTAGGCATCCGCTAAGAAAGGATTTTGATAAATTCTACCCCCAAGGGGTTAAAATAGGGGATGAAAGTTTGTATATAATAATACTTCTTAACGCAAGCGAAGCCGCGGGCAAAAGCTCGTTTGTCTATATTATACGAGAAAAACGTAATACGGCTGTGACCAGCGACCACATAACCCAATAGACGCGTAATGTTTTGATTTCTCTTAACAAATTATTGTGTCAATGTGCTGAGGTAAGCGACGCGGGGGGAGAGGTAAGAAATGCATTACGACTGGCTAATTCAAATTCACGGCATGTCATAAATCAGAACTAGTGATGGGAAGTACGAGAAGCGCTTGTCAAAAGAAATAAAAAAAAACCAGTACATATTTATTTTAATTAAAGTATAGAATGAAGAAAAGACTTTTATTAATTGTGGCAAGCTTCTAAAAATATACAAAAACGTCTTCGGATTATATTAAAAAAGTACCTATACTTACCTAAGTATATTTCAAAATATACTTTTTTTACAAATTATATATATACTTTTTTTAAACTTTTAAAGGGCAAAAATTCTGTAATATTATATGATTTTTGCGAGACTTTTATCGTTTACGCAGCACAATAGGAAAAATCACCCGATTTTGAAACATTCTTCATTGGTGCTCCGCTCCTATTGGTCTTAGCGTGATAATATAATATAGGCTACATAGGATATATAATAAAGCCTTCCTTGATTAATACTGAGAAAACATTTAAATCGGTCCAGTAGTTTCTGAGATCAGCGCGTTCAAACAACAAACAAACACTTCAGCTTTATATTTATTATTAGTATAGATTATTTGACTTGCTAATTCCGCCACATGATTTCTAAGTCACAATAAAATTGATGGAAATTTATTTCTAAAAATAGTTGTTCGCCAATAAAACTGTTTGAAGTTTTAGTGACTAAAAATCTTTACTTGGTTACTTTCTTTACGCTTTCATGATAACTTCGCAACGCCGACAAAAAACAACGCTTTGTGATGGGTAGATAGTAGTAGTACTAGTAGATGGATGGTTTATCCATATTTCTCTTACTAAAATTGGCAAAAACGTTTGTCCTCGATGATACGCGGGAATCTTTAAAAGTTTGAAGTCGATATTATACTGATTCGTTATGTCTATTGTGGTAGTAATGTAAGCCATACACGTTACGCAGGTAGACCGGAATGTGTGAGGGAATATACCTGTGCAGTTTTTTGGACCTGCGCAGGCGACCAGGTCCCACACACATACCGGTATACCTGTGCAGGCATACCTGCGTGCTGTACAGGTGGATCTCTCCCGTCCCCGGTAGACCGTAGCGTGTAAGGCTTACTTATGGTAAATAAAACACAGTTATTCTTTTATAATATACCTATTATATTATAAAATAATGACAAAACCCAACTGCGTAAAAACATTCAATTTTTTTCATAAACATTTTTTCTGTTACATTACAATTTACTTTAAAATTACAATTACTTAAGTACAGCAATAAATAAAACAAAATTCAGGAATCGTTTTTTACTGTCTCGGCAAACGTTGCTTTGCCATAATATTATATTTACGATAGTATTATTATTTTAATTAAGTGACTAACGGCCGTTCCCAATATATGATCTATCTCTGGTTTTGCCCTACTAGAGATATGAATAGCTCACATTAGACATTAGAGACATATATTTTATGTCAATTGTGAGCTATTCCTATCTCTAGTAGGGCAAAACCAGAGATAGATCAAATATTGGGAACGGCCGTAAATAGGTAAGTATGTCACCATGGCAACGTTGATCGCTATCCCGTCGCACAAACTTAATGGTCGCCGTCAGTCTCAGGTTATAATAATTTACTATTTATTCAACAAATGCACTTATCAATATATAAAGTACCCAGAGTACCCAGTAGCCGATTCTCAAACCAACTGAATATGCATAATATAATTTATATATATATATATATATATATATATATATATATATATATATATATATATATATATATATATATATATATATATATATATATATATATATATATATATATTCATAGCTGGGCACCGTTAATCAAATAGTTAACTTCGTTAATCGGTTAAAAAAAATGTTAGCTTCGTTAAACGTTAAAGCGTTACACTGCGGACGAATTAGCGCAAGTTAACGTTAATCGTTAATCCGTTAATATGTGTAATATGGCCTTGTTGTAACTTATATCATTGCGTTACTGTACATACAAAACCTGTTGGTTTAAGGTTTTGGAAGTTAACTGGTTAGGGACAAAACAAAATACTTCTATAATTATTGTATTCTAGGTAGAAATTACAATACAATAATTATTATAGATATAGTTTATTGTTATTATAAATCATTTGCATGTTGATAAAGAAGAGTGCAGTATAATTTAGTTAGGTAACTAAATTATACTGCACTCTTCTTTATCAACATGCAAAATATGATTTATAATAACAATAAACAAATCACTCTTTCTATAAGTATCGGCGCTGAGTAATGAAATGATAAAACGAAACAAATATCTTCTCACTCGCATGCGCCTGAAAATGTATATCTAGTATTATTTTTGTTTCGTCTGAACCGTCGTGTGCGGTAAATAGTAGGCATTGGATTAACGATTAACGGACTTCTGCATATTAACGGAAGTTAACCAGTCCGTTAATATTTTTAAAAGTTAATCCGTTAATCAAAATGTTAACTTCGTTAATTTTTAATTAATGGATTAACGAGTTAATGCCCAGCTATGTAACAAAAACAAGTGATAATATTTTAGGGTGTGTACGTGTTCCTTGTAGAGAGTTCACTGTGAAAGTAGCAGCTCTGAAAGACGATTTTTTTTTCTTTTCTATGAGCAAGGGCAAGTGTCACGAGTTTCCCCATACAAAAGAAAAAAAAATTAGGTCTTTCAGCGCTGCTACTTTTACAGTGAACTCTCAACAAGGAACACGTACAAACCCTGTGTCGAGAAAATTGAATGCCGAAATCACCTACTTCGGAACTTCTGTAATAGGCTAAAAATTTACAAACTGATACGAAATATCCCATCAAAGACACAAATTTGACCCAAAGCGTGATCATGATGAAGTTATTAGAAAATTATTAGAAAACTTTGGCCGGGTGATAAAAAGAAGACCCAACACTGCAAGTGCTAACCTAGTAAAAGACATTTTATATAAAAAAAAATTTAGCTTCCTTTCTTCTATCAAACATGGCCAAGAAAATTAAAAACAAGCAATAAGAGATTTAGAATTACAAGAAGGAATTAAAGTAAAGCCTTGCGGGCTATTTATAGATACAGACTTGCCATTTTTAGGAGCAACGCCCGATGGAATTTGCGATGAAAAAACTATTTTAGAAATTAAATGTCCCATCACAGCATATAACATTGGAGTAGACGCTGCTATAACACAACAAAAAGTTACATTTTGGAAAATAGAGAAACAGGGCAAATTAAATATAGACAAAAATCACTCCTGGTTTTATAAGGTGCAAGGGCAGCTCCATATTTCAGGTTACGAATATTGCCTTATTATTATTGATAGGCATGTAATGGTCTTCATTTGAGTCACTATCAATTATCAATATTAGATTGCAAAGTATGCATAGAAATGTGAATTTTGAATTGAGGCCATCTTGCTTTTCACCTACTAGTTCTATGTCAGTTAAAGCACATCCAAGAGGACCATGATGAGAAATTTCTTGCAACCTCTTATAAAAATATGAAACACTTATTCTTCTTCCGACATCAGGTTTCTTCTGAGGAAGTGCAGTTTCAACAATAAGCTTTTCAGCATCACATTCAGCCTCCAAACTACATAGTCCAGTGTCATGGGTACTTTTTTCTTCCAGCCTGTAAGTAAGTTTATACTTTGAGACATCGACATTTAACAACAGTTTAAAAACTGGATCACCACAAAATTTCATAAATTAAAATGATTAACTTTTCGATTATTGGGAAATAGGAATTAGGATAAAATTATACAGAACTCAATATTTAAAAAAGCCTTTTGCTCGTTTGCCTTCTAATTTCATTAAAAAGGTATACTAAAAATTTTATTAGGCTAATACGCTGCACTCCGCAGTATGGGTGGGTCGTTATGTGATTTTTAACCGACGAAACAAGTTGTACGACGCGGGCGCCCGGTAACGGTGTGACGTCATATCACAATTTCGCCGCGCGGGCCCCATACAATAAACGTGATTTTTTTCTCTATCTCAATAACTGCAACAGGTAGGCACTTGAAATTTTCATCAAGGCCTTAATTATATATGTACTTTAATAATTAATAATAATATTATATTATGTTACTAAACTTTTCGATTATTGGGAAATGGGAATTAGGATAAAATTATACAGAACTCAATATTTAAAAAAGCCTTTTGCTCGTTTGCCTTCTAATTTCATTAAAAAGGTATACTAAAAAATTTATTAGGCTAATACGCTGCACTCCGCAGCAGTAGGGGTGGGTCGTTATGTGATTTTTAACCGACGAAACAAGTTGTAACTGTACGACGCGGGCGCCCGGTAACGGTGTGACGTCATATCACAATTTCGCCGCGCGGGCCCCATACAATAAACGTGATTTTTTTCTCTATCTCAATAACTGCAACAGGTAGGCACTTGAAATTTTCATCAAGGCCTTAATTATATATGTACTTTAATAATCAATAATAATATTATAATAAAATAAAAAATTAAGGGGGGCTTATACAAAAATCACAAATTTTGGCCTATTTTGCACTATAACGGTATGTGTATTCATAAGTGAGTCCGATTAGTAACATAATATAATTAATTATTAAAGTACACATATAATTAAGGCCTCGGTGAAAATTTCAAGTGCCTACCTGTTGCCGTTATTGAGATAGAGCAAAAAATCACGTTTATTGTATAGGACCCGCGCGGAAAAATTGTGATATGACGTCACAAGCGGTCGCGGGACTGTTAGCGGGAATCGATATTTTTCGAAACTTTGAATGCCTATAAAATCAAAACTACAAGGTATTTTTGACTGCAACAAAAACTAGTGTATTTGTATACATACAGGCTTTACTGTGACAAAATTTCAAGCAATTTGGCATACCTAGTAATATTCTCAATTAAACCTTCCTGCCCAATTATTCCAGCGGGGCTAAAATGGTCGCTTTGTTGAATCATGAGACGAATCATTATATGATTCATTTCTCTAATATCGCAAAATGCAACTCTGCTTGCAATTCATTTTTGTATTTTTGCACTGATTTGACATTTGTCAGTTTTGACAATTCATTTGCTGAATTGATTGAGAGGAATTGCTAAATATTAGCATTTTAGCCCCGCAGGGCTTAGGTATCATTAGGAGAGCCCATTTAACCAAAAAAATGGGTGTTATTTTTTGTTAAATGACAATATTTTATGCCATTTAAAATCGTTGCAGAAAGGTCACTCGCGGCGCGGGGGAATGAAAGGGGGTGACGCCGGGATGAGGCGCGCGCGCGGGCCTATAGCCTATAGCCTTTTTTCAAATCGGACCAGTAGTTCCTGAGATTAGCGCGTTCAAACAAACAAACAAACTCTTCCCAATTATAATATTAGTATTGATATAAACTAATTAATATTTTTGCTAGGTAATCTGCGCGGAACTAGTTGGCCGCGCCGCCGGTATGCTCACATACCGGCGGCGCGGCCAACTAGTTCCGCGTGGACTATAGCAAACTCGCTGTCGCTCGCTAGGTCGACCGGTGCAGTGGGCGGCGGGCGCTAGCTGCGACTCCAAACGAAACAACGCGACGATCGCTCGACGGTACTTCATACCACCCAATGCAATAAAAACGTTACAAAAATCACTACTCTACTATATAAATACGACTCGAAACTAGTTATTCGGTTACTGTATGTAGCTAGTTATTGTAACTATAGTGACGTGAAATAACGCTCACCCCTACTCCGCAGTGAAGCCGCACCCTATTAGGGCCGGGACACAAAAACACGGTCCGGCGCCGTACGACGTCGCGTCGTCGTGCCGTGATTTTGTGTCCCGGCCCTTACGGAGCATGTCCTTGAATAGAGCTGAAAGAATCGCGCAATCGCATCGCGCTCAAATAGTAATAAACTTATTATATCTATATTTACCTAGCCTATCGTAATTGTAAAAATATACTTGCCTTTTTAAAATACTACCCGTCGCTATATTGCGATCGGCATTTGCTACATTTTCCACTGTGTTATTATCTAATTCCATCGTTTTCGGTCGACTGGAAAAAAATTAAATCATAATAATATCATAAAAAGGCTAAAATGGCTTGTAATAGATACCCTGGATCATAAAAAATACAATGAATGAGCCATGCTTTGGCACGAATGGGCCGACTCGACCAGAGAAATACCACGGACTCACAGGAAAACCGGCGTGAAACAGCCCTTGCGCTGTGTTTCGTAGTCGTGAAGGACGTTTGGTTACAACTTATAATAAGTAGATAAATAAACTTATATTACCTTTCCAACATACTACCTGCCGCTGGATCTGAATTGGCATTTGGTGATTCGTTTGGGTTATCAATAATTGCACTATCCATGGTTTTCCGCCGCCTGAAATAAAAAATTAAATAATAAAGGCCTAAATAAAACTTCAGATTCAAAGCAAAATGAACTTATAGTAGGTACCTAATTATAGTACTTGTACTATTATTTATTCTGTGCTAATAGTGATAAAAAAAACCATAAAAAGTATTACGAAAATTCTCTGAAACTCGATCCATAGACCGATTGAATATTGATTTATCAGAACGATCCCCGACGCGCGACGCTAAAACTTATTTAGGCTAACGAAATAATCAACTTTATGAGTGGTGATTTTTTAACTTTTTGAACATTTATTTTGGAGTGCAAAACTCCAACATAAATGTTCAGATACAAAGCAAAATTATTATCAGTGATAAAATAAAACATAAAAAACTGTATTACGATTTACGAAAATCCTCTAAGATTCGAACCATAGGCCGATTGGAAATTGATATAATGTTATCACAACGATTGTGATAACATTATTATGTCAATTTCCAAGGTCTATGGTTCGAATCTTAGAGGATTTTCGTAAATCGTAATCAATCGTAATACAGTTTTTTTATGTTTTATTTGACACAACGATCCTGGCTATCCTAAAACACATTGAGAGTGACGAAATATTTTGATTCGGGGTCGTAATTGTTCGTTGTTTTTTTAATAAAGACGTACGCAACTAGAAAGTAGATAAAATTGAACTTACTTTTACTTCCATCATGTGTTTGTGGCTTTCACGAAGCTGTCGCTTTTTTGCTGGACGTCTTTTCTTTTTCTTGTCACCCATTTTTACAGACGCGCAATATAATTGCAAATATTTACAGAAAAATATTTACAGAATAAACTTAATATACTATAAAACAATGAGAAATACCTATATACAAATTTTAAGAACTAAACGCTTCAATTACACTAAAATCACAATATCGGCAGAGCGAAATCCGTCACACGTCCACATAGCACCGCGCCTCAGCGAACACTGTCGGTTTTCATGCGAGAGAGAGAGATGTGAAATGTTCACTCAGAAGCGTGGATACATTTTTCGTTTGTTAGAGGAAAAATAAATATTGTGGGAAATCTAGATGTCAGAGCCGAAAATTAAATCGGGCAATCTTTGGATTTTTGTAAAAGGTATCAAATAAACAAATTTTTAAAGCATAGATTGTATTATTACTTTAGTTAGAACTGTTTAAAGTTCCCGAAAGATGTGACTTTGGTATTTTTTTTCATCCAGTAGGAGTACATTATTTTATTATTTAAATCGGACAAGCTTTTCCAAATATAATCAAAAATCACATATATTTTTTTTGTGCCAATCAATGAAATACATACGTCTAGAAAACTGCACAAAGATGTCAAATTGGCAGCTGTCTGCGCCTTAAGAGGGAATAGGGAAGGGTAGGGATGGGAAGGGAAGGGAAGGGAAGGGAAGGGAAGGGAAGGGAAGGGAAGGGAAGGGAAGGGAAGGGAAGGGAAGGGAAGGGAAGGGAAGGGAAGGGAAGGGAAGGGAAGGGAAGGGAAGGGAAGGGAAGGGAAGGGAAGGGAAGGGAAGGGAAGGGAAGGGAAGGGAAGGGAAGGGAAGGGGAGGGACGGGAAGGGAAGGGAAGGGAAGGGAAGGGAAGGGAAGGGAAGGGAAGGGAAGGGAAGGGAAGGGAAGGGAAGGGAAGGGAAGGGAAGGGAATAGGGTAGGGAATAGGGGATTGGGCCTCCGGTAAACTCACTCACTCGGCGAAACACAGCGCAAGCGCTGTTTCACGCCGGTTTTCTGTGAGAACGTGGTATTTCTCCGGTCGAGCCGGCCCATTCGTGCCGAAGCATGGCTCTCCCACGTATAGCTATACGCTATAAATTATAATCATTAATCAGTTGTTTAACAACAGTTCTACTCAAAATGACTTGAGCATTTCACGCTTTGTTTCGATTTTCGATTAAAAAAAATATATCTCTGAAAGATAGTTGGTATCATGGGCGTACCGAGGGGGGCAGGGGGGGGGGGGGCAGCTGCCCGCCCCCTGGATCATGTTGACGTCCCTACTAAGTATATTATCTAGTACTTTTATCTATAAAAATTAAGAATACGAATTTTTGCCATTTGTTTGCAATACGAGTACAATATTTTTACAACTAAAATTTATTATTTTTTATTCTTTGTAACACCTAGCTTATGAAAAATCTGATTTACCCCCCCCCCCCCCCTGGCCTATAACCTGGGTAATTTGCCCCCCCTGGCCCAGAACCTGGGTACGCCCATGGTTGGTATCACATCACTAGTGACGCGTGACGATAACGGAAGAAAGGATAAGCATTACTAATTTGTATTTGATAGAAAGGGATATGACTTATGTCAAATGCTTTCGTCATGGATTCAGACCAGTGTAATTTGAGCTCTGAATAAATTGATTCTTGACAGTAAAAAAAAAATATTTTGTATGAAACGCACGAGATGTACATGGGTCACGGATGTGGTCGATACTAAGACAGATTTCGCTATCATTATCTAAAGTATGGTTTAAAGAATTTATTCTCATTAAAGATACAATATCCACTTACATGAGAACAAGACATTAACAATACTAATTATTTATATCATCAGTACAGTTCGAACTTACAATATTACTAAGTACAAAAGTTTATGCAATAAACAGATAAAACATAATTCATTGTTAAAGTTAAATACTGAGGAAAGGATACAAAGATTTTAACATTCTTAGATTTAACAGTGTTCAATGACATGCTTAGACAGCTGGTGCTTAAAACTGGTGGTCGGGTAAACTATTATATAGCTGTGCTCCCTCAAAAGTGATGCTTTTTTTGGCATAGTTAGTACGTATTTTGGGTAAAACTAATAAATTAGGGCGTCTTATACTTCGGCTAGTCGTTTGGGATTTTACAGAAAAAGATAATTCACTTTGGATTTTACCATCGATTATTTTTCTAATTAATATACAGGTGTTGTAAGTATATAGTTGTTTTAAGTTCATAATTTTAGTTTCGCTGTAAATTTGGGTTGTTGGTGTAAAATATGGGTATCGAAATATTATTTTTACAATTTTATTTTGGAGTCTCTGTAATTTATTTAATTTCGTTTTATTTGCACTGCCCCAAACCTCAGTAAGATATAGAAGGTGAGATTTAACTAGGGAGTTGTAAATAGTAAAGCGCAGTTTTGTTGGAATACATTGGTTTATTTTAATTAGTGAGCCTATCAAAGATGATAACTTATTAATTATGGTATCTATTTGATTGTTCCAGGTAAGACGCCTATCCATTCTCAAGCCTAAGTATTTTTCGCTGTGTTTTTCTATAATAGGAGTATTGTCTATAATTAGTGAGTCATGAGCTGAAATTATTTTGTTTCTCGGGCTAAATATAATGTAGCATGTTTTGGCGACATTAATTTGTCTTTAAATTGCTTGTGGGATTTAGGATGGGGCTTACTGTAGGAATTATCAATTTTTACTATTTGTAGTCTGTTTTTTAAGTATGATTCAAACATTTTTAATGCATTGCCTTTTATGCCAATAGCTTTCAGTTTCTGTATTAGTAATTCATGACTAACAGTATCAAAGGCTTTTTTTAAATCGATAAAAACTCCTAACACTATGTTCTTCTTATCTATATTATCTTTTATTTTATTTACTAAATCGATTATAGCTGCCGTAGTACTACTTTTTGCTCTAAAACCATATTGCCTTTGCGAAATAAATTTAAAGGAGTCAAGATAATTGGATAGTCGCGAGTGTAAAATTTTTTCAAGAATTTTTGATAGTACCGGCAGCACTGAAATTGGGCGATAATTTCCGGGGTCTGTTTTGGGTCCAGATTTGTATATAGGCGTTACCTTAGCAATTTTTAAACTGTCCGGAAATTCACCATCTATTAATAATTTATTGAAACATCTAGCTAATTTATCACAAATATGGTCTTTCAGGCATTTTATACTTTTAGTATTTATTTTATCAATACCGGAACTCGTATTAGAATCAAGGTTTTTAATAATAGTAAGAATTTCTTGCTCAGTACACAAAGATAGTTCACAAAGTTCATGATTGGTTAATTCATTAAAATTAGAAGAGCTAAGTCCAGCGTGGTACTTTTTCGGTATTTGTTCTGCAAGTTGTGATCCTATAGTAGAGAAGTAGTGATTAAAAATTTCGCAAATCTCATCTAAATTGGTAGTTGTTTTAGAATTTATTATAATCTTTGAAGGAACATAGCTTTTTACAATTTTATTATTCGTTAAGTTATTAACAAGTGACCACATTTTCTTTGGATTACTAGAACAGTTTTTGAATAGTTTATTGTAGTACGAATTCTTTTTTTCTTGTATTAGCTTAGCTACTGAGGATTTAACTTCTTTAAATTTCGCTTCAATTTGTTTTTCGTTTCGTTTTGATGTATACTGCTACAGAGATAATTTCGCTCCTTTATCATGTTTATAATATCTATATCAATCCAGTCATCACGTAAATTATTAAGTAACTTCCTTTTATTCTTTTTATTTTTCTGTATGTGATATTTTAGTTGTTCTTCAAAATCATTGTAGTTATCAGCAACATATTGAAAACTATCTGTTTCTGTTGATTCTTTTAGGTTTTTGTAGTCTATCCACTCATAGTTATAATATGTTTTTGGAGGGGGCTTATATCTTGTTAGTTGTAAGAAAATTTGCTTGTGATCAGACATCGAGCTGTTGATCAGAGTCATATGGAAGCTTTCTTTCATTAAGTTAGTACTGATATGGTCAATTATCGACTTCTTGGTAGGTCCCTCTCTGGTACAATATTTACTGCATATTTTGTTTAGGAAAATGTGGCCTGATTGATTAATTATTTGCTTATACCTATTTAAGGTATTACTTTTTGACATTAAGTCAATATTGAAATCGCCAAAAACAATAGTTCTTTTATGTTCTTGTAGTTGATTGTCATATGAATCCAAAAATTTTGTAATATTCGTGTATCCAGGGTTGTATACAACTCCAATATTTAAGTCGAATTTACATAAGTATATCCAAAGGTAATTGTTTCCATCCTCATAAAGGGTTTTAGTTAAACTATGCGTCAGGTTGTTATGCACATAGGCCGACACTCCTCCACCTCCCGAATCAGTCCTATAATTGTAGTAGTGGGTGTAGTTCGTTATATGCAATTGTTGAGCTTGGTCTTCATTCTGTATCCAGGTTTCTGTTACTAAGATAAGGTGTACGGTAGCCGGTATAGATTCTTAAATACATCTGAGCTCGTCCAGTTTTCCCCTTTTACGCAGACTTCGTGCATTTAAATAAAGAAACGAAAGAATTGATTTGTTTAGCTTGATCTCTTGATAATCGTTGACAATTTGGTGAGTTACTGTACTAGGCAATTTATAATTATTCGGAGTTATTGATTCGGGTTTTTTGGAGTACTCTTAACAATAGTGGGAACGTTATTAACATACTTAATAGTGATGTCCTTCTCGCCGTTTTTTATTCTTTGTGCAAGTTCAGATTTTATATTTGAAAAGTATTTTTGTTGAGCAGGAGTTTGGGCCGAGTATATTTTAATATTTGTAGGCAAGTTTTCTTTAAGTAAGACCTATAAGTCTTACATATTGTCTGAAAGTATTCGCCTTGCATTAGGCGTCTAGAGGCTATGTGGTCGCTGGCTGTGACAAATGGAAGCAGAGAAAGTAGTGATTATTGTAGAATATGCATTATGCTGTATGCACTATACCGAGTAAATTGATAGATGCGAACTATTTAACAAAGGCATAAGGCATTAAATGTATGGTTGCCGCTGGACCTACACGACGAATTGAATCATGCGCACGCACGTAAGAACGTTTACGTACGCAACCATTGCGGTCACATTCGATGACAAGTTTTTTTTTATCATTTCCGCGCTCTGTCTCCCCGACAACAGACACCATCTCTATCTTTCTCACTCACATGATGGTGGCGAAGTCGTCGTCGACTAGTATCATGTCGGCGGCCTCCTTGCACACGTCGGTGCCGTTGCGGCCCATGGCGATGCCGATGTCCGCTCGCTTTAGTGCCACGCCGTCGTTAACACCATCGCCTGGGGAAAATATTATATTATAAGAAGTGCTCAAAGTGCCGAATGTAAGTTTTAGTTACTATTATTTGGCACTAAAGACGCTGTCATGATGCTAATTAAAAAAAAGTTAACGCCTTCTGACTTGTGAGTGGTGAAAGTACAAGTTTTTGTCACTTCTCACCATGAAGGCACTCTTAACTTCAATTTTTATGGTATCCAAATAGTGGCAAAAATGGTTACTAATTTGATGCCATATAAATTAGTTTGTAATTAAAAGTAGTATATAACATAGTAACAAAATGACCGATTGTTGCAATTATAAATTAGTAAAATGTATTAATATTTAATACTAAGTACTTACCCGTCATTCCAACAATATATTTCAGTCGCTGCAGAGACTTCACAATCGAAAGCTTATGTTTTGGTGTTACCCTGTAGAATACGCTCACCTGAAAGTTAAGGGTATTTTAAAGAAACATCATTATCAAAAATTAGAGTTACGTTACAGACTACAGTAAGGAGAAGACTGTATGTGTACTTAATAAGTAAAATTAAAATAAAAGTTAGTCTCGTATAACTCAAATTCTTCTTCTAACTTCAAATCGCTGGTAAAAATGTAAGGAGAATATGCATTTGGTGGAATTAATTGATTAACGATACGTATCATCAGCGTAATTGCTTCATTCATGGTATCGTTTTTAGCGTAATTGGTAGAACAACGATCAAACATTATCACGTTATTTGCCCGTTTCAGTATCACTGAGCCATCTTCAAGTTGTGCGGGACATATACGCGCTACATAGTATATACTTACAGAGTCGATGACCGAGTCTAGTTGCTCGTCTGTCATGGAGTCAAGCTGATCACCGGACAATGCCTGAGACTGCGCCACGTCGAGGCCCACCATTTGAGCTGCAACGAGATATTGAACATATTCAACGTATCATGTCATGTCGTATGTGATACTTTAAGAATATTTTGGAAATCACACTATCTCCCTTCAGAAATGCCTCAAGTTATTTACATTATTTACATTTTATCTACATTCGATTGCAGTTATCAAACTTACAGCTTACTATGCGAGCTTACTATAAGTTCCTAGAAAAATAGTAATGTTTCGGGGGGGGGGAAAGCGCGATAATTTGTTAACGAATGCGACCGCGTAGATACTTGCTTCGCAGCCTCGGAATATGTCTCTCTCTCTCGCACGTAATATAATGTTTCTATCCCTTTTACCCTGACAACATAGTACGTACCGACAGCGAGCGCGGTGGGTTTAGCGTCGCCGGTCAACATCTTGACAGAGACGCGAGCGCGGCGTAGCGCGGCGACGGCGTCTCGCGCGCCCGGCCGCGGCGGGTCGCACACGCCACACGCGCCCGTGTACACTAACGCGGACACGCTCGCACCGCGGCATAATGCGATCGTGCGTAGACCTGTACATATAATTATTACATGAATGATAAGTGGACAGTGAAGGCGAGACTACAGACTACAATGTAGCGACGCGGTAAGTTCCGTAATAATAAGGTGAGGCCGTGACGCGTAGTCGCACTGCCACGTAGTTTTAACATGCTTAATTGACATACAATGTATAGAAGATAAGTGTTCCACGACACAACATTGTCGCAATATACTTGCACCTAAAACGGAATAACGTTCTTATATCGCGCGCATATCACCATACATTTTCGGTTTTCCAACAAATCTATAATATGCAGTAGATCGTATATAGATGCGTGTCTGTAGCCGTGTAAATCTGACAATACACTAAGATCATAAACAAAACATATTATGTTAACTTTTACTTAACTTTAACTTTTACTAATATGCAGCGACACAACTATTTCAACGTTTGTGAAACAAAATCTTAACCCTTACCCATTCTAGCGATATTGTAGGCCTCATTGAGGAAATCCTTCTGTTTCTCCTCAGTCATTGGTGCGTAGTTGCCCGCACTATCTATGTACGTGGTGCACAGAGGTAGGACTTTCTCAATTGCTCCCTTCACGAATACTTCTTCTTTAAGTCGCCCGTCGGGAAACTTTGGTGCACATTTCACAACCATCATCTTTGTTTCGGAACTGAAATGATAAATAACGTATAATAACTATAGAATTAAATTCTTTGTATATGCAATGTGCCAAAGCATGGCTCTCCCACTGGTTTATTCATTGCAACGCCACCAACAAATTGCAATTGGGTTAAATGTCAAGTCGTAAACAGTTGTCGTTGCCATGGCATGACATGATTTGGACATGCGCAATTACTAGGTTTTGCAGCGAATGCGCTAAAAATTACGCCGACGAACACGGCCAGGATTACATTATTTCTCGGTACAACAGTGTACATTAAAAAGTGTGGCAATGAAAATACAAGAGCCTTGGTCAATTTGTTATTATTATACTTGAGTCATTCAACGCAAATGAAACTTACGAAGAGATAGAAAGCGTTATTTTCAACAACTGTTTAGTAACTGCGAGTAGTTAAGTAAATATTTTCTTTGATCTCCTGAATATCTGTGACTGCCTGACATTGATAGTTTGCTACACAAAATTAAGTGAAAATGATCCCCCAACTTTCCCCATTAATTTTACAAAATCTATACAAATAATCGATTTCATCCCTCTCACCTGAAGGGTATCTCATTGAGTCTCGTATATTGTTCCCTGAGGTCGGGCATGTCGTTTTTCATGGCGCAGGCGAGAAGAGCGCCCTCTGTGGGCTGACCGTATAACGTGTTGTCACGAATCACAGCGTTGTTGCACAGTATCGCCACCTGTAAATAGATTAATTATGGTTATTATTTAAAGTAACATATGGTGTTCAATTATTATTGACGATACTGTAATATGGTTCGTTAATAATTGTTTTTTTACGATCCTATACTACCACACTGCTGGGCAAAGGCCTCCCCCAAGGTCTTCCATCTGTCTCGTTCCAACGCCACCGTAGGCCAGCCTGGCTTGTAGGCATCCAGTTCATCTCGCGATCTTTTTCGAGGCCGTTATGGTGGCGTCGTCCGTCCTCTATTACCCACTCTGTGGTGACCTTTGCCCAACGGTCAGGATGCATGCGGCTGGTATGACCCGCCCAGTCCCACTTTAATTTTGCAGATTTTATGCCGACGTCTTTAACACCTGTTTTGGAGCGCAGCGTGCTATTTTTTATTCGGTAATGATTTTTTGCCACTAGGGCGCAGTTTACGTTCTCGGTCCTACGGTGAGAAATAGTGTGTGTCTGAGGGCCGGCTCTCAGACTGGCGCAAGAAGGCCAACCGACCTCTAGTGCGTCCCGCGTGCGTTGTACCCGTCACTTCCGCTATCTGACCGCCCGACGTGAATAGAGTGGTGACTGTCATATCGTATTTGTGAGAGTATATATATCGACCAACCTCGAGCATGCTGTTAACGCCCATCCGCGCGACGTCCAAGTCCCGCCCCTTGTACGCTCGCAGCTGCACGTCGCCGCGCGCGTTGTACCCCGTACCCGTCACTTCCGCTATGTGACCGCCCGACGTGGATAGAGTGGTGACTGTCATCTCGTTCTTGGTTAGGGTACCTGGAAGGTTAATTGAGAAGTAAGGCCCGTTTTCTAAAAGTTTCTGATAGGAGTTTATTTATTCAACAGCATTGTTGATTGGTTAGTGTTGTGTTGTACGAAGTGCTTGTACGAACTTGTCAAGGCCCATGTTCACGTTGGGTAATGATGACTGCAGTATCTACAACTATTATTGAATCTACAGTATAATTTAAGTAGGCCCCGTATCATGATGGAATTATACATACTAGAGATCGCCCAATGGTCGAAATTCGACTACTACCTATATTTTGTAAAAAAATATTGCTATATAATATTTTTGCAACTATTGTCTCTGGGACTTAGCTGATCTCAGACTGGCCATGTAAGCATTGTCTAATAGTATCTAAGATTCAATAAAAAAAAAACTATAATCCATTTTCAATTTGTCACCTTGTTGTCAACAGACTTCAACCATAAATAAAAGAGTATAATTCGTATGTATAGGCTTGTTGCTGCGTAGGGTAACCTCAATGAAACCACCACACTGCTGTTGGAACTCGGTTTATTCGAAACTGACTTCCCTTCAGCCCCAGGCTGACTTGGGGGGGCTGTGCCCCCCCCAACCCCCCCCCCCCCCCCTTCTCTCTTGTAAATGCTGTCACGTCGTTAGTGTTAACCTTGCCCCACCAAACCCCCTCCAACTTCTGGAAATGTTGCTTATTACATAATGGGACTATAAAAAGGAGAAATTTATCCATCTCCGTTATAATTATACTATGCTAACGCTCACGAAGTTGCGGACAACAGCTAGTCTAATATATAAAAATAAGTCAATATATAAAAATAAGTCGGGTTTTCCCGTTGTTTCAGAACGCACGAACCGATTTCTACGGTTTTGCATTCGTTGGAAACGTCTTGGGCTCCGTGAGGTCTATAGAAAAAAAATCAGAAAAAAAACTTCTAGAAAAAAGCAGAAAAACAGGGAAAATCATTTTATAACAAAACAACGTTTGCCGGGCAGCTAGTAATATATAAAATACAATCCACAAGTGACTACGTAATAATATGCTTAAAGGAGATAGCTAAAAAGAGAAAAATAATTAATTTTTAAACAAAAAATTTAAACCGACTTCCATAGTAAACTACTTCTAAAAAGTATGAAATAATTATTCTTACTCTATTTAAGTGCCCTTTATAGGACTGGCCTAAGCCTCAACTATATCTTTACTCAATCTTTATCACTTTGAAGTCGGTACCAGCTTCTAAAATTTAGTTAGTTAGAGTAAGAATTATTATTTCATACTTTTTAGAGGCAGTTTACTATGGAAGTCGGTTTAAATTTTTTGTTTAAAAATTATCATAACCTCATTCGCATTATATATATCTTATTGCTGTATCGCTTAACTAATTTATCTCAAGCTTCTGTACAATTTGATTCGGTAGTAGTCATACTTCGCAATAGCATCTCATCTCAGGCTCGCCTCTTAAGCCGCACTTCAAATAATGCATCTTTTGCACAGCACTTAAAGAGTCATTGTTATGGATGAGCGACAAGAACATATCGTGATAGCTTTGCCACTCTTCGTATGCTCCCGAAAATGTGGGAAGCTGGATTTGAGGTAATTTAACCTCAGGCTTTGCGGGATTACAGCTTTGGTTACATGCAGACATCGCAGGTGCATCTCTTATCTCACTTCTAACTTACTCATGTCTAACTTTAATCTACATTTATATTCGCTGTATGTTACTTCCACAGTATCATACCACTCTTCTATGAAATAAGGTGTCTGTAATCTCTCGGCCTTAGATGCAGTATTCGCAATCTTAATTTTCTCTAAATTTCGTCCATAATGATTCTAAAATTTCCAATCTATTGTTTATATAAATCGAATTTAATTTATCTTTGGCTGTTTTTTTATAGTTAGTAAAACCTTTCTACTGTGTACTGATTTCTTCTTGTTCTATACTCCACTCAGGCTAACTTGTCGCTAGCGGTCATTGACTCCCTGTCAAAATCTTGTCATTTTCCATATAAAACCACGATTGATAACATCCGACACTTCATTGTCAATCGCGGTTTATATGGAAAATGACAAGTTTTTGACAGGGAGTCAATGACCGCTAGCGACAAGTTAGCCCGAGTGGAGTATAGCAAAAGTGACTCCATTATGCCAATCGCTTAATGCCAATACAACTGTCATATACTTCGCAGAATCTGACAATTCGCACAGCTCTGAATACAACTTACAAGTCCAAGTCAAGCAAGCAAGCAAGTTAATTTGAAGAGTCTCTTATTTACTGCTCACTTACGGTCTATTGTCCTTTGCACCTAGTACTCACTGCGATCCAATTTTCTTGTCATTTGCACGTATTACTCACTGCAATCCGAATCTCCTGTCAATGCAATCCGAGCGTCCCTGTCACTGCAATCCGAGGGTCCTGTCACTTGCACTCACTAGTCACTACTCACTTGGGTCCTGTCCACTGCACTCACTATTCACTAGGTTCTTACCTTATCCGCCGCACTCACTATTCACTTCTTCACTGTCCGCTACACTTACTCACTTAGTTCCCGGGTTTCGGCACCATATGTTGCTGCGTAGGGTAACCTCAATGAAACCACCACACTGCTGTTGGAACTCGGTTTATTCGAAACTGACTCAGGCTTATATAGGCTCACATTAGGTTTTCGATAGCGCGATGTAGCGGATTACAAAATTTGTACAGTGCCATCTGTTACCACATGCTATAACTAAAATAACAACTATCGAACTAACAACTTCTATTTAACCTGCCTAGATATGAACCTATACTGGGTGGGATCTTTATAATGTCAACGTTCTCAATTGACAATATTATTTTGTGTACTTATGTCACCTGTCATACCTGTAATTCGTATTAAATAAGGCTTGTCACTCAAAAATCTGTCATTTTTCCTAGTGTGTGTGTTGTGTGTAATGTTTTATTTGTAAAAAAAATATATGATAAAGCATAATTTCAAAATAATATTAGCTCGATGCACTCCTTCACCATATAATTTCCCCA
Source organism: Aricia agestis (assembly GCF_905147365.1). Classification (NCBI taxonomy): domain Eukaryota; kingdom Metazoa; phylum Arthropoda; class Insecta; order Lepidoptera; family Lycaenidae; genus Aricia; species Aricia agestis. The sequence goes on along the minus strand of NC_056428.1, from coordinate 14,586,499 downwards.
TTTTTCGTCAAAAGGGATACAAAGTTTTTGGCTCACGTATTAATATATAGATTTATTATAATTCTACACGTTCGCAATCGTTCCGTAATCGAGATAATACCTATCTGATATTGAAATGGAATCTTTAAATGCATATGTACATGACATGCAAATTGCAATGTTTAGTATTGTAGTATCACATTACCTGTCTTATCACTGCATATGACATTAACACAGCCCAGAGTCTCAACAGTTGGTAACTTCTTGACAATCGCGTTACGTTTCGCCATCCGCATAACACCGAGAGCTAGGGTCACTGTGACTACGATAGGTAGACCTGAAAACCAAATCGAGGACGATAAGCATAAAATATGTGAATTACACTGTCTGTGGATGCGTGTAATGTCTGTGCAAAATTAATAAACAGATTTTAATTCAGTTTCCTTGTTTGAAAGGTGCTATTAATCATAATCGAAATGTATTAAAGCTTTCATTTTAATATTCTCACCTCTACAACTCCTGTTAGGAGCGGTAACCAACTGCGACCAAATTAATCAGTAGGTGGTACCAAGTGAAATGAGCGAGCTGATGCTGATTAGATAAAATTATCATCAGCACATTCATTGTCACATTAAAGTCAACAAAATAGTTAAACACTAACCCTCAGGAATAGCAGCGACGGCCAAACTGACACCAATGGTGAACATCTCCTGCAGCGCTTTGCCCTGCAGCCACCCAGTGACCATGATGAACCCGATGATGCAGAAAGAGTACATCGACAGCTGGGCCCCCAGGGTATCCATGGACTTCTGGAGAGGCGTCTTCGGGGCTTCCTCGGCCTGCATCATGCGGAAGATGTCCCCGAATTCGGAGCGCTCGCCCGTGCTCACTACGATGCCCTGTAAGGAATATTTGAATAGTTCAAAGAACAGAAGAACATTACTGCCGAACTCGGAGACGAATGTTAATTACTTAACTGTAATTAAATGAAAATGTTGAAATAAGCCCCATACATTATTATTTGTCAAACTCTTCATTGAAATGAAGCTTAATCACCATAAGTTATTGAGTACGGCCGTTAGACTTGTAACTATCGTTTACACAGTTAAAAAGTTTATGTATAATATTATGTTAAAAGTTTATGAGTCTGGTAAGAACTTAGTTTAAGTACCTACTAAAAAATTTACGTGACGTCATATTATGTCGGATTGACGTCGCATCGTTAAAAATGACTGAAAAGTATAATTATTTTCTGTTTCTTAAACAAATTACAAAATCCTCTCTATACTCAATTTAATTTAATCTAAAGTAATTTGCTGTTATTTGGGCAGTACGAGGGCTGCTATTTATGTATCCGGAATTAAAAAAAGAAACAAACATATATCATTTAATATGGTTTTATTGCTTTTCAAAATATTCGCCGCGATGATCGACACACTTTTGCATACGCTGGAACCAATTTTCATAGCACTTTTTCCATTCTGATTGAGGTATCTCCAAAACGTGCATTTTGAACGCATCAACAGCCTCTTCGCGACTCGAAAAACGTTGACCACGTAATTTGTTCTTCGCGTATGGAAATAAAAAGAAATCGTTAGGTGCCAAATCAGGGCTGTACGGCGGATGACCAGTCAATTCGATCTTTTGACCCTCCAAAAACTGAGTTGTTTCAGCTGAGGTGTGACAGCTAGCATTGTCGTGATGTAATATGATTCTGCGTTGTCGGTTGTCCTTTCTTATTTCTTCAAAGACTTCTGGTAAACAAATGGTCGTATACCATTCAGAATTAACCGTTTTACGATTCTCTAATGGCACTGTAGCCACATGTCCATTAATTCCAAAAAAACAGGCGACCATTTGCTTCAAAGTACTTTTTGCACGAGTAACTTTTGTTGGTTTCGGCTCATCTTGGAACACCCACACCGTTGACTGTTGTTTAGTTTCGGGGTCATATGCATAGATCCAAGATTCATCACCTGTGTAGATATTATAAACGGCTTTTGACGTACCACGGTTGTATTTTTTAATCATTTTTTTGCACCAATCGACACGAGCCCGTTTTTGATCGATTGTCAAGTTGTGCGGAATCCAACGCGAACATATTTTTTTTACAGCCAAATGTTCGTGTAATATCTTATGTATGCTCGTCATACTTATGCCTAAGGACGCCTCTATCTCGCGATATGTAACATGACGATCACGCATTATTAGTTCCCGCACAGCATCTATATTTTGTGGGACAACAGCTGTTTTTGGGCGACCTTCTTTATTTTCATCCGTGAGCATAGACCGCCCACGATTAAACTCACTATACCAGTGATAAACAGTGGTTTTTGATGGTGCTTCATCTCCAAAAGTTGCGGTGAGTTGAATAAAGCACTGTTGTTGATTTAGCCCACGCCGAAAATCGTAGTAAATCATTGCACGAAAATGTTCACGCGTTAAATCCATGGCAAATGAAGACACGCAATTTTCAAAATGACGCAACAATGGAAAAATAATTGACAGTCACATGAAACAAAATGTATTCTTCAACCAAAGAGTTCTATTTTCAAATGTTGTAATTACTTTTTAAATATTGTTCTTGTAAGTGGCCAGTTCCGGATACATAAATAGCAGCCCTCGTATAATACAAGCTAAATTGATGTTTATTATAGTCATTGACAACCCAAGGACAATGTATCATCATAATTATTTCAGTTTACTCCGATAATATTGTATGGACATAATATTATGACAAAACCATGTCATTAAAGTAGATGGCTCAAGAAATAACTTGACCTTTCGAGTTCGTATCTTCTACCATGGCGAGTAACGCATCACCACACAACTAATCTTGGCATTTTGCCCAATGTGCCCATGAATACAACAGCTAGCAAGCTGTTGCCATTTTTGGCACTGTCGTCTTGACAGCCAGCTGCATCTTTAACAAGCTTTTTCAACCATAGAGAATGAACGCCTCATTCTCCATTACTAACCTTGGCATTACCGCAACGGACTAGAGTGCCCATGAACGCAACATTGTCCTTGTTAACCCTGCCAGCGGTCGCCATGTTGGGCACTGTGGTCTTCACTGCCGGTTCTGTCTCTCCCGTGAAGGAGCTCTCGTCTATGGCCAGGTCTGTGGTGTCGAATAGCCGAAGGTCTGCTGGTACCCTGTCACCAACTTCGAGATGAACAACGTCGCCCGGTACCAAGTTCCGGGCGAGGAAGTGTTCGATACTGCCTTCGCGTAAGCTGGAAAAATATTCCATTGTTAATAAAGGTAAACACGTGTTGCGTAGGAAGTAAAATAAAGGTAAGTTTTGAGTCGCTTAACACCTCCATCGTGGGTATCGCAGGCACAATAGATTATCAATTGTTATGCACTTATCCTAACACTAATTAGTGCTTAATAAATTTACGAGTGCATAATAACTATTTTCGAGTGTAGTTGGGAGTAATTGCTGCCGAAAGAGGCGTTACAAACCTGTCAGTATTCACGAGAAAGAGATAGACTTTTGCAGATTACAATAAGCTAGAGAGAGACAGTACCAGTTGCATGTCGGCGGCACGAGCTTGTTGAGCTCCTCAAGCGACTTCTCGGAGCGGTACTCCTGGACGAATGCGACGGTGACGACGATGATGATGGCCACAGTGATGGAGATCGCGTCGTCGTACTGACGCATGCATATGCTGACCACGGCCGAACCTGAGATAAAAAATAATAGTTTTAAAAAACTAAAAAATCACGCTTTTTTTTTCAAAAAAATTGCTTTCTTTCAAAACTTTTAACAACTTATTGCATTGTCATTAGCACTTAATACGTATGCAAAGTTTCGATTAAATTGGACTACTGGAGATAGGTAAAAATCGTGCTTAAAGATTCCGTTACATACATACGGCCCAAATAAATAAAAGCGTGTTAAAAAATACTCAATTTTTTAATTGATAGTCATACGCACTGAACTATTAAATGTATCTGTCATTTGATGATTATTAAACTTCAATTTAATAAAAAGTTTGACAGAAACTACAAATAAATATATGCAGAGAAGGAATCATGAATTCTCTCTGAAAGCGGCCCTTAGACACATAACATTATGTACCTATGTGTCACGAACATATTATAGTGTCTAAGGGCCGCCTAGTGTATAATTATATGCATTAAGAACCTAATTTTGCTCGCTTGTCGATTCTAAAATATCTTGCGATGCTAAAGATGAAAAATTGTGCTATGGAAACAATATCTCTATGTACCTACGTATATTTAGGTATAAGGTTTTAGATTGTCAACAATCGTGGTTTTCCATGTGGTTTTCGTTCATTCAAAAACACCATTATAGAACTATCTAGATTAGGGGTACCCAAAGTGTGCGCCGCGGCGCCCTGGTGCGCCGCGCGCCGTGAGTGTATCCTTCATCATTATCCAAAACCACAAATATTATAAAATAAAATTATAATATTATGATAATAAGTATTAATGGAAAGTCGGTAGATGATTAAATATTTGTTTATTACTTTACTATTCACCTGCTTAACCTTACTATAATCGTTACGGGTGTTTATTTATGTATCTTTTTGTAATAGCTATAGGTAGAGTAGGGCGCCATGACAAAATATTGTGACGTGTAACTGCGCCGCAGGCTGAAAAAGATTGGGAACCTCTGAGAGCATGCCACGCGATTCCCGTCTCAATTACATACAATCAATGAGGTTAATACGGCGTATAATTGCGTGTCGCGTGACACGTGATAGTGGCGTGACAGATGTTCACTTTACATCGATTCGACACACGATCATTGGAATGTATACTTAAATTGCCATTCACATGTAAACGATATTAAAAACATAATCGAAGACCATACTAATAATATTATAAAATATGCGTTCATGAATTTTTAACCGACTTCCTCTTTCCGTATGTTCAACGATTACTCCGCCGTTTGAGAATCGATTTTCAAAATTTTTGTGTTGTTATATTAGGTTTCACTCCAATTTGGTCCCATTTTCACAAAAGTGGTGATCTGATGATGGGATCCATGAGTAATCGTGGGAACTCCTCAAAATTTATATGGAAACGTATGATGATTTTGGTTTTATAAGAAGTAGCTAAGCATATGCTACCAAAACGCAAGACTTTGCACCAAGGTATACTATGGTTCAGAAGATACTAAGAGAACTCCGGATTCCTTATAGATACAAGTTTGGGGGTTTAGTCGCTGTTTTAGAACTAAAATCATATGCTACTATGCAAATTACATTCATCATCATCATCATTTGACGGCAATCCGCCGCGCCCCGACACAGTGAGCGATACGCGCATCCGCTTCCATACAAATTGTATGGAGGCGGATTTTTGCGGCACGCTGAGCACGCTGAGCCCCGGCACAGCCCGTCTCAATGTGCTCACTCCTTTATTGTGGTATTTTTAGGTAAACTTTATACGTGGGAGAGCCATGCTTCGGCACGAATGGGCCGGCTCGACCGGAGAAATACCACGTTCTCACAGAAAACCGGCGTGAAACAGCGCTTGTGCTGTGTTTCGCCGAGTGAGTGAGTTTATCGGAGGCCCAATCCCCTATCCTATTCCCTTCCCTACCCTCCCGTATTCCCTTCCCATCCCTACCCTCCCCTATTACCCTATTCCCTCTTAAAAGGCCGGCAACGCACCTGCAGCTCTTCTGATCCTGCGAGTGTCCATGGGCGACGGAAGTTGCTTTCCATCAGGTGGTCACCTGATGGAAAGTTTGCTCGTTTGCCCCCTTATTTCATAAAAAAAAAAAAAACTTTCGGAAGCTATTTCTCAACATTTTAGTACCGAGTGATTATAAAAGAAAAGAATTTTTCCGGAAGGTTTAATTGCACCCTGTATAACGTTTGTCTATCTGTGTGCCTGTTACTGCTTTACGCTTTAGCCTTATCTTAATTATACATTAAAAGATCAGAAACAATATGGATTGTCTATGTGTGGACGAAGACGAAGACATAATTGGTCCAAACGACAAATTATTCACCCAATTAAAGTAAATTAGCTAAATTATGCTCGACACAAACGAAAACTATGTCTACCTACAAACATTTTAAAATGGATATTTCCACAACGTATCTTTCATCATTAAATATATCTTTCATCATGAAAATATTATGATTTTCAACAGAATTTTGTGAAAACCTTCAAAGAATGAAAAAAAATGCTTGGATTGCATCGCAATTACTGAAACAATTCGAGTGTAATAAGAATTTTAACTGTTTCCTCATACATTATCGTGGAAACATATTGTGATTGTTTACGTACTGCTCTTTACGCTCGGCTTGACTATTAAATTATATTATGGGCATTACCACACGAGATTAAGGTTGAACAGTAAATTTAATTAAACATACGTGTGTGTGAGGTGCGATAATGTTCTTAAAATAAGGATAAGCCAGTCGAAAAGTAATATTTTTGTGCACCAGAGAAAGAGATAGATAGCAATAACATTTTGCATCACTGCGACTCAAGCGGACTTTAGTCTCTAAAGCAAGATTACTTATAATTTTAACTCGATACCTGACCTTACGTCAATAAATTCCTTAAACTATGTGCGATACATCATACAGTGTTAAGCTCCTAAGGAAGATTTTCCGTCCAAGCGAAATGAGCTAAGCTGCAGGGCGAAGCGACCTAAATAGCCATTTCAGAATTTGAATTATTCGCGCACACAGATTGTGCGCTGTTTGGTCTGTTATAACATTACTGGAGTGAAGACCGGGTATGCGGTACACTCCTCATCCAGCAACAGAAGTATGAGTAAATGCTAATGACTCCATTACTGACGTAAGGACCAGTCCTTACGCCAATAATGGCCAGACATGGGGAATAAATCTTACCAACAGCAGTTTTAGTAAATGCATTGACTACATTACTGGCGAAAGGACAGGTCCTGTGGCACAATTCACTCACCAAGCAGCAGCAGTATGAGCGGGTTCTGGAACTGCTCAATGTACTTCCTCCACGGCGGCTCCTGCTCCTTCACCTGAAACTCGTTGGGGCCGACGAAGTTCATGCGGTCGTTCGCCTCGCGCCATGTCAGCCCGCGCCTCACGTCCACCTGGAGGCGCTCCGACACCTGGAAATATATTTGGTGTTACTGACACCTGGATAAACTGTTAATGTCACTGACACCTGGAAATTAATTTGGTATCACTAACACCTGGAATTATATCAATTGTATCTGATACCTTGGATATATATTTGGTGTCACTAATGGTTTCAAACTCAGGATATGGTACCGTGTATGCCTCATAGAAATACCCTTATGCAGGTGTAATAAAAAAGGGATAATACATAAGGGTGTATACTCTATAATCTCTAATAAGGGTGTATAAAATACATAAGGGTGTATACTCTATAATAAATCTAAAATCTAAATCTAAAAACTCGACACATCACACAGTGGACCCATAATGGGTCCACTGTGTGATGTGTCGAGTTTACTGTGAAAATAGCAGGGCTGAAAATGTTATTTTTACCCAAACATTCAAATTTTGTCTGTACAAAAATAATACAATCTTAGCCTTTGAGTAAAATAATATTGTTAAAGAAACATTAAGACGGAAGTAGAGCCAATAACCAATTGAAATCCAAACATTGGTTCGTCGGCCATATCCGAAACCACAATAGTAAATTGTTTTGATCTCGCCAGTGTCAGCCAAGTCTGTTATTTCACATTTAGTCGCGAAGATAATATTATTATAGTGACAACTGCCAAGATTATTTAAAATAGAATAACAGTGTATTCATTTTTCCTGAGAAACTATTTTTTTAGGGGTCCGTACCCAAAGCGTAAAAACGAGACCCTATTATTAAGATTTCGTGTGACAGAAATCCGTCCGTCTGTCTGTATGTCTCTAGGCTGCAGCTCAAAAACCGCTATACCTAGATTTTTGAAATTTTCACAGTTTTTTTGTTGCCGCTATAACAACAAAATAAATTGAATATTTGATACAAAAAGCGTATTTTTTTTTTGCTATTTTTTGCTCAATGTCAATAATGGCAACCGGTAGGCACTTGAAATATTCACAAAATACTATTGATAGACTAGCACGAGTCGGCGCATGAGTACCGGAAACTATTCCACCTCAATTTTTTACATGATCTTCGGCCTCAAGGAACGTTTCAGGCTCTGTGATTGGTTGGCTGTCAAAATTTGGATCAATCACAGAGGCGAACCGCGCCTTGAGACCGAGGCGCTTCTTAAGTACTGACTAAAAATACAGGCCTAAGTGTGTATGAGTCCCGTGTATAGAGTTCACTGTAAAAGAAGTAGCGCTGAAAGAGCATTTTTTTTTTGTTTTGTAAGGGAAAACACGTAACGCTGAGGCGCTTGCCCATACAAATCACAAAAAAATGTTGGTCTTTCAGGGCTACAACTTTCACAGTGATCTCTCTACAAGGAACACATACACACCCTAAAGTATTATCACTTAGGTTTGTTACATCCTGTATATTATCTATTTTATATTCAATACCCACGTACTTAAAATAAATCTCTACCATCAGGTGATCTGCTCCATTACTTTTTTTATACAAATGGTACGTATGTATAATGTGCTTAAATGTTTATTTAAAACAAAATAAAGAACCTAAATCCAAAAGTACCTAGGTACTAGTACCTAGGTACTTAAATACAATAACAAAAAGAAATTAAAAAGTTAAATGTCCGATGAGTATTTTAAATTTTATTTTTTAAACGGACAGACAGGTTGTAAACCTTATTTTTTATTGACGACAATGCACCATCCAACAATTAAATTAGGCAATAAAGTTGATAACAAGGTACTTATATTGAACTTTTTTGCGACGTCACTTTACTTTGATGACGTATTTTTCATTTGGTCACTTCCAAGGGGACGTCATAGATTTTTAATTGCCACTCAAATTGCCTAAATTTTCGTATTGTAATAACAGCCTTTTTCATGAAAACCTTGCAATTTAACTAAGTAATTAATCTTATAGTAACTACCTTAGCTTAACGCTTAGGTCTTATTAGGCTTAGGTAATATCTCTGTGTCTGTATGTTACCTCTTCAAGCCCAAACCGCTGAACTGATTTTGGTGAAATTTGGTATGGAGATATTGGGAGTCCCGGGAAAGGACATAATATGTTTATCCCGAAAAATGTACGGTTCCCGCGTGAATTTGGACGCAACGAAGTTGCGGACCTCAGATTGTTTCCTGCTCTGTTTCAACGAGTAAAACATACTCGTAACAGATGAATCATCAATTAGCGTTAATCCATTCGAGTGGATGGATTTACCTACATCCGAATGCCCGAGTGGGATATTTTTAGCCTCCCAGTTTTGTGTATGTTTTGCCTCGTATAATATGGAATGGTTGTATTTGGTGGGCTACCTAAATAAAGGGTAAATGCGAAATATTGTCTATCCGTCTTTCTTAGTAGACAGGCAGGATTTAGGCAATGATATTGTATGTTACTAATTTAGGAAGGATCTCAGATAAAGATTTAATAACATAGGACATAATATTGCTTAGCTTAGCACATTTAATAGAAACTACTGTTTAGCACAACACTGTCAGAGAAAACCTGTATACAAGGAAAAGTTACGCCATCAACTTCAATGTCATACCTAGGAACACACCCTTAGCAGAGTAGACAGAGTAGTTGTCTATCGTGCCCTTAGCAACCCTAAAGTCATCGTCATTATCATCATCATCATCATCAGCCTATCATCATCCTCACTAAACGAAACCCCGAATTGGGGCTACTAACTTTACCACCTTGATTAAGCTTTTTGTCTCGACTTGTCATCTATACATCTATACATCTTCTATACATATACATATAAATAAAATTGGAGTGTCTGTTTGTAATATTGAAAGAACCGTTTTTTACTAAATATGCACACCAAAACAAAATTTTTTACAATGTTTGTCGGTATGTCTGTCTGTCTGTCTGTTTGTTCCGGATAATCTCTGAAATGGCTGGAGCGATTTTGACGGCACTTTTTTAGGCACATAGCTGATGTAGTAAGGAATAACTTAGGCTACTTTTTAACCCACTTCCGAAAAGGAGGAGGATATATTTTACTTCTTTATAAAGGAACCTTAAATAGGGGATTTTATATCTTTTTTATTATCTGTCTACATGATAACTAGACACAATATGTCGGAAGCCTATGCAAGCTTAGCCCCAATTTCACCAACGTCTGTTAGTGTTAACAGCTTGTTAAAATGTAATGTCTTCTCTTTCATTCATATGAAAATCGAAAGAGGTAACGTCATACTAATTCCGGCGTTAACTTTAACAGTCGTTGGTGAAATTGGGGCTAAATCTGACACGCTCGAGCTACTCCCGAAATCCCCTCTTCCCCTCCCCAACTATTGTTAATTTATGAATAAGGACGAAAAATGTTCGCTTAACTTATCAGTTGAGCATACCGTTAATCAGTAATTGCAGTACAGCGTCTTACGAGTTTTGGCAGATGACTCAAGGTTCGTTCACCCCGGGCCATTCTCATTTGTCTGTAGTCAAGCTGCATCCGATAATTTTAATACCGGGCTTAGAAACTATGGAACATATTGTCACTTTGCGAATTATTTACTTAGTTTAGCTTTGTGTTTAGATTTCAGAGATCAGACATAGGAAACATTACGCAAAGAAAGCAGAAGGCACTGATAGCACATACAGACTACAGTTAACAGTACTAATAGGCCTGGAGATGGTGACACAAAATTCTTGGTCATCTGTACCAGGCTGGCGGTTCTACAGGGGTATAATTACGTAAAGGCAAAAAGGAAAATTATGGTCATAGCGCTCGCACTGGCAGTCCAAACTTTGGGCTACCACATTCGAGATTTTTCGCAAATAAAATTGTTGTTCGTTTTATCAAAATGAAGCTATGTTCTCACAAAAATTAGCTTTATAGTAATAAAAAAATTGTTAAACGTTTCTATTCGAATTTCTACAGCTCAATACCGTACAATTAGGCATTTAGATTTTTTTTAAATTCCGATTGACGATAACGGTGGAGCGCAGACTAAAGAACAGACTTTCGAAAGACGAGCATTGCTCATCGTTTGGGAACGCGATATAGCATGCGAAGTACATACACATGCGGTATCTATTGTTTTAAAAGTCTTTTGGTTCTGAATGGTTCTGAATTTAGTAAATGGGTGGTAAACAATTTAAATAGGTAATAACCTTAATGAAATCTGTTCTTGACTTATATTATGTTGTTATAGCAAGAAATAGGTTGAGTGGTATCATATTATATACTAGCTGTTGTCCGCGTGGACTTCAGTTTATAGCGCGCGATGTCAACAAAATTGGTGTCAAAAACTTTTATAAATAAAACCCTGGTACCCTACCTGGCACCCCTAAATCAAAACAGCTGTGCAGTGTGCAGATAATATTTCAATTTTTTTAATTAAACTTTATATTTTATGCCAAATTTTTAAGCTTATTTAGCCCCCCAATTACACAACTTTACCCATAAACTAATTATCATTGATAGGTTTAAGGTTACGTCACTGCATAAATACTGATTTATTAAATAACGTAAAAAAAGAATTAACAATAGAAAAAAATCGAAAACCGAATGTAAGATAATACCACCTCTTATAGAAAGACTTTTGGGCAAGCGTTAGCGCGATTAATCTATATATTAATACGTGAGCCCAAAACTTTGTATCCCTTTTGACGAAAAATGGGGAAACGTAGGTGAATGAAATTTTTCACAGTTATAGTTTATATGGTGAAGGAATGCATCGAGCTAATATTATTTTGAAATTATGCTTTTATCATACATTTTTTTAACAAATAAAACATTACACACACTACAACAGACACACTAGAAAAAATAACAGATTTTTGAATGACAAGCCTATACATACGAATTATACTCTTTTATTTATGGTTGAAGTCTGTTGACAACAAGGTGACAAATTGAAAATAGATTATAGTTTTTTTTATTGAATCTTAGATACTATTAGACAATGCTTACACGGCCAGTCTGAGATCAGCTGAGTCCCAGCGACAAAAGTTGAAAAAAATATGATATTTTTTACAAAATATAGGTTACTCTTAATGTCGTTGAAACTAAGGTCGAATTTCGACCATTGGGCGATCTCTAGTTATTAATTATTATGCCAAAACATTCGTAGTAATAATCTGTTTTATTGCGTATTTTTGCAAATATCACCTCAAAATAACCTTATTAACATTTAAATGTACTGCTTTGTCACATTTTAATAACTTTAAGGTACTATCAGAGAAATTTATTCATAGGCGATGGCGGATCCATGACCCAGGAACTTTTGAGAAACTTTTTGTTCCGTCGGCGGGGTTCGAACCCGCGACCCCCGGTTTGAGCTACCAACGCGCTCACCCACCGAGCCACAGAGGTCGTCGGTTTTTGTTGATCGGAACACGTGGCATGTGCGCAGACTACTGGGGATACTACGTATCATGTGCGTATCACGTGTAAAAGAAGGTTAGTAAAAACTACCTGGCCCTCGGTAATTTTCCATAGAAAGTCATCGTTTGCTATGGTAATAAACAATATAATATTATGCAAAACAACAACATTTGAACTTTGAGATCATAGTCGTGTTGTACTTGTTCTTGTACACATAGAAAAATGTTGTTAAAAGGCCTTCTGGCAATCACGAATGATGATTCCAATATTGAAATAAGACACAATCCCTTTTTCCCAGTTTAGTGTGGGCGAGTGTGACTCCGCTCCCCATTCAGTATGACAAGTTTTTCCATTCAGGGGCTAGTCAATAACTGAATAAGCCATCCCCAATCTGCTCGGAGAAGTTCAACTCCTACCCAGTATGACTCCCCTCCCCACCGGGTATTACTAATTTCCCCACTCAATTAAAGGGCAAGTACGAATTCTCTCCCCACTCGATAAGGGCGAGCATGACTTCTCTCCCCACTCAGTAAGGGCGAGTACGACTTCTCTCCCTACTCAGTAAGGGCGAGTACGACTTCTCTTCTCACTCAATCTTATTGAGACTACTTGCCCTTACAAGTACGAATTCTCTCCCCACTCAGTAAGACTCCACTCCCCACTCAATAAGGGCGACTCACCTCCTCCCAGCTGAGGATGGAGCTCTCGACCGCGCTAATCCACATGTCGCCGGCGCCCGGGTGGGTCATCCCTCGCCCCGCCTCCGCGTTAGAGTGCTGAAACATACCACATAGTTACAAGTTACAACCCCGCGGAGAGAATTCCCGTTTCATTCTAATTCGATTTTTTTCCGTGAGGTTAGTCAAACGTCAAAGTTAAGCACAGCGTGTTTATTGACTGTCTCGCAGGGTGTTTGCCGAAACTAGAGGCTAAAGTACCTATCTAAAGAGTAGCTTTATGAAAAATAAGGCAAATAAATTATACATGACATACATTGACAAATCGCTACTTCTCTGGTTCACGCACACATTAAATATGATTATAACATTGGCAACTCACAGAGATAGCCATTAAAAAAGAAGAAGAAGAAGAAGAAGAATATGATTATAGAATATTATTGTGGATGTTGTGGAAGTGTGCCGTTGAAGAGGTTGGTAGAAAATCTAGTCGCATTTAAATAAACTTTGTACATGGTTTGCTTTTAGTTTAGTACGCGAAAATACTTTATTTCTCATAATTTGAGATTTCTCTTTAAGTCGTAAGTATTTTTCGTTAAACGAAATTTATCGATTAATGTTGAATCGATGTCGCCACTCACCAGCGCCACCTTAGCAATTTCTGGACGCAACTGAACCTCATATGTCAACAATGCCGGGCTGTCATCAGTCAGCTGTCACTTGTCAGCGCAGCGTCATTGTCACAAGTCATTAGCCGTGTTCGTTTCATTTTTTCGCAGTTTGGCAGCTGACTGTCAACTTCATAATTGAGTGTCATGTTCAATAAAATTCTAAGGTTGGGTTGCACCAGAGGCGTGGTTATAGTTGAAGTTAAATATGGCGTCCAAACACCCCATATTCTCATACGACATCTGTCAATTTTTCCGGTTAAGGTTAAAGTCAAAGTTAGTTGGTGCAACCCAGTTTAACAATTTCTGTCAGATTTTAGAACATGACACTCACATTGACACTAATTTTTAACTTCGCGCATGCGCAATGTGCATTGAAAAACGAAACGAACACGACTAGTAGTCACAACTAAAACACAAGTTACAACTTACAAGACTCCATACTTACAAGTTACAATTACTTTTAAATAAGTATAATATATTATATATAATAGTGAAGAAAAATAAATTGTACTTTGATTTGATAAAAATAGAATTAAGTACTTGTTTATTTATAAATTATAATTGAAATATAGTCTGTAATTTTTTAATAAAGATGCTCATTTACTACAAAAATCAATACAACTATATCTTTAAATAATATAATAAAAAACTAAATTGTACTTTATTTTTATACTGCGTAGGTACTTTATTTTTCTTACTTAAAGTACCTAACCAATATACTTTAAATGCAAAAAAAAGTTGGCAACCCTGGTTGTGTCACTTGTGACTAAAAGAGAAATAACCAGAAAAGGGAATGATGAAATACTACCCATCAACCACAAAACGAAATAAAAATAAGCCTAGTCAAATATAAATGTCAATTATATCAGTAGCACTTGGCTTGACGCCACAACACTGACGTAGCATCATAATATCTTCATTCAATATTCCATTTTCTAAAGGTGTGTGACCTAGTTTAATTGTTCTGAGTATTATGATTTATGTCATGAAAAGACACACAAGTTGCTTCTAAGTTATAGAGTAATTATTTATTCAGTATTGACAATTTTTCTATATTTTTTTAAATAAACTATAAAATGAAATTCTGCAAAGGCAGAATTATAGAAAATTATTATTTTATGGGAGAAAAAAATAAGGGAAATATTATTTTATTTTGCTTCTAAAATCTATTAGTATTTCAATTTTTTTACATTTCTAATGTGGCCGCACTAAGCCTATCCATGCTATATTATAAATGAGAAAGTGTGGCTGTCTGTCTGTTACCTCTTTATGGCCAAACCGCTTAACTGCTTTAATTTGGCATGGAAATACTTTGATTTACGGGAAATGACATAGGATACTTTTTGTTCAGGAAAAATGTATGGTTACCACACGATAAACGAATATTGGAGCAACGGAGTTGCGGGCGTCATCTAGTCAAATATAATGTCAAGATATTGTAATTTTCATTTTCAATATTTAAGTTGGTAGCTAAATCATTAATAGGCATCATAGAAAGTTTTATGAATTTTGAAGTTTTTACTTAATTTGTCATTCATGATTTAGGTGTATTATTTAAATTCCAAAAAGAATATCTTCTTTTTATATTCCCTAGCTCAGCCATACTCATGTGCTCCACGGGGCCTTCTTACGCCCGCTGCTCAGAAAGCCAAATTATTATTCATAAGTAATTTCATTTCTATAGTTTTAAACTAAGTTTGCTAACAGCTATTAATAGCAATATTGTCTACCAACTATACATAATATTGTGTCAAAGTTTTATCTATGTTGAGTCTAATTTTTAGGGTTCCACACCCAAAGGGTAAAAACGGGACCCTATTACTAAGACTTTGATGTCTGTCCGTCTGCCTGTCTGTCTGTCTGTCTCCAGGCTGTAACTCAAGAACAGATGTAGCTAGACTTCTGAAATTTTCACAGATTGTATATAATATCTGTTGCCGATATAACAACAAATACTAAAAACAAATAAATTGAATGCTTAAATGCGTATGGGAGCCCCATACAAAAATCGTGTTTTATTTGGCCTTTTTTGCTCTACATCAATAATGGCAACAGGTTGGTAGGTACTTGAATTTTTCTGAAAGTCCTTAGTTATATGTGTCATTTAATATTTAATAATAGTATTAAAATAAAATAAAAAATGAACGGCGACTCCCATACAAAAACACAATTTTTTGCTCTATGGTGGTGTGGAACCCATCGTGCGCGAGTCCTTCAAACAGTGTTGCCAGACGTCCCGATTTTGGCAGGACGTCCCGATTTTTTCATCCAAAATTAAATGTCCCGCGCCGGACAGGCTCAGTCCCGCTTTTCGGGGAAAGCCCGAACGTACATGCAGCGTGCTGAGAAAGAAAGGTGTGTAATGAAGATAAGCGTGTGGGAGGTAGAGGGGTGAATTGTCTTTGGCTACTTTAGCTATCTATTGTCACGTAAATGTTTTTTTAACGCAAATAAAAAGATAAAAAATTCAAAAAACTTTTGATTTTGTACCATTTTTTACTTTGTCCCGCTTTTGACTGAAGAATCCCGCTTTTTCCCTCAAAAAGTTCCAAAGTCCCGACTTGGCACAAAAAAAATCTGGCAATGCTGCTTTCAAACCATAAAATGGTAAGTTCAAGGAATGTCTGATACAAATCTGGGTTTTATAATTTATTTAAAAAACAACTAGTACAAATTACTTATTGTAACCTTAAATAGGTTGCCCAAAGAGCTGTGAACTTGTTTTTATAAAATTTTAAGCTAGAAAAGTGGGAAAACCCTAGAATAGAGAAAAACCTGCTACAGAAGAAAATAAATTTTACTTCTTTCAAGGAAGGTCCTTTAATTATTCCCAGTCTCATTTTCTAATAATCATGTTTGTAGATTTTTAATAATAACCTTGCTTTATTATTCCATGCATTGCATGTTAATTTTAGATATATAATAACATAATATATTTAAAGGAATATTATTAAGTAATTACTTTAATTTTAACTAAGTTATCTGTTACAAGTAATGTATAAAATAAGTATATTGTTAAAACTAAGGTTTAAACTTACCTTTAGTGTTGGCTGGTCGATTTATTCATAATAATACGGTAGTAGACAAACATGCACAGTGAAAGTGTGTACAGGCACAAACAAAAAAACTGTCTAAAAACTTTTAAACACTACTTGAGGATATGGAAAACTTAAAGTAGGTTTGTAGTGTCACCAAGGTATGTGTAAATCTCCACGAATAAAAATATCTAGGTCGCATGTGAAGCAAAAACTAAGCTTTGGTAACTAAAAAACTGCGCGGTACTACAATGCAATTAGCGGGTGTACTCTACTCTATGTCGTTCTATTAGGCTCGTTATTCTATGGCTAATGGGCTGCAATAACGAATCAATAAAATCTAGACGGAACACAAACAAAATCAATAATTGTAACAACCACCACTAACCACACTCGCCGTGTCTTGGCTGTCTAGCGAGTTCTTGTCGCTCTCTTTGCTTTGATGGTCGGTGAAATTCTCATATTTACGAGAAGGACTACTTTTCATCTTTCACCGATTTCCTGGAGCCTAAGCCACAGAAAACATATTTCTCACAAAAAGACTAAAATACCGAATGATCGCGAAACCTCCACCAACAAAAGCAATTTTCAATCTGAAATCTGTGACAAGTATTGTGTCCAGTGTCAGTTGTCAGTGACCAGAGTGACCGGGGAATGTCAATTTCATTTTTGACATTGACACGAGGCCTACGTTCTGAAATTGAAACTTAAAAAAACAAAAGTTCTAAATCCTTTAGGAATTCCTAAGGGCCTGTCCACATGTCCACGTTACGACGTCGTCAACGTGAAACGGTGCGGTAACGTTGCACAACGGTAACGTTAAAATTTACGTCAAAGTAACGTATAAATGTACGTCACGAGACCACGACTCACGATTGTACGTCACCATGCCTTGTAAAAATGCTACATTCTTCACTACTTAATACTTATCTATACATGGACCGCATAATACGTATTCTGCTTCTGCTATTATTAAAAAGACAGAGAGAGATTTAAGAAAAAAAAAGATGCAAAATGTTGCTACAGTGAAGCAAACGCACGTCACGGACTCACGGTGTAGCAGCTACACCGTGAGTCCGTGACGTGCGTTTTCACGTTACGTTGACGTAAATTTCACGTCACGTCAACGTACCGTGCTAATTCTGTCTACTCTGGTGCTAGTGTTATATATATTCCGTGGTACCATGCCACGTTAACGCACCGTTCCACGTTGACAACGTCGTGACGTGGAGATGTGGTTAGACCGTAAATCGTAAGGTGAACATGACTAGAGATTGGATAGTTATACTAGTCATTACTCATTGGACAGAGCACAAAAACAATAAATAAAAATATTACATTTAGGGTATGCGCGCACGGGCAACTTAGTTGCTCGGCGATTTATTTGTCTCTTGAGGAAGTCTAGGTGCTAGTATGAAAGTGCGCGCACGTAGCGACGCAACTCCGGGCAACTTTTTCGTTGCCCAGAGCCCGCGACGCAACTGTCTCTTTCCCTATTGGTTTTTATGCAAGTGCGCGCACGGGCAACAAAAAAGTTGCCGATCGGCCAGTTGCCACTCGACTGCCGCTGCGTGAGTTTGTGTGTACTTGCAGCAATGAGTTTCTAAAATACTAGAGTAGCAATAGCGTCGTACAAAACGTCTTACAAAATATTCTCAGAAATGCGTAACCACTTGATAGGTCAAAAGACAATGTCAATTCATAATATTGTTATTGTGTCATTATGTAGGTCAGATATGCCTGCAGACATCTTCGAAGTGGCAACGCGTTGCTGCCGTAAACTGCCAATCTAGTAATATTCTGCACAGTTCATCGAAACTTTCGACACTCAGTCTAAAGTAACTAAAAATTTTTTTTGGGTATGCTCTCAATTTCATAAAACTAGTATAAAATTTCCCGAGAGTCAGCCGATCGCTCCATAGTGGATGCACCCATCATTCTATTTTTCGACGCTTTCTTCGGTTTTTTATAGCGAGTGCAACGACCACTGCAGCCGTCTCGACCAAATCCATGTTGATGACTGTCAAGAAAAAAACTGAAAAAAGTCGGGTTGCTGTCGCTCTAATGTCTAATGTCGCTAAATCGCCGAGCAACTAAGTTGCCCGTGCACGCATGGTCTAATCACCTAATGGTTGCTTTAAAAACGACTTTTTCTTTGAAATCATTTTTAAAGAAAAACTGGTCGTTTTTAAAGCAACCTAAATAAATTTTAAATGTAGTGTTTTTATGCTTTGTCACAGAATATATATTAGTACCAACAGAAGTCTCACTAGCGAAACCCGTTTAAAGAAATAACGACTCATGTTACGATACTATTAAGTTCAAATTCCGACCGCGCAGTGCTAGATGCCTATAATTATATTCACCTACATGTTCGCTCTCTGTCTATCGCATAACTCGTACCTTTTCTGACAAAATCAAGGTTTTCGCCCTTTAGAAAACAAATTTTTTTTTTTAATTATTATTGGTATGAATAGCAAACCTTTTTATAGTAATATAAAATTTTAGTAACCCAACCTATATTTTATAGTAGTTTTATATATTCGATTATAGTGCAGGAAACTTTTACAATTTAAAAATAGTAGCTTGTGTTTATTTCTGTGTACGTTGGTGCGTTTCTTTGTATGAAATTGCTATGTTTGTATAGTTTTTATCTACTTTTTGTATTTAAATACCTTATTCAAATACATATTTCATTGGCCTTTCTTAATTGTTAATTTTTATAAGATTTATAACGATTTTGTCACAGCGGTTAAATCAGTATCATGAATAAAATTCCTCTATGTGAAAAATCTTGCGCGTGCGTCACCGCTCGCTTGTAACTTTGTGAGTCCCTACCGATTGGCCACCCGCGGGTGGTACTTACAGTTCGATACCTATTCTCGCGAGTGGGACAGGCCTGGCTTTGTCCAATGGCTGGAACTGTCCAATCACTAGTCATTTATCCTATACTTTTCCTAACTAAATTCAATCAAACAATTAAAGTGAATTAATTGAATGTATAATTAAGTAGTTCGTGTAGGTATAAGTAGGTAATTTGGTAGGGGGATATTAGATTATCATATAAATTGGATCCGAGATCATTGAGTCAATGTTAATGGATATAGTGGAGTCATTGAAGGTTTTCACCTCCGATTTCGTTGAACCTCCATCGATTTTCATGAAAATTGGTAAGTAGGTGAGGGATACCCTAAGAAACAAAAGTGACATAGGGCCAACTTGCGCTTTTGCCCTGGGGGTGGATGCCAACCCTTATCGGGGATGAAATATTTTTAAATAATAATAACCGCGGAAATCGATAAACAGACAAATTATAAACAAAATTTGTTTTATAAAGTTTTTGGAATAAATCAATAAGTACTTTCTGAGTAATCAAAGATTGAAGATAGTGATTTTTCGTGATAAAACTACATGTTTTAAAGCGGTTTTTCATAAATTACTCAAAAACTATACGTTTTTGAGTAATTTATGAAAATATTTACTAAAAGTAATTTATTTTACGAAAAATGTGTAATAATCTAATTTGAAGTCAATTAAAAATCAAATAAATCGGGCTAATTTTAATAACCTTCTAATTTTAATTTAAAGTGAAATATAGGTGATTATTTGTATACTTTTTTTCAGCGAGTACTTTAAACTAAACATTCATACACAAATAACGGAAAATTGATGCATTTTATGACATAAACTTCCTGAACACTTTTTAAAATAATTAAAATTACCTTTCTATTGAGTACTGTAAAAAGTTAATAGCATTAAAATTGAGCAAGTTATGATAAAAATAAGATAACACTTTCGAATTTTTTTGGAAAAAACGAAAAATAAACTTTTACCATTTCTACAATATCTCAAATTTATGGTTATCTTTAAAGGCTTTTCTTTATTTTAGCATAAGTTATGACCTCAAAAAATTAACTTGCTTTAGAATGCTTACTTTTGAAAAAAAAGATGATTTCATAAACTTAATTTTTCAAATTTTCGTAAATTTCATTTTCTTTTGGATAAAACTTTTAAAATATTGGATATTCGTAAAAAACATAACGAACAAAATTCGAGTTCGTTTTCTAAAAAAGCTTTCCTTTTTATTTTTGTAGGATGAAAAATAGCCAAGATAGAGATGTATAAAGCCTAACTTTTACTACGATAACCACGTAGCTAGCATTTATTAACCCTTTTTATTTTAAAAATTAAGGGCTTTAAAAAGGGTTTCTTAGCATGATCTTAAAGCTTTTGAAATTACCTTTAAAATGTTTATTAAATGAACCTGATAACTAAAAACTTTAGGGAGCTATGGTAATAAAACAAATAAATTATTTTTTGAAAAAAATTTGAAGCAGAGATAGACTATTGACACGTTTTCCTACATTTTAAGAATACCAAATTCTTAAAATGTAGGAAAACGTGTCAATAGGTACTAAACTAAATACACGTCATGTATGGGTACGTGTATGTGTCTTTTCATGACGGAAAAAGTGAAAGAAATGGTAAACATTTATTGGAAAAAGTGGTGAGGCTTTCGGGGATGACGTGGTCTATTGAATATTTTAGTATTTTTTCTAAATCATAACAATTAAAATACCTCCACGCTCCAGTGCTCAAGTGTGTGCGCAGTACACTAGAGCCTTCTCTCTTCCTTTACTCTCAAAATCCCCACTAGGCTAGTGAGATTAGATAGAAAGGGGATAACCTGCTATCAATTTCAGATCAGTGGAAAAACAATAGACAATACAAAAATAAAAAAACGGCCAAATGCAAGTTAGACTCGCGCAAGAAGGGTTTCGTACCACAATAGAGCAAAGAATAGGCTGAAAATTGTGTTTTTTTGTATGGGAGCCCCCCGTAATTATGTAATTAAATTAAATTTTATTATTAATTATTAAAGTTCCAATACAACTGAGTATGTCGTGAATATTTCAAGTGCCTATGTGTTGTCGTTATTGATATCGAGCAAAAGTTGCAAAAAAAAATAACGTTGGTTGTATGGGAGCCCCCATATTTAATTTAGTTTGTTTTTAGTAATTTTTTGTTATAGCGGCAACAGATATACATAATCTGTGAAAATTTGAGAAGTCTAGCTATAGCGGTTCTTAAGTTACAGCCTGGAGACAAACGGACAGACATCGATGTCTTAGTAATGACGACCTCTGTGGCTTAGTGGTGAGCGCGTTGGTAGCTCAAGCCGGGGATCGCAAGTTCGAATCCCGCCGACGGAACAAAAAGTTTTCAATGTTCCCGGGTCTGGATGTGTATTAAATAAGTGTATGATATAATAAAAATCTTAAATATATGTATAGTATAAAAGTATTAAATATATTTCCGTTGTCTGGTACCTGTAACACAAGTCCTTTAGGTACTTAGCACGGGGCCAGACTGACGTGGTGTGAAGCGTCCATAGATATTATTATTATATTATATTATTAGTAATAGGGTCCCGTTCTTACCCTTTGGGTAACGGCTCAGCTAAGAGCTGTGATGAACTAGAATAATAATGTGTTTATTTTTTAACCGAATGCAAAATTTCAAATGTATGTATGTTTTTATGTTTGTGTTCGCATATCTCCGGAATTACAAGTCCGATTTAAGTAATTATTTTTTTGTTGTACTGGGTATTATTCAACTTAGGAAACACTACAATTCGTACAATTTCGAAAACTTTTTTATCAGGTTTACTAGCTGATAAAAATGTTAGAACTATTATTAAGACAAGCCGTAGTTTTTAAGGATAAAAAAATTCGCAATAATTATAATTTTAATACATACTTAGTACTTAAATAAGAATTTACTTCCCTCGTGTACAATAATTTAATAGGCTAAAAGTTTTTTAACCAATAGTTTTACAGTGATTTTGCATCGAGAGAGTAGTTTGTAAGTGTTGAAATTTCATCGTCAACCAAAAATTATATCATAAATATGAAATAAACCCTGTATGTAATATTTAGAAACTCAGAAACACAAAAAAATATTTTTTCATAGTTTTTCATTTAAGGGGTGGTTGTTAAAAGGGTTAAAAATTTATTAGAATCATAATACAGGCATAAAAATATTGAAAAAACTTTTATTTTATCTAATTAAACACAATTACTAAAGCCAGAATGGTTAGATCTGCATTTTTCCTCCTTTTTAAAAAGGGGTGAATTTCACCCCTAAAATGCAAAAAGCGCAATACGAGCGTATGTCACTTTTTAAGTAGAGGGTAAAACATACTTAAATCCAAAATTTCATCCTAATCGATGGAGGTTCAACGAAATCGGAGGTTGTGCCTGATTTTTGCCTTCATTAACTGTACTAATAATGTAATATAGACATATGATTCATTTCCTCCTTGATCATAGATTTTTAAAATCTAAAATTTGCCACATCCAATGATATTGTACTTATACAGTTATGTTACGTCCATACTATTTTCCGGTTAAATCTCTTCCGAACAATTTTCAAATTCAAGATTGCAGACATTGACAAATTTGACAGATGAGTGAAACAAAAGATACGAAAAACCATTTACGTAAAAGAGACAGTTCTATTTTTAAACGCCGAATCGTATCGCTGTCTCTTTCTTCGCCTGAGCTATGACGAAAATTCGAATTTTCCAGATTGTTCGAAAAAATAATTGAAAATGTAAATAATCGAGGTATTTATTGCAATCAAGACATGTGGTAAGAGATTCCATGTGTTTTGTTTACTTTCGAGTCATAATTGGTACATTTTCGATACACGCACGACGTCATTTTCAATTTATTTAGGTAAGACAAGACGCGGCACATTCGTGACTGCGCTCGATGCAGACTAAACAACAGACGGCCCAATTGGGCCGTATTTGAAGCTTCACAACGCGCGCGGTAGTAACATATCTGGTTTGAGTAGGTATTTCATCATTGGCCACATCATTCACATTTCACAAATCACAAGATCCAGAAGTTCACAAGTCATACTTACCCAAAAATCATATCACGGAGATATCAGGTTAATTTGTCTCTAATCAGTAAACACAAAATACAGAAACCTGCACACAAGGCTCAGGGCAGGCAGACGTATTAGGCTTAGTGCCGTAGGTATTTTATTTATTATATTGAAATATTTACAAACTGTACCTACCTACCTTATTTTTGGGCAAAAACCTATGGTCAGGCGTACTTACTTGCATAGGTATTTTTGTTTCACTTTCACTTTGTGTAATTTTGTCATATTTATAATCAGTCTTATTACGTCGGTACATTAAACTAGCTCACTTCACCACTATGAACAACTGCCTAAACTAAAAACACAGCACTGAACACACACATTCGTCATCAGAACTATAAAAATCTTCTCAAGTTACACATTACACGTTTAAAAGTTTTAAACGCATATTTTACTGTTTCGTTCGTGCTCTACGTCAAAATTTCATTTTCCTACTAACTGTTATCTCGGAACTATCAATACTCTTATCTTTTTCATTCTCGTTCTTATCGCTTAGTGAAAATCCATAAAAGCAATCAGTTTTTAGTGAGTTTATGACTTATGAGCACCTTATGAGCTATTTTAATTGGAATTGCTGAGATAATAATTTTCGTAGAATTCGTACGGCAAAAAGTATATTACTGACTACTGATTAGTGATATAAAAATCACAGTCTAGTAAATTAAGCCAGTAAAGCGACGGAGTTCAATGGCTGTTAACGCACTTAGAACTCCTCTTGTGCTGCATATTAGGCAGTCTCATTTTACTTATTATAATAATATCCCCCACACGTTTCGGTGACGGTGGCCGGTTTCATAGACCTGGCCAGGTACGCAAGGAGTAATTTTATAGTGCCCAAGTGTGTGCGCAGAACACAAGAGCACTCTATTCCTTTTACTCTCATAACCCAGTGGGACGGACGACCGACACGAGTCACGACTGGCGAGAGGTCAGGCGCAGGACCGACGTGATGATGATCTTGACTCGGAGGTCATGGGTTCGATTCCCGCGTTAGAAACATGTTATATGTATGTCAAAGGTTGGTTAGGACAATGCAGGCTGATCATCTAACGCGGGAATCGAACCCACGACCTCCGACTCAAGAGCGACGCTCTAAACCACGGACCACGGAAGCGTTTTTAGCTTACAATTTACCTACTTACAAGGTACGGTATCTAAGATCACTTCAAATAAAATGCCAATATAAATTAAATAATTTACATATGAACAAAATAAAACAGATCATATCTAACACAACTTTATTTAAATATTCCTATATTACATCTGCTTTACTTGAGGGCGTCTTGGAGTCCGAAGCCTGGGCCTTTGGGTTCTTCGGTCAGGGAGGTGAGCCCTCCCAGGGGTTCCGCGGCGTATCTGCCACTCCTGAAGAAAATGGCAAGAGTTTTAGCTGAATCTATGGAGGGTAGATGGAGGAGAACTATCTTATTTGAAAAAGTGTCCAGTTGTACGCAGTAAATAGTTGAAAAATCCTCCAAGAGTGGTGCTAGCTGCAGCAAAGGGTGTGGAATGAATGTAGCAGTTGTTGACAAAATATAAATTGAAGTATATTAAAATACTAGCTGTCCCGATGTACTTCGTGTCACTTAAAAACCTTCCCTGGACTTCTACGAATATTTTAAGACTAAAATTAGCCCAATCCGTTCAGCCGTTCTCGAGTTTTGCGCTTAGCAACACATTCAGCGACTCATTTTTATATTATAGATAACCTAAAATAGCTAAAATAAAAGCTGCTAAATGGTTTAAAATTAACCCTGTTGCTACTGTAGCGCCACCCTAATTTAACACATTTCAGCGGACACTTTTTACATACAGAGATAGTTCTCTATCTACACTCCATAGCTGAATCGTTAAAACAGGTTTAGGACTTTTGCTAAGTGATCTTACAGTTTTGTGGAGCCTACACCTGAAACTTAAGGCTTCCCTTAAATTAGGCGTGCGCGCTCCTCGGCGCGTACGCAGCGCTCGCGATGCGTTTTTACCCTTTCTACTGTCCAAATTGTTATTGACTTGATTGAGGGGGTAAAGGCTCCCACACAGTCGCATTATTATCGGTCGATAATATCGCATGCGGTATTGCGATAATGCGTCCCGATTCCCTGCACACAGCTACGTTTTTATCGTCCGATATTTCTTACGAGAGAGCGCCGGTTTTTATGGCAGGTGTGTGTACGGTCCGACCTGATATAAAACATTCTAGAGCTCATATCAGAATATCGCAGGAGGGAGAAACGCAACGTCCTACTTCCATTACGGCGTTATTATCGCAGCAGTGTGTAACTACGTGACCATCCTAATACAAAATGTACTGAAAACAGATATCGCAAAAACGCATGCGATATTATGGTTGTTAGTTGTTACTAACCTCAGAACAGGAAAATAAGTTACTAACACATTTACTAATATTTTTATGGGTTAAAGCCTGAAATAAACAAATTTTATAATTTTTTATTTTATTATCGTATAAGGGTAAATTTATACTAGCGCAGAGTCGAAGCGCATCGAAGCGAAGTATTAAAACCGAACATAACAAATTCAACCTTAACTCCAAAGCGTTAACGCACTTTACTACTACTGAGAATATTAAAAGGCGCGCGCATTCGCGCGAATTCGCGTTGATGCGCCCGCCCAACGCTGATTGGCCTCACAAAGGTAATGTGTATGTTACGTTCTGGAGTTAAGTGTGTTCAGTTATTGGAAATTCGTTTCGATGCGCTTTGACTCTGCGCGAGTATAAATTGACCCTTAGCGCTGCGCGCTCCCTGCGCACACGTCACACGGCGGCAATGCGCGCGCTTGTGCTCGCGTCGCTCATAGGCCCGAGGAACGCGCACGCCTATGTTCATGTGGGGTCAGCCTAAGCAAGGATATTGCGGAAAAAAAGAAATTGATCACATATCACTAACCTGGGACCAGGTTTTGGTTTCTCGTCCTTCTTGAGTTTCTCAATGATCTCTAAAGTGTCTTGTACGGATAGGTCTTCCTGGAAGTGCAAAACAATAAGAATGTAAGTTTACTGTAAAGTGAAAAAAAATGAAATATTATTTATTGGAAGAAAAACTATTTTCTTATACATAATAAAGTGATTCTATTTATGTTAAGACTATGCAGGGCTTCTGCAGATGACTCATAACAGTAATTATATGTATTTGCAATTACTTTCAATACATAAATAAAATTACTTACAGTAAATTCTTTAAGGAAGTAAATAAAAATAGATACTTAATATTATACTCCACTCGGGCTAACTGGTCGCTAGCGGTCATTGACTCCCTGTCAAAAACTTGTCATTTTCCATATAAACCGCGATTGACAATGAAGTGTCAGATATTGTCAATCGTGGTTTTATTTGGAAAATGACAAGTTTTTGACAGGGAGTCAATGACTGCTAGCGACAAGTTAGCCCGAGTGGAGTATTATAGATATCATCCTTCACAATAATATTTATATTGTATATTAAATAACATATTTAATGCACAGACAAACTATGCTTACTTCACAAGCAATTTCTTTACCTGTAATTAATTTAATTTAAAAGGAATGTTTTTTTATATAGTTCATACATTTTTAAATATTTGAAGTTAACAGCACACAGATATAAATATAATTTCCTTTTTTTTAATATAAATAAAACATGTTTGTACTACTCACATAATAATCATCATTGACTTGAACCATTGGGGCATTGACACAAGCTCCAAGGCATTCAACCTGAAACCAAGCACATTAAATGGTAAAAAAACAAAATGGCAATGCTGCAGTGCAATCCAGCAGCATATTAATATTTATATTATAAGCTGACCAATTTCTTAATTTATTTTAGTTATAATTTTAGTCAAATATATAGCTGATGCCAATCAAAATCCATTAGCAAAAAATCTCATGTTGCTATTGCAATTGATTATAATTTTTTATTAATACAGGGTATAGCAGAAGTGTAGCATGCCTTGGTGCCCCATATAAGGAAAGGTAACTATGCATGTGGCCCCGGACCCCTGTATAATTGATACAGCAGATACAGTGGTAGCTACGCTTGAGTTATAGGTATACTTTGTCTCTACACAATTTAACAATGACTTTATAATTTTCGATATATTGTTTTAGAGATATGTGGCAACTGGCATCTCATAAGCATATCTCTATGTGTTTTACCTCATTTTTTACATGATCCTACTGAAGAGTTTGGACTTGTAGAGTTATTAAATAAAAACGACTTGTCTCCTCCGATGCATCTTTATTAATAATTAATCTCACTTAAAATTATTACTTACCTTATTCTACTTGGGTGGTACAATAATTATTAAGAAATTACGCCACAATATTCGGAACAACGTTGGACGCATTGGGAAATAAGCATAAAGTTAATATCATACATTAAGCTATACCAATACTGTACTATAATATATTATAGCATAGTATTAGAATATACTAAGATATAATTATCACACATCACCTCCGGGGGAAAAGAAAAAAAAATATTTATACTTATTTTTTTTAAGTACTTAACTAGTAAGTAATAAGTACTAATTATTATAATTACATCTCTATATTTTTTTTATATTTTTATAATAGTTTTCAAAGTACATTTTTTTTAGTGTCCTATTCTTATGTATTATATCTACTTTATTATTCTTAATTATTTTAACATTAGGTCCCATGTCTTCTACAACACTAAATAGATCGTGAAATAACTTATCTAGCTTTCCACTAGTTTCAGATTTCACTAAAATTAAATCACCTTTATTGTAGGATATAGGGTTTACATATTTATCATATGTTAGTTTACGATCAAACTTACTATCTAATAAATTATTTCTAGCGTCCTTAAAAGCAACTTGCAACCTACATTTAAGTTCACTGCAATAATTTTCTGGAGTATACAGTGGTTCTATTGCATTACTCAATTTATTAGGAATATTACATTGCCTACCAAATACTAATTCAAACGGTTGGTATTTTGTTTCGGTATGGACTGTATTGTTAAAACTAAAACACCAGTAAGGTCACCAATAAGACCAAGATTGTATATCTTTGTCACAGTGGATTCGTAAAAATGAACCTAAATTTTTGTGAGCATTCTCTAATGCACCTATAGATTGATGGTGATATGCAGTTGATACTATATTTTGTACATTTAATAGCTTACATAGCTCAATAATAGTTGAAGATGTAAACTCTGCTCCTCTATCAGTTGCAATAATCTTAGGTAAGTATACCGTATCTTAAAATAAAATTATTAACTAATGCTCTAGCTACGCAAACTGCTTCCTTATTCCTAATCGGATAAGCCTCTATAAACTTACTTAGTTCACATTGAACAGTTAAAATACTTATATAAATTATCGTCGTAATCTTTTGGTAGTGGGCCCACTATGTCCATAAATATTTTTTCAAATGCGTAAGACGCAGTTGTTGTTAGGAGTCATAGGTTCTTTGACGTATTTGCAATGCTTAGAAAATTGGCACTTGACACATTTTCTCACAAAATTCTTGACGTCAGATTCAAGTCCTGGCCAATAAAATCGTCTTTTAATATTCATTCTATACACATTCTACGAATACCAGCATGACCGCTAGTTGGTAGTAAGTGAAAATCGTTTAGTATAAATGATTTGTCTTCATCATTTTCTATCCTACTTACGCCTTTTAATATACAAAGTCGTGGTCCGGACCACATATTAGTCGACTTTATTTCATCATTCAAATCATTAATAAATCGCTCATTAATATTATTCTTTATAAGGCATATTTCTTTAATATTTAACTTTTTACAATAATTACTCAACAGTGTCACAAATTCGACTCGCGAGAATTGCGCCCAAAAGCTGAGATTAATGTAAATAATTTTTTTACTAGGACAGTAGGAGAAACATTCATATTCATTAATTATCATATTAGCCTTTCATTTTTTTTAATTTATTTAGTTCACTACTTTTAACTAATTTCATTTCCACTGAATCACACGGCTTTCTTAATAACTCCAAGACTCTTGGTTGATCGGTTGATCAGATTTCGTCTCTAGAATTATTAAGGAAAGGTGTTTCGTCAGTTACGCATCCTTCACTAACTTTTTTCATTTCTCTCTTTTGTTTCCTTGTTACCACAGCCATAATCAGCTCATTCATGCCTTTCAACTCATTTGATGTGATAAATATTCTTGACAATGCATTTTCCTTACCTTTTACATATTCTACTTTAAAATCATACTCTTCTAATGTCAATCTGAATTTAATTAAACGACTAGACGGATCTTTCATACCGAACAAGTAAACTAATGGTTTATGATCAGTTTTAATAGTAAAATGTCTGCCATACAAGTACGGTCTAAAATATTTTATACTCCAAACTATTGCCAGGAGTTCCTTTTCTATAGTCGGATAGTTCAATTCAGCTTTATTTAACGGTCTACTTGCATATGCAAGTACTGTTTAAAATTACTATTTCTCAAAACTGCACCAATTGCAATACCAGAAGCATCTGTGTGAAGCACAAATTCATTTTCTGGGGAAAAATCAGGGTATTGAAGAATAGGGGGAGATATCATGGACTCTTTAAGAATATCGAACGATTTTTGACATTCGTCACTCCAAACAAATATTGAATTTTTCCTAGTTAATTTATTGAGAGGTATTGTTATGTTAGCAAAAGATGGTATAAATTTTCTGTATTATTTACAAAATGCTACAAATCGTCTCACTTCATCAGAATTTTCAGGAACTGGATAATTTTGTAAAACTGAAAGTTTTCGGGGTCAGGTAATATGCCTTGAGCCGAAATAATATGTCCAAGATATAAAATTTGTTTTATATCTTGGACATATGACATACTTTAAAAATTGACATTTACCTGGGTTTAATTTTAAATTAACTTTTCTAAGTCTCTCAAAAATATCAATCAAATTTTTATTATGAATTTCTAAATTTCTACCAAAAACTATTAAGTCATCTACATAAATAAAACACTTCTCAAATGCAAGACCTGACATTGCTACAGACATTACTCTACTAAATGCACTTGGAGAAATTTTTAAACCCATGGGTAGACGTTTCATTTGGTATTGAACTGAATAAGTACTAAAAGCTGTTTAATTACGATGTTCTGGACTAATAATTTAAGTTCTGTTTAATTTATATTCTAATTTTTTTTATCCACTTAAAATCTCAATTAATTAATTTATTATTATTAGCAAACTTTAGCCCATAATACGAGAAAAGAAAAAAAAATACATGTCATAACCGTAACAGCTACCTGATTGACAGTCTTCAAACCTTGGACTCGTCCAGTGCACCTTGAACGTCTCGGCGACGGCGGTAGCTCAGGCGGGACAGGACTCGCTCCAAGGCTTCGTTGAGCATCTGCCTCTGCATCCAGCCAGTGTGCAGCTTCTTGTACATCCAGAAGAACCCCAACAGGACAGCCAGCAGCAGACAGGCGCAAATGATGGATATCAGGATGTTGTTTGTTTGAATATGCTCCGCTGTAGCCCTCGCGTTGTTATCGCCTCCAAAAGTCTGGGCAATTACGACTTGATCTCGGCTTTGTGTTTTGCCCATAATATTTTGATGTTAATTTCACTTAGATGGCAGGGATGACAGATCCAATCACGAAGATGGCAGGATCACGAAGACGGTAGGGTCACGAAGACGGCAGGATCACGAAGATGGCAGGGTCACGAAGATGGCAAGGTCACGAAGATGGCAGGTTCACGAAGACGGCAGGGTCACGAAGACAGCAGGGTTACGGAGACGGCATGGTCAGGAAGATAGCAGGGTCACGAAGATGCAGGAGGCTTCAGCATCTTGATAGTTGGTAGCGTCACATTTTCCAGTCGGACTTTGGTCGCAGGGTCGCCATGAAGAGTTTGGACTTGTAGAGTTATTAAATAAAAACGACTTGTCTCCTCCGATGCATCTTTATTAATAATTAATCTCACTTAAAATTATTACTTAGCTTATTCTACTTGGGTGGTACAATAATTATTAAGAAGTTACACCACAATATTCGAAACAACGTTGGACGCATTGGGAAATAAGCATAAAGTTAATATCATACATTAAGCTATACCAATACTATACTATAATATATTATAGCATAGTATTAGAATATACTAAGATATAATTATCACACTTCACTACAATATCAATTTTTATTAACAGTCATACAAATACATGAGTCTGTATATAATAATGGAGGTTGCCAGGGGCCTGCCAGGTTGAAAGTGTTTAAAAAGCAACTGTGTCTTTTATTTAACAAAACCTACCTCTGATACAGAGAATTTGCCACAAGGGCTGTTTCCGCCGACTTCGCATCCAGTTGCTTCTACAATGGCTTTGAGAACAGCATCCGAGCCCCTCAGCCAGCATGGTGTTGTGGTGCACACTTGTAAGTGGTATTTGCCAATTGGTCTTCTGAAATTGTCATAAAGAATATTAAGTCTACAGTTTTCAATTTACATTAACTGATATAAAAAAGTTCACTTTGACATTAAAATATTTATAAAATTGAATATTTTTCTAAAGAACAGGCAGACATTTGTTAGAGTACTTTTTTGTACCGGTGTAGATTATGAACAAGTTTTATTTCTTTTTTTTTTTAATTAAAGTAAATAAACGAACCTTATAAACATAGTGTAGAAAGTTGCCACTTCGTAAACTCTCATGCGAGGTAGATTCAATATTTCCGCTACCTTGTGCATGGCTGAAATGGGTAGCCATCCACCGTTTTGACGTTGAGCTAGATCCAGGAGAGGGATCATCGCTCCTCTCTTGTGACCATCGGGATATATAGCTAATAAAGCATCAGCCCGCTGGAAATGTTATTATAGGTTTATCTTGTTCTTAGATCGATTTAAGTACATTCTTTGATAATTTATGGAGTCTAGATAAAAGATCAATAAATTATTGGGCAATTAATATTGAATTGAAAATAATACACAAGAGTACCTTTTGATTTTCTGGGGTGAACTCAAACGGAATGCTAGGGTTATCTTCAGGGGTGTCACGGTGCACAAAAAGACTGTCATGTTGCAAGTTGGCGGTCGTCTGCAGGGCCCTAGACGAGGCCCTCCACTACAGAAAAAGTATATTTTGTATACAAAATCGTCTAATTATACAGAAACGTTATGTAATAGTTTCAAGAGTAAATATTGTCTATAAAGTGTACATACCAAACCTTGCACCCCACTTCTCAAGCTGGATAGCATTTTGTATGGAATTTGCTATATTTTATTGCGAAACACTGTCCGCGAACAAATCCACTACAGGTTAACTTTAATAAATTTTCTATTTTGTGTTTTTCATGGGCTGGGTGCAGGGTGACAGCTTCGGCTGACAGGACACTGGACAAGTGACACTTGAGTGACTTGACGGATTGTGATTGTGCTTCTGACAATCCAGGAGATACATTACAGGACAATCTGACAATACATTTTACTTACACGTTCAACAGATAATCAAAAAATTGCAGATAAAACTTGCAAAAAAAACCTACAAAGTGACATCTGTTGACAAAAAGCATAGGTAGTAACTGTTATACTACTTATGTTTTCCGCCAATAGATGTCATTTTGTGGCAGCGTGTAAGCTATTTCGTTTTACTTTAATAATACTAGATGGCATTATTTTCTCAATTTATAAAAAATCTATATATTAATACGTGAGTCAAAAACTTTGTAAGTATCCATTTTGACGAAAAATGAGGAAACGTAGGTGAACGAAATTTTGCACAGTTATAGTTTATATGGTGAAGGAGTGCATCGAGCTAATATTATTTTGAAATTATGCTTTTATCACACATATTTTTAACAAATAAAACATTACACACACTAGGAAAAATGACAGATCTTTCAGTGACAAGCATGTGACAAGAGGGACCGTGCAGAGCTCTAGTCAAGCTACGGAAAATTATAAGATTTCTTGAGAAATTTGAGTATTTTCAAGAATTATTTCAGTGATTGTTGTATTCAATTTATACAAGAAAAATAAAGGCAAATCGAACGATGTAAAATTTTACTATTTTCCTGCCAAAAGTATAGGGACCGTGCAGAGCGATGACACTGCCACTAGTGACGAGTAGTCGAAACTTTTACGAAAATTTTATTGACAAGCTCAAGTCAAGCTACGGAAAATTAAAGGATTTCTTGAGAAATTTGAGTATTTTCAAGCATTGTTGTATTCCCGGATGTTCTAATACATACAAGAAAAATAAAGGCAAATCAAACGATCTAAAATTTTACTATATTCCTGCCAAAAGTATTCACATGCCATGGCTTATTGAAAAACGAAAGAAATGGATAAAAGCCGGTAAAACATACGTAAGTACTTAAAAAGTTCCATGAATGTTATGTGTAGACTCGTAAAAACACTGAACTTTGTAGATTATAACCGTAAATTCATTTAGATGAACACAATATGAACCTAACCTATAGCTATAGGTAATCGTTGCTCCTTTCAGTAAACATCCAAACTGGCTTCCATCTAATTAGGGACCGTGCAGAAACTATAGAGGGCGTCGTAATTCGACAGCAGCGACACGATGCAAGTAAAAGAAGTAACACAATGACTTTGGCTTCGCATTCTCTTTGACCCCGGCTAGTTTATAAGTGTTTTTTTTTTATGTTTTAGACTATAAAATGATTTAATACTTACACTCCCAAGTTGCCACATGCGGCCGCGAGAACAACAACAGATTTCCAAGAATCCGCGATCGAAGGATTAAAATAAAAGACTAGATGACGTTGCGCCAAAAATCATTTATCGCGCGAGAACCGTACATTTTCCCGGAATAAAAAGTATCCTATGCAATGATATTCTACTTATACAGATATGTTACATCCATACTATTTTCTGGCTTAAATCTCTTCCGAACAATTTTCAAATTCAAAATTGCAAACATTGACAAATTTGACAGATAAGTGAAACAAAAGAAACGAAAAACCATTTACATCAAAGAGACAGTTCTATTTTTAAACGTCGAATTGTATCGCTGTCTCTTTCTTCGCCTGAGCTATGACGAAAATTCGATTTTTTCCAGATTGTTCGAGAAAATAATTGAAAATGTAAATATTCAAAGTATTTATTGCAATTCCATGTGTTTTGTTTACTTTCGAGTCATAATTGGTACATTTTCGAAACACGCACGACGTCATTTTCAATTTATTTAGGTAAGACAAGACGTAGCACGTTCGTAACTGCGCTCGATGCAGACTAAACAACAGACGGCCCAATAGGGCCGTATTTGAATCTTCACAACGCGCGCGGTAGTAACATATCTGCTTTGAGTTTTTCATCAGTGATCCTATGTCATTTCCCAGGGATCAAAGTAAATCCATACCAAATTTCAGCAAAATTGGTTTAGCGGTTTGGGCGTGAAGTGCTAACAGTAATCTACAAAATTCAGTGTTTTTACAAGTCTACACATAACACTCATGGAACTTTTTAAATGCTTACGTATGTTTTTAATTATATTATAATCTTATAATTTTCCGTAGCTTGACTAGAGCTTGACAATAAAATTTTCGTAAAAGTTTCGGCTACTCGTCACTAGTGGCAGTGTCATCGCTCTGCACGGTCCCTTACTTAAGCACCGCTCATTTAATTGGCATAAATTTGCATCAAAAGTAAGGATAATTTGGAGAAGTCCTGCCAGGAATTCAACACTGAGGATAGTATTGAACTTGAACCATCTTGTCAAAGTGTTGGTTCTCAAAAGGATGATTCTTCAAGTAGGAAAAAGATTAATAGTGCAATCTTTGTGTGTTATTTAAAGAATACATAAATAGTGTTTGCACTGATGAGGTACACTAGTTAAAAATAGTGACAGACAAAAGTTGTAAAGATGGTATCGAGCGAATCGCAGACGGTTGATGAAATAAAAGCATTTATTTTAGTGAACTTGTTTTATTAATCCACAAGCATTTTCAGTAATTATTATTATTGTATTTTTGCATCTTCATTATTTTATTGCAATATTTATCATTAAGTTTTTGCTTTCTATGCTGATGGATGCTGTAAAAAAGTAATTATTTCAGATATTTTCTTAGATAACTAGATAAGCTTTATACATTTTTATTCACGCTTTCGTTCTTTGGTTCGGTTAGAAATTCATCCATACTCAATATTATAAATGCGAAAGTGTGTTTGTCTGTTAGCACTTCACGCCCAAACCGCTGAACCAATTTTGCTGAAATTTGGTAGAGAAAGGACATAGGATACTTTTTATTCCGGGAAAATGTACGGTTCTCGCGCGATAAATGATTTTTGGCGCAACGGAGTTGCGGGCGTCGTCTAGTCTTTTACTTTAAATTATTTTATAGTCTAAAACATAAAATAAACACTTATAAACTAGCCGGGGTCAAAAAGAATGCGAAGCCAAAGTTACTCACAACTTACAAGTTACTTCTTTTACTCGCATCGTGTCGCTGCTGTCGAATTACGACGCCCTCTTTAGTTTCTGCACGGTCCCTTTATTCTTTTATTTATGGTTGAAACTTGAAGTCTGTTGACAACAAGGTGACAAATTGAAAATGGATTATAGTTTCTTTTTTTAGTCTGAGATCAGCTGAGTCCCAGAGACAAGAGTTCAAAAAAATATGATAAAGTCAATATTTTTTTTTACAAAATATAGGTAGTAGTCTTATTTAATGTCGTTGAAACTAAGGTCGACTAATTTACTACTAATTTCGACCATTGGGCGATCTCTAGTATATTCAAAAACACTAAATTTTAATAAATTAACAGTTTATAAACTGTTTTAACCTTTACTTTAACTTTAACCACGCCTCTGGTGCAACCCACCCTACGAATAAATTAATAACATGAATTCTATCCTTTTTAAAAATTACGTTGGAAAGGACAGCATACCGATGCTAGCGTCACGGACGTAAAAAAAAAGCGTCACAATAGCTAGTGATAGCTAGCGTACAAAATTACTACTTCACTAATTATCCTCCAGAGTAATACTGTATTATATGTATAATTATCATAAACAACTAAAACAAGAGTAAAAATGAGTAGCCAACTCATATTGTTCGTTACAATTTGCCCATAATAATTCCTACGAAACCCCAAAAACCGAGCCAGCAGTCAATTTAAGTTGGAATTTCAGCCTAGATGTGTATTAGCAATAAAATTTTATTGAGTTTGCCTCCGAATGTACGGCGAGGGTGCTTTTGTGTATGCACATAAAAAATAAAAGTGTGGGTACTCGGAATCGGCAAAACAACTATGTTGCCGGGCGACGCGGCCAGACGGCCGGTATATATGCAAACTACGTATGTATATTCGTTCCGTGGAATAATATTATGTGTGTTGATGTGACATTCATATTCTTAATGTTAACCCCCTTAGTAATAAGTATGTAAGTAATTATAATTTCTTTTTGTGGCCACTGTAAGCAGTAAGCACAGATTACTTCTAGGTAAGTAACTATAACTTACTAGCTTCCCGGCAAACGTTGCTATGCCATAATATTATTATAAATCAAGTATTTATAATACCCCTATTATTTTATTGAAGTGACTAAATAAGTATGTTACCATGACAACGTCCATCGCTATCCCGTCCCACAAACAATAGTCGCCGTCAGTCTCGAGTTGTAATAATTTATTATTATTTATTCAACAAATGCACTTATCAATATAATAAGTACCCAGTAGCCAATTCTCAGACCCACTGAATCCATACTAATATTATAAATGCGAAAGTGTGTCTGTCTGTCTGTCTGTTACCTCTTCACACCCAAATTGCTGGACCGATTTTGCTGAAATTTGGCATGGAGATACTTTGAGTCCCGGGAAAGGACATATGATAGTTTTTATCCCAGAAAATGTACGGTTCCCGCGCGATAAACGAGTTTTTGCGCAACGGAGTTGCGGGCGTCATCTAGTATGCATATAAAATTTAGTTAAAATCAGTAAAGCCGTTTCGGAGGAGTACGCGGCCTAACATTGTGACACGAGAATTTTATTATATGAGCAAACTACGATAATTCATTCCGTGGAATTTTACATTTTACTTATATACAGTACGAGTGTAATAATAATATAACTCTTTATTTCACACCAAAATACAGTACATAATACGAAAGATACAATAAGTAATAAATATTGTAAAGTGTAATTAATAATTATACCCCGGGCCTTAGTATTTTTTTACGTTTCATTATGATTATTACTTTTTATTCACGTGTAATATTGGTGCTGCGTTTGTCCATGGGTGGCTATTGCGCTTTATTAAACCGTCAGGTGATCCGTTTTCCCGTGAGTCGTGACCAGTTCATTTTATAAAAAATACATTATTATTAATACTTAAGTATTTTCAATGTGTCTAACTGCCGTGCGGCAGTCAGAGACGAATATTATTAAGTTAACTGTAAATTGTAATTAAATGATGATTTTGACACAAGAACTCATTAAATTAAAGTTTAATTATCATTAAATGTTTCTGAGTTCGGCTGTATGGACCCTGAACCATGTAAGGCGACAAAATTAAGGAAACAAAATATCAAGTAATGCTCTGTTTTATTAGGTATCGTGTAGGGTACCTATCGTATTGTAAATCACTTTTTAATCTAGCTTCAATAGCCATTTATATTAATAAACTTAAGTTTTGTAAAGCTCTTCCAAATGGCCTTGTAATGAACACAGTTCGAAAGAAGGCAAAACTATATTTAGCTTTTTAATAAGCTTTATAACTTTAGCTTTCGAAAACCTAATTAAATGTATTGTTGTACGGAGATTGTCCGTCGCCTCATTTCGAGCAGAGCGAGACGAATCTATTGTAAGCACGTGACATGATTGAGACCTCAGACGTGACTGAAAACATCAAACCCCACTTAAATTGAGAGCTACTTAAGTGTCACGTTAAATGATTAGACTGAAACCTTTACATGCTTAATCTGTGTTCCCAAAAATGTATAATTTTAAGACCAATTTTTAGGGTTCCGTATCCAAAGGGTGCAAACGGGACCCTATTACTAAGACTTCGATGTCTGAAGTTAGACACATGAGATGCATGTAAAAAGATCTTATGGCCAAGTAAATATATGCATATTATGTTCTCAAATTCCAATTCTATTGATACCCATTTTTAACGTGGCTTTTCGAAAGCTGAATATTCTGCATAGTAGCTGTGCTGATAAAATTTTTCTTTGATTTAAAATTTATCCATTTAGCATAAAGCTTAAGTCAAGTAACGAACTGATGGTGGTCAACAATAATTAGGCACTTAAGTAGTACATTTCTGAAAATTCTTGGTCCAAATTATTTCAGCACTATAATAGTTTTTATTAGGGTTCCATACCCAAAGGGTAAACACGTTTGAACAAAGTGTAAAACTGAATGTAAAATTAATGAAAAAGGCTGTGAACTGTGAAATGTATAAAATGTAAGTATCAATTAATAATGTGTAAAATAGGAGAAGTTACCTATACTGTAAATGTAAGTAGTTAATGTAAAATCTGTGATATAAATGGAAAAGTAATGTATAAAAACAGCGTAAAAATATAATGTAAATTAATATAGTATTTTAAAAATAGTAACATAATTTAAGTGATGTAAATAAGCCATGTATAACTTTCTAAAAAATACGAACATGTAAGAAATTAAAAAACGGTAAAAATTATCCTGTATAAAGTACGGGGGGACAAGAAAAAAAAAGGGTAAACACGGACCCTATTACTAAGACTTCGATGTCTGACCGACTGTCTGTCTGTCTCAAGGCTGTATCTCAAGAACCGCTATAGCTAGACTTCTGAAATTTTCACAGATTGTGTATTATCTGTTGCCGCTATAAAAACAAACTAGCTATTTGACCGAGCTCCCTTAAATATTTAATTTATTTTGTTTTTAATATCTTATATCTTTAAACGAACAATTCTTGTATAAATGAACGTGAAAAAACAAGTAACGCTGTCATCATACAAAAACGCCATTTCTGACAGTTCTCCTTTGCCAGCAGCGCCCCCGCCCACGTTCATTTAAAGCCTTGACGGACCAGCAACAGACATCTGTCAAATTCTGTGGAGTTAAGTTTAAAGTTAAGTTAGCCTTAACTATAACCATAACTTTGACCATAACTGTAACTATAACCACGCCTGTGGTGCACCGTGCAGACCAGTCAGTCAGAGGACTGTCCGGCAGTGATTATAACCATAAAAATATTTCTCGCTACGGCTGACGTAAGAAAGGATCTGACCTTTTAGTTTTTGTAAGCTTTAGGAATTATGCT
Organism: Aricia agestis; assembly: GCF_905147365.1. Taxonomy (NCBI): domain Eukaryota; kingdom Metazoa; phylum Arthropoda; class Insecta; order Lepidoptera; family Lycaenidae; genus Aricia; species Aricia agestis. The sequence goes on along the minus strand of NC_056428.1, from coordinate 14,546,554 downwards.
AAGCATTCGACCTACAGACGTTCCGAGAATTAGGTATTCGGCCATCTTGGATTTGTTTCAACTTTAAACTTTTACATGTTTCGGATGCCTTTGTTTTGTTTCGATACTTTACGATTATTAAGAAGTTTATTTTAATTCTTTTACCCTTTCGTACCTTAACACGTTTCCATGGCAACGAGTTATACCTACCGATACCGTACTTAAACCCATAAACCTATAATACTATATATATTAAGTCTATGCTTTAACCATGCTTTAACCTATGCAATACGCATATTGCATAGGTACTTTATAATTTATATTATCTACAGCTATTAAAATTGATATCTTTTCTTTGGGTAAATTAACGCTACTTAACTTTTATAAATAAACACTTCATTTAATGACTATCACGAAGTGGTAATATTAGTTAAATTAAAACACTTCTTTATACAATCGCCGATCAAATTATTAAAATCGACTTTGATAAAATAAAGTCGACATTCGACTCGTGTTATATCAATATGCTCATTACTCGTATTATATCAATTCTATATATTTTCAACGGCGATTCTGTAAAGAAACGATAAAGGACTGTGATACCTCCTGCAAATATACTGATGCTTACTCTACTTTTAGGTTTCTGCCTGTAGTAAAATTTAATTTTAGAAAATTGCTTTTCCTACTTAATACCTCTGTCAAATAATGAATAATAGAAATGTTGTTCTTTTGAACTTATATTAATTAAACCACAGTACGTAAGTACAAAGATAAACCATTCAACAAAACACTGTCTATATGGGCGAAAATGCCAAATAACTGCATTACTATTGAATTCTCTCAACTCTAATATTTTGAAGACTAAGTAGGCTGGAGCCTAGGGCGGCAGATTTAGAGGGGCGGCAAATTTAGCTCCATTTTTTATCTTACAGAAATAAAAAATCCCACCAAAACATTTCTTGTAAAATATTGCCGAGACGAGCACATAAGGTTTACGGTTTACCATGTGAAAAAGATATGAGATCTCCTGAATATGAAAGCTTCTGAATCTACACGGCCTAACTCCACTGACCCTAACTTAAACAAATTCTACATACCAGTAAAATATATGTATGGCTTCGCCGTTTCTTTACCGCACAGGGTGAAACCTTGTGTGGGCGTCTCAGCAAAAATTAAAAAAAAAATGTTTTTGTTGGGATATGATTATGAATTTATGAACTATTAACTAACGTACTGAATTTCAAAGGTCAGTTATAGAGGCGGAAAAAAATTGAATAGCCTACAGGCGGCAAATTTGTAAATCCGTTACTGCTTGTCATCTAATAATTTATTCTTTACCTAGGTATTTGCTGGTGAAGAACAAGAGCTCCCTCTAAAGGAAAATCAGATTTTGCCACTGTCTTTGAATATATACCTAGCTTTTTAGCTAAGAGTTTCGGCAAGTAGTACTATTATAAGTATTTTATTTGATCTCTTGATCTGTGATCCATAACTACACGTAGGTATGTCTGGGTTATATTCTAGTGAAAAATAATTATATGGATTACTTTAAAATATGTTATGATACTGAGCACAAGAGATTTTATTAGGGTAGGGACATAAAATTTTTATTGCCTAGTGCTTAAAAAGTGCCATAAACTGAGAGTCCTGTCGGACCTTGAGATATGGAGCTAGTCTGGACTTTAAATAAACAAATATTGTGAAAGTAAATGCAAAAAGTTATTTTGTTTTTGTTGTAAGTTAAAACAAAGTCTTAATCAGCGATAAATAATAATAATTTAATGTGTGTGTTTTATTCTACGGGATAAAAGTCCTATCCTATGTCCTTTCCCGGCACTCAAAGTACCCCATACAAAATTTCAGCAAAATCGGTTCAGCGGTTTAGGCGTGAAGGGGTAACAGTTAGATACACTTTCGCATTTATAATATTATTAGTATTATATTATAATAGTTAACATGGACTAGATGACGCCCGCAACTTTGTTGCGCCAAAATTTGTCGATCGCGCGAAAACCATAAATTTTTCCGGGATAAAAAGTACCCTATGTTCTTTTCCGGGAAACTGGACCGGGTTTTTGGTGTAAAGAGGTGACAGACAGACATACAGACACACTTGCGGTGAGACGAGCTTAATTTTCAAATACCACAGGTATTTGACCATTAGTTACTTTCCAACAAAAAATCACTTTGTCTGTGATTCGGCTGGACTATAATAATTGGTCGGGAGCAGTATATAATTTAAGTGATAACTGTTCGTCTGTACATCTGGCCAAATGCGATGTTCGCGTGTGCCTTGATTTCCAATCAAGACGTCGTTATTCTATACCAGTGGTCTTAACCTTTTAGTCATGAGGGACCATTTTACCAAATGTTTGTCTTACCGGGGACTACCAGTTGGTTTAATTACCTAAGTAGATGAAGTCTGTGAACCGCATTAGGACTTTGATACAAAAATAGAAAAATTGTTTAAAATTTTAGGGGTCCCATAGGTACAACAGAAAAATAAAATTTATCTAATTTATGCATGTGGGGTATCTATGGATAGGTTTTCAAAAATCATATTGAGGTTTCTAAAATCATTTTTTTCCAACCTGAATAATTTGCGATATAGATACTCTTCCAAAGTGGTAAAATGTGTGTCCCCCCCTCTCTAACTTCTAAAGTAGGGGCATGATAAGTCTAAAAAAATATATGATGTACAATTACTATAAAAACTACCAACACAAATTGGTTTGAACGAGATCTAGCTAGTAGTTTTTTTTATACGTCATAAATGGTAAACATCAATTTAAATGTTATTAAATCAACTTCAAAATATAAAAAAATCAAAAACCTTTAAATTTCGTAATAATAAACCTTATTGCTGCTGCGGAACCCTTCATGGGCGAGTCCAACTTACACTTGGCCGGTTTTTTGTTTGGCAAAAATCTAACAGTTACAGATTTTAATTTAATGTGATTTTTATGATTACATAAGTGCATACTCTTTACTAACTTCTGAATTCTCACATATTATCAGAATTCTTCGAAGAGTTCGCGGACCACATGGAATGCCTCCAGGGACCACCAGTGGTCCGCGGACCACCGGTTAAGAACCACTGTTATATACTTATCTCCGTCTTATTTTGAGTGTAAGATCTCTTGATAATAATTGGTGATGTGATACTAGGAAAGACGCAGAAGTGTTTGAGAATTTTAATTCTAGCTAGATCATGTGCATTAAATATTTAAATTTAAGTAAAAAAATACATCATAAATGTTTTTCATAAAAATAATAGAGCTTTTTCCCTTATAAACGAAGGGCATTTGTCATTTTATAAAAGCTGAAAGTTTTCCTATAGGCTGTATGACATCTGTAGGGGTAAGAACAACCAATATATATAACCAATATATAATAACCTGACCTTCGATAGAGTGTAAACTGTAAAGCTCAATTTTTTATCTTATTTTCTTCCCGCGAGGAATAACCGTAGGAATGTCGACTTCCACTGCCGGACACTCATGACAGTTGCTTCTCACTGCCAGACCAACTCGAATCTATGCTTAACTACTTAAAGCTGAAGAGTTTGTTTGTTTGTTTGAACGCGCTAATCTCAGGAGCTACTGGTTTTTTAAATTCTTTCAGTTTTAGATAGCCCATTTATTGAGAAAGGCTATACTTGGGCTATATTATATTATTAAGCTAAGACCAATTGGAACGAAGAAACAGAGGAAAATGTGGAAAAAACGGGGAATATTATATGAAGTTGCTTTGGATTATCTTAAGAAGTAATGGAGAATTTTTTATGTTATTTGGCACACATGAAGAATAGACCACGTGAAGGGACATAGGCTATTTTTTGCGGGAAAGGCTATAGGCTATTGTTTCCGTGAAATTCCTAAATTACGAAGCGAGCGAAGCCGCACGGAACATCTTAGGGGTGACGGAAGTGAAGTGACATAAACAATTTACTACATTAAAAATGTACGGTTCCTTCGCGATTTCATCACTATCCAAACGAAGTTGCTGGAAGCTACTTGCCGTTTATATATCAAACTAGATGTTCCGTGCAGCTTCGCCCGCGTAATTTAGGAATGACACGGAAACCGTAAATTTTTACGCAAAAAAAGAAATCTATGTCCTTTCACGTGGTTATTCTTCATGTGTGCCAAATAACATAAAAATTGCCCCAGTACGTTCAAATAAGCCCTTTCAAATAATTTCCCCCTTTTTTCCACACTTTCCTCTATTTCTTCGTTTCTATTAGTCTTAGCGCAATAAAATATAACTTATAGCCTTCCTCGATAAATAGCTATCTAACACTGAAATAATTTTTCAAATCGGACCAGTAGTTCCTGAGATTAGCGCGTTCAAACAAACAAACAAACTCTTCCCAATCATAATATTAGTATCTAAGATTACTTTTCAAAAGTAATAAAGTAAGAAGTAATTAAGTACACTTTTACGTTGAAATTAAAGAGAGTTTCAATCTATTCAGTCAATTTATTTTGAATGGATCGCTTGATCGAGTTTTTGCCGGGAGTCGAACTTGTTAGCTATGACCACAGCGTAAATAACTACAGTAGAATAGCTTGGATGTGTATTTACAAACGAACTAGCTTAACTCAGCTGTACTCCAATTCTGCTGAATTAGGTATCCAATTGAACAAAAATTTTATATTAATATATTATTAATTATAGACCGTACGTCAAATAAACGCCAAAAGTTTTGACCAATCAAATAGCGTCTCTAGACATTTCATGAGGATTTTGTAGTTTTTTTTATATGCGTGTACGATTTGAGCGATCTATAACAAAGTATGGTCCACTGTATATAATTTATATTGTGTTATAACGGTTAGCATTGTCACACGCCGCGACGCAAAAACTCTCGCTCTTGGAATTGGCTACTTGTGGAACAGCTTATTACTTGTAAAGTTGTAAAATAAAATAAAAATAAAAAATGTTTTATTTCTGAGTAGATTTTAAGAAAATACTTTCAGAATGTTAATATTAGCTACGGTGCCTACCACCGGTTTGGGAACTATCCCGGCGAGAAGAACCGGCATAAGAAACTCGCACGGGGCCCACTTTTTTTTACCAAAAAAAAGTGAGGTAAAAAAATTAATCTTTTAAAATAAAATTTACAATGCTGTAACTTAAAATTATACAATGTCAACATACATACATAGTAAGTCATGTACAATAATGTAGAAGTAGCCTTGTAAGCAGCCATCCTACTCCCAAGATGTGCCATCGTTTATGAAATCATTGACCTTATAATAGGCTTTGGCACACAAACGCTCTTTGACTACTTTTTTAAATTTATTAATGGAAAGATTTTGAACGTTTTCTGGGATTTTATTGAAAAGGCGTATACATTGACCTTTAAAAGATTTACTGACTTTACTAAGTCTGATCACTGGCAAATAACGCACTTAGAACTCCTCTGGTGTTGCATTTATTGTTTTTTGCGATTTTGCTCGTTTGTCTACATTCTCAATGTTTTTAAATTATTTTTAATATTTTATAGACAAGCAAAATGAGTTCTCTATCTTTCCATTTGAAAGGCTCTAAACTCTAAGGCAAGGGTCGGCTAGTAATTTTTGGTGGAGTCCGGATACTGTGCGAAAACTTTTACGAGCTCCAGAAAAAAACACACTTGTCCTATGTAGCTTAAAATATTATTTTAATTAATAAAAGTATACGTATACTTTATCTTATATCTTTAAACGAGCAATCGATAAAGTATTTCTCTTTATTACAGTCATAATATGTCGTCAAAACACGAAAAGAGACATGTTATCCCGTTTTTGATTTATCGGAGAAGTTACCAGTTTCTCAACTACCAACTCATATTTCTGTTATAAAAATTACATAATTATTAATTAATATGAATCAAAGCTGGACAAAACAACAAAAGAGCCGACAGTTCATGATGTATCCCAAAGACTGGCTACGGAAATTTTACATATCTGGCGAAAAGCGTCGCTTCCCAAAAAAAGAAGTATATTAGGTATTTACTTGATTAAAGAACTGCAAGAAAAATGATGATAGGCCGTTTAGATTTAAATGCGACTAAAACTATGAAGAAAATAAAAATACAAGACAAAGAATGACTTCGTAACAAAGTGATAATGGATCCTAACCAGACGTCTTGTTCTCGTTCTTTGCATGATGACTTAACAACCGAAAGAACAAGTTCCAGCGATTGTAGCTTCTTCTTGTAGCTTCTACAAGCTAATCAATCGCCAAAATCAGTAGCTGCTCAGCCACCCAAGAAAAAGAGATTCAATTTTCCATCATTAGCTCTCAAATAGCTAGTCTATGTATTAATTGATACTTGGTTTAAAAATATTGCAATATTTCGCGGTCCGAGATTCGACCTTTCGCGGTCCGCATACGGACCGCGGTCCGCCTGTTGCCTACCGCTGCTCTAAAGTCTAAACAATAAAACCGATTATGAGGAAATTAAGTCAGTAGTTGAGGTCTATATTATTTAGATTTGTTTGTATATTTCCATTTAAAAGGCTTTTAAACTATTATATACCAATTACGAGGAAATTTGGTACAGATGTAGAGATGTAGTTGAGATCACGGGAAAGTGAACCACACTACAACTATTTGTACGTAATTTGGTCGAGTTATGTAGAGCCAAACCGAGCCAACCCAACCAAATTATATATAATTGCCATCTAGCCTATGAAATAATTTTTCTGATAGTACAAGCAAGGTACTAAGGTAACCAAGGTAATTGTGAAATAGAGACTAAGACAAAAACGCCACACAAAACTTTCTGCGGCCCGACCACCGGAACGGTCTAGTCATTGGATTGTAGAAAAAGTAAAAAAAAAAATACTTGGGAAATATTCACTTCCTAAGTCTAACTCTAAACTGTTGTGAAATCAACTTTCACGATAGTTTAGAGTTTATTAAGTACCTTTGTGCAAAGTGCAATTGTGCAAAATATCAATAAAATCTTGGTTTAGCTTATATTATGTCAGTTGAGCTTCTTTTATATTCCAGTAGTAATATCTTTTGCTGACGCCTAACTCAATACTTTTCTATTGTATCGGTTAGGACCTTGATAAAAGTCTATTTAAAAACTTCATAATATAATATTATGTATTGCTTAACCCGGCGTCATGGGGGCAGAAAAGTGTTACGCGGACGTTGGAGTGGGTCTTACATACCCGTGTGTTAGATATCAAAATTAGTCCAACCTTTTATAATAATCAATTTATTTTATATGTTTATATTAAGTTCATTATGTATTTATATGAATTATTGAAACAAAAATATATTATATAATTTTTAACCATATTTAATAGAGCTTTAAAAAAAGAACGACAAAAGTCAACAAACTATTTCTCCTCTACTTAAATGTTTCTCTATTACATATTAACAATCAGTTTTAATTTTTTAATGGCACTTATTTAAAGAATACTAAAATATTTTTATAAAAAAATAACATATAATCACATCTAATCATTATCTTTGGTACAATCAGCACAGAAAGGTACAACATGTTCTGAGCAAATGTGTTTGGTGCAAGTTGAAACTTTCGCAAGTGTAATAATTCGTTTTACGGTCTTTTTTGGCTGGCCAGTCTTAACATCTTTTGCAAATATTCGGCTTCTTTACCGGAGGTTCCCCTGAAGATTCACCAACAAATTTTTCAATAGGCGTCTTGTACCAAATTGTACCTTTGTCAAGAACTGGCCGATTCAGGTGTACAATGTTCTTCCGACAATCGATTTCTACCCGCAAGCGAAGACAGTGGAATGTCATCATCGTCAGAGATATCTTGCTCTGTGTCACTAGGATTACTACGTTTACTCAAGTGATCTTCTGCTTCGCATATTTCCTGGTCTGACGAGGTAGAATCAGAGTCCGAGTTCCAACTCTTGTAAAATTGAAAGAATGCGTTGTCGTTCTGCCTCTTCTCGATCCATTTTGAGATTAACCTATCAAGCGCCATAAGATCACAGGTGATCGCGACAGCAATAGAATAACAATAGATTTCCAAGAATCCACGATCAAAAGATTAAAATACTTCAAGTACCTACAAAAAACGCAAAAAAAGTAATTAAGGAAGTACCTACAAAAAATAAAATACATTTAACTATAAATCATCTAATTTTATTGTAAAATACAACAAAAATACAAAATAAAATGTTAAAACACTGATAATTATTAAAATAATGTCTGCGTAAGATGTCCCGAAATTGTTACACTGACTGCGGGGATGGGTCTCACATACCTTATGCAACTTTGGGCCCCTGTTACTACCGCTGCGGCCGTCGCAAGACTAACGCGTTACCTGTGGCTCATAGACCAACTCAACAGATCTAGCTATTGAGAAATTTGGCAACGCCGAACGCATGGTAACTGAATTACAAGTGAAATAAAAAGTGATGGGTCTCACAGACCCAACCCCCATGACGCCGGGTTAATATGAAACTAATGCCTGTTTTCACCAATCGCCTCCTAACGCTAAGTAGTCCTCTAGCGGCCATTAATGGTACATATCCTTCAAGATTTCACGAATTTTGTGTGTCACGTTCGTCCTTAGGGCGTAAGAACTTTTGCAAAATATTACTTTTTTTTAAATGTGTTTGTTTTAAGAGTGTTTTTGACCCGCAAAGATCGCTAGGGAACACTTAGCGTTAGGAGACCGTTGGTGAAAACAGGCATCAGTATCAAAAAGTATAGATGATAAGTGGAAAAAGAGTGAATACTAATGAAAAAATCCAGAAAAACATTGTAAAAGGAAAGGCCCCGGACACGTATAAGTGCGAAATATTTCTTCAATGCGTGGACTGCATGCCAAAACGTTTATTATACAGCCGCAAGCCTAATAAAAAGATTCTCCTTACGGTTACGCAAGAAAAAAAAACAAACCCGAGTAATTGTTTCAAAATAAAAAAAAACTTGAATGGGTCGGGCCGAAAGCCCGGGAAAACGATAAAAACGACGCTCCATATTCGAGAAATGATTTCAAAAAACGAACGCGAGTTCGCGCCACGTACAGCGTCTTCTAAAAAGAGAACTATCTTACCGGAGCGTGAATGAAAAACGCCAGTAACCGTAATCTGTCGATTATTATTTTTATTTTCGTCTCAGCGTCCTCTTTTATTATTATTTGGTTTTATTATTCGTTATTTTATTCGTATGTAGGTCAGGAGCGGGTGTTTTTTGGTTTTTTGTAGCAAGGCCGTTCGAGGCGAGTTCAGTGTCAAGTACCTATCTTCTTTTTTGACTCGCCTGGTTACTATTGCGCGAACGAGCGTTTGTATTGTTCTTGTAGGGGTTTCATGCAACTAATAGGTAAAATAACGACTCCTATAAAGCATCTGAAGATATTATATTTTCATTATTTAGCAGAGATAGAGAGTAGAGGTCCAGCCGAATCGCTTGCAGTATTTGAGGACCTCAGGCTCCGAATAAGGGAGTAAACTATAAAATGACAGCTAAAACGCGAAAATAAAATTCATGTCAGGAATGAATAGAGGCATATCTTGATTTTAATAAAATATCGAAGTTTAGAATAGTACAGTAGGCGACTATAGTGCTACCAATTTAAATGTCACGTATTGACCAATAACTACAATGGTTAATGCCAGCAGGCATATTAGTTTGATGAAGAACGGAGTAAAAACACTTTTCATTTCAAATGTACTCTGAACTCACAAAAAATAATCTTACCAACGCATCGGTTTTCACAATGTTACGTAACTTTAACTAACGGTTAAACCACGTTTAACTATGCCATATTTTGGGGCTGGTACAATTTCCGTGATATTCCCACAGCCAGCTCACCATGGACACAGTTAAGTCTAGTCTGGATTCTGCTCCAGTTCTTTAGTATCACTAATGCGAAAATAATTTTAGTCAGGGAAGCTGGGCCATTGCCCTCGAAACGTAAGGAGATGTGCACACTGTTTATTTTTTTTTTGTTTGTGGTATAAAAATTGCAACAATGTAGCAATATTATATTGTGTTCTCTATCATTTGACTTTCTTTTTTCATATTTTTACTAGTCCTTTTCATGTTTGTACCTATAGTCTATAACCTATGTGACTAAATAAAACATACCTAACGAGTGCAATATTTAAAACATTCGCTGGGTTAACTAATAATTATACACAATTTTATGAGCCAGCTATAATAAATAAATAAACAAAGTCCTATACCTATCTTCGTCTATTCGCGGTAACTTTAAACTTCGAAGACTTCTACTCGTATTAGTTGGCCGCTATTTTTTGAGGGCTATTTATTATATAATTTCATTGATCAAAAGAAAGTGTTTTTAATTTAATATGAATAACTTATGAGTCAATAAACATAGTAAATAATTATTTTTCTCACACAACACGACACAGTAATAACATCCACTCTGATGTTTCACTGCTTTAGCGCAAAAATCAAGATAAGTAATTGAACGACACCTCCAAAGACACCTCTCCATACTAAGCAGTGTGCACGCGACCTAACTTATAGGGTAATTAAACCCGTGCAGGCTTTTGTTGTGTGATGGCCTCTCACACACTCATCATCATCAAACCGACCACTATCACCTTGAATATTCCATCATCATCAACGTTACCTTGAACATCCATTCATCATTATGGCGCTGGTCACCACTACTTTAAATATACATACCATCATCATCATGGATCTGATAACCACCTTCTTGACTCACTTTGACACTCATCATCATGGCGCTTATCACCATCACCTTGAATTTACTATCACCATTATGGACCCGATCACCATCACCTTGAATATCCTATCATCATCATTGAGCTGATCACCACCACCTTAAAATATATATTATCTTCATCATGGATTGATCATCATCACGTTGCATATTCCTTCGTCATAATGTATCTGATTACTGCCATCTTCAATAACCCTTCATCATCCTGGCTCTGATTATCACCAGTCACCACCTTGAATATTCTTTTATCATCTTAGATCCGATCACCATCACCTTAAATATCCTTTTATCTACATTGAGCTGATCACCTTCAACCTGAATATCCCTTCATCATCATGGTGCTGATCACCACCATCTTCACACACTCTAACACTCATCTTTATAGATTCTAATCATTATCATTGAGTATCCTTTCATCATCCTAGCGCTGATCATCACCTCCTTCGATATACCTTTATTACCATGGAGCTGATCACCATCACATTAAATAACCTATCATAATCATCAGCTGATCATCATTATTGAGAATCTCTTCAACGTAAAAAAAATATTTTGATAATTTCTTTATTGGCGTTGTTCATTTATTTGGGGTGGGTAAATTTTTTTAACTCCTTTGTGAGTTACGTGACTTGATCGACAGAAGACCGGCGCGGCGCGGCAGATCTTCATCATCATCATCCTCAAAACCTAGACAAAAACAAGAGGAAAATGTGGAAAAAAACGGGGAATATTATTTGAAAGGGCTAACTTGAACGCGCTAATCTCAGGAACTACTGGTCCGATTTGAAAAATTATTTCAGTATTAGATATCCCATTTAATGAGGAAGGCTATAGGCTATATTTTATCACGCTAATAAAGACTAATAGGAGAATATGTAAAAAACGGGGGAAATTATTTGAAAGGGCTTATCTCGCGAACTACTGGAGCAATTTTTATGTTATTTGGCAAAGATAAGAAGTAGACCACGTGAAGGCTATCCATTTTAATCATTTTTTCAGTGGTTATATATTTTTACTCTTGCGACGCCGGGGCGGGTCGCTAGTTTATTAATATTTTACAAATTTTAAAGAGTTTTTAGGAGCAAACGTCTTGAAAACTTTTTAAAACTTGCGTCAAGTCTGCAATCGAAACCGATCGCTGTGAAAAGTTAGCATAGAAGCCTGACTTCCGTTGAATTCAAAATATACATATTAGTAGTTACATGAAGACTTATGATTATTTTAAAGAAGGATATTTTTGTATATCCATTGGATAGTTATTTTCTCTTAAGTCCCAAACTCGCGTTTTTGCGCTGAAACTGCTTAAGCGATTTTCATGAAACTTGTCATGTTATTATATTGTATAATGATGAAAAATGTATACTTTATACCGTCGCTAACATCTGCGTAAACGAAGTCGCGGGCAACAACAAGTATACAATAAACAATATAGAATTAACATCGTGGTCCGCGAGCCCTTTAAAATTAACCGGTTCCCGTCTTCCATCCCTCTCACACCCACGTGTATAACCATATTCCCTCTCGCCCTACCCTTCGGACATTTTTTCATCTCACTCTCACCAATACCACTTTCCCTTTTCAAAGGACGAAGACACGATTTTGTCTCTTTCCGTCCCGCGTATGACGTATATGTCCGTCCCTCTCGCAAGGAGTCAGGATTTAACCTTGAGATTCTGATGCTGAGTCTGGCTGGGCTATTTTTACTTTTTACTAAGAACGATGACTAAATAAGTTAAGCCGATGCTTTCCTCTATATATCGGTTACTGAGATACTGTTTATAATATCATGATAGCGACAAAAAAGCAACAGGTGGTGGTTTTGATTTCTTGATAAACTTACATTTTTTTAAAAGCGGTTACATGGCGGTTACGTTGTTTACTCTTCTTGCTTTTATAGCTTCTGGGATAGCTTATTATTGAAGAGATATTTGTTCATTTAACATATAATATTATATACATTTAACATATAACATATAATAATATATTGTCTGGGTTCTAAAAAAATTAAAAAGCTACAAAAAATGTCTACTCCACAACTTTTCTTGTTTTGAAAAAATTAAAAACTCTGACAGGATAAAAGATTTATTACATACCGAGGATGTCAGACGTCAGTTCTCTGTATTTTTTCTAACGAACCTCCATTCTTATTAGCTTACGGCTGGGCTGATTAGGATGAAATCATTTTCAAATGAATATTATCAATAAACATACTTATATAATAATTTTAACATATTATTAAGTCAGTAACTCTAGGACATTTACGAAATTCTGAATCTTCATTCGCTGAAATCGCATTTGTACTTTAGGCCTGGAACACACATACATACACAATATAGCACAAAGACTGCCAAAAATTTTTAGTTGACTTCATCGTACTCTTTTAGAATAAGTTTTCTCTTTATTTTTCTTGTGACAAAAATTTTCAAGTCTTCATTTTCTGTCTTTTCACAATAATATGTCCTATCTAAAGGATTTTTTCAATAACTCTTTGCTTGGACTTGCAAGTTGTAAGGAGCATCGATATTTTGCACAGCAAATATTTTTTTATTTACAGTTCAAATTACTAAAAACTTCTGAAAATTGCATTAATTAACTTATGGTAGAGTTAATATAGAGTGTCGTACCGTCCATCTTTCAGAATGGCGTGATTGCAGTCCAACCAAATTGAGTGGTTATATGCCTATTTTATTTAGAGTACATGGAATACTGACTGTCCAAGTAGACGATTCTTATATGGCTATTGGTCAAGTTGTATAAACATACAACTTGAAATCAAGATAATATTATTATTATATTTTATAATTTTTAATATACGCCTACCAGCGTTCTAAAAGTGTAATTTCGCCTGACTCTAGTAACAAGCTCATAGTTATTACACAAAATTATTATACTTGCTGTTCCGAGCTGCAGGAACCGTGCATTTTCCAACGATGTAAAGAAGCTAATAGCTCTTCCTCGTAGCCTACTCTATATTATACAGAATGTTTAAAAAAAGGTATAGTAAGACTCAGGGGGTCACTCTGAACATCTTTTGTTCTGCGACTTTTGGAAATTCGGAAAAAAATTGATTCTCCAACTAGAAACTTTGCTGGTCACGTGACTTTTTTACTATGGAAAATCATTTTTTTTTTCGCGAATTTCCAAAAGTCGTGAAACAAAAGGTATTATGAATGACCCTCTGAGTCACACCTTTCGGCTCGCTAGACCTTATTTGAAACACCCCGTATAAGACAAATTTCATCAAAATCGGACCAGATATCACTGGATAACTTGAGCAAGGGAAATAGGCATAAGCGTCGCTTGATTAAATCAAATCTCTCAATAAAAATATACGACAAATTTAATTAAAATCGGTCCAGCCGCTCTCAGATCACACATGATATCGTGACCAAGGGAAATAGGGATTTTTATATTAAGTTTTGACATTTGAGTGTAACTTAAAGCTAGCGCAAATTAGAGATGGCGCAGCGGATGAGGCGGCAGGGATCATTAACCCAGTTGTATGGGATTTAAGTAGGCGTGCGGCGCGCTCCCCGGCGATTCGCGGGAACGGGTCAACCCGACTCAAGGTCAGCTACTAGGAACGGGGGTGGGGTGGAGAGGATCTGCTTTTTTTTTGGTAAAAAGATGTGTGCCAAATGTGTAGCTTAAAAGGGTTTTAGTGATTCGATACTGCTGTCGATTCTGGCGACACAGGAGATTCAGTGTGTGGTAGCCAAAGCCCGTGTATTAAAAAAATGTTGTCGAAGAAAAATAATTTTAATATCAATCTGTAAGCTGATTGACCGTTATATCACAATTCACAGGCTAAAACCTTAGATGTGGTTACTATCTTGAAATTTCAGACTCCCTGTGTTCTTTTGGCTACAGGCATTCGCTAAGTTTTACAGTGCCTATTATAAATTATGTTGTTGTAGCACTTAGTACCTAACCCCTAGGTCCCATAGGACCTAGGAAATCGCGGGGGAAGAACTTCCATCTTGTCAGGTATTTAAAACGGTTGTGACTAAAGTTTTTGGTGTAGCAAGCATGGTGGATAACGTGTTACTTAAAAACATTGCATACAAAATTATGCTTATAGAGAACGTTAAGTCATTTCTTTTGCCAGGGCAATAATTTTTTCATGTTCTTGTAAACATAATCATAAATTTTTGAATTCAGGAACTCAATTCGCTGTGGTATTTCAGGTTATACTTTATATCAATCCAAATCAAGGCCTGATAATATAAGCCACTTTCAATAAGTACTAGTTGAAAAAAAAGAGCAAACGACTCCAATCTCTGTCCTCAAGTCAACATTTACCAATACGTATTTGCGTCCACACACACAAGCGCCCCTGTGTGTGCTCACAAGAATGCATCGCTGTTGACACAACTTCGATATTTCTTTATTTATTGCTATAAAAACATCTCCGAAAACCATTCCAAATTGCACCCTAATACTATCCCATAAAACTCAATATCCAACAACGTCGAAGCATCTTACATCCTTTTACTAATTATCCAGAAATAAAACTAAGAAAAAGTTATGATCCATATTCATGCATTCATAAGGTGACTTTTTGGTTGGGTTTTATTGGGACTTACTGCATTTTTCTCGGGAAGTGTATGCGTATATTTAAATAAGGATTTATGCGTTGTGTCTGGCGTTTTGGCGAGATTCGCGGATAAAGAGTATTATGGGATTAAAAACGCGAGATCCGAACATAGATTTTGGACCCACAATGGCGCGAGCGTTAGGTACACAATGCCTCACGATATTTTGGTTATAAATATTGGGGAGATAATATCACTATAATAGCTTTGGGCTTTTTCGGTAGAGCAGCTTAAAACCAAAAGCATACAAAAAGCTCTACAAGTGCTACTGAGAGAATACCTAAGTGGAGTTCTACATCTCTGAATCACGACCTAAGAATACTTTTCTATAACTGACAACAGGTAGATATAATAGTGCGCTTAAGTTGGTTGGTAGAAAAAGAGAGAAAGGCTAAAGAATAATCTTTATTCAGGTAACCAATAAATTTTGATGGAGATGTTAACAGGGGACAATATGAGCATATATATTTAAAAATAAAATGCGAAACTTAAGTCAAATCTCTTACCAAATAAGCTTCGATCACATCAAATAAGCAACAAAACAACAAGACCCACTAACAAGTAGCAACAAATAAACTATACGAAATCGAAAGTAAAAACATAATCTATGGTCAAAACCGAAAAAACTTTCATTAAAACCTTTCCCACCAAAAACTAAACCTGTTTCGATAGCCAACAAAAAACATTATATTAATTTGGGATCCCCACAAAAAACGAAGATAGCCAGTCGAGAAAAAAAAGTAATGGGCGTAAAAGGAAAAAGGATTGATCGAAAAAAACATCGAAGAAAGGGTTCGTGTGATACAGGCTGTTCCTTAAAGCAACACAAAAACAATTATTATTGTTCTTGTCATCGTTACATTATTGTCAGTAAATATAATATATTTTAGATTTTTTAAATCTCAAATACATGAGAAATATGCCATATATCTAAATAAATTTTAAAAATTACTTATTAGGTATGTAAATACATTACATTACATTAAATATAAAATAATTTGGGACAAAAACCATTTTTGAACAATACTAATTACAATAAGTAAATAAATAACTAATTTATTAATAATTTTTAATGTTTAGTAGCCTTATAACATATATTTTAATCACAAGCTTAACAGTAACATAAAACGTCGAAGATGAATCCCTAAAGATTGCAATTTGCAAGTCGCACTGGCAAAAGGGCTGTACCGAGTGTGAGTGTGTTGTCTAAAAATAGTATGAAAGACATTCCACGACGTTAACTTGCAGGATTTCATATTGAGTTATTATCAGAACTTAACAATCAGTATTGGTTATTATAATATTTAAATTAAGTTACGATTTTATATTTTGATTATCTTTTATCTTATCTTTTGTCTTCTTTTATTGTTATAATTTGTATATTAAATCAAACTGCACTTTAATATTTTAATTTTGACTCAGTAATAGCATTTTTAAGAGGCCTATTAAGTTAAAAAAAATTCGACAACGCAAAAAATATATAAAAAAATTATATAACACCCACGGTAAGAAATTACACCTAATTTGCTAAAACCGAAGCAGCGTAGTTTAGCCGCTACAAGGGGACACACTTACTTACTTACAAAGACTACCAATTACCATCAATTACCTTGCTCCTAATTAAATCGTCTTATTTGGGTAAAAATAAAGAAAATGATGAGAATGATCAATAAAAAATGTTGAAGATGTAAAAATGCATCCCCCCGTATATCACACTTGACATCGGCGTTAGGTGGCGGTCACAAATTCCTCCCCATTCATTACAGCCGCCATAATATATTCTGCCGGACAGAAGAATGGTCTAAGAAAGTGGACATAATTGGGAGATTTCACTGATTTTAAGTTAGGGTCTATATTGGCTACCGTATGAGGTTTGAAGCCAATTTGACTTAATCTTTATCTCTCGCGGTCCTTATGGGCCTATATGCTCTTTATTAGTGCGAGTGCAGGTGATAGTGATCAGAAGAAATTAAAGGACTTGCACTAATCAGTCGCTGTCCACACTTACTTTCACCTGCACTCTGCACTTATCACTAATCAAAGTGAATACAGGGCATAAGCAAGAGTGCTGTAGATTTTCTTATCAAGAAGATGATGTTTGAATCCCTAAAATTAAACCGAGTATAGATAGGTAAGTCACAGTATAAAGTTTATACTCGATGCTCTGAAGCTGAAGCTCAACTCCGAATTGAATATACCTACAAAAATACCTTATGAAAATAGAAAATGCTAAATTATGAATTTAGTTGTATCCTTCACTCGGGCCATACGGCATAACCCACCGGGATGCCACGGCAAGTGGCCAGTGGCGTTACCATGGCAACGTCTGGCGTCTCTATGTCACCGTCGACAGCGTAGCCAGAGTCGACCGCTCCGCATGCGACTGTCCACGTTGCCAGTTGTTTGCACGCCTTTGTATGCTCCGTCACTCAATCAGTCGCTGATTTTAGTGATATCCTCAGATAGTTGAACATTTTTTCAAAGTATTTTCTTAAATCTCCATAGAATTTAAGAAAAAACGCATTGCGGCGACGTGGAGACGCCAGACGTTGCGTTTGTATTTGTGTTGGTAACGTCGCCGGTTCATACCGGTGAGGTATGGCTCCTCTTAAAAATTAAATTCAAACTATTTGATTTCCTGTCTTTATCTATCACAGGCTTGGTGGCATCAGGCATGACTAGAAATACTGACAGATTTAAGGGACAACATTTTCTTTATCAATCTGTCATTTTGCTTGCTCATCAGTCATCCCTAGAATGAAACTCTTTCTATGGTGGCGACTGGCGAGAGCTCTGTTACGACTTGCAACGAAAAACATCTATGATCAAAAAGGACATTGAATCAAGGTTTTTCTAGGGGCTAATAAAGTATCCAAATCTTGGTAGGTAGATAAAGATCACCAAATAACTATGATCATATTGTCCGAGGGTGGCGAAGATTGCCGATCATACACGAATACTGCCGAGATTATCCAAATCTTTGTAGGTAGATAAAGATCACCAAATAACTATGATCATATTGTCCGAGGGTGGCGAAGATTGCCGATCATACCCGAATACTGCCGAGCGTACCCAAGCGGAGTCGAGCCGAGCGCCCGCGGCTAACAGGTGTTCTATCCATCTTGCGATGACCGGACGCTACTGCACGATGTATCTTGATACTTGATGCATAACTGTTTTTTTAATAATGAAAATCCATACTAATATTATAAATGCGAAAGTATCTCTGTCTGTCTGTCTGTCTGTCTGTCTGTCTCGCTTTCACGCCAAAACTACTGAACCGATTGCAATGAAATTTTGTACACAGTTATTCTAGAGTCTGAGAAAGGACATAGGCTACATTTTGATGTGGGAAAATATCTTATTTCCATGAAAATATCGATGAAAATTAATTCGCATTTGGCGTGGGCAGCGCTCATCCCGGGGGTCCTGGGTTTGAGTCCCACAGGCGGAACAAAAAGTTTTCAATGTTCCTGGGTCTTGGATGTGTATTAAAATAATATTTCAAAAATCTTAAATGTATTAATTTTTGTATAATATTATAAAAAATCCAGAAATATATCGATGCAATGAACATTTTAGTTCTAATACGATTCAACAGATGGCGTTTTATTTTTTACTTTATTGTAACATAGAACTAATCATACTTATTAGTTAGTATGTTTTTGTTTATAGTTTTTAATACGTTAGAATATTATGTTTAATAATATAATCACTTGGTATAATAATAATCAATCTATCTTATCTTATAGAACTCCTACTGCATTTCTAATATATGTGACAAGTTGACAACAGAAGGCGCTCTAAAATAAAGGAGTTCGAGTGTACCGTGTTGGCCTATATTCCATCCAGAAAATATATCAATGCAATCAACATTTTAATTCTAATATATGAAAACAGATGGCGTTTTATTTTTTACTTTATTATTGTAACAGAACTAATCATACCTACTTTACTATATACCTAATATTGTTTTTATTCATAACTAGCTGTTGCCCGCGACTTCGTCTGCGTGTACTTTAGTTTATAGCGCGCGGTGTCAACAAAATTTGTGTCAAATTTAAAAACTTTTTAAAACCCTGGTAAGTGGTACCCCTCTTAGGGCCGCGCTACACCGGAAAGGCAGCGATGAAAGTGCTCGCCTCGCCGCTGCCATTCCGGTGTAGCGCGGCCCTTAATTAATCAAAATACCCAAAAACAGCTGTGCAGTGTGCACATAATCTATACTAATATTATAAATGCGAAAGTATATCTGTCTGTCTGTCTGTCTGTCAGTCTCGCTTTCACGCCAAACGCCAAAAGTATCTCTGTCTGTCTGTCTGTCTGTCAGTCTCGCTTTCACGCCAAACGCCAAAACTTCCGAACCGATTGTAATGAAATTTTGTATACAGATAGTCTAAAGCCTGAGAAAGGACATAGGCTACTTTTTTACTGGAAAAAAGGGTTGTAAGGGGGTGAAATTGCGTTTGCTCAAAAGTCTTTCTATAAGACGTGGTATCATCTTACATTTAAGTTTCGATTTTTTTCGATTGTTATATCTATTCTACGGTATTAAAAAACTCAGTACTTTATCTGTGCAGTGACGTAACCTTAAATCTATCAATGATAAATAGTTTATGGGTAAAGTTGTGTAATTGGAGGGCTAAATAAGCTTTAAAATTTGGCATAAAATATAAAGTTTAATATAAAAAAATGAAATACTTATTATGTGCACACTGCACAGCTGTATTGATTTAAGGGGTACCAGGGTTTTTTTATAAATCTTTTGACACCAATTTTGTTGACATCGCGCGCTATAAACTGAAGTCCATGCGGACGAAGTCGCGGGCAACAGCTAGTTTAAAATAATCAAACACGTATTAAGACAGTTGTATATAATACATGAGCCAGACTTTCGTCATTTTATAAAAGCTGAAAATATGCCTGTATGTCACCCTTATGGAGGTAGGAACTGAACTGAACACCTCCGTGGTCTAGTGGTAGAGAGCGCGGCTCTTGACTCGGAGGTCGTGGGTTCAATTCCCGCGTTGGAAACATGTTATTTCCAAGTTTGGTTAGGACAATGCAGGCTGATCACCTGATTGTCTGACAAGTAAGATGATCCATGCGTCGGATGGGCATGTAAAAAGTCGGTCCTGCGCCTGATCTCTCACCGGTCGTATCGGTCTTCCGTCCCACTGGGTTATGAGAGTAAAGGAATAGAGAGTAGAGTAGAGTGTGTACTGCGCACACACTCGGTCACTATAAAATTACTCCTGCGTAGCTGGCCTGGTTTCAATGAAACCGGCCACCGTCACCGAAACCGGTGTGGGAGCTATTATTATTAGAGGTAAGAACGACCAGCAACTATGGAGTTGCGGTCAAGGAATACTTTAGCAGTACTAACTAATCTTCGACTTTCATTCATCATTTTTTTATCTTGTTGTCTTCAGGATAACTGTAAGAATCTCGTCTTCCACTGCCGAACATTTTTCACAGTTCTTTCCTACTGCCAGACACCCTTGAAGTATTAGACTTTAGAAGGAAAGTTGAAGCTATAATTCCTTATATTAAAATATTACGTAGGGCATTTGTTACAGTAGTTCACTTAAAAATCAATCGTTTTCAAAGTTTTTTGAGATAATCTGTATTAAGAAAATCATAAAATACATAAATCTCACCTTGCAAGTATCAACATCGTTCACACCTGGCTGGGGGATGAGGAATGTCAGAGGTCTGTATCTGAGAGGCTGATTACATTATACAACGTGTATATTATACTTCCCGTAAAAATATAATTCACGTATATAACATTTTGAGGACAAGTATATTATTTTACTTACCGTAAAATATGTATAATTCAAGTACATACAACATTTTGAGAAACTATCGAGTATTAAGACTTGACTAGGTTTAATTGCACCCTGTATAAATTGTAAGCAATATACAGGTTGTAACAAAAATAAGTGATAATATTTTAGGGTGTGTACGTGTTTCTTGTAGAGAGTTCACTGTGAAAGTAGCAGCACTGAAAGACCAAATTTTTTTTCACTTTTGTATGGGAAAACTCGTGACGCTCGGGCCCTTGCACATACAAAAGTGAAAAAAAATTTTGGTCTTTCAGCGCTGCTACTTTCACAGTGAACTCTCTACAAGGAACACGTACACACCCTAAAGTATTATCACTTATTTTTGTTACACACTGTATAAAGTGTATAGCGTAAACCTAAAGGCGAGTAAAATGTCAGATGATTATTGTACTATGTCATGTATTATGTGAAAAGATATACTTATAAGCTACTATAAGTTTATACCCAGAAATAAATCCCATGGAAACAAGATGTTATACATTTTGCGACAATACAATTAGTTAAGCCATTGTCCTAAATTCATCAAAATTAGTAGTTTCGGAGTTTATTCAGTGGTTACAAGTTCATAATTAAAATTTTAAACACTGTATTTAGGTTTAATAATAATAAATAATTAAAGGTTGATTGAATATTAATTTATATAGCCAATACTACATGTTTTACGTTCGTAAAACAACGTTATCCTTTACAGGAAATGTACCTCCTTGTACCAGCTTGTGTTGGTCGTGTTTTTGCAACTGAAGGAAGTGAAATGTCGACATTGATTGTATTAATTTTAATATTTAATAATCTTTTTTTCCTTTTATTTAAGTTTTTCAGTAAATTAAGCTAATTGCGGTGGGCTGGAACGTAGAGTACAGATATATAGGTTGTAACAAAATTAACTATACAGTGTGTAACAAAAATAAGTGATAATACTTTAGGGTGTGTATGTGTTCCTTGTAGAGACTTCACTGTGAAAGTGGCAGCTCTGAAAGACGAAAATTTTTTTCACTTTTGTATGGGCATGGGCCCGAGCGTCACCAGTTTCCCCATACAAAAGTGAAAAAAATTTTTGGTCTTTCAGCGCTGCTACTTTCACAGTGTTAGTTATACAGGGGGTGTAACAAAAATAAGTGATAATACTTTGGGGTGTGTAACCTTGGTAATTACTATTTTAAGCTGAATAATAACTCAAATATGGTAAATATTCTCGTATGTTCCTTTTGCACCCTGTGTAATTGTGAAAGTGTCAGTCTATGTAGGTAGTGTCAATTAGTATACCGCTTGATGGTGGTGGTATCCGAGGTGCTAGGCACAGTTTATTTAGTATTTTTAGTCAATCAACTCGCTTCATTGTAGCCAAAAAAAGTTTTAGTCGTCCGCTCCCATTTCACACAAGAGATCATCGTTTCACTCCAGCGCAGCGCCATCTTACAGACAAAAAAACTTGTTAGATAAAACCCATAGATAATCTGTGGCGAATGCGCCCGCGATGATCGGGCTATTAAAAAAAATAAAACCCGGACACTGCTCGGCCGTGACGTCACGCTGTTTCCGCCATATTGTCTTCTCCTAACGGATTTAATAATAAGATTTTGCAAAAAAAAACGTACTGTTAACAAAATGGCGCCCATCAGTCTCTGAGTGAAAATGATAGCGCAAAAAATTGAAGCCAAGTTTTCTTAGGCGCTAGCGACCGTAGTGTCGAGTGCTCCCGCTACTTAATTTTTTAGTCACCGCTAGAGTAGTTCTGATATGAACCTAATAAGATTATGTGTATGCACTTTGCAGTCACCCGAACGCACTAGATAATATCTAGCAGATTCTAGCTGTACTTCGTGGAGCAATGTTCCGAACATTTTTTATGTTCAAGGTACATCCAGAAAAATTAAAAATTTTGGAGGTACACCAGAAATTCATCATCGTTTACGTGGGTGCTCTGTTCCTAATTCCCATTCTTTTCGTCGATCGTCCTGAGACTTTTTTTGCTTCTTATAAACTAGGAATATGTATGTATGATGACATTTTTGAGGCACACCAACTACTGGCTACGATTCACCAGTGTGCCGTGACACACCCTTTGCGGAACACTGGCGTAGAGACTAGAGCCATCATAAGAATTTTCTTAAATTAATATGGTTGTTTTATCTTATACATTTGAGTTCAGATGTTAGTTGCTGAAGTCCTCCGAAACGTCTAGACCGATTTTGTAAAATTTTGTGTGCTTATTCAGTGGGTCTGAGAATCGGCCAACATATTGTATTTTTAATTCTTGAAATGACGTTGTAACGAAACCAAACGACTAAAACAGTTCTAAATCGCGTTATCGAAGTTTTTCTGGGATCGGCGTGACATTAACAAACTCTCCATGACTAGTAAGAACAGTTGGCTCGAGGCTCGAGCATAATAATATTGTCAAACCATATTTGGCTAAACAACATTTGCCGGATCAGTGTGTAACGCCAAAAATGTAATCTATGATAATTTCATAATATTCTGACATTAAAAAGCTCGGGTAACACGAAAATTGTAATTCGTAAGATCTAAGACTATAAATACAAAAAATATAGAAACATTTGATGGAGCATAGTTTATCTTACAACTGGGAAAACACGCTGAAAAAATATTGTGAGCCAAGGAAAAATATTCCTAAATGAAAAAATAGCAACCGTTTTCCCCGCTAGGGTTACCAACGTGTTGCGGTAGGTTCTATCGTACCCGCAATTCTGCCTGAAGCCATGAGTGGAGCACCATGGAGTTTTAGTGGGTAGACTACGCAGGAGTCCCACATACGGCCGATATCCCCAATTTGCCGGGGATGCGTAAAGCATTTAAAAAAATTTAAAAAAGGGTTACCAACGTGGTCTTTTAAGAAAAAATAACAAGATAATAGGTCAAAAACTCCTAATTTACAATTTTCAATTTACTTTAATGAAGGAAACTATAAATTTACTAGATGTCCCGCGCGGCTTCGCCCGCGTAAATTAGGAATTTCACAGAAACCGTAAATTTTCGAATAAAAATAGCTATAAATACTCCATTCACGTGGTCTACTCTATATAAGTGCCAAATATTGCTATAAAAATTGCTCCAGTAGTTCGTGAGATAAACCCTTTCTAATATTTTCCCCGTTTTTACCACATTTTCCTGAGTTTCTTCGGTCGTATTAGTCTTATCGTGATAATATAATATTATATAGCCTATAGCCTTACTCGATAAATGAGATATCTAACACTGAAATAAGTTTTTAAATCGGACCTGTAGTTACTCGTACTGATACTAGCGCATTCAAGCAAACATACTCTTCAGCTTTATAATATTAAGAGGATTCCACACCGCCGTTTTTCCATACAAACGTTGTCCCCTGTTTCCTCCCTGGATAATGCCGGTAGAGTTATGATTTTTTTCCTGAAAACAAGGGATGTTTTCCTTTTTTTCATACTTTTATTATTAAAAAAGATAAGAACGTCCAAAAACCCAAAAAAATGGCCAGATTTTCCTCAGTGTTCAAACACCCAGAAAACAAAACTGGCTAAAATATACAAAAAAAAAAAAAACAAAGGAACACAGTTCAAGCCTTCCTTTAATTCTTAATGAAAAAAGTACTTAAATCTGTTAAGTTTTGGAGAAGGAATCAGCGGACAACGAATCGAAGATTTTCTGTTCTTTTATGAGAACTTTTGTCGTGTTGTCTCTATCGCGCTCTGCGGTGGGAGACTTGAGATTGGTGAGACAGCAATACATTTTCAAATACCTATTTTTAATTTCTCCCGCCCCTGGTGTATCCTCTTAAGTATAGACTTTTTTAAATTATCGCTCGACAAACTCGAGCCTCGATCTAAAAGACTATGAAAAGGCTCATAATCATGGGACGATGCATGGTATAATATTATGGTAGTGATGATGATGAATGTAATTTTCATAGTAGCAAACTATGCTTTCCGTTCTTAAAACAACGCCGAAACTCCCAAACTTGTATCTATAAAGAATCAGGAGTTCTCTCAGCACCTTCCGAACCACGGTATACCAGGTATACCTCGGTGCAAAATCTTACTTGTTTGTAGCATATGCTTAGAATACTTCTCACAAAACCGAAGTCACCACATGTTTCCCATAAATTTTCCACATCCATACATCTATACATCCAAACAAACTTTCGCCTTTATAATATTAGTAGGATGAAAATCGAATCGAACATTTTAGGCAAGTATCAATTCAAAAGTCTGGCTATTCAATCTGCAATATCTTAACAGGAATTCCTTATTATCACGCCATTGGCCTTTTATCTTATAATGCCATAAATATTTAATTATATTATAACAGATGTCACAAATGTCACAAATGTGAATAGGTATTTATTACAGAAATAATAAATATACTAATTAGATAAAAAATAATGATACGGTAGAGAATGGCTCTACTTTTCTACTCAATTTAATAAATTCTGTAATATTTTTTGTGTTTGGATGGCATTTCTTTATTTTGAATCTATATTATTAGTATATTAAAGAAATAAAGACGTAAATGCGAAACAATGTAAGAATGAATATTTATTTACAGTTTTGACAGCCCTATACCGACGTCTCTGTCTAAACATTGGTCTGTAGACGACACTGCTACGAAATGAGAGTTAGCAGTTTACCTGTCCCTTACAACGTAAATGAATTAGATAGAGACATAACATTTTTATCCGAAAAGAATAAAATTATTTTAACAGACCGCTGAATATTATTTAAACAAGGTATACCCGTTAGTAAAGTGCTTAAAATGTTTGGTGATTTGTAGAAATAATCATGTTTTAAAGTGAATGTGGGATTTGTGGGACCCACGCATTATCTCCTCATTTTTATTTCTATGGTATAAGATAGAAAATGAGCTGATATTATATCACCTGATATCTTGTAGATAGATGGTGCATTATTTTGTTAGCGTGACAAACTTAGATATTCAGTACTTACTTACATATAGCTTTTAGTAAAGACGCCTTTGTTGTGATAGTCACATGCGAAGTTTACAGTATGCACAAATCAAGTCATAGATGAATAACATTATACCCCTTTTCATGTTTGTTATTGCTTGTCGAATGTCATATCTTTTTTGGGCTTTGACAGTGATATTAACGAAGGCCTCCTAACTACGGGCAGTGGCCTATCCTGGTCTCCACTTACAATCTCAAGAGGCACGGATTGGAAAAGAAAAAGATCATTTTATCCAATTCCTACTACGAAGAATAGATGAAAATCGCAGGCAACATAATAGTCAATCAGCACAAGAGTCATCAGAATTCAGAAATACAACGACGGAATCCGTCTCGAAACTTGCGACAATACGAATAGTTTCTACAAAGTCCAAAAAGTCTTTCGCTACAGTATCCATGTTTCTAAAAAGGCCTCTATGGCTCTTGATTTCCACAAAAAAGGCCCCTCTGGGTACTGAAGCATTGTCATTTGACAGTCGCAGAGTGCTTAATTAAAAATTGACAAAAGTTACTCCACTAACAATAACGCGGGAACAGAAAAACAATGCCGTATGTGGACGCCAAAGATTGGAAATGTTAGATAAGTCGTCATTGCGGGAGACTTGCTTACTGCTAGGGTGAAAAAATCTATCCATTTTTTTTTTTGGGTTTGGATGGATTATAACCACCATGATTGCGAAGCTGTCTACAAGCATAATTAGCGATCATGAGCCATCTTAAGGCCAATTTCCAAGTTGGGCCCCGGCAGTACGGCAGTATGCATACGATATCTTAATATATCAAGGCTTCGTCCTGATCAGGCATACCAAAGATCTACCATTGCTGCTATTCATATCCCACATTTGTGCATGCCACATCTCGCCATACAGATCATTGGCAACCACTAAAAACACGAGATGGCATACGAAATGGTCTTATTGCTCGATATTTTCAATAACAAGCTACTTCAGTTCGGGCTAGCCTAAATCATGCCCCTACCACTGCATACGCCTTTGTTATTTTTCTTTTAGCGGGCCCAATATTTTTGGAGGGCCTAAAATAATAGCGAGGGTGATTTTTAACAGTGTTTTTGTTCTTAGCGACGTTGTTATTACAAAAAGATACGTATTTTAATTGTGGTGTGTTTTTAACCAATTACGAGTGTATTTTGGTGATAATATAAAATATTATAAAATACAAAAATAGTATTATTCTAGCTTCATTAAAACATGCATGTAGAATTAGAAATATTTAATATTTTATTCCCAAAAAAACCTACTGAAAACAGTTTTTAGATTGTTACTCGGAGCCAATAATTATAAATCGTCGCTGCATCCTCGAGACTTTATAATTAACATGGTAGTCCGCCCCTAGCTTCCGGCATCGAACACTTTTCAGAGCTTCCTGAAAAAATAAAATAGACGGCGCGGCAATGGCGCCATTTCTGGAGCGGGATTTTTACCCCACCGCTACCGGTTTCTCCCGCCAGTTTACCTCGGAGGCTCACTGCAGATCGGTCCTCATTCGTTTCTAGTGTTCGGGCATCGAAACATCTGTAACTAGGTTATAGTGTTTTAATTTTGTGAAGTGATATAACTTAATAATTTATTAAAGTGTTTTTAACTGAATATAAGTACATAGTAATTTTAAATATCAAGAATAAGCGAAAACTCTGTAAATTATAGAAAGAAATGAGCAAAATTCGTTGCTTGGAACGTCGTTTGAAAAAACGAATGATCTGTTTTTATACAGTTTTATTTTTAGGATGTTTATCTTTACCTACCGCCAATTATTATTGTTATAAGAACTAAAAATCGGAATTCATCCGGAGTATTAAAGTGAATATGGGCAATCTTTCGAAAATACCTCAAACTAAAATACTAAATAATATAAAATAAAAACAAAATATGTACGAGTATGTTTAGAGAGTAATGATGCGATCATGGCCACACATACTCTTTTCAAAGGTATGTTTAGAGAGTCATGATGCGATCATGGCCGCACATACCCTTTTCAAAGGTATATTTAAAGAGTCTTGATGCGATCTTGACCATATATACCAATGGGCTACCCCTTTTTAGGCGATGATAAAGTTTTTTCAGTCTTTCAGATTCATAGTGAATGCGAGTGTTTAATTTCATTCAATTGGAGTGTTCGATCCGTTGTGCGTATGCCAGGTGAAACTGATGCAACCCGAATTGATTTAATTAACACGACGCTCTACCGGAGCTACTAAATAATAATTCATCTGTGTAGATCTCTCAAGGTGACAGACTCAGTGCCCAATACGGTCGAACCCATCCCATCTTTATCGAATGATATTTTAGAAGCTTTGGGTTCTTTGATAAACAAAGTGGAAGTTATTGCGCCGAAAATCAGGGATGAGATCTCTGAACGTTGGGGACCAGTTTGTTGTGGACTTCTAATTAAGGAGTGTATGCAAAAATGAATGGAAAACATCCATATACCTGAAAATTTAACCCTATTAAAAGCTCCAGCTCTTGGTCCGGATCTGGCTTGAGTTTTAACCGATTCAGTTTGAAATGAATAAACGATTGGAAAAAGGCACAAAGTCATTTTGGACAGTGTATTGCGGACATTGCTGGTAAGACCGTTTTTATTTATATATTTTATTATCTCGTTACCGTAATGGTAATCTTGCATCACGGCTACTAAAATGGCAGAACGTACGGGTCTACAGATTAAGTTTAAAAAGCCTTATGAATTATGATCCACAACAACATTCTACATCGTCATGTCAGCTTGATCAACCGCTGCCTAACAGGCCGGTAGGCTCTCGGGGCCCACCCAAATAATAAGGGGGAGTGGGCCCGGGGATACGGAGCCAGCTTGGACGCGGAAACGGCCGCGCACTGCGACGGCGCATACCGATCGAAACGGGCCATACAGACGGAACCACAGGAGCTAGAGGTAACTGCTTTAGCAAGACTGCAACATTATTGTAATAACTTCAAACTCACTAACGACCCTGTCGTTCTCGAGTGTGTATCTGGATATTATATGGTTCCTTTTTCTCATTGCGTAACACACTTCTACGAGCCGCATCAATCTTTTTCGGCCAATGAAGGTGGTAATTCACATGAATGATGAAATCACTAGATTATTGCAATTGTTAGACGCTGTTTCTGAATGTCAGGATGTTCCTGGACAATTTATTTCTGAAATTTTTCTCATTCCTTAGGATGATGGAAATTACAAATTTGTTCTGAATTTTAAAAAGCTAAATTTATTTATAAAGACTAGTCCCTTAAAATGGAGGACATTAGAACTGCTATCAAGTTAGTAGCTAACTAGACGACTACGACTAGTAACTAGACGTTACAAAATATGTTAATTTGAAGAAGCTTATTTTTGTATTCCCATACACAAATCGAGCAGAAAGTTTCTAGATTTGGATTTCTTGACCTATGAATTTCAATGCTGGTCCTTTGGTCTGGGTTCTGCTGATTTATTTCTGTGTTCTGCACCATTCGTGTTTGCGAAACTTATGAAACCTGTCATAACTTACTTAAGAAATCGGAGCCATCGTCTAGTATACTATTTAGATGACATATTATGTGTAGACAATTCTTATAATTATTCATACAATGATAACTAGGCCTTTACATCCGTTGTGGATTATTTATACAGTATTTTTTCAGAGCGAAGTAACCACTCCTCAAATATTGTAGTGCCTGGGACAAGATTTTTAAATGTCCGTATGGTTGCCCAAGCGCATACGGCATTCTCGCATCATAGTCGGCCTAGTCCAGAGGAAAGAACTAGTCAATACGTCTGGGACCAACTATGTGCGGGTTTCCTCAAGATGTTTTCCTTCACCGTACGAGCGTCCGTATTATGTACTTGAGATCAGAAAATGTCTCATAGGTACACGCCTCCACCCGGGTTCGAACCTGCACTCTCTAGGAGTGCGAACCGAAGGTCTAC
Organism: Aricia agestis; assembly: GCF_905147365.1. Taxonomy (NCBI): domain Eukaryota; kingdom Metazoa; phylum Arthropoda; class Insecta; order Lepidoptera; family Lycaenidae; genus Aricia; species Aricia agestis. Next base: position 14,516,542 of record NC_056428.1, on the reverse strand, counting down.
CCATTAGGCCACGGACGCTCACTATACATACAATGATAACATAATTTCATTAATGTTATCATTATATGTATGTATACATACAATGATAACATTAATGAAATTATAATTTTATTTAAAAAAAATAGACTTTGTAATCAATGAACAGAAAAGTGACATATTTCTGAGTACAAAAAGATTTTTAGGTTTCAAAATAAATACAGATAAATTACTTTGGAATTAGGTACCCCATAATAAAATAGTTGAAATTTTAGGCTTAATTAGTAAAAAAAAAGAAACAATATAAATTCGATATTTATTAGAGACTTTGCAAAGTTTTTAGGCCTACTGACTTCTTATGGTTGACGGATTATAGATAACTAAGTATGCAATTATTCAGGAAGCGGTTTGGAAGAGAGAAATTGTTGGCTCTTAGAACATCAAATGATAATTACTATGAAAAAGTAATGTTATTACTACCAGTGTTGAAGTCAGACTTTTTATGGTGGCAAAACAATATTACTTATATTGACTACTTTCAAACCTCTTCGCTATGAGCAATATCATATTAAAATATTCTCGGATGCTTCCCTCACATGATGGGGAATAGCTTGCGATGGGCAAACATCAAACGAGTTTTGGAACGAAGGAGAATCACAATATCATAATTATGAATTTATAAAAGTTACGGGCAGCCTTAAATAAATCATTAAAATGATTAAAATGTTTTGCAGATTCCTTGTATATTAAAGAAATTCTCTTGAGAATTGATAATAATATGGACTACAATCTCCTACATCAACAGAATGGGAGGAGTGTAGTACGAACATCTTAATAATGAAGCACAGCTAATTTAGAAATGGACATTGGTGCGAGGAACGCCACTTTTTTTTATTTTTGCATCATATATCAATTGTAAAGAGAATATTGACGTAGACAGGGAGTCAAGATGCAGTAATATAGATATTGAATGGAGTTTGTCCATTGAAGCCTACCACAAGTTTACTGACAAATTTGGTCTTCCAGACATTGATTTATTTGCCTCCTGTGTTAATGCCAAATGTATTAAGTATGTTTGTTGGAAAAGACATCCTTATTTATTAAAACGCATACAATATTGACACCTTTACAATAAATTACTGGAGTAGTTACTTCTACTATTTTGCTCCATTTTCTTTAATATTAAAATGTTTAGGTACGTAAAATAATCAACGATCAAGCATCTGGCATTATCGTCTTCCCTTACTGGCCTAGTCAGGCGTGGTATCCATTATTTTTAAAAGTTATATTATCGTCCAAGGTTATCTATTTTATACCACAATATTATGATACTAGCTGTTGCCCGCGACTTCGTCCGCGTTAGCATAGTAGATCACATCCCAAGTATTATTTATTGTACAAAAATATTCAATGTACAGAATTGACTTTCCTATGATTTTATTATATTATATAGATGTTCCGCGCGGCTTTGCTTGCGTATTTTAGGAATTTCACGCAACAAGCAAAAAATAGCCTTTGTTCCTTCACGTGGTATATTCTTCATGTTTGCCAAATAACATAAAAATTGCTCCAGTAGTTCTTAAGATAATAAGCAATTTCAAATAATTTTTCTCCGTTTTTTCCACATTTTCCTCTATTTCTTTGCTCCTATTAGTCTTAGCGTGATAAAATATAGCCTATAGCCTTACTCGATAAATGAGCTATCTAACACTGAAAGATTTTTTCAAATCGAACCAATAGTTCTTGAGATTAGCGCGTTGAAATAAGCCCTTTCATATAATTTCCCCCGTTTTTTCCACATTTTCCTCTATTTATTCGCTACTATTAGTCTTAGCGTAATAAAATATAGCCTATAGCCTTCCTCAATCAATGGGCTATCTAACACTGAAATAATTTTTCAAATCGGACCAGTAGTTCCTGAGATTAGCGCGTTCAAACAAACAAACAAACAAACTCTGCAAAATTATAATATTAGTATAGATATATATATATAATAGATATGTATATATATATCACCTTTCATAAACGCACACCCCTTGTGGTGAAGCTTTACCCTGATGTAGGGAAGCGTTTTCATATGAATCGTTTAATCTAGAGACAATTGATCTAATGATTTCGTCTTTATCTAGTAACACGCTTAAGCAATACGATACACCATAAACACAAATTTGGAATTTTTTACTGCAAATAAGCTTTCTGACTGTTTCAATGTTTCAAATCAAATAGCTATTAGCAATTTATAACTGAAAAATTTAGATTAAAAATTTAGGATCTAGTTTTTCAGGAGTGAATACCATACGCTCGGCGTTTTCTCTCATCTTAGGTAAAAGGTTTAGCATAGATACTCGTAGTAATGTCAGTCTAGATAGTCTTACTATGTTTTCCTAAACATCAGAACATTTGGGATGCTAATATATTATTAGTTCTTGATTTTGTAAGTAATTGGTTATCCAAATGAAATTTTCTCACTTACATTAACAAAATAATAATAATAAAAAATAGTAACGCTACTTACATTTGCAACCGCTCAACGCATGCAGACACTCTCTCTTACAAAAGTTTCAAATATAAATAAATGAGACTCCACTTTTCAAATACCTATCCTAGACGAATTGATTAAACCTCTAATCCTAATAAAAATCAACCATACTTAATCGTTCCTTATAAAATCATAAAATATAGATAAAGCTGATAGATTAATATTGACGACAACAAGGCATTTGACAGTTTTCGGCACATTGCACTCGTCATGGCGGCGTCACTCTACATCGGCGGATTGTCGTGGCGGCATTTCCACTGAGACTATGAATAGTCGCAAGGTGGTCAGGTAGATCTCTCGTTTTTGGTAAATTCTATAATAGACCTCTTTTACCTATGTTTTACCTATAAATGTTAATGCGTTTGCTAATACAATTTTAACCAAAAATAATGTTAATACAATTATAAAATATGCATCTCAAACAAAAGGAAAATATCAGAGAATTATTTTCCTTAGTTATTATTTTCCTTAGTTGGTTCTAACTTCTATGGTTATATACACTGCTATATTTAGGTATAAATAATTATTATAAAAATTTGATTTCTACAATAAATATTTTTAATATTGCAGTGTTAAAGATTTGAATGACGATTTTCCATAAGAACTCTGAACATCTACCATGTTAATTATAAAGTCTCGAGGATTTATAATTAATGGTTAAACAAACTTACCTTAAGTGAAGTTTGACCATAATTATGAGAGTCGCTGCATCCGAAGAGACTTTATTACCCTCCCACCCAAAAACCCTAAAATGTCTTTAGAAAATCGTTATTTATTTAATTGTACGTTCTCTAAAAATAATGAGGACCGATCTGCAGTGGTATATATGGTCAAGATCGCATCAAGACTCTTTAAATATACCTTTGAAAAGGGTATGTGTGGCCATGATCACATCATTACTCTCTAAACATACTCGTACATATTTTGTTTTTATTTTATATTATTTAGTATTTTAGTTTAGGGTATTTTCGAAAGATTGCCCATATTCACTTTAATACTCCGGATGAATTCCGATTTTTAGTTCTTATAACAATAATAATTGGCGGTAGGTAAAGATAAACATCCTAAAAATAAAACTGTATAAAAACAGATCATTCGTTTTTTCAAACGACGTTCCAAGCAACGAATTTTGCTCATTTCTTTCTATAATTTACAGAGTTTTCGCTTATCCTTGATATTTAAAATTACTATGTACTTATATTCAGTTAAAAACACTTTAATAAATTATTAAGTTATAACACTGTTCACTTCACAAAATTAAAACACTATAACCTAGTTACAGATGTTTCGATGCCCGAACACTAGAAACGAATGAGGACCGATCTGCAGTGAGCCTCCGAGGTAAACTGGGGGGAGAAACCGGTAGCGGTGGGGTAAAAATCCCGCTCCAGAAATGGCGCCATTGCCGCGCCGTCTATTTTATTTTTTCAGGAAGCAATGAAAAGTGTTCGATGCCGGAAGCTAGGGGCGGACTATCATGTTAATTATAAAGTCTCTTCGGATGCAGCGACTCTCATAATTATGGTCAAACTTCACTTAAGGTAAGTTTGTTTAACCATTAATTAGAAAAGTATTCTGAACCCCGGTTTTCTATAAAACTACCAAATGGTGTTATCACGAAATAAGAAACCAACGACATTCACATTTAGAAGAATCTCATAATATTTGATAGAGAAGGGCCTAGATTTACAACATTAATTTTACATTAAACAGTGGAATAAGGATATTGATCTAAATCGTCATATTTATTGAAGCAACACCAATCCGAATCTACGGCTATTATTCGAATACAAAAATCGATTAAGCACAGACAAGTGTCACTCGAACTTCGTAATCGATCCACGCGCCGGATTCTCTCGGACACGCACGTTTGATTCGTTATCGATTTTTTCTCGATTTCGTTTTGTATCGGCGCCCGTATCGGAGCGTTTTTTTGCGGCGACTACCGACCGAATCGGACTTTTAATTGTCCGACGACAGTTATGTGCGAAAATGTTCATCATCATCACTTGCCACTGCTGCAGGCTTATCGTGGCCACTGCAGACTGTGTTTACGCCAGACAAAGTGTAACTATTTGGTCACTACTCAAAGATTTTTCAATTTTAGGAGTTTTTTCCACGGTAGACAAGGTGACAGAAGAAATGCAAAGTCTACTTTGTCCCCAAAATATCTGTGTTTCTATTCTTTCATTTGAATGGTGGATATGCTAAGCCTATCTAAATTCTAATGAGAGGAGCTTCATTATATTACTGTTCATGTTGATTCCAATCTTAATGCAAACAAAGCAGATACAAAAAATATTTAGCCATCTACTGTCTACACTAATATAATATGTAATAAAAAAACGCTAAAACATTTGCATCGAAATACTGGGAAAATAAAAGGAAATGTACGGTCCCTGTGGGATCGTACAGCGCCGTTATTCCATCTTAGCTCAACATCGTGACCACATCTGATTCCATCAAGCACTGATTGAAAGCACTTAACACTTCTAAATGATAGCGTGACGGGAGTACACACTGTATCAGTACTTCCCAACCTGGAGCACGGTTCCCTGGGGGCCGCAGAGAGATGGAGCCATACAGAAAAGGGACGTAAGAAATCTGTTTTCTTATAAGAAGCGAGCAGAAAAAGACCATGGGTTAAATTTCCTTGGCCTTCCCAAGTTGCATTTTATATTTTTTACAGCGAAGTTAGAAATGGTACAGAGAATGCAAGCTCAAGCATTACGGTGATAAATTAATTATAATAACAATATAACATTGGAGAAAAAATAAATTTTATTAAAATTATAATAAATTAATAAACAATATTATTTCACGGAGTTGTATATTTCGTATTCTAACATTGCATCGTATATTAGGAAACTTGATGTAACTGTTTGTGGTCCGATGTAGCCCGCACACAAAAAGGTTAGAAAGCTCTGATCTAATGGAAGTGAGGAAGCTTTTTGTAGCAAGCATAACATAGAAAATTCGATAGAAAGTAAGTCATTGCACGATGGAACATCGATAAAGTATGTTTAATTGTTTACTAATCTTCTAAAATTGGTCCAGTTACGTAGGTACCACGGTAACTCTACATGATAAAAAATTTAAAATACATAGAAAATGCATTTAGGCGTAAGTGTCGACGATACATAATGCATTTAGTTTTCGTGATGTACTGTAGGAACTACATGAATATCAGTCCAATATTTGTAGAGACCACTCGATGGAAAATCTACGTTTATAATATATTTTGTTATTAAATAGATAGCCTAGCTCTACCAAAAACTGAAACCTACTATAGTAACAAATTATGAAGACCACCTTTGTGACATTCTTTGACTACTTATATGACTAGTAAGGTCTACTAGAACATACCTGGGTTAAAGTTAACCCGAGGCTAAGTTCTACGCAAGTGGGCATTATAGGAGCACTGAACTTGTACTTATAGCTCTTTGACGACCTCTGTGGATCAGTTGGTGGGCTGTTGGTAGCTCAAGCGGGGGGTTTTTAGCCCCGCGAGCGCTCGCGGGGTGTTGTGGCCACCCCACATTTTCTAAATGATTTTTTATGCAATATAATATCAGTTAACGAAATTAAACCAGCATATTATTATTTTGTGTGGTTTGATGTGTATAAATAAGAAAATTTAAATTGTATATTCAACTTTATTGTTATTCTATAAAACATTTAAGTAATCAGCCTTTTTTAGTCGTAATATTGGGATCTTTTCAGAAAAAAGACAAATAACAAATACTTCTAACTTTTTTACATAAACTTTCTCATTCAAAATCGTAAATATAAGGTATAATTAACTAAATAAAACAAAATTTTCTTATTTTTCCGAACAGGAACTGAAAATTAACTTCATATGTTTTTGGCACATACATTTTTCGCGAAAATTACGGTGACTCAAGGTTATGGTGTCTTTACTTATGCAGCACTGCTTTTTTGATTGTGACATTCATTCGGTACTTGGTCCAGGAGCATTCAACATCATCTTGAGTGCTTTGGGAAACCCTGGTCGTACATATCTTTTTTCAAGGTGGCCTTGAAGCATGCTCAAACCCAATGATTCCACAAACTAGGAACTTTTCATGCTAGCTTGCGATTGCGCCATATCTCAATTGTATATAACATTTTCATTGATGCCATACGTATCCAGGTACCCTCAAATCTAGCTTTTTCTACTTTAGACACTTTAACTGCTGAAGCATCCTGTGCTGACAAAGAATCATGATCGGATTCTTGAATAAAATCATCATCCATGCTGGCATTGCTTTCCACTACAGAATTACTTCTTCCAATAATGGCACCAATTATTTCTCTCTCTCTCTCTTGTTCCCAACTCATCTAAACATAAAAATATTTGAAAAAAAATGTTATATACGAACAAAGAAAATATGTAAATAAAAAGTTTGTGCTACATAAATCATTGAATATATTCTAAGAAATAAACCATTATTTATTATTTATAGTAAATAACGCCACAATAAAGTAATTTACTTTTACTAAACAATTAAAAACACGTACCTTACTGGTAATGTAACTTCTGAAAAAGTATATCACGAGCACTCGCGGGGTGTCGTGACCACCCCACGCAACTTTCAACTCCTTGTCAAGCTGCAAGCACTTGCGCCACATTGTCCCTTCCACCTTGTGTCGACGCGTTTGAAGGTCACTTGAAGGTACCGGGAAGCGCGAATTCGTATCCAGAGAAATTATTATTCATTTTTACGTTCAAAAACGCGTGGGGTGCTGACAGCACCCCGCGCGAGTGATGGCGGGTTAAATATGTGTAGGTATCATTTAATAAAAATCTTAAATATATGTATAGTAAAAAATAACTAAATATATTTCCGTTATCTGGTACCCGTAGGCCGTAACACAAGTCTTTCAGGTATTATTATTATTATTATAGCTGTTAAGAGGGCGACTAACCCAAAAAATCAAACATCGTCCTTCTATCTTCACTTTCACGTTCGTATTTCATATTATGCCAGATAGACCCGAAATTATCGCCAAGTTAGTTTTTTCTTAATAATAACGAGTTATTTAAAATGTATGTTTATCGAGATAAATATGCTTACAACATTTTAAAAATCCGTCAGGTCAGTGTCTCAATGATAGAATTTTATACAATGTGTTAAAATATTAACTTAGTTCAATGCACGGTTATGGATAATATACCCCGACATATAATATGTCCCGACACCGGTGTCCGATCCTTTAATGTCATGATCTATGTCATATTTTATCGACAAATTGGCTCTAAAATTTTTTCTCTCTCTCACGGTTGTAAAATGGCAGCCATTTTAATTTTTCTCGGGCTTTCACACTGATCTGACCAGTACTTCACACGTAAATATCCTATGAAGATAAAAAAGGTCTCATTTGATAGCTGAATTTGTGGACTACGCTTACATAGGCAAAATTTTATAAATTTCGTGGAATTAAACATAGAAAAACCCAAGTTTAAGAAAAAAATAATGTGTATTTTTTATTAATGGCTTTTTGTGGAAAATGTAGCAGATTAAACTGGTTATTTTTTATTTTAAATAGATAGCGGAAGTTTTCATCTTCTAAAATTTTTTTACTTCAATGCTCTAAGTCAGATAATTTAGAAGTTATACTTAACGATTTTCTTATGATGAAATTTTTTTTCAAAAGTTGGAGAAAAAAATTTTGAACTCATGATATATGGCTTATATTAATGACAAATTGGCTTTCAAATTATTTTTTTCTCCAACTTTTGAAAAAAAAATGGGAGAGAAAAGTAATTTGAGGGCCAATTTGTCGATTAAATATGCCATAGATCACGACATTAAAGGATCGGACACCGGTGTCGGGACACATTGTATATAAAATATATAAACAATATATGAAAAATGCGTGAAAATTAGATGCATCTTTGTGATTTTTTTCTACCGAGAAAATTTTAGGATATCGTATTTCCGCTCAAATCAAATTCCTGGAAATATAATGTACCTAGTATGATCTATGTTTAGAAAATGAAAAAATTCGGGGCTTATTTTCAAGTATAAAAATGAATTATAAAATCGACAATTTTGGGTTAGTCCCCTTAATGTAGTAGCTCTATATAATTTTCAGGTGCTCATTTCATACACTTTAACTTCATTCATACTCGTTGTTGTCAAAACAATAGACCAGAATATTTATAAGTAGTAGGGCAATAAAACTTGTTAGAAAAAACTGCAAATCACTGCATAATGTACTTTCACACTGAACACGACTAGTATTTATTGCATTCATTGGAACGTTCGGCTGTTTAGCAGATTTGTTTTAATTCGATCTTGGATGCTAATAATACAGAAACACTTAAAACTGCTGTATAACACTTAGAAAGAGTAATACTGTTCATCTATCTTTATAATTATTAATAAATTATAAAGATACATTCGTATATTTTACAGCCATAAAACCTAAGATGCTAGGTAAGAGACGGTTGATTTTAGTACCTTATTTACTGCTTTTTACTTACTAAATGTTTCCCCATCGTTTATTGATGTCGTTGAAATCGTACTTTTTCAGTAAAATTCTTGTGCATTTTCCCAAGACTCAAAGTATGTCCAAATTAAATTACATTACAACTGGTTTAGGGGTCAAAGAAAGAAGATGTAGTAAATAGACAGATAGAACTAGTTTCCAATTTAAATTGTTAGCATGGATTGTCTTTGTTGTAAAAATAAATTACAATCAGCCCTATTTTTTACAGGAAAAACACCCTTAAAGTTGGACGGCTGATTTAAAAAACGCAGCGTTTTGACGCCGCCAGCATGAAGGTATTGCAGATCACTTTCTACGCGCTGGTGCCAGTGGTATCTTGCATCTATAACTGTACACTAATTATTATATTCTCTGTAATGGAATAGATTCGCCAAATATAGGCTCTTACGGAGGTACAGTTGGCAAAAAAGGGCATTGATTGGATGGAACAGCTATATGGTGGAAAATGGGTGAAGTTTCGTTAGCAGAGGTGACACTCCTTTGGTAATATTAAAACGAAAGTTTATAATAATTAATAAAATAAATAGTATACGTGTAAGTTATAACGATAGAGCCTATCTATTTTTTTTTAATTAAAGATATACAAACAACACATTGCGGCAACATTCATAATTAAAATCTACTACAGTTGAATGATAAGATCTAAGGCAATAGTCTATTACAGGTATATACACCTGAAACAAAGATTCTCTATATTTAAAAAACCATGAGAGGCCTGTTACAATTAAATGGACTATAAATTACCTTCAGGCCAATATTCTACAAACTACGTAGTAGTGTCAGTCAAACTACGCCTCGCCGTGTATGTTCTCGCCGTGTTCTTATTTATGTAGCGCAGCACAGCACACATTATTTTCATAAAAACCAACCTCACTTTTTAAAGACACTCCGTCTTCATTTATTTGGTCTGAGATACCAATATTTCAGCTATATAACCATAATGCAACTAACAAATACTCAAGACATACAAGATACGACGTGCCATCGTAACTTGGTTCGGGCTATGTTAAGTCCCGCCAACAGATAATATTATCGACTTGACATAATGCGACCAAATTACGTACGGCCCTGAAGCTTACGGATTCACGGAAACCATTATCCAAAGCTAAGCCTTGACCCTAGGGCTTTCACCAATTTCACCAACGTTTGCTGGTGTTAAAATGTTATGTCTTCTCTTTCATTCATAAGAAAAACGAAAAAGGTACCTAATTCGAGCGTAAACTTTAATGGTCTTACTACAAAAGATTTAAACACCCGTTGAACAGTTGATTAGATAAAAATTCAGTACAAAAGTGGTCTCAAAACAACTGTTCAACAGATGTTTAATCTTTTGTGGCAAGACCGTAACAGTCGTTGGTGAAAAAACGTTAAATCTAAGGGGTGATACAATTACTTTTGCGGACGGTACTCCAACGAGATGAGCATGACGGGCAGAACCACGGGCCTGACATTTCTTCATTAAAAATCTATTATCGGAAGCATTCTCCACCTATGTAAGCCAATAAGAAATTAAAACTTATAGTCACATGAAAATCAACCTAAAATTAAGTGCTGAGAACTCAAAATTGACTGACTACACCCTCAACTTGCAATTTAAGGAGCTCAATGCGAATTTAATCTCTATCATTATGCCCATAAAGTTGATTTTTCAATTGTAATTGATTATCAAGAAGTGGACCTTCGAAAGGGATTCGGAAGTCAGTTACAAAAAGTTAGGAAAAGTAATGGTACACAGTTTGCATGTTCTAATCTTTTTTAGTGATCTTGATGAATCATGCTGTTGGATCGAAAGGGCAAAAGTAGTTAAGGCATAACGGAACTAGAAAATTTTCTCCTCGATATTCAGACCAAATTTTCTAGCCAAGAGATAAAACTATCGATTGAATGTAATAAAGAAATATAATTTACTGTACTCCGAAATCTATTACTTTAATCCGACATTAATATATCCTAACAAACAGCAAATTAAATTTTTATATAATTTTGATCAATTAGAAAACATATAATTGCAAGCATATTGAAATTATTTAGCAGAATCTACAGGATTATTATAATAACGTGTTCTACAATCTGCGCCAGCTATTCTCAAAGTGTGATCCGCGGAGCCCTGGGGCTCTTGAAATTTTTTTAGGGTCTCCGGGATAATACTAGTAATAAAGAGAAAAATACACATTTGCTATTAATCAGTATCCTAATTTCGTTTTTCATGAATTCTATAACTAGTAGCGTATAGTGATCATTCGAATAATACATTAAATAATGCAAAAAAACTGGAGAAACGCTGATCTACGCCAAGAATATCGCAACAAAACAGTTTCAGCTTACTCAGTATTTCACACCACAACTTACCACTTATTCAGCGTTACGTAAAACTTATACACAATATATTTTCGGTTAAGCGATGCATCATCTTGTTTTCATTGAAAAGAATTCTCGAGCGTTAGGTGTAACTATAAATCGTGTTTGTTTGGCACTCGGCAGTGGTTGCATGCCAACTCCTGCCGGATCCATGGTGTACAGCTAAACAATAATAAGCTTAAACAGAGCTTTATGCTGTTGAAGTTTGGACCCAGCGGCCGACTCAAGGAAATTTTCAACTGTCCAAATAAAACGTTCCTTTCTTCTCTAAAATAAAATAAGCAGACTTAGAAAAACATGATAATAGGTTACAAAGTTTCTGAAACCTCGTAAACGAGGCCTACCACTGGTTAGGGAACTAATGAATTACCATCCGAGAAAATCTGGCGTAAGAACCACCAAGGGGCCACCAAAAAGGTAAAAAATATTTTTTAATTTTACAAAACATTCGTTCATAATATTAAATAGCAATACCTTTATTAGTTTGGGAGTTGTAGAGCCATAACTATTTAAATATACTTGCTTAAAAATCTATTAAAAACAACATTTAAATAGGAATGCGTGAATGACCATTGACTACAGAAGACTCTCTTTAGTTTTCTGGTTCAAAAGTACAGTACTCCCAAATTAATAATGCGCATGAATGACCGTGAATAATGACCGTATTACAAAAGCTACAGAAATATCACGACGAACTTTGACTAATACATGTATCTTAAACGCAATGCAATTAGAAAATGCAATATCGTCTACCGTCGCTCGGGAAATACGACCATTGTCGTAAAATTTCAAAAATTTCTATGCGCATTATCACTTTGGGAGCACTGTACTCACATATTAATAATTATTAAGATGTTACTAAAGTGTTTAGAAGCAATCCAATGAAAGTTACAACATTGAACATTAATCTCTATTATGTAGAGCATGATAGAGCAATTAAACATAATATAAGTACCTATAGTGTATTCCAATTATCTTTTACGAGCTTCTCAACTCGACATCATATGATTATGCAATACATAAATTAAACTTAGGTACTTGAAACACTCTAACCGTACTTAAGGCCTGTTTTACCATTCAGTGACGAATAGGCTATTCACCAATTAACTTGACAGATCAAGTATGGAGAATCTGTCAAAAAGTTGTGAATAGCCTATTCGGAACTTTATCAGAAAGTGGTGAAACTGGCCCCTTAATATTGTAATTTATGCAAAAGCGTGTCTGTCTTTCTGTCGGTCTGTCTGTCCGTTACATCTTCCCGTTCTAACCTCCGAACCGATTATGCTGAAATTTAGTACTTATATACTTTGAGGTCCGGGAAAGGAAATAGGGTACTTTTATCCCGGAAAAATGTACGGTTCCCGCGCAATAAACGAATTTTGGCGCAACGGAGTTGCGGGCGTCATGTACTTAATAAGTAGAATACCTTATAAAATTATATGCAGCCGAACATTATTATAGAACTTCCTCCATTTTGGAAGGCGTTAAAAACTGTATTTAAAATTTGTTAAACGAATGTGTCAAAAGATATGTGAATTATTGAAATGTGAAATATGAGATTTTTCACTTACTTAAAATACTAATTTAAGATTTTTAAGTGATTAAAAGTTGTAAAGGTCTTTGAACTACAGAAAAATTCTTAACTTATGAGTTTAAAATGACCCTTATCAATCATATCAATTCTTGAGTCCTCTTATCCGCAGATTTTTAAATAAGGCGGTATATTTTCTAAAATAATTATTTATGCGGATTTCACAAACTACATATAAGAATTATCATTAATTATTATAGTTTAGTTTTAGTTTTAGTCTAGTTTTAGTACAATACACTTTCTTGCTTAAACGAAGTCTTTAACTCATAGCATAATCGGTTCAGCGGTTTGGGCGTGAAGTAACTCTTCATAATAATAATGTCTTCATAGTAACTGTTCATAATAATAATAATAATATCTATGGACGCTTCACACCACGAGTTACCACCAGTATCTGAAGAGCTTGTGTTACGGGTACCAGACAACGGAAATATATTTAATAGGTACAATACAATACAGTACAATACATATATTTAAGATTTTTATTATATCATACACATTACACATATTTAATACACATCCAGACCCGGGAACAGTGAAAACTTTTTTTCCGTCGGCGGGATTCGAATCCGCGACCACCGGCTTAAGCTGCCATACACTCAACCCTTGAGCCACAGGGGCCGTCACAGAGCTGTCTGAGTCAACTCAGACAGACAGACAGACACACTTTCCCATTTATAATATTAGTGTACATCTGTATATCTCTGTATATGTGTATGTATCCTGTATATCTGTGTATATTTGAATCGGAACTGAAAAGTCCTAACGAACGGATATAAATTCATCACGCATCTTGGCGGTCGTCCAGAGATGGCTGCCAGAAAAAGTTAAGTGCAACTTAATGCGTACTAGCGCATAAATGAAAAGAGTTTTAGTAATTGTTTATTACCGTTTTGTTAACGTTAATAATTATGATCGATCACAGGCTATCAAATTATAGTGCTTGTCACACACATACTTACTAGAAGTATGTTCTTCTCCCCGTCTTTCGATGCTCTTAGATAAAAAATGCAACAACTTTAAATTAATATTTTACATTTTTTATTTCCTGTTTTTATTTAAAAGCTAAGGCTACAAGAATAGGCAAAAAGCTATAGGAAAAATATATAAAAAATAGTTTTTGAATAGACGCATCTACTTGAAAACAAAAGTTAAAAACGCACAGTACAGGGGCCTTATCATTAACTTTGTCAAAACCTGAGCTAATCCGCGCAGCTCAGAAAACACTTGTAAAGTAAATTGTTCTTTTTTCGCATCATAACAACTTTTACTTCTGAATGGTTGTAACCTGTAATAATTGTCTCTGAACTGGATTAAGAAATGTCAAACACGAACGTCAAATTTGACTCACGGAATTGTTTTTTTTTTAGGAATTGAAATGGCTTAGCCATAACGACTAACGGAAAAATTGTAAATCAAGATGAAAATATAGTTTAAAAAAAATTGATATTTTTTATTATAAAATATACTATTTTCTAATATATAACGTGGTCAATGTAGGAATAGTTACTTTTGCACCGATTTATTGTATTTAAAGGTAATTATTATAAATGTGTAAATGGTTTTATTTATATTTTTTTGGTATTTTATAAGCCCTTTATGAAAACACTGAGAAAATAACACTCCTTCATGTTTATATTATCACAAGCATGGCGATCTAGAGGAGAAACAATTCTCTGACATTGGCAACTAACTGAGTCGGCAATTAAAAAAAAGAAGAAGAAGGAGACAAAAAAAAAAGATAATTAGATATTGTTATTAAGTTTATAGAGATTATGTTATATGCAAGAAATTGATAAGTTTATTATATCCTATACCTATTTGATACCTACGCTAAATAATCTACCATAAAAAAGTCTTAGAAATGCATCAAACTTGTGGATTACAATTACATGCATTACAACAGAGTTGATGTCATGAGTTGAACATAGTTTGTTGAACTTGAACTCATTCTTGAACACCTACGTTTTTTTGAGCTTTCAAATAGGTATTATTGTAACATAAACAGGCAATTTATAAGTTTAATAATCCCCTTTTCGTGCCTTGTAAGGCATTTTACATTATTAGTATTGTGTACGCTGAACCAAATATTTTTCAGGATAAAGGATGATTGCTAACACTGAGATACTATAAGTACTACATTTTATAATAAAGAATTGCAAGTGTAATGATGACAAAGTCCTAGGAAGATAATATATATTCACTCAAAAGCTTTAATTAAAAGAAATTTAATAAATACTCGTTTTTAAATGTTTTTTCATTTATTTTCTCACTTAAATATACCTACCTTAGATACATATTCATACACAGCTTTCATCAATAGGTACTATATTTGTCTTACATCTTATTATCAACCTAGTATCAGATAGGCAAGTGGTAAATCTCTTTTATATTATACTTATAAAAATATTTATACAGCGGAAATCTTAAACAAGGTCTTGTCACTTAAAATCAAAGAAGATGAATCAAATATCCCTTGTGTAAATATTAATTTATTATTATTAAAGGAGTTCAAATACAAACTTTTGATGAAAGATAAAAACAATATTATAATTTCAGACTTTTATTTGGCAAACCAATAACAATTAGAAACTGCATTGCAAGTTGCAACTATGGGAAATTGCCTGGGATATCTCAGACAGAGAGCGGTCAAGGGTTTTGTGTTCTTTGTGTTGTATTATGTTGTAGAATGCCTCCCGTGTGAGTATCTCTATATACTCACACAGGAGGAGTTCTGAATGTGTCAGAATTGCTCCTCAGTCACCAACGCAAATGCTTCAACGCATGACCACTCTGTCTGATAGGTCCCTAAAACGACCACATCTTTTTAAAATGTATAATACATGAGGACTTACTAAAGTCCTCATGTATTTTAAATTTTAATGTAATAATATAAAACTAATATTATTATTATTGAGGTACAAAAGTATTTTTGGTAATAATAATATAAGTTCCAATGAAAATATTATGTTTTATGAACAATAAGTATGTTTGTTATGCAATTTTTGTTATGTCTTTTTGGAAAAAGTACTATAAGTAATGTAGGATTATATTTTTGAGTTTTAGTGACTATTCCCATTGTATATTATATCATATTGTAGTCAAGAGAAGTTATAAATGAAAAAGTGCATATGAGAATTTAGCTAATTTGGATTTTATATTATCAATGATTTAACTTTTCTAGTAGTTTAGGTGTATGTGTGTGTGTTAATATTTATTCGTGAATATACATGAATCTAAAGTTTCAAAGGTTGTGTTCTCAAAATTCTTGTTATTGAGAAAGTAATACCTTTGAATTTACCTCTTTGGTGCAGTGTTTATCATACATGGTTTACAAGGAAATAGTTTGTGAAAAAACACAAAGACCTACTGCAATCAAAAGATTGTACGAAATGCTCCTAAGATAGGTTCCTAAGAAGTACATAGTAAGTCCTCATGTATTTTAAGTTTTAATTTAATATAAAACTAATACTTATTATTATTATTGAGGTAAGTACAAAAGTATTTTTGGTAATACATAATAATATATGTTCCTATGATAATATTATGTTTTATGAACAATAAGTTCCATATGTTTGTTATGCAATTCTTATTAAGTAAGTCTTTTTTGGAAAAGTACTATAATGTAGGTTTTTGTTTTTGAGTAAAATTTAGTGATTTACACTATTCCCATCATATAATACCATATTGTAGTCAAGAGAAGAAGTTATACTTAAATGAAAAAGTGCTCATATGAGAATTTAGCTAATTGGGATTCTATGATATTATCAATTATTTAACTTTTCTAGAAGTTTAGGTGTGTCAATGTTTATCCGGAGCATGTTATACATACATCTAAAGTTTAAAAGGTTGTGTTCTGAAAATTCTTGTTAAAAGTAAGTAATATTGAATTTACCTCTTTGGTGCAGTGTTTATCATGCATATACCAATAATACTTCAGATTTACAAGGAAATAGTTTGTGAAATAACACAAAAACCTACAATGCAACTATAAGATTGTACCTGTAGGTTTTTGGTGAAAATTCATACTTGTTTTACAGTAAGTAATTATACACAACACTTGTGTTCCTTATACCTTGTATGTGTTTCTTGTGTACTAAATCAATGCAGTCTTAGCTCATCGCACAAATGCAAACCTTATTGTTGACTAGACATATAGGTATACTACACCTCACTTATGTTATTATTCTGAAACCTCACTAACACTAAATGGATTACTAAGGTCTCTACGTTTCTTATGTATCACTTCGTGATTAACTTGAGAATACCTACTTAATCGTTTTCCAAAAATTTGGACACTTCGAATGTTTAGTTTTTTGGTTTTAATAACGAATTATTTTCACTAAAATATATGCTATAGACTAAAATATAACTTATTAAGTAACTAACCAACTAAATAGCAATATAATTTAAGACTAAAAAGTATGTAATATTAATAAATAAAATTACTAAAATGTAAACTATTCAGTAAAAGCTACTCGTTGGTTGGTGTTTATTGAATTGCTGTATTTGACGTAAAAGCAAGCGAGCTTATGTCAGAAGTGTTGTCATGATACCAAATGATACGAAATTATTACTCAGTTAACAATGGAGAAGTGAGTTTTGTGTCACGTGACCACTGACTGGCTGGAAAATAGAGGTCATGGTACCAAAATGCGAGCCAGTCAGTATTCTGGATGGCTTTAAGAGCTCATGATAGAGGGGCAGGCGGCTTAAAGCTACCAATTTAAATGTCACCTTTAACCACCCAGTATTACTGCTGGTTACTTAGTTGTTTACCATACAGTAGCAGTAATTCGGTCACATAACTACAATTTTTATTTACATTAAGAATAAAATGAATCGGAACAAAATACAGTGGTTAGCTACGTTGTACATTAACATGGTTAGGTCATCTGTGCAGTACATAAATCTGTCATTGGACACTACACTGGCCAGCCACACTTAACGCCTAGCTTTGTGCTACGATTTATAGTATAGCACAAACCAACATACCAGAACATTTGACCAACACTAGAATGGAGAAGATTTTATGACCTTAGAGAGCTATTTATATCCGTACTTAATATTATAATTAATGTGAAAGTGTATCTGTCTATCTGTCTGTTTCTTCTTCATGCCCAAACCGCTAAACTGATTTTTCTGAATTTTTGTATAGAGATACTTTAAGTCCCGGGAAAGGACATAGCCCATAGGGAAAGGACATAGCCCATAGGGAAAGGACATTTTGGCGCAGCGGAGTTGCGGGCGTTGTCTTATAGTTATATTATGTACAACCAGTCAAATGTTATGTATATTCTTCGTATTTAAAGTTGTAAGAGGATGAAGTGGCTCACTTACATTTTTAAAATGTTCCTTGTTTCCTTGCATCAACGGAGACTTTAGGACCGGGAAAATTATTAGCGATGATCAAAAAATGTGGTTGTTATGTTTTGTACTTAAATCCATATGATTCACTTCATCCACTTGCGTCTCTATTTTCGCTAGTGGGTCTAACAATAGAAAAAAATACGTACGTGGCACTCGGGGACTGCCGCGGTAAATCTATTGCATAGCATTTTTATCAACTCATGTCATTATAATTCGCATACGTCTAGTCGCACGCACGCAAACACCGTGCCGAAGTCTGGCAACGCCGCACCGATCGGGACAGTGTTGCGGCAACGCTGTGCCGGTCGAATTGGGGGTGTTAGGTTTTTTCGTTACGGTTTTTTTTATTCGGTCGCAGTGCTCAGGGTTATGTGGTCGCTGGCTCAAAGCCTAGATAAAAGCTATGCAATAGCTTAATAAGATGTTCTATGCTAATCCCTTAAAACCATTTCGTGAAAACTGAACAAGTGATAGACAATAACATCAGAAGCCTCTCAGTTTAAGATCCACGATGACGTATGTCTAAATGTAGCACTGGCGGAGTGCCAAGTGCGTTGACACAAACCGACCGACAGTTTATTTTATATATAGATGTACTAGCCGCTAGATGCACGTTTCGTTTGCTTAGAAAGGAAAGTTCTGAATAATCATAAATAATCGTAAATTATTACAACTCGGGACTAACGGCGACCATTGTTGGTGCGACGGGATTGCGATGGACGTTGCCATGGTGACATACTTATTTAGTTACTTTATTAAATAATGTTGGCGAAATACTTTATATGGCAAAATAATTATTTGAGCTGACGTACCACAACTAAAGCTGGTTTCAGACTACGCTATAGTATAATAGCATTATAGCTCATAGCATAAGAATATCGCGCACCATACATAGCGTATAGCAAGCCAGTACAGTACAGTATGAACGTGTCCATAAAAATGTATGGTGCGCAATATTCTTATGCTATGAGCTATAATGCTCAAAATAAATAATACAATATGCTTTTATATTATAGCGTAGTCTGAAATCAGCTTAACACTGAGCTTGACATAGCTCGACCGAGTGCGCTTTTAAAATTTTGGACGTGGCGGTAATATCGTGGACGCGTCCGCGGTAAAACGATAACATATGGAAGTAAAATGTATGGAAATATATGAAGACGCTTTTAAATTACCGTCGACGATAACTTTTTAACGTGCACGTTAGAGGACATCTGAACCGCACAAAACGTCGGCGGTGCGTAAAATCAAAAGGGCATTTGACGTACCCAACGTTTTATCGTGGAAGTCGGCTTCCACGATAACGTGACGTCCAGAATTATAAAAGCGTACAATAATAATAATAAGTAAGTCGGAAAGCCAATAAACCAATTTCTCTGTTACTCTCCCTGGTACATTATGTACTCCAAAGTATTAAGAGCCCATATGACCCTAACTTGACTACATACTTTAACCTAGATCTCAAAATCTGTAAGGTCTAGAAAATGATTTTTTGACACAAGTAACTTCAGTTCATAAAGATTAAATGCTCAAGACGAAAACACGATTACTCAAAAAATGCTCGATAGTTTCTTTTTTACAAAAAACCTTGTTTTAGACACATTTTTGCTTGGATCTTCGAAGTTTGCTGTCTTTTCTTTAATATTTTTTAATATCTAAAAAGGTATTGATAAAACCTAAATTTGCTCAAAACACTTTTTTCATAATCATTATAGTTCGTCTTTCATTCAAGTAAAACTAAATCGGCGATGATTCAGCACCGTCCTTTTCCACCTGGCATATGAAAGACGGGCGTGAGTGTGAAGAGAGAAGGACGATGTTTGATTTTTAGAGTCAGGTGAGCTCTTAAAAAATGCCACTAATTATTATTTGAGTATCACTTATTCAACGTACATTATAGAAATAATTAATAAAAATCTTTAATGTATGATGAGATTTAAATCAAAATTCAAAATCAATCTGATCTGCGTTCATGTAATAAATCTTAAATATCTCGTAATAAAAACAGTTATTTACCTATAATGGTACCTTCTATTCAAGTCGCCTTAATTATTTTTTTCTTTATACTTAGATGAAAACGAACCTGAACTTTTATGTAACAAATATCTTGCAATAAAAACGAATAACGGATATCTTCTTCACAGATACGTATACCTCGTTAAAAGCGCGCAAACATTTTCTCTAACAGCAACAAGTCCAAATGAAAATCTAATGCCAGCTGCCAATTAACAAAGAGGGGCTAGCCGAAACAGCGTCAAAGTTGAAGCACCCCTGCCCCCCGCACCCCTGCCCCGCACCCCTGCTTTTCCAGGGGTGCACCCCTCGTATGCACCACCGCGACCCCTATGCGCTCCACGCACCCCCACTGCAGTTTTTTTACGGGGTCCCCCCGTTGTTTGGTGACGGTTGCACCTCAATAGCGAGGATGGTGTGTATTGGTATCGATTGTTTGTTACATAAGTATTTTATGGCTAACTATAATGACATGAAATGCTACTTGAAGTATGAGACTTAATAAATATGTATATCTAGCTAAAAGCCGAGCTTAGTGAGGGCTCGCGTCGTCACACATATAAAAAACCTTCACTGACTGACAATTTATAGTTTAAACACATCTACATATTATAAATAAAAATTACGTACTATGTTAAAGCACAAATCAATAGGTGTGATAGTTTTTCCGTAAAATGTACCACAAAATGTACAGGTTGCCAGGTCGCTCGCCCTGATAAGTTCGTCTAATCTATCTATATATATAAAAATGGATTTTCAAACGTGTTAGTCGCGTTAAAATTCGAAAACGGCTTAACGGATTGGGCTGATTTTAGTCTTAAAAGATTCGTAGAAGTCCAGGGAAGGTTTTAAAGTGACACGAAGTTCACCGCGACAGCTAGTATATATATAAAAATGGATTTCCAATTGTGTTAGTAACGCTAAAACTCGAAAACGGCTGAACGGATTGTGCTAATTTTAGTCTCAAAATATTCGTATAAGTCCAGGGAAAGTTTTAAAGTGACACATAGTTCACCGGGACAGCTAGTTTATCATAAAAAACCATTACCCTTATATTAAAAAAGGCAGGAACCTTGTTTTTTTATAATAATAATATCTATGGACGCTTCACACCACGTCAGTCTGGCCCCGTGGTAAGTACCTGAAGGACTTGTGTTACAGGTACCAGACAACGGAAATATATTTAATACTTTTATACTATACATACATTTAAGATTTTTATCATATACATATACATCCATGACCCAGGAACTTTTGAAAACTTTTTGTTCCGTCGGCGGGATTCGAACCCGCGACCCCCGGCTTGAGCTACTAACAGCCCACCAACTGAGCCACAGAGGTCGTCACGGTGCAGTTCTACATCTCAATTTACAATCAAAGTACTTTCGACCAATGCTGCAGCTTTACCAGGCCTACAATAAAAAGATGTGTTGTAAATATTTGAACTACGTCTTAGTCACTTCGGCTAATTTATTAGTTTTTAAATATTTTTCTGTGTCTTGGGCAAAGGCAAAGTTTAATAGCTGGTCTAGCGGGAACTTTGTCTTTATTACCACAGGGCACAAAGTAACTATTCAGTAATCTGTAGATTGTGATATAATGCGTCAAAATTGATTTCAAAGTACAAAATAAAGTAATAACTGTTACATCCGTATCATAAAACAATAATTAATATTGTAATCATAGCCACAGCCTCTCGTATCTCTAGCCAATCCACCCCATCCCCAGTACACTCGCGTCCATTTTGACGTGGTGATTTTTTTGGCGGCCGTGCTGTGTGGTAGGGGGTGGGGGGGATGTTTCGTTTATTTCGGCCTTCGATCAGCCCCCATCGATCCGCGCCGTGTCATACGATAAGTGCATATTTTAATTAATCATCATCAGCACCTGTTATCAAATATAGAAATTATTGAAGAAGTGATAAAATAAGGTCCAAACGGCGAATCCAGGCACAAAACTTCACAAGAAATGACAAAATTCGTACAAAATTTTGAATTAACAAGCCATAAAATTAAACATTGTAGGCGCAAGATTTTATTTCAATTAATATAGTATAATTAAAAATCATAAATTGTCTTATAATATACAAATAGGTCATTATTACGAATCGCTACAGTAAATCACACCTCATTTTATCTTCAGCTTAGTCTGGTAAGGATAAAATATTACTTATCAGAAACACTATCTTAAGAATGTTATGAAAATTTTATGCAGCATAATATTATTAGCACATTCAAGTACTTACCAATTCTCATTTTTTATTTTCTTTAATTTCATATTATTGTGCTGTAGAATATTGTAATAAATAATAATTCACTTTAAGGTATGTATTCACGAAATATGAAGAATACAACAAATAAAAATAAATATTTTGAAACTTACCTTGATTATTAGTTTCGTAGAGGGCTCTACGCATCTGCTACGGCGTAGCTCCTGGCTTTAATAAAAATAATTGTTGTTAAATTATTAAAAAATATTTTTTAAATCAAATATAAAATCGTCTCTAGTAGAACAATTAATTATTTATTGTGGCATAGGTTGTTATATGTATATAAATTATATCATTAGGCCTTGCTTAAAAATTGTACGTAATTTTAAGGTACGCGCAAATTAATATTTAATATTTGAGATCTTGTGTAAGAGTAGGTATTTTGGAAACATTTAAAGAATACTCGTATATAGCAATTTTAATAGTGACGTTGAAAATGTAAATTAAATGTAAAGTTACAAACAATTTGACCTAAAAAACTTATTCTTCGAGCACAAATAGTATCTTACAGCAAAAAAAATACTTCGAAAAAAGAATTCATCTATTCAACAGTTCTTTTATTTGTGAGGTAAAAAAATACAATTTGTAAAGTACTGAAATGTAGGTCGCGAGCGCGCACTAGGGTGTCCTAAGAGTCTTAGAAATTCTTAAGATTTGGAATTCTGCATACGTTTAAAAATGAAAACACTGTGTTGTACTAACACTGCAAATGTTTTTGAGCATTTATATATTTTGCTATGCATATTATGTTAACTATGCTATATTTATATGGCAACTTTTAAAGTGATTTTCGCTCAAGAGATCAGTAAAACTTATACTTTAATACAGAAATACTACTTAGTTTCTAATTTTTCCGTTTACCTATCTTTCGATAAAAAGACTATAAATAATAAGCAAACTAGGGCTTTGCAAGAACTATAGTCTTGGCGACTGGTACTATTTTACTGTAGGTACAATTTGAAGATTTATCCCAACATTCAAAAGTAGTCTATTATTATGAAATACAAATGAGCAAACGGACCACCTGATGGAAAGCCACTTCCGTCGCCCATGGACACTCGCAACATCAGAAGAGCTGCAGGTGCGTTGCCGGCCTTTTAAGAGGGAATAGAGGAGGAGGGGAGGGTAGAGAAAGGGATTGGCCCGAAGCGCTGTTTCACGACGGTTTTCTGTGAGCACGTGCTATTAAAAAATAGTAATTGATAGATATTTTGTTAAATTTAATGCATGGTAAAGTAATAATTAAATTGTTAATTTTCAGAATCATGTACCC
The DNA here is from genome assembly GCF_905147365.1 of Aricia agestis. Classification (NCBI taxonomy): domain Eukaryota; kingdom Metazoa; phylum Arthropoda; class Insecta; order Lepidoptera; family Lycaenidae; genus Aricia; species Aricia agestis. The sequence continues at coordinate 14,492,637 of NC_056428.1, read as the reverse complement.
GTTACTTTTCATTAAATAGGGAATATTACGCACAGTTCTGTGCAGAGAGCGCTACTAGCACATCCAGTAAACAATTCGACCTCAATCCGGCATGTTGCACACGTCATATCAGAATATTGACAGAAACGTTGTCAAACGTCGAACAAAACTTTTTGTTCACTGTATACTACGAATAATAAGAACTACTGTATATGATGTTGGTGCTGTCTTTGGCATATAAAGTTAATATACCCATGGTTTCTGCTAAGTATATTAACTTTATGCTCTGGCATGAAAAAATGTAGTAAACAATTTCTATAGTCCTCTTCTATAGTCACAGGTCATAGAGTATAGTTGTGATAAACCCAAAATGATATAAAATAAGGCGCAGCCTGCGTGATCTGCAAATGAGTAATTAATGAATGCGCAGGCTCGGCCGGCCCCATGCCCGTACTCTGGGGGGTGCATTTTTTGTAGCTATAGCTCGCTGGACCATTGCACAGGGTACTGACTTCCTAAGATGTATCCCCGGATAAAAATAAAAAACTATTACTTACAGAATGGATTATAATAGTGTAGAAAAGGTGTTTTATTATGTGTAGCCGTGCGGGTTTGTATACAGAGAAGGCATTTTTATATGCTTGGTTTTAAAATTTTGAAAATTATGTTCCATATTCGTCTACTCACTGTCAATATTCACTGGATAGAATAAAGCAAAGTTCCCACCTCCTGCTTTCTGTCCCTTTAAAACAACAAGCTACGCAACGAATTTTTATGCCATTTTTGTTGAAAGATCCAAAAAGACGTAAAGATTATATTAAAATATTCATTACGACTTTTTAGAACGTATAACTGAAATACAGTAATCGATATGATTGTTATTTTAATACTAAAGAGTACAGAAACTACTACTGCCTACAGGAAATCCCTCATTATGAAATATCCCAAGACCTATCCCTCGAGAGCACTCCACTTTTCGCGAGGTTTTTCAGGTTTTTTCTCCTCCCCCACCCCCGCAGCAGCGTGCTCGGAATTTGATTAATGCAATGTTCACGATAATTATTCCTGTTACTATTTTTGACATAAAGTTTTTTTGAACGTATAAGGCCGAAAATGGAGAGCCGAATTTCATGGTTTATATTTAGGTTTATATAATACTTATCGTTTAATAATAATCGACTGCTATAGATGATTATTGTTGCCTATGCAACTCGTTGCGCAAGTATTTGTTTGTAAAACTATCCTATGTCCTTACCCGTGTCTCTCTAAGTATCTCCATGTCTCAGTTAAGCCGTTTAGCGTGAAAAGGTAACAAACTGACACACTTTCGCATTTATAATAATATTAGTACTCATCGGGAAACGCTCAATCTATTATTTCCAAGCAATTTGTATAGTACGAGGGTAAGAGCAGTGAGATGTTGCATCGAAATCGTTTCAACCGTTGCTTGAATAAGTTACAAAAAGGCAGGCATATACGCTTACGGATTTATAATATTAATTTTGCATTTATTATATTAGTGTTTTCTTATCGAGAATCATTCAATCTTTTATTTCCAAGTAATTTCTATAGTGCAAGTGTAAGAACAGTGGGATGTAATGCACCATCCATCACTTCGCGCATCAATCTTATGCAGCCCCAGTGCGAGTCTGGGACTTGGTACTTTCAATTTGTAACGATTGATGCTTTGTTTAATGAGGTTTTTAATTATGCTGACTGTACTTATCTAGATTCGTCTGTAAAGTCCTAGAGGTTTATTCGACTTTTATACACTATGTTCCTTACACCCGTATTCACAAACAGAATTAGAGTGTGTATCATGTATGTGTTCCCTATACAGAGTTCACTGTGAAAGTTAAGAAAGGTACAAGAGTTACCTTCCAGTGATGAGAGCTGGTACTTTTAATTTGTAACTGATGCTTTGTTTAATGAGGTGTTTAATTATGCTGACTGTACTAATCTAGATATTGATCGACTATTTTCAATGTGTGGATGGAGACGACACAATGCATGCACAATACTCCTAATCTCCCATACTGGAGGAGATATTCGCTTATAATAGCCCATCGACGTCAAAATTGTGCTATAGACTGAACTTCTCAATCATGGTAGAAATCGTGGTTATCCATCATGGCCCAAAGCAAGAAGCCTTTACACCAAGTGAGGGGTAGAATTTCGGAATCGCTTGAATCCATACCAATATGTGTTATAAATGCGAAAGTAAGTCTGTCTGTATAAAATAAAAATAAAAATTGTTTTATTTCTGAATAAATTTGAATCAAATATTTTCAGAATGTTGAACTACATGTTGCCTACCACCGGTTCGGGAACTAACCCGGCGAGAAGAACCGGCGTAAGAAACTCGCACGGGGCCACTTTTTAGTAAAAAAGTGGAAAATTTGTCTTTTAAAAAAATAAAATTTACAATGTAAATAACTTAATCTATACAATATGAATACACAATTGTAAGTCACATATAATAAATGTAGAAGCAGCCTTGCAAGCAGCCATCCTACTCCCAAGATGTGCTATCGTTTAGGAAATCTTTGACCGTATAGTAGGCTTTGGCACACAAACGTTCTTTAATTACTTTTTTAAATTTATTAATTGATAGATTTTGAACGTTTTCCGGGATTTTATTGTAAAGGCGTATACATTGACCTTTAAAAGATTTACTTATTTTGCTAAGTCTGATCACTGGTATTTCCAGCTTGTGCCTATTTCTAGTGTTTCTACCGTGACTATCACTTTTAGTTTTAAATTTAGTTAAATTCTTTCTAACATACAATACATTATCCAAAATGTATTGAGAAGCAACAGTTAGAATACCAATTTCTTTAAACTTTTCTCTCAGAGATTCAAAAGCTGACATTTTATAAATTGAGCGTATAGCTCGCTTCTGCAGCACAAAAATTGTATTGATGTCGGCAGCGTTTCCCCATAAAAGGATACCATAAGACATTCTACTGTGAAAATAACTAAAATAAACTAGTCTTGCCGTGTCTTCATCAGAAATTTCCCTAATTTTTCTGACTGCATATGCTGCAGAACTGAGCTTACCTGCAAGATTAGCAATATGAGGACCCCACTGTAATTTACTATCTAATGTAATGCCTAAGAATACAGTGGAGTCCACCAAATTCATTTTCTCATCATTTAATAGTAAATTGGTTTGAACTTGCCTAACATTGGGCAAAGTAAATTTTAAACATTTGGTTTTCTTAGAGTTTAAAAGTAAGTTATTAACATTAAACCAATGTACTATTTTTGAGAGAGCACTATTTACCTCGTCGTAATTTGACTGCCGTCGCTTCACTTTAAAAATAAGTGAAGTGTCATCAGCAAAAAGTACTATCTCATTATCCTTAACTAGATAAGGTAAGTCATTAATGTAGATGAGAAAAAGAAATGGTCCTAAAATGGATCCCTGTGGTACACCTAATTCTATTTTGGTCCCATTGGATCTTTTACTATTAACTTCAACCCTTTGAGTCCTATTTTTGAGGTAAGAAGTCAAAAGGCTGAGTGCTGAGTCCCTTATGCCATAGTGGTGCAATTTTTTGACTAAAGTAGCATGCTCGACACAGTCAAATGCCTTAGAGAGGTCACAAAAAATACCTAAGGCATCCTGTGACTCCTCCCAAGCTTCAAATATGCTACAAAGAAGACCTATACCAGCATCCGTTGTGGAACGACCCTTAGTAAAACCGTATTGGTTATTGTGTAATAAATTATTTAAATTAAAATGTAACAGTAATTGCTGTAAAATTATTTTTTCAAATATTTTACTAAGAGTCGGTAAAATCGAAATAGGCCGGTAATTAGTCGGATCTGATTTAATTCCCGCTTTAAATAAAGGTACGACCTTACTGTGCTTCATTAAGTCAGGAAAAACACCACTCTTAATGCAGTCATTGAAAATTATTGCCAGATGAGGAGCTATGATGTCAATTATCGATTTAATAATTTTTGTAGACATGCCCCAGAGATCAGTAGTATTTTTAATATTCAACAATTTAAAGGTATCAATAATATCTCTAGGGCTAATTTCCCTAAACTTGAAATTGACATCACATTCCTTTACATTGTCTCTGAGTAGCTTTTCAGCAGCTTCTGGTGAGGAATTTAGATTTTTTGTAGTTGAGACCGGAATGTCAGCAAAAAACTTTTCAAAAACCGTCGCAACTTCGAGATTATTTGTAATCTTTTTATTTTCAAAGTATAATTCAAAATCAGTGTTACGACAGGTGACGTTTCCAGTCTCACCAGATATAACCTTCCATGTAGTTTTGATTTTATTTTTAGAATTTTTAATTTTATTTTTGATATATAGAGCCTTAGCAGCTTTGTAGTTGAGACCGGAATGTCAGCAAAAAACTTTTCAAAAACCGTCGCAACTTCGAGATTATTTGTAATCTTTTTATTTTCAAAGTATAATTCAAAATCAGTGTTACGACAGGTGACGTTTCCAGTCTCACCAGATATAACCTTCCATGTAGTTTTGATTTTATTTTTAGAATTTTTAATTTTATTTTTGATATATAGAGCCTTAGCAGCTTTACAAACTTTTCTGAAGATTTTAGAATAATTTTTAACATATGCTTTAAATGATTCACTACTGTTGCTACACCTCTCATCATATAATTCATATAATCTTTGCCTACTTATTTTAATTCCTTTAGTTGCCCATTCAATAAATCTGGTTTTTTTATTATCGTTTCTAACTGTTTTAGAAGTAAATACTGTATTAAATTGTGTTCTTATTACCTTAAACAAATTATTAAAAGCTTCATCTGAGCTATTTGATCTACCCAATGACTGAATATTTGAATTTAATTTACTTCTAAATTGCTCAATACGTTTTGTAGTCACAGGAACAAACACAAGATTATCCTTTACGTTATTATCGCAATTGACATTAAATGATGCTAACTGTCCACAGTGATCAGAGCTTAACTTATTAATTATTTCTTTTTTATCGGGAATGAGATTTGTAAATATGTTATCAATACAAGTAGCTGTGGTCTCACAGACTCTTGTAGGTTCATGAAACAAATTGCAAAGGTTATATGATTTAAATAAAGATGTGAATCTAACAGTTGTGGAATTTAAATCCAATAAATTAATATTAAAGTCTCCACATATAATAACCCTTTTGTTAGATGCACATATTTTTGACAGTATTTGTTCCATAGTTTGTTCAAAGGTATCAAATAACCCTGAAGGAGGCCTGTATACACCCACAATAATAAGATGACTTAGCTCTATGCAAGCTACTTCAATTGTTCGTTCAATAGAGAGACTCACAATATCTTTACGTTCCTTAAATTTTAAATTATTTCTAATTAATATTAAAGAGCCGCCTCTAATGGCATTTTCTCTACTGAACGAACTAGCTATCTGGTGGTTATTGAAATTGAAAGTGAGTTCATATTGTCTGAACCAGTGTTCAGATATACAAATAATATCAATGTTAAATTCCTTTAAAAATAACTCAATTTCAAGTTCTTTACCTACCATACCTTGTAAATTTTGATGCACCAGATTAATCAAATTACATTTATTCTTACTTAATATATTTGAGTCTAACAAATTATTGGTAGGATTTTTAATACTAAATTTATTTCCGCAAGAGATGTCCTCCATTGTCTTATTATCTAATTTAAATAAATATTTGGAACATATTCCAATTCGTTAATATTATGACTAGTATAATTCTGCTCAATAGAAGCAGTAGTCTCTGAAGCCAAACACTTGGCTTGTTTAAAATCTAAAAAGTTAAATAGCAACCTGGCTATTCGTCTTTTATAAAAATTAGATAAGAATGTCCGTCCATCTATCTGTCTGTCTGTCTGTTATCACTTTATGCTTAAACTGCTGAACCGATTTTGCTGAAAATTGGCATGGAGATACTTTGAGTTCCGGGAAAGGACATAGGATAGTTTTTATCCCGGAAAAAGTTACGGTTCCCTCGCGATAAACCAATTTTGGCGCAACGGAGTTGCGGGCGTCATTTAGTACTTTTAAATAATTTCGTTTTAGAATTTGTACGGTTGATTCACTGCAGAGTGTTGCTTTTCTGAAGATAATATGAAATCCCATAACCTGTTTTATGCTAAGATAGTAGGAATATAATAATTATTATTTAATGCCAACTGACTAAAGGCCCAGGTTTGGTTACTATATTTATTAATGTGAAATTGTTAAATGCAACCGTAGATAATAAAGGCCCAGGTTAGGGCGTTTTCTTGTCCTATGTCATATTGGTGAATACAACGTGTCTAAAGGTCCAGGTTCGGTTTTAAATTGTACAAAAGCTCGATTAGATTCGATCCTCGCGGGTTGTTCGGTCGCGGGCAACCGGTCAGACCGCTTTGTCCACCCTCGTCCTGACAGAGGACTACGATGAAAACCCAACCTTAACTTATACCACATAGAGTCGAATTCAGGTGCTCATCCATCCTCAGTATCCTGGCAGAGGAACACGATGCAAAACCAACCGTAACATTTATAAAATAGAGTTGAGTTTCGGCATTCATCTACCCTAAAGGTCCTGGCAGAGGAGGACGATGTAAAAAGGACTCTATAATTTAAAAGCGATGGTTTATTTTGGGTTGTATCAGTCCCAAGTCATGACCTACGAGATATTGGGATGTAAATGATTTGAATATTCGTTAACCTGTCCGGTGGTTGGTTTTGTATAGTGAGGAAACGCGGTTGATAATGATACTCGGCTATGAATGTTAGTATACACTTATTATAATATAAGAAACTAGATGACGCCCGTAACTCCGCCGAAACTTAGTTATCACGCGTAAACCATATATTTTTCCACAACCAAAATCCAAATCTTTGCTCGTCTCTCGAAATATCTCCAATACCAGATGTCTTCTGAATCGGTTAAGCCGTTTAAGCGTGAAGAAGTAGCAGACAGACACAACAAGGAAGGAAACAGTTGTCCTATTTGTACCATAGGCAATTTCGGTGGACCGTGGAAATAAGCGTTCTAGCCAGGTCTTATTTCATAGAGACTATGAGTGTCTCGATTTTTAGTTAATCTGTAGGTACCCAGATCCAAATGTACAGGCAAAATTACGTGTTTGGCCAGCATTTGCCTGAAGTTAGGTATGCACGGCATTACCCTGCAGGTTTCCTGCACGTTTTTTTGCAGTATACCTACGTCTTAAAGAATAAACAGTGGCGCATACAATGTATATATAGAACCATTCACACGTGACCATAAAGTTAATATACCTAGCGGAATAGAGAATCAAAGGCCTGAGCAAGAGAGATATCACTATCAGTAACACTGCGTGGTAATAAATTATAAACAAAAAACTTTTTGAAAAAAAGCTTTTATTTAAATAGTCTAAAAAGAATAAAATAAATTTGTCCTTAAAAATTTTAACTTTTATGTTAAAATCCTCAATGTATTATACAATTTGCATGATAATAAAAGCTTGTCGCGCGAGACTTAACAATCTATCAGCTGGTACTTGATCAATTTATTAAAATTAAAATATAATATCAATTTGCTCAGTCATATTGGTACTACATAATATAGTTTATTTACAAATCGCGCGACAAGCTTTTATTATCATGCAAATTGTATAATACATTGAGGATTTTAACATAAAAGTTAAAATTTTTAAAGAGAAATTTATTTTATTCTTTTTAGACTATTTAAATAAAAGCTTTTTTCAAAAAGTTTTTTGTTTATAATTTATTCTTTGTTTTTTAGTTATCTCTGGCTAGACTTCTTAGTCTGTTTGATAGTACATAATTTGTTTTGTTTCAAGAATTTGTTAAAATCTGATCAACTTAAGTCCTTAAGAAATCGTACTCGACTTTGACTAGTGAAAAATCTATATTTAGCGAGTTGTTCTATTCCGTTTATTTCTGCATGACTAAAAAGTTAAATTTCGTTTAACAAAAGTGACCGGCTTCAACCGGGCATTTTCTGAAACCCAGCTGGATTTGACTTGAAGTCATGTCACGTTATTTCACGTCACGTCGCGACTCACGTGACGTCACGTAAAATTACGACACATACCTTCACGTCACGACACTATACGACACGACACGACACGTCACGACACGACACGTCACGATACGACACGAAACGACACGACACTACACGACACGACACTACACGACACGACACGACACGAGACGACACGACACGACACGACACGACACGACACGACTTGACTATTACTTTTCAATTTACTCTCAATGAGCCCTTTTATTTGATACCCATATTGCAGAAGTGCTTTAAAATAACTATTCCCCTATCTTGGCTAAGCTGCCATATTTGATATAGAATAACATTACATTCGTTTCCGAGTTACTCTCCATAAGCCCTTTAATTTGATACCCATAATATTACAGAAGTGCATAAAATATAACAGCTGTTCCCGTATTTTGGATGAGCCGCCATATTGGATGTAGAATGACATTATAATATTCGTTTTCGAGTTACTTTCAGTGAGCCCTTTCATTTGATACCCATATTGCAGAAGTGCATTAAAAATAACTATTCCCCTATCTTGGATGAGCCGCCATGTTGGATGTAGAATGAAATTACATTCGTTTTCGAGTTACTCTCAAAAAGCCCTTTCATTTAGTATCCATATTGTACGACTGCATAAAAACAGTAATTATTTCGCCATCTTGGATGAGCGTCCATATTGAACCTATGTAGAATGACATTACATTCGTTTTCGAGTTATTCTCAATGAGCCCTTTCATTTGATAACCATATTGCAAAAGTGCATTAAAAATAACTATTCCCGTATCTTAGATGTGCCGCCATATTGGATGTAAAATGACATTACATTCGTTTTCGAGTTACTCTCAAAAAGCCCTTTCATTTAATATCCATATTGTAGAACTGCATTGAAAATAACTATTTCGCCATCTTGGATTGTCGGCCATATTGGAATTAGAGTGATGCCACATACCATATCGTGTATTGTCATCCAAACTAAACGTGTATGCAAAATTTCAGCTCAATCGGTTAAATATATCTGCTTCAAAATTGAGTTCCAAGATTTCACCCGAACATACATACTTACATACATACAGAGCAAGTTAAATAAAAGCTTTTAAAAAGAGACGTGTGATACATGACAGCAGCACTGTCTTTTTGACGTCCAGTCGGCACGTGCCGCACGTTGACAATTTAATCTCATAGAATTTATGTTCAATCATGCTCATCTTCATCTTCATATTCCGCTAGGTATATTAACTTTATATCATCAAGTTTTCAAATGTGTGTTTTGTATACAAAAAACACATTTGACTTGACGCTCCGCTTTGCAGACGCCTGTTCGCGTAGGTTTGGCTTAAGCTTTATGCACGTGATATATATTAATAGTGGTGATACGTCGATTGTACTCAATATACTGCACAATTTGTTGTGTCATTAATGTCATAATTTATATTGTATGCGCCACTATAATAGTAGAGGAGGGGAGGGTGCTATTTTTGTAGTCACTCGAGCGTCATGGAGACCTAGTAGGTTTTGTATATTAGGTAAAGCTGATAAAAAAATAAAAAGATAGTTTTTTTTATTTTAGCGGTGGGTTCAGAAACTGCAGCGATTTTAAAGTTTTGAAAAAGAAAATATATTCAGAAAATTGCTTATTTAGGTACTTAAATTATAAATATATTTTAGACAACAAGGACTAAATCATTTAGTTTAGAGCAAAATAAAATATCTGCGAAGCTTAGTTAAGAAAATATGAAGCTTTATTTTTTTATATTTTAAAATTTCCCTACAGGCTTAAATAACCTTTGAATCGTCAGTGCTTTATATGGAAGCTTCTTTGGGGTATACTAAACATCGCCTATCTTAATCTGACAGATCCGACGATATTTCAATATTTAAAAAAATATATTTTTACCCACCACGTGAGAAATCTGATTTCTATACCATGATAACTAGACACATGTCGGAAGCCTATGCAAGCTTAATCTGACACGCTCAAGCTACTCCCGAAATCCCCTCTTTACCTCCCCAACTATAACGTATGCTGCAAAAAACGTGCAGGATTGTGCCGTGTGAACTTAACTTTAGTATCAATATCAGTATCGGTAAACAGGAATGCAGACCACTAGCACCTGACGTCAGTATTGTACTAGCACAATCCACTATGTGCGATTACACTCATACGACAACCACTCTCAAAGTGTGCTCCGCGGAGCCTTGGGGCTTGCCCATACATTGCCCATACACACACACAAAATTTTGCTCTGTCAGCACTGCTACTTTCATAGTGAACTATATTATAAGGGACATATACTCACCCTAAAGTATTATCGCTTAATTTTGTTACACATTGTATGGGTATACACTATACATAGACATACCTTTAAATGATTTGCTTTACCTCAGACTAGGTATAATACCTAGTCTGAGGTAAAGCTACCTTGCTGTTATTTCTAGAAGTGTGGCCACTGTTCATGTTTCCAAAATAAAATCTGCTTTATAGATAATATCTTAAGTATTATTTTCAATTTATATTTGCTGGGGCATTGTCAATGCCCAGTAGATTACATGTTGAGGGATACATATCTTAATTCTCATCAATAGATGGGATAACTAATATTCAGGTGATAACTTAGCTTGTTATAAATCAGTATAATGAATGCAGTTTATGCAAGGAGCGGGTCTGGTACAACATTCACCGGGCCTTGGTAATGAACTGCGAAGGTCAAGGATATGCCTTCCGCGTGTTTCGGTCAGCTTGAGTATTTAAATTATATTTAATAATGATAATCGCTTTAAAATCAATGAAATAATCTTATCATGTTAGGAATTAATTTGAGTTATGACGTATCTAGAGTCCCAATAATGGTCACATCACATATACCAACTCGGAAAGATATACGTAAGTAGAGAATTTCATACAAATAATTCTGAACGGCTCGAGGCGATTAATCATAATCAGAAAGATATCAATCTTTCTGATTTGATGCATGTACTCTGATCTTAAGACGAACATTGTGACAATAGTCTTAATGCTCAAAGTTCAAAAATCTTAAGAAGCACGGGCGTATATATAGCTTTGATAAGGGGGGGGGGTCCCTAACGTAAAAAAGCGGCTAAGTGCGAGTTGGAATCGCCCATGAAGGCTTCCGCAGCAGCAAATAAATTAGGCAACGTGCTTAGGAAATCAAAAAAAAAAATTTATACATGTACCGCACTGATTTTAATCGGCGAGGTACATATTATATTATTTTCGAAATTGGACAAGTAAGATGGATAGTAATGGGGGGGTCCGGACCCCCAGGACACCCTTATATACGCCCATGTTAAGAAGTTCATTATAATTTGAGTATTACAATGAGATGAGAATTGTAACATGATAGCTTATGAACGAATAGTTGAAACTTGAAACTAGAATAATAGAAAAAAAAATCATGATCGACTCACGTTGGCTGTTAGTAAGCTAAATAACTTACATGGAGTCAGTAAAAAAGAATAGATTTTTCAGATGCAAAAGTTTCATTGAAATACAAAATACACTTCAGATAATATAGACATGGAAATATTCAAAACAAATCAGTAGATACAGGTTATTATAGAACAGGCTGCCATTCACGGTGCGACTATAAGTCGTACTGTTTTTTTTTTTGTAGAAGAATCAAGAATCTGTCTCGAATTCTTTGCAATTGTTTGCAAATAACTCGATACAGAGGCCTTATATAAGAAGAAAAGTAAAGATAGACCGCTGTCTCCGATTTCGCAACAATTTCAAGGCCTTAGGTTAGTTTCAGCTTATAGTTCACTGATTTCATCTTTTGAAGTTCGGTGCAGTCCTCTGCACCATAAATTCTGTTCTCAGACTGATCCTGAACAATTTTCATACGTTCGCTCTACGAGGATTAAGGGGACTCATGAGGTTGACTATATCTTTGTACCTGAGCTTTCTCCTACAACATTCTGTATTTCAATAGAGTGGAGATGGAATGCGAAGCAGTAGTGGAGGAGTAGCAAGTGCCTACTTAAAATTTCTTAAGAAGAAGTTACTTATTTTGTGAAGAAATCATTAAAAGTCAGAGATCTGATAAATATCAAAATTGGTCATTAACTGCCGCACTATTACCGCCTTCAATTTAATGAAGATTTTTGACAGATAATGCATAGGGCTTATATCAAAATTTTCTTTTAATTACAATTTTATTAATGTTCGTCTCTGAGTGCGGCAGTGTGTCCCTATACCCTTATGAATTTGGCCAATATGTATTGGTGATTGCATTAACGATTCACTATCTTCTTACATTGAATAGTATGGTGTGAATAGTGTTACTAACGGCGACCGGTCTCAGACGTTGGTGCAGGTCGGGACAAGGTTACTATGACATACTCGTATCACTTACATCATCATCATCACACCAATGTTCTTTGAAAAATGTGTAATCAGAGAAATTGATTCTTATGCAAAATTACCTGTGTTATTTCCTGGAGTTATCTTTCGGCTGCTGGTTTTTTTTTAAATAAAATAAGAGGGCAAACGAGCAAACGGGTCACCTAATGGAAAGCAACTATCGTCGCCCATAGACATTCGCAACATTAGAAGAGCTGCAGCAGGTGCGTTGCCATGTTGACATAACACGACTAAATCTCATACGTCTACTGTGAACCAGTGTCTACTGAGAAATGTAAATAATTTGATGATAATCTTGATAATACAGGTTTAGACCACTACATGAGCCACATGAGATGGGTAATTTCCACCTCACCACATCTAATACCGTGACAAAAAAAATATCTACCATAACATATTATTAACACTACTTTTCTACTAAAGCTGCGTAATGCGTTGTTCTGAAGTCAGGCAAATGTAGCGACTACTTCCAAGCCAAGCCAAGATGCTTGAAGTAAATGAAGAAATAAATAAAATAATCGGCCAAGTGCGAGTCGGACTCGCGCACGAAGGTTCCGAACCGTTATAGAGGAAAAATAGGTCAAAAATTGTGATTTTGTATGGCAGCCCCTTAAATTTTTATTGTATTATTAATTATTAAAGTAGACATATTATACCTAAGGAGTTAATAAAAATTTCAAGTGCCTAGCAGTTGCCATTATTGATTACTAGTAAAGAATGCCAAAAAAATCACATTTGTTGTATGGGAGCCCCATTGGATTTTTATTTTATTTTGTTTTTAGTATTTGTTGTTATAGAGTTATAGAGGGAACAGAAATACACAATCTTTAAAAATTTAAACTCTCTAGCTATGGCCGTTCTTGAGTTACAGCCTGGAGACAGACAGACGGACAGACAGACATCGAAGTGTTAGTAATGGGGTCCCGTTTTTACCCTTTGGGTACGGGACCCTAAAAATTAAGCTGGTTTCCACATAAAAATAGCTTAGGTCTGGTGGAAACTGAAAACCCTCGTTTCCTACGACTACTACCATTTTTGTTGACTACCCTCAACTGGGGGGGGGGGGGGGGGGGGGGGGAGGGGGGAGGACGGGGCGGTGAGTCGCGAGATTTCCATAAATCACACCGCGGGGTACGAAAATTGGACCCTAGTTTATTTCTTTCTTCAAGTAGATTTTGCGTGGAAACGCTCATAGGACTGTACCTAGGACTGAGCATATTTTAACCCCCGACAAAAAAGAGGGGTGTTATAAGCTTGACGTGTCTGTCTGTCTGTCTGTGTGTGTGTCTGTCTGTGGCATCGCACCATCCAAGCGGGTGGGCCGATTTTAATCTAGTTTTTTTGTTTGAAAGCTGACATTGCATGTTCATCTTCATCAACCGGCCCAGTACCAAAAATTTGAGTTTGATCTATTTATTTTTTTAATCAGTGGTTGTTTCTAAATTTTTTAATTTAACGTTTAATTGAAAAAGGACTTAATAGGACACAAGAAGTATTATTTGCCCTTTCCTACAAGTAACCCCATACTAAATTTACAAAGAGCCAGAGCCGAATTTGTAATATTAGGTACGAAAGCAGGTTAGGACCTAGACTACGAAATAAATATTGTTATTATTAAGAAGATATTTATTGTTATTATATTGTTTCTTTGAGTCAACATTTAGTGCAACTCAACAAATAAAACCAGAACAATGACTAGGTGCGAAGTCAAACGGCGTTAAAATACGAGTAATTGCGGGCGGGGACGACTTGACCCATTTCGTTTGTTAAGGGCTCAATCTGGAACTAACTCAGAAGAACTCAAAACAACTACAGCTGTTGTAACATCTACAAGGTGTAATATTATTATTTTTAACAAAAAATTAAAACCGACTTCCAAGGTAAAAACAATAATAGCATTTTTATAATATGAAGTTAAAAGGATTAAATAATTTTCCTATCTAATAGTGCCTTTTTCCGAATTCGGCTAAACCTCAACTATTTCTGTACTCAATCTTCATCATTTTGAAGTCGGTACCAGATATATATATATATATATTATAAGTCTATGGTATCTTCAGTTCTCTGACAGAAAATTTGAAACTTTTGGAACTGACACATATTCTTAGTACACTTCACATAAACCAAAATCACCTTATTATGTTTCCATGTAAATTTCGAGGAGTTCCCTCGATTACTCATGGATCCCATCATCAGGTCACCACTTTTTTTAACATGGTATCAAATTGAAGTGAAACCTAATACAACAAAACCAAAATTTCGAAAATCGGTTCACAAACGCCGGAGTAATCATTGAACAAACAAAAAAAAATCCACAGCCGAACATATAACCTCTTCGTTTTTTTGGAAGTCGGTTAAAAACTAAGTGATAACACTTTAGGAATGTGTCCCTCGTATTGAGTTCACTGCGAAAGTAGCGAGTAGCGACGTTACGTTAAGAGTTACTTTTTTTAACATTTGTATGGCGCTGAGGCCCTTGCCCACACTAATCTCAAAAAAGTAGTATCTCTTTGTTTTGTGTATATCAGGTTCTATGAGATACGGTTTTTTCTTTCATACAAAAATGTAAGCATGGGCAGCTGTGAGTAAGTACTTAGTGGAGTACTATGAAAGAAAAACTAACACATGTATATTATGTACAGATCGTTTACCTCAAAAGCCCCATCCATACTAAATTTCATAAATACATATTTGCAGGCATAGAAACTATTTTATATACTTAAGGATTTTCTCGTCCAAAGTAAGATAAAATGTTTATAAAGTTATATTCATACATTTGAATTCAAACATGCGACAATCTATTGGAGGCTGAAAACATGCCAAAAATGTATGTAACCAATTTTCTTACAAGACAGTGCAAGTGCAATCCGTCACTAACTTTTCCCATGCACCCAACGAAGACGAATGATGTAAGTTGGCGAGAGCTTACAAAAACTGCATCTCTGCTATGTCGACGGAAAAATACCCTCACCCTCAAGCCAAAACCACCTTTAACATCTACGAAACTAACGCCACAATCGTATCACACAAAATATCTTAAATTCAAACTTTTTTACAAAGTTTTTTTTTTCAGATGTGCATGTGTTTTCTAAAATACTTTAAGTTATCGACAAGGATTTTCGTGAAGTTTTCTTTTTAAAGTCTACGCTACCTGCAGTCAGTTTCAGTTTGAATCTGTTTGGGAGTTTGCCTGAAAGTTACAAACGCACACCCAACTTGAAAAGTTGCTTCATTTAGAGTAAAGAAATATTACATACCCAAGTTTAACAATGAGTGACGTCAGAACTAGGAAAATATTATTATTAGTAGTTGTGCTGTATGTGAGTGATTATACATCTATTTTACATAGTATATTATATTCTTCATTTTGATGTTGTTTGTTTAATTAAAAATCTTCATTAAATTAAAGTTAAGTAATCATTGAATCTCTCTGTGTGCAGCACTAAATTGTGAAGGCTCAATTAAACAGCTCAAACAATCATCATCAAACATTGTATGTTGACGAGCAACATGGTTTATCGCCAAATCAACATCGCTTTGACCGGCCCGTGTTGACTTTGTACATTACACCTGATGATTTAGAGTTACCTGAATCATGATGATTTGGACGTGCTAAAGTTTTCATCGACTTCCAAAAAAAAGCAGGAGGTTCATATAATATTATGTTCGACTGTGATTCTTTTGAGCGTAATTATTGTCGTTTAACTTAAACTTAATTTTGAATATGAAATACAAATTTTGTTGTACACATACTTTACTTTACTACTTTAGGCTTGTATAATAATAATATCAAATAATTTCGCCTAATACTTGAGTTACGGTACGTATATTCTACCACTTACTAAAAGAGGTAGGAGAACTTTCCACCTTTTTCGTGAAAGAAGTAAAGCACATTCCACCTCTTTCCTAAAAGAAGTCGAGCACTGTATACCGGGATTAGAGCACTTGGTTCGGTTGCTCGACTTCTTTCATGAAAGAGGTAGAAAGTGCTCTGCCTCTTTCAGGAGGTGGAATTTGCTCTACTTCTTTCAAGAAAGAGGTGGGAAGTTCTCTACCTCTTTCAGTAAGTCCTAGAATATCCTTACCGTAGGATTCCGTATCTTAAAATTAATAATTTAGACTTAAGTACGAAACCCCTACCGAATTTATTCTAGAACATTGAGCTAGAATGTAACATTGTTACATTATGTTACAATTAAGGAACAAAAGTCTAACTAGCTCTCAATCCTAGACCCACCTACGAGCGTATTCGTCAAATTGGAAAATAGTTTTAAAAAATAAAACAATGCATTACTCCCAAAATACGGCGTCCAATTTTTTTGGCCAATTGATTGCACAAATAAAGAAAATGAATCCGGATTGAATTTGCTATGAACTACCAATTCCCCGCCATATTGTGCTGCCATTTTGTTTTCCATATTGTGAATTATCAATTACCGTCTATTGTAATTCCATTGTTTGTTTTTGTTATGGTGAATGTTTGTTTTCAGTCTGTCGTTTATTAGTTTTTAATTTCCTAGTCAGCAGTTCTATGTGGTATGATCTATTTTGTTGGAGGATTGGCATTGCATGAGAATTTAGTCTGAGGATTTTATTTGAATTGATTTTATGAGAATTATTTGAGACTTATACTATGGTTTACGACAGAAAAGAGTCGCTAGGTGCTTACTGCTTGCCCCATAACTTTATTATTTTGATAGTCTGTCTGGTTACCACTTCGCACTAAAACCGCTTAGCCGATTTAGATAATAAAATAAAAATAAATAATAAAAATTGTTTTATTTCTGAATAGATTTTAAGAAAATACTTTCAGAACGTTGATCTACATCAACATCAAATGCAAGTCAGATTTAATAATAAATAAGCCAGGTGTTTATAAAGAATAAAAAATTAATAATATTTAGTTGTAAGAATATTGTATTGTAAACAAATGGCAAAAATTCGTTTTCTTAATTTTATAGATAAAAGTACTAGATACTTAGTAGCGACGTCAACATGACCCAGGGGGGGTGGGGCAGCTGCCCCCCCTGCCCCCCCCCTCGGTACGCCCATGTACAGATCATTTTTAGTGTGCAGATATTTTGAGTCTCAGGAGAGTACGTAGGATCATGCAGTTCATAGGTTCACGTGCGATAGGGCTAAAGATGTACAGTAAGCCAGTTGCGAGTAGTAAGACAGACACACTTTTGTATTTATAATATTAGTATGGAAATACCGATCCATGACAAACAATATATTTAATGTAAATGCATTTTTATATATTTATGTCTCATGACACATAATAACGTTATATATCACTAAAAAGTTCACTTAAAAGTCATCGCCCTGAGCGAACCCGGACCTACGATACTAGACCTTACCTAAATTGATAATAATTTGAAGCAAATAAATACAAAAGTCGCGAGGACGCTGCAAGGTCGCCGTAGTTAGCATATTGTGTAAACAAGGGCGACAGGTAATATAATCACGAGTAGTTGAGAGTACGTTTAAACTTTCTAACCCAGGTTGGTGGATTTTTGTTGTGGACCACCTTAAACCTAAATCTTAACTCAAAAAGGAGGTATTTCAAAGCACCTGTTGCTTTGAATCGAGGTGCTGGCTCATTTGTGCTGCAGCATGGCCCTACTAGAGGCTGTACAACACTGTAACCTTTCGTGTGCAGTTCTTGGGGCAGCCGCTTAGTTGTGATATAATATATCGTTTCGATCCGCCGCAAATGAACTGACTTACTACTTGGTAAAGTTGCATTTTGGCAGACAAGACTTAACGCACAGTATAATGTATCGAGTTTGGCATACAACTTATCTAAGTATAAACAGGCTTCTAAGGGAGTTTTTAGGGTTCCGTACCCAAAGGGTAAAAACGGGACCCTATTACTAAGATTTCGATGTCTGTCCGTCCGTCCGTCCATCTGTCTGTCTCCAGGCTGTAACTCAAGAACCGCTATAGCTAGACTTCTGAAATTTTCACAGATTGAGTATTTCGGTTGCCGCTATAACAACAATCTTACAATATACTAAAATCAAAATAAAATAAATATTTTAGGGTGGCTCCCATACAACAAACACTATTTTTGGCCTATTTTTGCTCTATAACGGTGCGGAATCCTTCGTACGCGAGTTCAACTCGCACTTGGCCGATTATTTATGTTTATTTCTAAGAAACCAATTCAAAATTAGTTTGTACAACATAGTAGCCTTACTCCTTAGACATCAGAAAAAAACAAAACAGACCAATCAAATCACGTCAATCTTGCTTAATTCCCAGAAACAGTCCACATAAATATAATTTCACACAGAAGGAGGTCCGACTGATATATTATATAGATTACTCATACAATATCGGAGTCGTGGACTCATATGAAGCCTTCGGTGAACGCAGATTGATGCATCAGGAGAATGTGGTGTGGTGCCATTGCTAGAGGATTTTTCCGCTCTCTACTCAACATAAAGACATGGTGTGGTACCACTGCTACAGGTTTTCCGCTCTATATTCTGCTTGGCAGCTTGACATATTATTAGATGATAATCTATATATTAATACGTGAGCCAAAAACTTTGTTTCCCTTTTGACGAAAAATGGGGAAACGTAGGTGAATGAAATTTTGCACAGTTATAGTTTATATGGTGAAGGAGTGCATCGAGCTAATACTATTTCGAAATTATGCTTTTATCATACATTTTTTTAACAAATAAAACATTACACACACTACAACACGCACACTCAGAAGATGACAGATTTTTGAGTGACAAACCTATACATACGAATTATACTCTTTTATTTATGGTTGAAGTCTGTTGAAAACGAGTTGACAAATTGAAAATGGATTATAGTTTTTTTTATTGAATCTTAGATACTATTAGACAATGCTTACACGGCCAGTCTGAGATCAGTTGAGTCCCAGAGACAAGATTAAAAAAAATATATGATAAAGTCAATATTTTTTTACAAATTATAGGTAGTCCTAATGTCGTTGAAACTAAGGTCGAATTTCGACCATTGGGCGATCTCTAGTTATCCTTATTTTACAAAATTATTTGCAAGTTATTACTTACTTCCCTATTATAATATTGCAAGTAAACTTTGGGGAACGCAGTTTGATGCATCAAAAGACTGTGGTGTGGACTGTGGTGCCACTGCTAGAGGATTTTCCTGCTATATACTCTACATAATCTTCTTGGCTCGTTGTGCGTATCTTTTGTCAAAATTATTATTATTTTATATAATAAATATTTGCTAATGATAATATTATTAAGTTCGGGGAACACATATTGATGCATCAGGAATTCAGCAGAATGTGGTGTAGTATGTGTATGTGTATTAGGGTTGTTGAGGAAGTGATTATGAGGAAGAGGAGGAGGAAGAGGAATTGTCACGCGCAAATTTTGAGGATGCGGATGAGGAAGAGGATATTTTATGAGGAAAAGGATGCGGATGAGGAAGCGGAAGAGGAAGCGGATGAGGAAGAGGAAGATAGAAAATTATAAATACTAGCGGACCCAACCCAAACTTTTGTCCTGTTTGTACTTTGTACATAACGTACTAGGTACATACATTACACAAAAATTAATTAAAAGGGCATTTTCCAGTGAACCAAACTATGAATCTAAATTCTAAACCATTCTCAAAACACACACAATAAAGAATCATCAAAATCAGTCTAGCAATAAGGGCCGCGCTACATCGGAATGACAGCGGCGAGGCGAGCCGAGGGTTGCAAAATTACGTAATTTTACCGAAAACGCTGGTAAAATACGCGTATTTTACGGTAATTTATATATTATATTACGGTAAAATTACCGGCTACGTATGTATGCGAAAAGTATAGCGGGGGGTGAGAAGAGCGTGTAGTTGCAAGTTGCAACTTGCAACATACTTACGTTCGGCGGGGCTAAAATTGGAAGAATCATGATATGAATCATAATATGATTCATTTTTCTAAAATCGCAAAATGCAACTCTGCTTGCAATTGTTTTGACTGACTGCACTATACGTGCATTTAGTAAATTATGCCACGAAATCAAGCAAAAGTGTGGGATTATTTCCAAGTGCTAAGTGAACATGATAAAAGGAAACATGTGATGTGTATATTTTGTAATACGGAGTACAAAAATGCTAATGCTACTCGGATGACAGAACATTTTGAGAAGTGTAAAAAGTGTCCTAATGATGTTAAATTATTATTTATTAGTTATTTTTGCATAATAGTCATACGTTCAATGCCTTGGTAGTTATCCAGTTCATGAGAAATGAATTTACAGAACATAAGATTATTAAGTCTTATGTTTTCACCAACTTCAGTAATATTTGTCTGGACATATACATTTTGACTATTTCTTTTTTAAAGAAGACTGCAATTATTACTAACTAAAAAGGTAAAATACGATTTAACTCTTGTTTTTTTTTTTTTAATTTTACCCAATTTTACCGTAATTTACGTACCTAATTTATTTATATTTTACGTAAAATATGGTAAAAAACCGAATTTTATGAAAGTAATATTACCGCTTTACATCCCTCGGAGCGCTTTCAGTGTCATATATATGACTAGCTGTTGCCCGCGACTTCATCCGCGTTAACATAGTATAATAACAAAGATGGATAGTTTTCTCCTTTTTGTTTTTGAGGTTCCTTATACAAAGGGTAAAAACGGACCCTATTTAAGCAAACGTTAAACGCAAACGTTAATAAACTTTCATGTTTCTAACTCAAGAAGTGACGGACTTTCATTGCAACTTTCCACCCCTATTTCACCCCCTTGGGGGTAGAATTTTCAAAAACGCTTAAACACGTATCCAATCATTTTTTATCAGTAACCCAAACATAAAATTTCATGTTTCTAACTCAAGAAATAACGGAGTTTCATTCAAACTTTCAACCCCAATTTCACCCCGTTGAGGGTAAAATTTCCAAAAACGCTTAAATACGTATCCATTCATTTTTAATCAGTAACCCAAAAATAA
Organism: Aricia agestis; assembly: GCF_905147365.1. Taxonomy (NCBI): domain Eukaryota; kingdom Metazoa; phylum Arthropoda; class Insecta; order Lepidoptera; family Lycaenidae; genus Aricia; species Aricia agestis. Next base: position 14,471,300 of record NC_056428.1, on the reverse strand, counting down.
AGTTTCATGTTTCTAACTCAAGAAATGACGGACTTTCATTAAAACTTTCAACCCTTATTTCACCCCCTTCGGGGTAAAATTTTCAAAATTCCTTCCTTAGTGGGTGTCTACTTAATAAAACAACCCTACTCACCAAATTTCGTGGCTGTAACTTTTACAGTTTTTGCTCAGCGATGATGAATCAGTCAGTCAGTCAGTCAGGACATGTAATTTTATAAGTATAAGATTTTAAACTTTATCTTCATTATTGTAATACATAGTACCGCTTGAGAAGTCTACGGCCGCCCGTGGCCGCTGTACTATGTATTACAAAAATGAAGATAAAGTTTAAAATCTTATGACACTGAAAGTGCTCGCGTCGCCGCTGCCATTCTGGTGTGTCGCGGCCCTTAGGCTGTTTAGACACACGCCGCAGCGGCGCCGCTGCAATACTCATCTTTGCCCTCAGGGTGCGGTGCGGCACCGCTCCGGCGCCGCGCCGCCGCGCCAGAGCGTGATTGGATACGCGACGCGCATGCGCAGTGTAATTCCTCATAAATTCCTCTTAAATTTTGAGGAAGCGATAGCGGAAGAGGAATTTTTATTTTTATTTATGAGGAATGCGGTAACGGTTGAGGAACCCAAAATATTGCGGAACTTCCTCATTATGAGGAAGCGGAAGAGGAATCCTCAGCAACCCTAATGTGTATGTGTATACGTGGGAGAGCCATGCTTCGGCATACGTGGGAGAGCCATGCTTCGGCACGAATGGGCCGGCTCGACCGGATAAATACCACGTTCTCACAGAAAACCGGCGTGAAACAGCGCTTGCACTGTGTTTCGCCGAGTGAGTGAGTTTACCGGAGGCCCAATCCCCTAACCCCTACCCTATTCCCTTCCCTACCCTCAACTATTCCCTTCCCTTCCCTTCCCTACCCTCCCCTATTACCCTATTCCCTCTTAAAAGGTCGGCAACACACTTGCAGCTCTTCTGATGCTGCGAGTGTCCATGGGCGACGGAAGTTGCTTTCCATCAGGTGACCCGTTTGCTCGTTTGCCCCCTTATTTCATTAAAAAAAAAAAAAAGTGTGTAATGTTTTATCCGCTTAACAATCTTCACGACTGGTTGCTATTGACAGAATCTCTTGTTGGTTGTCATCCTTTGATGAAATCATTCTTGTTTTAGATGATAATTTAAATTTTATTTAATGAGGAAGTTAAGCGTCTGAAACGTTTTTATATTTTTCTTCCTAGATCTTTACAATTGTTGTGTTGTTGTTTACAATGATTTTTACAAAAGTTCTTGCTATCAGAAGAAATAATTCTAATAAATACATGTTTCTAGTCATTACAACTTAAATAGAGTATAAAACATATTTTAACTTGTATTAAGTAAGGCATAACATGACTTTTACGACAAAACGCTACAACTTAGCTGACTACCCGCCGTATCTACAGCCACACATATTTTGCCAGTCTCTCCGCGCCGCTGAAGGAGATGGATTACGCTATTAAACGCTTGTAACTACAACATTATGTTTACCCCGTTTCCTATTATATACTTCTTCTATTTCTACTTCGCTTGTAGTTTTAAGTAAAATTGTCGGTATATTTATTATTTTATAAATGTAGTTTTATGTAAAGTTAATGTTAGATTGTACCATCAAAGAATTAATGCAAAGGTGGCGTTAGGCCTGCCTTATTCGGTCGGGTTATGTCAAAATTACTTAGTTGTAATCTACGAATAATAAAAACTAGTTGTAATCTATCTGCATGATCCGACCAAAATACTGGGTTTTACATAATCCGATCAAATAACGTTATGAATCAATTTCTTTACTTGTAGGTACCTATAAGCAAAATACACAATATAATATTATCCTCTCTGTGTCTGAGTCATGAATAATATGTTTAATGACGAAATTGATGAAAATGTAAAAGTAAAGAAGAAGTTTTATACGTGGGAGAGCCATGCTTCAGCACGAATGGGCCGGCTCGACCGGAAAAATACCACGTTCTCACAGAATACCAGCGTGAAACAGCGCTTGCGCTGTGTTGCGCCGAGTGAGTGAGTTTACCGGAGGTCCAATCCCCTACCCTATTCCCTTCCCTTCCCTACCCTGACCTTTTACCCTATTCCCTCTTAAAAGGCCAGCAACGCACCTGCAGCTCTTCTGATGCTGCGAGAGTCCATGGGCGACGGAAGTTGCTTTCCATCAGGTGACCTGTTTGCTCGTTTGCCCCCTTATTTCATTAAAAAAAGGCCTCGAACTCGCAATTTTCGGGGAAATCACTTCAGAGACGTAGATAGTGTGCCTACGCTATTTGGTCGGGTTATGTTAAGCCCAACTGACAGATCACGACTAAATATAGATTTTACATAAACCAACTAAAAATATTTTTTGGCGTCAGGATCCTATGGATCAATTTCCCTGATAGTACGGTCTAGTCGGTATTTAGTGTGACCACTAGCTGAATATCTCTAGTGTCAACATATATACGTTTTGAAAAATTACGGTTGCTGAAATACATAGCGTGTTGTTTCTACTGAGGAAAAGGCAGAAGAATACATGCAAAATCGTATTTTATTTCCCTGAAGTAAACAAGCAGAAATGCACTTTAATATGATTCAGACTTTTCAAACTACAATATCATAAAGCATTGATAGACAAGGATAAACTATTCAAATGTTTACATTAAAAAGGGACGGCAGTTTTCCGTCTGCACCTCACGGAATGTCTGGCTAATGCATGCGTCTGACTTGTGATGAAGACAGATGAGCCAAGAACTCAGATAAAGGATAATTAATTTTGAAATCACTACATTCGTAAAGTCTGGAATTTAAATCTTTAATTGCAGAAATCAACATCAAATACTTTGAAAAAGGTTTAAAATATGTTTGCTAAAAACTGACCATCGTACCCCTTAAATTTCTTACGGTAATAAAAGAAATAAAAAAATCGACACGAAAGTACAAGAAGAATAAATCTAAAAAAACTCCAAACACGTATGGCCATACACTCATTAGCATTGTCGAAAAGTTTTTATAAAAAAAAAACTGAGGAAAACATTCGAATTTCAAACTTTCGCTTTATTTATTTAGTCGGCGCGACCGGTCGTCCTTGCCCACTCTCAGTTTCTACGGGCTCTACGGGCTCTACGGGCGATAGACGCGTCAAACTTTACTGCTTGTATTCTATTCGTAGAACTAGTAAAGCTACTAATGAGGATATAAAAATGTACAAGATAAATACTATTACTTTATGGTTGTACCAAACAAATCTTTTCAATGGTTACAACTTACGACATATCTTTATTAACAACATAATTTTTTTAGTATGTTTTGCATACAATTTTCTGAGGAAATTAATAAGGTAGGTACTCAGTAAGGTATGGATTAGGTTAAGTTTACAGGGTAGAAGAGTTTCTCTAAACTACTAGACCGATTTTTATATTCTACTAATATTATAAAGGCGAAAGTTTGTTTGGATGTATGGATGTATGGATGTTTGTTACTCTTTCACGCAAAAACTACTGAACGGATTTTAATGAAACTTTAGAATAATATAGCTTATACATCAGAATAACACAATGGCTACAATTTTAACCGACTTTCAAAATGGGGGAGGTGTTATGTTCGTTATTTTTATGTTCAACGATTACTCCGCCGTTTGTTAACCGATTTTCAAAATTTTTCTTTTGGTATATAGGGTATCATCCCAATTTGGTAGGGTATCATCCAAATTCACAAAAGTGGTGATCTGATGAAGGATCCATAAGTAATCGAGGGAACTCCTCAAAATTTATAGAGAAACATGTGGTGACTTCGGTTTCGTGAGAAGTATTCTAAGCATATGCTACAAACAAGTAAGATTTTGCACCGAGGTATATCTGGTATACCGTGGTTCGGAAGGTGCTGAGAGAACTCCTGATTCTTTATAGATACAAGTTTGGGAGTTTCGGCGTTGTTTTAAGAACGGAAAGCATATGCTACTATGCAAATTACATTCATCATCATCATCATCATCACTACCATATTATACCATGCATCGTCCCATTACGACTATTACGACCCTGTTATTGGTACTTTTCATAGACTTTTAGATTAATAATAATAACTAGCTGTTTGACCGAGCTTTGCTCGGTATTCGATAAAACACGAATAAAATGACATTTTCTAAAAATGGTACCAATCTAGATTGATTTATCGTCCCCGAAACCCCCTATATACTAAGTTTCATGCAAATCGTTGGAGCCAAAAAGATATAAGATAAAATGCTTTATTCACACATAAATACAATACAAAGCTTTGAATGATACAATGCTGATTGAGACTCAAGTTTGTCAAGCGATAATTTAAAAAAATCTACACTTATCTTACTTAATATTATAATTGGGAAGAGTTTGTTTGTTTCAACGCGCTAATCTCAGGAACTACTGGTCCGATTTAAAAAAAATCTTTCAGTGTTAGATAGCCTATTTATCGAGGAAGGCTAAAGGCATTTTTTTATTGCGCTAAGACTAATAGGAGCTAAGAAATAGAGGAAAGTGTGGAAAAATAGGGATAAATTTTTTGGAATGGCTTATTTGAATGCGCTAATCTCAGGAACTACTGATTCGATTTGAAAAAGTATTTTCAGTGTTGGATAGCCCATTTATCGAGAAAAGCTATAGGCTATATTTTATTACGCTAAGACTAATGGGAGCGAAGAAATAGAGGAAAATGTGTAAAAAATGGGGGATATTATTTGAATGGGTCTATTTGAACGCGCTAATCTCAGGAACTGCTGGTCCGATTTGAAAAAATATTTCAGTGTTAGATAGCCCATTTATCGAGAAAAGCTATAGGCTATATTTTATCACGCTAAGACTAATGGGAGCGAAGAAATAGAGGTGTGGCGGTACCCACAATTTGTCTAACAATCCTGCATCGCGCTATCGAAGTTTCGGAGAACGGCAACATATATATTACAACGTCTAAAATGACGTCAGTGGGCTTCGGCCTGACCGAGCATGCTATCTCTCTCGGTCGGAAGATCTTCCTTTTCGGCCGCCACTAACAACGTTAAATTGGTGACCACCGACAAGAACACGCATCCGTCTGGACATCAATCATCATCAACACTCCCCGCCCCTCCGCACCACGTCAGCAGACAACAAGCATAACCGGGTCGCCTCGACCATAAGCCGCGTTGGGCGTCCGCGCCGGTCGAACCCGTGTCTGGCTTGAACGGGGCAGCCATAGGCTACAACGACCGGTCAACAAGCAGAGCACGGAGTCCCTCTCCTGGTCATTGCACGCGTAGCTTCGGCCCACACCTGACAACACAAGCGCATCGAAGAATACCACAGGTCTTCGGGGGGGAGTGATGTGGCGGTACCCACAATTCGCCTAACAATCCTGCATCGCGCTATCGAAGTTTCGGAGAACGGCAACATATTATATACAACGTCCGAAATGACGTCAGTGGGCTTCGGCCTGACCGAGCATGCTATCTCTCTCGGTCGGAAGATCTTCCTTTTCGGCCGCCACTAACAACGTTAAAGAGAAAAATGTGTAAAAAATGGGGTAAATTATTTGAAAGGGCTTATCTCACGAACTACTGGAACAATTTTTCTGTTATTTGGCACAGATAAGACGTAGACCACGTGAAGGATCATAGACTATTTTTTGTGGACTAATTTGTCTGTGAAATATCTAATTCTGATAATAAAAAAATATCTGCGCGGAACGTTATATTTCGCGTGGTCACGACATCACGCGTAAACGACTGGACTCATTTTGCTGAAATTTGGTATAAAGATACTTTGAGTCCCGAAAAAGAACATAGGATACATTTTGTCCCGGAAATGTACGGTTCCCGCACAATAAACTTTTATGATTCTCGCCTAAACTATTTAATCTATTTTGATGAAATTTAGCATGAAGATTGGAGATACTAATTTGAATCTGGGACAAGGAATGTTTTTTGTCCCGGAAAAATGTGCGGTTCTCACACAATTTACTTTTCTGATTGGCACGTAAACGACTCAATCGATGTACGGAAACAACTATAACCTAAAGTCCACGCGGACGAAGTCGCGGGCAACAGCTAGTAATGTTATAAACCTGAATGTTTATAACATTACTAGCTTTTGTGTTTGCTTGAACGCGCTTATCTCAGGAATTACAGGTCCGATTTAAAAACTTATTTCAGTGTTAGATAGCTTATTTATCGAGGGCTATAGGCTATAATATATTATAGACTAATACGACCAAAGAAACTCAGGAAAATGTGGGAAAAACGGGGCAAAAAAATTTTAGAAAGGGTTTATCTCACGAACTACTGGAGCAATTTTTATGGCAATATTTGGCACAGATATAGAGTACACCACGTGAAAGGAGTATAGATATTTTTTATAGGAAAATGTACGGTTTCCGTAAAATTCCTAATTTACGCGGGCGAAGCCGCGCGGGACATCTAGTACTTAATATTGGCGGGAAAATTAACGATTCCCGTGGATTTCCTGATTGTTTTTCGGTACGTCTAGTTTATAATAATACCAGGGCCTGTAGACAAGTGGCAAAACGCTAACGCTAACGCTAGCGCTAACGCTACAATATGTATGCGATTTGACATAAGTCATCGCTTCGCTAGCGAATACTAATGTCAAATCCATACATTTTGTAGCGTTAGCGTTAGCGTTTTACCACTTGACTACGGGGGCAGACGTACCTTCTAATGTAACAGATAGACAAACAAACTTTATATTATTATAAAATAGTATAAAAATATCTAAGTAACAAAGTCCGTCTGCTAGAACGGGGAATCCCAGCAATTTAGGCGGGCACAAGCGCGGAACATGTAAGTCACGCCTTACACTGAAATTAGGCTGTAACTGTATTCTGGTATAGAGGACAAACGAGCGACCGATCATCTAATAGTAAGCAATAAAACTTCTTTTAAATAGCATAAAATTGAGATGTAAGTATATTAAATTACAGAAAATATGACCTATGATTCATCCACGCACATTTTTATGATCGTTGGATGTGAGAAGTGTATGGGATTTAACATAACGTGACACTTAGCAACAGGTTAAGTATGTCATTTTTAGGGTTCCGTAGCTAGGCAAAGGGTAAAAACGGGACACTATTACTTAAGACTTCGTTGTCTGTCCGTCTGTCTGTCACCAGGCTATATCTCAAGAACCGCTGTAGCTAGACTTATGAAATTTTCACAGATTATGTATATCTATTGCCGCTATAACAACAAATACTAAACACAAAATAAAATTAATATTTAAGGGGGACTCCCATACAACAAACGTCATTTTTTTGGCCTTTTTTACTCTTTATCAATAATGGAAACACTTTAAATTTTCACAAGGGCCTAAATTTACTTTAATAATTAATAATAATATTAAAATCCCACCAAAACATAAAATGTAAAAGGAGCCAAGCAAAATATTGTATTGCTTTAATACTTCTATCGTAAAAAGTTTTCAGATCACATTCAAGCCAAGCCTTCAACTTATTTTGTAATTTAAATCAACATTCAGTAAATGTATCAATAGCTTTCTTTATTTCGTAATTATTATAGTGGCTTAGCAATGATCACTAGAGAAATAATCAGCGACTAATTGCATTTGTTGGGTACCATCGGCCACATGCGTCGTTACATACTAAAACAATTTACGCTTGCCGTCTATGTAAACTTATGAAATCCTCCAAATATGCAGTTTTATATTTGTTTCTCTTGTAGTTTCATAGGATGCCTCATACAACAAACATGATTTTTTTCCGTTTTTTGCTCTATATCCATAATGGTAACAGTAAGGTTTTTGAAACATTTCAAAAAATACTCAACTGTGTTTTAACTTTAATAATGATTAATGAATAATAAAAATTAAATAAACTTATTATTTAAGGGCGACTCCCATACAAATTTACGGTACGGAACCCTATGTACGCCAGTCCGACTCGTACTTGGCCGTTTTCATAATTTTTCCTTTCATTGTGAATAAAGATCTATCCGGGTATCAAATTTCAAGGTTCTAAGTCTGCTAGAAGTACCTTAGAATTTTGATGATCTGTCAGTCAGTGAGTGACAAAATGTAGTAACTTTGACCATCTGTAACTATTAAATTATTTATCGAAATTTCATGTAATTTGGAGGTTAAGCTAGTTTTAATACTTGCTCCTAGTGATTCTAAATCCCTAGCTTTTTTAACAACGAAGATAAAGGGGGTGTGAAAAAGCCGCGAACCGCTTCGAGAAAAGTATGGTACGGCCGTGCCTTTGCTAAAAAGCTGGAGCACTGCCGTGCCCCCAGATAAAATAAAAATTTAAGGACCCACATTAAATTTCCCATACAAAAAACACAATTTTTGGCTTATTTTTGCTCTATAACAGTACGGAGCCCTTCGTGCGCGAGTCCGACTCGCACTTGGCGGATTATTTATTTTCTTTTAACTTCGCTATCAAAACTAGCGAATGCAATTAAGCAAGTAACCAGAGGTTTACTACACTTGATACCAGCCACTGAATTACAATCAAGTGAAGACATTTAGGCCCTAAAATCTCTTAATTTTTTCCTCTCTTATCTTTACTAAAGACCGTGCTAGTTGCTACTGCTGATTACTGTACTAATCTAATGGCAATTATCCCCTAAAGTTTGTCAGTATATATTTATGGAAATCGTAGAAACGAGAAAGAATGGTCTTTCTCATCTATACCGTGCTACTGGTCACTCCTACTATTCTAATTTCTACAAGACCTGAGCTGATCATCGAACCTGCTACCGACGTCCAGCCACTGTGCTAATGGAGTGACGTCGGTAATTGTCGGTGGGGCAACGCGCTTTTGGCTGACGACGTAATTACATATTACCTTCACTTGTGCTAGTACAGTGTGGATATGACATCAATAATACTTGTCTCAGTGCTGAGCAAAGTTTTAAAAACACACCTGAGTTACTTGTAATCTGTAGTATTAATTTGTGACAAAGGTTTGCTACTGTCAGTCAAATCTCAAAAAGTACGATGAATTTTCATAAAATGAGGTAAGTCCAAAAATCGTAAGTATAACTCCAAAATTGCAGAACGAACGTCGAGAGACGAATTGTAAATGTTTCTACTAGTTTATTTTAACTCCTACTATGTACTGCCGCAAACATAATACAATATAATATGTAATTATATTATGTTGGTGTGGGTGCTGCATCTAGCATGTTTTTCTGTTTAAATGATTTTAAAAATCAACGTTTTGTACATTATTATAGTGTCATGTCGAGTTTGGAATTCATACTAATATTATAAATGCGAAATCTGTCTGTCTATCTATCTGTCAGTATGTCTGTATGTTACCTCTTCGCGGCCAAACCGCTGAAATTTGGTATGGAGATACATTAAATCCCGGAAAAGGACATAGGATACTTTTTATCCCGGAAAAATATACGGTTCCCGCGCGATAAACGAATATTATATAAGAATAATGTAAAGAAAAGGCAACCGTTCATAGTGTTTGATCAAAAACTATGAACTTTTAGACTTTAAAGTTTAGGTTGGATTGCTGGCCAATTTCAATGATATCGTTTGAATAATACAATATGTAAAAGATAGAGTCGAATTATTGTTTTCGTTAAAGTATTTTAATAAGTAGACACTACCTAAAACGATCAAGATGGTCGTATCCATACTAAGGCAACATAGTGCGACGACCACGTCTTGATAGTGTTTACATATGTGGGGTACGTCTGTGGCTGCACATCTACTGGGGAATCTGTAACAGAATACCAATTAAAACAAAACTGTTGTATTTTATACTTGAAGCCGTAACATATATTAGGTGTTTTAAATACTTATTATAAATCCTATGTAGTGATATTTTGAAGATGTTTTGGCAAATGTGTCCCAACTATACAGTATACGATTACGACTTACTTCAACATGGCCTAAAGATTGGTACAACTAATATATATTCTGTGCTAAAGATAACAAAAAGGAAATTTCGAATACCTTTGTTTACTGCATATCTTTTACATCATCATATCTGCCAACAAAAAGACTTGTGTATATTTTATTTAGCAAAATCTAGAATATCTTTACATAATATCAGAGCTTAAAATAAAATATTAGTAGATACAGCTTTTCCTCGTCTACTACCTATTAGAGGAGTAATTATTATTATTCTTCAATTGCCTATGGTCAATTACGTATACCGTACATGAAATCGTGAAAGTAATAATCACTATCCCCCACTATGAAGAGGGATCTGTAATTCTTATGAAAATCCGAGCCGAGCATAGTAATTAACAAAATATTTACAACATTTCTTTTTTATATTTAATTGTTTAAAAAATAACAACGATACTCTAACTAGAAACAATAATTTTCTTCGCATCCACTTCCCCGTCCGGGTGTGCGGCTACCAGTTATTGACCTCTTTAAGTTTTTTCCTATTTCGGTCGGCTAATAACACACTCGCCAGATTAATACACAGACGTAATGCGTGTCATTATGTAGAGTGCGGAGAGAGTCGCGTGTTCGTACAGGAAAACGAGATGATCTTTTATTGCTATTATGATTGAGATAGCATTATACATACTAAAATTTAAATCCGAAAGTGTGTCTGTCAGCAGACAGACAGACACAATTTGAAACACCACAACAGAAAAAAACAAACGAGGTAACAATCTCTTCACTCCCAAAAACTGAACCACTGAACCGATTTTGGTTTTGGTATACTCTGAGTCGCGGTAAAGAACATATTATGATACATTTAATTCCCGAAAAATGTACGGTTCCCGCGCGATAAACGAATTTTGACACAACGGAGTTGCGCATCATCTGGTATTGTTTAGGTGTGCGTTGTAAATGAACACATATTTTAATAGAACGTAGCATTATTGTTTTTTAGTACCATTGTGGGATCCCAAACTGATGGCACCACCGCTCTGCAGCGACCGAAGCCTTAGTAACTTACCCTTTGAGCATAGTACAGTGTGGCATGTACAGGCAATATGTTTTATTCTCTCTATCGTCTTGTATCACCTGTTACAAAATTAACCATCATATTATTAAGCATTTAGAGAAAAACGATTCGCTTGGCTCATCTTGGCGGGGGCACTCCCGTGCCCCCAGATTTGAAAAAGTCTGATTCTTGGAAAAACAAGCATATGGTCTTGGTTTTCCAAACACAAAATATTAAGGCACTTTATCATATCTTTTCATAAACTGCCCCGATCTTGCCGTTTTAAATAAAACAAAACAGCAAAAGTTGTGTTGTGCTTACGTTTGTACAGGTACAGGTAAGAAAAGCACTCTCTTTTCACTCTCTGAGCTCAGAGGGAATACTCGAATAGACAAAATATGATGATAATGATGATGATGATGGTGGGCACATTAAGGCTGTGGTTTTGTGATGGTACGCCGAATGTGAGCGGCGAGAGAATTGAGGAAGTCTACCAAGGCCACGAGTAAAACTGGACAATAATATTTATTGCTAAATATATTAAAATGCATTTCCCGGTGTTATTGTTAAAGTCATCTACCCGGTCGTTGATACGTAATTAATCGCCTTATTAGGTTATTCGTAGATGAATAAGTTAAATTAAATTAAAAAAAAACATTTCAGGAAAACTTCGCCCTTATTAATAGACGCTGACTGCTCAAATTAATACAAATAAAATATTTAAATTAGGTTAGGTTATAATAATGATAGACAAACAAGTCACAAAGCAAGATTGAAATCGTTTTTCCGACGTATAAGACAAATACAGCAACATGCATTAATTAGTTCTGACTTATTCTTCCTTTTTAAATAAGCTCGTTAATGTTTAAAACATTGGACCTTAAGCATGTTTTTAATATTAAATTGATAAATAATTTAAAAGTTCAATAAAGTAAAACTATAACGTTAAGTACCTATTAAATACAATATAATAAGATGTATTGCATTAGAGGGTATAGAGCACATTACAGTTCATAAATAAGTACTTGAATGACGTTACATTACACTCTTGGAAGATTATGTAGTAGATTTTATTCATAAATTGTTAGTAAAACAATGAGAATTATCGGTGAGGTTAAGTACGTAGTAATAGCCATCATTATGGTCACTTAAAACTATTTTTTTTCTTATCGTTTAACTTGCTGAAAAATAAAGTAAGTCAACACATGGTGAGTTTACTTAACGCGTCGTAAAATTGAAGCAATCGATGAACAACGAAACCTTTCGCGAATATTATTTATTACTGGATAGTCCTTGAAAAGGATTCGAACCCACTGCCTCGACCGTCACGTATAGAGCCTGAAATTCTACCAATATGGATTATACACTTCCTCGTTTTTTGCTTTCAAACTGATACATTTTTTATACCGACATCAGGCAAAGTATAGCTGAATTTCAGGCATCGTTTTTAATCAAATTTAACTACGTTCCGGAGCAAATAATAAAAAATCTCCGATGAAAATGCATATTGAAATGCGGACGCAATTCCGAAATTCTATATTCAAAAAGAGCATTGGGGCGACGTATGCGCAAAAAAACCTACTTCCATATTCCACATCAGATTTTCGAGGCGGCGCAGGACCAATACCATTCGTATCTATCATTCATTAGCACAGCTAGAATCCAATACGACATTTTTTACAATCCCCAGGCACAAAGAGCGGGTGTCCCCCCCGCGCACACATGCACGCGCCGGTGTGCGCCGCGAAAAACTTGAAAAAAATCCGCCTGACCTGCGCACACACGGAAAAAACCGCGAAAAAAATCACTGACACAAAGAAAGTCTACCGAAAACTTACGTACGAACTTCGCGGCGCACACTGACGCAGTACACCCACACAGACGAGCGCTACAAGGAGGCCGCGCCTGTGTGCGTGAGTGCAGCGTGTGCACGCGGCTAAACTTAGCGCTCTCGTGTGCACTCACAGTTGCAAGAGTCCAAAACTTCGGAGGGCCTCGCCGGCGCGGAACTTACATGCCGCCCCTCGCTCCAAATTAAGTTTTAAGATGTGGGTTACAGCGCGGGTATTCCCGTAATGAATTAGGGAGTTGTGTCCTTCTGGAGCCGGGTGCGAGGATGCGCAGCGCGGGTAGTTTTCGTATGGAAGTTATGGCGCGAGATGCAGCGCGAGACGGAAATATACAGGCGTCCCGCTCACACCACCCGCCGCCCGGGGGCAGCGGGCGGGGGAGGGTTCGTGTCGCGTTGATGAACATTTTTCTCATTATTTTTTCTTATTTTTGCGCGAATCGTTTTTAAAGGGTTTCGTCATAATTGCGAAGCTCCCGATTATGTCGACGACTGATAAGCCCGTGCATTTGCAGCTCGCTTTACTAATTACAACGTGCCCCCTAATTAGTCGGCATTAATTTTGTAATCCGCTAATTACTAAAATTACCTTAATAAAATGTGTACTGTTAAACGGGTGCTCTCAGGCAATTGACATTTCAAGACTTTATATTGAAATAATGACTTAATTAGATGCAATACAAGAGAGGAACTCGTACGACAACAAACGTTAGACTTTTCGTACGCAATACGCATGTCTCGAGACGCCTTGGCGGGAAACTTATTTTCCCGCGTTTTCTCGTAGGCGCCATCATTCGCATGATACGCACAAACTTTTACTTTCCGTAGAGATAACAAATTACGAAGCTACTAAATAACCGTAATTAATGGGACAAAGAATTTTTCATTAAAATAAAATAAAAAACATATTATTTCTGTTAACGTTTTTACTTCCAGACTACTTAAAAATACACAAATTGGGTATAATATACCGCTTTAGTCATAAATCTCAATAATAAAGGATTAACATTAACATAATTAATCAGACAAAGAATTTTTAATACAAAACGACATATTGGCAACCATTTTTGTAACATTTTCACAAACTCCCCTCTTCCAAAAACTTTAAAAAATCCACGAAAACTGCAAATATGGTAGCCCATACTCGCGATACATCGCGATAATAAACGTAAAGTTTTCCGAAACACCATAAAGGCGATCGGTTTATCCACAGCATCCCGGGGCAAAAAAACGAGTCGGGTCGGCAGTCTCGCACTGAGAGCGGCGCGCGCCGCCCGCATACCTCTTTATATTATTTTGTACCTTACGTGTTTGGTTTCGCGTAGACGAGGACGGCCGCACACGGTCATGTACAAAATTGTTATTTCGGACTAAAAACAACGTAACGTGGTATTTTCGTCAAACAAAATTTAATTTACTCGGCAAAGCAACCGTTCAAACTAGATTTTATTTTGAGTTTTTTGAAGATTTTTTTTTGATATTTTTTTTCGATTACACAAACTACACAAACTAATGCAGAAAATTCCGTTGATATATTTAATTTCTTTTACAATGAAACTGTAACCAACACGACAGAGGGATAGAGGGAAGAAGAGAAGATGGCACTCGCGTCCTCTGTGAGCTTGTACTACTCCATCGTCCAGCGAGCTGCGAGGCACTATCTAGAAGATTACTGTCACACAGGTAAGAAAAAAATAATGCGCGTGCTTTTTCAGGAATTTGAACGCGATGAATTTTTTTTTCAACTCGCAAAATAATATGTACTTACCTTGTATTTAAAAAATAATGTAGCTTGTTATAAAAAATACTACATGCATTATATATTTATTATATAAGAGAAGGAAAACTTTGATAACAGAGGAATTTTCCACTGAATTTTCATAATGTTCTAACTTTTTAAATGTGATTTTTAATTTACAACAGCTAGTTTAAAAGGTCGAAAAACTTGTGAACTTTTTAATATGTATGTTAATTTTTAATTTAAATTGCAATGCATTTTAAAGTATACTTTACTGCCGATATTCTTAAATATATTGCACTAATTAAAAAAAATTGGAGCAGCTTATAAATAAATAATTAACATGAGCAGATGTGATGCTCATCGATGGCCCCAACGAATAAACGTGCAAGAGCTCTTTCCCAAAAAATTTTTATTTTTATTTTTCGTTTGCATGGACTATGATACACCTATGTAAATTTTTTAATTTTTTTTTGACTTTAAATAACGATTTAATAGCAATGTTAATCTTTATTGTACGGAAAAAATAATAACATCATATATCAAACTAATAATAAAACATGCGCTTATTGCAGATTATTTCTGTATTTGAGTTCACCAGAATAAACGTGTTAAAACAATCTGGCGCTCGTGTCTATCTTTTCCTTTGGGTTATAACTCTTGCACGATTATTCGTGTAAAAATGCAAGCGACTTCTATGAGTAATGTCTTACTGCAGATGGCGAAACTTTGAATATAATAATCACAGCTATTCTATTATTTTTTACTAATTTGTCTTGTCTTTTTAACCGACTTCCAAAAAGGAGAAGGTTACTCAATTCGACCGTATATATGTTCTTTTTTTTTATGTTTGTTCGCAGATATCTCCGCCGTTTGTGGATCGATTTTCAAAATTCTTTTGTTGTTATATAGGATACAGCCGTCATTTGGTACCATTGAAATTTATATGGAAACATCTAATGATTTTAACTTTTTCTGAAGGATTATGAGCATACGCTTCCAAAAAGTAACATTTTGCACCAGTGTATACCCTGGTTCTGAAGGTGCTGTACAGAACTTTTGAATCCTTATAGATACAAGTTCGGGGGGTTCGGCGTTGTTTTAAAAACAGGAAGCATATACTACTATGCAAATTACGTTCATCATCATCATCATTCATCATCAACAGTACTATGCTAAGTTATTAATTAAAAATGAATATCATAACGAAATTATTGTAACCTAAACTAAACATGCCGGCCAAACTTTGGGGGGCTGTGCCCCCCCAAACCCCCCCACCTCCTGTAAATGCTGACATGGCGTTAGTGTGGACAGTGCCCCCGGCCTTTATTTAGTGTCAACTTTTAATTCTTCTTTTTTAGGAACAAACTAAGTTAATAAATCAAAAGTGAATTTATTCTAGCATAAACTAAACATTCACTTTTTGAGTATCATTTAATTACTTCGCTTCGCCCCAGGCCGAACTTGGGGGGGCTGCGCCTCCCCGAAACGTTGTGAGGTCTATAGAAAAAAAAATCAGAAAAACTTCAAAACAAAAGCAGGAAAACAGGGAAAATCATTTTATAGCAAAATAACTTTTGCCGGGACAGCTAGTAATATATAAAATACAATCCACAAGAGACTACGTAATAATATGCTTAATGGAGATAGCTAAAAAGAGAAAAATAATTATTTTTAAACAAAAAATTTAAACCGACTTCCATAGTAAACTGCCTCTAAAAAGTATGAAATAATAATTCTTACTCCACTTAAGTGCCCTTTATAGGATTGGCCTAAGCCTCAACGATATCTTTACTCAATCTTTATAATTTTGAAGTCGGTACCAGCTGACTTAAGTTATAGCTATGTCAAGAATCGCAGAAATTTTAGGAGCTTTTTTGCCGCTGGACGTTTGATGCATATAGTGACGGATTAAGACTACTTAATGCCCTAAGGAATCCATGCCTGCCTCCCCCCTATCCGTATCTCAACTAGAATCGGTCTTTGAACCTTTACTCTTCTACCTTAGACGTGATACCCTAGGCAATTGCTTAATTTGATTAAGGGCTAATCTGTCACTAGATGCATATAATATATTATGTATTTGTTATTGTTATGACAATGTTTGGATAAAATAAAAATACATTGTTTGTTTTATTTTTGACTCCAGTCAACAACATGCTCCTTGTGAGTATAGTATTCCTTGACAGCATGAGCATAAGCCCAATAGCGCACACGGCCAGGTCGTGCAGCCATCGAGATAGATACCTTAGTATGAAACCGCCATAGACCACGCGCACACTTGGCCACTAAGGGGCCACACCATACTTTCGATGGCCGCTAGTGCGCTATTGCCTATTGGGCTATGTGTCCATTGTGAAAAGTATTGCGACAAAATGTTACTTACATATAATAATAATAATAAATACCCCCAGATATATGCGCCATACTCGGTTTTTATAGCAATAACGTTCGCTCGTGTATGACCTTTCAATAAAATAGATGCTTTGAAGATTTTGAGGTTATTTTAGATTTTGTCAAATTACTCTGAAACCACAGTTTTGTTTACAAAGATATTTTAAGGCTAAACCATTTCTCGATCATAAGGACCTGCAGACACTACAAACCTGTTTTCTCACGAGAGAAAAAAAAAGACCGCGACGCGGTCGTCTCTAAGGACCGCGGACACGATACCTATGTCCTCTATCTTAACGGGTAAGGGTCAATTCAGACCGCAACGTGACGCGTAGATGCATTTTTAAATTTGTACTGTTCAAATACTTGTAGTTTTATAATATAAATACGAGTATACTAGATGACGACCTCAACTTCGTTGCGCCAAAATTTGTTTATCGCGTGGAAGCCGTATATTTTTCCGGGATAAAAGTATCCTATGTCCTTTTTATATCTCAACAATCGGAATTAAATCGGTAACAAAAAATTACAGTATTAAAATTAGTAAGTATATTATATAAGTTAAGATTTTAAGAATAAAAAGAAATTTTAATACAGTTTAAATTATATTTTGCCATCTACAACAATAGTTCTATTCTTGTAGATATTCCATTGCTTATTATAACAAATAAACAATTAAATATTTAGTTATTACCTTCTTCATTTTTGCTAACTTCCTATAAAACACAGGTTCTATCATTATAATGTATCGTAATTTTGTAGCGTAGCAGAAAATGCGCTACAAAAATGAAAATAATGCTTGAAACTCGCGGGGAGAGATTTACTGTATATTATATTTTATGTGTATAATCTTACCCACCTAAAATTTGTAAAAAAAAAACATAAAGTATACGACGTTTTACTTATAACAGACAGACAGACAGACACACTTTCATATTAAAATATTGGCATATTGGATGATAGTAACAGCTATAATAATGATGATGATGTTTAAAACATTAATCTGTTCTTAATCACAAATAAAGTATAATGCGGCTACAAAAAGTAACTCTTACAATATAATACACTTGATTGCACATTAATTACCTGCGTTTGGGCGGGTACAGTCGCGCACGACGCGCATTCAGAACATTATTTTATTTTTATAATATAAATTTCTACTTCACTTATAATTAAAAAAGTAATAAGGTTTAATACAATTAAAATAAATGCCCATTTTAACAGCATTTTTAACAGCAGCAGAAACTATAATTCAAAGTAATTATATAAATATTTCTCAAGTTGTCCTGTCCAATAAGTACTTAAAGAGTGATCTTTCCAATAGGTGCTTCAAAATAAAAAAGTGTTTAACTATTTATAAGACAACATTTTAAAAAATAAGTATAACTGTAAATAAGCACGCTGCATTGTGTAAGATTTTCATAATAAGAAGTTACAAAACATAAAATTTTCCTGTTTCCTAAAGGTCATTTGCATATAATTGCCTTGCTGAGTTGGGTTCATGTTCATCGACAGCTTCACGTCATCACTAATCCATAATATTTAGACCTTTTTTTTCCCAAGTTCACCGCCGCGCCCACGCGAATACCAAACCAAAATTGACGCTAAAATCAAACAAAATATGATGTGGGTTGTTAAAATATTTGTTAAACAGTTAATTTTATTGAAGTCCAAACGTTAGTACCTTGTAATGAATAAAAAAAACAAATGTCACGTACATATTTTGTAGCGCTCACTTTAAAGTTTTTTTTTGCGTTTTTTTTAATCTGACAAGATGGTGACGTATTCCTGGAGAGACATCAAGTATTCATCCTGGTCTTATGATGTTTTATTTAAACTAACTATTTGCAAATTCCCAAATAATCAGTTAAAAGCTCAATAAAATTACTAACTCAAACATGAATTATGACATTATTTATTCAAACACTATTAAAATATGACGTTGATAAATACGTTATAAACTTTAATATAGTTTTATATAATTATATTGCATATAATAAAATACTCGAGTCACAGTGTTTGTGCGCGAACTCCTCCAAAACAGATCAACCGATTTTAATGAAAGTGTTTACATTCCTTAGGCCTGAAAATAGGTTTTTATCGTAATATAACCCGGTAAACGTTGTTTTGCCATATAAATATGGCAAAACAACATTTACCGGGTCAGCTGGTTTATAATATAAATGAATAAAACGCGTTGTGCCGGCGGGTGTACCGGGCGGACTTGTCTCGGCCGTATGTAAATGCGGTGCATCTCGCAAAGTTCAAGGCCGCGGCAACTTCGTCTGCAACTTCACCACTTTTGTTCCAATTTGGTCCGTATTCGATAGAGTTTGGATGATTATTCGATTTTGTTGGGGTCAAAAGTAGCTCATTTAATATCTGTTTAACATCTTGAAAAAAAAAATCAAAATGACTTGTGGTCATGACTGTATTTTGAACTTGATTTAAATGCTGAAATTATTAATTTTATAAAGGCAAATATTTGTGAGTGTGATTGTTCTAAAAAAAACTACTGAACTGATTGTGATCAAAATTTTGGTCGTGGTTTAAACGACAGATATACAAACATAAGTTCATGTGAGCTTGCGTAAGGGCTATGTGGCAAAAATCATGGCTTCTTTTAAAAATATAAATTGCTAACGAGAAACAAATTAAAAGTTCACTCTAAGCCGTGTCCTCACTCTCGGGTCTTGACGTTTATGGTTATATTTTTTTCACAATAAATTATTATATTATGACGTGTCAACTTTCTGTAGTTACGAGTTAAAACGCCGAAGTCGCGATAATCAATTTCGTATGTTGTAAAAAATTATCGCGCGGAAATTTTGCATTTTTACAACCGACTTGTCACCTTTGAATGGACGATACAATAATACTATTCGACCAATCTGAAAATATTCTTTTGTTTTGAAATTCAAATAAAAGGAGATTAAAATCCAATATGGTTTTTTTTTCAATGATCGCGGGAAGTTTACAAACGACAGAACTTAAAAGGCAGCCCTCGTACCCAACTACGAATGTTAAGTCCACTGGTCACTAAACAGTTATCCAGTAATGGTTGCGGTGAGCGACGATCAGTGGTAGTTAGTGGTATTTGGTGGTACCGATTAGTACGTTCCGCTTCACGCTACCACGATCGGTCACACTTAACTAATTGGTTAAGTTTAGAGGCGTGACAATATTTTAGAGCTTAGACAATAAGATTAAGAAAGAAATAATCGGCCAAGTGCAAGTCGGACTCGTACACGAAGGGTTCCGTACCGTTATAGAGCAAAAATAGGCCAAGAATAGTGTTTTTTGTATGGGAGCCCCCCTTAAATTTTTATAAATAATAAGACGAGAGAGAGCGAAAAAGACCGAAAAAATCACGTTCGTTGTATAGGAGCCCCTCTTATATATTAATTTTATTTTGTTTTCAGTATTTTTTGTTATAGCGGCAACAGATATAGACAATCTGTGAAAATTTCAGAAGTCTAGCTTTAGCGGTTCTTGAGATACAGCCTGGAGACTATGAAATTGACAGACAGACAGACGGACAGACAAAGAAGTATTAGTAAGAACCCTTTAGGTTCGGAACCCTAAAAAGATGATATAGGCAACTAGTTCATCATGGAAAATATTTTTACGAATCTTTTCTTTACGTACAATTACGTAAAGAAAAGATTCGTAAAAATATTTATATAAATATTTATTGTCAATACAATAAAAAATTTAAATAGCTCATTTTTGCAATTCAAAATCACATTAGTCAAGTTCCATTTAGACCTTAGAGTTTCTTATTAGAATTCGTAATCGTTGAAGTGCTCCATACTCTACATTCCTGCTTTTTATCAAAATCGGCTAAGTTTTTCGGTGCTTATTTAGTTTAATATTTTTATCTTTGACATCAGTTTAAAAGGCCTACGATTAAAATAAAGCTTACTCAGAAAAATATATTTACATTTACGTCCTTATCATATTTTTAAAATATTTTCATTTTAAAATATCTAAAATAAAATTTGCACGGCGCAAGATTTTCTTATTGTAGCCCGACGTCCAAGACACAAAGAGTTTTTCAATTACTGCGGTTGTAGTTTATATTCAATAAAGTATACAATGATGTCTTAATAATTTATAAATTTAAAAAAAATCATCAAAAAATCTGTACGTAATAAACAGTACCGTAGATTGTATAGTCACATGGTCCAGCCTCACGCGCGAGACTTGTAGTTTACAAACACACGATTAGCGATTAGCGAATTGCAGTAGCAACTACGCGAATACTTAATGCTGTCAGAATTTATTATATATCTGCTGTGCTACGCGCTGCGACGTAATAATAATAATACTAGCTATTTGACCGAGCTTTGCTCGGTATTCGATAAAACACAAATAAAATGACATTTTCTGAAAATGATTCCTAGCTAGATCGATTTATCGCCCCCGAAACCCCCTATATACAAAATTTCATGAAAATCGTTGGAGCCGATTCCGAGATCCCAATTATATATCTTATATCTTTAAACGAGCAATTCTTGTATGTATATATATATATATATAATTGGAATCTCGGAATCGGCTCCAACGATTTTCATGAAATTTAGTATATAGGGGGTTTCGGGGGCGACAAATCGATCTAGCTAGGAATCATTTTTAGAAAATGTTATTTTATTCGTGTTTCATCGAATACCGAGCAAAGATCGGTCAAACAGCTAGTAATATATAAAAACAAGAATTGCTCGTTTAAAGATATAAGATTTCAGACCATTAAACAGATCCATAAAGATTTTAGTTAGTAGAAGTACAATATTTCTTATGACTAAAGGAGGAAAGTTTATTCAGTTCTACAATAATTTCTAAATAAATCTTTACTTTGATCGTTAAATAATTTTAAAAATAATAATATCCCTGGTCGGTTTTTGGTAGTATTATTAAACTAGTCATTGAATAAGTAGTAGTCTTAAATCTTTCACATAACGCACTTTAAATTACACAAGAGTAATTTAAAGTGCGTTATGTGAAAGAGTTAAGACAAAAAAGACGACAAGTAAAATAAAATTCAAATTAAAAAGTAAAAAATGTTTACTATATACTAATCAAACGTAAAAAATAAGCTTTCAGTATTTCAAGTACTTTCAAGATTCAGAATTAACATAAATGTGTAATGTTAGTGTCAAAAAATTGCTAAAAATCGTGTTGAACACTAATAAAACAAAATTTGCGTGCACTTTTTCCACTATATTAAGGAATTATTAACAAATTACACGACCGGTTTCGAAATTAATCATCTTCAGGTGAGAAGAAGAGAGAGAGGAAAAAGTGCACGCAAATATTGTTTTATTAGTGTTCAACATGCATTTCCACCAAGAACCATTGGTACAATCAATTACATATATAAAAATCGTGTTTACACGATTTTTAGTTTACAAGTTCATCGAAGTTTTCACAAACTGCTCGAGTTGTGTTAGTAAACACTTCGTTGATAACAGTTAGTTTAAATTTAAGGCCTACTTACGCTATTCTGGGTTATTGCTAATCGTAAGCCGTATCATGACTTCCAGTTGGAAAAGAACGAGATAGAAATATTATATCGTTACAGTTTGTAACTCAGACTGACAAAAGTGGCCTTAGGTAATGGAAAGTGTTTATATATACCATTTTTATATCCGACTTGGTTCTTAAAAGCATCTTATTTGAATAATCACTCAGATTCGTCTCCGTGAAATGACTGTCCAGAGTAAACGTAGAACTATTTCTATGATAGCTTACGCACTAAATCCGGCTTCCAATACTTATCTCTAGACATCGGATTATATGCATTTGCATACTTGCATATTCAAATGCATATAATGGCACTTTTTAGGCGATAGTGCATATTATGGCAATTTTTGTTGATAGTGCATATTTCGGTAGTTTTATGCCCTCGTAGTCCCCAAACTAGCTATCATGATTCATGACACACACTGAGGCCACAAAACAGAGGTACGACAGATCAAAACACTTTAAATATGTGGCTCCATCCCCATTTAAAGAATGCAATACACCCGTCAGGTACAATTAATTTCTAGAAACAAAATGTTTTCTTTGTTAACATTACTTTTTGTTGTTGGGCAACATTAGTAAGAAATTAGAATAAAGTAGTTACCGATTTATTAAACTTCCATTGGCATTAAGATTGCAATCGGAAAATGTTGGTAGAAAATTATTATTGGTGCTGTATAAAAAATGAAAAATCCTGGATTTGATGAAATTATAAAAATTGACGCTTTTATTAACGGCACCACCAGAAAACTCTTCAAAAAAATAATACATTTCAATAACAAGTGACTTTTAATTGTGCATATTTCGTGCATATTTCGGCCATTTATTGTGCATACTTGCATGCATATTTCGGCACTTTGATCGTGCATATAATCCGATGTCTACTTATCTCCATAATTCTGGTTTGAATCGGTCTTAGTATGAAAGCGCCCGTTTTCTGTGATTTTTGTCGCATATAAATCTAGCTTTGCAACTGGTGCTGTCCTTATGTGCTGTCCCTTACATTTTTTCTTCAAATATGAAAATGACTTGACAGATCATATCACGCTTCACATGGCGCTTGCGATGCGTTACGTAAAATTCCATATCTTTTACAACATTATCGAACGCAACTTGACTAAGTACCCGTAAGTCAAAAAAGGGAAGTCTCAACAAACAAGCTAGTAGGGTAAGTCGGCACCTGCGACCCCCCGCCCGTGACCTTGGCCGCCCTTCGCCCTATCCGGGTCAATACGCACTACTGCGTGCCCCGGATACGCACGTTTTGATGGGACTTTTGTGATTTGCGAAATTTTGATTATAATTTTTGTGGCAAAATGATTAAATTTCGGTAATTTTGTGATAGTAAGGTAGTGAGAGTTGTTCTTTCATGTAAAAACTGCTGAACGGATTTTCATGACTCAATGAACGTAATATTCAGTTAATGGCATATTATCTAGTTTACACAACTTTATTAGTTTAGCTAGGTCAATGAGAAATAAGTGTTTTTATCAAATATAACAGTTATGAAGCTTTAAACAATTTTTTGATGTAAGTATGTAAGCAAACATCAAGCACCTGATTCAGTTATATAATCAAATCTAAGCCTGAACTAAGGTCTCCTCAACATAACGCATCATAAACTAGATCAAATCATTTTGATCCTGTTTTGAACATATCAATAAACTAATTCAAATAACAAAAGTAGTTCAAAGGGTCATCTCATTCGATTATACCCCAATCATCCGCTTTCCGAAGCGTGACCAGAACAGATGATCTCTCACAAAGCATAGACAATATAGACACCCCATACAACCATAGACAACACTCATAGAACCATAGATATAGTCTATGGACGCCCCATCACAATATGTTGACACTACAAATTAGAACCCCAAAGGTTACTAGGGTTTTATTTGCGTACTCTGATGGCATTATTAATGTAGATGGCATATATTTGAAATGCTGGTGGTAAGCTAGGTTAGTTGTAGTCTGTACTGCACAGAAGTTATAGACTTGCTACTTTTAAGAAACACGGCTATGTCAATGACCAGATTAAAACGAGTCACCGCAAACAAGCCAAGTTCACTTGTAATAAAACATTAAAGATTCGACTTTGAGCATTACATTACAATGCTATATCCCTGACTGATGAGCATTCGCGTGTAATGTAACATTCGACTTTGAGTATTCCATAACTAGTTGATGTTACAAGTTGTATTAAAATAATATTACACACTGTATCATTAAAAGGTGCGCATTGTAATGCTCGGTTTTGTATCATTACAAGGTGATGCGTTACAGCGCAGTCAACAGCGAACGTGAGGCATGCTCGCGACGCATGCCCCCTGACCGTAACCAAAAAACAAAAATGACAATGTTGGCAATGCGTTCGTTGACCCATTCAATTTATGAATGCGCCAAAATGAAAGTTGAATGAAAGAAGATGACGAAAATTAAAGACGAAAGCGCATAGTGTGGACACAGATATAGCAATGCTCGACTCTGTAACGAGCGAATGCTCCCGGTGAGGGAGCAGTGAGCACCTTAGGCAGAGTAGACAGAATTATAGTCTATTGTGCCTTAGGTAGTATTCTTATAAAGTAACAAATGTTTAAAAGACGTAAGACAAGTTACAAGATGATGCTCGAAGACAGTTTATCCGTCTTTACCCGTCTCTCAAAAAATCTACAAATCATTTTTTTTCCAAATGGGTTCAGCGATTAAGTCGTTGAGAGGTAACAACTAACAGACAGAAAGATATACACACTTTCACTTTTAAAAAATTAGTAAGGATTCAATCGATGTTCTTATTCATAAATGTTTACATTCCTTTACAATTTGGTTTGTATCTATTGTCATGAATGTAAACTGTACCAAAGCATACATTACCCGGTATACAAAGTTCACGTGTGTGTTCCGACGCTCCAAACTTTCAGATTTGATATCCGCCAGTTTACAGTAAACTGTTTGTTTTACACACCCAATAAATGTTATATCTTGTACTTTTTATAGTTATTTTCATTGATATTTTTATTAATAGTCGGTAAGCTAGTTTGGAGTAATCAAAATAGAATATACGTAATAGTATCTACAACTTATCTCTCCATTACTTGTGTAACTAAAGTTATGTATAGTTTTTGCTGGTTTTCCAAAATTTTGGACCTCTTCAGCTTTTTGTTTTATTCTTATTTATAAAATTTAAGAACTCGGAGTATAGAAATGAAACATAGCTAAGCACGCTTTTGATCACATAGCTTCAGACAAAAAACATTATAATGAATATCTCCGTTCGGCGGGGCTAAAATAGTCACATTTCGCAATTCCTCTGAATCAATTCAGCAAATGAATTGTCAAAACTGTCAAACTGACAAATGTTAAATCAGTACAATAATACAGAAATGAATTGCAAGCAGAGTTGAATTTTGCGATTTTAGAAAAATGAATCATATGATGATTCATAACATGATTCTTCAAAGCGACCATTTTAACCCCGCGGAGCTGCGATGCCACAGGACATTTGCGTCCTCTAGAAGTCCCACAAACTGACTACCTGTAAACATTGTTAGGTATTATAAGTTACTGTAAAAAAACTAAATAAATAATAATGTTTATGAAAAGACACGCTTTTTTCAACAATTTTAACAAATTATTGTATTGTCATTGGCTCTTCACGTATGCAAAGTTTCGAATTAATTAGACTGCTGGAGATAGGTAAAAATCGTTCTCAAAGATTCCGTTACATACATACAGCCCAAGCTAATAAAAGCGTGTAAAAAAAACAAAAATACATTAATAATGATGGAAAGCACACCAAGCCGTGATGTCACCAGACACCAGCGTCTGGCATTGACCGTGCATTACGCCATTACTTGACAGTTGACACCAATGAGACAGACAGACAGACGGGTTCATTGTATGCACTCATCATCATCACACTGCACTGTAATGATATATCATATTATGATATGTATGTTGCCATAGCATAAATCATACTATATAATATTTTATCTATACTTCAATACTATTATTACGAGTATAATTCTGCAGAGTTTGTTAGTTTGTTTGTTTGTTTGAATGCGCTAATCTCAGGAACTACTGGTCCGATTTGAAAAATTATTTCAGTGTTACTTAGCCCATTAATCGAGGAAGGCTATAGGCTATATTTTATCACGCTAAGACTAATAGAAACGAAGAAATAGAGAAAAAGTGTGGAAAAAACGGGGGAAAATTATTTGAAAGGGCTTATTTGAACGCGCTAATCTCAGGAACTACTGGTCCGATTTGAAAAAATCTTTCAGCGTTAGATAGCCCATTGATCGAGAAAGGCTATAGGCTATATTTTATTTCGCTAAAACTAATAGGAGCGAAGAAATAGAGGAAAATCTGGAAAAAACGGGGAAAATTGTATGAAAGTGCTTATTTGAACGCGCTAATCTCAGGAACTACTGGTCCGATTTGAAAAAATCTTTCAGTGTTAGATAGCCCATTGATTGAGGAAGGCTATTGGTTATATTTTATTATTCTAAGACTAATAGTAGCGAATAAATAGAGGAAAATGTGGAAAAAACGGGGGAAATGATATGAAAGGGCTTATTTGAACGCGCTAATCTCAGGAACTACTGGTCTGACTTGAAAAATTCTTTCAGTGTTAGATAGCCCATTTATCGAGGAAAGCTATAGGCTATATTTTATCTCGCTAAAACTAATAGGAGCTAAGAAATAGAGGACAAAGTGGAAAAAACGTGGAAAATTATATAAAAGAGCTTATTTGAACGCGCTAATCTCAGGAACTACTGGACCGATTTGAAAAATTATTTCAGTGTTAGATAGCCTATTTATCGAAAAAGGCTATAGGCTATATTTTATCACGCTAAGACTAATAGGAGCAAATAAATAGAGGAAAATGTGGAAAAAACGTAGAAAAATTATTTGAAATTGCTTATTATTTTAAGAACTACTGGAGCAATTTTTATGTTATTTGGTAAACATGAAGAATAGATCACGTGAAGGAACAAAGGCTATTTTTTGAAGAAAAATGTACGGTTGCGTGAAATTCCTAAATTACGCAAGCAAAGCCGCGCGGAACATCTATATATAATAAAATCGTAGGAAAGTCAATTCTGCACATTGAATATTTTTGTACAATAAATAATACTTGGGATGTGATCTATGATGCTAACGCGGACGAAGTCGCGGGCAACAGCTAGTTTAATTATATTATTATAGACAATCAATTCATAGATTTGCACAAACGTTATGTCAAAAACAGCTGAAAGGTCGTGAATAACATTGTCTTGACATTACACTAAAGGTGTAACAAAAGTCAAAACTAAGTGATAATACTTTAGGGTGTGTATGAATCCCGAGTTCACTGTAAAAGTGGCAGCGCTGAAGGAGCAGGTTTTTTCTTTGTATGGGAAAACTCGTGACGCTGGGGCGCTTGCCGACGAATGGCAAAAAAATATTGGTCTTTCAGCGCTGCTACTTTCACAGTTAACTCTCTACAATGAACACAATACTCACCCTAAACTATTATCACTCAGTTTTGTAACACTATGTATAAAATTACATTTCTGCAGTACAAAGGAGTTAGATTTTTTCTCATACTTCAAGCTAACCTAAGGTCAATCTATTTTTACTGGCCTACAGCAAAAAAGATAGTAAGCAATATCAAGTGGAGATGAGAAAAGAATTTTAAAATGTTACAAGGAATGTAACATTATCAAATCCATTCCTAATATTACAAATGAGAAAGTGTCTGTCCGTTTATTGCCTGACGTCTAAACTGCTAAACCGAGTTTTATGAAATTTAGTTTGGAGATACATAGAGTTTTGGATAAGGACACAGTGCGTACGATAGTTTTTATCCCGGAAAAATGTTCGGTTCATGTGCGATTAACGAATTTTGGCGCATCGGAGTTGCGGGCGTCATCTAGTAGTGTAATTTTTTTATGTAAGGAGGTTAATCAGGGTGAGCGAAGCGAGTAGTAGTATCCCACAACCTGAGCACATATTTTGTGGTACTTACGCTTTACGGAAAAACCATCACGCCTACTGATTTGTGATTTAACAAAGTAATTGTTATTTATATGTAGATGTGTTATAATCGGTCAGTCAATGTTGGGTTACTTATAAAATATAAAAGAAGCTGCCTTAAAGATTATTACCACGAAGAAAAACGACGCGAGCCCTCGCAAAACTCGGCTTTTAGCTTGTTTATTATGTCCACATTTCAATTACGAATCAGCTTGTAACGCGACATACAAATTATAACGATCAATCGAGCGTCTTGTTTATCGTAATTTATTTTAATAAATGCCTCTTTCATGGCCCAAGTTCAGTGGCGGGTGCGTAATTAGGAGCGGAAGTGCGCGTGACGTCACGTCCGGAGTCAATTGAGCCACTTGTTACTATTAGCCAGGTCATGGTTCTTACATATAGTTGCTGTTTTAATCATCCGTTTTCATTGACCGGAAACTAACCGTTGTTTTATTGCGCTGATTTGTTGGTTTTATGTTAACGCTTTATTTATCTATATATTTAGACGTGAGCCAAAAACTTTGTATCCCTTTTGAAGAAAAATGGGGAAACGTAGGTGAATTAAATTTTGCACAGTTATAGTTTATATGGTGAAGGAGTGCACCGAGCTAATATTATTTTGAAATTATGCTTTTATCATACATTTTTTTAACAAATAAAACATTACACACACTACAACACAAACCAGGAAAAATGACAGATTTTTGAGTGACAAGCCTATACATACGAATTATACTCTTTTATTTATGGTTGAAGTCTGTTGACAACAAGGTGACAAATTGAAAATGGATTATAGTTTTTTTATTGAATCTTAGATACTATTAGACAAATGACAATGCTTACACGGCCAGTCCGAGATCAGCTGAGTCCCAGAGACAAGAGTTGAAAAAAATATGATAAAGTCAATATCACAGACGTAAAAAAAGTAATATAGGTAGTAGTCCTTATCCCTAATCCTAAAGTCGTTGAAACTAAGGTCGAATTTCGACCATTGGGCGATCTCTAGTATTGTTAAAGCTTTTAATGACATTGGATAATTGTAGCGTAGGTATTATTGGTAACTTTAAAGTTTAATCATATTGACGACTAAATACTTATTATTACCTCTATTATTAAGGAAAAAAATACTAATTTTAAATTGTAGCTGCAGATTCCTGACCTTAACATAACTATTATCACTTTGCGTTGGGAGTGTTTCAAAATAAAGACTCTCTCATAATCATTTAAGCGATATTTAGACCATGCATACAGAAGCAAACAATTAATACCAATTAAACCTGTAAGCCTATTTCTCCCGTCATTAATTTAATTTCAAATCCAAAGATCAAACAGTATTTAAAGACAAAGTGAATACACCTCCACTGAGGCAATCGTTAGGCCCCGCATACACTATTCAACTCACTAATTACCGCCATATTTACTTTTATTCATCAAATCTCTTTCAAAAGACTCGACCGTATCCTTTAATCCCTCGAGCGAACTATGTCTCGTTAGGATTAATGATTATTAATAAAAAACATATCTTCATTAAGCCGAAAGTCGAGACAAAGAGGGCCATTACGCTCCGGATTAGCTCTATTGACACTACGTTACCAATTAAAAAGGGAGGGGTGTGCTTTTTCGTGTCGGTTTTTTCAGCAGACAGTTTTTCAGGCCGCGGGCGTTCCCCCTCCCCCCTCCGTCGAGCGCGGGAAAATCAATAACGCAGCACTTTTTTCCGCGCGTAAACCGTGCAGCTGTGTGCGTCACACATACTGCTGCACTGACAGGCTTTTTTCTTTTGCCATTAAAATTTGTTTCGCTAACGCTGTATGCACCTGGGGGATATAGTGATGTATTGTTCGAAAAAAAAAGTTGCATTTCATAGTGATGTATTTATGCTTTATGTTCGTTTTGATTTTGTTGTGCGGTAGCACTCGGTTTTATATAAATCAGTTCTTTTTCGTAATATTTTATACTACTTCTTTATAAATCTTCAAAATTAAGGTCAATCTCGACTCCTTTCGGGGCTTTTGTGATGGTACAAAAGTAGTCAGCCTTTGTTTCGCTAGAAATAAGTAACAATACTTTCATTACACTAAAAGGCCAAAAGACTTTAATCACGAGCTGCATTTCGAGTCGGTCGTAATAAAAAAATACAATAACTTTTTAATGGATTGTAAGAGACCAGATTTTCGCCGGACGCGGCTCTAGAAAAAAAGATTAAGTGAGACTCGACCTTGGTCGCGCTTCCGCGGAACCATAAAACAAAGGACAACGTATTTGCATATCTCTAATTCTCAATACGACCGCGCATCACTAATTGCGAACGCAGACTAACGTAAAAAGCATCACATTTAAAAAAGGTTTGCACATTTTTATTCGGAGCGGGCCGCGACAGAAGTGGTTCCGTCTCCCTCGCGCCGCATTGTTGGCGTACATCTCGTCATCGGTCCATCTTTGTCTGGCGTTCTTTTTTTGAATGTGCAAAAATATAAAAACGCCGAATCGGGCGGGGTGGCCCCCCCGGCGCGGTAGTGTGTGTTCTTTTAGGACTATGCCCGATCATGAGTCAATACGATATAGGTATTGTGCAGTAAACAGGAAGATATTCGCAACGATAAATTCGAATGATATAATACTGGCCGCGGAGCTTAACGACTCATAAAACGCCCATTACAGGTAGATTTGCGTACTTCACTTTAGTGCGCCAATCGTTGAAACATGGAATTGCTATTAATGAAAATAAAATAACTTAACTAACGTAAAACAATAAAATAAACAAACTATTCAAAGAGTATAGAGTATAGAAATAAACTTTTATAGTTCAAGTAAGCGACGAGCAAAAAGTAAACCAAAGACCAATCTCTAACTGTACAAATCTGAGACCTAATTTTGTGGAAAAGACCACAAGAAATCGTCTGACTTTTTCTTTTTTTCGAGATGAACCGAGATAAATTAGTCGATAATCTTTACAAAAAGATGAGCTTTCACTTAGATAGCACCTTTCACTGTTACTGGTCGGGTAATCATGTGGCAAAATGGTAGTTAAATTGTCCATATTACGTAAAATATACTGTAATTATTAACACATTAATTATTGTTTATTACATAGTAGCATGTAATTTACACTTTGAAAGGAATTGTTGTGCTTAGCTTTCCTTGTCTAAGAAATGCTAGAAAAAAAGTAATTTTAAAGAACTTTATGTCACTTTACATCATCATTTACTATACTTATTATTATTATAAACATAATATATTGCTGCTGAAACATGATACAAACACAAATTTGATGTCAGCTAGTAAAATTACTGCTTGTATTGTATACTTAACAAAATCTACACACGCAAACCATTTTACCTTTTCATCCATCATAAAAAAAATTGACAATGTCAAACCACATTTGATTTTAGAACAAAACCGACACAAGATAAAATCCGCGATCATTTTCCGTTGTCATTGGGTGGATAAGAAAAAAAAATAAAAAACCTCAGCCGACCTCCGTATCGTTTTGTTGCGATCGTGCTCGGGCCTCCTTCTTACCTCCTAACATACTTTCTTCTATTTTTAATCCCTCCATACTTAACTTTCTGAACTTTGAACACCGTTTCAGCGGTTTATGCACTGAAAAGTGTATTTATTTTAAACGGTTTCTACTATTAAAGATTTATATTTCATAAATATGTAGTAACTCCTATTTAAATAATAGACATTTTTAATACTGTGAAAGCATTCGATTGTTTTTATTCACAACAATCGTACTTTTATAACGTTCAATGGAGATAAAACAGGACTAAATATTTTCAGACGCTTAAAAGCAAAGACAATTAGAGTTCCATTAATTATATTTCTGAATATGTGTTCCATTCATTCGGACTGGAAAAACGGCGTTTCATTAAAATGCTGTATAAAAAAGGAGATTCTTTTGAGCATTATAATTACGCCTTCGTTAAATTCTATACTTTGCTGAGTAAAGCAGAAGGCGCTTTGAAAGGACGGTTTTAAAATTGAATGCGGAGCTTAAAAATACGTTTCTTAATTGACTTTCCTAGCGTAGTGTAATACCTCATGAAAAGAAATTAAAAAAATATGTGTACTAATAAAAAAGTTTTTCGCCTTTTAGCCGGCCGGGTGGTTTTGTTTTGTCAAAATTTTAAATTCAAAAGCCGCGCATAAAATGCTGGCATAATACGAAAATTAAAAACATACCATTCAAATTTGGAACGAGACAATCAAGCAGATAAATCGTTATTCGGTAGTAAATGACACATGAGGGACTGACGGTATAAAAGCGGGGCCCTCGCGTTCGCCTGCATTTCCAAGGGCCGAGGGGAGCGGGGGAGGTCAGGATGTTTATGTATAATGCACATTTTTGCACGGAGCTTGCACAGGCCCGGCCTGAGCCGGAGCTCGCGCTGCACACACAGACATTGAGCACACACAACGTGGGGGCGTCATGGAATTTATACGGATAAATATTAATGAGTATCATGTGAACATCGACGTTACATAACATACACGGCAGATAGACATACGCTTATATATTTTAAATAGTAGTAGGCAACTTTTATACAAATCGACTCCTCTACCTTATCAAAAATCTAGGACCTACAACATTACATGTAATACCTACTACGCGACTAAATACACCCTAGAGGACATAATACATCTTAACGCAATAAAAAGGATGTACACAACGTAATAAAAAACAGAAGACAGGAGTAAAACTAGTTTTGTTGTAATTTGGTAGCGGCCTCGTAGAGCGTCGTAGAGGTGCTACGAGGCGTAGCTCGTAGCTCGTAGAGCGGTTACGATAATTGTAACGTAATTATTGTAATTACTACAATTATTACATATTGTAATGTGATACTGAAACTGTGTAGATGTAATAATGTCTTAGGAAACTGCTTTTCCGAAATCCATACTAATATTATAAATGCGAAAGTGTGTCTGTCTGTCTCTCTGTCATCTCTTCACGCCCAAACCACTGAACCCATTTTGCTAAAATTTAGTGTGGAGATACTTTGAATCCCGGAAAAGGGTATAGGATAATTTTATCCCAGAAAAATGTACGGTTCCCACGCGATAGACGAATTTTGGCGCAACGGAGTTGCGGGCGTCGTCTAGTAATAGCATAAAACTTGCGTCGTAACGGCCAAACTCAGCGAAATGTAATAATTACTTACTTAACTTTAATTTGATGATGACTTTGAGATAAACTCCATATTTTTTGATAAACTATTCATTAAATTCATTAAATTTAATTTAATTAATCGTTAAAAAAATTAAAACTTAACTTAGGAACTGCACTTTAATGATAAGTAAAATTTAACACACACCTTTACAAAATAGTTTTTAGTTAGTAAAAATAATTAATCTCTCTTCAACTGTTTTTACGTTACTTAGATGGTTCATGTCAACTGACTCAAATCTTTTTATTTCATCGTTGTACTTTTTAAACGAATAAAAACTTGGAATTCCACGGTAGTAAAGTACTTAACGTATTTGAACTTGGAAATGTATCGTCCTTGAGTTACACAATAAACGAGCACGATTTACGATTATGTTATATTATTGCTTTTACCCCTAGTATCCTATGAAGCTACAGTATTTTCTCAGGTTAAAAAGTAGGTTATTTGTTTAACAAGATACCAAACTATGATACCAAATTTCGTTTCGTAAAGTAAGTTTGAGCGAGAGGTAACACGAACACATTAACACAAACTTTATCTCCTTTAATATAAGTGTGATGTCAATATGTTACGTATTAAAATAAACGACTTTTTTATAGCAACATCAATATTAAAAGTATATACTGGCACGTAATATGCACTTTATTCACAAAGAGTTTAAATTAAAAATGAAGCTACGTAATGAACCAATTTAAATTTACACTTTAAAAATTCAGGCATACACGCTCGTACATATGTCATACTGCAGTTCCATATAATGGCGAGTATCGACAGGGGGTGCTCGAAAAAATACCCCCAAAACGCCCAAAACCCCCTGGACAGACGGGTGGCCACCAGTGGGGGCTGTGTTTTTATTTTTCGCGATTGGCGGATTGCAGCGGGAGTAATGATCGATGGAATTAACGTGCGCGCTGCCCATCGACAATTCCGATTTAAAAAATTGGAATTTTTAAATTTCGAATTTAAGTGCGCGCTGTGACATTCCGCGTTCGAATTGGTAAGTAATTGGAATTACGCGATACTTACCATATAATTCTAATTTCGAAAATGTTTAATCACGATTTACGCGTAATGGCTGGTTTACACGTATTAAGTTGATAATTAGGTAACTAAATTTTAACGTAAGTAATCTTAAGTTGTTAATTGCATGTAAACACAAAAAGTAGCTTAAGTAGCTTAAAATGTATTAAGTACTAAACTAGATGACAATTAGAATTTAGTTACTACTTATCTACTTAATATGTGTAAACCAGCCATAAGCACTTTAAACTGAAAATAAAGTGTCCATTTTTATAATTTTGAACTTTAACCTTAACTTAAACTTAATTAAGAGTGGAACACTCAACCAAATGCCATTACTAGTAGTTAATTCTTAACATAGTACTTATAAATACACTAGCGATGCCCCGTGTACCCGCGGTTTAAGTGATATCTAATAAAGGACTATGAAAAGTACCAATAATATGGTAAAAACGGGACGATACATGGTTCTACAATGGTTTTTGGTATTGATGATGATGGTGAATGTAATTTGCATAGTAGCATATGCTTTCCATTGTTAAAACAACATTGAAACTCCCAAACTTGTGTCTATAAAGAGTCAGGAGTTCTCTCAGCACCTTGGTGCAAAATCTCACTTACTTGTTGGTAGCATATACTTAAAACACTGCTCACGAAACCGCATGTTTCAATATACATTTTGAGGAGTTCCCTCGATTACTTATTGATCCCTTCATCAGGTCACCACTTTTATGAATATGGTACCAAATTGGGATGATAACACAATTTAACACAATATAACAGTGACACCAAAAGAAAAATTTTGAAAATCGGTTCACAAACGGCGGAGTAATCAAAGATTAAATATCGAACATAATACCTCCTTCATTTTGAAAGTCGGTTAAAATTATAGCTCTTGCGTTATTCTGATGTATAAGCTATATTATTGTAAAGTGTCATTAAAATCCATTCAGTAGTTCATGGAAATAGTAACAAACATCCATACATACATCAAAACTATCGCCTTTATTAGGAGGATATGAATATACAGAATGTATCACGATATAAAAATTACATTCTGATGTTAAAGCTTTTTTATCAGCCAACCCTATCCAATATGCAAAAACCAATTTCCTTCAACGTTTGTTTATATACATAATATTTTATGTAATAATATTCCATCGTGTACGCATAGTACATATTACATAGGCGGAATATTTTGCATTCGTTGTTCGAACATGTTTTCTATGAAAAAAAAATGTTTGCACACCAACATAATTACAGTAGATTACTAGGACTATTTCAGTAGTCTTTATCAAGATCCAGTATTTGTTATATACTAGATGTTGGTGAGCACCAGAGATTAAATTATAATAAAGAAATGTATTTTTACGATGACTTTAATTATTATATAATTAACATAAAACACAAGTGACAATAAAATACAAAGATGGTGCGCAAACAAAAAACGTGACGATTTTCTGTAAAAAGTTTCACTTCGATAACATAATACTCAAACAGTTATTTTTATTTATACAGGTAATACTTTTACGATTTAAAAAAATCATATGAATAAAAATATGCAACTAAAAAAACATGATACACGCCCAACAGGAAATGAAATATTCTTTTGGGCGTAATTTTGTTGCACACTCTGTATATCCGATACCCCACAAATTAAACACCCTGTTTGTACATGGCGGCCGAAATTCCGCGAATATTTGACTTTTTTTAATCTGGCAAAAGCATCCATGTTTGAATTTACGTTGCGAATGTTTGGAAAAATTGCAACACAAGTACTTAATAAAGCCAACTATCAGTATCAGCCATACTACAATCTACATACACACATACATACATACATAATTACATACATACATAGATACATACGTACATACATAAATACATACATACATATTGATAATTTAGCTGCAGCGACTTGATAATTTGGCTGCAGCGACATCGATTTTTCTCAACAATCCATAGAAAACAAGCGATCTAAAACATAATTATCCAAAACGATTTTTTACTTTAACGCGGCGTCACCTTAATAGACACAGGTTGTCTTGAGGGTTGTCTAAACAAAAGAGGTGGTCACTGAAACGTTAGAGTTGTTGGGGGCCATTTTGAAATTTGAGGTAACACATTGACGTAGATGACTGATGACTGTAAAATATTATAAACGTGACACCATATCATAATCACATATGAACCGAATTTCAAAAGGATCTCGTCGCACTTGGATGACACTGTCATGTGTCAATAAAAACATATGTCACTTTAGATGGCGGCAGTTCCACAGGTCACCGCGCTGAAAGATTTCCGTCTCGACGACACCCCTAACAATTTTAACCTATCACAAAGTGTAACAAATCTAAGAGATAATACTTTAGGATGTGTACGTGTTCCTTATAAAGAGTTCACTGTGAAAGGGGCAGCGCTGTACGAGATAATTATTTTTTTGTGATTTGTGTGGGCAAGCGCCCCCGCGTCATTATTTTTTCCATACAAAGGTGAAAAAAAGTTACTCTTTCAGCGATGCTACTTTTACAGAAAACTCTATATAGGGGACCCATATACGCCCTAAAGTATAATCACTTAGTTTATAGCTTGCTAAATTAGTTCTTTTTCTAGTTTGGCGTAATCTCGTAAGATGGCGTTAATCTGAGATAGAAAGTGCGGAAAACGTTTCACGGAAGCCGACTTCCTTTGTTTTTCCACACTTTTCCAGAAGACTGTTTACATTAAGGTAATGATATTATAATTGTTTAGAATCACTTTCTTTTATGTTATGTGAATATGACTTTATATTGACAGTTAATTATTTATTCATTTACAGATTTTGTAAGATAAAACCAAAAAGAGGCGGTTTTATGTTTGAACAGGATGTATGTTTTCAGCTCCAAAACGGGAGAATCGATTTTGACTTGACTTTTATGTTTTAAATCTGACGTACTGGAAAGTGTTTCTTGTTTTATGCTAATCATCGTCAGCTCGTTTACTACTTTATAGTTACCTACTTCAAAACCTCGAGGTTTTACCATACGATAGTCAGCCTGTCGGTTTGTATGCCATCTCTAAACACTTAAACCGTTGAATCGATTTCGATAAGTAAAGTGTTTTTTTTTAAATAAGGGGGCAAACGAGCAAACGGGTCACCTGATGGAAAGCAACTTCCGTCGCCCATAGACACTCGCAGGATCAGAAGAGCTGCAGGTGCGTTGCCGGCCTTTTAAGAGGGAATAGGGTAATAGGGGAGGATAGGGATGGGAGGGAAAGGGAATAGAGGAGGGTAGGGGATTGGGCCTCCGGTAAACTCACTCACTCGGCGAAACACAGCGCAAGCGCTGTTTCACGCCGGTTTTCTGTGAGAACGTGGTATTTCTTCGGTCGAGCCGGCCCATTCGTGCCGAAGCATGGCTCTTCCACGTATATTGATATTTTTTAATTCTGGTAAAATACATTGAAAAGTTTCCCGTATGAACAAAAATAGAGCTCGACAAGGCTTTGAACGTGGCGGGCGCGCTGCTGGTAAAGGAGAACTGTCAAAAATGACGTTTTTGTATGACAGCAGCATTAGTTCCTATTTTCGCCACGTTAGTTTAAAGTCTTGTCCAGCTGTAGATCAACGTCTGCTCTGCGGAGCCCTGGGGCTCCTCAAAAGCTTTGAAGGGGTTTTGCGACCAATCCATATCCATACTAATATCTACTTTCCATACTAAATGCGAAAGTGTGTCAGTCTGTCTGTCCGTCTGTCTGTCTGTTACCTCTTCACGCTCAAACCGCTGAACCGATTTTGCTGAAATTTGGCATGGAGATACTTTAAGACCCGGGAAAGGGCATATGATACTTTTTATCCCGGAAAAATGTACGGTTACCGCTCGATAAACGAATTTTGGCGCAACAGAGTTGCGGGCGCCATCTAGTACATAAATAAATAGTTTTAAGAATTAATGTCATCAGACACCAGCATGGAGACAATTCATGCAAAGACAAAACATTATTTTTTTTGGTCCATCAAAAATGTCACTTCTTAAAAGGGTTCCGCCACCACAAAAGTTACAGATCCGCTGGATATACATAGTTTTATGTTTTGGTTCAAAAAGAGACTTTCAAAACACCTATGCACGTGCTGTTACTGTATAAGGTATGCCTACTTGTTACCGACATTTAAAATACAACAAAGACGATATTTACCTTTCAATACTGTATTCGTTTTCGATCTTTATTCCGCGGCACACACTTCCATGGCCGTGCATAATATTTATTCCTTTTACAAAAAATCCTGTTGACACTTCATCCCCAAAGGGTGGTTGCCCCCCTGCTCTATACATAGTGATAAACAGACACATTTGGCATAATTGAAAAATGGCCGGACGTAATGGTACTCTGCAAATAGGCTGTTCAGAGTTATTCACCTCGGAGTTTGCGAGAATAGCCCTTATGTTTACCCCAAAAAGGCTATGTTAAAGGTACATTAATTCAGAACGCACTTCACATTATAGCCTTTAGCTGTCTATATCATATTTTGTATGAGTTGTGTAATGTCGTACCTTTACACATAACATATACATATTACGTGTACCATAATTTGTTTGCGATCGATCGTTTCGATTTATCGTAAATGAGCTCCTTTAGAAAGATCATTATACAATAAACCCTTACTTAGAAACGCGAACTGCCGTTTTATCATGTATCTTGCAAAAGCAAAGCGTTAGCAAATATAAATCGATCGAGCGACAATCGATCGCAAAGTGGCCACCACGCACAGATAACAGTATACATTAATAAAAAAAAATAGTTTATTTTATAGTTTTACGAACCATTATAATATTTTAGTAGCATGATTTTAAAAAAGGTGGTTAACTTAAAAACCATACAACACAACACATAAAACCTCGTCTTCACTCACAAAACGCTCAAAAATATCTTAAATCTTGCATCTTGCTGAATCTATGTATAAAAAGATTTTATCTGCTCCCCCAACTCCCGAGTCGGGTCAATTCTAAAGTGTGAAGAATTTCACACCGGAAGTGACGTCACTTTCAGCGGTCATTCACCCCGCCAGACGTCTTAGAGTTTTTTCTTAAAATTTTAACACCATGCACAAGACCAGACGTCTTCGAGACTACTTGTAAAAATATTAATATTGTTCCCTTCATCTCGAAAATCTTGGGCGATCCATCATGTTTAAAATGCAGTCTGGTTTAATGGCGAAGTTAATATAATATTTTAAAGCTGATGTTGCTCGTAACTTAGTACGTAAGTGTTGAAGGGGATAGGGAACTGTGCATTTTAGTGTGATAATATCCTTGAAAATTAAAATCGACCCAGTAGTTTCGGAGCGCTATTTAAACCAAATTATTATCTCTTCAATTATAATTCTATATTACAGGCTTGGCCTAGTTTAGACTCCAGATCTCCCACAAGTTACAACTTAATAAATATGTGTAAACAACTAGTTTTTAAGTACCTTTATATATCCTTGTAATTTGTGGAGATGAATAAAATGATTTATTATTATTATTATTATAATAGGTATTAGTAACGTTTAAATTTTATATGTGCTAACAAGTTTAAACTTAAAGTAAAACTTAATCATTCTATTATTGCTTTAACCTACGCTTTAAGCCATCAATCCCCAACTCCCAAGCGGCACCCGGGTGCCGTTTAACAATTGAAAATCTATTGTTTCTGCCATTCCCGCGATCGAGGTATTAGCAAAATGGTATTCATTTAAAATTTAAAAATATTTTAAAAGCTCCTGTTTAAAAAAATATTTTAAAAGCACATCTAAACACGGTAGTAATACACGATTGACTGTTACTAGGCCTCGTTAACTTTATTTTAGAACTAAAGTATAAAGTTCTTAG
The DNA here is from genome assembly GCF_905147365.1 of Aricia agestis. Lineage (NCBI taxonomy): Eukaryota > Metazoa > Arthropoda > Insecta > Lepidoptera > Lycaenidae > Aricia > Aricia agestis. Next base: position 14,430,799 of record NC_056428.1, on the reverse strand, counting down.
CGAAGACAATAACAATTAAGCGCTGTTTGAGTAGATAATTGAAGTTTGCCGAAATCGCGTGCGCGCCAGTTGATCCAGCCATCGCCATATTTATTACTTTTACTTTTTAATTTATTGTCTGTAGGACATGCAATGGAACTACCGCTTCAAAGTTTGCCAAAGTTTACCCTGCAATGCAGTTTGTAGAATTAACTGTTTAGTGTTTATGTATGTTTAGTTTTTTCCTTTTTCGGCGATTTATTTCGTGTGATATGGAAATGTACCTTGTTCTATTGAAGTGTATATTTAATTTATGTTACCTAAGATTTAAATAATCTTCTGTCTACTTCACACTACAAAGAAAACTTTGTTTTTCATTCTTATATTCTTTCAAAAGCTTTTTAACTTTTAGCCACTAATATTAGCAAAAAGTAATTTTAAATAATGAAATTTTTGTAGCCAAATCCAATCCAATCAGATTGTTTTTGTACTTAACACCACATTTTTTTAAACTTTTCAGAGATTCTTAACTTTGGCTACTAGCCTACCATCAACCAAAAATTTAAGATTAAAAGTGCACGTATTGTTAAATGACACATTGCAATCACTATAAAAACCCATGGACTAATTGGTTGAGATTACTGAAGTGCACTGAAGTCCGCTCCTTCAGCACGCCTCGTCAGCTCATGCATAATCTGTTAAAAATAGACCAGAGACAAGACTCTCTTGTCTCTGGTCTCCCGCCTTTATTTTCGTCTCAACGATGCTTTATGCATGATAACTAACACTCGTGTCTTAAGTCTTTTTTCTTTGCAATGTAGGCCAAGTGTGAGAGGAAGGCTGGTAATTTTATTTTACTTTGTCATACGTCGTTAAACAATCATATCGAAAACACATGTGTGGTTGTCGTTTACTTTTCGCTTAAACCACTGAACATATTCAGATGAAATTCGGATTATCGAGTAAATTTGGAATTTTGCCCTTGGAAATGATATAATATTGTATTTTTAATATTTAACTCCTGTTCGAAAAAGGTTGTAGATATTATTTAGTAATTTAAAAAAATATAGACATGTTTAAAAATCGAAAGTAACTCACTAAGTTCTATTTTTAAAAGTCGAATCAATTATATTTGAATTTCGAAGACGACTTTTATCCTGCCAGGATGTCGGATCAGCTATTTTTGTACATGACAAAATCGGATGCACAAATATTAATATCATCAGAAATATTATAAAAGGATTCCAAAGTGATTCATCTATAATTAATCTTACACTGATTATAATATATTTAAGTGTATATGTTAATCACTTATTAATGTAATATAGGCTAAAATCTATCTTACCTAGAATAGGAAATAATATCCTGGATACACAATACGCAGAAATTAACTTACCATCTACTTCCATAGAGTTTACTTAGAACTCTATAGTTATCTTCTCCGTGCTAGAGACTCTTCCAAAGTGGTAAAATGTGTTCCCCCCCCCCCCCTCTCTCTAACTTCTAAAGTAGGGGGCATGATCAGTCTAAAAAAATATATGATGTACATTACCTGTAAAGTACCAACGAAAATTGGTTTTAACGAGATCTAGCATTTTTTTTTATACGTCGTAAATTATGGTAAATCTTAATTTAACTTTCATTAAATCAACAGAAATATAAAATTAAACCATTAAACCTGTTTATTTCATAAAAATAAACCTTATTGCTGCTGCGGAACCCTTCATGGGCGAGTCCAACTCGGACTTCTCCGATTTTTCTAACTGCGGTTTAATAACAACAAAATTACCCCCTATTTGACCAAGCCTGCAGCTTGCCTCTACATGCAATGTCTTTTGCCTATCGAACAATTATAGTCCCGTAAGATCGATAAATTTAGTATTAGGGGGTTTCGGGGACGATAAATCGATCTAGCTACGAACCATTTTTAGAAAATGTCATTTTATTCGTGTTTTATCGAATACCGAGCAAAGCTCAGTCAAATAGCTAGTCAATGCTTAACAACGACCAATTCTTGTAAATCATTAGAAACTTGACAATCATAAATACAAAATTTTGCCATTTAATATAATTGGTGATATTGATAATTTAACTGAGATCATATTAGATCATCGTAACATTATTCATAATGTCAATAAAAAATTAATTGTCATTATATTTAAGGTCAAATAATGATAAATAGGTAAGGAACTAAGACGGAACTTTTACTAGGACTAGCACAGCGAAAGGAGATAACTTTGAGTTTATATATTGGCAAAAATCGATCAACACAGTTTTGTTATAATTATTTGTCATTTTGTATTTTGTTAACTTCTTGACATATAGAAATATATACAGGGTGTAACAAAAATGTGACGCTCGGACCCTTGCCCATACAAAAGTGAAAAAAAAAATCGTCTTTCAGAGCTGCTACTTTCACAGTGAACTCTCTACAAGGAACACGTACACACCCTAAAGTATTATCACTTATTTTTGTTACACACTGTATATATATTTCTCACTATTTTCTTGACAATTAAATTATTTTATTGATAATAGTTTACTTTAAATTAATTGACATTTTGTATTTTATTTAATTTCTTGACATTTAGAATACTTATATATATTTCTCATTTCTTGACATGTTTAATTACTTATTATTATTAGAAATGACTTTAATGTATAAATTTGATTTGATTATTGTTAACGCAAAAGATATTTCGTATGATGTAGGTATTTATAATCTATATATATAAAACTCAAAGGTGACTGACTGACTGATTGACATAGTGATCTATCAACGCACAGCCCAAACCACTGGACGGATCGGGCTGAAATTTGGCATGCAGGTAGATGTTATGACGTAGGCATCCGCTAAGAAAGGGTTTTGATAAATTCCAACCCCAAGGGGTTCAAATAAAGGATGAAAGGTTGTATTTAATAATACTTCTTAAATCTTAACGCTAGCGAAGCCGCGGGCAACAGCCGTTATATATTTGCATGCTATTTTATGTATAGCTAAAAGTGCTAGTTCTTGATCTGAAATGATCTTTACCACCTATTGTATTCACCACTTTTATAGCAAATAAACGATTTAAATTTCAATTTGATTTGAATTACATTGCGACGTTTCACTGTGCAAAATTATCACTCCTCTCTAATCTCAACATTTCTAGCTTCTTCTCTACATGTTCTTGGTTTTTCTACTTTCAACAATAATATCCTGGCTGCACTGCTAAGCCCGTCAAACGTTTGTCATTAGTCTAGCCGCCAGAGGGCCGCCGCCATATAGAATAATGTCTAAAAATATTCGCCGTACGGTGAGTGATATATATTTCAGTAGAAGCTGTTAGTGCGTTCCGAACGACGTGACATTAGCCACAAATACACGTAGGTACTTACTGAATTAATTCGATAGATAAAAGGATATATTACTGCAATATTGTCACGCTAGAGCACTGACCTCCATTATACATTAAAGCTGGACTGATGATACCCAGATATATTTTGCGCCTATTTGAAGCGGAATCAGCTCCCCCAATATTCGGGAAGAGAACTAAGTCTGACGTTACTTGCAAATGGCCGCTCAATCTCTGTTGGTTGTAGAATATAATAGAAACTAGTATTAGTTCCAAGTACTCCCACTACTGCTATCAGCGCCAATATGGCGACTTTCAAACATCATTTTTACGTCAAATTTAGTTCTCACCGAATATTGGGGGAGCTGATTCCGCTTCGAATAATCACAAAAAATAGCTGTCATTTTAAAGGGTACCTATCATTAGTCTAACGTACTTGTATAATGGAGGTCAGTGCGCTAGAACCAACACAAGCATAGACTGTAAATAAAAAGTTTTGTTCGACGTTTGATAATTGTTTCTATTAATATTCTGAAATTATGACGTATGCAACATGTCAGATTTTGGTCAACATGTCGAATAATTTACTGTATGTGCTGGCAGCGCCCTTTGCTCCGATCTTAGCGTAATATTTCCTATTGTACAATTATTTCTGTTACTGAAAGTTGATATTTACTACACTACCTATATACAACCTTACAGTAAATTCTTTGAAGGAATTTTTATAAAAATACTACTGTCCCGGCAAACGTTTCTTTGTCATATTAAGTATTTCGCCCGTATTATTTTATTGAAGTGATTAAATACGTATGTCACCATGGCAACTTCCATCGCTATTCCGTCGCACAAACAATGGTCGCCGTCATAAATAATTTACTATTATTTATTCAACAAATGCACTTATCAATATAATAAGTACCCTGGAGCCGATTCTCAGACCCACTGAATATGCATATAAAATTTGGTTAAAATCAGGAAAACCGTTCCGGAGGAGTACGCGGCCTAACATTGTGACACGAGAATTTTATATGATTTATTTAATTAGTTCGAATTGGATTAACTATTAGTCAGTTACGTTAGGTTACACGTGCACCTAAAGTTAGTTTAACCGCAATAGACATAACTACGTTTAACCCATTATCCGCCAAAATGAAACCTAGCAACTGCTAAGTGATCTAAAACGCTATCAAAAAACATAAGTATTGTAAGTGTACCGTATCCACAACTCTATCGATAAAGTCCTGCCAAAATACTGCAGAGCAGTGATGCCAACATAAGTGTTATTAAAAAAAATACGCTGCAAAAATGTTACTCCCAGTAATACCGGCAAAAATTTGACCCCATAAGAAGCCTACTATATTTATTTTTCCCACTTTTAGAGGAAAATCCCCAAAGTTGGCAACACTGCCTCAGAGACCGGGCATGTTAAGCAAAATAATTAACGTTTGTCGATGCATCCAATCATAATCAATTTAGTCAGACGTGTTTCTAATCGCTGGCATAACCTACGATAACTCGTTCTGACGAAAGTCAAGGTCAGAGAATATCAGATGCCGTACAAACTCGTCCGAGTAGGTCAGATAGACACCTGATGCATTCTATTATTGTTTAGAACTTTAATATTTGTACCTAGATGTGAATAGGAGAAAAGAGAGAAAGATGAAAAAGTACTGTCCCTGCACAATGAACAAATTCGTTCTCAAAAATTTTGCCGAAACTTTAGTTAATAGAAATAATTTCATGTAGTTAGCTAGATTTTTTTTATTTTAGACCTTTACTAAGAAATGTTTTTATGAGACCTAGATTGCCTGCTGCAAGTTATTTGGTAAATGAATAAGTTCACTATATTTCTCCCAAATAGGTTCAGCTTTTAAGTATAAAGGGGTGGTAACAGACGCACTTTTGCTTTCAAAAATATTAGATATGTTTATTAACCATATATAGTGACAGGTGCGGGGTGTACATGAAAAGTGACAGAAATGAACAGTAATTAAAGCCGGGCTATTCCTGTCCCCCTCGCAAATGCTAACGGCCTCCAACGTCCAGACTAGGGATGTATTTTAGTACTACGGTCAGCATCCATACTAATATTATAAATGCGAAAGTGTGTCTGTCTGTTACCTCTTCACGGCCAAACCGCTGAACCGATTTTGATGAAATTTGGTATGAGGACACTTTGAGACTCGAGAAAGGACATAGGATACTTTTTATCTCGGAAAAACAAAACATAACTTAAAGTAAATAATTAAAACTAAACTAAATCATGCACCTCGGTTAGAACTATGAGCGAATGTATCCTGGAGGTCTGCTCTCGAATTCGATTTTGGTGCAACGGATTGAAAGCTATGCAACCTATTATCTTAAAACCTAAAGTACTAATTAGAACCTTCGACTGTATACATTTTACGAACGATTTTGGAATGTACCGGCCATTTAAATGGACCGGCTGTCAAATGCACACTCTAAAATTATCTTTTTCGCTAAGTTCAATGTAAAATATAGAATGTTTAATGACTATAATATTGTTATTATTGGCGTGGCTTTGCTCTTGCTTAAGTTCCGTCAAATACTTCACTGCTATTATCTTTTTGTGTCTAATAATACGGTTTTGGTATGATCTTGCCATGAAGCTTAATTGCCCTTGTCGTGGTATGAATTAGCACGCTTGAAATCAACTACACATTGCCCATAAATTTGGAAACTGATGTGGGATCTAACGTCCCAACTCAGGGCTTTAATAATATTTATTATTGAACTTAAATTAAATGTTTGTTTGAGTTTTATGGAATTAATGTTAAAACCTTAATAAAGTTAAAGTTAAATAATAATCATTGAGAGAGGCCTATGTCCAGCAGTGGACGACTACAGGCTGATATGATAATGATGATGATGAATCATTTAATGTCTATGAGTGCAGCTGTTACTCTTACATCGAATTTTACAACACTACTATCTACTTTTACTCTACATATTTGCCCATTAATAGACAAACATAATAGGCGATTATGATTTATGGCCGTGTAGAGATATTCCTCTAGGATTGTCCTTGATATCGACGTCGATTGTGCTTTGTAGTCACGGTAAACAGCTTTGTAATCCATACTTTAATACTTATCTATACTAATATTATAATTCTGCAGAGTTTGTTAGTTTGTTTGTTTGTTTGTATGTTTGAACGCGCTAATCTCATGAACTACTGGTCCGATTTGAAAAATTCTTTCAGTGCTAGATAGCCCATTTATCGAGGAAGGCTATAGGCTATATTTTATCACGCTAAGACTAATAGAAACGAAGAAATAGAGGAAAATGTGGAAAAAACGGGGGGAAATTATTTGAAAGGGCTTATTTGAACGCGCTAATCTCAAGAACTACTGGTCCGATTTGAAAAAGTATTTCAGCGTTAGATAGCCCATTGATCGAGGAAGGCTATAGGCTATATTTTATCACGCTAAGACTAATAAGAATGAAGAAACAGTGGAAAATATGGAAAAAACGGGGAAAATTATATGAAAGGACTTATTTGAACGCGCTAATCTCAGGAACTACTGGTTCGATTTAAAAAAATCTTTCAGTGTTAGATAGCTTATTTATCGGAGAAGGCCATATGCTATAATTTATTATTCTACGACTAATAGGAGCGAAGAAATAGAGGAAAATGTGGAAAATGTGGAAAAAACGAGGGAAATTATATGAAATTGCTTATTTCATTGCATTGCAATTTTTATGTTATTTGGCAAACATGAAGAATAGACCACGTTAATGAAATTCCTAAATTACGCAAGCGAAGCCGCGCGGAACATCTATATATAATAAAATCGTAGGAAAGTCAATGCTGTTTTGAATATCACTGAATATTTTTGTACAATAAATAATACTTGGGACGTTATCTACTATACCAACGCGGACGAAGTCGCAGGCAACAGCTTGTTACTTATAATATTATAAACGCGAAAGTGTGTCTGACAGTCTGTCTTTCTGTTTGTTACCGATTTAGCTGAAATTCGGTATGGAGAATGGAGATACCTTGAGTCCCTGAAAAATGTATGGTTCGCAACGACTTTCGGCGCAACGGAGTTGTGGGCGTCTTCTAGTAGCTTCTATGGCAAAACAACGTAATAAGTTGATTCAGTTATTAATAAATCAGGTTTACCGTACATAAACATCACTATAAGCCGTATTAATATATTAATTTAAGTTCGTCCGGCGCGGCGGTGGTGTTGCAGAACCCGTTTTGTAATACTTGTTTTTCATTGTCTTGATCACTTTTGATCAAAGGCTCTATTAAAAACTAATAACATGAAGACGAAATAAATCTTAGAAGGGTTCAAACCAGCAATGATATTATAATATAAAGTACTATACTCCACTCGGGCTAACTTGTCGCTAGCGGTCGTTGACTCCTTGTCAAAAACTTGTCATTTTCCATATAAAACAACGATAAACAATATCTGACACTTCATTGTCAATCGCGGTTTATATGGAAAATGACAAGTTTTTGACCGCTAGCGACAAGTTAGCCCGAGCGGAGTATAGTTGCTGCCTAAAACTGCGTTTCGCCAAAATGTCACGCGGGAACCGTACGTTTTTCCTTCGTCCTTTTCCGGGACTCAAAATATACCAAATTTCAGCAAAAGCAAAAAAAAGATGGAAACAGACAGACAGACATTCACACTCACTCAAAATTACGAGTCACAGATTTTCTCTCAAAATTTTATGAAGTTTTGTGTCGTGATTTTCCATATTTGTAATTTACCTCTTGAACTATATGCATACCCTATAAGTTATAGCTACACAAGTTCATAAACATGCCCAAACCACTAAACGGATTGAATTAAAAATATCCAGTAAACATACAACGTTTAACTACTAAAATAGTAGTTTTCTTTCATAGTTTTTGTAGATTTTCTGCAAATCGATGACTCTACATTATATTACAAGTTTTTTTTACACTTTCGTATCAAAATTCCATGGATGGCTTTGTTGTCTGCATGTTTGTCATATATCATGGATACCAGAAAGTAAACTATTCTAAACCAAGACCATGAGGAATGGCTCCATAGCACGAATCCTTAAATTCTAAACAGCCAACTACTTCGAAACTGTTTACTCATAGTATATCGCGTAGAAGATAAAAAAGGGAATAACACGCTAAGATTGGAGCAGAGGGCGCCAATAGCATATTATACAGTAAATAATCCGACCAAAATCCGACATTTTGCACACATCATATCAGTGTGTCAGTCAGAATATTGACAGCGACGTTGTCAAACGTCGAACTTTTTGTTTACAGACTGTGTTGGAGCTGGACTCTAGCGTGAAAATATTGTAGTGATAAGTGTATCCAATTGATACAACTTATAAAGAACGTTACAAAGAGTTATCAACTCGTTCGAATTGTTTAATTACCTAATTACCTAATATAACTTACCTTAAAAAGCGTTTTCCTCAAATATTGCTTACTTTTATTTCCATGAGCTTCGAAGCACGAGGATTTTACAGACTTCTTTTACCCAAAATACCCCAAACACGTGATAAAAGTTTTGACGGCGGTCATACGACCACTATATCTTGGCACCTGACCGCAAGCGGTCATATGACCCGTTTGCGTGCTCTACAAATCCTGACATTTAAGTTCAATAACAAAATGACTCATGAGTCACGGACTTCTAGGAAGGACAAAGTATTTGCATCAAAACCAGATTGTTGAGGGACCAATTAAAAGGATTTTAATAGTAATTTTTAATGTAACTAGCGATCTAGAACAGCGATTCCCAAAGTGGTCCAGGTCACAGGTGGACCCCCAGGGGTCCACGCGATACTAGACGGGGGTCTACATTGGCCCTGACGAAAAATGGGGGTCCACAATTGTAGGCGGGGGTTCATGTAAATTAATTTGCTTAGCAGTGAAGAACTTTTGTGTAAGCTTGATTTCGCTTATTAGAAAGCATAGGCCAGGGATGGCGGACCCTGTCTTATCAACGTGCCACTTTTCTGAACAATCACTAATCCTGACGCGCATAATTAAAAATATTATAATGCCCCTAGCTATAGATAACTTGACGCTTAATTGTAGAATAATCACTATAACAATTTTGTAATCAGTAGCGTGCCCAAAATTTATGTTGTGTGCCATTGGTTCGCCATCCCTGGCATAGGCTATCCGCCTATGCCAGGGGATATTACATTTGATGAAAAGCAGTGACTGTTACTTAAAATAATATCAAGTTTCATGGATCGGTATTGTTGGCGGCAGGGGATGCTTAGGGGGTCCGCACTATGCACCAACACCTTAAACTATGGAATGCTGTTCTCATCTCTGAGCAGGGGTGCCAAAATACTAACTACCCCTCTCCCCTCTGAATCGTGTCCAACTAAGGGCCGTCCGAATTGTTGACTGTCATAGTGTTTCAAACAGGCTGGACCCATTGAAATCACGCCGAGATGTAGCTTCACTCTGCATCCTCTATCGATTGTGTAACGGGGAGTGCTCTGGGGAGTTTAAAATCATACCTCCTGCAACTTTTCACCATTGGTCCAGCGAAAAATATACCATCCTCATCAGTCATCACCTGGATGAGTGGCAGTCTTCCGCCGTGCGTTTTTCGCGTAACTCTCTGCCGCGCACTGTAAACTCTGGAAGGCACTGTCACCAGTAGTATTTCCGGACCTATACGACCTGCAAACCTTCAAGAAGAGAACGTATTCCCTCATAAAAGGCCGGCAACGCACCTGCAGCTCTTCTGATGTTGCGAGTGTCCATGGGCGACGGTATTTGCTTTCCATCAGGTGACCCGTTTGCTCGTTTGCGCCCTTATTTTATTTAAAAAAAAAACTTTTGAGTGTAACTAGTGGTCCCATACCCAGTTACTAAGAAAAGATTTATACAGCGGATAACTATACAAGGTTTGCTTTTCTTCATTTTAACCACATATTACTAATTAGTAATTAAGAAAATAAGAGATACATTTTTCGGTGGCATTCCGGACAATCGTGAATCCGCATTACCGAGAGGGCCGTTAACGCATAATCGAGTTTCTACTGTACGATAATAATATGGTCAAACATACACAAACCTTTCTCGTTTTTATTGTTATTACAGTGATTTTCCTGAGGCATATCCTGAATTCCTTTCGTGTTTAACGAATATTTAATTATTGACAAACGATTTCCTCTCGCATTTCCGTCGAATCTATCACGGAGCGGCCATTTTTATTTAATTGGTTTCCCGTGGCAGAAATCACAGTGGCGACCAAACGCTGCTCTACATACACTTTATATATTATTATTTGTTCAATCCTAATCAAATCTTAACAAAAACATATTTTTTTTAGATTAAACTTCAATTTAATGAAGAGTTTGACGGAACTGATAATAACGTCACAATAGACATAAAATGTCCTGTGACTATATAGCAATATGACATATCTAATATTGCTATACTGTGATAATGTATGGGATAAATGATCTTATGTCAAAAATCAAAATCTTAGTTTAATTCTTCGAAGAATAAAAATAGTTATTACCGTTTTAAATTTGGTTCCTTTCGAACTGTTGAATATTGTAACGTCAGCCTGATACCGCTGAGGGGCCAGGGCCACCTTTGCAAATTTTTGACAAGTATTGTAGAACATGTTTCTTGACGAAGTTACTTTTCATTAGTTTTTATTATTCGTAGGTTTAATTAGATACAATTAAGTAATTAATATTCGTCTCTTGCGGCTGTTAGATCTTAGTTTTAAATGTCGATGTATGATGTATTTTTAACAGTCAACTTATTTTTATCTGACTTCCAAAAATGATGAGGATAAACAATAAGCAAGAAAAGAAAGTTTAGTTTGGATGTGTCTCTTGTGTAGTTTACCGTGAATGTAGTAACGCTGAAAGAGCTACATTAGGTATATATGCTACTATAAGAAATGCCCTACATGATATATTAATAATTTGCCTCTAGGATAATAAAAAGAACATAGAAACATAGAAGTCAAAAGTAACTCCTTCAACTGTGCTACAGTCTTTTAAGAAAGTGAAGACATTAAAAAGTGGCAACATCGTAGTGTTATCCCTTTTTTTCTTAGATAGATTTGAAAGGGATAACACTACGATGTTGCCACTTTTTAATTTCTTCACTTTCTTGACAGACTACACTTTGACTGAGAACTCTATTAAATAAAGTACACATATAAACACCTTAAAACATTATCTCTTTGTTTTGATACATTTAGCTTTTATACCTATTACCTATCCTTACTTCCATACTAATATTATAAATGCGATTGTATATCTCTCTGTCTGTTACCTCTTCACGCCCAAACCACTGAACCGATTTTGCTGGGTACTGAGTATGGGAAAGAAAATGTACAGTTTCCACGCTAAAAACGAATATTGGCGCTATCTAGTATTATAATAATCGGTAGCATTATAGCCGCAGCTTATTTACATTTAGAATGAAAGAGTATAATTGGTTTTCCGTGTCGCAACTCGGTCCACTATGTTACATGGACTGTATTAAATTTTTACAGCCCCATCCTTTACCGTACACGATTAATTGCGAAAACCATTTACTGAATTTATTATTGTTCCGAATGGCTTTAAAATTTAGCTTTTTTTCGCCATTTTGTAACATAAATTGATGCTGACTCCAACTGAACAGGGCAGAGTTATAAAGTTACGTATAGTATATGTAGTAATGTGGTTAAAGTTAAACTTCAAGTAAAGCCATTATAATAATTATTAATACGAGTTTGTAACATCAGTTTTCGGTCTTTCTCTTGAATTATGATGTCTTCTTTGTAAAAACTTACGATACGGTCGGAGCAGAGGGCGCTACTAGCATATACACGACCAAAATACTACATGCTGCACACTTCATAACAGAATATTGACGTTTTCAAACGTTGTCAAACGGCAAAAAAAAATGTTTTCTGTCTATGCTGGCCCCTAGCGTAAAAAGTTTCCGCAATATATATCCTATTGCCGATTAAAATTTCACTTTTTTATCAATAAAGCTCGAATACAATAACTATGAAGATAGTGAAAAAAAGGACTAGGTTTCAAAACTTACTAACCTACTCTAGGAAATTACTCTAGGTCAGTTCTCGGCAAAACATAAAAGACAAAACCAAAAACTTCTTCGTTTTTGTTCTTTGTTCCTTTGTTTTGGTTTTCTCTTCCAAGTTCAGTCTCTATGCTCTACCCGTACATATATACTTGTTATAAAAATATATCCTTCTATGTTTTGCAATTTATATGTATTCAGTGATAGTTGAGTTGAATTTTAATTGCGAAAATTTGTCTGTTTTCTGTCTGTTACTTTTAGACACTAAATCGATCTTGATTCTTGATGAGTTTGGACATAGATTAAGTCCTATGAAAGGGCATAAGACAGCTATTTCGAGGCAAATTGTTAGTATGTGATAAACGAATTCTTGTCTGAACGAAATACAAACATTTAGATAGTTCTGGACTCACATAATTATCATGAACTTTTAGCGCAATATGTTCTGCTTTATATTTCATCTCGTCATTTCCTCTACTCGTTATCATTCGCGATGTGCCGTAACGAGTTAACGAATTATAGCCTTGATTAATTTTTAGTGCGTGTTTACACTTTACAGTCTCAATGCTGCAAGTGCATTGCCCCGCACGAAAATAAATTGTCGCGACGCGGTGCGTACAACCGGTGCCGATGCTTAGGGATGTGCCTCGGAATTCGAAGACGCATGATTTTTAAATTTGGAACAGGTTTATTTTTTAACGGCCAGCACAGAGGGCTATAATGTACTAAACGGCCTGTCATCCTTCGCTGTCATGTCTATTTCTGATGTTTGGTTTGATTTTTATTTTTTATATTTTTAATCTTTTTGTAGTACTTATTGGTCGATATTGTATTAAAAATAATATCTGTATAATTTCTAAGTAGTAAAAAATTTAATAATTGATTTATTAAATCTTAAAAGTAATGAGAAGAGAAAAAAGTTAATTATCGTTTGCAGTTAGTTTTGTTTGAAAGACACAATTTGCGCGCCATCTTGGGTTTACAACCGACAAAAAGAATGCATGGGAGGTTCTGAATGACAAACGTTAACGTTTTTACACAAATCAGTTGTTAACATCGTTAATACAGATTCAATCGTGCATTTTATTAGCTTCAAGAATGCCGAACGAGACGCAATGGCGCTCCCGCCAAAACAGACTGACATTCTGTCACTGTCAGACATCACGTGATCTCTTGCTGCTCTTTTACTCTTAATTTATATTCGGTTATAAATAAACAAGCAGTGTATAAAGTGTCGTGTACTACCTACGTAACACTTTTTCTCGCAGGTGTCTTCATTAAGAAGACATCAATGCATTCAATGTTTGCCAGCGTAAAAAGTAAAATGTCAGCTCTTTTATTTCTTGAGATTTTTAACTTAACACGTCTTAAGATTTATTTTGCTTATGTGGTTTCAAAGAGAGTATAATATGAGTTGTACAGTTGAACTTACTTTAACCCTATGAGACAAACATTATGTTTTAAATAAATATAATGTAGAATCGGATTTCATTACTACAAAAAATTCAGTAAATCTAGAAAAGATGTTGCGGACTAAATAGCCGTGACAATTTAGCCTAGAAGCAATCCCACTTCTGATCTCAAGGACTGCATGACTATACTCTATTTTTTTTTAATTTTACTCCTAAACATAGAACTAAATGTATCAAAGATTGCCTATACAGATACACCAGAGGCTCTTTTGCCTCCTAACCAAACTGTGACCATAATTTCTAGGCTAAGCCACAAGCCGTCTGTCCGTTTGCAACAAAAACTGTATGAGTCAGCTTTCATTGTAGCGCAGACAACGGCGTGCGGTGCCGGCGCTGAACTGTGAATCACCAACACGCGAAGCGTTTTCATTATATCATACAGACCGTTCAAAGCTATAATATATGTATAACCATATACTAAGTAATAACTTTAGGGCATGTATGTATCTCTTACTATGGGCTTACTGTGAGTTAGAACGCTGTAACGCTGAACTGAGCTGAAAGTAAGTGAACGTTAAAACTTGAAAGAATTACTTCTGGTTCTATGAGAAATGTCTCACATCATAAATATTTGCCCATACAATAATTAAAAAACATATTCTTTTAACTGATACTTTCACAGAGAACTTTATTATAATATAAATAATGGACACATAATAATATTATACACTTTAGTATTAACACCTTGTTTTCTTACACCCTGTATTATATAGGTGTAAGAAATTTACATGGTAAAAAATTTAATAGTATACACATTACTTTGGAGTTTCTATTGTATTGACAGCCTTGTAGTTGGCATCATCTTATCGTTATTCCTTTCTGAGGCCATTGGATGACAGTGTCACAAAGAACATGACCCCTTTCAGGTTTCTGAAATCGAAAGCTTATTGCAATTTATAAGATACAATAAAAGTAAAAAATGGACACAGACCGACTACTACAAAATACCCTCAACCACAGACAAAATCCGTAAACTCTTAACCAAAACAACCACATCACGTCGATTATGTTATTACAATTCCTATTTGGATAAACAATTTGTTTTGAGAAAGCCACATTAAAAATGCCTTCATGTAAAAAATGTAACAGACTGTACGAGTAGAGATAGCAAAAAAATAGTTATTCTGTCCTGAAAATTAGTAACTACATATTGTGGACTCCGTTTCATGACAAGTCTAAGTAAAATTTATTTCGCAAATCTTGAAAATATTAGAAATATTAGGACAAATTGATTATTAATAAAAATATTATTCATACCGGATTTACGCTCATCTGCAGCTGTGGTTGTATATTTAATGCCTTTATCAACATATTAGACATAGACAACATGAAAAATCGTGTTCGTGCGGGTGTAAATAATAATTTTTAAACAATAACCAGAGATGGCTTTTCAGAAACTTCATCTGACATCCCCACGGAAATGAGGGTTGTTGAAATTCTATTTACCACCAGGTGCCGCGATGTAACGTTCAGGTCTATCGTGTCAAATAGACATAAAATCCTGACACATGACAGCTATGTCGTGACACATGACAGCTATATGATGACACATGACAGCTATATCGTGACCTATTCCCCGCATTCCATTTAGCGTTAAAAACGATCAAAACGCTCAAAATCGGAGGCATTTTGAGAGTTAGGCTACAGCGCGGCACCGTGGCAAATAGAATTTCAACAACCCTCAGTCGTATAAAGAAAATATTTGACTGAGTGAATTACAGATAAATGTAAAAATAGATTTAAATAATCATTAAATCCCTCTGAGTAAGCTTGAGAGTCATAAGATTCATTTGCTTAATAATGTGATTAGTTTTTTTGCTATCTGTACACCTGCGCGCAGACAGGGGCGGCGCGGACGCAGGTCAAACCTGATCTCGCTAACCATTGAGTTATTTCATCTCGGAATCTCAAAAGTAATACTTATATTCTTAGTAATAAGGTCCTGGCTAGAGGCAATATAATTGTGTTCTATAAAGCCTACTGACTCACATCGTACTTTTATCCTTATTCGCCTTTGGACGTGAAATTCCAATACGTATGAATGTGCTGGACTGGACAACATTTAATTGATAAATGGGTTAGTCCAATTATTATTATTAAACATTCTCAAATATTAATCGTTAAAAAATCTTTACTTACAACGAGAAGTTCACTGCTTCGCCCGCGTTTTTCGGTGTAATCGTAAATTTTCCGGCGATAAAAACTCTTTGTCTTTCACCGTCGCGTCGTCTACTCTATGACATATACATGGAGACTATGTTTATGGTTTTCAGTAAGATTGGCCTATTTTTAAAGCGTGTTCGATGAAAACAAACAAACTTTTCTTCTTTATAACTAGCTAAAAGCCAAGCTTTGTGAGGGCTCGCGTCCTCACACCTTGACTGACTGATGATAACACATCTACATAATTATAAATAAAAATTACTGTGTTAAAGCACAAATGATAGGTGTGATAGTTTTTCCGTAAAGTGTACCACAAAATGTACAGTTTGTGGGATATACTAGACTGATTAGTATATTAATTACAATATAGGTACATAGATGTAGAGCAAGCAACTTAAGCTATTAACCTAAAATGTTTAGCACATTTATCAATAGTATCATAAATCATTATATTTAACTTAAGATTTAAAATGATGAAAAGCCACCTAACTTAATCCACACTCAAACCATAATTAACCAACCACAATCTGTCGTTAAAAATCGTTTGAATAATCATCTCAGTTGAAAAGGGGTGCCACATTCCCATACCATTATAATTCAAAAAGGGTTAAGACAAAAAACGTAATTCAGTATGACAACCCCATATGCGGAGTCATCCGGCCGATTCGAAGACGTCATTAAAGAAGCTTCCTTCGTATAATTTAACAACACATGTTGCTCTCCGATAAATCTTTCCCGGTGTTGCCAAGTCCTTGTGGGAAAGATGCTGGAATATGGAGAAAATTTGATAGATCATAATTATGATATTACTTATTATACATTTTTGTACCCCTTACGAATAAAAAAGATTGATACAAGAAAAATTCATTCGAAAGTTTAGTCTCTATCTTTCAAATTACTTTTTCAATGTACTAAAACATAACAAATAATTCCATTCCAAACTACATTCATTTGTATTTTGGGAATAATATTATCTTATACTAGCTGTCGCGGCAAACGTTTCTTTGCCATATAAAGTATTTCACCCATATTATTTTATTGAAGTGACTAAATAAGTATGTCACCATGGCAACGTCCATCGCTATCCCGTCGCACAAACAATGGTCGCCGTCAGTCTCGAGTCGTAATAATTTACTATTATTTATTCAACAAATGCACTTATCAATATAAAAAGTACCCAGTAGCCGATTCTCAGACCCACTGAATATGCATATAAAATTTGGTTAAAATCAGTACTTAAAGCCGTTTCGGAGGAGTACGCGGTCTAACATTGTGACACGAGAATTTTGTACATTAGATTATGTCTCCATTTGTAGACACTAAGGAATGCCGGAAGTAGACTAATTTATTTTATTTTACAATTTATGTACACACAAAATGAAGTTAACAACTAAAAATGTGTTTTGTACAAAGGTACATCTTAGGTAGGTAGGTAGGTTTATACTAAACTAAATAACTAGACAGATCAAATTATACTTGTTTGATTACTGTAATTATAAATTATTAGCCAGCTATAATTGGTGTGCGCAGTGTGATAGATTGGATTGGTCGTTTGCACACAATTGTGTTTCAGTAGTTGAAGATCACAGATTACTCGTGTTAAAGAGAAAAATACGCGGGAGAGCCATGCTTCGGCACGAATGGGCCGGCTCGACCGGAGAAATACCACGTTCTCACAGAAAACCGGCGTGTAACACCGCTTGCGCTGTGTTTCGCCGAGTGAGTGAGTTTACCGGTGGCCCAATCCCCTACCCTATTCCCGTCCTTACCCTCCCCTATTACCCTATTCCCTCTTAAAAATTTTGCTCTTTCAGCTCTGCTATTTTCATAGTGAACTCTATAGAACGGAGACATACAAACCCTAAAGTATTATTACTTAGTTTTGTTACACCCTATATACTGAATATAATTTTTATGTCTGTACATTATTTACTACGAAAGTTCTAATTGGCTTCTTAAAAAGATAACGATCGTTTATACTTTAGATTGTACGAATCGATTGTTGTGGTTCGAGTTTTTAAAAGATTTTATCAAACCTGTATTATCTGACACCTTCTGGACTACTTTTGACCGGTATCTTCCAGTCGATCTGACTAGACAAAGGTTTAACAAGTACTGATTACTAGCAGCGAAAATTAACACAAGTTACACGACCATTAGCTTTTATATAGACAATAAAATCGATATATAGATGTCGAAACCACGTAGTGATTATATTCTCTTTGGTCGAAACATAAAATGTCTACGCAAGAAACACCAGTATTACGAACATTGAAATATGAAATAAACATAAAATTTTACTGCGGCCCAAAAACAATTCACAATCACCCGTAGTGTGAATTTAAAAACATGAACAACATCGATATTTGCTCACGAAACGGCTCCGAGCTCCCATTATCTACGTTTTACGTGAATTTACATAATATTTCAGATTTAAACGAGTAACGAGTAGCGTCAAAACGATAATAGCCGTATGCATCCGCCATTTGCAATACGCTTTGGGCGGGAAAAGAAAATGGCCGCTAATATTTTACATATCGTCATTAAAGTGAAACGCTATCATTACAACGCGGTTTGTTTTCTAATTTTGATTCGATTCTGATTATTTGTTGTTCGATTATTGATAGCTTAGATTCGTTGATATTTTGCGAAAATTGTTATGCAATTGAATTTTAACGTTTTTAGTAAAATTATGAGACACGTTATAATAATTATCTTTTGTCGAGCAGACAAAAGATAATTATTATAACGTGTCTCATGCTTTCTACCATTTTGTGCCTGATGCATAATTATAATAAGCATTGGGTATTGTGGATCAAACTGTATGTTTATTTGCAATTTTGGCAATTTCAAGTCTATTTTAATCAACGGTCATGTCGCCCAAAGTTATCAGACATATAAAGAATTATCGTACACAGAGTGCCAGACACCCTCCTGATTCGTAAACACAAATAAAACAAATCCAGTCGTATATATCACGGCAAGTCATATATAATACGGTGCTCGGTAGCCATCAAAAACGTCGCACCCGAGACGGAATGTGACATTTTATTAAATTCTTATTTGGCAGCCGGCGGTGCATCGAGACACGCGACTGCCGCACGCAAACATAACTGGCTTCCAAATAAAGGATTATCCCATTTTAACGTGTAAACTTTTTTAAATATTCACAAATTCACCCGCTTTTAATAAATCCTTTAACTTGTAAGGTTTTTTAAGCGTCTTGTCATTTAGGGGCGATTTCACCAAAGAAATGGAACACGTTCAAAGCACTCTGAACCGGTTCAAAACGTATAAACGCAATTATAACATCGAAATGCATTTCACCAGCATAAACTGAACGCGTTCACAGCAAATCCGAGTTTTATCTTCTGAACGCCCAACGTCCGAAGTTTAACGTCATAAAACCCGTTCAAGCCCTGTCATGGCGGAATGAAAAACATAGACAAAATGAATGTCAAGATGAGAGTTTTGACACATGCGTTTGTTAGTTTATGTATTGTTTCTTGCTATTTTGTAGTTAAATTAACATGAAAAGGCTTTAAAATAATGAAAACATGTAAAATAATCGAGTGACGTCACGTAAACTTAGATTTAATAATCACGATCAAAAGAAGTTTGTGAAATCCAATCGAAACAAAACGAGATTTACGTCGCAGCATGAACGCGTTCTATGGGAACTAAGTTTTATAAAACTAGGTTTTATGTGTGTTTGGTGAAATCCCACCTTATTCATTCTTGATTTTTAACTAACCGTGTCTTTTCCTTCTTTACAGACACGACCGCCCCGTACGTCCTCTACAAGGATGGAGTGGAGCGCGCCCCGCCGGGCACGCAGTGGGGTGGCGCCGTGCTGGACGGCGGCTACCAGAGCATGCAGCACCAGAGCCCCGGGGGACCCTCCCCGCAGCCCGAGCCGCAACTAGCCTCGCCAGCGCCCTCGCCCTACCCGCCCGCGCCGCCGCCCCCCGACCCCGCGGCGGACGAGGCCGCGCAGCTAGCGCAGCAGCAGGCCCAGCAGCAGGCGCAACAGCAGGCGCAGCAGCAGACGTCCCCCGAGCACATGCAAGTCGAGCAGCAGATGAACCAGCAGCAGCCGCCTTCTCAGGACCATCTCGATCGCACCCCGTGCTTCATCCCCCAGCCGGAGCTGCAGCAGCAGTACACGCCGTACTTTAAGGACACCAGACCCGCGAGTCACATGCTCGGAACGGGCGGCTTTCCGCTCCATTATCTGAAACAGAACGGCGGAGTTCTATCGCTCGAGGGCCCGCTAGACCAGTACGCCACTCCCGATTTGCGCCACCTACCTGATATCGTGCAAGCGGAGCCCCCGAAGCCTCGAAAACACAATCCCAACTCCGAGCTCCGCCTGTTCAAATGCCTGACGTGCGGTAAAGACTTCAAACAGAAGTCGACGCTGCTGCAGCACGAGCGGATCCACACAGACTCGCGGCCGTACGGGTGCCCGGAGTGCGGCAAGCGGTTCCGCCAGCAGTCCCACCTGACGCAGCACCTCCGCATCCACGCCAACGAGAAACCGTACGCGTGCGTGTACTGCCCGCGCTCCTTCCGCCAGCGGGCCATCCTCAACCAGCACCTGCGCATCCATTCCGGTGAGAAGCCATATACGTGCGGCGAGTGCGGCAAACATTTCCGCCAGAAGGCCATCCTGAACCAGCACGTCCGCACACACCAAGGCGAGCGCTATTCACACATATATGCCCCGGCCAGCTCCCCGCACGCGCCGCCCGCACTGACCCGAAGCGATCGCGTCAATGCCGGCGCCGCCTGCGATCCCCGCCAACCTTCACCCGTTCGATTCGGTCTCGCATCCATTGGCCTTCCTATCAGTCAAATTCTCGGTCCCCTCGTCGCCCGCCTAGCGGAGCGCGCTCGCGAGACGCGGAACCGATCGCCGGACGCTCCTGTAACCGTCCCCAGTTCGATTAACCCACTCGTCGATTACCCCATTCCGGACAAACCGGTCCCTGTAACTGACCAATGTGTGTAATTTTTCCAGACGTTTCCCCGCATCTTATCTTCAAGAACGGGACGACGCCGACGTTGTGGCCTCAAGACGTACCGTTCCCGCCGGACGAAAACAAGGAGGAGATACAGTCAACCTTCGGGGACGCGGACGGCCAGAACGGGGAGCAGCGCGGGTCATGTTTTTCGCCCGGCGATACGGCTCAGTATCCAGCATACTTTAAAGACACGAAGGGTCTGAATCACACAGTTTTCGGCTCTGGATTGTCCCTTCAATATCTGAAGGGCGGAAAGCTTCCGGACGTCCTTGGCGGGCGCGCGATGCCGCTGTACGTACGTTGTCCCATTTGCCAGAAGGAGTTCAAGCAGAAGTCCACTCTCTTACAGCACGGCTGCATCCACATCGAGTCGAGGCCCTACCCGTGCCCGGAGTGCGGCAAACGCTTCCGACAGCAGTCGCATCTCACGCAACATCTGCGCATTCACACTAACGAGAAGCCCTACGGGTGCGTATACTGCCCGCGATTCTTCCGCCAGCGGACGATCCTCAACCAGCACCTACGCATTCACACCGGAGAGAAGCCGTACAAGTGCACGCAGTGCGGAAAAGACTTCAGGCAGAAGGCCATCCTGGACCAGCACACGCGGACGCACCAGGGCGACCGGCCATTCTGCTGCCCGATGCCGAACTGCCGGCGGCGCTTCGCGACGGAGCCGGAGGTGAAAAAACACATCGACAACCACATGAACCCGCACGCGGCCAAGACCCGGCGCGCCGACGCCAAGACGCCGCGCCCGCTGCCGCCCGCATCCGCCGTGGTCAAGCCCGAGCTGTACTTCCCGCAGTGCTACGCGCCGCCCTTCCAGCAGTTCGGCGGCGGGCCGGAGTTCAAGCCGGCGGTGGGGGCGGGCGGCGCCTGCCTGCCCGCGCAGTGACCCACGCCGCCGCGGTGGCCGCCTGCGCCGCCGCCGCCGCTCGCCCCTCCCACCCCGCACGACCTGTACGTCGACCGTCTCTACAACTAGAGCCGCCAGTATACGACTCACCGACTTCATCGTGAGTACAGAAATAGCCGGATCGCTGTAAACATGCTTCGATCTGTAAATAGCGATTTATACTCTCCCGAATCTGTCGCGGACCCCCCGAGTACTGTTACCGTTCTGAAACGAG
Source organism: Aricia agestis (assembly GCF_905147365.1). Classification (NCBI taxonomy): domain Eukaryota; kingdom Metazoa; phylum Arthropoda; class Insecta; order Lepidoptera; family Lycaenidae; genus Aricia; species Aricia agestis. The sequence continues at coordinate 14,408,632 of NC_056428.1, read as the reverse complement.
TATAGATAGCGTTTTTGCCCCGTAATGTTAAGTTACCACGTAAGGATTAGGTTTGTCGGTGACCACGGTCCGCATGCGATGTGCGCCGACGTCCAGCGGAAGGAACCAGAGATTAGATTGTAAACGACTCCACGTCGACGTAAAGGCGTGAGCGTGATCTATTACCACGATTTTATATTTCGCGATGAATGCTTTCGGTACGGAGATGTGCCTAATTGTAATAAATATACATATTTTTTAGATGTTAAGTTTACTTTATTTACGAGTGCTAAGATACGGCGAAACGTATAGGGGTATGATGCTCAAGACGTGTATAAAATATAGGTAAATTAATGAAAATTTCGGGCCAATTATCTGAATCTTCTAGATGAGATATTTAAAATTCTAAATTGGATAAATGAGGGGAAAGAATGCAAACCAAAAACCTAGGTTACCTTTTGCCATCATGTTTTAGTACTACGATTCTGTCGGTCGCGTTTTCCGGGAGTTTACCGTAACACTGTAGGTGCCAAATATATTTAATGTCCGGACATAGCGTGTCTAGTTTACGTTGTTACCAGTCGACAAGCGAAACAGTTGAATTGCATTTAAGGAAAGGCTCAGACTGAGTAGGACTGTGATAGGTAGGTTAGGCGTATACTTCGCTCACATAGCGTTAAATTTACGTGTTAAATGACGAAACGTGATTGAGATTTTTTTTTTTTTGGAAAAGTGTGAATGTTGTAAAGATTTTACAAAAAAATCTAAATTAATAAAATTAAATCTAATTATTAAAACAATTGAAAATGTTACTAGATATATTCTTTTCGATTCGGAGGATTGTTATTTCGACTGATAATTTGATGAGTGAGATTAGTGAATTTTAACCGATGTGTCGCCTCGTGGGAAATCTGGACCGGTGATCAGATATGTATCCGTTTAGCTTAGACTCGAATTACCAAGCAATTCGATCATTCATCGCGAAATAAACTTAGTTTTAGGGAGAATAAATATATATGAATTTTTGTGGGTGCGTCGAGATAGTCCGGGGTCCAACGCTCGTCATCGCGTCCGCAATCCACTAGACATAGAACTTCAGATTTCAAAATTATTTGATAACGTCTCTATTGATCAGAGTTGATATATGTGATATATCGGTTTGTTATTATATTGTAGGAGCGTCCTGAGTCTCCGGGACTATAAACTGCCGCGCGGGCTCCCGGACTATTCCGACGGACTTTTTTATCGTTTTATTGTCTCTGTTTGTATGTATAGACGACTTATATATAGCTTATTTTATGATATTATTGTGATGGTTTCGTTTTCCTACCGCATAAGAAATGTTATGTATTTACTATTAGATGTAATAGAAGGAAAGTTTGCAGTCACAACTGGAGCTAAATAATTTGAAGACGCGATTACTTTTACGGTTGATTTTATGAAATTATCTCGTTGGATGTGTATGAAAAATTCTGCGTAGTCAGCGTGGATGTCGACCTTTACGAGAAAATCCCGATTAAACCAGGTTATAAGTTAAATATCTAAGTTTCAATATGTAAAAACGAAGTGCTATCATCTCATTCAACTGTTGAGTGCAAAAAGTCTTGAAATCTATAAGGTAAAGTTTGCTTCGTATTTTTATGTAGACGACATTATTGATTACTTAAGATATTAAAAAATAATATGTTAGTCGTGCGGCTATTTTCTACGGTACAATTAACCGTTTACGAGTGTGTCGAGCCAATCCTTCAAATTGGCGGATCGAAGAAAGGTCGACATCCAGCCGATGAGCTACTCCGTCACATTATGTTTCTGGTTGATTTTCCTATCAAACTTTTGGAGGTTTACAAATGAAAAACATCATTTTGAAGAAGAATTTAATAGACTTTATCTTCCGTGACTAAAATTTTCCACAGCGAATGTGATCCTCCGTCAGGCCAGCCGTGCCGCGCCCGGGCACCCATATTCTACAAGATAGTATACAGCAGGGGCCGACTCCGCCGCCGGCCGGCTCGAAGCGTTCGACGAAGTCCAAAGCCACAGAGCGCCGCTCTCACATTTCGACAAACGTTCGCTCGAACGCTCGCCAATCGGAGCGCGGTCGGTGGCGGAGCTGGCCCCTTAATAATTTAATTATACCTACCACAATACAGCCTTAAACAATAATAGCTATAAGTATTTTTATACAGTTTACTGTACTTTTTGTTACTACCCCCGGGCGCGGACCGCGAGCGGCTCGGTCTACTCGTAGCGCGGTGCCCCGCTCGCGTCACTTTGACGTTCGACTTCGCCGCCGCTGTCAACGTCGAAGTGACAGGAGCGCGGTGCCGCCCTAGGAGGCGACCGCGCCGCCGGGGCCGCAGTAAGTTTGAATACATAATACAATACAGTGCCATAGCCGAGTACTAACCTCAGATTTATACTTATTAGATTTTTATACCGATACAAATGGATTTAATTTTTAAATATAACAAAGGTGATTAAGTATACAGAGATTAAAGATGATATTTTATACATTTATTACAAACAATATTATTAAATGTAATTGTGAAATAGATTTTAAATTTTAGTGATTACAGCTTGCCGCGTACCTACCTAATACTGGAAACAGGTTTTTGTAACTCAATCGGTCGGGGTTGCGGCGCCGCCGGGCGCTCGCCCCGCGGAGGGTACGTCGAGTTGACGGTTTTAGCGTTTATTTACAGCGTGGTTTAATGTAAATACATATCACAGAAATAGGCAGTGTTATAATATATCATATTCGGATGGGTTTTGGTTTTGTTTCGACACCGACGAACCGTCGTTAGGAGCTCCGAGTTCCGTCTGTGCTCAGGTTTCGTTACAGTTTGCTCAATTCGTGTATACCTAACGTTGCTCGTGCTAGTTTTATATTTTATGTTACTGATCTTTTTGTATAATATTGTTAGAGAGCACGGTTTTGCTTTTCTCGTTACTCTAAGCCTTAAAGTTAGGTACTCCTGTCGGTGTGCGTAGCTGAGCTCGGACAGACGAGCCGGTTGAATTATAAATTATTATTTTTAATTTATTGTGCCGTCCGTTTCCTTTCGAAGCTTATTTCGTGAAACTCGTTCGCTGCACTCGCTGACATTTAGTTAGGTTCGTACCATGTTCCTAGCCTTATCGTAATATTTATTTTTATTCCTTCGCCGCTACACTTGTACTAATATGTATTCTGTGCCGCTACGCAGATCTGTTTATTCTTAGTTAGTCGCTGTATTTTCGTGCCCGCTACTCGTCTAAGTTTCCATGTCGAATTTCCGACGTTTCGATCCCACTTCTGAATCTTTAATCTATCATCGCATTTTTTTTTATTAACCTTAATTAACTTATGTTAAGTCGTTAACGATTAAAAGGAGAGAATAAGATTGCATCGTGAACGTATACTTTGCATAATAATATTTATATCGTCGAGGATGTCAATTGTATAAAATACAATGGTTGAGCGATCTAAACCTGTGCTTAGCTTAAAGACGTTAATTTAAGGTTTATAGTTCATTTGGAGCATCAGTAGCGAGTCTTCGTGTAACTAGTCGACCAGCATGAAATCAAAAGATTATCAAAATTTTTTAAACGTTTGCGAGTAGAGTAACCCCCCCGTCTGGAACACTTTTTGCGAAATAGAAATGCTAGTCGGCTTGTTATGATTTTTGGATTAGAATGCATTTATTAGTGATCTCAAAGCGAATCCGTCGCTGATAAGATTTGGCAAATATAAATTGTAAGTCGATCGTATTTCTCGACATTTCGAACATAGTTTAGGTAATAAAACGTGTTTGCTTTTCGTCGTTTATACGGGCGTTCGCGTTTCTATCGAACGTATCGGAAAATTTTTCATCCAATCACCCGAAAATTTTTAAACAAGTGGTCGATAAAAAGTTTTCTTAGTTTTGATAAGAATTTAATATCGCGTGAAATCATATTTCCATTCTGTTTTATGAAATATTAATATTTAGATTATTAAACATCTATTATCGTACTCTGTACAACATACCATAGGTATACATAAGATATACGCATCGGTGCATCTTTGAAATAAATATATGAATGCCGAGCAAAAAACTTAAGTTTCACTGTTCACACGCGCGCATTCATATACAAAATATTGGTATGACCAGTTTCAAAAATGCACATATTCATTATCATAGAATATGATTATTGTATTAAAAATCTTATTTGTAATCCTGAAAGAACCAATAATAATAATTTGTAACATTATTGGCGCGAATGGATTGAAGTTGGCTACGAATTATTTTTTTGTCTTCCATTTTTATTCGTTGTCGTTTTCGTTTCGTATAGTCTGTCGCGGGTTCACTGTAGTGTATCTGTGGAGTCGTATTCGAATTTTGAATGTTTTTGAAACATTTCGAGGCGCAGGAGGCGCGCGTGTGCAATATTATCTCGTCGGTTCGGCGCTAGCTCGACAAATAATTGGTAGCCAACGTGTAGCCTATTAAGTTTTAATTAGGTGCGACCTGCATTTAAGAGACACTGCCGCTCGCCAACCGCTGTCACATATTATTAATAAATTAATTTCTATTACAATAGAGACTTGTTGAAACAGTTCCACAATAAAGTAAGAGTTGTTGAATTTTTTATAAAAGATAAAAACATATTAGATATATGATCTTGTAGTCTGGATTGAGTTTTTTTTTACAAATTTTATGCCGCGCCCGGTCGTGTCGCCCGTTAAGCTTATTTTTGCTACAATACTTATTTACCACGAATGTTTACTTATACCGAATAGTACAATAGATATACATATTATACAAGATATACAATAGATTTTTATACAACAGATGCCGTGATATATGAAGATTTTTTTTAGAAAGCGCAGTGGGCGGCGCCGCCGGCGCAATTGGTTTCAGTGAGATGGGTGCTGTTATATTATTGTACATATTTATTGTAATATACGACAATAGACTGGTAATTTTACACTGTTGTTAGGTTTCTACGGCGGGGTGGGGTCGCCTGTCGGCCACACGACTTTATTTGTCTTCCATACTAGCTAATAACATTTTCGCAAACGCAGAAAAGTAAAAAAACTGACATCCAACTTTTTTTATTTTCCTGCGTTTAGCGGAGGCGAAGGATTTTTTTGGTTGACTGTACATAATAGAGCACATGTAGTAGAATATAACACGAGTACAGTTAACTTCAATAGTAACTTACGAGTCTTCTTTGTATATAGGAATAGAGTAATTATTGTTATGCTGCTGTATGTTTACTGTTACAGCGTTTTCAGTTTCCTATGCCCGCGTCAACTATTTCATGGAGTAACCGTATTCGATATTATGTATTACACTTCGAATTTATCCAATGACCCTGCATTTAAAATTGTTTTCAAAACCTGAACATCTGAATTTCTTTCAATGTATTTATTTCTTACTAGATGTCATATGAAGTTCTTCGGGTCACTTCGGGACACCCGAAGAACTTCAGATCACTTTTCTCCTACTTTATATTATAAACCTTCTCTGGACTTCTACGAATATTCCAAGACTAAAATTCACCAAATCCGTTCAGCCTTTCTCAAGTTTTAACGAGACTAACAAAATTTTAATCTTATTTTTATTTTATTATAAATAAAATATTCTACATTTAAAATCTACATAATATATCATATCATTAGCAAAACAGCACGGTAGGGTACACACAGGGTTTGGGATTCCCCGAAATAGTTGACGTCACCGCATCGCCTTAAACTACCGACCAGAGACAAACCGATTCTAATTTTGAAATAGTTCATTGCCTTATCGCAATAGTGAGTTTTCTTTATGGCTTTAATGATAGTCAAAGGATTATATCGAATTAGCTACAGATTGTATAAGTGTATAGATAGAGTAATGTTCACGGCCTAAGGACTAACCATAGACAAGTGTCTGTTGTCTATGGCCCCCCGACCGCCGCCTTCGCCCCGCCTCCGCGTTGACTAGAGTATATTTTCTTACAGACTACACCGAAATAGACATATATGATATTGATTTTATACAATACCAGAATACAAGATCGGACTTTTTACACAGCTGATCGGGTTTATGTTACGTTCGTCAGTTTTCCGTTTCTCAAAAAGCAGTTGGTTGCGATATGGTCACATAATCTAGGCGAAAAGAAAATTTTAACGTTGGCAAATAAGAAATTGTAAATATATTTTCTAGTTCTTCCAAAATATCAGTATTAAATACAAAATTCGACTTTGGTTAGATCAAAAGTATACGTGTGATCTAGAAATGTTTTTAAATTAGAATTTTTCGGTGTATAACTTAATATAGTTTTTTTTATACTTTCGATTCATTTAAGGTATGTTTAATTGATATAATATTCTTGCCTAGTTTTGCATTTATGTTAGTTATATGAACGTTTATAGTTGAACCGTCGTATTTATGTATATTATTATTGTATTAAGGGTTCTGTTTGTTTTTTTTTTTGTCATTAATAGAAGTAAAATGTTGTAAAAAGTAAGCTCGTTGTATTTTATCAAATAAACACTTTTTAGTCCAACTGAAGCAATATTCTGAAGTTTTATTTCTCCCTTTACCTGCAGTTCAGGTTTTTATTCCAGGTAAAAACTCCGTTTCAATTCATATTGATCTCAGTGTTAAAAAAAGAATTTGACCAAAATAATATTGTGCTGTTACGTTTTTTTTATTATTATGCAGTAAATATTAAGTATGTAACATTATTAGCATTACGATTTATAACCCGATGAATCTAAAATATGACCTTAAATCATGATGAATTCAAGCGACAATCATAGAAAGGAGTATGAGATGCAGTAACACGAACATTATTTTGGGGGTAGTTGTAAATTATACGACAGATAACTGATAAGAGCTATTTCAGGCGACGACGCCTTGATAATTTGGCAGTAGCCATATCGATTTTTCTCAGCAATGACTAAAGCTAAGAAATTAAAGTTCATTGTCGGTATTCATCATGACTTTGTCTTTGAACCATAGCATAACACGATTGGTCAACTTTTATAACACAGACTAATTTATTTATTTATTTATTGGAAAACAAACAGCATTTTAACACATAACAATTGTAAATAGTAAAGTAGCACATATGAGCCAATAAAGTTTTCACAGATAAATATTACAGCAACATGGATGAATTATTTGTGATACAAGAAGTTTATGCAACGGCTGATAGTCAATAATAATTATAAATAACACAATGTTCAAGTTGGTTAAGAAAATTTCATACAATTTTATACAATAGTGTTGAAGAAAACAAAATATACTTACATTACAAGAAAACAACTATATTTCTTTGATTGTGGCAGCAAATGATTTAAATTTTAAGTTGAATATATCAATTTCATTAAAATTAAGATAATGCCTTATATATAATCAATCAAAAAGACCTCTGTAAAAAAAAGGATTCCTATTTTGCTAACAGAGGAGAGTGATTTAAGGACGCTATCACAAAAAGTATGACAAAAATTAGCAGGTCAGTACGATTATCGACGTTAAGGACATTAACATAACATTCAATATCAGCGCGCCTTGTACAGTGGCGGTTACGTCGCTCGCCGCTTTATTGATGGGGCGAAAATGTATGATGACATTTGAGAGCGTTTCTTATTTTTCTTATAAATGAAAATGTTATTTATTTTTATATAAAATATTTAGCTATTCGTATAGGGGACTAAATAAGCAACAATTTTTTTGTATATTTATTTTCCTTAGTTCAGTGTATTTAGATAGCTATAATGGTACCTAAACAAACCCCATTTTATTAATCATGTGATGGCTAAAACGTATTTATGTGAAAATTTTGTATGCGGCTATGAATTTTTATGGTATAGACGTGGAGATATTGAATATAATATCTTTCATTTGAAATGAAAATATCCTTGCAGTATGATTCCTAATTCTTCAAAATGGTACCTGAAAATCGCTGATATTTGTGAAAAAATGTGATATGTGATAATTTGTACATAAATTGGTTCAAGCATACTCTTTAATTTGCCCATAGCTTATAAGAAATGAAATTATGGTTTTTAAATTACGCGACAAAAACCATTTTGTCGCTTACGCCCTTTCTATTTTTTGCTGTTCTATTGCTTGTTGGTCTCTCATAGAAAACAAGCAATCTAAAACATATCCAACACGATTTTTTACTCTAACGCGGTGTCACCTTAAGCGCCTGATACACGGTTTAGAACGGCGGTTTAAAACAGCAATAAAATCGGCCAAGTGCGAGCCGGACTCGCGCACGAAGGGTTCCGTAACGTTATAGAGCAAAAATAGGCCAAAAATTGTGTTTTTTTTTTGTATTGGAGCCCCCCTTAAATATTTATTTTAATATTATAATTAAATATAAAAGTACACATATAACAAAGGACTTTGTGAAAAATTCAAGTGCCTACCTGTTTCTATTATTGACAAAGAGCAAAAAAGGCCGAAAAAAATCACGTTTGTTGTATGGGAGCCCCAGTTTTTAGTATTTGTTGTTATAGCGGCAACAAAAATACACAATCTGTGAAAATTTTAGAAGTCTAGCTATAGCGGTTACTGAGATACAGCCTGGAGACAGACAGAGGGACAGACGAACAGACATCGAAGTCTCAGTAATAGGGTCCCGTTTTTACCCTAAAAACGGATTTGTGCGTTGCCAGCCACACTGTTTTAAACGTGTTTATAACCACAGTGTTGATGAGATTGTGCGTCTCTTCGCTCGCAACTCATAGCGTCCTTACCTAACATACTTATAATTAGAATTACTTATTATGCTTATCATACATACATACAATAAGTACACCATACATTATTCCTCCAAGAATGTCAAACACGCGTTACACCAAAGATTTGGTTTATGAACGTCACTGGATCGTCCAGCGGAAAATAAGAGTTTTTGTAGGACTCGCATTTTTTTATTTTTTTATTTTATTATTATTTATTTATTTAAATCAGACATCTTAGCCCATATTTATTTACCTAGTAGAGTATAGACTAACATACATACTTACATAATATTATTGAGATTAGGACTTAAAATAAAACTTTAAAGAAACACGCTTGCAATGTATGTCCCTTATTATCTATACTAATATTATAAATGCGAAAGTATCTCTGTCTGTCTGTCTGTCTGTCTGTCTGTCTGTCTGTCTCGCTTTCACGCCAAAACTACTGAACCGATTGCAATGAAATTTTGTACACAGTTATTCTAGAGTCTGAGAAAGGACATAGGCTACATTTTGATGTGGGAAAATATCTTATTTCCATGAAAATATCGATGAAAATTACTTCGCATTGCGCGTGGCCAGCGCTCATCCCGGGGGTCCTGGGTTCGAGTCCCGCAGGCGGAACAAAAAGTTTTCAATGTTCCTGGGTCTTGGATGTGTATTAAAATAATATTTCAAAAATCCTAAATATATTTTATGTATAATATTATAAAAAAATCCAGAAATATATCGACGCGATGCAATGAACATTTTAGTTCTAATACGATTCAACAGATGGCGCTTTTTTTTTACTTCGTTGTAACATAGAACTAATCATACTTATTACTTATTATGTTTTTGTTTATAGTTTTTAATACGTTAGAATATTATGTTTAATAATATTATCACTTGCTATAATAATAATCAATCTATCTTATCTTATAGAACTCCTACTGCATTTCTAAGGAGTTCGAGTGTGTTGTGTTGGCATATATTCCATCCAGAAAATATATCAATGCAATCAACATTTTAATTCTAATATATGAAAACAGATGGCGCTTTATTTTTTACTTCATTATTATAACAGAACTAATCATACCTACTTTATTATATATTATTGTTTTTATTCATAACTAGCTGTTGCCCGCCACTTATAAATACTGCGAAATATACTGCGAAAGTATCTCTGTCTGTCTGTCTGTCTGTCTGCCTGTCTGTCTCGCTTTCACGCCAAAACTACTGAAAAGATTGCCATGAAATTTTGTACACAGTTATTCTAGAGTCTGAGAAAGGACATAGGCTACATTTTGATGTGGGAAAATATCTTATTTCCATGAAAATATCGATGAAAATTACTTCGCATTGCGCGTGGCCAGCGCTCATCCCGGGGGTCCTGGGTTCGAGTCCCGCAGGCGGAACAAAAAGTTTTCAATGTTCCTGGGTCTTGGATGTGTATTAAAATAATATTTCAAAAATCTATACTAATATTATAAATGCGAAAGTATCTCTGTCTGTCTGTCTGTCTGTCTGTCTGTCTGTCTGTCTGTCTCGCTTTCACGCCAAAACTACTGAACCGATTGCAATGAAATTTTGTACACAGTTATTCTAGAGTCTGAGAAAGGACATAGGCTACATTTTGATGTGGGAAAATATCTTATTTCCATGAAAATATCGATGAAAATTACTTCGCATTGCGCGTGGCCAGCGCTCATCCCGGGGGTCATGGGTTCGAGTCCCGCAGGCGGAACAAAAAGTTTTCAATGTTCCTGGGTCTTGGATGTGTATTAAAATAATATTTCAAAAATCTTAAATATATTTTATGTATAATATTATAAAAAATCCAGAAATATATCGACGCGATGCAATGAACATTTTAGTTCTAATACGATTCAACAGATGGCGCTTTTTTTTTACTTCGTTGTAACATAGAACTAATCATACTTATTAGTTATTATGTTTTTGTTTATAGTTTTTAATACGTTAGAATATTATGTTTAATAATATTATCACTTGCTATAATAATAATCAATCTATCTTATCTTATAGAACTCCTACTGCATTTCTAAGGAGTTCGAGTGTGTTGTGTTGGCCTATATTCCATCCAGAAAATATATCAATGCAATCAACATTTTAATTCTAATATATGAAAACAGATGGCGCTTTATTTTTTACTTCATTATTATAACAGAACTAATCATACCTACTTTATTATATATTATTGTTTTTATTCATAACTAGCTGTTGCCCGCGACTTCGTCCGCGTGGACTTTAGTTTATAGCGCACGGTGTCAACAAAATTTGTGTCAAATTTAAAAACTTTTTAAAACCCTGGTAAGTGGTACCCCTCTTAGGGCCGCGCAGCGCGCTACACCGGAATGGCAGCGCTGAAAGTGCTCGCCTCGCCGCTGCCATTCCGGTGTAGCGCGGCCCTTAATTAATCAAAATACCCAAAAACAGCTGTGCAGTGTGCACATAATCTGTACTAATATTATGAATGCGAAAGTATCTCTGTCTGTCTGTCTGTCTGTCTGTCTGTCTCGCTTTCACGCCAAAACTACTGAACCGATTGCAATGAAATTTTGTACACAGTTATTCTAGAGTCTGAGAAAGGACATAGGCTACATTTTGATGTGGGAAAATATCTTATTTCCATGAAAATATCGATGAAAATTACTTCGCATTGCGCGTGGCCAGCGCTCATCCCGGGGGTCATGGGTTCGAGTCCCGCAGGCGGAACAAAAAGTTTTCAATGTTCCTGGGTCTTGGATGTGTATTAAAATAATATTTCAAAAATCTTAAATATATTTTATGTATAATATTATAAAAAATCCAGAAATATATCGACGCGATGCAATGAACATTTTAGTTCTAATACGATTCAACAGATGGCGCTTTTTTTTTACTTCGTTGTAACATAGAACTAATCATACTTATTAGTTATTATGTTTTTGTTTATAGTTTTTAATACGTTAGAATATTATGTTTAATAATATTATCACTTGCTATAATAATAATCAATCTATCTTATCTTATAGAACTCCTATTGCATTTCTAAGGAGTTCGAGTGTGTTGTGTTGGCCTATATTCCATCCAGAAAATATATCAATGCAATCAACATTTTAATTCTAATATATGAAAACAGATGGCGCTTTATTTTTTACTTCATTATTATAACAGAACTAATCATACCTACTTTATTATATATTATTGTTTTTATTCATAACTAGCTGTTGCCCGCGACTTCGTCCGCGTGGACTTTAGTTTATAGCGCGCGGTGTCAACAAAATTTGTGTCAAATTTAAAAACTTTTTAAAACCCTGGTAAGTGGTACCCCTCTTAGGGCCGCGCAGCGCGCTACACCGGAATGGCAGCGCTGAAAGTGCTCGCCTCGCCGCTGCCATTCCGGTGTAGCGCGGCCCTTAATTAATCAAAATACCCAAAAACAGCTGTGCAGTGTGCACATAATCTGTACTAATATTATGAATGCGAAAGTATCTCTGTCTATCTGTCTGTCTGTCAGTCTCGCTTTCACGCCAAACGCCAAAACTACCGAACCGATTGTAATGAAATTTTGTATACTGATAGTCTAAAGCCTGAGAAAGGACATAGGCTACTTTTTTACTGGAAAAAGGGTTGTAAGGGTCGTAAATTTGTTCAAAAAATTCATAATAGATGGCGCCGTGCGTCTTCTACATCGCGCTGACGCTTGCTCAAAAGTCTTTCTATAAGAGGTGGTATCATCTTACATTTAAGTCTCGATTTTTTTCGATTGTTATATCTATTCTACGGTATTAAATAACTCAGTACTTTATCTGTGCAGGCAGTGACGTAACCTTAATACCAAATTTCACCAACGACTGTTAAAGTTAATGCTCGAATTAGTATCACGTTAGCTGTTTCGTTTTTCATATGAATGAAAGAGAAGACAGGATATTTTAACAAGCTGTTAACACTAACATACGTTGGTGAAATTGGGGCTAAACCTATCAATGATAAATAGTTTATGGGTAAAGTTGTGTAATTGGGGGGCTAAATAAGCTTTAAAATTTGGCATAATATATAAAGTTTAACATACAAAAATGAAGTACGTATTGTTTGCACACTGCACAGCTGTATTGATTTAATGGGTACCAGGGTTTTTTTTTATAAAAGCTTTTGACACCAATTTTGTTGACATCGCGCGCTATAAACTGAAGTCCACGCGGACGAAGTCGCGGGCAACAGCTAGTAATAAAATTATATATCTCAAATGGCATCATCGAATAATATCTTATCGAGCAAGCTAGTTTACGAACGAGAAAAGAGGGGTATTTCGTACCCACTAATGTAGCACTTTGAGACAATATACCCAATGAAAGGGCTTAAAAAGTTGAACATTTTACTGTATGACGAAAAATCTCTAAACCATGGGAAAAAACTAGTTAACGAGGATTAGAAGCTAAAAAAAATTGCAAAAAAAAAACACCCTGTATTATTGCATAAATTTATTGTATTGCTAGTAAGGAATCATTTCTGAAAAGTAATCGGATATGGCAAACTTGAGGAAAGTGTTTTATTTTAGTATATTGTTACATATTTTAAAGAAATGTATGGCAAAATATAAGATGCTAAAAATCTTACCTTTCCTGGATTGTATCGTATATTACGATTACTTACTTTCCAGAAGTTATTCCTTAGTTGCAACACTATAAATTGATGCAAAAATGCAGGGTGTATTTTTGCACCATTCCTTAGTATTGCTAAATAATAATTATAAACAATTTCTCCAAAGTGATAATATACGATGAAATCCTGGAAAGGGTCGATTTTTAGCATTTTATTGTTACGATTACTTTGCGAAAATGATTGCTTATCAGCAACACTATAAATTGATGCAATGATACTGGGTGTTTTTTTGGTGTTTTTTTTTTCTTTTCAAGCTCTTTCATTTGATATAATATGTGTGGATGTGCTAAAGCTTGGGTAGGGCTTCCATACAAAAATGCCCCTTGTTCTTTATCTTTCGACGTACCTACGCATGCTAGGGAAAAGAGATAATTATGTATATTATGTCGATATCGACAATATAACTACGCTCGAGAGTGGGATACCTCGTAGTACTGCGGGGCTAAAATGGTCGCTTTGGAGAATCATAATATGATTCACTTTTTAAAATCGCAAAATGCAAGTCTGCTTGCAAGTTGCAATTCATTAATTCGTACTAATTTGACATTTGTCAGTTTGACAGTTTTGACAATTCATTTGGTGAATTGATTGAGAGGAATTGCTATGTGACCATTTTAGCCCCGCTGGTCTATGGTAGTACGCATGGTAGGCCGGCTGGTGGCGACTAGAATAATTTCAAACACCCTCATTGTAAATTGTAATAACTAATAACCCTCATTGTAATAATAACAGGTGTTATTTAAATTTTCATGTAAGTTAACACTATTGGCGCCATCTAGTATCAGAGTGTGTATACTACATGTGAAGTAATAAAGGCGTAGGCGATTATAATAATAATAATCAAAGCTGAAAAAAATAAAAACAATTTACTGAATTTCAAATACTCATAAATGCTTAAAATACCTCTATATTATATAAATTACGTTATAGGCCGTTATTACTTCCACATTTTAAAAGAGAAAATTTTGTGACATCTACTGGAGAATAGTTATTAATTGCCTACTTTATCTGCCATGCCGATACAAGAGTAACGAAAATAAGTAATTTTAATGAGCGATTTGAATGCTTATTTTGTTATATAAAATATAACAAAAAAAATTGCAGAAAAATAAAAAGCATGACGCTGCAAGGGAATCCACTAACGCCATCTTGTTTTAAAAGCCCCAACTACTACCCGATTGATGGCGCTTTTCCGCAGGGATTGAACAAAAATATTCGATTGTGAATTAATAATAATTTATTCAACTCTGCGAGCTCTTCAACAATTTACTTATGCTATCTACGTTAAGGTATACGCACACGTCCATGAAAGTCAAGGCCAGGAGCAGACACTGGCCGAGCATGTCTTTTAGCAGTTCTTCCTGCCTTCTGAACATAGCCTGTAGGTGCTCAGGAACATATACTTTGGAATAATCTGAAGTCCGTACCTTGGAGTCTTGGAGGAGTAGTTCCACCGCCTGGTCTGTAGATACTCTTTCATTTCCAACTAGAGTACCATACAATCTGAAAAAAAATTATAAGCTGATGAATGACGATACATACAGCATAATATTATTATAAGCTGATGAATGATGATACATACAGCATACAGCATAATATTATAAGCTGATGAATGATGATACATACAGCATACAGCATAATATTTGTAAAAGTACATGACACCTGCAGGTGTCATGTACTTTTACAAATATTATGTCATTACTCATTAGCATATGTAGAGAAAGTCCACTGGAAAGATTTGAATGAAATATGGTTTCAAGATAGCTTTGAGTGCCGGGAAAGGTAAGTCCTATACAGGGTGTAACAAAACTAAGTGATGATACTTTCACAGTGAACTCTTTACGAGGAACACGTTACGTGTTCCTCGTAAAGAGTTCGTGTTACACGTACACCCTAAATCAGCTTTTTCCAAATTGAGCGATAACGCCCCCTTGTGGACGCTGAAGGTTTAAAGGGTGTGGGACCCAAAAAAAATAGAAGCGTTGTGTAGAGACTTTTATTCAAAAGTAGATGAAACAAAGGGGGCGCCAATGTGTTTTTTCTCAAAGTGGGCGGTAGACAAAATAAGTTTGGGAGCCCCTGCCCTAAATTATTATCATTTATCACATAGTTTTGTTACACATTGTAAAATGGACTTCATCCCAGAAATAAAACTTAGACAATAATAATAAAACTTAGAAATTAGTCGAAGCGAAGTTGCGGGAAGTATCTTAAAGTACCAGTTATACCAGAGTCCAGAGAAGAAGATAAAACAGACCTGAATGGTAATGTTGGCCGCAGGAAATGGACTTTGTTGTCATCATCACCAATTCTGTAAAAAAGTTGAGTCATAATTTCATAAAAAACTAATTGCGTAGGTACTTAATATGTTATGCAATATTTATAATTATGAATAAGAATAAGAATAAGAAAAGTTTATTTTGTACATCACACAACACAATATTTACAAAGGACGAGAAAACCAGGACACAGTACAATACTTACTACTACTACTAATTAGTAGTAATTACTAATACGTACTAATTACTAGCTATTTGACCGAGCTTTGCTCGGTATTCGATAAAACACGAATAAAATGACATTACTACGTGTCGCGCCTGCACTGGTCCATGACGGTCGAAGACGTCGTAAACTACATCCGCGAGAAGACCACCTACACCTTGAGGGTGGAGCGTCTGCACTCTCGCCACAAAGTGAATTTCAGTTCCTTTGTGGTGAGAGTGCCGACTCAAGTTTTATCCATCTTCGAGGTGAAGGAGTTCTGGCCCGCCGGTGTAGTTTACCGGAGGTTCCCGGGGAGGCTCCCGAACGAAGCGCGCATCACGTCGCCGAAAGAGACTTTACGCGATAAAGTGTAGTGTGATTGTGTGTGTTAATGTGTAAATCCATACTAATATTATAAATGCGAAAGTATATCTGTCTGTCTGTCTGTCTCGCTTTCACGCCAAAACTACTGAACCGATTGCAATGAAATTTTGTATACAGATAGTCTAAAGCCTGAGAAAGGACATAGGCTACTTTTTTACTGGAAAAAAGGGTTGTAAGGGGGTGAAAATACGAAAATTTGTTCAAATTAAGTTAGTTCCAAAAATTCATACTAGATGGCGCCGTGCGTCTCTTACATCGCGCTAACGCTTGCCCAACATCTTTCTATAAGAGGTGGTATCATTTTTCCGACTTTTTTCGATTGTTATTTCTTTTTTATGTTATTTAATAAGTCAGTTCTTTATATTATATACAGTGACGTAACCTTAAACTTATCAATGATAAATAGTTTATGGGTAAAGTTGTGTAATTGGGGGGCTAAATTTGGCATAAAATATAAAGTTTAATTTAAAAAAATTAAATATGATGTGCACACTGCTCAGCTGTTTTGATTGAAGGGGTGCCAGTGTTTTTTTTATAAAAGCTTTTGACACCAATTTTGTTGACATCGCGCGCTATAAACTGAAGTCCACGCGGACGAAGTCGCGGGCAACAGCTAGTTCTTTAATAAGTATTTAACGTTATTAAAATGTATTGTGTGTAGGTATGTTATAATATTTTTTTTACTTTGAAGTCAGTTTATATTATAGTTTTTAGAGTTCCGTACCCAAAGTACCTATAATCTCAAATATTCGACTTATTAACCGACTTCCAAAGGTGAAGGTTATATGATGTTCGGCTATGGATATTTTAGTTTTTTGTGATGCATTTTCATCTACTACCTCTTATAAACCCCGTGGTAGGTATACTTCCGAAGGTACTGAACAGAACTTCAGAGTCCTTTATGCTTATACATATTAGAGAGTTTCAGCGTTGTTTAAAGAAGCAAAGGTACTTATGTTATGTTACTATGCAGATCACGTTTATCAACATCATCATCACCACCATTAAAATATACATCCTTACATTATGACCTTATTATTTGTACTTTTCTTTTCATAGTCCTTTAGCTCAAGACTGATGTTTTTGATCATTATTCTGTAATTTGACAAGCGATGTTTGCCGAATAGGCGCGGGCAGCCTATTCGGCAAACTTCGGAAAACGGCGCCGGCAACCATTTCGGCAACCGGCGCCGGCAGCGGAGGCACTCCCTTTTTAATACTTTTATACTATGTGTAAATATATTTAAGATTTTTATTATATGATACACAACACATATTTAATACACATCCGTGACCCAGGAACTTTTGAAAACTTTTTGTTCCGTCTGCGGGATTCGAACCCGCGGGCCGCGGTTCCCGGGTTGGGCTACCAACAGCCCACCAACGGTGGCTTAGTTGGTGAGCTGGAGGTTCAGAGGTATTGATTAAAGGTCGACAGAAAAACTCACTTATCACAACTGCTTTCCCGGGAGTTGACCAGAGCTACAATCATAGCTATCATCTGGGCCTTCTGGAGATTGACTCCGAGCATCTTTGGATTGTTGGGATCACTGCCAGCCGCCCTGAGCGTCGTCGCCTCTGCCTTCATTACATAGACATCAGCTACTGGAAGTTGGTTTGTCACGTCTGCAGCCTGAAATATTTAAGGTCGACAAAAATGTATGAGTACTTAGGTTAAAATATTCACTAAATTAAAGTTGAGTAATCATTAAAAGACATTTCAGCAGTTAGTGTCCAGGCTTCATTACTATATGGCTTTGCTATACATCATCGAAGTGTTCATGCTCTGACATTTCATGAATACCTTAATATCCAGTAGGATTATTATATATGGGACTATTCTATACTAATATTATAAAGGCGAAAGTATGTATGTATGGATGTATGGATATATGGATGTATGGATGTTTGTTACCATTTCACGCAAAAACTACTGAATGGATTTTAATGAAACTTTACAATAATATAGCTTAAAGGCTACAATTTTAACCGACTTTCAAATTGGAGGAGGTGTTATGTTCGTTTTTAGGGTTCCGTACCCAAACGGTAAAAACGGGACCCTATTACTGAGACTTCGATGTCTGTCCGTCTGTCTGTCCGTCTATCTGTCTGTCTGTCTCCAGACTGTAACTCAATAACCGCTATAGCTAGACTTCTGAAATTTTCACAGATTGTGTATTTCTGTTGCCGCTATAACAACAAATACTAAAAACAAAATAAAATTAATATTTAAGAAGTAATACAACAAACATTTTTTTTTTTTGGTCTTTTTTGCTCGTAATCAATAATGGCAACAGCTAGGCACTTGAAATTTTCATAAAAGCCTTAGTTATATATATGCCTACTTTAATAATAATTAATAATAATATTTAAATAAAATAAAAAATTAAGGGGGCTCCCATACACAATCACAATTTTTGGCCTATTTTTCTTCTTTAACGGTACTAAACCCTTCGTGCGCGAGTCTGACTCGCACTTGGTCAATTTTTTTATATTCAACGATTACTTCACCGTTTGTGAACCGATATTCAAAATTTTTCTTTTAGGGTATCATCAAAATTTGGTACTATATTCACAAAAGTTGTAACCTGATGAAGAGATCCATAAGTAATTGAGGGAACTCCTCAAAATTTATATTAAATTTGTGGTGACTTCGGTTTTGTGAGAAGTATTCTAAGCATATGCTACCAGGAAGTAAGATTTTGCACTGAGAGATATACGTGGGAGAGCCATGCTTCGGCACGAATGGGTCGGCTCGACCGGAGAAATACCACGTTCTCACAGAAAACCGGCGTGAAACAGCACTTGCGCTGTGTTTCGTCGAGTGAGTGAGTTTACCGGAGGACCAATCCCCTACCCTATTCCCCTCTCTACCCTCCCCTATTCCCTTCCCTTCCTTACTAAGTATATTAACCTATTCCCTCTTAAAAGGCCGGCAACGCACTTGTATCTCTTCTGATGCTGCGAGTGTCCATGGGCGACGGAAGTTGCTTTCCATCAGGTGACCCGTTTGCTCGTTTGCCCCCTTATTTCATAAAAAAAAACTGAGGTCTTACCATGGTTCGGAAGGTGCTGAGAGTACTCCTGATTCTTTAAAGATACAAGTTTGGGAGTTTCGGCGTTGTTTTAAGAACGGAAAGCATATTATGCTACTGCAAATTACATTCGTCATCATCATCACCACAACCATATTATAATTAATACCATGCATCGTCCGATGATTGTGAGCCTATTGTAACCCTAATGATACTTTATATAGTCGTTTAGATCGAGACTCGAATTTGTCAAGCGATTTCAAAAATGTATACATAAGCATATTCCTAATTTACGCGGGCGAAGCCGCGCGGGACATCCAGTTTTACAATATGCGACAATATCTTTTAACGAAAAAACGAAAAAGAAAAACACATTACTCGGCAGAGCAGATGGCAATTTATCTCATAGGATTTAAAAAATGGTAATTTTGAAACCTTACAATATTGTAAATATCCGGAAGCTGCATCTTTCTTCCATCTGGGTAGTCAATTTTATAATATTTCCACTCTTCTACCTCATACCTAGATCTGCGTATAAGTGTCCAACACACAGAGTACATTGTTACATGGATTGCCAGCACCGACTTGCAGGACTAAAATATAAAAAGTGTTGGATTATCAAATCTTTCAGATTGTAGAATACTGCATAAAATTGTCCCATAGTCTGAAGTTTTTTGGGTTTCGTTTCCCTGTTTTAAACTAAAGACTCACACTCTCACTTTTCTCTCTCTCTCTCTCATAAGGGCAATAACTTTTTTATTTGTTGGTTAATAATTAGGGTTCCGTACCCATAGGGTGATAACGGGACCCTATTCATGAGACTTCGATGTCTGTCTGTCCGTCTGTCTGTCCGTTTGTATGTCCGTCTGTCTGTCTCCAGGGTGTAACTCAAGAATGAAGAACCGCTATAGCTAGACTACTGAAGTTTTCACAGATTGTGTATATCTGTTACCGGTATAACAACAAATACTTACTAAAAACAAAATATAATTAATATTTAAGGGGGGCTGCCATACATACATACACAAATGTGTTTTTTTTGGCCTTTTTTGCTCGATATCGAGAAGGTAGGCACTTGAAATTTTCACAAAGTCCTTGATTATACTGTGTGTACTATACTAATTAATAAAAATATTAAAATTAAATAAAAAATTAAGGGGGGCTCTCATACAAAATATGCAATTTTAGGCGTATTTTTGGTTTATAAAGGTACAGAACCCTTTGTGAGCGTGTCCGACTTGCACTTGGGCGATTATTTAAGGATTATCAGACACATTATGGTCACAGCAAACAAAATAATATTATTATGGTTAATCCGTATCTGAGTTGATAATATTGTGTGCTGTGAACCTTACAGATTGCAATAATAAGGTTTTATCTAAACTACAAAAATTTTGTAGCACAAGGGTCTAAAGCTACTTTTTCTTTTCACTTGCACACCTATTTAAGGTTATGTTGTTTTTATAGACGGGTGTAATGGTTACACCCGTCTGTAACATCCAAGATTTTAGATTTTCTCCATGTTCATTAACCTAACATAATATTATATGGCTCAAAAAAGTACAAAATAATATATCTTACACTCTGAATACTTTCACTTAAAGGTGGATTAAGCACTTGGCCTTTTAGTTTCTTAGCAATAGCTGAATTATTTGTTGTGTCTACAATACTATCAAACAGTTTTATTGCAGTTTTCTCAGAAAATCCTTCTATTTTTTCTATTTCATCAATACTTTTTAGCTGTCCATTCTTAGCTATCCATTTTGTAAATTTTTTGTGTCTAATTTTAGAAATATCATATCTGAAAAAAAATCATAGTACTTATAGTAGTTATAGCTAATCCTTGATCGTGAGAAT
The DNA here is from genome assembly GCF_905147365.1 of Aricia agestis. Lineage (NCBI taxonomy): Eukaryota > Metazoa > Arthropoda > Insecta > Lepidoptera > Lycaenidae > Aricia > Aricia agestis. Next base: position 14,387,539 of record NC_056428.1, on the reverse strand, counting down.
TGCAGACACAATAGATTTTAAATTGTTATGCGACAGCCAGATGATTCTTGGGGATTGATGGGTTAAAATGAGAACCAAGTATAGTTTCCCAATAGTTTTAGCAAAAATAGAGGTTATAAAATAAACTAAAATTATTATTGTAGATTGATATAGGACTAAATTGAGAATTATAGAATTAAAAAAAAATCCTTGATGGAAGTGGTTCTGAAACCTAGCAGATTTTTTAGTCCTCTAAACATCTACAACAACTTTGAACCATTTTTACCTTAATAGATCTGAAGTGTCGGCATTTATTACTTCTAATATTCTTGCTTTCTGCTCATCCGAATATTCCTTGCTGACAAAGCGTCTCAGGTAAGGAAACAATTTTTTATTTCTTACATTTGAATCTATCTGCAAGATACACAGAATACACGTTTAAAAACAAGACACGACACAACTTTTAATACTAAGCACATAAACATTTTAAGATTCTTTACCAGAACTTTTTTTGTGAATAATGAAATCATTTTGGTGGCTTCAAGGGTTCTTGATGGTTATTTCTTATAAGTCAGGTACATAAATCAAATTGATTTAAAAAGAATTATATTCATTCTTAGAGAATTGTACAAACAGAAACTTAATAAGTAAGTATAATGTTATGTTTCAGCGTAAATTTCATGAAGTTTGTCAAACAATATGAATTAATTACATAACAAGCCGTGATCAACACAACTCTTTATCAAACATTATACTTTAACACAATAAAGAATAATAAAATATAATTTTGCCTTAACATTTGAGGTTATGTTTATTTTTGAAATTTGACATGTTTTGTTTCTTCTGTTCCTTCTCCGTAGTACAGAGACTACAGACAGTACAGTGTAGGTACCTGATATTTGGACATTTTTGAAAAACAGATTGAATATAAGATGCGTTATGAGAAGTAACTTTAAAATTAAATTATTAAATAAAAATAAATAGGTACTAATAAAAATAGTTAAAAATAGTTTACAGCTGACTGCATTACCTTAAAAAGCGACATCTATCGTACTTTTTGTAAACCAATAACCAGGCCTTCCTTCATAAAATTTTACTAGCGGGCCTACAAGATGTCACTTAAAAATATTTTTGCTACGGCCTACTCAATTATAGCCAGCTGCACATAATATACAAATATAATAAAATATAAGTATTTAAGTTTAAGAAGTCGAAATATTTGATATTGGAAGTTAATAGAACTTCAGGAATCTTTATTTAGGTATTGTTACTTACGTCGAAATATTATATCGAAAGTTAATTATTCTACATACACGGTAGGTAGTACATACCAGGTACACCATAAATAAGTTTAGTGTACTTTTATAAATAATTGTATTTAATGGACCTCGTTTAATTAATGAAGATTATTAGATACCTACCTACTTATAGCTTAACAAGGCAATTAAATTAGGCTAGCAAGTAAGTCGATTGCAGCTCCTACTACGCTACGTTTGATGTACTTACCTATTGTTATCAAAGTTCTCTAGTGATTACATAATGAATAAGAGAACAGAATATTTCGGAATGAAAACAGTCACAAAGAGTATCCGCACTATCCGCTGAAGATGAATTCGAAATTCGAACTTATAAATGAGTGTGAAAGAGATGCAAGTAACGCCCTCTCGCTCTAACTGGCGTTACGGCCCTCGACAAAATGGCGTCTCTTGCCAAACCCGCGCTCGCGTGTGCATTCGATCACCTTCTGCTCGACAGCAAACTTCAACACGGTCAACAATACGGTAACCTGGAACTCCTGCAAAATAATTCTACTGCTAGTGACGTCACACGAAGATCTAGAAGTTGGTAAGGATATTAATTTATTGTTTATTTTTTTTCAGGAGGGGGTGTAGCAAACTTTATCTCCATTTTTATTCTGACAAAAAATGCAAACAGCTGGATCTTAATCCAGCTGTTTGCATTTTTAATAAACCTTCGGATAAAGTATAAGTAAACACACGATTCTTCTGACCTAATTTTTGTTGTCAAGTTCATTTTCTATTGTTGTCACTTCTTATTTCACTACTAACAATAATACCTGTACTTATTATTATTATTCAAGGAAATGAGTTTAATTGTTTTTCTTTACCTTATGCTTTCAAATAACGAAATCTGAGTAAAAATGTAGCAAAATTTATTTTTAATCACTTTTTACTCAAGGCGAATAGAGAGAAAAAAGAAGAGAAAGAGTTTTGTTTAACAAAATAATATATCGTATTAGGTTATCGTACTTAGTTTGTATGACACCGCAGATTTTATACGATATGACATACTTTGCCCTGACTCGTGCCACATTTTTAGGTTTTTGTAGCTGATCATTCTGTTGGCGAAGTCAGAAAAACATGACTCATGTCAGAATACTCGTTCTTCTGACTTGGTCATAATCTTTAATCGTTTTGGTTAGTATTATGACAGTTGAGTTCAGTAAGGTTCAGGTTTTCGGAAGAGCGGCAACGTCGCATTCTGCTCATGCAGCGCGATTGGAACACAATTTTGCGACGTTGTCGACCCTCGAGAAGTGAGCGTGGTCGGTCGATCGCTCGTTTTAAAACCAGCTATATTTATATTCTCGCTTTAGTCATTACTCATTAGTCATTACCCGTTGAGCGTACTGCGTACCTTCTCTATTCATTCTTCTTCCAATTAGCTCTTCTGTTTACCTAAATATTTTCATCTGTAGGACAGATAGAATCAAGTTCAAGGAACTATAATATTATACCTAATTAGATACTGACTTAATATGTGAAGTTTTGTAGTCCATTCATAGTACGAGACAGTACTTATTTCCCTTGTCTTCAATTAATCAAAGCATTTGAACAAAAATTTTCATGATCTAATTTTTTACTTTTTTATCCATTGTCATCATCGTCATTCATCAAATCATCACTCAGTTTCTTTTTATCACCATTCCGCCATTCTTATAATTATGCACATACAATAGCTGCTACGCTGCTTTTGAGTATATGACCAATAATACCTTAGACTACAAACCATGACTGCACTATGATAATTTGATAAATATCACTTCAGTCTGTAAATGAAGTTTTATACAATTTTCGATAAAGTAAAAAGAACTAAGTAGGTAAATTACGAGTTGCCTTATCGGGATTTGACGTAGAAGCGTAAAGATTGTGACCGGTATAATACTTACATATTTTGTTTGTTCGGCATTTCAACCAAGTGCCGAACAAACAAAATTTAGAAAATGTTTCCCTTACTCGAATTGAACTTCTTTTGAACTTCTCACCTTTTGCCATTGTTTGAAAATAAAATTACTTAAGTATCTAATTTGAATGGGTCAGAAATAAGAACTCAGTACAGAAGCCGCCAGAATAATCTCTCTCTCTTAAAGTTACTATCATCTTTTCTCTTCTCGTCAAATATTAGCTGCAGCTAATGTTTTACGGAAGAAGAGGCTTAAAGAAAGGCAAATATTAACGTTGTTAAACATTTTACTACTGTGGTCTTTATGCACCCAACAAAAAAATAAGTATTCGTGTGGTATTGGTACAATAATTATTATTCGTACGCTCTACCTATAGCTTTGGTTTAACAAAGTATGTTTCAAAACGGTACAATTTTATACGTTGCTCGTTTTCTGTCGCAATAGCAACGTCACTCTTGCGCGATTCGATACACACTACGCGTTGTATAGCGAGCTGCCGATTGTTATCCTATCTTTACGCCACACTAGTTATAGTACTGTCCATAGAGTTGGGACTTGGGATATTGAATAATATTGTTGTTCATAATTTTATTATTCTCAAGTAAACATTCTATGTTCATAGTCGAACAACAATGCAATTAATACAGGCATAGAAGATTTAATTTCGATTGAAACGGACAATCAAAAAAATTGTAAGTAATGATAAAATATGACAAGGTCCGTTTTGTAGACAGATTCTTTGGTCCGTTTGAGTTCTCTCTGAATTTAAATGAAAATGATTCTTATGTCCTTAGCATAAGAGTTATGTATGTGGCAAAATAAATCCGAAACCACTGGAGAACCGAAACTTCTCAGTTCTCAGCATCGTGAAGTGCGGCACAGGGGAAATTGGGAACATGGAGCGAACTTTGTACGAGTTAAAAATGGAATTGATCCATAGTACCATAGTTGGTCATAATTCATAATATTACAATTAGGTATATTTACGTACGATACATAGCGATTGCGAATGGTACCTATTATAATTTCTTTGACTCATCAAACTTTAGATTTAATCTAAAATTAATTACTTACTTAAATTAAAATTTTCCTACCTATTATGAATAATATCCAATATAATATTCATTTTATTAAGTACTTACTTACCTACATAAAATATTATATCTAATACAAGTTAAAAAGTTACGTGACCCTATATTGGTGTTAATTGTTGAACTTGAATCATCTTGCACAATAGCCAATGAGATGACACGACACATACACGACATGTAGAAGATAGTTTGAAAAAATATAAGAGAAGCTATCGATACCTATAAAGATAGCATCAGCAGAAATGTCAAATGATAGAAGAATTAAAATATCTATTTTAGCGATGACGACGCCGTCCGCCAGTCGTGATCTTTCGGGTTCCGTCGGTGAAACTCGTCGGTACTTACGTCAAATACTCGACGCGCCCCGTTCGGTAAGAGCGGCAACGTCGCATAACGCTACAAAAATCTCACCTACTTTTTTCTCTTTGATAGGTTACATTTTTTTTAATTATTTTCACATTCAATTTAAAATCTCCATTCTTCATAATATTATCTGAATTCGCTATTAGGAATATTTTTATTATTACTTATTCATTATTTTTCATTTGAACCTTTTATAAAGTAGATCCAAAACGTAGATTGCGGTTGCAAAAAGATAAAGAATATTTTAGTATTAATAATAATAATAAATAGGTAAGTACATAATAAATAGTTGTAACTTGTAACTTGTAAGTATGTATTTGTACGATCACTTCACCCAGTAAGAGAGTGAGTCTGCGCTGTCATATTATAGCACAGTTTATGAACCTGTAAATAATAAAGACCGAAGTTGGAATTTATGTCACAGAGCAACGCACGCCAGATACTCGACGCCTCCGTTATCACACACGGAAAAGTGTTGCGTACTCTTTCGTTCCCATGTGTAGCTTATATTTTTATCCTTTTCGAGCACCGGTAACGATGTGAATCACGTCATAAAGAGCCGCTATTTCTGGGCATAGGTTACTCTGTAGAGCTTAGTCTCTTTTTAGCAGCTGCGCTACGGCGGCCATTTTCTTCTCTGTCCTTCTGCCTGTCAGTGTTATTTGGAACGCGTTGCGGAGTGCATGTGTCGCGCACTTTTACATCTTCTCGGTCGTTCTTCTACTATTATTCTTTCGTCTTTTATTATAGGTATGTTTTATTAAACTTAATATTCTTTTGATACTAGATATTTTGTATACTTACAAATTTTATTAGAGGCTTTTATTTAATAATATTAGGTGTTTTGGTAAATATTGACAATTATTTAGTTAGAAATTTTGACACTTAACAAAATGGTGCATGATTTTATTTTGTTTTTTTTTTTGTTGCCGATTATTGTTTTTTTTTTTTGTTATTAGCGAATTTTGCAAAACTTAACAAAGTGAACCAAATATCTAAATACGTCAACAATGTTTTACAAAAAATATTTTTGAAATAAGTACTTACTTACCAACATGGGTTTGAAGATAATAATATTAATTTTGGATTTTATGTAAGTTATTTGAGGTTATGATTAGTCTGTTTAAAAGTATTTATGTTATAAAATTACTAAAAACACAACATACATAGGTATCACGTTAAAAAAACAACGGGTCACTCACTTTGTTTTTTTTACCGACTTCCAAAAAGGAGGAGGTTATTAATATATAAGTAAGTACTTATGTTCGTATGTTTATTTAGGGCTTGTTTCACCACTTTCTGTTATAGTGCCGAATAGGCTATTCACAACATTTTTGACAGATTCTCCATACTTGATCTGTCAAGTTAATTGTTGAATAGCCTATTCGTCACTTATCAGGAAGTGGTGAAACAGGCCCATAATGTCTTAAATAACAGGATAAAAGTGACTATCATGGTCCATGACATAAAATATGAATGCAAATTGCGATTTTTGGTGATTTTTTTGTGTAATTAAAAATGCAAAATAAAAACAAAAAACCGGAACACTGGCTCCGGTTTTTGACACCCATGTTTGTATTTATTTTTAGCGCGAAATCAGTCTGAATCCCCTTGGCAAAAATGTTTTAACCAAAATACTTTTTACTTTTGATACGGTCTTGCAAATTGTAGTCATTATAAAAATAATTAAGTAAGTACCTACTTATGTAACTAATAGGTATTTCTAAAAACAACGCTAAGGCCTAAGACTTAAGTAATCTTGTAACTAGTCTTGTCAAATTCTGCCGCATATGGGATATTACACGACAGAATTTGACATTCAGAATCAGAACATTGGCTCGCTGCGCACTACGCTCGCTCGTCCGCCATTTTGTCGTGGTTATTCGACCTTGGCGCTCGCGTTTATTCTGTATTTCTAAAATTGGCTAAAACATAATACGTCTGTTCTTCTTAGTATTTTAACTTGGACTGACTTTTTTTTACTTTAGGAAATTCATGCACGCGTCAATAGTTACCTAATTCGGTCATTCACCTTTCATACCTGACAACAAGAAAAAAAATGGTAAAGGTACAAAAGTAGCACTTTTTTTGCATATACTTAGTTATAATATTATCCTCAGAAAAAAAATCTTCATTACTTATTTATATAATATACTTACTTATATTAAATTATCAAAAACATATTATGATTTGACCGATAAACGAGTATATTATTTGTGCAGTGTGATAAAAGCAATTATTGCTCTGTAAGACTATAGAGAGCAATTGCCACGAATATAAGTATTATTATATGTATATTATGCACCTGATCATATTCTACGTGCAATCATACACATACGCACACACCTATACAGTATACATATAGTCGCACTTTGGGTGAGTGTGTGTAAAATGTATATGTGTGGCTGAGTCAGTAATAATTATTAAAACTAACAAATCTATTTAGATAATAATAGTCTTTAATTATTAGTGTGCTCTAAAATTAAGTAAGAAAAAAATACTTTAACTAGGTAGTTTATTAACTTCAAAAGTCAAAGTAATGTAATTGACCTTCTTTCCCCCACAAAAAAAAATTGCAGTGTTTGGTTTTAGTATACCTCCGGTACGCTAAAAAGACTTGACAGATATAATTATAGACGAAACATTGTACAATAATGTGTGTTTTTTTAATTGTAATATGGTAGGAGGACCAGTAAAAAGCAGGTTCGAACAGCGCATGACCTATGATCAATATTCTCTGACCCCAAATCACGGCTATCTTCTATAGCTTACATTCCCAACGGGTGTGGTAACGCCACGGTAACGCCCTCTAGTGGGAGTTTGGGCGTTTTTTTTCGAGAGGCTACTGGGTTCTAACTCCTAAGTCCTAAGGTATGAAAGGGATCTACTTATAAATTATTCCTTCAACCTTATTTTACATAATCTTCACCCCTTTTTAAATTTTTTTTTATTAATACCAAAAATACGCATCGTATTCGAGGTCTGCTATCTTTGTCTCTCCCAGTTGACGGTTTCCAATATGGTAGGTAAAGGCAAGCAGTTTTTTAAATTCCGTTCGATAAGTAACTTAATTTTTATTAGTAGGTACGTAACAGAATGCACAGCTGATATTTTTGCAATTTTTAAGCTATCGCTTAACTTGTATCGCGAGCTTTGAGCGCGGCGACCGAATCAAAAAAATCCGTAATGAAAAAAACCTATCAGTCCCAGCGTGCGGCGTTGCCAGACTTCGGCACAGTGTTTGTGTGCGTGTGACTAGACGTTTGCTAGTAGGGGTGTAGACAGTAAACGAAATACAATACGAATTATTGTATTTTTTTTTAAGTTTGTATCCTACGAATAGTATAGTTTTTATTATTCGTAGTTTGTATCAAAGAATTACCGAATATGTCATATTTTTACTCATTGATAACTTAATATTTTGTATTTTATATAATGAAAACTATATATTTAATCCATTACATCACGTGATCGCAAACAGCCATCACAGAGTGTGACGTCACGATCTCCAAAACATTGTGTGTGGCAGTGACGATATCAAACCCATAGAAAGATTATTGTTGTTTGGAGGACCGTGACGTCATAGCGACGACGCCATGATGAATTTTAGCATTTTAGCGGGAAATTTTAAAACGAAATTATGTTTTTTTAATTTAAAAAAGATTTAATAATTTATTTTTTATATATATATATATATATATATATATATATATATATATATATATATATATATATATATATATATATATATATATATATATATATATATATATATATATATATTTAGTTGTAACAAATGTACATCTGTAAAATATTTTTTTTTCTAAAAATAGTCTACACCCCTATAATTCTAATTGAATAAGTTGATTAAAAAAGTGATATGCTACTGCATACAATCCTAAGTATGCTACTGCAAAAATACGTGTGGCATTGCCGCGGTAAAGCTACTGCTTTACCGCGGCAGTGCCACGCGTATTATTTATTTCATACTCCTTTTTAGGGTTCCGTAGCCAAATGACAAAAAACGGAACCCTTATAGATTTGTCATGTCTGTCTGTCTGTCTGTCCGTCCGTATGTCACAGACACTTTTCTCCGAAACTATAAGAGCTATACCGAAGCTACCGAGCTATTGAAACTTGGTTAGTAGAGGTTTTTGCTGCAGGACGCTGCAGAATTCCATAGGGGGGTATTATATGATCATTTGATCATATCTGCATATTACATTATCATATTTCATTGATCCTATTTTACGTCATATGTGGTTTCAATAGCCAATGGAGAGCGCTAACGCTGACAGGTATTGACGTCAGGGTTACTAGATCTCAGAGAATTCGATTTGTCAGAAGACATCGTCATTTTTAATATGGCTTGTTTTTTGTTATTTGAGCAAGATTATCCAAGTATATAATTAGAAAAATAATTACATTACATTATTTGAAACATATTAACGAACAAGAAATTAAAAACTCTTTTTTATATTATTATTTTTTTATTTTTTATGAAATAAGGGGGCAAACGAGCAAACGGGTCACCTGATGGAAAGCAACTTCCGTCGCCCATGGACACTCGCAGCATCAGAAGAGCTGCAGGTGCGTTGCCGGCCTTTGAAGAGGGAATAGGGTAATAGGGGAGGGTAGGGATGGGAAGGGAAGGGAATAGGGGAGGGTAGGAAAGGGAATAGGGTAGGGGATTGGGCCTCAGGTAAACTCACTCACTCGGCGAAACACAGCGCAAGCCCTGTTTCACGCCGGTTTTCTGTGAGAACGTGGTATTTCTCCGGTCGAGCCAGCCCATTCGTGCCGAAGCATGGCTCTCCCACGTATATCTCGGATCCAATATATATGATAATCTAATATCCCCCTTAGGCAGTGTCAGGTTGACATCACAAGAGGACAGCCAAAAGCACTTGTCGCGGTTTTTTCATAAGGGGGATATTAGATTATCATATATATTGGATCCGAGATCATTGAGTCAATGATATTGGATAATGTAATATAGACATATGATTAATTTCTTCCTTGATCATAGATTTTTGACATTTGCTGAGAGATTGGATCCAATACGGTCATAGAAATAGGTGTTGCCAGTTATTTAATATAAAAAAGAGTTTTTAATTTCTTGTTCGTTAATATGTTTCAAATAATGTAAAGTTATTATTTTTCTAATTATATACTTGGATAATCTTCCTGAAATAACAAAAAACAAGCCATATTAAAAATGACGATGTCTTTTGACAAATCGAATTCTCTGAGATCTAGTAACCCTGACGTCAATACCTGTCAGCGTTAGCGCTCTCCATTGGCTATTGAAACCACATATGACGTAAAATAGGATCAATGAAATATGATAATGTAATATGCACATATGATCAAATGATCATATATATTAGATCCTATATATGAAATGATCATATATAAATGATAACGTAATACCCCCCTAAGAAGCTCCAACCTTTTTATAGCAATGGGATCGTGTCCCTACTCCCTAGCTACCAACAAGATGGCAAAAAGTTATCGAACAAAATGGCACCTATAATATTTTTTAGTCAATTCATCTACAATCCATAGACCATAAGTCAATTGTAAATAAACTTTATAAAAAAACCTTTTGAATTTTTATCTAAAATACGAAGAATCTTTTTCCCCAACCTATTATCAGAGTAGACAGCTATTACTTTCGGAAGCGGTCACTTTTGGAATTATTAATTGAAATTGTCAAAGTTTACGTCATTGGTGATATTAATACCATAAAGCTAATAAACCTAGCGGAATAGAGAAACAAAGGCCTGAGCAAGAGAGATGTCACTATCAGTAATGTTTGGGCCACACTAACGAGAAAATCGCGTTAATTCTAAAACATGTTATAGCATTATCGCCTTTACATGCCACTAAATAAAGGCGATAATGCTATAACAAGTTTTAGCATTATCGCGATAATTAACGGCATTTCTCGTTAGTGTGGCCCGAGCATAACACTGCGTGGGAAAAAGAGACGTGTGATTCATGACAGCGGCACTCTTTTTTTTTGACGTCTAGTCGGCACGTGCCGCACGTTGACTATTTAATCTCATAGAATTCATATTCAATCATGCTTGTGAAAGTGTACACGTACACAGATGAAAACCAATTTTGGTTACGTTTGACAGCTCGAGAGAATCGTTAGGTGCCAAATCAGGGCTGTACGGCGGATGACCAGTCAATTCGATCTTTTGACCCTCCAAAAACTGAGCTGTTTCAGCTGAGGTGTGACAGCTAGCATTGTCGTGATGTAATATGATTCTGCGTTGTCGGTTGTCCTTTCTTATTTCTTCAAAGACTTCTGGTAAACAAATGGTCGTATACCATTCAGAATTAACCGTTTTACGATTCTCTAATGGCACTGTAGCCACATGTCCATTAATTTCAAAAAAACAGGCGACTATTTGCTTCAAAGTACTTTTTGCACGAGTAACTTTTGTTGGTTTCGGCTCATCTTGGAACACCCACACCGTTGACTGTTGTTTAGTTTCGGGGTCATATGCATAGATCCAAGATTCATCACCTGTGTAGATATTATAAACGGCTTTTGACGTACCACGGTTGTATTTTTTTATCATTTTTTGCACCAATCGATACGAGCCCGTTTTTGATCGATTGTCAAGTTGTGCGGAATCCAACGCGAACATATTTTTTTTACAGCCAAATGTTCGTGTAATATCTTATGTATGCTCGTCATACTTATGCCTAAGGACGCCTCTATCTCGCGATATGTAACATGACGATCACGCATTATTAGTTCCCGCACAGCATCTATATTTTGTGGGACAACAGCTGTTTTTGGGCGACCTTCTTTATTTTCATCCGTGAGCATAGACCGCCCACGATTAAACTCACTGTACCAGTGATAAACAGTGGTTTTTGATGGTGCTTCATCTCCAAAAGTGAGTTGAATAAAGCACTGTTGTTGATTTAGCCCACGCCGAAAATCGTAGTAAATCATTGCACGAAAATGTTCACGCGTTAAATCCATGGCAAATGAAGACACGCAATTTTCAAAATGACGCCACAATGGAAAAATAATTGACAGTCACATGAAACAAAATGTATTCTTCAACCAAAGAGTTCTATTTTCAAATGTTGTGATTACTTTTTAAATATTGTTCTTGTAAGTGGCCAGTTCCGGATACATAAATAGCAACCCTCGTACTTATAAAGAAAGACGACACAACAGGTACTGCTGATCTCTAAAGAGATTTCTTCCAGCAGACCTAAGAAGAGAAATTTGATCAGAAAATATCAGATAGGGCGTGCACAGATAAACACAAATGAAATATACAACTAAATTATTACTATGATAAACAGTATTTATATGTACAAAAAAAAATAACTAAATTAAAATAATAATAATAACATACTTACTATATTATAATACAATATGTATACTATACCATAAACTATATAAATTATAATATATACTATAAATAAATACATTCTATATGTATATTTAATAATCATGGCTGGATTAAGAATTGAGGTAGTGCTCTTTTCAAGCGTCTTTTAAAGACAGTAATAGTAGGACTATCACGGATGGCATGGGGAAGGGAATTCCACAATCTGACTGCATGAACAGTAAAGGAGTAGGAAAAGAAGTTGGAGCGATGGGAGGGGAGGAGATGTATGTCACTATAAGAGCTATACTTACTATTGAAACTTATTACTACTTATGTAGATGTAGTCTGTGAACCGCTTTAGGATTTTGATACAAAAACGGAAAAATGTAATTATAAATAACTTTGTTCCTAAAAAAGGAGAATCAAAACTCAACACTATAATATAGTGTTGAGTTTTGATTCTCCTTTTTATAGTGACTATATAACGACGCGACAACATTTTCAGGAGGTGGTGTTGGGAACGGGGGGGTTTAGGCCGAACGACCCCCCTCTCCTACCTTCGATCCTGATTTTGTTAAAATACATATGTATATCTAAGATATTGCATTGAAGTGATTTATGAATTCTTGCAATTATGAGGTGATTGCTCGCAAACCCGTGATAAATAGCTAATAAAGTTTATATATTTCAAATGTGCTAAAAGTCAATGTAACGTGTTGCCATGTAGCCTATTACCAACGGACAATCAAGACGCTTCTAACGACACCTCATTTGTCCAAATAGAATAAGTAGTTTTAAAGTTACGAGGGAACGGATGAAGATCCATACCCACATACATACATACATACATACATACAGGCCAAAATCTTAACCCTCCTTTTTGCTTCGCCGTAGTCGGGTAAAAATGGGTCTCCGTAGCGCTACTTTCTCATAAGTTAACCGTGAGCCAACTGGGCTTCCGTATCATTCAATGAACGCGCTAGTCATTCAATCGAATCGCTTTTTTTTTTTTTTTTTCCTAGCGTACCAAAATGATAACTAACAGCTCTCGTTGCAAAATCCTGTTTTATATCGATATTATGTTATTATTTTTTATTTCTTTTAATTGCAGGTTTTTACCAAACACACTAGAGGAAATGCTGAACAATGCAACTAATTTTAAGTATTGATGACATAGGATCAAAAAAGAACATGTCCTCAGGCGAAGAAACAAATCAAAGCGAAATAAAAATTAAGACTGAACTTAAAGATAGTAATTTAACTTCTTCGCTATCACCACAAAACGAGTCCGAAGAAGATATAATAGAAGAATCTAGTCAAAAAAATGTTGTTAAAACCAACGGTACGGCCTTAAGTGATAATGCGACTAAAGAAAGTAAAAATTCTGTAATAACTGATGAAACAGAAAATCAAAATAGGTTAATTTCTGAGGAAGAAAGTGAAGACATTGATAAAAATACGATTGAAATAAAGACTGAAGATAATGTATTATCAGCGGAGCATTCAGGTGAAAACGAATGTTTAAAAGAAAAATCATCAGCAGATGAGACTTTTAAGAAAAGCAGTGAAGAAAACATAGATTCGGATAAGAGCGAAGAACTAACTGCAGAAATCAAAGATGAAAATATTGCAAATATAAATCAAAATGAGGACGAAAAAGAGGCGGAGCATTCAGGTGAAAACGAATGTTTAGAAGAAAAATCATCAGCAGATGATACTTTTAAGAAAAGCTGTGAAGAGAACATAGATTCGGATAAGAGCGAAGAACTAACTGCAGAAATTAAAGCTGAAAATATTTCAAATATAAATGAAAATGAGGATGAAAAAGAGTTGCTAGATGATGAAATTAAACAAGAGCTACAAGACAATAAAAAAATTAAACAAGAGTCATGTGAGTATGAGAAATCTAGCAACGAAGAAGAAATAAATTCTTCAGCTGACAATTGTTTAAATACTGATGAAAAAGATCTGCTACAACATCAACAAAATGAAGAGAATTGTAAAGAAAATAGCGTAAAAGACGATGTTTCTTTGTCTGACAAAGAAAACCTGCTACAACACCAACAAATTGAAGATAATAGCAACGAAGAAGAAATAAATTCTTCAGCTGACAATGGTTTAAGTACTGTTAAAAAAGATCTGCTACAACATCAACAAAATGAAGAGAATTGTAAAGAAAATAGCATAAAAGACGATGTTTCTTTGTTTGACAAAAATGAAATTGTTGAAGAAAGTAAAATAGATGATAATTATGTTTTAGATAATATTGAAAATTGCAAAGTACAAGACTGTGAAAGCAGTCAAGTAATGAATGATAAAGTAGAAAATAAAAATGATAAAAATAATAGTACAACTTGTTCTATCAGTGGCGAAGTTATAGATATCGTGGATGAAAAATATAGTGCAGATAGCGGAGAAAACGAAGGAAAAGGTAGTACAATTGTGGAAAATCCAATAGAAAATAATAAATCGGACACAAACAGTAAAAACGAAGACAGTGACCAGCTTAAAGAAAGTGGAACCATTACTATAGATGAAGATATAATAGACATTGCTGATGAAAAAGATATATGTGATAGTATAAAAGAAGAAACCAATAAAGGAAGTAATATATTGAAAAGTAGACTAGAACCAGATAGTTCAGACAAATCTTCACCTGCAGAAAATGGGGATGTAAATGCTAAAAGTGATGTCTCAACATCACAGGATTCTAAATTGAAAATATCGGACTCAACTGAAAAGAAATCCACTTATAAATTATCTAACACACTAGATATCCTGTCTGATGATGAAGAAGAAAATGATAAAACCAAATCAGAGCCGCCTAAACCGCAAGAAGCCAATGATAAACAATGCATAAATATCGAGGAAGACGACGATATAATGGTTATTGACGATGAAACTTCTACGAAAGATGAAAAAGAGGAAACTAAAAAAGTTATAGAAACAGCTTTATTGAAGAAAGATGATGAAAAAATTGCTAATAGCACATCATCCATTATTGAACAAAATCCAGACAAAGGTAATTTTCTATTCTACTTTATTCTATACAATAATACTATGTCTTTTATATAAAATTCTCGTGTTACAATGTAAGTTACCGTACTCCTCCGAAACGGCTTTACTGATTTTTAACCCCCGACCAAAAAGAGGGGTATTATAAGTTTGACGTGTCTGTATGTCTGTCTGTCTGTGGCATCGTAGCATCCAAACGGGTGGACCGATTTTGATCTAGTTTTTTTGTTTGTAAGCTGACATAATCAAGAGTGTTCTTAGCTATAATTCATCATCATCAGCCTGCTAATTGCTCAAATATCACGGTTTATCTGGTTCGTGATAGGCCGCGATTAGCAACTTGCAGATGTTTGATGGGTTTTATATTTTGCTCTGGTTCGTGACACTTATGAATATATACACATAAATGGAAAGTTGACCTAACGCTGCAGCATCACCTGGTAATCAATAGGATACCCAACTCTTCACCAACTTAGAGCAGAGGTTTCGTGTTTGGGCTCATTTTAATTGCGACAACCAGTAAGGCGTAGATAAACAGTATATTATATTTGCATGCTGCTGCTGCAGCATCACCTGAATTCTAGCCGAGCTCCGTATGAACAAAAAGTCGAGATTTCATGTTTATAGATGGTATTCATTGGGATATGATCCTGTTCATCATAAATTTAAATTAAATTAAGAAATTTAAAAAAAACCGCCAAACAACTTTAAAAAGTAATGAAATAATATTTACTGACTTTAAGAGTCCGGTTGCCATCGCAATTCTCATACAAACGTAATACTTTTAAGTACAAAGATCATTTCCCATACGAGAATATTTACTATATTATTTAAATAATAAATTATTATTATTCAGCGTAAGATAGTAATTACCTAGGTTCCTGAACAAAGATCCACTTCAAAATATTTACATACTTACCAAAAAATATGAACGATTACAATTTACACTACAATACAATACATTAAATTAAGAAATTAAAAAAAAAACCCTGCCAAAAACTTTAAAAAGTAATGAAATAATAATATTTACTGACTTTAAGTTTAAATAATTGCTAAGAGTAAAGTAATATTTTAGTCCATAATTGTTGTCACGGTGTGTCGGGGGACCGCCAAGTAAACTACGACAACAGCGACTTGCATTTTGTATCGCCATAATGGCGTAATAGTCGCTGATTCTCTCGATTCGGGTCGCTGTGAACGGACCCTTAAACTGTAATGTTATGTGAAATCAAACATCTACATTAGCGGTCCCCCGACACACCTCGACAATAATTATGGACTAAAATATTACTTTACTCTTAGGAATTATTTAAACTTAAAGTCAGTAAATATTATTATTTCATTACTTTTTAAAGTTTTTGGCGGGGTTTTTTTTTAATTTCTTAATTTAATTTTATTTTATGCTTTTTAAACTTGTGCAGAATAATTCATATCAACAGGATCATATCCCAATGAATGCCATCTATAAAATATGTCCTCTTGGATGAGGCCGTCAATATGAGCCCAAACATGAAACCTCCACTTTGGGTTCATACGGAGCTCGACTCCTATAGAATCCAGGTGATGCTGCAGCAGCAGCATGCAAATATTTACTGTTTATCAACGTCTTACTGGTTGTCGCAATTAAAATGAGCCCAAACGCGAAACCTCTGCTCTAAGTTGGTGAGGAGTTGGATATCCTATTGATTACCAGGTGACGCTGCAGTACCAGATCAACTTTCCAATAATGTGTATATATTCATAAGTGTCACGAACCAGAATGCAAAATATAAATCCCATCAAACGACTGCAAGTTGCTAATCGACCTATCACGAACCAGATAAACCCTGATATTTCTGCAATGAGCAGGCTGATGATGATGAACTATAGCTAAGAACACTCTCGATCATGTCAGCTTTCAAACAAAAAAAAAACTAGATCAAAATCGGTCCACCCGTTTGGATGCTACGATGCCACAGACAGACAGACAGACAGACACGTCAAACTTATAACACCCCTCTTTTTGGTCGGGGGTTAAAAATAAGTGTAAAGTAATATTTTAGTCCATAATTGTTATCAAGGTGTGTCGGGGGACCGCTAATGTAGATGTTTGATTTAACATAACATCAAAGTGGGTCAGTTTACCGCGACCCGAATCGAGAGAATCAGCGACTATTTTGGCGACACAAAATGCATTTTGTCGTAGTGTCGCTGTTGTCGTAGTTTACTTGGCGGTCCCCCGACACACCGTGACAACAATAATTCTGGACTAAAATATTACTTTACACTTAGGAATTATTTAAACTTAATTTTAAAGTTGTTTGGTTTTTAAAGTTTTAAATTTCATTACTTTTTAAAGTTGTTTAATGGGGTTTCTTTTTATTTTTTTATTTTTACCAAATTTTACATGCATATCCAGCAGGTCTGAGAATCGGCTTACTGGCTACTTTTTATATTGATAGGTGCATTTTTTGAATAAATAATAGAAAATTATTACAACTTGAGACTGACGGTGACCATTGTTTGTGCGACGGGATAGCGATGGATGATGCCATGGTGCCATAATTATTTAGTCACTTCAATAAAATAATATGGGCGAAATACTTTATATGGCAAACCAACGTTTGCCGGGACAGCTAGTATTAAGTATATTATATTTATGTAATTTTGATAATAGGATATTTTACTGCAATGTTTCGACGCTAGACGAAAGCACCAGCATGTAAACGTTGAATAAAAGTTTTATCAGAATATTGACAGAAACATTGATGTTTGACAACATTGTCGATATTCTGATATGACGTGTGGTGTGCAACATGAGTCATGACGGATATTGTTCGGATTATCTATACTAATATTATAACTCTGCAGAGTTTGTTTGTTTGAACGCGCTAATCTCAGAAAGTACTGGTCCGATTTTAAAAATTTCTTTCATTGTTAAATAGCCCATTTATCGAGGAAGGCTATAGGCTATATTTTATCACGCTAAGATTATATGAAAGGGCTTATTTGAACGTTCTTATTTGAGCCTTCCTCGATAAATGGGCTACCTAACACTAAAAGAATTTTTCACATCGGATAAGTATTTCCTGAGATTAGCGCGTTCAAATAGGCCCTTTCATATAATTTCCCCCGTTTTTTCTACATTTTCCTCTATTTCTTAGCTCCTATTAGTTTTAGCGTGATAAAATATAGCTTATAACCTTCCTCGATCAATGGGCTATCTAACACTGAAATAATTTTTCAAATCGGACCAGTAGTTCCTGAGATTAGCGCGTTCAAAAAAGCCCTTTCAAATTTTTCCCTCCGGTTTTTCCACATTTTCCTCTATTTCTTCGCTCCTATTATACCTAGCGTGATAAAATATAGCCTATAGCCTTCCTGGATAAATGGGCTATCCAACAGTAAAATAATTTTTCAAATCGGACCAGTAGTTCCTGAGATTAGCGCGTTCAAACAAACAAACAAACAAACTCTTCCCAATTATAATATTAGTATAGACTAGCTGTTGCCCGCGACTTCGTCCGCCTTAGTATAGTAGATCACGTCCCAAGTATTATTTATTGTACAAAAATATTCAATGTACAGCATTGACTTTCCCACGATTTTATTATATATAGATGTTTCGCGAGGCTTCGCTTGCGTAATTTAGGAATTTCACGCGACCGTACATTTTTCCGCAAAAAAATAGCCTATGTCCTTAACGTGGTCTATTCTTCATGTTTGCCAAATAACATAAAAATTGCTCCAGTAGTTCTTAAGAATGTTAAGATAATAAGCAATTTCATATAATTTCCCCCGTTTTTTCCACATTTTCCTCTATTTCTTCGCTCCTATTAGTTGTAGAATAATAAAATACAGCCTATGGCCTTCCTCGATAAATAGGCTATCTAACACTGAAAGAATTTTTCAAATCGGACCAGTACTTCCTGAGATTAGCGCGTTCAAACGAACAAACAAACTAACAAACTCTGCAGAATTATAATTATATAATATTATATAAGTGTAGATTGCTTATTATCTTAAGATGTACTGGAGCAATTTTTATGTTATTTGGCAAACATGAAGAATAGACCACGTGAAAGGACACAGGCTATTTTTGCGGAATAATGTACGGTTGCGTGAAATGAAATTCCTAAATTACACAAGCGAAGCCGCGCGGAACATCTTTATATAATAAAATCGTAAGAAAGTCAATTCTGGACATTGAATATTTTTGTGCATTAAATAATACTTGGGATATGATCTACTATGCTAACGCGGACGAAGTCGCGGGCAACAGCTAGTATCTTAATGTATATGCTAGTAGCGCCCTCTGCTCCGACCTTTGCATAGTTATTAACATAGCACCCTATTTGGTACAAAATATTAATATTTGGTTTTGTTTTTATTTCAGTGTTAGAAGAACCAATGAAAAAGAATGAAACAAGGACTGAAATACTTAAATCTGTATTAACACGACCAACTTTTCCACGAAGCCCACTGTTATCCTCCACCGCGCTCAAATCTTTCAAAAAAAATTTAGGTGAAATGACCCGTGAAGAGCTAGAAGATTTTTGCATTTTAACAATAGCTGAAGCCGTTTTCGATAGAAGCAATTTGGGGGAGCTTAAATCACAATTGAAAATATTATCTCAAAATTTTGAAGACCACAAGGTAAAAGCCAAGAATTTAGCAAAACAGAATCGTGATTTGCAAGTTGTTTTAAAATCAATACAAGAAGAACAGAAAAAGAACTCCGAAGCCCCGATAACCCCTTTGAAAATAACCCGCTCCGTAGGTATGCAGGTTCTCATGACGGAGAAAGTTTCGCGCAAACGGCAGGTGACGACACAAATGTTGCAAAACAGTACTCCTACCAAGCAAATTACACCGACGTCTACACCTAACAAAACGCAAAATAAACCGGCAGCTAGTCCCAATGTCAGCAACACAAAAACTCCACCTCGGCAACCGCAGCAACAAAATATACCAGTACCTCGGTTAGTGCCCGCCGTGAGCACCGGCACGAAACCGACTCAGAACTCATCTCCACAGCCAAATAATATGAAATCACCTGGTCCCGTGCCCAACGGCGTAAAAACATTGGCGCCGAAACCTGAAAAGAGAACGCACACCAAAATGCAGCAGAGCAACGATGTCACCGTTGATCTAACGGACGACGAACCGCCGGCTAAGGTTATCACTCGCAACTTCAACTCCTCCGTAAGATGTGTTCCCCCGCAGTCGCTGCTAGCGCCGCGACCGTCTCTACCTATGACGAGTCCCAGAAAGGTTTACATACCGATAAGTGGTCAACAGGCTCAAAATATAAGACCTGGACAACACATCATGTTGAAATCTGTGACCGGAGTGTCAGCAGGTAATTATTTTGTTACTTGCAAATAAAGATTTATTATTATTATTTATTGTATAAGATGGATTTGAACTCATAACATTAATTTTAATTTTAGGACCTGGACGACCTAGGTTACCGCCTCCTAATGTGAAAGTTGGACCGAATGGTCCCGGGCAAATCCGACCAAGAATAGCTCATAGACACCCCGCGCCGTTGCCGGAGCTCATGAAGCAGTACCAGCCACCGAACTGGAAAGCGCTGCCTCCTGCGCCCGAACTCAAATTATCTAAGGTAGAAAATGGAATAGTAATATCATGGAAAATTGATGGATACAGAGAAGAAAACCACGAGGAAATAGCCAGCTACCAATTATTCGCATATCAGGAAACATCACAACCCCCGAGTACTTCGCTATGGAAGAAAATAGGGGATGTCAAAGCGTTGCCTCTACCGATGGCATGCACTCTTACACAATTCATGTCCGGGTACAAGTACTACTTTGCCGTCAGGGCCGTCGACGTCAAATCCCGGTTTGGACCTTTCAGCCTGCCAGGAAGTATACTTCTTTTAAAAAATTAATTTACCTTTTAAGTAGCTTCGAAAGTAATGATAATATTTATTGTTGTCTTCATAATATAATTACCTACTGTTATTTTTACTTATAGAAATTGTGATGTTGTAAATATAATTCGTCGCAGTGATAGTCTTATTTACTTTAAAAAGTTAGATTTCCAAATAAAAAAATTTAAGAATATGAGTAAGTAAACAGTAGTTTCTCTGACTATTCCTTTCGGTGTGATGCTAAAATTAAAAATATCATCACCTAACCATCTAACTGCGGTCTTAAGCGCTTATTCCACTTATCCTAGCTAGGAAGTCCTAGCTAGGATCCTAAAAATCTAAATCGGAAAAAATGTGGCTTCTGACTAAATCAGTGTTGCCAGATGGTTTCAACCTCTTATCTGTAGTGGGAACTGCTAAATCTGTATTAAAGTCAATTTATATTATGTTATAAGATCTGGAATTCATTCGTAGGTAATTTCTTAAGTCTGCTGGTTCCAAGTAGTTCAGAAAGTTCATAATTCATAATTTTTCGTGGAGCAAAAATTCTTTCAACCATCTTTTTCGCCTTTTATTTATTTTTATTTTCATTGAGTCAACAGCTAAGCCTATGAGAAGACCAATTTTTTGTTGCTTTGATAGAACTGGAGCCATTAAGAAGACGTCTGACCAAAATGACAACTGATTTAGTCACTAAATTAGGACAAGTGGAATAAGAAGATTCTAATTAGTCTCCTATGTAGGATCCTAGCTAGGACTTCTAAATAGGACAAGTGGAATAAGCGCTTAAGTGTGCCAATAATGTATCCACAGATTGAAATTACAATCTGTGGTTGCAAGCCATCCATTGGAGGTTCGCTCTATGATTTTGGATAGCCCTCCGTTTAAAAATGACAGTTCGAGTGTATTCATAACCGATCTTACAGTTTTGACGTTTCTTTCGATCGGTTTCTTGATCCAAATCTGCAAGACGTCTGACCAAAATGACAACTGGTTTAGTCACTAAATTAAGACAAGTGGAATAAGAAGCTTCTAATTAGTCTCCTATGTAGGATCCTAGCTAGGACTTCTAAATAGGACAAGTGGAATAAGCGCTTAAGTGTGCCAATAATGTATCCACAGATTGAAATTACAATCTGTGGTTGCAAGCCATCCATTGGAGGTTCACTCTATGATTTTGGATAGCCCTCCGTTTGAAAATGACAGTTTGAGTGTATTCATAACCGATCTCACAGTTTTGACGTTTCTTTCGATCGGTTTCTTGTCCTAATTTAGTGACTAAATCAGTTGTCTCGAAAATGACAACTGATTTAGTCACTAAATAAGGACAAGTGGAATAAGAAGATTCTAATTAGTCTCCTATGTAGGATCCTAGCTAGGACTTCTAAATAGGACAAGTGGAATAAGCGCTTAAGTGTGCCAATAATGTATCCACAGATTGAAATTACAATCTGTGGTTGCAAGCCATCCATAAATAATGTCGGGTCGGCGGACTAAAGCACATAAGTCAAAAAAATGCAAAAATTTTTCTTTGTACCAAAATTATTAATTTACATCAATACATCGGCAGACTAAAGCACATAAGTCATATTCGCTTGCTCGGGCTTGAACCTAAGTGGCGTCCTTTTCCAACCTCTTGAATCGCATTAATCTTTCGGCGTTATAAAAAACATAAGTTGAGTTATGTTAAAAGGAACACTTGAAGCTCACGGACTTCACGGACACAGAAATTGACTTATGTTATTAGGAACGTCAAGTGCGTCGTGTTATCTCGATTTTTTATTCGAGGGTAGGTGCTCAAATTATTATTTATTGCTTATAAAAACAGAAGTGGTAACTGTTGTGATTTGGGTCACACTAGTCGAGTTACTTTTGCTGTGATTTGTTAACAGAACAGTTGTGGAGTGTGACATTTTATTTAAAAATATTCCCAATTACTATGGATTGTCAGCGAGGAAAGAAATTAGTTGAGATGGTGATGAGGAGAAACAAATGTTGAAGGTAAGTTTGCCATGTTTGATTTAAATCAGTCTTTCATTGTAGTTTTAGCAGAAATCATCAGTGATTTGTTCATTTTAGCAGCAATCTTATGATTGATGCTAAAATGAACAAATCACTGATGATTTCTGCTAAAAATAATCATTTTAATCATTTGTTTATACAAATGATTAAAATGATTATTTTTTTAGAATCTACAGTATGTTTATTTTTAGATGAATGAAATGAACAGCAATCTACACCCACAATAGCAGAAGAAGAACCATTGCCTTCCACATCATCAGGCCACACTGGCGTCATGTTTATTAATCGAGAAATGGATTTCTCAAGTGATGATTCTGTTCTGGATCCACATTTCGAACTCCCTGAAGCAGCAGTTGAATCTGCTGCTGCTTACTCAACATAAACATTACAAGACTGAGTGATACTCAAGTAAATAAAAGTGACAATACTGTGCAAGTGCATTTGACTTACAATAGTGTTTACCCACTCCAGCCCTCAGCTCTTCTGTAGCTTTCTACAAACGCCAGTTGTGGACGTTCAACCTGACTGTCCATGACAACAAAACTGGTAAAGCTGTGCGTTGCATATGGTATGAAACCATAGCTGCTAGAGGAGCTAATCAAAAAGCATCATCTCTTTTCAAACATCTTCAAACATACGTACCTGAGAATACAAAACATGTAATATTTTATTCTGATACTTGTGGCAGTCAAAACCGAAATTCTCATGTCAGTTCAATGTTTACTTGGGCTTTGCAGAAATTAGACATACATGTCTAGCACAAGTTCACGGTTCCGGGCCATAGCCACTTGGAAGTGGACACAGATCATAGCATCATTGAAAAAAACAAGAAAACGAATTTGCAGATTTATCACCCGCATGATTGGATTCAACTCATCAGATCGAGCAGTAAAAAATTTGAAGTTGTCGAAATGCGCAGTTCCGACTTTTTGGATTTTTCTTCATTGTTAAAGGGTCCTTTAGTATTAAGAAACAAAGATGTAGAAGGGCGACAATTTAAATGGCTCGATAAAAAGTTGCGCTATGATTCTGAATTTGGCGTAATCTCCTACAAAGACACATTGGACACGGAATGTAATTTTTACAAATTTAACTTGAAAAGTGGAGTGTCTGCCATACCTGATACTTTTCCTGTTATATCGGTGTACAGCCCTTACCGATATCAAAAGAAAAGAAAGATGATCTGATTTCTTTACTCTCCTTAGTACCCGACGTTTTTCATAGATTTTATTTAGATTTGCCTTCTGTGAACAATGTACGTAATACTGACACTGATATTTTAGATAGTGAAGAAGATGAATAAATAGTTGAATGTCAACTAAAACATAGTTTATAATATTAAATTTACTGTTCTCATACACCTAAGTCACATGTACCTTCTAGGTACACAGTGTTCTTTCTAACATAAGTCACTAAAATCAATTTTTATTATATTTTTATCAAATTGTATTTACGTGCATGTTAGTATTCATTAAAAACATCTCAATATTCCAATAAAGTTAATTTTATAGTTTAACGCTTTTTTTTTATACAATTTTTAGTTGTTCCTGAAAAGTTTCACTTTTTGACTTATGTTTTTTAGTCTGCCAGCCCTAGCATTGGAGGTTCGCTCTATGATTTTGGATAGCCCTCCGTTTAAAAATGACAGTTCGAGTGTATTCATAACCGATCTTACAGTTTTGACGTTTCTTTCGATCGGTTTCTTGATCCAAATCTGCAAGACGTCTGACCAAAATGACAACTGGTTTAGTCACTAAATTAAGACAAGTGGAATAAGAAGCTTCTAATTAGTCTCCTATGTAGGATCCTAGCTAGGACTTCTAAATAGGACAAGTGGAATAAGCGCTTAAGTGTGCCAATAATGTATCCACAGATTGAAATTACAATCTGTGGTTGCAAGCCATCCATTGGAGGTTCACTCTATGATTTTGGATAGCCCTCCGTTTGAAAATGACAGTTTGAGTGTATTCATAACCGATCTCACAGTTTTGACGTTTCTTTCGATCGGTTTCTTGTCCTAATTTAGTGACTAAATCAGTTGTCTCGAAAATGACAACTGATTTAGTCACTAAATTAGGACAAGTGGAATAAGAAGCTTCTAATTAGTCTCCTATGTAGGATCCTAGCTAGGACTTCTAAATAGGACAAGTGGAATAAGCGCTTTAAATGAAGCACAGTTCGGCTTTAGACCAGGACTCTCAACAGAATGTGCCATTATGTCTCTCAAGCAGCAAGTAGTACTTGACAGTCTTGTCAAGTACTACACAGATAGGAGCACGCCTGTGTATGCAGCTTTTCTGGACCTCTCCAAGCCATTTGACCTGGTTGGGTACGATATCTTATGGCAAAAACTTAAGGAGGCAGGTGTGCCGGGTGAGGTAACTATTCTTAAATATTGGTACGGACACCAAACTAACCCGATCAAATGGCTCCGAGAACTCTCCGACGAATTCAAGTTGGAGTGTGGAGTGAGACAAGGGGGGATAACGTCCCCTTCTCTCTTCAACTTGTATACGGACAGGCTGATTGCTGAGCTGAGCGACACCAGAGTAGGCTGTTTTATTGATGGTCTCTGTATTAACAGCATCAGTTACGCCGATGATATGGTGTTACTCAGCCTATCAATAGCCGCCCTCAGAAAAATGATAAGTGTGTGTGAAAGTTACGCCAGGTCGCACGTTCTTACATATAATGTAAAGAAAAGCGAGCTCATGATATTTAGTTCAAGGGCTCGTAAAATCGGAGATGTAGCACCAGTGCTTCTCAATGGTGTTGCGCTCCGAAGAGTAAAGGAATTTATACAATGTGTCCCGACACCGGTGTCCGATCCTTTAATGTCATGATCTATGGCATATTTTATCGACAAATTGGCTCTCAAATTTTTTCTCTGTCTCACGGTAGTAAAATGGCAGCCATTTTAGTTTTTCCCAGGCTTTCACACTAATCTGACCAATACTTTTCGTGTAAATATCCTATGAAGATAAAAAAGGTCTCATTTGATAGCTAAACTTGTGAACTACGCTTACACAGGCAATATGTTATAAACGTGGAATTAAACATAAAAAAATCAAAGTTTTAGAAAAAAAATGTGTATTTTTTTAATTAATGGCTTTTTGTGAAAAATCTAGCGCATTAAACTAGTTCTCTTTTATTTTAAAAAGATAAAAAAGGTTTTCATCTTAAGCGCTCGCTAAACGGTAATTCTGCATTACATGCATTACGTGCTGTAATGCATGAATTATCGTGTATTGTAGTGAATGATGCGAATTACATGCAAACTACGTGCTGTACAACGTGCTGTACATTGAATTACAACTTCTTTAATTTTTCAGCACGACATGCGTAACGTGCTGTAATGCACGCATGATCGTTTATTGTAGTGAATGACGCGAATGACATGCAAACTACGTGCTGTACATTGATTGACAAGTTGTTTAATTTTTCGTCATGCAATATGTGCATCAATGCCTGCTGCATCGCGCGATCGGCATGTCATGGGACAACTCAGTTCCAGGGTGTTGCTTCCGAACACTTAAAAACATTAAGCGTTTCTTGGAACGGGGCATACAAACTGTTAATGTGCGCAAAATAAATAAATCAAATAATATATTTTGCCTTTGCCTGATGGTAGTTCTGTCTCACAATAATTAGTGTGGGATAGATCTAACATCAAGCGCAGTTAGTCAACCGAAGGATGGCGGTAAAACCATCAACGATAGGGTCAGTGAAGAAATCCATGGTCATCAATGGGCTGCAGCATTGATGGTTTGATTCATTGGCCTCCTGTCAGATTGCCAATCCGCGTGCTCCGCGTGGCAATTATGAGCAAATGCCTCTTATGAAACGCACCAGAAAAAGATGGCCCCTAGTTCCCGGTAGCGGTACTATTCCTGGCCACGGCAGCGGCCATGGTAACGGCACTGCGAGGGGTGCTAAGAATCTCCGGGCTACGGATCGCTACCACCAACTGGACCTGGCGACGTACAACGGACGAACGCTTAGATTCGAAGACCACCTAGTCAAACTGGAGGTAGAATTGGAAAAAATCCGTTGGCACGTATTAGGGTTGTGCGAGGTCCGAAGACAAGGGGAAGACACCATGACTCTGCCATCGGGTCACCTTTTCTACTTCCGAGAGGGAGATCATACATCCAGGGGCGGCGTGGGATTCCTCGTCAACAAATCTCTCGTTGACAACGTTGTCGAGATCTCGAGTGTGTCGGAGAGGGTAGCGTACCTTGTTTTGAGACTCACCGATATGTATTCTCTCAAGATAGTACAAGCGTACGCACCAACCTCGACACATTCCGATGACGAAGTGGAGACCATGTACGAAGACATCTCCAAGGTCTTAAATACCACCCCTAAGACCCACTTCAATGTTGTCATGGGAGATTTTAACACCAAAGTAGGAGTACGAGCTAGCGGCGAATCTTGCTTGGGACAGCATGGTGTTGGGATTCGAAACCGCAGGGGGCAAATGCTGGTCAACTTTCTCGAAAAAGAGGGGCTCTTCTTGATGAATTCCTTCTTCAAAAAGAAGCCCCATAGAAAGTGGACATGGCGAAGCCCTGACTCAGTGGTAAGGAACGAGATAGATTTCCATCATTACGGATCGGAAGTATATATTTAGGGATGTCTCTGTGATCAATAGGTTCAATACCGGTAGCGATCACCGACTACTGCGAGGATCCTTGAGTGTATGCTTCAAACTCGAAAGAGCCCATATGCTGAGGTCTACTCTCCGACCCAACTCCCAACAATCCGTCGCTGACACCCAGAAATTTCAGTTACAACTGAGAAATAGGTTCGACGCTCTTAACATCTCGGAAACTACAATGGAAGTTGACGAGGCTTTAAATGCAATTGTAGAGAGCATACGGGTCGAAGGTGAAAGGTTTTGCAGGCCCAAGCATGCGGGCAGGAAATCCAAACTTTCGGATGAGACACTCAAACTTATGAGGGAACGGAGGGAAAACACGGACTCGGGTTCGTCAGATGTAAAACTTCTCTCGAGGCGAATACGGAAACTTATACGTAGAGATCTTCGCCGCTCGAATACGCTGGAAATCACGGAAGCGATTGAGCGGAATAGAGGGTCTAAAGTTTTCGTAAGGCGCCTCGGGAGGAGTCATCTGACGAAGGTGAAGAATAGCTGTGGCCAAATCGTTTCCTCACGAGGGGGGGTTCTGTCCGAGATCGAGGATTTCTATAGCCGCTTGTATGCTTCACATGCTTCGCAACCTGATCCTCGTGATGACGACCCGCGTGCCAAACTCACCCGGCATCTTTCTGGCGAGCTTCCTGACGTCATTATAGGCGAAATCGGATTGGCTCTGAAACAACTTAAAGGAGGAAAGGCCCCGGGGAGGGACGGAATTACGATCGAACTTCTCAGAGCGGGAGGCGAACCCGTCTTGAGAGAGCTCCGTAAAGTCTTTAATTTTGTCCTTCAACGGGGAGTTTCCCCCGAAGAGTGGCTTAAAAGCGAGGTGGTTCTCTTTTTTTAAGAAGGGCGATAACACCCATCTTAAAAATTATAGACCCATCTCGCTTTTGAGTCACATATATAAGTTATTTTCTAGGATCATTACGAATCGCCTATCCAATAAACTTGACGAATGCCAGCCACCGGAGCAGGCTGGGTTTCGCAGAGGCTTTAGCAACATAGACCATATTCACACCTTAAGGCAAGTTGTACAAAAGTCACATGAGTACAGGCAGCCATTGTGCCTTGCCCTTGTGGACTATGAGAAGGCTTTTGACTCTGTTGAGACCTGGGCTGTTCTGGAAGCCCTGCAACGATGTCAAGTCGATTGGCGTTACGTCGAAGTTTTGAAAGGTCTATATAATGCCGCGTCTATGTCCGTCCGAGTACGGCCACAACAAGGCCAATCTATTTGCATCGAGGAGTGTGACAGGGGGATATTATTTCCCCGAAACTGTTCACAAATGCGTTTGAGGACGCCTTCAAGACCCTAAACTGGAAAGGACGTGGCATAAACGTTAATGGCAAGTACCTCTCACACCTTCGTTTCGCTGACGATATCGTCATATTGGCAGAATCGTTGGAGGACTTGCAGGAAATGTTGAACGACCTAAATGAATCTTCCCGGCGGATCGGTCTCGGGATGAACTTGGACAAGACGAAAGTCATGTTCAACGAACATGTTCTCCCGAGACCGGTTGCAGTTAACGGTGTCTTTCTCGAAGTCGTCACGGAATATGTCTATTTGGGGCACATACTGCAGGTAGGTAGACATAACTTCGAGAGAGAAACCGATAGGAGGATACAGTTGGGTTGGGCAGCATTCAGGAAGCTAAGCCACATTCTCACGTCGCATATTCCGCAGAGCTTGAAGACGAAAGTCTTCGATCAATGCGTGCTTCCCGTTATGACCTACGGGGCGGAAACCTGGCCTTTTACAGCAGGGCTAGCTCGTAAGTTTTCCGTCGCTCAGCGTGCTATGGAACGCGCTATGCTCGGAGTTTCTTTGGCGGATAAGCTTCGAAATGAAACAATTTGTCAAAGAACTAAAGTCACCGACATAGTGCAGAGAATCAGTACGCTGAAGTGGAACTGGGCTGGTCACGTAGCTCGAAGAACCGACGATCGCTGGAGTAAACTTACTCTGGAATGGAGACCAAGGCTGGGAAATCGGGGTGTAGGTCGACCTCCAACTAGGTGGGACGACGATCTCCGCTTAGTTGCAGGCCCATGTTGGATGCGAGTAGGAGATCGGTCATCTTGGCGTTCATTGAGAGAGGCCTATGTCCAGCAGTGGACGACTATAGGCTGATATGATGATGATGATGAGATTTTTATCGGAGGTGAGTTTGTAAATTAATTACAGCCAAAGTATTACGTTTTATTAAAATGTTTATGGTTTAAGGTATTTTAAATATTGTGCTTTATATCTTTATATTGGATCCTATAATATGATCATAGAAATGATCCAATATAAATGATAATGTAATACCCCCCAGAGAGAGAAAAAATTTGAGAGCCAATTCGTCGATAAAATATGCCATAGATCATGACATTAAAGGATCGGACACCGGTGTCGGGACACATTGTATATCTCGGTTATGTGGTCACCGAGGATTTAAAAGATGATGGGGACATTGAAAGGGAGAGGATCTAGCGATGGCAGTCCGCTGTAATATGTTGGCGCGCAGATTTGCAAGGTGTAGTACAAATGTTAAAATTAAGTAAGTACACTATTTAAAGCATTCGGTCAATCTGTGGGTCAACTATACGCAGCGCGCCATCAACGCTCTCCGAGTACAATATAAGGCGAGGCGGGGCAGCCCCAACAGCATCCTAAAAGTGCTCAGCGTCAAGATGGACAGCCCCCTTCTGGGGCACTGGATCCATACACATGTGCATGTGCCCGGAGCGCCAGAAGGTGGCAAATACTTAAACTAATTTATTTTTTTGTAACTATTACCATAGAGGAATAAAGCTGGTCTCTGCTATTACTAACATAGTCTTTTTAGGTTTATTGTTTACTTGCAAAATATGGGTTAAAATTTACAAAGCCTGAAATAAACGTATTTTTTTTGGACTAGGACGAGTCGGCGCATGAGTACCGAAAACTATTCCATCTCAATTTTTTTATGCGATCCTCTTCAAATTGCCCTCCTGATGATATAAATGCATGTTGCCAGGGCGCAACCCGGTGCCATATTGTTTAAACAAATATTGTTTAAACCAATTGCAAGGAATTGTTATTTTTCAACCGAACAATTTTTTTTTAATATTCTTTATTGAAATATCAATAAAAAAGGTCCTATGACTTTTTACGATAAAGTTATAATTTTTAAAGATATGAATTTTTAAAGGTTCGAAAAACCTCAAATTTGGGTACTTTCGACCGATGAAAAATATATTTAAAAATAATAATGTCAAAGTAATACATGTTTTTAAATTCTTGCGAAAGATGAGACTGGAAAAAGGCGGCAAATTAAAAAAATCGACGTTTAACAACCATGTCTATACCGGAATAGTTTTGATCAACGAACTACGAATAATAAGGTTTCTTAATTTTTATTATTCGTAGTTCGTAGATTAAAACTATAATTCCGGCTATAAACAGGATTGTTATATGTCGATTTTTTTAATTTGCCGCCTTTTTCCAGTCTCATCTTTCGCTAGCCAGACTCTAGTTAATAATATTGTTAATAGAGATTTAAAAAAATTTCATTGTTTATATATCTTTTTTTATCTTAGCAAAAGTAGACAAAAAATTGTGTTTTTTGTATGGGAGCCCGCCTTAAACAATTACTTTTAATTTTATTATTAATTATTAAAGTACAAATATAATTAAGTATTTCGTGAAATTTTCAAGTGCCTCGCTGTTACTATTATTGATTACGAGCAAAAAAGGAAAAAATCACGTTTCTTGTATGGGAGCCGCCCTTAAATATTAACTTTATTTTATTTTTAGTATTTGTTCATAAAGCGGCAACAGACATACACAATCTGTAAAAATGTCAGAAGTCTAGCTATAGCGGTTCTAAAAGCGCTTATTCCACTTGTCCTATTTAGAAGTCCTAGCTAGGATCCTACATAGGAGACTAATTAGAAGCTTCTTATTCCACTTGTCCTAATTTAGTGACTAAATCAGTTGTCATTTTGGTCAGACGTCTTCTTAATGGCTCCAGTTCTATCAAAGCAACAAAAAATTGGTCTTCTCATAGGCTTAGCTGTTGGCTCAATGAAAATAAAAATAAATGAAAGGCGAAAAAGATGGTTGAAAGAATTTTTGCTCCACGTAAAATTATGAATTATGAACTTTCTGAACTACTTGGAACCAGCAGACTTAAGAAATTACCTACGAATGGATTCCAGATCTTATTTATAACATTATATAAATTGACTTTAATACAGATTTAGCAGTTCCCACTACAGATAAAAGGTTGAAACCATCGGGCAATACTGATTTAGTCATTCAGGAGCCACATTTTTTCCGATTTAGGATCCTAGCAAGGATCCTTGCTTTCTAAATGTTATTCCACTTGACTAAATTATTTAGGATCCTAGCTAGGACTTCCTAAATAGGACAAGTGGAATAAGTGCTTAAGATACAGCCTGGAGACATAGACAAACAGGCAGACGGATAGACAACGAAGTCTTATTAAACCCTATTATTAATGATTAACGATTTAAGTACTTAATGAAAAAACTACATAAATCGGTTAAGAATCAGCGGACAACGAATCGAAAATTTTCTGTTCTTTTATGAGAACTTTTGTCGTGTTGACTCTATCGCGCTCTGCGGTGGGAGACTTGAGATTGGTGAGACAGCAATACATTTTCAAATACCTATTTTCAATTTCTCTCGCCCCTGGCGTATCCTCTTAATCACGCAGGCAAAACAACTCTGAAGTCTGAACCGGTATTTTAATTTTTAAATGCTAAAATGTTCGTTTATTCATAAAATTAAAGAAGAGGAAGTAATTGCTACTGTCAAATATCTGAGAAAATTTCCAAATGTCATTTGTCATCAACCTTTGACTTTTTAGTTGTCGATAGAGACCTAGTAATCTGTGATAGAGACGACGTGTCGGGAGAATTTGTTTCTCGTAAAATTGGTGATTGCAAACCTGGAAACAACAATCGATGGATTTATATATTTTATTGCCTTTCTAATGCGGTGTTAGCTTACAAATTCGTCAGCGTTACAAATAACATAGCCAACGTTTTTAAGTGAATAATATGTAAATGATTTGACGTACTTGGCGTAGTGTGGGCTGTGGTATTTGTGTATGTTTAGAAAGAAAAAGCAGGTTTAGGTGATATTGGAATTTTTCCTAATCGTATTCTTATCGCGGGATAAAATTATCAGTGCAGTGAGTGAAGGTTTGTGTGCTTAGTGATTTGTGTTGAATATCGTTTGTGTGGTGTGATTCGGTTTTGTGAAACTTCAATTATGTTGGATCAGGACTTGGCTTCTGTACATCAGAAGGTGTGTATGATTATCAGTTTATCCATGTTACTTGCATACTTACATCTATTGATACATTTTGGTGCAAAACACAAAAACATAAGAATAATGAAACAAATGGAGCAAAATCTAAAATGGTAATATTTTAGATTTTACTGACATTTGTTTCATTCACATGAAATCACATAAAATTTTATTGAACTTTATTGCTTTTAGCATAATTTTTTATAGAAGTAGCAATAGATTAAATAAAGTGACTTTAATTGCATTGCATAAGCATAAAACTTAATGTATGTTTTAATGTTGAACAAAATGGTGTACAAATATATTTTCTAATTTGTATAAGACCTAAATAATATTGTCACCATCCAATATTGCCTTAAGGATAATGTTCATTATCATGATTCTAAGTAACCTTAATAATTTATACCATTGACATTAGTAACAAAATATCAAAAGCCAACAGGAAATATTTTATAAAAACTTAAAAATGCAATGATGTTTGTTAGTTAAAAATTCTCAATTCTAAAAGGTTTGAACTTGAATACAAAATAAATAGGATTTGTGTTTCCCGAATCAAACAGTAATAACTTTTAAACAAACCAACATTATTTCTGCCTTAAAATGAACTGAGTTATGTAGTGTACCTCAAATTGAATTGCAATTTGAGTTGCTCTAACTAAACATATGTTTTAGGTACTAAAACATCCCCTATTTGGGCCAAAAACACAGTGGGCGCTGAAATAATTAGTGCTCCTCTATCAATGCAAAGTGATGTTCTTCTATTTAATTTTAACCATCACTCTTTAAAAAGAAGTAGACTATTACCTTCAATATCTATTCTGTAAAGTATTTATATCAGTGATTTCTAAGTATCCACAAACACAAATAATATCCTTGGAAGTAAGTAAGTAGTTTGTCACATGTTAACCCTAGATCACTTTTTCGTATCTCAGACTACGCATATCCCACGAGTTTCATAGTTCGGTATGTTCCCCTAACCCATTCCACCTTCCCCACTTAATGGGTCTTTTAGTGACGCACATACCCTCAGTGCGATTACATGCACATTTTTTTAGGAGATACAGGCAAAGAGTCGTCTGATAGACGAAAGGTTACTGACTATGTAATTTTTTTTCACTTTAAACATTTGTTATTTTTTTAAGATCATTATTTATTTGCAAGAAGCCGGAAATTATTCATTTCTATAATTAATTAATTATACAAAAGGATCAGTGGATACCGCAGATCAAATGTGCTCAGCCATGAACTGTACTAGTTACAAAACCAATAGATGGCCAGTGGCCACTTTGCTTGTTTTATTATACTTTAAACATAAGCATTGATTTTGTAAATCACCCATACTAATATTATAAATGCGAAAGTGTGTCTGTCTGTCCGTCTGTCTGTCTGTCTGTCTGTCTGTCCATTACCTCTTCACGCTCAAACCGCTGAACCGATTTAGCTGAAATTCCTTATGGAGATATAGGGGGCGCCAAGGGAAGCAAAAAATCACAATAAACTATTCTCAAAAATCAACCCCCGGCTAGAATAAAATTAAAATTAAATAGAGGCCGATATACGTACCGCGTTAGGTTAGTTGTTATTAGTTGTTTTGGTGATCACAATTCACATGGGTTGAGGAAGGATATTTTGGGTGAGAAAAACCTCCCCATGCCACTTCCACCCCCGGATACCATTAAAAAAAAAAAGAAAAATAATCAAAATTCCCTTCTGATAGTAAGAGCGGGGCTAAAATGGTCACATTTAGCAATTCCTCTCAATCAATTCAGCAAATGAATTGTCAAAACTGTCAAACTGACAAATGTCAAATCAGTACAAAAATACAGAAATGAATTGCAAGCAGAGTTGCATTTTGCGATTTTAGAAAAATGAATCATATTATGATTCATATCATGATTCTTCAAAGCGACCATTTTAGCCCCGCAGTAATTAATATATACCAATTTTGCCCAATACGACTTGGTTGGTTGTCATTCAGTTGTACTTGTACCTACGGGGACCCCTAAAATATTTACATTTTTAACCCCCGACAAAAAAGAGGGATGATATAAGTTTGATGTGTTTGTATCAAAATCTTAATGCGGTTCACAGACTACCAAGTTTCAATATAGCTCTTAAAATAGTAGAGTAGGAGAAAAGTGGCTGTGACGTACGGACAGACAGACATGACGAATCTATAAGGGTTCCGTTATTTGCCATTTGGCTACGGAAGACTAAAAACCTTTTGAATTTTTATATAAAATGCGAAGAAACTTTTTCCCCAACCTAATATCAAAATATAATAATATGATGATTATTATTATTGATTTTGATGAGGGTGATGGCGATGACAATTCTAATGAATATCGAGTCTGTATCGATTGGTGGTTCAGGACGAGGTCGGGGTAAGAAAGCTGTTGTTCCACCTATTATAATGACGTAACGTCATTATAATAGGCATGGTAATCATGATGAGTAGACATCGGATTATATGCACGATCAAAGTGCCGAAATATGCATGCAAATATGCATGAAAAAATGGCCGAAATATGCACAAAATATGCACAATCAAAAGTCACTTAATATTAAAATTTATTATTTTTTGAAGTTTTCCGGTGGTGCCGTTAAAAAATTGGCGCTTTTAGTGCCAATTTTTAACCCCCGACAAAAAAGAGGGGTGTTATAAGTTTGACGTGTCCGTCCGTCTGTTTGTCTGTGTGTGTATCTGTCCGTGGCATTGTAGCATCCAAACGGATAGACCCATTTTGATCTAGTTTTTTTTGTTTGAAAGCTGACATGATCGAGTGTGTTCTTAGCTATAATTCATCATCATCAGCCTGCTCAGTGTTGGACAATCAGGGTTTATCTGGTTGATGAAAGGCCGTTAGCAACTTGTATTCGTTTGATGGGTTTTATATTTCATTCTAGTTTGTGACATTTGTGAATATGCAATATACGTATAATACACATATTAATGGAAAGTTGACCAGGTGCTGCAGCATCACCTGGTAATCAATAGGATATCCAACTAATCGCCAACTTAGAGCAGAGGTTTCGTCTTTGGGCTCATTTTAATTGTTACAACCAGTAAGAAGTAGATAGACGGTAAATATTTACATGCTGCAGCATCACCTGGATTCTATAGGAACCGAGCTTCGTATTAAACCCAAAGTGGAGGTTTCATGTTTGGGCGATTTTGGCATTGGCGGCCTCATCGAAAAGGACATTAATAGATGGTAATTACGTTGATAGGAATTATTCTGCAATATAACCAACACAAGTTTAAAAAGTATGAAATAAATTAAATTAAGAAATTTAAAAAAAAAACCCGCAAAACAACTTTAAAAAGTAATGAAATAATATTTACTGCCTTTAAGTTAGAATAATTCCCAACTTGTGTAAAGTAATATTTTAGTCCATAATTGTTGTCAAGGTGTGTCGGGGGACCGCTAATGTAGATGATTGATTTGAGATTTCACATAACATTATAGTATAAGGATCAGTTCACAGCGAACAAAATGGAGATAATCAGCGACTTGGCGGTTGTAGGTTGTAGTTTACTTGGCGGTCTCCCGACACACCGTGACAACTATAATTATGGACTAAAATATTACTTTACACAAGTTAGGAATTATTTGAACTTAAAGGCAGTAAATATTATTTCATTACTTTTTAAAGTTGTTTGGCGGGTTTTTTTTTTTATTTCTTAATTATATACCTATTGTATGTCATCAAATCTAGGATTTTTCATTTCTTATACAGCACCAATAATAATTTTCTACCAACATTTTCCGTTTGCAATCTTAATGCCCATGGAAGTTTATTAAATCGTTAATTATTCAAAATTTTTACTAATTTTTCCAACTACAAAGAAAAAATTGTTTCTAGAAAGATATTATTGTACCTATTGGGTGTATTGCATCCTTTAAATTGAGATGGAGAGGGTTTGTACCTCTATTTTGTGGTCTCGGTGTGTGTAATGATAGCTAGTTTGGACACTACAAGGGCAAGAAAATTGCCAAAATATGCACTAACGCCTAAGGGGGATATTAGATTATCATATATATTGGATCCGAGATCATTGAGTCAATGATATTGGATAATGTAATATAGACATAAATGATTCATTTCTTCCTTCATCATAGATTTTTGACATTTGCTGAGAGATTGGATCCAATACGGTCATAGAAATAGGTGTTGCCAGTTATTTAATATAAAAAAGAGTTTTTAATTTCTTGTTCGTAAATATGTTTCAAATAATGTAATGTAATTATTTTTCTAATTATATACTTGGATAATCTTGCTGAAATAACAAAAAACAAGCCATATTTAAAAATGACGATGTCTTTTGACAAATCGAATTCTCTGAGATCTAGTAACCCTGACGTCAATACCTGTCAGCGTTAGCGCTCTCCATTGGCTATTGAAACCACATATGACGTAAAATAGGATCAATGAAATATGATAATGTAATATGCAGATATGATCAAATGATCATATATATTGGATCCTATATATGATCATAGAAATGATCCAATATAAATGATAATGTTATACCCCCCTAAAAAGTGCCATTTAAATATGCATTTGCATATGCAAGTATGCAAATGCATATAATCCGATGTCTAATCATGAGCAACGGTTGCTCATGATGATTATACGATGAGGGTGATGATGATGACGATTCTAAATATCATTTCTGTGTCGATCGGTGGTTCAGGACGAGATCGGCACTGACAGCCGGGATGAAAGCCGTTGTTACTTAAAAATGATGATTATTGATTATGATGAGGGTGATGATGATGACGATTCTAATATATCGATTCTGTATCCGTGGTTCAGGACGAGGTCGGGGTAAGAAAGCCGTCGTTCCACCTATTACGTGCGCCGCTTTCACCGCTCCTGACAACTTTCGCCCGCACGGCGCGCGCGCAGCTGTATCGATTTAAATCCATAACATTCCATAAAACATATTTTTAAAACAGTAGCCCAAAGAAGAAAAAGGTAGAAAAATATACCTAATATTTTGTATTATATAATGAGGGTATTTGAAATTCTATTTGCCACCAGGTGCCGCTATGTAGCTTTAAAGTCTATCGTGTCAAACTGCTGTCACGATATAGCTGTCATGTGCCACGATAATACGCCTATTTGACACGATAGACCCTAAGGCTACATAGCGGCACCTGGTGGCAAATAGAATTTCAAACACCCTCATAAGTAGGGCCCGAATTAAATTTACCTACCTATACAGAGTATTAAATTCGAATGTATATGTTTGCCACTCACAAATCTGTCGTCTTCTTGAGTGTGCTGTGTGCGTATTGTAGTGTGTGTAATATTTTATTTGTTGAAAAATGTGTGATACTGATTAAAGCATAATTTCAAAATAATATTAGTTTGATGTACTCCTTCACCATATAAACTACTAGATGTCCCGCGCGGCTTCGCCCGCGTTATTTAGGAATTTTACGGAAACCGTACA
Source organism: Aricia agestis (assembly GCF_905147365.1). NCBI lineage: Eukaryota > Metazoa > Arthropoda > Insecta > Lepidoptera > Lycaenidae > Aricia > Aricia agestis. The sequence continues at coordinate 14,349,178 of NC_056428.1, read as the reverse complement.
TTTTCCCATAAAAAATAGCTCTTATGTCCCTACTCCCTTCACTTGGTCTACTCTATATCTGTGCCAAATATTGCCATAAAAATTGCTCCAGTAGTTCGTAATTTCTAATATTTCCCACGTTTTTCCCACATTTTCCTGAGTTTCTTCGGTCGCATTAGTCTTAACGTGATATAAATATATAGCATATAGTCTTACTCGATAAATTAACTATCTAACACTGAAATAAGTTTCTAAATCGGACCAGTAGTTCCTGAGATAAGTGCGTTCAAGCAAACATACTCTTCAGGTTTATAATATTAAGTATAGATTTTTTTCAATTATCGCTTGACAAACTCGAGTCTTGATCTAAAAGACTATGAAAAGTACGAATGACAGGGTCATTATAGGCTCATAAGTCATAACCATGGACGATGCATGGTATAATATTATGGCAGTAATGATGATGATGATGATGATGATGATTCATCGTCATCATCATCACTACCATATTATACCATGCATCGTCCCATGGTTATGACTTATGAGCCTATAATGACCCTGTTATTGGTACTTACCTACCTCATATTATAAACCTGAAGAGTATGTTTGCTTGAACGCGTTAATCTCAGGAACTACAAGTCCGTATTAAAACTTATTTCAGTGTTAGATAGCTCATTTATCGAGTAAGACTATAGGGTAAATATTATCACGCTAAGACTAATACGACCGAAGAAACTCAGGAAAATGTGGGAAAAACGGAGGAAATATAAGAAATTACCAACTACTGGAGCAATTTTTATGGCAATATTAAGCACAGATATAGAGTAGACCAAGTGAAGGGAGTAGGGACATAAGCTATTTTTTATGGGAAAATGTACGGTTTCTGTAAAATTCCTAATTTACGCGGGCGAAGCCGAGCGGGACATGTAGTTCATTTATAAGGCTGTAGTCTTCCACCATCCTATACGTATTATATGTCTGATTTCTGTGGTTTGGAAGGTGGTGAGGTTTTTTGGCTAACGTCTAGCCAAAAAGCGCTGGTGATAACTCTTGTCTTGTCAAAAAGCTCTTGTCAAAAAACCTCATGAAACCAAGCACTAGTCGTTAACTATGTACCTCAAGATTTTGATCTTAAATGTTTTGTATTTTGTTACAGACAAATCAAGAGGCGGTGGTTTTTAAGATCTCATCATCATAATGGTAATTATTATTAACTGAAATTACTATTTGTCCCCAACGGCAAACGTTTCTTTGCCATATACAGTATTTCGCCCGTATTATTTTATTGAAGTGACTAAATAAGTATGTCACCAAGGCAACGTCCATTGCTATCCCGTCGCACAAACAATGGTTGCCGTCAGTCTCGAGTTGTAATAATTTACTATTACTTATTCAACAAATACACTTATCAGTATAGTGTTTCAAACACCTTGGACCCCTTGGAATTACGCCGAGATGTAGCTTCACTCTGCATCCTCTATCGGTTGTATCACGGGGAGTGCTCTGAGGAATTGTTCGGAATCATACCACCTGCAACTTTTCGCCATCGTCCCACGCGAAAAACATACCATCCTCATCACATTAATCAGTGGCAGTCTTCCACAGTGCGTTTCTCGCGTAACTTTCTGCCCCGCACTGTAAAGCTCTGGAACGAACTGTCACCAGCAGTATTTTCGGCCCTATATGACCTGGAAACCTCCAAGAAAAGAGCGTATTCCCTCTTAAAAGGCCGGCAACGCACCTGCGGCTCATCTGATGTTGCGAGTGTTCATGGGCGACGGTAGTTGCTTACCATCTGGTGACCCGTTTGCTCGTTTGTCCCCTTATATTTTAATATATAAAAAAAAAACAATATAAAAAGTACCCATATACTTATATCCGATTCTCAGACCCACTGAATATGCATATAAAATTTGGTTAAAATCAGTAAAGCCGTTTCGGAGGAGCACGCGGTCTAACATTGTGACACGAGAATTTTATATATGTCGCAGTCGACTGGTTGTAAAAGCCATTCAATCAAACATCCAGCCCTTTGACTGAACAACGCCATTTATCACACGGCTATACGTCGTTTCGCCGACTTGTTGACTGTAACGTTCAACACTACAGCTAGATGACGCTTAGCTAACTGGTTAAATGGTAAATTAACTAAGGTGACCATTAGTTTAGTGCTATTATTACACAAGCGTAATGATAACAAGCAGATTAATTGTATTCTTACTCATTTTGAACACAATTGCAATAAATACCTTGGTGATGCATTTCATTACCCGTAATTTCTCCTCGAATATTAGTTAAAATTTTGATTCATGTATGTGCCCCCATAATTTCTGTCTCTTTAATAATACTTTTAACGTATATTATTTAAAAAATATCTTAAACAACCACAAAACACCGGTTAGTTGACGCCATATTGTAATCAAAACTCACCTAGCGCCGCGGTGGTGAGCGCTGAACTAATTCAATCACACGGCGGCTTTTGAATCAGCTGTGATGTTGAACGTTTTTTAGCGACTTAAATATTCAATTAAAAAGCTAGACGTGTGATTGAATAGCGTTGTTCAGTCAAAGGACTAGCTGTTTGATTGAACGGCTATTTAAACCAGTGGGCTGCGACATATATTTAATGATAATTAAATTAACCTGCCAAGTACAAATTAGAAGTATTATGGATCAGGCTGTTGATGAAGATGATTACGATTGATGAAGTGCATCTAAACTTGGCATTGGATTGGATTTCAACTCCTTTTTTAGGCCAAAAATTAGCCGATAGGAACTTGGCTCCATTTTAACAGGTATGTTTTTGATGGGATAGTTAATACCCGCCTGGCGAGTTGCTCATGAATCATGATGATTTAAATAAATACTCCAATTTTCTTCTCTTTTTATTGTCATTGCGAGTGCACCTGCGCCCGTAGCATGGCTACAGTAGAAATACGAAAGTATAGACAAACTGTGGAGATAAACTGAAGGTGCCGCATGCCATTCGGCGGGGCTAAAATGGTCACATTTAGCAATTCCTCTCAATCAATTCAGCAAATGAATTGTCAAAACTGTCAAACTGACAAATGTCAAATCAGTACAAAAATACAGAAATGAATTGCAAGCAGAGTTGCATTTTGCGATTTTAGAAAAATTAATCATATTATGATTCATATCATGATACTTCAAAGCGACCATTTTAGCCCCGCCGATCTTTACCTAGGCTAGCCGCGATCGACAAAAAATCAAATATAATGCCACTTTATGACATAGACCAGGGGTTCCCAGTCATTTTTAGCCTGCGGCGCAGTTACACGTAAAATATTTTGTCACGGCGCCCTACTCTACCTAGCTATTAGAAAAAGATACATAAATAAACACCCGTAACGATTATAGTAAGGTTAAGCAGGTAAATAGTAGTAAACAAATATTTAAACATCTACCTGCTTTACATTTAAATTAATATTATAATTTAAATTCATAATATTTGTGGTTTCGTATAATGATGAAGGATCGACTCACGGCACCCCTCTTGCCTTTCCACGGCGCACCAGGGCGACGCGGCGCACAGTTTGGGAACCCCTGACATAGACTATAGTCCTTAAAATTCAAATTAAAATCCTACTTTACGACGTAGACTAATAGTCTTTGTGATAAAGTGGCATTTTAATTGAATTTTTGTCGATCGCGGCTAGCCGCGGTAAAGATCGAACCTTCAGTTTATCTCCGCTGTTTGTCTTAGATACTTTCGTATTTCTACTGTAGCCATGCTACGGGTGCTGAGATCATAATATCAAAGGGTTTTTGACTTATTGTGTTTGATTATTATTGCTGGCCTGGCGATACATGAGATGCAATGGTGGCAGATGTGAATTGAATTGATAATGATGAATAAATACAAGTGATATAACGAAGCCACAGCAACACATCACCTTCGGTGCGATCACAAACGTGAGCCACTAATAGAATTGCAAATCCCACACGGCACGAGCACTCGCTTAGATCTAGACACGCGGTAGCGTGTCAAGCCAAGTTCAAGTAAAACAGAACTGGCGAGCAGCACCGTACTATGTAATATTACACGAACCATTTGGAGCCACTTTTGACCCCCTCATAATATATATATATATATATATATATATATATATATATATATATATATATATATATATATATATATATATATATATATATATATATATATATATATATATATTATAGAGTAAATATATGCTCTAAATTTCATAAACACGTCTCAAACGGTTATTTAGATAATCACGTCCGAAAATCGTTATTTTTACCACTGACTGACCTATAGATAAAATTTCTCTAGACGGATAGACATCGAAGTGTCAGTAATGGGGTATCTTTTTTACCGTTTGGGTATAAAATCCTTTTAAAAAGCCCAAAAATAAGTTGTGTCTACAATCCCCATACAAATAACCTTGTAGTACACCCTAAGCAACCGGTCAACGGCCAACAACAGTCAACATTATCTATATAATTAATACGCAAGCGAAAAACTTTGTATCCCTTTTGACGATAAATGCGGAAACGTAGGTGAATAAAGTTTTGCACAGCTTATTATATGGTGAAATAGTGCATCGAGCTAATTTTATTTTGAAATTATGCTTTTATCATAAATTTTTTAACAAATAAAACATTACGTACACACTACAATACGCACATTCAAGAAGATGACAGATTTTTGAGTAACAAACCCATACATACGAATTATACTCTTTTATTTATAGTTGAAGTCTGTTGACAACAAGTTGACAAATCATTGAAAATATGTTGAAAATGGGTTATAGTTTTTGATATTGAATCTTAGATACTATAACGGCCGTTCCCAATATTTGATCTATCTCTGGTTTTGCCCTACTAGAGATAGGAATAGCTCACATTAGACATTAGAGACATATATTTTATGTCAATTCAATGTTAGCTGCGATCGGTTGTATGTCAAACCAGAGATAGATTGAATATTTGGAACGGCCGTTAGACAATGCTTACACGGCCAGTCTGAGATCAGCTGAGTCCTAGAGACAAGAGTTGAAATTTTTTTTGATAAAGTCAATATTTTTTTACAAAATATAGGTAGTTGTCCTAATGTCGTTGAAACTAAGGTCGAATTTCGACCATTGGGCGATCTCTAGTCAGCATAATAATACACAAAAACATGTACTTACGTCTCCATTCTTTTTACGGCGAAGTTCTTAGACAAACATAATGTTTGTATTGAACTTGGCTCTTTTTTACATTTATGTTTTCGGTGAAATACAAGACTCACTTAAAGTAATGTAAACATATTATGCTATGCTAACTAGCTAAAAGCCGAGCTTCGTGAGGACTCGCGTCGTCACACCTTGACTGATGATGATTAATGCGATATCTTAGTAGTTAGTACATATAATACTGTATATATAAATAAAAATTATTATGTTAAAGCACAAAGTGTAGTCACAAAATGTTCAGGGTGTGCGATATCATTATACCCGATTGTTGTGATTATAATTGTTTGTGTAGGTAATACTATTTTATTTAGATATTCAGGTTAGTAACTTTTAAACGTTTCAAGTCTAAAACTGTTAGCTATATGTCGTTAACATTGAAAACGCGTAATGGTAGGCATTATTGTAGACTCGACCATATTTAGGCCTTCAAAAATATTGTACTACCATACCTATATTTTAAATTTGGAATAAACAAATATTTTGAATTTTTATGGTAGAGTAATATGCTGCTGGATTGGGCTTTTGCACAGCTATGCTTTGAAACTTCAAAATTGCTCTTAAAAGTTTTGACCAGCAGGCTTAGCATGGCCACAGTAGAAATGCGAAAGAATAGTTCAAACGCTGACAGTTTTTGCGGACAAACTGACAGATTTCCTTTGTTGATGGTTTAATGATTTGTCTACTTTACCGTAAGGCATCCATTACACGGTAGATTTTGCTGTCAGTTATACTTTTACCACAATCATGGCTGTAACTGATGGATAGATAATCTACCGTGTAAGAGCGTGATAGACGGTTGCATGAAGTTGATTGACGAAAATCTGGATATCTTGATTTTTGCTTCATGCAAGCATCAGTCGCGAATTTTGAGCGAGTGTTGTCACATCTGACAAAATAGGAAAAAAATTAGAAACGTATCTATACTAATATTATAAAGCGGAAGAGTTTGTTAGTTTGTTTGTTTGATTGATTGTTTGAACGCGCTAATCTCAGGAACTACTGGTCCGATTTGAAAAATTCTTTCAGTGTTAGATAGCCTTTCAGTGTTAGATAGCCCATTTATCGAGGAAGGCTATAGGCTATATTTTATCACGCTAATACTAATAGGAGCGAAGAAATAGAGGAAAGTGTGGAAAAAACGGGAGGAAATTATTTGAAAGGGCTTATTTGAACGCGCTAATCTCGGGAACTACGGGTCCGATTTGAAAAATTCTTTCAGTGTTAGATAGCCCATTTATCGAGAAAGGCTAGAGGCTATATTTTATCACGCTCAGACTAAAAGCAGCGAATAAATAGAGGAAAATGTGGAAAAAAACGGGGCAAATTATTTGAAAGAGCTTATCTCACGAACTACTGGAGAACTTTTTCTGTTATTTGGCACAGGTAAGAAGTAGACCACCTGAAGGATCATAGGCTATTTTTTGTGGACTAATTTGTCTGTGAAATATCTAATTTACGCGGGCAAAGCTGCGCGTAACGTTATATTTCGCGTGGTCACGACATCACGCGTAAACGGCTGGACTCATTTTGCTGAAATTTGGTATAAAGATACTTTGAGTCCCGAAAGAGAACATAGGATACATTTTGTCCTTGAAAAATAACTGTTTACTGCACAATATACTTATTTGATTTGCGCGTAAACTATTCATCTATTTTGATGGAATTCGGTGTGGAGATACTTTGAGTCTCGAGGAAGGACAAGGAATACTTACTAATTTTGTCCCGGTAAATGTACGGTTCCCGCACAATAAACTTTTATGATTATCGCCTAAAGTCTAAACTATTTAATCTTATTTGATGAAATTTAGTATGGCAATACTTTCAGTCTCGGGAAAGGACGTGGGATACTTTTTATCCCGGAAAATATATACGGTTCCCGCACAATAAACTTTTATGATTCTCGCCTAAACTATTTAATCTATTTTGATTAAATTTGGCATAGAGATTGGAGTACCTCAGAACAGGAAAAAAAGGATACTAATTTGAATCTGGGACAAGGAATGCTTTTTGTCCCGGAAAAATGTGCGGTTCCCACACAATAAACTTTTCTGATTTGCGCGTAAGTGACTCAATCGATGTACCTACGGGAAAACTATAAAGTCCACGCGGACGAAGTCGCGGGCAACAGCTAGTAATATATATATATATATATATATATATTGACTGACATAAAACTAAAGAGAATTGAGTGACCGTCTAATACCATTCGTCAGTCCATCAGTCACCGTCAGTCAAACATAATTCGTAATTGACGGAATTAACTGTCGCTTGTATGGCAAACATTACACGGTAGGTTTTGCTGTCAGTTTTACCACACTCCACAGTCATGACTGTGACTGATGCATAACCTGTCGTGTAATGCAGTGACTGATGGTTGCATAAAGTTTGATTGACGAAAATCTGGATATCTTGATTTTTGCTTCATGCAACCATCAGTCACGAATTTTGAGTAAGTGTTGTCACATCTGACAAAATAGGAAAAAAATTAGAAACGTATGTACCTTTGAAAATTTTGGCTTTGACTGACATAAAACTAAAGAGAATTGAGTGACCGTCTAGTACCATTCATCAGTCCATCAGTCACCATCAGTCAAACAGAAATAATGATTGACGGAATTGACTGTCGCTTAAGTATGATCGTATAATGGATGCCTAAGAACAAACCTTTCTATGTTATTGGTGACCATGCTAAGCCTGATGCTGTAGCTTAAGTCTAAATTATTATTTTTAACAAAAAATTAAAACCGACTTCCAAGGTAAAAACAATAATAATATGAACTATTTCTGTACATACTACAGTCTTCATTATTTGAAGTCGGTACCAGCTAATTTTATCGTGAGTTCAGTCAGTGTCAGAAATCAGAATATCTGAAGCTTTTGGGACTGGTACCGACTTCAAAGTTATGAAGACTGTAGTATGTACAGAAATAGTTGAGATTTAGACGAATTCTGAAAAAGGCACTATTATAGAGTAAGAGTTATTTAATACTTTTTAGTTCATATTCGTTTTAATTTTTTGTTAAAAATAATAATTTCACTCTTTTTAGTTATCTACAAGATAAGGCTTTATGCGTAAATAACCACTACGAATGTTAACTATTCACATTATGTTACTGTAAGCGAAATTGTGGTAAATGCTTGCAGTTATCTAAGCGATGCTGCAATTTAAAAACCTTTATCTTTAAAGGTTCAGGAGTTCTGTTCAGTTCCTTTGGACCAAGAGACACCTTCGTATGAACTCTCTCTTATTCGTAACATATGTTTAAGTTACTAGAAACAACATTTTAACCACTATGAGTCTTTTGATAAATTTCAAGGATTTCCTTCGATTGCTCATAAATCCCATCATCAGCTCACCACTTTCGTAATTATTACACAAAATCAAGATTATACCCTATACAGCAACACAAGAATTTTGAAAATTGGTCCACAAACAGCGAAATAATCATCAAAAACATCTGCTTCGATGCAAAATATCACGAAAAGCATCAATAATTGGGTCATAATGTGATGACCCATGGCATAATTATGATTTTGATGATGATGGTCAAATAAATGGATGTGTTGGCTTATGCTTTCAGTTGTTTAAACAACGCCGAAATCCCCGAACCTGTATCTATTTAAAGTATTCAAAAGTTCTGTTGGGTACCTTCGTATCCAGGGTATAACCTGGTGCGAAATCTTACTTTTTGGTAGCATTTACCTCGAATGCTTCAGAAGAAATTGAAATCACTATATGTTTCCATACACATTTCAAGGAGTCCCCTCGATTCCTCCAACGGCTGAGTTATCGTTGAACATACAAAAAAAAAAAGATACATACAGCCGAACGTATAACCTCCTCCTTTTTGGAAGTCGGTAAAAACATAATATCGCACTGGATAAGTTACTAGCAAACCAGCTACCGCCATCAAAATGTAGAAGCTATTATAATATTTTTATCTTATTTTTACTGTCGTCTAATCGTTAATGTCGACCATAATAAGTCTGCCATTTTATTGCGGCCACAATAATTAGAAACACATATAAACGCCAACAGTTAGTATTGTGTTTATGGCCATGCATGTGAATATGTCACAATATAAAGTGATTATATAGTAAAGTAACTCCGGCTAAGTCGTTCTATAGCTAATCAAACTTGCTCAACACATGTTAGGTTACAATTTCATGAACATTACACACAGCTGCATAGTTTTGCTCTCTTAACTAAACTTGAGTCAGCAGAAGCATGAAAATATAATATAGTCCTTCCCCCTTACTAATAAACGCTGTATAAGCTTTGAATAGTTATACAGTGTTTTGTCTTCACTCTTCTTCAATCCAGTTAAAAATGTCACTTGTGTGACAGGAACAAAACACTGTATAACTATTCAAAGCTTTATGTAACAACGTTTATTAGTAAGGGGGCTAAATTCTAATGAACATAAGGCTTCTTACAGACGAATGGCAACCTTCGACAAGAGCTGTTCGTTCAAAAAATTAAATCGAAACTAACGGAACATTATAAAGTCATGTTCACGTGTACTTTTAAACGTTTTCGTGCGCGCGCCGATTCTCGCGGTCTAGTATGAAGATGATCATAATTCATACTCTATTGTGACTATTGTCAAATGTGTCCCAGATATTGCACAGTCATTCTCTACGGCTATGTACCGTGTAAACAATGAAATCACAGCTAAGGGTCATTTTCCGGTGTGCGACTGGTGGGTTGCATGGGTTGCATCAAGTAAATTGTACCATTTAGGTTTGCGAAATGGATCAAAGAATCCAAAGAGTGTTTTTAAATTTGGGACACGTGACAGCCGTTTGACATGACAAGGATCCAGAGCTTCGCCTGGCAAACTTCTAACCAGGGTAAGCTCTGGATTCACATCCTGGAAGAATGTATCAAAAATTTCTTATGTTGGGACCACGCAATAATTATTATTATCTTATCGCAATAATAGCAATAATTAATGTCCTCGTTAGTGTGGCCCCAGCATTATTGACGTTTTTAAAACCAATATGCCACCATACGGTACTCCGTTATGACTTATGAGTTATGAGACAGGTTTGCACCCTAGCGGAAAAGGCAATATCGAACCACCTCATTTAATTTATAATTCGTGTCTGAAGAGTTAGTTATACTGCATTTGCAATCTATTGTGTCCAATCAATAGACGGAGGTTCAATATGAGAGTGGTTGCCAACTTTTGCTGGAAATGAAGACTCAATATTTTAACGCTTCAATTCCCAAGCGGCGAGATTCAATAGATTTCCAAGAATCCGCGATCGAAGGATGTAGAAGACGTTTCACATTTATAACGTAAAAAAATGTTTCATTCGTAAAGACGGTGGTAGTGTAAATATAATGCGCTGCGTTGTCAGTTTGTCACCATCATGTTAAGTGTTTTCATGCGTCGCGGTAAACTTAGCTGTGGAACAATCCATACCTAATAAAATATTATAGAATTACAACGTCGAAAGTGTGTCTGTCTGTCTGTTTGTTACCTCTTCACGCCCAAACCGCTACACCAATTTTAATCTGAAATTTGGTAATGGAGATATGTACTTTGAGTCCCGGGAAAGGACATAAGATACTTTTTATCCCGGAAAAATGTACGGTTCGCGCGTTTTAAACTAATTTTAGTGCAACGGAGTTACGGAGTTTCGGGCACCTCTAGCTAGTACGTTAATCGTTATAATATTACCAACTTACCAAGCCGCAACGAACCGAAGTCCGAAACACGACGGAGAATGTGTCTTCGCACTTATTTCTGCGGTGATTCAAGGTTCAATCTCCTTTCACCATTGTTCAGCGGAAAGCGTTGACCTTGAGATTATGATTATAATTAAAACTTTGCGCCTACTCAACGTGTTATTTTTGAACCCTCTGATATGAGATATCTTATATCTTTATTTATTTATTTTATTTATAGCAGGCTACATAGGCCCATACAATATATACCTTAATGACTAACATACATATAAATTATATACACTTAATAACTGCACTTTATCACGAGTTATCGGCGACGTGACGCGCGCTTCATTCCGGAGTCTTCCTTTGGTAGACCACATCAGTCGGCCAGAATTCCTCCGCTTCAAAGGTCGACAGAAGATGCGTCGGTACTCTCACCACAAAGGAACTGAAGTTGACCTTGTGGCAAGACTGCAGACGTTCGACCCTCAAGTGGAGGGATGTCTTCTTACTGATGTAGTTGACGACGTCCTCGACCTCCATGGACCAGTGCAGGCGAGATATGTACAGGGGCGTCGCGGGGACCTCGCTCCGCAGACGCAGCTCAGGTACATAGGGCGCGGTGCCGCGATGGTTGCGGGCGGCGGGCTTCTTCTTCCTCCTCTCCACCAGTATGAAGCCCTCCTCATCGCACCCCCTGCTCTCGTCCTTGCCAGGTCGAGAAGACTTGGCCTTGCGGCTCTTCGTAGCCTTGCGGCTATCCGTAGACTTACGGCTCTCCGTGGACTTACGGCTCTCCGAAACCTTACGGCTCTCATTCTCCCCATTTTTGTTCGCCCGCGGGGAAGGTGCGGGGCGACCAGCAACAGTCGCGTAGTTTTGCTGAGTCGCCTGTGGACTCAGCGTCGGCGCAACCGGGAGGGGAACGCGGGCGGGGTCGGCAGCGGCGGTGTTCGTTGACCCGTCCGATAATGCTGACGGGCTAAACGTGATCGCCTGTGCGCCTCGGCGTCGGGTTACGTATGCAGCGTCAGGTGACCCACATAATGAATTATTACTTTTCAATTGTGATAATTCACTACGTAGGTCACTGATGATAGATTCCGACGCCTGCAATCTACCCCGAACTCCGGCCAGCTCTTCCTTCAGGAACCTGATGTCCTTCAGTAGGCTGACGACGTCGACGTGGTCCAGCGTGACGGGCGGCAGCTTATGCAGCTGTTTAGCCACAAAAGCCGGTACCTCATCCGGATCCGTCTGCTTCAGCAGACGGATCCGATGAGGCTTTAAACGAGCTGAGGCTTTAAACGAGCAATTCTTGTATATATATATATATAATTGGAATCTCGGAATCGGCTCCAACGATTGTCATGAAATTAAGTATATAGGGGGTTTCGGGGGCGATAAATCGATCTAGCTAGGAATAATTTTTAGAAAATGTCATTTTATTCGTGTTTTATGGCTCCTCTTCAAGATGGGCCATCGTAGTTGGCCATCGCGATGGCCCAGCGTGGGGAGGACGTAGTGGCGCAGGATGGCTTATGGCGCCAGCGATGGTTGTGGGGTGGCGGCAGTGTATCGCCTCTACAAGATGGGCCAGCGTAGTTGGCCATCACGATGGCCCAGCGTGGGGAGGACGTAGTGGCGTAGGATGGCTTATGGCGCCAGCGACGGTTGTGGGATGGCGGCGGTGTCGGTTTTTCGGCCGCACATCAAAGGGACCCAGCGACATTGATATACAAAAAGTCCAAGATACACATTACATATAAGTGTTACATTTAATTATGACCATGACTGTTAAAAATAATTATAGATTTAAGTTTTAAGTTTAATTGTAAAATTTGAAAAAAAAAATAACAGTTTATCTAATAAATATTTGTTTCGTTCATATTGAAACCTGTCCGTTTCTTTGCAGTCCACAGTGTATTTTTTGTCCAAAAAATTGGCCATGCCTTTTTTTTTTGGAAAGTTTCATACAGAAATTAGTATTTACATGCGTTAATTTCTTATTATGAACAATAAAAATTCACTTTAATTATTTTTTTTCAAAAAAGTTAAAAATTGCCATAACTTTTTAAACATTTACTTAATTGTCTTCTTGATTATTCTGATCGCCAATAATAAAAAACACACAATTTAACCCAACTTACATATTTCTTAAACAAGTTTTTAAAGATTTATTTACGATTTATGTTTTTTTTTCTTTAATTTTTTATGAGCGTATTTATAATTATTTGGATTTTATTTTTATACAGAATTGTTACTTACATGTACTAGAATTCGTGTAAAAAAATTTAGATCCAAATAATAAAGGGCACCGAAGTTAGAGGCTTCCAAAGTTTTCTATGGTAACTATGGTTTTAGGGCTATCAATATTTCTATACCTTTATTCATTTGAACTTTGTTTTTTTTTTATTTCTGACTAATGAGTAATGTCTGATACTTAAACAGAAGGTTAGAGAAACTACATTGAGTCACTAAAGTAACTGGATAAATCGAGAAAATATTTTATTAATGCCGTGAAATATTTTTGAGAAGAAACAAAAAAAAACGGCTACTTTTCAAAACTTATTAATCGGGACTTAACGCGACTTATTCTAGTAGTAAGTCCCGATTAGTAAGTTTTAATTATAATGCAACGCGAAAGCTTAAAACGGTTACTTTTATTTTAGTTTTTAAATATAAAAATACTTTAGTAAAGCAATATGCTATTACAAAAGCTTTGCAGTTTTCATATTAATTTGAACCCTACAATATATACTAACTTGGATTTTTTTTTAACAAATTAAAACTTTTCTTATGTACAACACATGGTGAGACATTTAAAATCTTTTATAATTATATTTCCGGTATAAAATGGTCTCATATAGATTTAACTATAACCGGAAATTTATTGTTTAATAGGTAGCCGGTGTAGACCGGGTCCGGTTTCGGATTTTATTCTGGTCCAAAAACGTCACGTGAACCGGAGGGGTTAGTGCGAGTTTTATTCGATCATACGCATCGAGCACGTTAACGCGAACTTATATGGAATCAAAGCAGCGCCATCTACTGGCTAACGTGGATACTGCTTTGATCCCATATAAATTCACGTTAACGTGCTCGATGCGTCGGATCGAATAAAACTCGCACTAACCCCTCGGGTGTCCGGGTTCCAATTAAAAAAATGAACATTTTAAATAATTTTATTGGGTAACGTATTATAACAAGTAAAATATTAGGTATTTACAACGACGCCTTATAATAATTTGTATAGAAAATATTAAAAATTATCAGACTTTCATTGGACTCAAAATAAATTTTTAGTATTAAAAAAATAAGTGTCAGTGTGTGATACCAAAACGATCAAATTAAGGTCCAGAGAAATTGCGCCTAGGAAACAATATAGAAATAGAATAACAATAGATTTCCAAGAATCCGCGATCGAGGGATTAACAAAAGTGACCGGATTCAACCGGGCATTTTCTAAAACCCAGCTGGATTTGACTTGACATAACACGACATGACACGACACGACACGACACGTCACGTCACGTCACGACACGACACTTCACGTCACGACACGACATAATATGACACGTTTCAATTTACTCTCAATGAACCCTTCTATTTGATACCCATATTGCAGAAGTGCTTAAAAAATAGTTTATTCCCTTTTGATCTTGGATGAGCTGCCATAATATTGGATGTAGAATGACACAAAAAAATTGCACGTCCATTGACCGCAAAACATCTTGTAAAGACGGAATGTAAAGGTTGAGAAAGGGCAGTGCCCTAACAAAGGCGTGGCGCGGCGCGGCGACACCCACAAACATTGACCCAGTCGCGATCACCATAGTAACACCAACCACGATTAGCCGGTTCGATATCGAGAAACATCTATTTGTGGTCAGCTATTTAAAGCTCGAAGAAAGGAGAAGGTTGGCAAAATCAGCATTGTTTTACGTCATGATTGGTCACTCAGTCAATCGACTGAGTGACGAGTCACCATAACGACCGCGACACCACTCACGATTAGCCGGTTCGATATCGAGAAACGTCTCGAATGACCAAGTTTGCAAAGTCAGCATTCTTTAAGGTCATCATAATATTATTATGTGATTGACTCTGTGGCAAGTCACTATATTATTGTGACACCACCCACGATTAGCCGGTTCGATATCGAGAAACGTCTATTTGTGGTCAGCTATTTAAAGCTCGAAGGACCAAGTTGGCAAAGTCAGCATTGTTTAACGTCATGATTGGTGATTGACTCTGTAGTCTGTAGCAAGTCACCATAGTGACACCACCCACGATTAGCCGGTTCGATGTAGCGAAACGTCTATTTGTGGTTAGCTATTTTTAAGCTCGAAGGACCAAGTCGGCAAAACTAATCCCATACTAATCCGCATTTTTAACGTCATAGTTATAGGCGATTGATGATTGTTGTGATGCTTTTTGAAATAAGATCGATTAGCATGTTAGCTAACCTCACCTACCGGTTCGTAGGACCCTCTTAGAGGGTAGGACGCTAGGTTGATGCAAAGCTCCAAGTGGGAGAAAGATAATGATGAAGGCGTGAAGGATCCAAGATGATTATATAAAGGGATTGAGTTCCTGTCAAAAAGTACGTCTTGTAGTCTTTATTTTCTCTCAGCTACGCCTCAACCCGTATGCACTCCTGCGTATCTAATCAGTGTCCTACGTCACTGATCCGGGTTGTTTGCCGAGCTGATAACCTTATCACAGCGTGCAAATCATTAAGTGCAAATATCATAGCCAATGTCAATATCGACATCACCTGATTGGAGAACCATACTTCCGATTTCCATATTAATATCAAATATGATAAATGCAAGGTTTATCTGTCCAATGTCGAAGAGGTATTTAATGCCTCTTCGTATTAATGCAGCGCTTCAGCGCGATTTCGATTGAAAAACTAAAAACCATTGGTACTAAATACCTACAAATCTAGAATTATGAAGTGAAATATTGACAAAGCTGACACTAATCAGTAATCAGGTTCTCACTTCTCACAGTGTGTCCTTGAGACATAAGAGTCTTAGGTAAATGACTAATGACTATTGAAATCATAAGCTATGAATAATAGTAGGTATGGGTGAAGCATGTAATTTACTAATATTATGTTTTCTCACCTCCGGGCGGAAAACGTCAACTTTCTTCCCGCTGCGCTTACCGATGTTGCCGCTTTCCACCTCCGTCGATAAGAAAAATAGCATACGCACCATGGGCAGTAAATAAGAAAGGCTCACATTATTTTCCTGTCCTAGGTGCGTAATGTTCTATTTCATGCCTTGTCGCTTTCTTGCCATTGGTGAATAAAATAATGGCAAAACATAACATATTACACGTCATGTAAATGTAAAACCGGCCAAGTGCGTGTCGGGCCACGCGCAATATAGGGTTCCGTAGTACCGATAGTTTTTGACAATTTTTGTATGGTCAGTTACTTTCAAAGTGAACGAAAGGTTCCTTTGTACTTCGCCGAATATTTTTTTTAGTGGATCGTCTTTTACTCAATAACCTATGAAGTCTTCTTAGCCGTGATAGTTTTTCTTTTAAATTCAGCATATTTCCTACTCTCGTGAATTTTTTCACATTTTTAGAAACAACCATTTAGCTGGTAGAAGGGACTGGACTCTAACGATTTTTTCCACTATAAAACTTAATATTTCACTCATAATATTTCACCCATAATATTTTAAAAAAATCTATCCAACGACACCTCACAAGATGGGGTGGGCGCGAAAAAAAATTCATCCCCGCTTGATGTGTAGGGAAGGTACCTACCATAAAAATATATTTTTAAGATTTTTATGTACCATTTTGTCAGCATCATTACTATAAGTATATATTTATATATGATTTTCTCAGAGACTATAGTTATGCTTATAAGTATAACTATAGTCTCTGAGCAAAACCGCGGACAGACAGACGGCCAGGCGGACAGACAGACCGAAACTATAAGGGTTCCTTCTTAGATAAATGATTGGTATCGCGCGCGCGCTCGACCGCGAGCGCGAGACCAATCATTCATCTAAGGGTTCCTTGTTGACTACGGAACCCTCAAAAACCACAAATTAATGTTTTGTCAAAAAGAAGTTCCTCGAAACTTGTTTAAAATAGCACCCAAGTTACTTATAAGTTAGGTCAGGAAAAACACATTTTAAAACCATTAGCTTACATGATACATCAGATTTCCATTGGTTGGGAAATACCATATATTCTCGTATTTATGTTATCTATACTATCGTATTTACCGCGTATCAGACGTGTTTCACGGGACCGCTAGCTGAGACCTTGGGCAGATCCATTAACCAAGTGACCTGCGACAGGAAAAGCTGAGGTGCTAAATTAGAGTCATCGACCTTACCATCGCACAATACTTGCCGTTTCTACAACATCTTAAGAATATTTAAAGAGCATCCTTTGTCAAATGTAAGTAGTTGGCAGAAATGTATCCAAGAAAGGCTTGAGAAATTTTAACCCCCGACAAAAAAGAGGGGTGTTATAAGTTTGACGTGTCTGTCTGTCTGTCTGTCTGCGGCATCGTAGCATCCAAACGGGTGGACCGATTTTGATCTAGTTTTTTCTGTTTGAAAGCTGACTTAATTGAGAGTGTTCTTAGCTATAGTTCATCATCATCAGCCTGCTCCATGCTGAAAAATCGCGGTTCATCTTGTTCGTAAAGGGCCGATTAGCAACTTGCAGTCGTTTGGTGGGCTTTATTGCATTCTAGTTCGTGACATTTATGAATATTTACACTTTAATGGAAAGTTGACCTGGTGCTGCAGCATCACCTTGTAATCAATAGGATACCCAAATTTTGCTTTAAAATTAGGATATTCTTTGTCTAGCCTTATGCAGGACAAGACAGGAGCTATTTATATTGATAAGTGTTCACTTTAAGTTATGAAAGATCAATATTGCAGATCAAGCACTTTAAAAACCTTGTATGTGTGCTAGATGACCTAAAACTTGGTATAATTGTTTCAGGCGAGCTCCAATCAGCGGCAGTCCCACAGCGCCGCCGACGATGCTGCGACCGGAGTCGCCCCTCGCTGACCACCGCAGCCTGCTGCCGCGCCGCCTCCTCCCGGTCAAGGCCCAGATTGCGCCGGCAGACAAGAAGAGGAACCGCCGCTCCCTGGAGCTCAACCCCACACCCGACCACACCTACGACTACCCCAAACTCCTCATCTCCAAGACCACTGACTCGCTCAACACCGAGTGCCCCCGCAAACTCATCAACAAGCAGGACTCGACCGACAGCCTCAAGCGAGCCCTGCTCTCGAAGGACGAGAAGAAGAAAGACGATAAAAAGACTCTAACCAAGCAGGACTCCAGTGACAGTCTCAAAAAGACGCTGCTATGTCGTCAGGACTCCAACGAGAGCGCGAAACGGAAGGAGTCCGACCCGAAATGGACGCAACGAAACGAGGAGAAGCGGGAGGTAAAGCGGGGGAGAGATAAGAAGGGGCTTCTAGAGACGGATATCGATGAGCCGTGCAAGAGGATATACGAAAGGAGGACGGGGTGCGCGCGGCCGACGCTGCCGCCGGTCGCGGAGAAAGGGCTGTCCCCCAAATCGCCGACGGGAAGCCCGCTGACGCCGGGGGTGGCGGCAGTCGCTGAGGGAGTTGTGCGGTGGGGCAGCGGCCTCCTCTCCCCGAAGGAGGAACCGAGGCTTAGACCAGCTCGCAGCTGGTATGGCTACGGAACACTACCCACTGATAGCGAAAAGGTGGGTTTCATATTGGCATTTAAAGTTTATATCAAAAATAATGAACTGGATTTAAATCCAGCATTAGTGAAAATGCAATTATTTCTTAAATTTTATTTCTCAAAAACCGAGGTTTTCCTTGGATTTTACCTGATAAGTTTTTTGCGTGCGATATTACCATAACATTCCTTTTGCGTGTACTTGAGCAATAACATTATGTTCTTTTCTTACCGATCGGCGATCGGTAATGTTCTTATAATCTAAGGTACTTTGGTGATCTTAGGGTGGGTTGCACCAACCTACTTTTTAACTATAACTTTAACTACAATGTAAAATGTCAAATCTTTGGTTAAAGTCAATAACGGACAACATATTTAACGATAACCTAGAGCTCAACAAGGCTTTGAATGAACCTGGCGAAAAAAGGAACAAACACTGTCATCATACAAAAACGCCATTTTTGACAGTTCTCCTTTACCAGCAGCGCCTCCGCCCACGTTCATTTAAAGCCTTGTCAGACCAGCCTTCATCTGTCAAATTCTGTGGTCAAAGTTAAGGTTAAAGTTAAAGTTAGCCTTAACTATAACCATAACTTTGACCATAACTGTAACTATAAAACAGTTTTGAAGGCTATATATATATATATATATATATATATATATATATATATATATATATATATATATATATATATATATATATATATATATATATATATATAATATAGGGGTGCAGCTTTAAGGCCATCCACTGAGCAAACGACCTTGACCATTCATTTGCCGCATTGCCGAGATCGCTCCAAAGTCCTATTTATATATAATACTAGCTGTTGCCCGCGACTTCGTCCGCGTGGACTTCAGTTTATAGCGCGCGATGTCAAAAGCTTTTATAAAAAAACCCTGGTACCCCTTAAATCAAGCTGTGCAGTGTGCACACAATAAGTATTTAATTTTTTTATATTAAACTTTATATTTTATGCTAAATTTTAAAGCTTATTTAGCCCTCCAATTACACAACTTTACCCATAAACTATTTATCATTGATAGATTTAAGGTTACGTCACTGCACAGATAAAGTACTGAGTTATTTAATACCGTAGAATAGATATAACAATCGAAAAAAATCGAAACTTAAATGTAAGATGATACCACGTCTTATAGAAAGACTTTTGAGCAAGCGTCAGCGCGATGTAGAAGACGCACGGCGCTATCTATTATGAATTGTTGGAACTAACTTAATTTGAACAAATTTACGCATTTTCACCCCCTTACAACCCTTTTTTCCAGTAAAAAAGTAGCCTATGTCCTTTCTCAGGCTTTAGACTATCTGTATACAAAATTTCATTACAATCGGTTCGGAAGTTTTGGCGTTTGGCGTGAAAGCGAGACTGACAGACAGACAGACAGACAGAGATACTTTCGCATTTATAATATTAGTATAGATTATGTGCACAGCTGTTTTTGGGTATTTTGATTAATTAAGGGCCGCGCTACACCGGAATGGCGCTGCCATGCGAGGCGAGCACTTTCAGCGCTGCCATTCCGGTGTAGCGCGGCCCTAAGAGGGGTACCACTTACCAGGGTTTTAAAAAGTTTTTAAATTTGACACAAATTTTGTTGACACCGCGCGCTATAAACTAAAGTCCACGCAGATGATGTCGCGGGCAACAGCTAGTTATGAATAAAAACAATATTATATAGTATAAAAGTAGGTATGATTAGTTCTGTTACAATAATAAAGTAAAAAATAAAACGCCATCTGTTTTCATATATTAGAATTAAAATGTTGATTGCATTGATATATTTTCTGGATGGAATATAGGCCAACACGGTACACTCGAACTCCTTTATTTTAGAGCGCCTTCTGTTGTCAACTTGTCACATATATTAGAAATGCAGTAGGAGTTCTATAAGATAAGATAGATTGATTATTATTATACCAAGTGATTATATTATTAAACATAATATTCTAACGTATTAAAAACTATAAACAAAAACATACTAACTAATAAGTATGATTAGTTCTATGTTACAATAAAGTAAAAAATAAAACGCCATCTGTTGAATCGTATTAGAACTAAAATGTTCATTGCATCGATATATTTCTGGATTTTTTATAATATTATACATAAAATATGTTTAAGATTTTTGAAATTTTATTTTAATACACATCCAAGACCCAGGAACATTGAAAACTTTTTGTTCCGTCTGCGGGACTCGAACCCAGGACCCCCGGGATGAGCGCTGGCCACGCGCAATGCGAATTCATTTTCATCGATATTTTCATGGAAATAAGATATTTTCCCACATCAAAATGTAGCCTATGTCCTTTCTCAGACTCTAGAATAACTGTGTACAAAATTTCATTGCAATCGGTTCAGTAGTTTTGGCGTGAAAGCAAGACAGACAGACAGACAGACAGAGATACTTTCGCATTTATAATATTAGTATGGATAGTATGGATTAGAAATGCAGTAGGAGTTCTATAAGATAAGACAGATTGATTATTATTATACCAAGTGATTATATTATTAAACATAATATTCTAACGTATTAAAAACTATAAACAAAAACATACTAATTAATAAGTATGATTAATTCTATGTTACAATAAAGTAAAAAATAACCAACCTTGGCAAAAATACCCCAATTACTAGGTTAACCTGTAAATATAATGAACTGTCATCGAGGATTTCGGATCTTATTGTAACCATGATTGTATTCGTAATTTTAAAGAAAAAATCCTAAATTATTATAAATCAACTGGTGTGACTTGAGTTAACAGTTTATTAGTTATTACGAATTAATTGATATAGTATATACATTATACACTTTTTCTTTTAAGATGATTATTATTACTAAATTAAATTGGGCAAAACAGTACGTTTATATTTAAATGTTTTTATCGTGGTTACTTTTATCATTGTTATTATTTTTATTTGATATATACAAAATTTAATGCAATTTTATTTTATTCGATTTTAAATGTATTTGGTCTAGGTTAATGCAACTTGCTTTATTTTAGGTTAATTTCATTTTATCTTATTATTATTATTAGTATTAAGTACATGTATTATTATTTTATTTTTAAATTGGTATGACTGTATTTCAATGAATTTAGGTTATTTAAATTTGATTTAAATTAATATAGTTAATTTAGTTTAATATTATTTACATTTTTTATTATCTTTATACTTAGCCGATTTTAATAGCAAGATGTCAAGATGCCTCTAATTAAAAGTGCAAAGCAAATAAATAAATAAAATAAATAAATATTCCCCAAAGCAAATAAATAAGTAAAATAAATAAATATTCCCCGTTTGAATTCCCTTTATGTCAATTTTGAACTAAGATAAGTAAACAAAAATTAAATTAAGAAATTAAAAAAAAACCCCCGCCAAACAACTTTAAAAAGTAATGAAATAATATTTACTGCCTTCAAGTTCAAATAATTCCTAACGTAAAAAGTAATATTTTAGTCCATAATTGTTGTCACGGTGTGTCGGGGGACCGCTAAGTAAACTACAACCTACAACCGCCAAGTCGCTGATTATCTCGATTCAGTTCGCTGTGAATTGATCCCTAAACTTGTTATGTGAAATCAAACATCTACATTAGCGGTCGACACACCTTGACAACAATTATGGACTAAAATATTATTTTACACAAGTTAGGAATTATTTGAACTTGAAGGCAGTAAATATTATTTCATTATTTTTAAAGTTGTTTGGCGGGGGTTTTTTTTTAAATTTCTTATTTTAATTTTATTTCATACTTTTTAAACTTGTGTTGATTATAGTGCAGAATATAATAATCATATTCTCATGATTACCATTTATCAATGTCCTTTTCGATGAGGCCGTTAATATGAGCCCAAATATGAAACCTCCACCTTGGGTTCATAAGAAGTTCGGTTCCTATAGAATCCAGGTGATGCTGCAGTAGCAGCATGTAAATATTTAGTGTTTATCTACTTCTTACTGTTTGTAGCAATCAAAATGAGCCCAAACACGAAACCTCTGCTCTAAGTTGGCGAGGAGTTGGATATCCTATTGATTACCAGGTGATGCTGCAACACCAGGTCAACTTTCCATTATTATGTGTATACGTATATTGTATGTTCACAACTAGAATGAAATATAAAACCCATCAAACGACTACAAGTTGCTAACGGCCTTTCATGAACCAGATAAACCCTGATTGCCCAGCACTGAGCAGGCTGATGATGATGAATTATAGCTAAGAACACTCTCGATCATGCCAGCTTTCAAACAAAAAAAAACTAGATCAAAATCGGTCCACCCGTTTGGACGCTACGATGCCACGGACAGATACACACACAGACAAACAGACAGACAGACAGACACGTCAAACTTATAACACCCCTCTTTTTTGTCGGGGGTTAAAAATAGGATTTTGGTGCGATCTCGGCAACGCGAACGCGTCAAATGTATGGTCAAGGTCGTTAGCTCGGGGGATGGCCTTAATATTGAGGAATTTGTTGAAGCTTCATGTCGTAAGCTACCAGTTTGTACCTTATTTTTTTCTTATCAATCTGATCGCAAAGTATTGTTAATTATTGTTATCGACTAAAATATTATTGTTATCGAGTAAAACATTACTTTCTAAGTGAGTTTCAGGGCCAGAGCTCGAACGTATTGGAGCTGAGCAGAATGTACTATGTAAATGGGAGGAGTGCTTACTGCTTAACAGTCTCTAATTTGTGAATCGCAATTTAACGTTTTTAAGGACAACTTGCGTCAGTCTAAATTAAAGCTAATTCTTGATTAAATATAATATTTAAATCATAATAATATTGTTATCTCAAAAAGGAAGACAATATGAAATTTTGATACTTAATATTTAATAATATCATTATCAAAATTTCATACTGTCTGAAATATCATATATTGATCAGTGATCAGTGATCACACAAGTTGGAGAAATTAACGCAAAGCTTATTTAGCGTCCCCGTATTTTCTTTCTGTTTGTCTGGAAATCATAAAATTCCTTAAACTAACCGGGCTCTTAATTTAAATTTTTATTATGATTAGTAGTCATGATATTATGATAGCGTCACAAACATCTAAATATTCTTATTGCTCATTATGTAAGGACTACTCTACTTCTACCTTTCGATTAATATCGTTGCAAGTCCTAAATCAGTCTTAGCTTGTCCCACAGGCCACAGGCCACTGGTTCCTTGAGATTTACGTGATTACCGCATTCTATCCTGGCCTACGTGCCCTGGCACAAGGTTAACATTTTACCCATTCCAAAAAAATTCACGCCGCTAAACATGTTTCATTAATTTCAATAAGGTATTTCAATACTGAATTTAAAATTATAAAATCGCCATGTCCTTGGCGTTCCAAGTATATTATGTAACAAATGTTGTTGCTTGTGGGATATGAGTTATGAGTTTATGGCACATCTGCTAATAATTGATAACAACAAGAAATACATAGGAACTGTGCATGCAGCCATGCACACTGTATAATGTATATGCTCGAGTTTCCGTGGGATATTATGTTGTATAACATCAGGAAACGGAAATGGTGATGTTATATAATTTGTAGGTAAATAATAATATTGGTTGAACCACAGAATATATATTAGTAGTACCAACAGAAGTCTCACTTGCGAAACCCGTTTAAAGAAATAATGACTCATGTTACGATACTATTAAGTTCAAATTCCGACCGCGCAGTGCTAGGTGCCTACAATTATATTCACGTACATGTCCGCTCTCTGTCTATCGCATAACTCGTACCTTTTCTGACGAAATCAAGGTTTTCGCCTTTTAGAAAACAAAATATTCTTTTTTAATTACTATTGGTATGAATAGCAAACCTTTTTATAGTAACATAAAATTTTAGTAACCCAACCTATATTTTATAGTAGTTTATATATTCGATTATAGTGCAGGAAACTTTTACAATTTAAACATAGTAACTTGTGTTTATTTCTGTGTAGTTTGTGCGTTTCTTTGTATGAAATTGGTTTATTTGCTATGTTTGTATAGTTTTTATCTACTTTTGTATTTAAATACCTTATTCAAATACATATATAACGATTTTGTAATACATTTATAACGATTTTGTCACAGCGGTTAAATCAGCATCATGAATAAAATTCCTCTATGATCAGTAAACAGTAGATACACGACGAAAAATCATGCGCGTGCGTCACCGCTCGCTTGTGAGTCCCTACTGATTGGCCACCCGCGGGTGGTACTTACAGTTCGATACCTATTCTCGCGAGTGGGACAGGCCTGGTACCAAGTTGAACGTATTAGTTATTACCTATTAGTTTAATAAGTATGGATAGGTTTGCGTTTGAATCACGAGTCACGAGTGACTCGGGAATATAATCTCCCGTACGGTTTGGAATTTGGATGTAGTTTCTGTCAAACATGATTTGAAGTTCGAACCATAAAGTTAGTCTACCTAGCGGAATCCGCTAGGTATATTAACTTTATGATTCGAACCGATGCGCTTTACCTTTAATTATTTTGCCAATCGGTCTTAAAAGTTGTGCGCGTTATTAGACTTATTAGTTTTAGGGCTTTGTTCGATGTGAACCCACATGTCGTATGGCGAGATCTCGGGCACTTCTCACGGGCGCGGGGCGACTTTCACGACTTTCCATCGGAAGTGATATAATTAATTATTGCCACAATAAAGCAATTAAAAGCAATATGGGTGTGAAATTTTTCCAAGCATTTGATGATGTTGATGCATTTTATCTGTGGTTGTGAGTTGTGGCTTATGAAAGAGCTAGATGAGAACTCCGTTGCGCGTGCGCCAACATTTTATTATCGCGCAGGAACCGTACATTTTTCAGGTAACAGACAGACACAATTTCGCATTTACAAATATTAGTATGGATATTGGATATTCTAACGCAACAATACCAGTACCAAGAAAATTAATTGCCATGATCATTGCACATCCTGATGCAGATAGTAGGGAGTTGTTTTGGTGGATAAGGACAGGAAAGGCCTTTTTGTTGCGGTTCGATTAACTTAGTGAATCCTGCAGATCGGATGGGTGTAATGACACTAATTGGTAGACACTAGCGCAGCGTGTCAATGTATCACGACCGCGTCCTCGTGACCCCGTATGTTGCTGATAGCGTCAGTACTCAGTAGCGAACTAACGGGGTACCTACCAGCCGAACTGTCGTAGAAATTACGATGCTAGATGCCCGCAACTCGGTTGCGCCAAAATTTGTTTATCGCGCAGAACCGTAATATGTCCTTTCCCGAGACTAACAACCTACCCTAACCCGAGAAGTACAATTCATTTCAGCAAAATCTGTGCAGCGGTTTGGGCGTTAAGAGGTAACAGACAGACAGACACACTTTCTTATTTATAATATAAGTATGGATTGGATATTTTACTTAACAAACTGCACAATGATTTCGAAAGTAAGGATGCGTTCGTACGAACATTTTGTTTTTAACTAGGCTCTTTCTTTTGCACAACTTTGTATCTTCAAACCTTAAGTTTTAAGGTAGTGAACCATCGTTTCTAATTGTCACCTTAGTACTTAGAGCTAAGTTAGGGGGTAGTAGGTAAAAACCTTTAAAACTGCGGTCCGTAAAATAGCAAGGTTGAAATTATTGGGGCACATTAGACATTACACGTAATATTTTAAATTGTATTTAACAGGGCAGACTATTGTAATGTCTTGTGACAGCAAAATGTCAATGGGTTTTTAATACATAAAATTTAACTTTCAGCAAATGCAATGCAATTTTTAATCGTTTATATTTTGAAATGTATGTGTTAATGTTATTGTAATTTTCGGTAGCTGTAAGTGACTTGTCAAAGCGCATGCAACGAATTGACAAAACATTGCAATGAACTGCGCAATCGAAAGTGACAGTATAATTAAAATAACGGTTTGCAACCGTAGCTAAGGTTCAGATGTACAATCTTTAACTTTAATGAAATCAAATTTCATAGAACTTTAATAAACATGAACTTTATTGCGTATGGTAAGCATTTTGACGTTTGGCATTTAAAAAACAATTTATAAAGTTGTCATGTCGATATTTTGACGTTTTTACTTTTTAAATTTGAAAAGTTTTAACGCGGAAATTTTACGCACTCTGACATTGGCGATTCACTAAGGAGCTATTTTAAAAACAAGAAGAAGTAAAATTTTAACCATCCAGAAAGTCTGATTTAGCTGTATTTTCTGTTGACTGTTGATACAGAGTTAAATCTTTAAAAATCAAAATCAAATCAAACCTAAGGCTTCTTACAGACTAAAGAAGTATTCAATATGCAATATTTTTTTTAGTCAATAAGATATTTATCTGAAAAATAATTCTGCATTATTGAATGTTTGGATAATCGAGTACATAATACCAAGGTCTCGAGAGAGATTTGACACGATTCCAAATATCGATTGTTACATTGATTATTATGATTAACTACGTTTGTTTGAGATGGTATCTTATGTCCAACGATGACATCACTGGTATAAAAAGAGAAAGTATTCCCAATATTTATCTTAACCAAAACCGAGGCAAGTGAAATTTGAAATGCATTTCTACAAAAGTATTTTATTTGTATAGAAATACTTATCTAGACCTAGATCTTAACAAAGTTAAATAATATCAGTGACACAATTCGATAAGTTTGTTATGCTGCGGTCTTTTAGGAAATCGAAACTGCTATTTCCGAGTATCGATAAACGAACTACACTATCTTATCGATATTTCGGGAATCAGGATGACGCAAATCGATAAGATGAAAGTTTTATGATCCGAGCATAGGCATGGCTATCACTTATCAGAAATCGATGAGAATGATCGACGAAACGAATCGATTTAATCAATTAACTGGAATTCGTTGCGTTTTGATGTAATTAGTTCTTTTTTCCCTTATTGTGGTGTTTAAGGAAGTCGAAAAGTGAGGTCGGGTCGAAATAATCGGATTGTTTACGGAATCCCGGAGTTTTTGTGTTATCGGGAAGTTGTGTCGATGACACTTTGCGATGTTCGCTCGGCGCGCGCGGACGCCGTACGCGTGTGTGGTGTAGTGAAGTGCGGTGATTCGGACTTGTCGATAATATTGATTTGTCGATAGTATCGATATGCCGAGCGAGAGGCGACGGGTAAGCCAATTTTGTCGACCTACCCTCGAGATTTGAGGTTATTAAGCTGTGCTCTAAACCTAGTTAGATAAGTGAAGTTAGCTTTTAGTTATAGGAAATTAACGAGAAACCTTGGCATCGTGATTAGTGTGATTAGTTTATGATATTTTAGATTTTTAATTGTGCTGTCGTGGTATTATGTATTTCTATGTAAGTACATAAATGTAATTTCTATAGAAATAACACAATGACAGGTTTTGTGACTTGTGATCCTATATAAAGCGTTTACATCAAACTTCCTTCAACTTATATTATCAATTTATCACTGTAAAGAGAGAGAGACTGTATTTTTATTTTATTAATACTGGTAAGTATGTTGCGATGGTATGATAACCTCTCACCCAGTGATTGTCAAGCAGCTCTTGACTCGCCAATGTTAGTTGATTCGCAATTAATACAGCTAAAAATCTATTGTGTATTTGATTCCTTTACATTTACTGTTTCAACGGACGAAATTCTGTTGATTCTGAAGTTATTTAGATGTTACTTCTCCATTGATACATAAAAAGTGTGGGCTTCTGTTTTCTTCTTTAATGTCAAATATGTTTGTTGTTCGTTTTGTATTTTATCGGTGTAATGACCAATAACATTAATTTATGAAGCTTACAAATCAGATTTATATAAATTCCAATAAATGTAATGTTTTAAAAAACCAAATCCCACAAAATTTAAAAATATACTTATATATTTTAGATAACATATTATCAGTTATCTACCTATTGTCAATAATAGTACCGAATTCATGATTTATATCTTTAAATTAGTGCATACTTGTAATAAGAATATTATTATCTAAATAATATTCCGATTTAAAGATCAGATTTTGAAACATTGTTAACATAGGAATATCATCAATGATATGATTATATTTGAACCTTGCATGAATCTAAAAGGGCTACGCAGTCTTAATACCACAATGGCTAAGAAAAGAGGATGCTTATTTTGATAGTGTTACAAAATATAATTTGTATATAATATGCAGCCAGCGCGAGGCGATAGCATAATATTGGCTTTAATCTAAATGTCACATCCAAAGGTTAAAGAAATAAAGACTAGTTATTTCGATGCCAGTAACCTCAAGATGTATCCCTAGAACAAGCTGCATTTTTAACCGACTTCCAAAAAGGAGGAGGTTATATGTTCGGCTGTGGATATATATTTTTTTTATTTTTATTTGTGTATGTTCAACGATTACTCCATCGTTTTGTACGGTCATATTTTTCGAAAAGCTTTTTAGCACCGCATTATTAACAAGCAATTTAGAAGATCAAAGTGAAACCAAATCAACCTTGGGTACGTTCTGTGTCGTGATAATCGATTTTTGATTGGGCGTGATCGAATTAAAAACATTGTGTTATTCTGCAAAGGTCAACAGCTTATCGATAACTTTGTTTCATCAGTCATCACTATTATTTTGGCTTTCTCAAACACAGTTATTCAAATCCAGTTAAATAAAATCGGCCAAGTGCGAGTTGGACTCGCGCACGTACCATTATAGAGCAAAAATAGGTATAAAATGTGTTTTTTGGATGGGATTGGGAGCCCCCCTTAATTATTTATTTTGTTTAAATTTTATTATTAATTATTAAAGTATAAATACAACAACTGAGTATTTTGTGAACATTTCAAGTGACTACTTATTGCCATTATTGGTATCGAGCAAAAAAATAGCAAAAAAATTAAGTTTGTTGTATGGGAGCCCCTTAAAGATTTAATGTGTTTTGTTTTTAGTATTTGTTGTTATAGCGGCTACATACATAGGTACACGATCTGTGAAAATTTCAGAAGTCTAGCTACAGTTACTCTTGAGATACAGCCTGGAGACGGATAGACAGAAAGACAGACGGTCACTGGACAGGCATTAAAGTCTCAGTAACAGGGTGCCGTTTTTACCTTTTGGGTACGGAACCTTGAAAAACTATTAATTTTGTATGAAATGTTGTGACTATAGTGTTCCTAAGTTTTCACGTCTAGTCCTAAAAAAAATCTTATGACGATTGACGCCAAAATATCAGAATGCGATCCAAAGTAGGTTCGTTTAGTTAACTTACTTTCGAATTTAGAATTATTTATGACTAGACAAAGCACCCACGTGGGTAACCGCAAAAAAGGTGAAAACGCACCTTGTTTAATTTATGCGCGCTGAGTCACACGGCTTCTTAGCGCCATGTTTGCGGATTTTATTGGCTTACATAACATTGTTGTGAAGATAAGCTCGAATATTGTCAACACTTATGGGGCAAACTTTGGGGCCAAGTAAATACTACTAATAAGAACGTTATTGTACCATTTTTTGAAATAAATCCTTAATCCTAAAAAGGCCTAAAACGTTATTTTAACTTTGAAGTTACTCTGCAATTGACGATAATCGAAAACGCTTTGAGAGTGGGAATAAAATAATAATATTATTATTATGTCAATATGATACGCAATTGTAATGTCAGTGTCAGTAGTAGGAGAGAGCTCAAGGGCTAAACAGAAGAATACAATGCTTTTTCTTAGCTCTCTCAGGTTGTTTACACACGGCGCCGCAGCGGCATCGGCAGCGGCACGGTATCGCCGCCGCCGCACCGCGCGTGTGTAAACACCCAGTCAGTGAGTGACTAGGAAAATGTAAAACGTTTGTCAGGACTCCTCCTTACTTTCGCGAAGCCGCGTGGAACGTCTAGTATATAAATAAAGTTCGGATTTGAATTGCATCGCATCTACGACAAAAAATTAGAGTCCATAGGCAGATTACCGTGGAAAAATATCGATAAGGTGTTTCCATCCTTAAAAGATGTAAAACCTGATTAATTAATTATTATTATCTTGCTTGTGAAAAATCATGCAAATAGCAAAATTTTATACAATTTCAGTGTTTGTCTTAAAATTCCGTTCCAAAGGTTGAGTTTTCATGGGAATCTCAGATGTTGGGAACCAGTTTGAATAATACAAGTTTTTAATGGTCATTATTTTAATAATAATAATTTACATTATTTAAAGTAGATCAGTAGATGTATTAACGTCAAAGTATGAATGAAATTATTTTCTTTCGAACGGATTAGAGAATGATCTTAATCGTACGATTACGCTTAGGATTAAATCTTAAGCATATGTACAATCTAGATGCAATGTACCAAAATAGGATATTTTTAGGGTTCCGTACCCAAAGGGTAACTACGGAACCATAAAAACGGGACCCTATTACTAAGACCAACTATTATCTATTCTGTGCTAAGACTTCGATGTCTGTCTGTCCGTCTGTCCGTCCGTCTGTCTGTCTCCAGGCTGTATCTCAAGAACCGCTATAGCTAGACTTCTGAAAATTTCACAGATTGTGTGTATCTGTTGCCGCTATAACAACAAATACTAAAAACAAAATAAAATATATAATTAAGTGGGGCTCCCATACAACAAACGTGATTTTATTGGCCTTTTTTGCCCGAAATCAATAATGGTAGCAGGTAGGCACTTGAAATACTCACAATATTCTTAATTATATTTGTACTTTAATAATAAATAATAAAATTTTAATAAAATAAATAATTAAGGGGGGCTCCCATACATTTTTTTACTTATATTGCTCTATAACGGTTTCCGTTGCGTCCCTTCGTGCGCGAGTGCAACTCGCACTTGGCCGATTTTTTTGTAATAATGAGAAAAAAAAATACGTGAGATTTGCCGAGACCCTCTCTCCAACGTAAGATTAGATGAGATTTGACTCGACTCCCTCCCCCTTATTAAACACCTAATAAACACCTCGCGTAATTTATAGTCGCCCCCTAACGCACAAACTAGATATACTTTTGAACTAGTTATAACACACTTTGAAGAAAAGAAGTTTAGTTTGGAGCGTATTTTTATTATTTTTATTTATTTATTTACCTCAATAATCTCTTGTTGGAACGTTCGATCCGAATTATCATAAGATTCATAAGTTTGTTTATCTGAGTTGCAATAAAAATGTGACGTGCGAGTGTGACAGTGGGGCAGGCGCGCCGCCAACACAGAAATAACATGTCGCTGTTTATTCTTTATTGTGATATGTGACATTATACATCGCGAGGTTGCGGGTTTGAAACCGGGGAAGAGGTCATGAACGTAGAAACTGGCCTTAAGCCTGCTGGGGTACCAGTAGGTTTAACCACGGTGGTCAGAAGGCGCAAATTGGTTGCTGACAGTGTCAGCTCTTGTTGCCACCAATTTGATTTAAATCAATATCCAAATTTGTGTTGATTCTTAACGGCGCTTTCAGACGTTCGTGTTTTCTACCGTAGCATTTGGGAAAACACACGAGCTGAATCCGCGCGCGCAGAAAACGTCACGTCTGAACGAGCTCTTAGTGTACACACACACTAGGCCGAAGTTACGACGCATACAATATACGAACGGAATGCGACGGAATAGTGTGTCATCGGTAATTTAAAATACATTGCGGGCGTAATCATGCGGAATTTCCGCCGCGTAACTTCGGCCTAGTGTGTTTAGACACGAGCCTATTTGCCTATGTATTGAAACTTCATAATGGGGAAGATTTTTAGAAAAATTACCGCGCTTATAACTTTCTACGCGAAAGAAGTTGGGGGCAACATCCAGTCCAGAAGAATTTCATCTCTTCTGGCGTCCCCGTTCCAAGCAAAAACTATATCCACACTTCTTATAATATTATAAATGCGAAAGTATATTATGTCTGTCTGTCTGTTACCTCTTCACTTCTAAACCGCTGAACCGATTTGCTGGGTATGGCAATACTTTGAGACCTGGGGAAGGACATAGGATACTTTTATCCCACAAAATTCAAAAATTATGGTTTCCGCGCGATCAACGAATTTTGTCGCCATCTAGTGTTACGCCTTTGATTAAAACAGAACAAATAGAGCTAGTGAACTTTCGTCTGACGTAAAGAACCTAAACTGTGGGTGATCATGACCACGAGACAGGCCAGACCTAGTGTGGAGTCCACTAGTAATAAGTTATGCTTTGTAATATTTTAATGCAATAAAGAATTATTATTATTATTATTATATTTTATTTTGATTTTCTCGGCTTTCACCGGTAAAGTGATATGTACGGGCCGAAGCCAAGTACACACCAGGTAAGTAATTTGTGTTTAGCTGTTGGTATGATGCTGAGGGTTGGTATGATCGGTTTCTAACATATTGTATGATGTATGAGTATATAGGTTTGATTGAGATGTATGTAGAGTAGTAGCTTCATCATCAGTCTGTAAGAATTTTCTTACAATGCGGCAAGTATTTAAGATTACTGCTTTTTGCAATAAATATACTAAGTTTAGGGGTAATTGGAGGGTATTTAGAGAGTTATGTAGTTGTTTAGGGATGACACCTGTGGTCGATAGGACTATGGGAACTATAGTTACTTTTTGCAGATTCCAGAGGCGGGCTATTTCATCCTTGAGTTCTATATATTTAGTAAGTTTCTCGGCTATTGTACTTTGTTATTATCATTAGCGAATTCATCATTACCATGTTATTTATAACATTTGATGGTTGACAAACGTGATGCCTGTGATCGAAGCACGTGAGTATGCAGGTGGCAGGTGACCTGTCCTTAATGGAGTCTACGAACTGGTCTGCAAAATATAAGTCCAACTTAAAGTCAAGAGCAGCAGCGTTGAGTTTATGTCTCTTACCTCTGACATATAGAAGACCCGAGACGTTCCATCCAACATGACATGGGATTATTTCCGCTTGCCATTTTCCTGTATCTGTTTTGAATTTTAAGACAGTAGAAGAAGATCTGTGCTATTCGGTAGGATCTAGACTGGAAGATAACCATCTCCAGTATCGCGACGTGAAGTCTGGCTGATCTGATAGGTATAGTTAATCGAAAACCGACAATTTTAAAACTGTAACAGCTTTATTAAAATCATATTATTCAGTTGGTCCTGGATAAGTTTATAGGTCATCAAGATAAAGAGTCATTAAGAGTGAGTAACTCTGACCTTTCACAGAAATAGGTTAAAAGTATTTGTTCGACTGAAGGACGAGTCCGCAATACATGGGCCCATTTGTTTGAGCAAGATTTAGTGTTATTAGTATGTGATGTGCGTTGGATGACTGTAATTGGGTTTTAAGGCATACTCCACACTGGAATACTAAGTAGTAAACAAATTGGTTAACCAAGACGCACTGTATGAAGTTACGATGTGGATGCTTGTGGAATAGGCAACAGGAAAATCAGGGGACTGAGTCAGAGAATTAAATGAAGGTAGACTGTCGTTAAAATAATAGTTGAGTAGTTTAAAGTTAGCAGAGGCTTAAGTTATTGTATGTTTGAAGATATCAGAGCCTTAAGTTATAAATAGGCTATCCGCTATACTCTATCTATATTCTATAGCCTGTAGGCTGTAGCCCACAGCCATGGCTTTAATTTTGTTATTTACATATTAACATTTAAAACGCTTTTGGAGATATACGATTAAAAACTTATTCGTTCAATAAAAAGTAACCTATGCATAAAATATAATGTATGTAATGTACAAATTTTTGTACCAAGGGCAAGGTTCCTATTAGATGATTTTATTTAAAGATACCTAATGTAAAACAATTAAAATTCTGTCCTGCTTGCCACATATCGTGGGTACATAGATCTAGAGATCTTTGAAGCATGTACGGTGTGTATAAATTTTCGAAACCACACAAACATCGCATTTGGATTCTTTGCAGACTACTTGGAGCATGCTGACCATACTAATTTGTATTGCGATTTGCGCACACAAGATCGGGCTGTTGGTAACAATGTTTGTTGTATAATGATGCCAGTGACTTCGATAACCAGGAAAATCTGCAAAAAGGTTGAGTTGAAAACCTGAAAAGTTACAGCGCGGTGGTTGGTGGACGGTGGTGATGGATTAGATTTATGAACTGGCCACTGTGCACAACGCTCCATAAATTAAAGCCTAAACGATCTGTTAACGTTTATGATGATGCATTTCTTTCAGAATTTTCAATCACTGTGGTGTGGGAGAAAATCGACTTTGAATTTTAAGGGTGGGTTTTAGGCATGAGTCCGCAAGTTTAAAATATTACCATCGTGTGTAGGATCTTAAAATATACTACGAGTAGCATGAATTTTTTTAGAATTTTCAATCACTGTGGTATGGGAGAAAATCGACTTTGAATTTTAAGGTTAAGTTTTAGGGGTGAGTCCGCAAGTTGAAAATATTACCATCGTATGTAGGATCTATAAGTATACTAGCATGAATTTTTTTAGAATTTTCAATCACTGTGGTGTGGGAGAAAATCGACTTTGAATTTTAAGGGTGGGTTTTAGGGATGAGTCCGCAAGTTTAAAATATTACCATCGTGTGTAGGATCTATAAGTATACTAGCATGAATTTTTTTAGAATTTTCAATCACTGCGGTATGGGAGAAATTCGATTTTGAATTTTAAGGGTAAGTTTTAGGGGTGAGTCCGCAAGTTGAAAATATTACCATGGTATGTAGAATCTATAAGTTTAGTAGCATGAATTTTTATAGAATTTTCAATCACTGGTATGGGAGAAAATCGACTTTGAATTTTAAGGGTAAGTTTTAGGGGTGAGTCCGCAAGTTGAAAATATTACCATCGTATGTAGGATCTATAAGTATACTAGCATGTATTTTTTTAGAATTTTCAATCACTGTGGTGTGGGAGAAAATCGACTTTGAATTTTAAGGGTAAGTTTTAGGGGTGAGTCCGCAAGTTGAAAATATTACCATCGTATGTAGGATCTATAAGTATACTAGCATGATTTTTTTTAGAATTTTCAATCACTGTGGTGTGGGAGAAAATCGACTTTGAATTTTAAGGGAAAGTTTTAGGGGTGACTATTTTTTGAAATAGAAATAACATTTGCACCCTCTAAAAGTGTCCCCTTATCTCACTATGATACATATTATATTTTGATACTCAAGATAATTTGTTTTTGTTTTGTAGCTAATTCGTTCACTTGAACGTTCGGAACTTCAGGCACATGCACAAAGTTGGAATACTTAATCGAAGCACAAAAAAATTTCTAATCTGTTTATCTTGTTGTCCCCAGGTGGGAGCGGGCACGGGCCCCGGCGGGCGGCGGGCTCTGGAGCTGATCCTCAGCGGCGGGCTCAAGTCCCTGGCGAGACCAGCTCGCCCCGTGCGCCGCGCCGCCTCCCGCGACTCCGTGCTGTCGCAGCCGCAGCCTCTACTAGAAGGTAAACACAGATGAGGAAAAGAGGAAAATCGTTAGGGTACTGTTGTTAAATACCAGATACCGAATATGAAAGCTGTTGAGCATTTGTGTATCATCCCACAAAAATACGTTATGAGTGCAGTCAGGTTGTTTGGATCATTTAGAAAAAAATCGTCTTTTACCTTGCAAAACTCACTTTCAGCTGTGGCAAACTCAGCCCTGATGGTTCATTGTATAAGCATTGAGTCAGGACTCAGGGACCAGGACCAGGGACTAACTTAACACAAGTTACACGAATAGGCAACTGGCAATCCGTTTATGGTAAATAATAGTAATAAGCACTATCCCTATTCTCTGGTCTAATAGTGCTGTTGCAGATGTTGTAGGGAGAAAGATAATAATGCACAGGTCAGCAACGGAGCATATGACCACATTAAGCCATAAAATCTTTGATCTTATAATGATACTCAACCTTCCCAGCATCATCCATAATGGTCAGTTTCTTCGAGATTGTCCGGGTAATAAGATGCTTATGGCCATCATTACACTTATACAATGCGTGTTGCATCACTAAATTATATCTCATTTCTATATCGCGGAGTGCATGATAACAATATGTATCATCATTCATTACTAGACGTCATATACGCCTCTAATTATGGGAATGATATGACAAATGATGTGTAGTCACGAATAGTAAGCGATACCCGCCATATTGAGAATAGAACAATGAGACAAAACTGGAAACTTGATTTTATGTTAAAATACTTTTTTATATAATGTATTTAAGTGTTTGCGTTAGAGATTGCAATACAAGATCGAATACCGATCTCAATTCTTGCAGGTCTTTACTAGGGAAATACTCCCTGCCAAAGAAAACGCCTTTTAAGTTTTATGTAAACACTAAACAGTAATATCAAAATTAATAAGGACTTAGCCTGATTAAATCTAATTCTAAACATCGCTTATATCTAATCCTTTTTTACGTTGGTAAGGTGAAGTGTTTATTCAAGCATTAGTCATCGCAACCTTGAAATATCAAAACATTTGGATTATATTAAATCAAGATTAAAACATTGTTTTCTTTGGCTCGGTGAGCGCTGTGGTATGCGCATTCCTTCGCATTTGTACAAAATTAAATAAACCACAATGTCAGATGTCTGTGTATGTTTGTTGAATGTGTCTGTCTGTGAACTATACACACTGATAACCTCATAACGTCGGGGCAGGTGGAAAATAACGATTGAGTTTGTAACAAATCTCTTGGAAAGGCTTGTTGCATCTACTTTTACCTCTCTGTGTTTGTTTAACTTTTACCTTTCTTACCGCCGCGCCATACTCCTCTGACGTTAAATTATGATTATCCTTCAATTTAATGAAGAGTTTGACATATAATGTATGGGGCTTATGTCAAAAATGTATGGTTTGAAGTGTATCCTGTGAGACTTTCTTACGCCGGTTATTCTCACTGGGTTAGTTCCAGAACCGGTGGTAGGCACCACTGTATTTTCGACGTTCAAAAGTATAATAAGTATTTATTGTATACTAACTTTTAATAAAAAATATTGAATTGTTAAATAAATAAATGTATTTCCTCCCCCAGGTCTTCGGAAGTGCTCCACCGTTCTGGCGCTGACGGAACGCGAGCGAGCCCCCGAGCCGATGCGCGCTCACAATCGCCTGCGCGCACCCTCCGTCTGCTCTCGCTGCTCCAGCTTGCTGTCCCTGGCTGGCGCTGGTGGCTCCAGGTAACCAATACCATGAGTGACTTTAACCATAAGCAGTGAAAGCCTTGGCTATCATTAGAATAGGGTATCACCAGCGTGGTCCCGGCGCCGAGGGGAACGCTTCAGTTTGCCGAAGCGTTCCCTTATTTTGGAGTAAGTGCGGTCCCTGAGATATACCGGCCGGTCGTGGAGGGAGTCTTTTGTTAGAAAGATCTAGGACATCCCTCCGTATACGGCTGAAGGCCGACGGTGATTTTAGTGGGTAAGCCCGGCGCCTCTCGCCGGGAGTCCCACATACGCCCCGGGGTGCTTCAGCTAAGTTGGGGGGTAACCCGGGGCACCCATAAAGGGTTTCCTTTGCGCATAAAAAAAGGGTAAAGTATCACCAGCATATCATATAAAGTGGAATAAGTGCAAGGAAACTGTATAATTATTTAATTCAGACAAGCATGTTACTTGTATTATCGAAGCAGCTTACTTCTCAGAAGTAATGTCAAATGTGTGCCTTACGCTCTGGAGTTAGGGCTGAATTTGTTATGTTCAATTTTGGTGACATTGGTGACCCTGACTGATGATGATGATAATGATGATGATGATGAATGTAATTTGCATAGTAGCATATGCTTTCAGTTCTTAAAACAGCGCCTAAACCCCCAAACTTGTATTTATAAGGAATCCGGAGTTCTCTTAGTATCTTCGGAACCATAGTATACCTCGGTGCAAAATCTTGCGTTTTGGTAGCATATTCTTAGGATGCTTCTTATAAAACCAAAATCACCATATGTTTCCATATAAATTTCGAGGAGTTCCCTCGATTACTCATGGATCCCATCATCAGGTCACCACTTTTGTGAACATGGTACCAAATTGGAGTGAAACCTAATACGACAAAACAAAAATTTCGAAAATCGGTTCACAAACGGCGGAGTAATCGTTGAACATACAAAAAAAAATATATCCACAGCCGAATATATAACCTCCTCGTTTTTGGAAGTCGGTTAAAAATCCATACATTCGTTGTATTTTTTTCTAAAAAATAGTTGTTTTAATAGGGTTCCGTACCCAAAGGGTGTAACGGGACCCTTTTACTAAGACTTCGATGTCTGTCTGTCTCCAGGCTGTAACTCAAGAACGGCAATAGCTAGAGATTTGAAATTTTCACAGATTATGTATTTCTATTGCCGCTATAACAGCAAATATACTAAAAACAAAATAAAATTAGTATTTAAGCGAGGCTCCCATACAACAAACGTGATTTTTTTGCAATTTTTTGCTCGATATCAATAATGGCAGCCTGAAATGTTCACAAATACTCAATGTTATTTTTAATTTAAAAATCAAAGATAAGATTAAAAAAAAAAATAATTAATTAATGATTCCCATACAAAAAACACAATTTTTGCCTATTTTTGCTCTATAATGGTACGGAACTTTGCTTACTCTGCATTAAAATGTACGGCATAATTTTTTTCTTTAAAATTTACCATGGAGATTGTCAGGAAATAAAATAAAAATACCGACTTATTGGCGCATCATTTTTGTACGGCACTGCGGGCTTTCTTATTATTTTTCATGTGTCTATCAATGGTAAAAATGCCGTACAGAATCATATGACCAAAATGTACTCACCCTACATGCACTTTTGAATTCTCACCAGCACTCAGTTGGAAAGTTTACAAGTGACGGCATAGTGCTAAATCTTATTATTTTATGCTCTAATATCGTCCTATGTACGTCACCGGGTGGTTCATATGACCCATCCATTTTCGACATGGGCCTATAGTCTATAAGTATTAATCGGTTGTGACCTTGTGCTGGTGTTGCGACATCGTACTTGTCGAAATCGGTAACGATACCTGCGTCTGCGCAACCGATACAATGATCTATTGTCCGTCGTGTCTATTGTGAGAAATTAAATGAATAATTGCGAAATATTCTATAGGTCACGATTAAAACTACGATTTTATAAGGATTTGATAAGGCAGACTCATGAAACTCTAATTGAGCAAGACCTTCTACTATATAATCTATACAGTATGGGTGACTGCTATTTTAAATCAACACAATGTTGGTTGGTGGCTTCGATCCAGTTCTGATAACATCAAACAGTTATCAATTTAAAATTTTATATAAAAAAGATTTTTTATATGAATGATTAATTTTGACCATTCAGAAGGCTTTTAACTGAAACCTTCGTGCGCGAGTCCGACTCGCACTTGGCCGATTAATCTAGTCACCGTTTAAAAACTGGTTGTAGAAATAGCTAGTAGCTTCATTCTTCGCGTCAAAAATATCAAAAGCAATTATTTAGTTCTATAATAATTATCCTGTCGTCTGATGTATTTAAATTGTATTTGCTGTTATTCCATGGTTGTCTACTTCTTTTAAATGTGTATTGTTTTTAGATATTCCCTGGATGGCCAAGGCGGTGGGTTTGTGCCGGCCGCACCTGTCAACTGCAAGCTGTGCTTAGAGGACACTCCGCCGGACAAACTCACCGTCATCTCCGGCTGTGGATGTATATTCTGCACCAAGGTATGTGAGATTTTATAATTGGGCAGGAAGGAATAGATGGGCCTTAGTACACCTGGACTAATGCAACAACACCATTAGGTACTCATTAGATAAGCTCTATTATTTTAGAGACGTATGGCATAAATCATAATGTTTGCGGACACTATAACTAGAGCTCTTATTTCCTTGATATGCTGTGAGAGTCAATAGTCATACTACAGACTGGCGGGAGATAAGACGCAGAACCGACTTTTGAAATACCCATTACCCACCCCAAGCATAGATTTTTCTTGCCTGAATGCTGCGGGGCTAGAATTGTCACATTTAGCAATTCCTCTCAATCAATTCAACAAATGAATTGTCAAAACTGTCAAACTGACAAATGTCAAATTAGTACGAATTACTAGACATGGATTCGACTTTTTACGTGGGAGAGCCATGCTTCGGCACGAATGGGCCGGCTCGACCGGAGAAATATCACGTGCTCACAGAAAACCGGCGTGAAACAGCGCTTGCGCTGTGTTTCGTCGAGTGAGTAAGTTTACCGGAGGCCCAATTCCCTTCCCTATCCTCCCCTATTCCCTTCTCTTCCCATCCCTACCCTCCCCCTATTACCCTATTCCCTTTTAAAAGGCCGGCAACGCACCTGCAGCTCTTCTGATGCTGCAAGTGTCCATGGGCGACGGAAGTTGCTTTCCATCAGGTGACCCGTTTGCTCGCTTGCTTTTATTTCATAAAAAGAAAAAAAAACATTGCATTTTGCGATTTTAAACGAATGAATCATATTATGATTCATAATATGATTCTCCAAAGCGACCATTTTAGCCCCGCTGATCATCCCATTCCCGCATTTTTCAAATCAAATTCTAAAACAACATGTTTTTTTTATATAAGCGAGTCCAAAACCTTCAGAGACTAACCATAAGATCCAAACCACTGGACCGCAAATGCCACATGAGTTTTTTGGATGCCGTCCGAAAACACCAGCGGTCACCATATTGACGAAGGTTTAGCGAAAAATGTCGAGAATTGAGATTAATTTTGTTGCGCAATTTAGTTCGCGACTGAAATTTCGTTCGGAATCCTCTCTAATTAGTGCTGTATGCGTTCTTTTGATAATAAAATTGTAAAATCTCTTTATAATAATAAAATATTAAAATTTTATAAGTTATAAAAATTAACTCATGAATCGTTTGTGACCTATTTGAACTATGTTTGGCACGTGAGTCCTGAGAAAAATTGTATTCACTATTTATCTATAGACTATGATTAATCTAAGTGTGAGTCACTCTAGAGGATAGATGCATTTAATTGACCTTTAACGTGTTCCTTATTGTTACCATTGCATTGTCAGACCTTTATGTTGTATCGTTTTTCGTGTTAAGGTGCAGTTGTGCTTAACCGTTCTGAAGAAATAAATAATCAAAATCAAAATAATCAAAAACCAGTGAACCAACACCAAAAGTTCAGTGTTGGAAAACTTTATTTGCTTCTTTAGTATGTTAAATATGCAGATATTCCGTATAATATATTTCTGTAAGTAATTCATGATGTAATGAATAAATGTGTGAATGACAACTATCCGACATATTTATATGTAGATCGTACAGTCTTATTACTAAACTAGCTGTTGCCCGCGACTTCGTCCGCGTACACTCTTGTTATGTTTCTATATGAATTTCAAGGAGTCCCGTCGATTTCTCATGGATCGCATCATCAGATCACCACTTTTGTGATCATGTTACCGAAATCGGGCTTAACCTTAAACAAAAACAAAAGAATTTTGAAAATCGGTCCACAAATGGCGTAGTTGTCCAAGAACAAATACAAAAATAGTAAAATATATCATCCTCCTTTTCGGAAGTCGGTTAAAAAGTAGCCTAAGTTATTCCTTGCTACTCGCTCTAGCCATTTTGGAGATTAGCCGGATCAAACAGACAGACAGACAGACATACATACATACAAAAATTGTTATAAATGTTGTTTTTGGGTATGTAGCGTATATACATTCTAAATATTATGCATGTAGTAAAAAAAACGGTTCTTTTAATATTACAAACACACACTCATTTTATTTATATGTAAAGTATGTATAGATAGGTATAAATTATTTCATTAATCTGACGCTCGTTGTCATTTTATCAAAACACGAAAATATTCCTATTGTTGCCTTGACGGGTTACTTGTGAGTTGTGGTATCGAAAGAATAACCCATTCGTGCAGGAGTGAAAGTGATATCTATACTATCTATACTATTAATATTATAAATGCGAAAGTATCTCTGTCTGTCTGTCTGTCTCGCTTTCACGCCAAAACTACCGAACCGATTGTAATGAAATTTTGTATACAGATAGTCTAAAGCCTGAGAAAGGACATAGGCTACTTTTTTACTAGAAAAAATGGTTGTAAGGGTCGTAAATTTGTTCAAAAAATTCATAATAGATGGCGCCGTGCGTTTTCTACATCGCGCTGACGCTTGCTCAAAAGTCTTTCTATAAGAGGTGATATTATCTTCTCTCGTCTCGTTTTTTTTCGATTGTTATTAAATAATTCTACGGTATTAAATAACTCAGTACTTTATCTGTGCAATCAGTGACGTAACCTTAAGGCCAAATTTCACCAACGACTGTTAAAGTTAATGCTCGAATTAGTATCACGTTAGCTGTTTCGTTTTTCATATGAATGAAAGAGAAGACAGGACATTTTAACAAGCTGTTAACACTAACAGACGTTGGTGAAATTGGGGCTAAACCTATCAATGATAAATAGTTTATGGGTAAAGTTGTGTAATTGGGGGGCTAAATAAGCTTAAAATTTGGCATAAAATATAAAGTTTATTATAAAAAAATGATGTACTTATTGTGTGCACACTGCACAGCTGTATTGATTTAAGGGGTACCAGGGTTTTTTTATAAAAGCTTTTGACACCAATTTTGTTGACATCGCGCGCTATAAACTGAAGTCCACGCGGACGAAGTCGCGGGCAACAGCTAGTTATACATAATATCTTTTTCACTCCTTCCTAAATTTCTTCATGATTCGCATCCCTACTACAGTGAGAAATTAGCTCCCTGTTTCATTAAAGGAATAGAACATGAAGAGCAATATACACTTTACGATATAATAAACCTTCATTTAATTTACACAATCTGTCTCGAGGTTGCCTTAAGGAAAACAATACGCAGGTACAACAATTTTGTATTACTGTATCAAAATGATTCACCCATAAAATATAACAGTGATAGTTCATTACTTAAACCTAACGTTAGTAAAAAATTATTTATGCTATAAATGCAATACCTACCTATGTGAGGAAATGCAATCTTGCAAGTAAACGCCACAATACCAATACACATTTTAAAATTTACAGTTAATTTTGGTGGAAGCACAGTCCCTTGGCTAGCGAAAGGCTGCTACTGACCAGTCGTGGGGGTGCCAATTCTCAGACAAACCCGGGACACTCGCTTCCATAGCGGTTGATTGCAAACCGCAGCTGCTTTTAGCAGTATGTCGGTGTCTCACATTGTCATCCCTTGGGCCTTGAGTACTCTGGCTAACCAGGGAATATAATTAGGGTTGCCGGGTGAGTCACCTCTCAAATAGGTCAGGCCTCGAAAATACCGGACTGTACGCTTAAATACCGGACATCTGGCAACCCTAAATATAATGTAAATGCCCTTTGTAAAGGAAATTTACATTATAAACACACCGGCAAAATTAGAGGAACATAACAAAATTTTCAATTTTTTTTTAATTGTTCACTGATTTTTATATATTTATTTATTTATTTACTAATTGATTATTAAAAAATAAATTTATTATAAATTTAGGGCATAAAAACGTGAAAAATAGAAAAAAATCAGCAAAAATAAAAAAATTAAGAAAATCTTATAAATTTCAGTAGTAAGTTTTTAAGATAAATTCTTCATTTTTATTAAAGAAATGCCATGTTAAAAGCGTGTAATGCTGGTGTAATGCCTTCTATGGATCTCAAGAGGGCCTGGATACGCCATTCCATGCTTGCATTTTAATTGTCAATCATTTCCTGTGGGATATTCTCCTACTCCTCCAGTAGCGCCAACTCGAGCTCCTGGACTCATTTTGGAGCTGG
The DNA here is from genome assembly GCF_905147365.1 of Aricia agestis. Lineage (NCBI taxonomy): Eukaryota > Metazoa > Arthropoda > Insecta > Lepidoptera > Lycaenidae > Aricia > Aricia agestis. The sequence continues at coordinate 14,304,900 of NC_056428.1, read as the reverse complement.
AGTTTTAACTCGTACCGTTCACCCATTGATGTGCCACACATCTTCAATCGGATCCACATCCGTAGACCACGCTACGGATGTGGATCCGATTGGCTACCTGGGCTACGCCAGCATCGTTTAGGTAATAATGCCCGATTTTCTTACTCTATGGACGCACATAAAATTGAAAATAACTACCTAAAACTGTGTAAAAGGCACACCATGCAGTTCCAGGATGTCGGTGCTATAGCTCTGTACTGTCAAAGTACCATCATCTATAATCATCAGCTCCATGCGGGCTCCAAATCATATGCAACTCCAAACCATTACGAAGCCTGCATCATAGGCCACTGTTTCCGGTAAGTTTGATGGCCTGTAGCTTTCTTTATGATTTATCCACATTCTTTATCGCCTGTCAATACAATGTACACAGAATTTGCTCCCATCACTGTACAGCACAAGATTTCACTCACTTGTCTAATTTTGATGTTCACGCGCAAATCTTAGCCTGGCTCTTCGGTGTCCTGTCTCAAGTTTTGGTGCCCTTGCTGGCACTTTTGAGTTTAATTTAACTTATTTGAGTCTTCTTCTTACTGTACAATCACTTACACGTTCATCTTGGACCTGTTCCGACAGGTTTCGTGTCTGCATAGCAGTTTGAGGTCGATTTCTTAAGTTTTGTTTCCTTACAAAATGGTCATTCTGAACCATTGTCACCCGATATCTGCCTTGTTCTCGTCTCCGAACGTAAGATCCAGTCTCTCTGAAGCCTTGAAAGTTACGATGAACCACGAAAGCCGACACACCTAAGGCCTGACTGACCGAACGGTAGGTGTGACCTTTCTCTATCGTGGTTACAGCTCTAGCTGTCGCAGATGCTGGGAAATCACTAATTTTGTATCTAAGCAATGTGTTCTTCCAAAAACCAAACAATCAAATGAGCTGAGCATACCTTGCACCCCGCTAAAACGCCATTCTTATCAGGAACACTTACAACGTCAATAATCGAAAAACACTTATTAGGGTATAATTGCTATAAAAACCTGTCAACTTGCCAGTTTTGTTCAATATTTTATTTCTTGAATGAGCTTAGAAGCTATAAAAAAGGCTTTCAGACAGCCCGGCCCAGTTGAGTTCAAGTTTTGGCCCTTTTTACCAATGTTCCGCTAATTTTGCCAGTGTGTGTAGTTATGTATACCCTGTATATATTTTTTCCTAGCAGTTATTTATTTTTAACATACTACTGTCATTCAAATGTAAAAACTTGTAAATGGCTATTTGTTTCTAACTTAGTCGTTATTGAGATTTGTTTAGCTGTAAGTTTTTCTGTACAAATAAAAAATAAAATAAAAAAATATTCCCTGGCAGTGAAAAATCATTTTTTTTATGTGAATGGTCAATTTACCAAAATAGGTAGTTAAAAAGTCACTTTTCTTTCACTTAACCTAACTTGTAAGTTATTTGATGTTTTCGTGTACGGCCCGCGGGAAATTCATCGGAGAAACTGTCCACAGTTTCTCCGATGAATTTGTGGAAGTCCTTATATTATATTATGTTTTGGCTAAAAGGATCGAACCCACCTAAGAGAAACACTAACCACTGATCACACGGCTCCACCGCAATGTTTAGTGTTTACTAACACTTCGCGACTGTACCGTATTTTTCCTTGAACAGAACAATGGAGTTTTCATCAAGTAGGTCGGGCGATTCCACGCGCGTCACCATGGCAATCGTTCAGTGCGTTATCGCGGTAAACGATCATTTCATTTAAGTTTAATTACAAAATACTTACCACTAAATTTAATTTATAGAAATAGAAGTTGCTGGCAACTTTACTTCCCCCAAGTTGCGGGATTCGATGGCAGAGCCGAGGGTAGTTTATAAAATATTTACACGTAATCCATTGTAATAGGGTATTCAATTCGCGGGAGAAAAGAGACAATTGGGTCACGTGACCCGCGTGACCAACGCTGCGACCCGTCACCCGACGTGACCCGCTCGTACCTGCCGGACGTGCTGTGGACACGGACACAGGAAATAGGTCGGATCAGTAGGCCGCGTCACCTGGATGCTATGGTGAATGGTGATTGGTGCGGCTGACGCCTCAATGGCCGATCTCAATACGGTACGGTCGGCAGAAAATAATTTAGTAAAAAATATTGAAAACTAGACGTTCCGCGCGGCTTCGCCCGCGTAAATTAGTTATTTCACAGACAAATTAGTCCACAAAAATAGCCTATGATCCTTCACGTGGTCTACTTCTTATCTGTGCCAAATAACAGAAAAATTGCTTCAGTAGTTCGTGAGATAAGCCCTTTCAAATAATTTCCCCCGTTTTTTCCACATTTTCCTCTATATCTTCGCTTCTATTAGTCATAGTGTGATAAAATATAGCCTATCCTTCCTCGATAAATCTAACACTGAAAGATTTTTTCAAATCGGAACAGTAGTTCCTGAGATTAGCGCGTTCAAACAAACGAACAAACAAAAGAGACGGTGTTTTATATGGTGCGTTATCAGGCCGATTCGCCTCATACTTAAACTCTCCGCCGCTGCGGTATAGGGCTTATTGACCCAGTAAGGTTTCGACCGATATTAATGACTGTAACTATGCGAAAACTTAAAAATTTGGAAATCCACCGATAAATATCGATCGTAGAAGAGTTAGTGTTCATGGTGCTGGCTTCGACCTGGATTCCTACTATTTACTTGAGAGATACATGCAAAAATATATATAAGGTCTTGTAACCCGATACCGCACTGGATTGTAGGTTTATTTAAGGGAGTTTTAGTGATGGGAAATAAGTTATCGACATATTGTTTTTAATATCATTTATTGAAGAAACAAAAATATCTGGCCTGTTATTTAGAAAAAATAACAGGCCAGTAAGGATTTTGCTGTGACTTATTTTTTTTTGTCATTTTTCAAATAATCTATATCAGAACGTTCACTTTCACGATTTTTTCCTTCCTGAAACAATTATTCAAGCATTTTTCTACATTGTTTATTTGACCGAGGTATTATTAATGATTTAAGACCAATAAAATATCACAAAACGTAAACAAATGACTGTGTAAATGCACTACCGTACCACTCCCGATAATTACGTTACAACACTAATATGAAGTAAACAATTCAATTACCTATACCAGTGCGGAAAGGGGTGGATCGACCCTGTGATCTATAACCGGTCTTTCGACCCGTTACCCGCAAGGAATGAAAAATATCAATCAGTGCGTTATCAGGTCGAAATACCTTAGCATGATTTTAATGCTTTATCAAGTAGCCCTTAAAGTTCTAAACTTAAACCTATACTTGTCTCCTTTTAACATACAAAAATACTCATTATACATCCCCCGCACCAGGGGAAGTTCGCCGTTTCTCGCCTCCGCACAGAGCTCGCGTACATGCATCGGGCGTTTAAGCCTTATAACGCAGCGAACGTGTTAAATTCAGCATATTTCCTACTCCCGTGAATTTTTCCACATTTCCAGAAGCAGCCGTTTATCTGGTAGAAGGGGGGAACACTAGAAACAAAATCTGACCCTCTCTTTTCTCCCTTTAGAGGGGTGGGGAGAAAAATTTATACGATGTTAAGTTGGAAAAAGAGAAATATATCTGCGAAAACCGCATTCAAATCGGGTCAGTAATCTTCGTGTGACGCTGGAACAAACATACGGACAGAGAGACCGACAGACAAAAAACTAACCACATTTTTGGCTTCTATAGCGATGTAGTGATACCCCCAGCTTATTATTTATTTGAATATCTTTAATGTAAGTAAAGAATTTTCATTTATACGTATAGATTTAGATTAATTGTTTTCTGTTCGGTTATTTTTGTGTGTCTGTTCGTCATGTTGAGTAATAAGTAAGTGTCCCATTTTAATGATATTGGTAGATTAATTACGATGTAAGGCACCAACTGTACAGACGAGAAGGCAAATGGGGTCAGTTGGGCGTCTTACTCGGCAATATCGCTTAAGAGGTTAAGAGGATAAGTGTTTGAACTTTTAATTGTCATGGGTATTTATTATCTTTAAAATTAAAACGTCGTAATAATTCTATTAATGGGATAATGTCTGTCGGTCTTCACGCTTCAAAATCTAAAGTAGTTTTTTATGGGTGAGGAGATAGATACTTTGAGTTCGGGGATTGCACATAAAATAGGAGTATTTTTAGGGTTCTATAGTCAACAACGAACCCTTTTAGTTTCGGTCTGTCCGTCCGTCTGTCCGTCAGTCCGTCTGTCTGTCTGTCTTTCCGCGGTTTTGCTCAGAGTAATTTGGCATGAATGCACATATTAATGATGCCCACAAAATGGTACATGAAATCTTAAAAAAATTAATGGTCCCTTCCCAACACATCAAGCGGGGATGACTTTTTTTTCGCGTCCACCCCATCGTGTGGGGTGTCGTTGGATAGGCTTTTTAAAAGTACAGTATATTTCAGTTGTAACGACGCGTCGTTACAACTGAAACATACGACGCCGAAGGGACCATGTTAATGTCGTCGCTATATCCGGAGGTCTCAATATCCGAAATATTAAAAAAACAAATACAATATGTATTTACTTATTATTTATTTAAATTATACATGGGTCTTATTGAAAAACGTGTGATAGTGCACTGTTTAAGTTTAGTTTTTTGTGCATGCTGTAAGGTGTATTCTATTTTCATAATTCCTTCTAAATCTAAATTATTTTGGCCTTCACTTCACTTATGTCAATATCCACATAATTTTTTCAATCCACAACTATTGCTTCCGCTGATAATATTTACATATTTACAACCAATAATAATTACTATTATTGGTTGTAAATTTACGTCTAGGAGACATATTTACAAGTTAAAGAAACATGCTTAACATATGTTTCAACATCTGTGAACGTAAACAAAGGATAAGAAAGCTTAATGGTTTTATTAACGAGTCTTTGCGCCTTTGTCGACTGAGTCGCAATGTCCGCATGGCATTTCTAGGAACCGGTCAGAAAGGGTTCATAAAAAAGTCACTACACCCGAAATCGTCGCTACATCCGAAGTCGCTATTACCGAAAGAATTTCTTACGAAAGTAAGCTTTTAATTCAAGGGTCGTAATTTTGGCGTCGCTATAACCAAAATGTCGTTACAACCGAGATCGTTACTAACGAAATCCACTGTATTATGAGTATTCATAGATCGCAGTCGCAACGCCTCTACATGATGGCCGTGTTCAGTTGTGACTTGTGAATTGTGATCTAAACGTCGTTCAAGATGGACGTGGAAGCATAAGCCGCTGCGGCAATAATATATCTGTAAAGCGGAAACCATCATTTCATTAATGTGCACAATGCATTCATAATTGTGTATGTGTTATGTGTATCTATGTTTGTTATTATACATATACTGTCGCAGACGAAGTCACGGGCAACAGCTACTAGTATAATAATAATATCTATGGACGCTTCACACCACGTTAGTCTGGCCCCGTGCTAAGTACCTGAAGGACTTGTGTTACGGGTACCAGACAGCGGAAATATATTTAATACTTTTATATTTATACTATACATATAAAAGTATTAAATATAATTATTTAAGATGTTTACTATAATACGATACACATATTTAATACACATCCATGACCCAGGAACATTGAAAACTTTTTGTCGTCAATATACAGGATGTAACAAAACTAAGTGATATAATACTTTAGGGTCTGTTTGTGTTCCTTGTAGAGACTAGAGAGTTCACTGAAAGTAGCAGCGCTGAAAGACCAAATTGGGAGGCCTCTCTATGAGGAACACGTACAATTTTCAATTTTTTTTAACTTCACTAGCGGACCCGGCAAACGTTGTTGTACCACATAAATAAAAAGAAGATAAACCTATTCTCAGGTCTTATAATGTACATACGAAATTTCATTAAAATCGGTTGAGCCGTTTGGGAGGAGTTCGTGCACAAATACTGTGACACGAGAATTTTATTTATTAGACTAGCTGTCCCGGCAAACGTTGTTTTGCCATATATATTTTTTTGGTATGAAAAATAGATGTTGGCCGATTCTCAGACCTACTCAATATGCTCACAAAATTTCATGAGAATCGGTCAAGCCGTTTCGGAGGAGTATGGCAACGAAAACTGTGACACGAGAATTTTATATATTAGATTATGAGACCACGTACTCGTCATTTTCAATGAAATTCGTAAATTGACATACGACGTCCTCACTCGTCCGCGGTCGGGCGCAGAGTGCAGACTGTGGTATCGGCCACGTGTAGAGGCGACAGGCGTACCGCTATCCCTGGGCATTGATTTACAAAAAACCTTTTTTGTACTTATATAAATGTCTCTGGGCCATTCCCTTTGATGTGTGGCCGAAAAACCGACCGCCATCCCACGACCATCGCTGGTGCCATAATAAACCATCCTACACCACTACGTGATACGTCCTCCCCACACTGGGCCATCTACCGCCGCCATCTCACGACCATCGCTGGTGCCATAAACCATCCTACACCACTACGTGATACGTCCTCCCCACACTGGGCCATCGTGATGGGCCACTACGATGGGCCATCTTGTAGAGGCGCTACACCGCCGCCATCTCACCACCATCGCTGGCGCCATCAGCAATCCTACGCCACTACGTCTTTCACACGCTGGGCCATCGTGATGGGCCACTACGATGGGCCATCGTGTAGAGGCGCAATAAAAGGGTATATGTCAAGCAAACGTCAAACGACTGACTTAGAATTATTCAACAATCAGAACGCGTTTGACGTCGGTTTGATATAAATCAGAATACAATTTTGTAATTTATTTGCAAACTGATTAGAGCGCTAACAGGCGAAAGGCACTTGCTGACGACACGCGTCGACGGTAGTCGAAGGCAGCCGTCGACAATTGAGGGCTGCCGTCGACGCGTGCCGTTCGTCTGTGAGCGCTCTTAGATGGAATAAAGTACGAAGCTGCTTTCATGTCGCATTGATAAAGTAGAATAGGGGTACAACTCCAGCCGAATTTCCAATCACTTGGAGTGTTCAGATTTTATTGTCATTGTTAGTTCTTCTATCTATATTTCTGTATTTTCTTTATATTTCGGGTACAATGAAACGACACATTAATAAATAGAGAGCTGAAACGAAAATGTAATAGAATCGGTTTTTCTTTTTATCGAAACTTTATTTTTGTGCTCTACAAAATATAAATACTATTTTATTAAGATAAAAGTTATAATGATTTGTAGATGACGCTCGCAGCTCTGTTGCGCCAAAAATCGTCTATCATGCGGGAACCGTACATTTTTCTAGGATAATAAGTATCCGATGTCCTTTCTCGGGACCCAAAGCATATATCTATATACTTACTAGGTTGTACGCGGTAAATGGTAATGTACGCGTGTTAAACGTATTTTGACGCAACGGAGTTGCGGAAACCATCTAGATTTGATGTGTAGTTTATCATAAATGGTGAATTATAATAATTGTCGATCATAATTCCACGCCATATTTTGAGAATTCTAAAATTCATCTAATTTTAATGTATTCGTAATTCTATATAATATCAAAAATGTGTGTTTGTTAGTGTTGTATTATACTGAGGCCTATGGAGTCACTGTCAATTTATACAATAAACAAACACTAACTTCTTAATAAACCATTTAATTTTTAATTAAAGAAGTTAGTGTTTGTTTATTTTATTTATTAGTCTAGTTTCGGTCTAGTCGAGTAAAACAAAGAATGATTGATTGGTTTAATAATTATTATTGTTATTTGTGAAATAATAAAGTAATTAAAATTTTTGCAATATGTAGGTCAGTCAGTAAAGTAGCTGTTGTATGATGCGTGAGCGGGAAGGCCGGGAACCTAAGAGATTACTGCTGGAACTTAGTCAGGGTGCTTAGGGACAAATCATACTAAAAGTCCTGAAGTCTAGAAGGAGAGCCGCAGTGAGGGGAGGGTAACAAAAGTCTCAAGTTTTGGTTTTTGGCTAATAACTAAAAAACGATGTGTTGGAGTAAAAGAAATGACTCATAGGAGGGAATCATTTGAGTCATTCCTTTTAAACCGGACTACAAATAATTAAAAATGTTGGTCTTTCAGAGCTGCTACTTTCACAGTGAACTCTCTACAAGGAACATGTACGCACCCTAATGTATTATCACTTATTTTTGTTACACACTGTATATGAGACAGTCAACATACAGTGTGTATAATGTAGTAGATTAGGGATAGGTAAGTTTTGTGAATGACTAGCTGGAAATGTAAAAGAGAAGATCACGCATTGTGACGTGCTGCAAACAATAGTATGATGTTGTGAAAGACAAGTTTATTTTCTTAATGTTTATTAAATATAAATGTTTGAGCATAATGTCAATTTTTATCACTTGGTTGATGACCCATTTTTAATTCAAATAGTTGTATAGTTTGTATCGACAAAACGAAATTATCGAATGCAACATGGAAGCTGCGTTTACTCGCCGGATCTATTCCAGTTGGGACATTTTATTATTTTCATTTACTGTAGTCTGTATGTTTCATCTTGGTTTCAATTTATTCTGTTAAATTGTATCCAATATCCAATATGTGGCCATATTTCTACAATATAGAAATCACTTTCTTCGAACTAGTGAACGATTTCATGGCGAGAGCGAGCTTCAAACGTTTTCATGGTTCAACTCGACATTGTCATAGCCTTAATTATATCACTGCATATTGACTTGATTTTGACAAAGTTTTCATCGCTATTCTTCCGACGAATGTCAGGTCCTCGGATGAGGTTGCATATGAAGTCAAATAGTTGGTCTGGAATATAACCCTCCTGGATTACATCTTCAGCTGTTAATTTATCTGCAAGTTCTTTGGCGTTAATGTTTGTGACGCAATTCCTTAACTCGTACGCCGCTTGTTCGAGTTTATTCTTCTTTGTTCGTAAATTCGCAGCCTTACTCGCTAACTCCGGAGTAGTAATGTCTCTTACGTAAACGATTTTCTTTGGATGCGGTTCGGCAGAATTTTCTATAGTTAGAGACTCTCCAAAAGCAATCATGATTTTCGATTCTAATGTTTCTATTCGATAATAATTTACATTGGTTACATCTTCAGCGGACATGCTATCCGGCATCAACTCCAATAAAAGAGCTTTGTATCTCAAAAGCAGATCTGCCAGATACACGACTCCTCTTTTTTCAATAATTTCCTGCTCAATAAATGCAAATAGGGAGTCAAAAGCGTCTTGGTGCCATTCTCTGTTCTCATGCCAAAATCCTGGTGAATGCTGCTCCGCTGATTGTCTTCTCGTTTTTATTTTATAGGAGGCAAGACAAACCTTGTGATATGCAACAATTTCTTTGTTGTCAATGATTTCTGAAATTCGATTATCATCATTGAGCCTTGCCATTTTCTTAATGTCGTCAATTGCATCTTCTGATTCGGGGAATGAGACAAGCAATCGCCTATTTCTACTTTTCTTTTCTATAGCTCCACAAAAAATGCATGGCAATTTTTTCTCCTTAGGAAGCACAGATTGTGCTGGTGGAACAATTTCTTCCTCTTCCATCAACGATTCATTTGTTGCTCCTTCATCAGATAACTCCTCGGATTTGACTGAAGACGATGCTGATGGTGCCTCCTGGAGTAAAAATGATATTTTTTATTTATATACAAAAGTCAATACTTTCTATAATAGGGGAGAAGCCTGTACTTTTCTAATACTATTCATTTAAGGTTTTGTTGTTTGAGGTAAATGAAAATGTTTAAAATGTTAAATAAATATAATATTTTCACCTTTCTTCTTCGTTAAATATCAATAATATTAACGAATGATAATTATATAAAGATAATATTCGTTAGTTCAGTAAAGTGAATATCATTCACTAAATTTTCTTATAATATTACCTAATTCATGCTAATAAATTAAGGAAAATATCTTAGTCAAACAAGGAGACTTTTGTGTATTTGCTTGGCAATTTCTGAGAAATCAATTTGCTCTACGCCACTACAAAGGAGCGGCGGCATGGGTCGCTAGACCATTGTTGCTAGACAATGAAACCTAACCCCCCCCTTTGGCCTAAGATCCCACCGCTAAATCTTGCATGTATCGTTTTTTTCGATGAAATATATTTTAAAGTAATGTCGTTCCCAAAATCGTGCATGTGGCAACCATGGATATTCGTGATTAATATGCATCAAGGTTAAATTTTGTATTAACAATGAAAAAAAAAACGATACTTCAATTTTGACGAAGAAGTATGTCTATTTACGGGCTGGCAACCCTAGGTCGCGGCAGACTTAGAGGTGGCAACCTTTAATACCTTATTTTGTCCCGTCATTTTCTTTCTAATGATGTAAAATTTACTGAATAAAAAATTATTATATGCAAATTATGCCAATTTCTTAAGTAGGTACATTAAACTTAATTAAAGGTACTTGCGGCTAGTTTTAACAAGGCAACCCAACCTTAATCTATTCCATACGTTCTAAAGATTACTTAAGAATATATTTAATCGAAAAAAACGTTATATGCAGAATTTAACGTTGGGATCTCATACCACTAGACGAGCAACTTAATTGTCAATATCTCGCTCGCAATATTGAACCCATACCCCAGTCAAGCTTCACCAAAAATACCCTATAAATAGGGTATTTTTGGGAATTTATTGTTAAAGCGGGGAATTCACTACCGGGCTGCCCGTGGGCTGCCCGGTCTGGCACAAGTCTGCCGCTTGCCCCTATTGAACACACACATAACAGGCAAGTCAGTCGAATAGATAGAGGGCTGCAGCACGGCCGTGAACTCATGGACTCAATCTTCTTTGTAACAAATGATAGATCAGCATCGGCATTGATTTCTTTGGATTTTTCAATAAGTTCGCTGTATTAGCGGCATTACGTAGATCGGTGTTCATGTAATCCTTGCTTTTAACTTTCTACAAACAAGGATACGACCGGTAAATGGAAATAAACATATGTCAAAATTGTTTTTGTTCCTTCATTCCTAAGTATTATATAGTGTTTGTATTGTTTACAATAATATGCTTTAAAATATTTTAAGTGCACTCCAGTCGCTCTCCAAGGCGCAAATGACAACGGGCCGCCCGTCACGACCATTCATGTACAGACTACAGACTTGCCCGTGCCCGCGCGGGGAAAATGCGATCTCGCGGGCAGGCTGCGGGCACGGGCCAACGGGCATGTCTGTGCCCGTACCTAGGAATTGACGAGCAGACATGCGACAGACCTGCCCGGTAGTCAATTCCCCGCTTTGGAATATTATGATTACAAATGATATTTGAAAGTTCCTCATAGTTTCCCTGTACGGAATTTTTTTTACCCAATGTCAAAGGTCAAAAAAATTAGTTTTTTAAGATTTTTAGCAAAACGGTAAGTTTAAAAAAATTATTGTTTAACAAAATATTAGGTCATAACTCATAAAATTATCTACAAAAAATGGTGGTGGGTTCCGTACTCAAAGGGTAAAAACGGGACCCTATTACTCAGACTTCGTTGTCTGTCCGTCTGTCTGTCTGTCGCCAGGCTGTATCTCAAGAACCGCTATACCGCTAGACTTCTGAAATTTTCACAGATTGTGGATATTTGTTGCCGCTATAACAACAAATACTAAAAACAAAATCTATAATATAAAAATGAGTCGCTGAATGTGTTGCTAAGCGCAAAACTCGAGAACGGCTGAACGGATTGGGCTAATTTTAGTCTTAAAATATTCGTAGAAGTCCAGGGAAGGTTTTTAAGTGACACGAAGTTCACCGGGACAGCTAGTAATATTAATATTTAAGGGGGGCTCCCATACAACAAACGTGATTTTTTTTGGCCTTTTTTGCTCATAATCACTAATGATAAGACGTAGGCACTTGAAATTTTCACAAAAGCCTTAAATGTATGTGTACTTTAATAATTCATAATAATATTTAAATGAAATAAATAATTAAGGGGGCTCCCATACAAAAAACACAATTTTTGGCCTATTTTTTCCTCTATAACGGTACGGAACCCTTCGTGCGCGAGTCCGACTCGCACTTGGCCGATTTTTAAGGTTTCGATTCAAGAAGTTGAAATCGTCGTTTGGGTTTTGTGTTTTTTTCACACGAGGGAATTATGGGGAACTTTCAAATTTAATTTTGAATCATGTTCTAAACAATTTTACCGATTTTCAGATTAGTGCGCATTTATGCAACCTCAAAATATGTCTAACTTGCCTGGGGTATGAAGGCGCACAATAATAGTTATTGAGTACTTATTACGCACGGCAGCAGAGTAGACAGAATGATAGAGTATACCGACTTAGAACTGATGTTGAAATTTTTAAATTTGACGTATTATGACGAAAATCGTCGCCAGGGTTGTTAAATTGTTACCTACGAATTTAAAACTATGACATATTCGGTGGACGTGTTCCTCTTTGGTCGTATTGTTGTTTGTGTTTTGGCATATGCGATTAAAATTGACAGAATCCAATTTTGAAATCTTTATTTTAAATATTTAAAAATAAATTATATCAGCCAGCGCGAGGCACATTCCGTTCATAATCCTAGTGAAACCCGACGAATTTGACAGATATTGAAACCTGTCCGTTTCTTTGCAGTCGAACTACTGGTAGTTATGTCTATTGTGACGGCAGTACACGTGATATTGTTCAATATTATTGTAGGTCTAAACTCTAGGCGCCCACTTGTAAGGTGCCATTTTATTCAATCTTTTGTCAGTCGCGGTCGCTTGCCATGAGGATCCGAACTCCGACGGCCACCTCTAGAGTTTAAAAATCATAATATATCAGCTAATTCCCGAGAAAATTTTGGAGCAAACGCTTCTCGTTTCATATAGTATGGAGATTTCATTCGTAAATGAAGTTAGGCACATATTCTCTAAAAAAATTGAATAAAATAATATATTATGTTACAGTAAATAACTACAGTTTTATACGTGGGAGGGCCACGCTTCGGCACGAATGGGCCGGCTAGACCGGGGAAATACCACGTTCTCACACAAAACCGGCGTGAAACAGCGCTTACGCTGTGTTTCGCCGAGTGAGTGAGTTTACCGGAGGCCCAATCCCCTACCCTAGTCCCTTCCCTTCCCATCCTTCCCCTCCCCTATTACCCTGTTCCCTCTTAAAAGGCCGGCAACGCACTTGCAGCTCTTATGATACTGCGAGTGTCCATGGGCGATGGAAGTTTCTTTCCATCAGGTGACCCGTTTGCTCGTTTGCCCCCTTATTTCATTAAAAAAAAAACTTAAAAATAATTATGTACCTACTTACTTTTTGCATTTGGCAATAATTTTCGTATTCATTTTTATCCTTTTGTTTTAAGACGGTGAATTTCTTGTAACATGGTAAATGATATCCATGTGCTTTTATAATATCACCATTGAAGGTTATGTCGCTGTATTTATAGTTTTTATTTTTACGTAACAACGACATAAACGTACATTTTTTAAACGATTTACTATTAAAGTCGGTTAATTTTCCACTTTTGAGACACAAAAAACACGTCTTCATTTTTGGAAAGCACAATTTGAACACATTCTCAAATAAAATGTTAACGATAACCTTGCGTAAACGAGACGAAGTGGCTTTGAAAACTACGCGCTGCAATGCTTTGTCCTTATTTATCGCACGTAACAATGCGTGCGTCTCTCTCGCACTTTCGCTTATAACTGAGGTGGGGAGTCGGGGACTAAAGATAAGCGTCCACTTGTCGGTATCAGAATCGAACGCACACAACCGAGTATGCCTCAGAATATGTCATACTCAAACCCGTTGCGAGGATGGGATGCCTTGTAACAATTAGCTGAATTACTTGTAATTTATTTTAATGTAAGAAGTAAGAATGTACATAATTTCAAGCTATAATGTTTTTTCAAGACTTTTTTCAGTCAATTTTACATAATGTATGAAAATGATGAAACAAATTAAAATAAAAATGGTTGCCAGCTCTCAGTGTCAGTTGGCCACGAATTTAGGGTTGCCAGGTGTAAATAGGGTTCCGTGTAGCTAAAAGGCAAAAAACGGAACCCTTATAGATTCGTCATGTCTGTCTGTATGTCTGTCTGTCTGTCTGTCCGTCCGTATGTCACATAAAAAATTGGCCAAGTGTTGGTCGGACTCGCTCAAGAAGGGTTCCGTACCGTTATAGAGCAAAAATAGACCCATAATTGTGTTCTTTGTATGGGAGCCCCCCTTATTTTTTTAATTTAATTTTATTATAATTATTAGGTACTAGCTATCATATATCACCAATATATTGTATATATTGTATATTTTTATATATATATATGTATATATACAATATATACAATATATTGGTGATCTGAGGGACAGGCTCAGCCTAGTGCAGACGCCAAAGTTATATAATATGTGTAAAATCTGTTCTCACTTTAATAGATATATCTTACTTTCTCTTTTATACTTTTTGTAGTTTTTAAGAAATAAAAGGCTTTTTATTTTATTAGTATTTATAATCCAGCCCTGGATTTGATCGCTGGATTGGAATAAACCCGCTATAATTCTCATCAAGTACGCTAATTAGATTCCGCGAGTTGTTTTACGGCGGTAATGAAACGTCGTCGTCGGTCGATCGGGGAATGGGAAAGCTCACAAAAACTTCGTTAAATATCAATGTAAGTGATGGAATTCCGCCTTGCCAACCCACAGCTTTGGTCAAGCTTTGGTCAACCCACAGCTTTGCTTCAAGATATTTTAATAGCAATTAGAGTAATTTTTCTATTATTACTTCTTCCTTAATCGTTTTTTGGATGCCATAATATATTCTAATATCCTTAAAAATGCACACAACTTTCTCCTGTTCATCAACTGAAAATTAATTCATAGAGCGTGAACGGCTGGAGCCTGGACCAATTTTTATTAAATTTTGCGCATACATTTAGAGTACATCACAGGAAAGGACGTGACATATTTTTTATAGCGTGAATTGCGCGGTTTCTCTAGAATTTTGCGCAAACAAAATCGCGTGTACATCTAGTCAAAAATAGAGAAAATCTGTTTGTATTCGTAAGATAATAAATTCTTTTTACGCAAAAAGTAATGTGTCAGCGATCCATTAAAATATGTTATATGTCCCCCCCTGCTGACCCCGGAGTTCGGACAGAACAGCTGTTTCATTCAATATAGGAAGATTTCACTGTCGAGGATATTGCGAGGCTATGATTCACAAGGTGAAACAAAACTAAGTGATAATACTTAAGGGTGTGTATGGGTCCCCTATAAAGTTCGCTATGAATATCGTTCTGTCTAGCCTTCAGATTTACGCCGAACGTGCGATAAGGAACTTCGTTCCAAAAATTGTTCTTTCAGCACTGCAACTTTCACAGTGAACTCTATATTATAATAGTAGGGGAGGTCGCGCTCATTTTAAAAAGTCATATCATACCGAGCGAAAATCGTAACAATAATACTATTCTATTAATACATAAGAGTTTTGATCGTCAGCTACTGCAGTATGGGTGGAATAAAAATTGAGAGTATCTCAAAGTTGTTGTTGGAAATCGTATTGAATTGACATTAAAAAGATCCCAATTCGCACCCAATAAAGGTCATATCTAGATTATACACGTTTAGGTTTGGTAGGTGCTATTTTAGTTTTAGTATATAACAACAGATGGCGCTTTTAAAGTAAAATGTATATAATTCTTCTTCACAAATATTGACTATCGAATTAATTACTTAAAATTGCTATGTGAGACAATTTTATGGTTAATTCAAACGAAAATCGCCGTCAGCTGAATATTTGCATGTGGAAATGTCGTCTACGCGACGCCCCAGGATACATTGAGCGCGAAGTAGGGCTATATTGGTTATAGCTTATATCGCTGGCTGACGGGCTTTCCACCCGCATATTAACGACTGACAGTGGTCTTTATTATTAAAAAGGTATCAACATTCACCTGTATAAATTTTGTACTGTATGTAATGACTTTATATTTTAATTTTTTTAACATAGTTCAGTAACGCGACTGACGTTAAATCCCCCGTCTGCGATACGGCTGACGGTGCATTTTTGGTTAAGCATGACCTCAATAATCATCCATAAAAAATTCATTCGGTATAAAATCACTTTTCGCAATTATTTTTTTTTACAACTTTGAAATACTCTCAGTTAACATCCCACCACGGATGCGGCGACTGACGCTGATTATATTGATTGATAAATATTAAGCTACCGCTGGACAAAAATTTGGTCGGTATGAAATGACTTAGCAAACGATAGCACAAGCAGCTATAAGGAACACATACACGACCTAAAGTATTATCATTTATCACTTAGTTTTGTTACACCTTGTATGTATTATGGTCGAATCTTTCCAGCGGTTACCTCTAACTAGTGTTTACTTCCTGTGGGGTTAATGAACCAAGTTGTCAGAAGTAAGGGCAGTTGCGGTTTGTTCCTGATGGTGCTTTATATGTGCGTCATAATCTGGTCGTTCGGGTCTTCTCGGAAGAGATGGCCCGACAAGGGTGGCATATGGAGGTCGAGCCTAAGATCGTTACCGCACTGGGGATCCGCAAGCCAGATATCATCGCGGTTAAAGGAGAGGTCGAAGTGATTTGGGACGCCCAGATTGTCTCGGGTCAGCGCCCACTTGACGATGCCCATCGGACGAAACGTACTAAGTACGGATCGGACGTGGAGCTAGTCGAGAAGGTTGCTGATAAACTAGGACTTCCGATAGGCTGCGTCCAGGCCACATCTTGTACGCTCTCTTGGCGAGGTATCTGGAGTCGGGGGTCTGTTAATGAACAACGCCGGCTCCTAGGGCTCGGGTCTTCCCTTTTTGAATGGATTCCGGAGTTGGTGTTGAGAGGGTCTCACACAAATTGGACACGCTTCAACCAGTTGACTACGGTCAAAGAGAGGGGTTAATCCTCAAAGCTGAGGGAGATCCGGTGGGGGTTGCTGCCGTACCCATCGGTGGTACTGGTCCCGCATTTCACTGTAAGTCCCTAATGTTTCGACCAAGCCCGGTACCACCATTTACCATCCAAACGGCAAAATGCCTCATGGCACATGAGCCAAGTAGGGGGGTAGGGACACGGGAACCTCCGGCTCGTCTGTGATAATTAAGCTCCTTAACTGGAGGTCACTAGACGAAGGCATGTGTTGTGGGCTCAAAATAGTTATGTTCAACTAGATAGCATAATAAATAATAATAACTAGAGATCGCCCAATTGTCGAAATTCGACCTTATAGTAGGGGAGGGGAAGGTGCCAATTGTGTAGGCATATGTAATATTTGTATGTAATTTTTTATACATGTTTTTTGAATATAAAAAACTTCGTTCCATTCGGGTGTCCCTTGACACCTCTCAAGTTTTTTCTGAATAGGCTTCTCAATATATTTTGAGATGATTTAAACTATTTTAATTTTTTAAATCATCTTACATTTGTTGGTCTTTAGGCTCAATTTATATGCGTCTGCGCAAAACGAGCGGTTTGGCGAATGTATGTAAATGACGGACGGCGTGAGTCGTGACCGCGGTTTTAAAATAAATCGTTACATAATATTTTTTTATATCTGGCAGTTGCGATGTAGCGACTAGCGACCAAACTGCTAGTTTGCGCGGCCACATATAAATCGAGACTTAGGGCCTGTTTCACCAGTCACAGCTCTTTTGACAGATTCTCCATACTTCATCTGTCAAGTTAAATGGTGCCTATTCGGAAATCAGGAAGTGGTGAAACGAACCCTTGGTCGCATTTGGTGAGGTCGAAGGTTTTGTTACCGCTGAATCGATTTTGCTGAAATTTTCTATGAAGATACTTTAGTCCCTGGAAATTATCACGAAAATGAACGGTTCCTACGCGATACACGAATTTTGGCGCAACGGAGTTTCGGGCGTCGTCTAGTAAAATATAAGCAGAAGCGGAAGCTTCGGTCAGACGCAAGTAATTATGTACTTATTATAACCATGAGTACGTCAGTTGCGTTGTTTGCCGCAAACACTCGTGCGCGGTTTGTATTGGAGTGTAATGTCAATAATTGCAAAGGATTACTGCATGCGGTTCACAGTTATTTTACCCCCGACAGGATCCTTATCTCAACGATATACGATGTAACGAAGACTCTTAAGCTCTGTACGGGGTATACTAGTAAGGAGGTATCTGCAATGTAATAAGGGACTATGAATAAAGTACGTCACAAAATTTTCATGATTCTTAGAATGATTTTTAGGGTTCCGTACCCAAAGGGTAAAAACGGGACCCTATTACTTCGATGTCTGTCTGTCCGTCTAGTCTGTCTGTCTCCAGGCTGTATCTCAAGAACCGCTATAGCTAGACTTCTGAAAATTTCACAGACTGTGTAAGTATATCTGTATCGCTATAACAACAAATACTAAAAATAAAATAAAATCATATAAAAATAAAATAAATAATTAAGTGGGGTCTCCCATTCAAAAAACGTGATTATTTTGGCCTTTTTGCTCGTAATAAAGTAGAACAGCTAAACTGCTAAACCAACCAAAGTCAATTGATTTCGACGCTTAACGGCCATTCCCAATATTTGATATATCTCTGGTTTTGCCCTACGAGAGATAGGAATAGCTCACAATTGACATAAAATATATGTCTCTAATGTCTAATGTGAGCTATTCCTATCTCTAGTAGGGCAAAACCAGAGATAGATCAAATATTGGGAACGGCCGTTAGAGAGTTTGTCGTTAAAGAGAGTGACGTTACATGGAGTTTACACTGTATTTATAATTTAGATACCAAATGTAGCTTCTACTTACTTAATTCATATCATAAAAGAATACAAATAATTTAGTTTTTGATTTTAAACTCAAGCTAAATACCAATCTAGTATTTAAATAATATGTTTATAATATTATTATTCATATAACTTTAAAATAATTATATTTAGATTTTAGTAGGACAAGGTTACATATTTTATGATTTAATTATATAACTAATAGAATTATGAATATAAAACCATCATAAAAGCATGCAAATGCATGTAATAAAATAAAATTTTAATTAGGGAACATACCCATACTACGTGACCCATTTAGGGGGGGGGGGTTCAAAATACTACGCTCGGTCACAAGAGGGGGGGAGTTTTGTTCTAAAGTATTTAAAATAACTTCAATTGCCTGAATATTTTGTGTATAACATTAAATAAAATTTAAATATATTTAAATTTTAAAGTGCAGTTTGAATTATAAATTAGGTTAATTTTAATAACCGAACATTTAAACAGCACTTTAAATATATCTAAATTTTATTTTATGTTATACATCTCATACTATTTGGCATTAAAGTTATTTTAAATACGAAATAATTAATTTAAAATCACCGGAAAACTGTTTGTTTACAATCCATCACTTCGTCATATTACAATCTCGCGGTGTTTGCAATCTTACGGTGACATATACATTTAATAATATACAAGAATTGGTCGTTTAAAGATATAAGATATCAATAACAGCCACAGGTAGGTACTTGAATTTTTTACACAATCCTTAGTTTTATGTAAGTACGTACTTTAATATTTAGTAAAATATTAAAATAAAATTATAATTTAAGGGGGCTTCCATACAAAAAACACAAATTTTGGCCTAATTTTGCTCTATAATAGTACGGAACACTTCGTGCGCGAGTCCCACTCGCACTTGGCCGATTATTTTTAGTAAAGGGATCAACGAACTACCCATGCATCGATTTAACAATAATACATACTTTGATTAATTAAATATTATATATTATAGTTTACAAAAAAAAAACTACTTTATATTCCTCCCATACAAAACGGCAATTTCATATGTAAGGTTAGGTCCTTAAAGATGAAATAAATGAAAATTTTGACATAAGCCCTTTACGTTATGTATCAAAATTCAAATTTCAAAATTCAACTTTCTTTAAATTCAGTAAATATGTTAATTAATAATAAACAAATTACATATTTCTTTCAGCCTAACCCACTTTAGTCTCTACGTAAGATGTAAATCGTTTCTATAATGATGATTGATTGGTAATATAATAATTAATAGGTACATTAGGCATCAGGACATTCACGTGGTTCCTTATTTATGTGGTTATGTAAATTACAGAATAAATATTATGTATCGGTAGTTGTATGTTGTTGAAGTGTTTGTTCATACACAGCCGTCATACGACATCTTGAGTCTTGACGTACTTTATCGTACTTGTATGTTTTTGCTAAGTGTGTACTATGTAGGTATTATTCAGTTTGATAAACTCAAACTCAACATTTTTTATTCAGATTAAAATTTTTCAAATGTTCTCTGAACGTTGGGAGTCGGGACTATACTGGTGCGGATTATATTATATTATATTATTATATTATTGGACTAATTGGATTTATTGGGTACCATCGGCCACATATTGCGTCGTTAACTCGTTTACATACTAAACACTTTACACTTGCCATCTGTGTAAGTATGAACTCCTCCAAATATGTAGTTTTATATTTGTTTCTCTTGTGCTCATTGCCAAACCACTATAATAATTATAAAATAAAGAAATCGATTGATACATTTACTGAATGTTGATTTAAATTACAAAATAAGTTGAAGGCTTGGCTTGAATGTGATCTGAAAACTTTTTACGACAGAAGTTTTGAATAGCTGTGTAATGTTTTGCTTGGCTCCTTACACATTTCATGTTTTTTGTGATATAATATTATACAGAAATAGCTCTGCAGGGGGCGAACTTATTCCCATGTACTATCATTTATGAAATCAGTAACTTTATGGTACCTACGCTTTGGTACACAAACGTTCTTTCACAATTTTTTTTAATTTATTAATTGAAAGATTTTGAACGGTTTCTGGGATCTTATTATAAAGGTAAAAGGCGTATACATTGACATTTAAAAGAATTTTTGACTTTTAAGTAAATCTAGTCACCGGAATTTCAAGCTACTATGTTTATTACGAGTATCTATATATTAATAAGTGAGCCAAAAACTTTGTACTTATCCCTTTTGACGAAAAACGAAAAATGGGGAAAGGTGAATGAAATTTTGCACAGTTATAGTTGATATGGTGAAGGAGTGCATCGAGCTATAGTTTGTGCGTTTTATAATGAAATGCGTGACACATTATAATTGACAATAGTAGGGAAGTTACCTAACAAAAATTAATCGATAGTTTAAAACTATCGAATCTCTTCGTAAAGGAATTGCAATCGAAATTATCGATTTCGTACTGACATTTCAGTGGTGCCGGCGATTTAAGATGGCCGCCCTTTTTTATCGATTTGATTTCGATTCAACAGAGTCAATCTCTATTGACATAAGTTCCGTTTCATGCATATGACATTTTTCAAATGTTTTCATAACAATAATTTTATACTCCTATTTTACAGTTAATATTTATAATTTTTATTAATAGGTTAGCATTTAGCATCTTTTCATTTGTATTCATTTACAATTATAGGAAACATATTTTGTTTTTGTAGATGGAATATAATTTATTACATTGTTTTTTTTTTGTTTTCTTTTAAAAAAACCCGTAGCAAGGAACATGAAAACTGTCACCCATATCATCTTAGAACGCACAGACTATTAAATTATTTTGAAATTATGCTTTTATCATACATTTTTTTAACAAATAAAACATTACACACACACGGGGAAAAATGACAGATTTTTGAGTCACAAGCCTATACGTACGAATTTATACTCATTTTAATTTTATTTATGGTTGAAGTCTGTTGACAACAAGGTGACAAATTGAAAATGAATAATAGTTTTTTTTTATTGAATCTGAGATACTAATAAACAATGCTTACACGGCCAGTCTGAGATCAGCTGAGTCCCAGAGACAAGTTTTTTTTACAAAATATAGGTAGTAGTCCTAATGTCGTTGAAACTAAGGTCGAATTTCGACCATTGGGCGATCTCTAG
The DNA here is from genome assembly GCF_905147365.1 of Aricia agestis. Lineage (NCBI taxonomy): Eukaryota > Metazoa > Arthropoda > Insecta > Lepidoptera > Lycaenidae > Aricia > Aricia agestis. Next base: position 14,283,041 of record NC_056428.1, on the reverse strand, counting down.
TATATATTAATACTCCCATGGCGGGTATCGCATTTTTTCTTGAATTGATATATTATATTCTTTTTAACTTATAATACATTTGATAGGACATATTGAGAACCAACAGTTAAGATTCCAGTTTCATATTATATATAGGAATCTATACTTAGTAACATTATAAATGCAAAAGTGTGTCTGCCTGGATCATTTTAACGCTGAAACCGTTGAATCGATTTTGATGAAATTTGGCATGGTAATTCTCCCCTAAAAAAGTTTTTAATTCTTGTTTCTAGAAGACACTCATCTTTGTTTTTCTCGCCTAATAAACCCCCTATAAAAATTCTTTTGCACATCAACTTAGACATTTTGCTTGATACCCAGCTGCTTTTTGTTCCGCAGAATTATTTTAGTGTCTAACTGACCGTCGGCGCCGAGTGCCGACACCAAAATGTATGAAATATCAGCGCTAAGCGAAATCAGGCTTAGATCTTTCTGCTTTAAAATGCGTGATCGACGCTCTACGTCCCACAGATGCTTATTAGCACTCACTCCAAGGTCTTTATTATAATAGTCATAATTTATTACCACTTAATAGCTATGAATTAACAAATCACATTGTGTTTTGTTTGATGCTTAAAGCTTAAAGTAAACTTGGTGGTGTTTGTACGAACAATTATCGTGGCTAATTTTGGAGATTGACAAAGTGTGATGCCCTCAGAGCAGTCAGAGCTAACACGATAAACATATTATTATGTATGTTTAAGATCAAAACCAAAAAGGCTTACGCCTCCTCTGTGAATTCTCGTTCAAATCCATTTATGGACACCTATTCTAAAGTCACAGTGGTAATTAGTACACCTGCGTTTTTTATTAATTAGAAGTTATAAGCTTTTATTTAACTTGCTCTGTATGTATGTAAGTATGTATGTTACGGTGGAATTTTGGAACTCAATTTTAAGGTAGATATAGGTATTTAACCGATTGAGCTGAAATTTTGCATACGCGTTTAGTTTGGATGACCATGCACGATATGGTATGTGACATCACTCTAAATCCAATATGGCCGACCATCCAAGATGGCGAAATAATTATTCTCTATGCAGTCCTACAATATGGATATTAAATGAAAGGGCTTCCGGCTTTTTGAGAGTAACTCGAAAACGAATGTAATTTCATTCTACATCCTAATTCCAACATGGTGGCTCATCCAAGATAGAGGAATAGTTATTTTTAATGCACTTCTACAAAATGGGTATCAAACGGAGCTCATTGAAAGTAACCCGAAAAAGAATGTAACGTCATTCTACATCCAATATGGCGGCTCATCCAAGATACGGGAATAGTTATTTTTAATGCACTTCTGCAATATGGGTATCAAATGGGGCTCATTGAAAGTAACCCGAAAACTAATGTAACGTCATTCTACATCCAATATGGCGGCTCATCCAAGATACGGGAATAGTAATTATTTTTAATGCACTTCTGCAATATGGGTAATGAAAGGACTTACTGAGAGTAACTCGGAAACGAATGTAATGGCATTCTATATCCAATATGACAGCTTAGTCGAGATAGGGGAATAGTTATTTTAAAGCACTTCTGCAATATGGGTATCAAATAAAAAGGCTCATTGAGAGTAAATTGAAAAATAATATTCAAGTCGTGTCGTGTCGTGCGTGTCATTTCGTGTCTTGTCGTGACGTGACATGACGTTACGTGACGTTACGTGACGTTAAATTTATCAATTTGCATGATAATAAAAGCTTGTCGTGAGACATAACAATCTATCAGTACTTGATAAATTTATTAAAACTAGAGATCGCCCAATGGTCGAAATTCGACCTTAGTTTCAACGACATTAGGACTACTACCTATATTTTGTAAAAAAATATTGACTTTATAATATATTTTTCAACTCTTGTCTCTGGGACTCAGCTGATCTCAGACTGGCCATGTAAGCATTGTCTAATAGTATCTAAGATTCAATAAAAAAAACTATAATCCATTTTCAATTTGTCACCTTGTTGTCAACAGACTTCAACTATAAATAAAAGAGTATAATTCGTATGTATAGGCTTGTCACTCAAAAATCTGTAATTTTTCCTAGTGTGTGTGTTGTAGTGTGTGTAATGTTTTATTTGTTAAAAAAATGTATGATAAAAGCATAATTTCAAAATAATATTAGCTCGATGCACTCCTTTACCATTATAAACTGTAACTGTGCAAAATTTCATTCACCTACGTTCCCCGTTTTTCGTCAAAAGGGATACAAAGTTTTTGGCTCACGCATTAATATACAATGTGTCCCGACACCGGTGTCCGATCCTTTAATGTCATAATCTATGGCATATTTTATCGACAAATTGGCCCTCAAATTTTATCTCTCTCTCACGGTTGTAAAATGGCAGCCATTTTAATTTTTCTCGGACTTTCACACTAATCTGACTAGTACTTCTCATGTAAATATCCTATGAAGATAAAAAAGATCTAATTAGATCGCTAAACTTGTGGACTACGTTTACATAGGCATTATGTTATAAATTTCGTGGAATTAAACATAGAAAAACCAAAGTTTAAGAAAAAAAATTGTGTATTTTTTAATTAATGGCTTTTTGTGAAAAATCTAGCACATTAAACTGGTTCTTTTTTTTTTTAAAGATAGAGGAGGTTCTTATCTTAAATAAATTCTTTACTTCAATGCTCTAAGTCAGATAATTTAGAAGATATAACGATTTTCCTATGAAGTATAAGTCAAATTAGTATGAAGCCAGAGAAAACATTTTTTTTTTCAAAAGTTAGAAAAAAATATATTTGATAGCCAATTTGTCACTAAAATATGCCATAAATCAAGAGTTCGATTTTTTTTTCTCTCCAACTTTTGAAAAAAAAATTCTCTGAAATGTCAGCTGATTGACATATCCTGCCTAAATTACGAATGCCCGCCTATGACTCAATGTCTCTGATAGCACCATAGCAATGCCTAAGCTCATACGATCGAATCAGAATGCCGCGGCCACGTCCATTTTAGGTTTATTAGAGTAGGACCTGGTATTCTGATTCGATTGTTTAAGTCTCAAAACGGTTTCGTAGTGAGCCTCCTGTACATTTTTGTTTTCGAAGTTCGTCGTTATCAGCGCTGGCAAGCTGGCTGGCGGCAGATTAGAAGGTTACGCAACCGTTACACAACGTATTGTATAACTAACAATCGTGGTGCAGCTCGAGTATGCTTCATTACGGGCACGCGATTTGATGACTTACTGATGACTACTGGACTAAACAATCCCCATTATGTCGTTATGTAACCTCCCTTTTGTCGGTTTGCCTTGAGGACCTTTAAAAAAAAAACAGTAACGCTTCTATGTGGAGTTAATCGCAGTGCGCAATCGATTATAATGCGGTTTTTGGCAGTTGGTTTAAAGTGGTTTCTGTACAAATGCTTTGTCAATTACTTTAATCTTCAAAGAACGCAATTAAATCGTTCAGCTAATGCAATGTAAAGGTGAAAGTTGAACCCTGCTCGTGACAACAAATTCTGATGGTTATCAGCCGACAGCCAATTATAGAGTTTCTGTTTCACCTACTCAAGTTCAAAGTTCAGTTTTTAATTAATCTACATTTAAAAGCAATTACACTGTTAGCTTATAATTAATAAATTGTTATAATTGTGTAATTGTATGTATTATTTAATAATGCATGGTAATTATTCTCTATTGATGGTCATAGCGCCGGCGCGCGGCGCTGAGTGCTGACGTAGATCTGCCATGTACGTCTTATTTCTTTATGAACTGATATGGGCTGACTTTGAAAGAGCTCAAGGTATAAACAAACTAACATAGGCCGTGGAGCTGGAGAGTGTTAATTGTAGATTAAAATGGTGACTAAAGACTTGCCATGCGAGCCTAATAACGACGATGACGGTAAGGAGCCATATTCTGATTCCTAAAGTGAATCGCGGCCCACTTACCAATGAGGCAAATTTTACCATATAGGTATTCTTTATCTCCAGATAGATACCATGTCAGTCGAATCCAATTTATTCGACTATAAACTACCATAGGCCCTGTGAGATAAAATGTTGCAAACTATTGTCCATATTCGCTGCAGTCAAAATGAATGGACAATGTCTGCATTGTTCAGTCACAAACTTCGTTCGCCAAGGAATTATTTGATTGAGTACCTTTAGCCAGTTTCAATGGGTCGTAATTCTAAGATGATAGGTACCTTGTTGCTTACGTATCCGCTGAACTCTGCAGTTCCTTTTAACAAGGTCGTGACTTGTAATATTATGCTTGTTTAACTTGGCCAAAACTCTTTTATTTGTCTTTTTCCAAATTCAGTATGTTGCCTTAATGACAATGAAATTCATCCTTTTTATTTTCTAGGAGTCCGTGACTGAAATCTAAAAAAAATCCCAATTGGACTCATTTTGTTAACAAACAAACATGTAATTATATATAAATATAATTACATTTTTGTTTGTTCACAAAATGGGTCTTCAAAATCTCAATTAGAATTTTCTTTTATTACCTGATGCAATTTCACGCGCGGGTGGTCACTGGTCGCTACGTGACGCTCGAGTCCAACTGACTTCTGACCTTCAAATAAAACGTATTGTTTGATTAAGAAGAATTGAAATGGATGATCGAATCTTCTAGTATTGCATGGAAAAGTCCTGATATTTGAGTCTGTCATTTTTTAAATGCCCGAAAGTTAAACAACCTAAAAACTAGTACTTAGAAAGTGAAGCAAGATAAAGCCATGTATAGAATTTCATCAAGAAAGCACCGAGGGTGCCAAATGCCATTGTAGTATGTAATCCTTTTAGCATATTATAGAAAAATAAGACAAGTGAATAAAACAAGTATGTAGTTTGCTCACCTTTTTCCGGTATAGTAAGGGTTAGCTTACCCTCGCATACAGTACTCTACCTTGGTAATAAGGTTGGCTTGACGATTCATTCTAGATTAAATAAATTAGCTCAATGTGGACGTGCAGTAGCGTCAATCAATTGAATAAGTACCGGTTTATAATTAACAGCACATACCACTTTGCAATTTACTGGTGATTGTACCGGAACAGGAACACTAAAAGCCTTGTTGATTGTTACAATTAATTAAATATTTTGTATCGGCCTCGTGTTTTAGACTTTTGGGGGTCGTGCCCCGAAGGTATCTACTATCTTCTATTAATTATCCGCTCTGGTGTGGAAGTGTTATATTTTTTTATTTAAACAGGACACAATATTATGCTCTCTGGAAACATCTTTATAAGATGACACTAGTTGACAGAATCATTCCAGTTTTATACTGTTTTGTGTCAACATAACCAAACAAGTAACACACGTTCATTCCTCTCGAGCACCAGGCGAGCATAAAATCGAAGAGGTGTATCGGTCGGCGAGCGCCTGCCTCTTGCACAATGAAACGTGTCGACGGCCGGAGTTACGTCAAATTCTGTGGCCTTATGTAGATCATGTGCGCGATACCTACGCCACAGAACCGGTAGCTGCGAATACTACCTCCTATGACGCGCTGCTCTCCTGGTACTTCATTCGAACCGCCAGGACTAAATACAGCCTGAATGTCCTTAGTGCATGTCTCCTTTTATTTTAATAATATAATGGTATTGTGAATATTTGTGACATGATCAGCATCACGTTTTTTACCTTTTGAAATAAATTTTGGAGAAAAATACCACTTTAATATTACTTAATTGTACATAATATACCATATTATCCGAGTCTTTTTTTTCCAGACTTTTACTTTAGTTTTTGCTAAATTTGCATTTAAGATACTAGATGATTTCATCGTTTTGCATAAACGGGGAAATTAAAGTCGAAACTTTGTGATATCGGGTACAGGTGTTTGGCCCGCTAGTTAGTAGTTGGTGTAACCTAGTTTATTTTACCGCTATATTCACAACTCAAATAAATTATGGAGATGTCAAAGCATTTTTGTGCTAGAATTTTTTGAATTTTTTGCCAACTAGAGTTTCACTAGATGGAAGCATCAATGACAATAGTGCAACCATTTTTAATTATAGTCTGTTTTACCATTTCAAATAGCACAAGATGCTGAAATAAACCTGACATAAATTGGAATTAGTCAAAGCTCACAAGAACCAAAAATTAATGGAATTTTTTTTTAACAAAAAATTTAACCGTACTTCCAAGGTAAAAACGATATTCTTCAAATGATCTAAAAAGTATGAATTAATTCTTATTCTTCATTAAATATCGTCGAATTTTGAAAAAGGCACTAATGAAGAATAAGAATTATTTCATACTTTTTTAATCATTTATAAGAATATCGGTTTTACCTTGGACGACTTCCAAGGTAAAACCGATATTCTTCTAAATTTTTTGTTAAAAAATAATTTCCATTAATTTTTGTTTCTTGTGATCTTTGACCAATTCCAATTTATGTCTTAAGGTTTATTTCAGCATCTTGTGCTGTTTGAAATGGTAAAACAGATGTATAAAACAGCTATGAAAAACACTAATAATACTAATAATAGAGTCGTAATGTGATTTTGCAAGGTATAAGGGTAGTAACGATGATGATGATTAATCTTACGTACAATAAGCATATTATATGCCTTGAATTATTGAAACAACGTCGAAACCCCCAAACATGTATCTATGAGGAGGCCGGAGATCTGTTCACCACCTTCGAACCATGGTATATCTTGGTGCAAAATCTAACTTTTTGGTGAGATTTACTTAGAGTACTTACTTCATATAATTATATCCAAAAGCATCATAATAATGAACCGAAATCACAATATCATCCAGGTAAATAGTGGATTTTAGTATAAATAGCGAGGAATTCCCTCGATTACTTATGGATCCCATCATCGAGTTACCACTTTTATGAACATTTACCAAATTCGGATTATACCCTATACAATAGCGAAAAAATCTTGAAAATCGGTCTACAAACGGCGAAGTGATCGTTGAACATACAAAAAAAAATATACAGACGAACATAATTATAACCTCCTCCTTTTTGGAAATCGGTTAAAAACTTATTACAAGACCGTATCTCGCACTTCCCAAGTATCATTAAATTTCAATTTTGAGACTTTCAATATCACTGTAATTTGTATTGTCACAAGAAGAAAATTCAATAAACACGATTCTCAGCAAATACAGAAGATGATGATGATTGGGAGACATAAAAACTTTTAAAAAGGCTTAAGATTACCTACTTGATAATAGTTATTCACATGCATAATTCATCTCGCCTACACAAATGTGAATTTTAGGATAATTTCCTCCTAATTTCGTCAAAATGTATTCATTTATTTCAAAAAATCCGCATACAGGATCATATCCATAATTTTGGTGGGTGTGTTTTACTAACTGCGCCTAAGGTTGTGGTTTTAGGAGTCGATCTTCATCTATTTGCGATAGTCTTGATCTTTTCGCGTCTGATTCTGCAAATCCTAATATAATCCACACTTATCTTAAATAAACTGTCTGTTAGGGAATAGGGACCTCGTAAAAGTAGTTCCCTGAAAATATTTGAGAGGATACCTCTCATGGGATTTCTAAGAGCATATTCCGGAGATATAAATAAGTGCGGGTAAATCTCAAAGGGTTCATTCCATCTGATATAGCATATTAAGCTTTAATAGCAAAGTTTTCCTTATTTACAAGTCTTAGCGCCAAAGATGAATAATTATTATCCAATACTCATGTTGTCAATTATCTTGCTGATGACTTTTGAAGGCAAGTTTTTGAGGTTTTTCGTCAGGAGTTTTTCTTTTCAATAATATTGGAGACTGAATATAAGGTGTTCGATTTTAGACAATTTAAAAAGTCAGAAAACCTGATGCAGGAGGGCTTCTACGAATCGAACCTCAAAATAGAACTATTTCCACGTGCTTAAGTGCCTAATTAATGATTAACGATAAGACATCTCCAAAGCTCATCCATACTTGAAATGTTTAAGTAGGCTGGTATTATAATTCTTCTTATGTTTATTAATAGTCGTGGAATATGTTTAACGTTTGCTGTTAAAGTACAATATGTAAAACAAGTAGGGGCAGGAATTATCAGCGCCATAGTTGTTTTAAAAGCATCCATGTGATTTTGAATTATATATCTTTAGTAACAACAATTTGAATTATATATCTTTAGTAACATAATAGCAATTTATTTGCGTTTTCGGTAGTGTAGCTTCTGTATAATATATGTATGTATAAAGTGTATGTAATATAATATTATCTTTATACAGTTTTAGGTGGCGTTTTGGTCATTTTTGTGTAATAAACAATCTTCATTTTTATTTTTAATGCATATTTTGCTACATTTGTTGAACTTGTTTTCTTCAGATTTGAGATAACTTAGAACTGGCTGTAAGCGATTTTATCTTCCTGTGGAATTTTACCGGGGCTCGTGCTCGTACTATTTTTATCAGTGGCTGTCTTGTGAACTTTATGACTTCGTTCATGCGGAGGAGAGTGCAAGGCTTGAAGTAAAGGGCAGAGTTGAGTGGATGGATTGAAACTTTAGAGATATAATTATATAGTCTTATATACGTATGAATTATAAATAAAACGAAGTATTTTGTGAACACTTCAGGTGGTTACCTGTTGTGATCGTTGATTCCGAGCAAAAATGATAAAAAAATCACGTTTGTTGTATGGGAGCCCCCTTCAATATTTTAAAATTTCAACTTTCTAGCTATTACCGTTCTTGAGTTACAGCCTGGGATAGACAGACAGACATCGAAGTCTCAGTAATAGGGTCCCGTTTTTACCCTTTGGGTACGGAACCCTAAAAATGACTAAAATCAATTCATTATCAATATTATCACACGTGGCCCGTTGCTCCAGTAGTTCGTGAGATAAGCCCTTTCAAATAGTTTCTCCCGTTTTATCCACATTTTCCTTCATTTCTTAGCTCCTATTAGTCTTAGCCCCAATTTCACCAACGTATGTTACAATGTCATGTCTTCTCTTTCATTCATAAGAAAAATGAAAGAAGTAACGTCTTCTCTTTCATTCATAAGAAAAATGAAAGAAGTAACGTGATACTAATTCGAGCGTTAACTTTAACAGTCGTTGCAGAAATCGGGGCTTAGCGTGATAAAATATAGCCTAAAGCCTTCCTCGATAAATGGACTATCTAACACTGAAATAATTTTTCAAATCGGACCAGTAGTTCCTGAGATTAACGCGTTCATTCAAATTACAAACAAACAAACTCTTCCGCTTTATAATATTAGTATAGATAAAAGTTTCCAATAAACAATAGTTTAAAAAAGTTAAAAAAAACCTTTTTTATTATTTTTTTCAAATTTTTAACAAATTATTGTATTATCATTGGCTCATAATGCGTACTAGATATCGCCCAATGGTCGAAATTCGATCTTAGTTTCAAACACATTAGTACTACTACGTTTAATTTGCAAAAAACTGGTCGTGTAAGTATTGTCTAATAGTATCTAAGATTCAATAATAATAAATTAAGAAATTTATAAAATCCCCCGCCAGAACAACTTTAAAAAGTAATGAAATAATATTTACTGCCTTTAAGTTCAAATAATTCCTAATTTGTGTAAAGTAATATTTTGGTCCATAATTGTTGTCACGGTGTGTCGGGGGACCGCCAAGTAAACTACAACCTACAACCGCCAAGTTGCTGATTACCTATCTCGATTCAGATCGCTGTTAATTGATCCTTAAACTTGTTAAGTGAAATTAAACATCTACATTAGCGGTCCCCCGACACACCTTGACAACAATTATGGACTAAAATATTACTTTACACGAGTTAGGAATTATTTGAACTTAAAGGCAGTAAATATTATTTCATTACTTTTTAAAGTAGTTTTGGCGGGGTTTTTTTAAATTTCTTAATTTAATTTTATTTCATACTTTTTAAACTTGTGTTGGTTGTAGTGCAGAATAATTCCTGTGTAATTCCTGACAGAATCATATTCTCATGATTACCATCTATCAATGTCCTTTTAGATGACGCCGTTAAAATGAGCCCAAACATGAAACCTCCACTTTGGGTTCATACGAAGCTCGGTTCCTATAGAATGCAGGTGATTCTGCAGCAGCAGCATGTAAATATTTACTGTTTATACTTTATCTACTTCTTACCGGTTGTCACAATTAAAATGAGCCCAAACACGAAACCTCTGCTCTTAGTTGGTGAGGAGTTGGATATCCTATTGATTACCAGATGATGCTGCAGCACCAGGTCAACTTTCCATTATTATGTGTATACGTATATTGTATATTCACAAATATCACGAACTAGAATGAAACATAAAACCCATCAAACGACTACAAGTTGCTAACGGCCTTTCATGAACCAGATAAACCCTGATTGTCCAGGACTGAGCAGGCTGATGATGATGAATTATAGCTAAGAACACTCTCGATCATGTCAGCTTTCAAACAAAAAAAACTAGATCAAAATCGGTCCACCCGTTTGGATGCTACGATGCCAGGGACAGATACACACAGACAAACAGACAGACAGACACGTCAAACTTATAACACCCCTCTTTTTTGTCGGGGGTTAAAAACTATTTAAATCCATTTTCAATTTGTCAACTTGTTGTCAACAGACTTCAACCATAAATAAAAGAGTATAATTCGTATGTTAGGTTTGTCACTCAAAAATCTGTCATCTTCTTGAGTGTATGCATTGTAGTGTGTGTAATGTTTTATTTGTTAAAAAAATGTGTGATAAAAGCATAATTTAAATAAATTATAAGCAAAAAACTTTTTGAAAGAAAGCTTTTATTTAAAAAGAAGAAAATAAATTTCCCCTTAAAAATTCTAACTATTAAGTTATAACCTCAATATAATATTATACAATTTGCATGATAATAAAAGCTTGTCGCGTGATTTGTTAATAATGAACTAGTGAGTGCCAATTTAACTCAGTAAACTGATATTATATTTTTTATTTTATTAAAGTAATTAAATATTGACAGATTGTTAAGTCTCGCGACAAGCTTTTATTAGGTATAATGCAAATTGTATAATATATTGAGGTTATAACTTAATAGTTAGAATTTTTAAGGGGAAATTTATTTTCTTCTTTTCAAATAAAAGCTTTTTTTCAAAAAGTTTTTTGCTTATAATTTATTTTTTGTTTTTTAGTTAAATCTCTGACTAGATTTCTTAAGTCTGCTTGATTGTAGTTTGTTTTGTATCGAGAATTTGTTAAAATCTGATTAGGTAACTTAATTTGAGTCTTTAAGAAATCGTACTTAATTTTACAACAAAAAAATTAAATATCACTTAACAAAAATGACCGGATTCAACCTGGCATTTTCTAATGCCCGACTGGTTTTGACTTGACATAACACGACACGACACGACACGACACGTCACTTCATGTTACGATACGATACGACACGGCACGACAGGACACGACATGACTTTTTAATTTACTCTCAATAAGCCTTTTTGTTTGATACCCATATTGCAGAAGTGCTTTAAAAATAACTATATTCCCCTATCTTAGATGAGCCACCATATTGGATGTAGAATGACATTACATTCGTTTCCGAGTTACTCTCAATGAGCCCTTTCATTTGATACCCATATTGCAGAAGTGCATTAAAAATAACTATATCTACCTTGAATGAGACGCCATATTGGATTTAAAATGACATTACATTCGTTTCCAAGTTACTCTCAATGAGCCCTTTCATTTGATACCCATATTGCAGAAGTGTATTAAAAATAACTATACCTCTATCTTGGATGAGCCGCCATATTGGATGTAGTATGACATTACATTCGTTTTCGAGCTACTCTTGAAAAGCCCTTTCATTTAATATCCATATGGTAGAACTGCATAGAAAATAACTATTTCGCCATCTTGAATGGTCGGCCATATTGGATTTAGAGTGATGTCACATACAATATCATGTATTGTCATCCAAACTAAACGTGACTGCAAAATTTCAGCTCGATCGGTTAAATATATCTACTCCAAAATTGAGTTCCAAGATTTCACCCGAACATACATACTTACATACATACAGAGCAAGTTAAATAAAAGCGTTTAAATAATATTAGCTCGATGCACTCCTTCACCATATAAACTATAACTGTGCAAAATTTCATCCACCTACGTTTCCGCATTTTTCGTCAAAAGGGATACTTACAAAGTTTTTCGCTTGCGTATTAATATATAGATACTTTCGAATTGATTAGGCTACTGGAGATAGGTAAAAATCGTGCTTAAGATTCAGTTACATACATATAGCCCAAGCTAATAAAAGCCTGACAGCCATGTCCGGCTTTGTCTGGACGCATGGCAACCCTAGGACTGTAGACCGGTTTGGTCGCGGATCGCTCTACAAATGTCAAGAACATTTGAAAACATTTACCTTTCGTCCGGACTGTATGCTTTCGACGCCATTAAAACTAAGCAGATAGTTTCTGGCGAATTGGGAATGCCTTAGTCCGAACCCTGAACTCTGAAGTTGGCTTGTTGCAGTTATTCCTTCCTGATCGGTCCTTGAATTCGCAGAGAGTGTCCGGCAAATTAGCCATATTTTGGGCCTTAAAATTAGCATGATGAGGGATCTGGTGTAGATTCCTTCTTAACGAAGACCAATCAACAAGGATTATAACTGGGAGTCGGCTCGATAAAGTCAGATGATAATTATAATATGATGTTTCTTGTTACCACAGCATTAGAAGCATCATCAGTTTCGAATGAGGTATGGATATTAGATAAGGCTTTCTTTATACGGTAGAATAGTTTGCAAAGTTGTCACTTTGCAAACTATTAGATTGCCAGAATTTCTTTGTCAATCTGTCGATTGACAAAGAAATTCTGGCATTTAGTCAGTAAAGTCTGCCAGTCTTTCTTCAGTTACATTTTTACCATCGTTTCGAATCGTTTAATTTACCCGTCCAATAATGATCGCCACATATGGACAAATCTAAGTGGCAGTTGTTTGTGTTTGTTTATAAAACTGAGTATGTATTATTTATAAAGTACGCCACTGCACAGGCCGCACCTTCCACGTCGATTAGATCAATAATGTATTTGTCTCGTGATTCATGAATTAGTAACGTTAATCATAACAAGGCACTTTTAATACTTATACATGATTAACTAAAGAAAAATATCTGTGACTTTTACTCACGGTAAGCTTTCTTCGATGGTCATTAAAGACCATTTTTCTCCTCTGGAAGGCTCTTCAAGAGGTTACCCTCTTTACACCTCTCGCTCAAGGCAATAATTCAGTTGTTTGCAAACAGTGCTAGAAAACTTTCTTCGGTACGGTAGTAAATGAAACAGCTTTTAATGTGCTTAAAATAGTCGTTTAAACATAGATTAGATAGAGTTCTAAAATTAAGAGATGGATATTCTTACTCTTTCCTCACACCTCTAATAATAATTTATTAATTATGTTAATCTTGTGTTAAAATATTGACTATTGTGACTTTTCTATATAAAAAAATTCTGAACTTTGGATCTATCGTGCTTGCTACCCGCGGTTCTGGGGCCTTTCGTTCGGCGCTAGACTAGTAGGCTCTAGACCAGAAGTTTCCAAACTTATTTTGTGTACTGCCCACTTGAGAGAACAAATTATGTTTTAGCGCCCCTTTGTTACAATTTAAAATTGAAAAAAATGGGGGCGTTGTCTACACAACTCCCCCATTTTTTTCTGGGTCCCACACCGCCCCCCTTTAGACCTTCAGCGCCCACAGGGGGGCGTTATCGCGTACTTTGGGTAAGGCTGCTCTAGAACCTTTTCAATACGGTCTATGTAATCACTAAACTAATTATTATTTCTTTACGCTAGGCACTCGCTTTGATCAGAACATTTAGGAGCACGTCAATGTAATCGCGTCTCGACCTGACCCCAGAACGACCCAGATCCTATTAAAAGACTTCAATAACGAAAAAGAAACATTGAACCTCACGCCGTCTACTTATATACGACAGTACCTTTACCGCATTATGCATTTACTTGGCTTGTTACAGGGTCGCTTTGTACTAAAGAAATTGATTGATTCATAGGTATATGGTGGACATACGTATTTTGGTTGGGTTATGTCAATTGTCAAGCCCTTCGGATAGATCACGGCTAATATTGACTTGACTTAACCCGACCAAATAACGTAACACCCTCTGCCTATTAATCAATTTCTTTGATGAAACAATAATAATATATTTTGTAATCTCCATCGTGATTATTGCATATCATGTTATCTCTTTCTAATAAATTACAAATTCGAATGGTTATCGCGATTGTGATGTTTCATAATCTAAATCAATTTCAGATTTAATAACTTTATCTTTGAATGTGTGATGAAAGATTTATGGTTGGCTTATATGTTATCGAGATCAGACATTATGCTGGGTCTAATAAATTCACAAGGTTAAGCCCTCTTTTGTTGGAGGACGTATGGCTAGTCGACAAAAGCAAATAATTGTATCGTTTGTTAATCTAAATTATAGATAGGCTTACTTGCTTTGCTGAGTGCAGACAGTGCAAATAATTAAATTTCATTTTGCGAGAAAACTATTTTGTAAATTATCGATACTGCATCGAAATCATGTCGAAATTGCAAGATTTTTTAACACTGTGAATCGACGCACTGGTTTGTTCTTACTCCATAGATATTATTGAGCAGTACATAGGTATGCCCCCGGTCTCGCATTGTCGAAACGAGAAGGACTGGTTTTTGTAATTACAATTATTTACAGCTCCGGTTTTAAACGTATTCACAATGTATGTCGTCACATTATACAAATGATCCCTTTAATGACAAGGACATGAGAATCGGGGTCTAATGTTTATTTAATTAACCTGATTTACAAAATAAAATTATGCCTGTAGACCATTACACTACGTTCGCATTCTACTTTCTGATTACGGCCAGAAAAATGTTAGATTTACCTCTATGGTTGCCCAAATCAAATTTATATAATTAAGGCCCTGTATTCCCAGAAACGGGTGATTTTCAAGATTTAAAAGTGACAGGAGACATAAAAATATAGTAATTTAAAATCTGAAAAAAATATATGTGTTAGTTAAGGATCTAACGCAGTGGAATTCGTATTCCATTACACAATGTCTTGAACTTCACTCGATAGAAAAAAATCCCAAAGTTACCTCTTCTTTTAACGAAATTTCCATACTATGTCCAAATTATTTGGAATTTTCAGATAATTTTTGTACTGAATTAAAGACAAAGAATATATCTAAGGCGTTTCGTTTTTTTGACTCGATTTAATCGATGTATAAAAAAACGACGATCAAAAAACTATAAAATTGCAGGCGCAGGTGGGTTTAGTCGCGCTAAGGCGCTCGTCGACGACGGACCGTACAACTTTTTCTCGCAACATTTTGAATATAGGTACATTTTTACAATTTGTGAAATAATGTTAACATATTATGCAAGTGGTTGATCATTGCTAACAAGTGACGCAAACCAAGTCCAAAATAGGCCCGATAGAATTACCTTAGAATTAGCGCAACAACAACCGTAATACTATTGTCTATCATACAGTATTGTAATATGCATTGAGAATTGAGATGTACATCTAAATGGTAATTTGGAACTCCACCGTATTTTTTTTGTAATTTATATTATAGACTCGCAGTACGTACACACTACACATGCAGGGATGATGACAAGGTCAAAGATTAGCGAATTTTGTTAATAAAATAAAGATATCACGGTAAAAAATAAGTGTTTCCAAAAAAATCATGGCCAAATTTGTATAGGAGCTGGACTCGACTTTTATTTTTGATGTCCCAAAATAAACTATAGTTAGATTTGGTTGTTATTATGCTCTAAACATAATTCCGTTTAAGAATTATGTCTAAATAGCCACGATTTTTTATAATAATTAATAACGTTTACAATTATTTTGAGGTTAGACTTAAGAACTACCTTTTTACCGACTGCGGTGTAGCCTACAAGTGTATATTCGGCGATCTCGTTTCTAATTATTTCAATTTTTCCTCGAGTATTACCCAAAAAATAGAACGAATGCGAATGATCGCCGGCTGTCAGAACATAACGAAACTAAAATATATTGATCTTTTTTTTGTGGCTATTTATAGACACATCTCTAATGATTTTCGATGCCTTAAAATATTAGGGAATTTTTGCTACTAATGGCATGTCGGGACGCCACCGCCCAGCTGGTACGATTTGGCCATTGTTCTTTCAGCTTGATAGCATTTGTATTTTTTTTTTGTTATGCGCCTTTAAAGTTGGATATTCAAGTCGATTTTTTTTTCAATTAAATTTCTTAATATTTGTATAAGTACAATTTTATCAAATTGTATACAAATATTAAGAAATTTAATTGAAAAAAAAATCGACTTGAATAATAATAATAAGTTATCACTTATGCAATTAAAAGCAACTTTTCTTATGAAACCACTTTCATAAACGCAATATTTAATATACCTGTCGAACAAAGTTGTCTCCCGATGCGTACAAACTACGAAAGACTGACGTTAGTCTTTCGTAGCACTTTGTATGGAGCGTTTCGGGCAGGTCTTTTTTATGAGATATTTGAATTGTCATATCTTGGTGAATTTTTAAGCTATCAGAGTCATTTTTTCAACGATGTGTCCTTCAATTACCGATAAGAAAAAAAAATAGTCATCATGCCTATTCTGCAACATTTTCTTTGCATCTTGGACTGTCTAATTACTAATTCGTTTTGTAAGAACATGGTTATTTTTAACAAACTTTAAAAAAAGGTGGTTATTAATTTAACCCGTATCAATGTCTTATGTAGGTAATATTTCCATGTAACATTACCGAGTATTCGTATTTAATAATATGTTAGTCTATATCAGGGTCTGAACAAATGTGCCGAATCTGGGAAGTGTATGTATGTATTTTATATTATGTACTTATTATAAAGGGGTAAATGAATAAAAGAAACAAAATCCTAAATAAAATGAAATAGCTAATTAGACTACGGCTCATTGTTTGTACTGTGGCGCGCTCGAGCGCTGCTTAGAAGGTCGAATAACGTGTTCCCCCCGCAGTAAGTTGCCCCGCCGCCCGCCTCGATCGTAGTATTTCAAACAGCGCTTCGTCGCTACGAATACTTTTCTTTCCTTGGTCTTCCCGCCCTTAAGAGCTCACCTGACTCTAAAAGTCAAACATCGTCCTTCTCTCTTCACACTCACGCCCGTCTTTCATATGCCAGGTGAAAAAGGACGGCGCGGAATCATCGCCGAGTTAGTTTTACTTGAATAAAAGATGAACTATAATTATTACGAAAAAAGTGTTTTGAGCAAATTTAGGTTTTATCAATACCTTTTTAGATATTAAAAAATATTAAAGAAAAGACAGCAAACTTCGAAGATCCAAGCAAAAATGTGTCTAAAACAAGGTTTTTTGTAAAAAGAAACTATCGAGCATTTTTTGAGTAATCGTGTTTTCGTCTTGAGCATTTAATCTTTATGAACTGAAATTACTTGTGTCAAAAAATCAGTTTTCTAGACCTTACAGATTTTGAGATTTAGGTTAAAGTATGTAGTCAAGTTAGGGCCATATGGGCTCTTAAAGGAAGCCGCGTCAAAACATCGAATCAAAAGGTTTACTTTATCCTTATTCTTATAGTACCTTTACACAAAAGGCGACTGGTGTTGGACGGTTGGACGTAAAATGAAGTCATTTATACCCGTTCTGTACGACTCCTGGTAACACTGAGTTCAAGTCGCAGGTTGGCATACGAACTAGTAGAGTTCCAAGATTTGCTCGGTATTATTTAGGTAAGGATGTTGATAGAAATGATTGTGTACTATCAAAGTTATGAGAGTGTCGAATTAGGACAGAACTTAAAACTTAAACTTTAGGGGTTAAATATGACGAAGACAAAATTCAAATGATTTGATTCAGTATATTTACGAGTTTAACAAAGACGGGGTCCAAACTCTGGGGGTTGAATGTGGGAACTATGATAAAAATTCTAATTTCGGCCATTTTGTTTTAGTGCATGGCGGCGTACGTGGAGTTCGAAGTGGTGAATGGCGCGTACGAGGTGTCGTGTCCCGACGCGCGGTGCGGCGCCGGCGCGGCGTTGTCCCTCGACGAGCTAGCGGCGCTGCTGCCGCCAGAACTGCTCGAGAAACACAATAAGTTCCGTCTCAATCATGGTAAGTGCATCCTTGTTCCAATTGATTCTTTGGCAGATAGAGTAAATTCAATGTTAGCCGTAAGCTGTCTGCTGAGTTTAACATAATGGCTAATGCGACCCAATAACATTGATCAGCTACTTGCCTATTCTCAGATACAATAACCCTCTGATCCCAATCTCCCATTAACAACCAGTCCGATCACTGATCTACCAATTGCGCTTCTCCGTGCACGCTAAGAAGCGTATTGGTAGAATTGTATTCTCACACTTCGCCTCACTAAGTGAATCTAAAAACACTGCTTATTCCTCTTCCATTTTTGCCGACCCATATTAATGTTGTAATCGGACTATAATAACCACATCAAACACTATAAGTGCATACTTATTTGACCGTGTCTAGAAATACCTATGTTCGGTAAACAGAGCGCATAGTCTTCGCGCACTCGCCCATGCATTGCCAATGCATAAGTAGCTTCATCAGTACGTTTTTGTTTGCTGCAGTAGTTAAACAAAAACTGCATATTGTCTTTGACGTGAGGAATCTTTCCGAGAGTTAACAGAACAGTTAGTTTATAGTTGTAGTAATCATTCTCGAAAATGGTTTGTATGAACATTTTGTAAGCTACCCTTTCGTTTGCTGCAGTAGATATCTACAGGAACTCATGATTTGCCCAATAAGTTATAAGACGCAAGGTCCACTTGCCAATAATATTGCTAACTGTTTGTCAAAAATCTAAATATCAAGTCTTCCCATGAAAACGATGGAAGAAGTTAAAGCCAGATGATGTTACTGATAATGATAATGATGAACTGGATATGAAAGTATAGTTCAAGAGCAGTCACGGGCGAGCAATACTTGTCACGGTTATTAAAACACGGATTCACGTTACACCGGTCGCACACCAACGTCCTAGCGGCGCGATTGCAAACTCCTGCCTGCTGATACTCAGTCCCGTTGCCTGGATTCATTTGATACAGTTCCTTATAAATCTGACCAAAATGTGCCACAATGCCTTAGAAGTCTGACAAATTATAGGACAGGGTGGACTAATTACCGCCATAATCCTGATTCGCGCTGTTGAAGTTTTCTGAGCATGTAAACTTGAATACTGATAAATGATAATGAAGACGGTAAACATCGGCCTGATTAATTATACCAACTCGATTGGTCAAATGATTGTCTTTGGAGCTTCCACTCATATTCCCACAAAACAAGTAAGAGCCTTGCACTCGACAGTTACAATAAATATCTCGGATGTTTTTTCGGGAATTATAATTTTTCTGGATTTTTATGGTAGAATGCTGAGAAAAGCAGCTTGCAGGACAGATGATAATAGTTTGAAGCGCACAATGATTTAATGAACATGTCGAAAGACAGATGATTGCTACTTATTTACTTGGCTGTCCGCCATAAAACGGGCCCATATGTATCTGTTTTATAAATGAACTAATAAAGTATTTTGCTCTCATTCCACGTATATGATAATATTGATGTTTCCTAATGCAATCACTGTGTTTGGCTACACAGATGTATCTTATATGATTTAATTTATTTTACTTGAATTATATGTAATTATGTATACACTATCAATTATTTTGGAAAATATTGTGTTCACTATTTTACCATAGTTTATAACTTCTCACCATTTTTAGGGTTCCGTAGCCAAATGGCAAAAATCGGAACCCTTATAGATTCGTCATGTCTGTCTGTCTGTCTGTCCGTCCGTATGTCACAGCCACTTTTCTCCGAAACTATAAGAGCTATACTATTAAAAATTGGTAATTAGATGTAGTTTGTGAACCGCATTAAGATTTTGATACAATCATGGAAAAAATATTAAAAATTTTAGGTGTCCCCATAGGTACAACTGAAATATTTTTTTTTTCATGTAACCTATACGTGTGGGGTATCTATGAATAGGTCTTTAAAAATCATATTAAAGTTTCTAATATCATTTTTTTCTAACTTGAATAGTTTGCGAGAGAGACTCTTCCAAAGTGATAAAATGTGTGTCCCCCCCCTCTAACTTCTAAAGTCATGATAAGTCTAAAAAAAATATATGATGTACATTACTATAAAAACTACCAACGAAAATTGGTTTGAACGAAATCTATCAAGTAGTTTTTTTATACGTCATAAATGGTAAACCTTAAATAAACTTTCATTAAATCAACTTAAACATAAAAATAAATGAAAACCCTTTTAATTTCATAAAAATAAACCTTATTGCCGCTGCGGAACCCTTCATGGGCGAGTCCAACTCGTACTTGGCCGGTTTTTAAACAGTCTCCCATTCGCAGCTGTAGTGATTTACATCTGGGTGCACGGTAGTGCACCCGCCGAGACGAGCCAAGCGAAACGCAAGGGCACTATCTACCTTTTCTCGAAGTTTTTTGAACCCTCATAGAGTTGAATTCCGATGTACCAGATAGTTCATATTCTCAGGATAATATGATGTCAATAGTAGACTAATTAAACATAGGTAGGTAGTGTAAAAAGTCTCAATTGAACAGATCTTACTTTAGAGTTTAGCTTTTATAATTGATATGTAAAATACACCGATTTCGTCACTGACACACTGATGATCATCAAAATAGTTGGCTAACTAATTGCATAATTAAACAAAGAATTAAATTATGCTTTTAGTTAGTAGGGTCAAGGGTGTCGAGCTCCTGTCCGTTACAATAACTTTTGTAGGGGCCGAGCTGAAAAAAAATGTAGACACGCCCCTGGACCCCAAAGCGTCCCACGGCATCGGCTGATACAGTGTGATTTAGTTACATTTCCAGAGGTAGACTCCGATTTAATCAATACCAATCTGTAGTGTCCTTATTCTCTAATTTCCACAGGTATTCGTCTCTTCTAATCCTCTACTGTTATACTTACAGAGGTGGCGATGGACGCCATGCGAGCGTTCTGCCCGCGACCTGGCTGCGACACGGTGGTCCAGGTGCGAGCCGCCAGTCCCGCTCACTGCCCCACCTGCCGACACGACTTCTGCTCGCAGTGTAACCAGGAGGTAAGATCAGCTGTGACCAGGCCATTTAATCAAGACTTTTTTGTTATCGCTTCGTTATAGATTCGCGGTTCGCCGTTCAAAATGTATGGAATTGACATAATATTATAAGCGTTCACTTAATATGACATTTATGTTCGACTCGTCTTATGTCAATTCCATACATTTTGGTCGGCGATTCTATAAAGAAACGATAAAGAAAAGATCTTGGCTCACCACTCCCAGTAGGCTTAGCCACAGATTACTAAATATAAAAAAGTGACTTGCTTAGCATAGTCACCATAGAAAGGTTTATTCTTACGGTAAAGTATTTATTTATTTAGGCATATCAACAATATGAATACAAGCTTACATTCATAATTAACAATTAGGTCCATTTACAGCATTCATATCAATTAGAGACATGCACAACAATAAATTTAAAACACAATGCAACATTTGGTAAAGACTTAACAACTATATAGAAATGTTAATAAAAATCAATTATTCAATGTCAATAATGAAAATTACAAGTAATTTTGGATAATGTCAGAAAATATTATTAAATTACTTATAAAAATTGCAAAATTTTAATAATGTCCACCAAGTATTATAATTAGGATTAACATGTCAATTTTCAATTACTAATGCAATAGACGATTTAAAAAAATACAATAATATATAATTAATTACTTACTTCTATAAAAATGTCAAATTATAACAAAACAATATGATAATAAATAATATAATTTATGAGTATAATATTTTTTTCTTAAAGGATGTGGAGCGATCATGAAAGATGTCTAAATCATATGTTTTATGCCTATAACATCTGGATGTTATAGGAATTGATCATTCTTATTATAGGAGCGTTCTTGCCGACATTCGTTTTATGCCGGGAATATTAAAGAAAGGTCTCTGCCTTATCCTGGTATTAGGTCTAGGTACTACTAATCCTATAGTTTCTAACAGTTCCTGGTAAGGGGTGGAACCTGTGATAAGATCTTTTAGGAATACCAGATCAAGCATTCGTCTGCGATCTGATAACTTGTCAATTTTAAAAACCGAAAGTCTCTCGTTGTATGGCAATTTATTGTTTGTCTGCGGGGTGACATATGCCAAGTGTCTCGTAAAAGATCTCTGAATTGATTCAATACGTTGGGAATGGACTTCATAACAGGGGTTCCAAATGATGCTTCCAAATTCCAATATGCTACGTACGAAGTTATTATACAATAGAATCCTAGTGTCGGTGCGCCTGAAGTCTTTTGAGTTACGCTTGACAAACCCTAACGTCTTTGATGCTTTCTTTATCATGTAATCAAAATGAGGCCCAAAGGTTAGTTTGGTGTCAATTAATATCCGTAAGTCGCGAATTTCCGATGTTTGAGTAATTGGACACTTATTAATATGATAGTTGATAAAACTTTCTTTTTCTTTGTAAATTTAATGGAATTGAATGCTTCCAAATGCCGCCAGCATTTGGAAGCATTCAATTCCATTTTGTTGTTAAGACACCACTGGTGGATACGGTCAAGGTCTGATTGAAGTAACAAGGAATCAGATGAAGATTTAATGATTCTCGAAATCTTCATATCATCGGCAAACAAAGAACAGCGGCAGTGGTGTATACATGATGTAATATCGTTGATAAACAATAAAAACAATATTGGTCCCAGATGCGAACCTTGAGGAACACCGGATGTTGCAAAATATTTAAGTGATTCGTGTCCGTTTACCACTACCGTTTGTTCTCTCCTGCCCAGGTAAGAAACGAACCAGTCGAGTAGCCTACCCCGATTGCCATATTGCTTTTCCAACTTGCAACACAGTAATCCATGATCGACTAAATCAAACGCACTAGCAAAATTGGTATAAACAGCGTCGACTTCGTTCTTGTTATCAATCGCCTCGAAAATTGGTGTCAAATATTTAATTAAGTTGGTAATCACTGACTTTTTCAATTGGAACCCATGTTGGTAGGTATTAATTAAATTTTTGCAATGATTCGTCAGGATATCGCAGACCAGAGACTCGAAGATCTTAGCAAATGAAGACAAGATAGCTACGGGCCTATAATTCTTAACATTGCTGTTGTCTCCCTTCTTGAATATCGGTACAATTCTCGCCTTTTTCCATTCACTAGGAAATACCCTAGTTTCCAAAGATTTGTTAAATATGATCATGAGTGGAAGTGACATCATTTTTGCACACCTTTTGATGAACAGCGGTGGTATGTTATCTGGTCCTACTCATTTATTTGGGTCTATGGATTTTAAAATTTTATTTACCTCAGACTCAGATAAAACTAATCGAGACAGTGTACTGGAGTATTTCGTTTTAGGTGAGGAAAGTTCGGGAGCTGTGAATCTAGGTAAGTTATTAGAGTATACTGATTTAAACTGAGAGGCGAACAAATTTGCGACGCTCTGTCGCTGTTGCATGGTCCTTAGGGGGATATTAGATTATCATATATATTGGATCCGAGATCATTGAGTCAATGATATTGGATAATGTAATATAGACATATGATTCATTTCTTCCTTGATCATAGATTTTTGACATTTGCTGAGAGATTAGATCCAATACGGTCATAGAAATAGGTGTTGCCAGTTATTTAATATAAAAAAGAGTTTTTAATTTCTTGTTCGTTAATACGTTTCAAATAATGTAATGTAATTATTTTTCTAATTATATACTTGGATAATCTTGCTGAAATAACAAAAAACAAGCCATATTAAAATTGACGATGTCTTTTGACAAATCGAATTCTCTGAGATCTAGTAACCCTGACGTCAATACCTGTCAGCGTAAGCGCTCTCCATTGGCTATTGAAACCACATATGACGTAAAATAGGATCAATGAAATATGATAATGTAAGATGTAGATATGATCAAATGATCATTGGATCCTATATAATATGATCATAGAAATGATCCAATATAAATGATAACGCAATACCTCCCTTATACATAATGGAAGGTAAGTTGTTAGATTTTTTTTTTTTTTATAAATGCCCAGAAAGCTTTAGGATTAGATTTGATACTACATTCTACAGTTTGTATGTAATTTTTATGGCAAATTAATAATAATTTATTGCAACGTTTTCGTAACAGTTCAAATTCTAGTCTATCACGGGGATTACCAAATTTTCGCATGTTTTGTCTAATTTTATCCTTTTCTTTTAATAACATAATCAAGTCTTTGGTAAACCAAACAGGATACTTAGATTTCCTAGGCTTTCGTTTAGGTACATGTTTCTCAATGATAGCATTAAGTTCAGAGTAAAAGAAAGAAACCATTTCGTCAACATTCCCACAGCGCAGAAAGGCATCATGCCAATCTAAGTCATTCAGTGCTTTAAGTATGCTAGGGTAGTCAGCTCGAAAGAAGTTAAAATCAGATCGTGTGACTTCTCTTGCCGTGGAGCAGTCACACTTGCTTCATTTACTTGACATGGAACATTTGTTAGTACTAGATCAAGAATCTTGCCATCCTTGTTTAGTGTACTATTTTTTTGATTAAGTCCCGTTAATGAAAAAAAATCAGTTAATAAATAACCTGTCTTGTTGTTATAATTGCAAGGAGTAAGATTCCTATCATCATCTCTCAATTGCCAGTCGATGAAGCTCATGTTAAAATCACCTATGATTATGACATCATCAAGTTCATTAACGACATCGATACTATTATTAATAAATGTATCTAACTATTTCTGTTTAAGAGGAGAAGACAAACATAGCGTATAAACAACACAAATGCCAATTTTAACATATTATTTACCAATTGTAAGGTTCAATTGTACCCATAAATCGTCACATTTGCTTTCCTTATTAATAAAACGAACACTATTTAAAGTTTTATTTACAGCTATAAGTAGTCCACCACCATCGCACTTATTGTAAAATTCAGAGGTAGTACGGTCACGACGATATACGCGATACCTATCGTCAATGAACTCCCTGTCAGAAATAGTGCTATTAAGCCATGTTTCAGTCAACGTGATGAGGTCATAATTCTCTTGCAAAATATTTTTAAAAATATCATTTGTCTTAGTCCGCATTCCACGAATATTCTGATAATACATACGAACCATTGTTTCTGTAGGTGTTCACTTTTTTTTTTTCATCTAACCTATGCGTGTGGGGTATCTATGAATAGGTCTCTGAAAATCATATTGAGGTTTCAAGTATCATTTTTTTCTAACCTGAATAGTTTCAAAGAGAGACTCTTCCAAAGTGGTAAAATGTGTCCCCGCCCCCGCCCCCTCTAACTTCTAAAGTAGGGACATGATAAGTCTAAACAAAATATATGATGTACATTACTATATAAACTACCAACGAAAATTGGTTTGAACGAGATCTAGCAAGTAGTTTTTTTTGTACGTCATAAATGGTAAACATTAAATTAACTTTCATTAAATCAATTGAAATATAAAAATAAATCAAAAACCTTTTAATTTCATAAAAATAAGCCTTATTGCTGCTGCGGAACCCTTCATGGGCGAGTCCAACTCGCACTTGGCCGGTTTTTTTCTTATGAAAATTTTCCCATTACGAACCCACACAAACTGGATTGAGAGTTCTTTAGCTTTAATCCTTGTGGCTGCATGAAGAGCTTTTTTTCTGGCGTCAAATGTTCGCATATGTATATATTATTTTTCTCTCCGCCAATACCGATTGCGCCAGTATTAAGCCTATCCTGGTGGTTTTTATTGTATTTTTGTGTTGCAGCAAGAAGGAAGTCACGAACGCGAGCACATCGCAGTTTGACCACCACAGATCGCGGACGACCACTATTGGGATTTATTTTCGCTACTCGAAAACAGGAATGTATATCCTCATCTGGTATTGTTTGAGATACCGCCTTTCCTATCTGCTGCACCACTTGAGGTAAGTTTTCGGACTTGAATTCGGGTATACCATGTATCTCTATGTTTGCTTTGCGATTGTGTAGATCGATGGCAGATAAACGCGATGACATGGCAGAAACTTGTTGAATTAGGTTTGAGTTTTGGGATCTAAGGATCTTCAGTTCTTCGTCTTTATCTTTAAGAATTTTATTTATTTCGTCATATTTTTCGTGGACGAATTCAATAGATGAGATTAGCTCGGAGATTTTGTTCTTTAAAGTCGACAGTTCAGAGTTCAGTGATGTTTTTAAAATTTTGGGAAGTTCAGCTTTCAGTGCATCTTTAATTTCAGATCGAATTAATTTAGAGATGTCTTGATCAATCTTCCGTAAGTCTTTTGCATCAGTAAGATCCGGTACCGGTGAAGAAGTAGGTGAGGTTCTAGGTGGAGTTGAAGAAACCACTGTCTTTTTACGCGTGGTGATATTATTAAAGTAGACAAAGAATTTAAGAAAGGAAATCTGTCAGTTTGTCCGCAAAAACTGTCAGCGTTTCTGCTCTTTTTCATTTCTATTGTGGCCATGCTAAGCCTGCAGTAGTGTCTGACGGAAGCTTTGGATTCGGATTAGACTAAAAATCTACCTTCGGTTGGAAACTACAAGCCTTGCAAATAGCGTTGGGGCGATTCACACCGCAGTTCAAATCTTAGTTTGCACAATTAATGGCCCTATGCGGCTTGCATAGTTAGAACGCCCTGCACTTGCTTAGAATCTATGTAACTAATTTTATAAAGCGGAAGAGCTTTTTTCGTTCCCTTTTTTTTGTTCCCAGAGCGTAAAAATCGTGCAAACCTCCGATTTTTTCAAAAGTGGATGAAAATTAAAAAGAAAAAGGAATGTGTAGCTGATAACATAAATAAAAAAATTTACCTATTGAAAAGTTGTGCTTTTGATTTTTAAATTATTCTCTTCCACTTCAAGTAAAATCAATAACTGTAAAATTTTGAAGAAAATTTGCATATTTCTTTCTTTTAAAAACAGGGTGCAAACCTTCCTGCCAAATTTTAATATATTGATCCTTGTTAAAAATAAAAATACATGTATTTTTTCTTTTATAGTCTAAAATGTTGAGAAATACCTTCCGCAAGTTATTCTAAAAAACACTACAATTAATGGACACGATGCGTCAGCCGCGCGCAACGCCGCCAGGGTGCAACTGTATAATATAGCAAAAAAAAAAAAAAAAAAAAAAAAAAAATATATATATATATATATATATTTTTTTTATTTGTACGTTGCTTATATTCCAAAGAAAGAAAATAAGTTGAAAAAATTATAATTTAGATTTGAAATTAAAATTTTTGTATGTAGATGAGCATACTTACCTCCAAATGTGCTCAATTAATGTGCTTGTTGTGTGCCTCGCCAGGTAAATGGCGTTCCTATTTTTCTTTGGTTTTAAATAGGAAGTTTAAAATTATTTTTTAGGCTTAACAAAGCCTTCTATTTCTTATTGTGTATAATTTTTAGCTCTCACTTCTTCTTTCTGAAAATGTAGCACAAACTTTCACGGATATTTCGAAGAAAATCTGTATTTTATTTCTTTTGGTTAGGTTTTTACAGAATAAAATTGATTTTTTTATTTATTTTTTCATTAATTATATTTGATAAAATTTATATTTATTGTATTCAGGTAAGCATTTTCCAAACATAGGTCGCAGCATGCGTCTTTAGTAATGTAGGTACTAGTGATGTAACGAATGTTGGATTTTTCAGATTCGCGAATGCGAATGCGATTGCGAATATTTATCTTCAACATTCGCGAATGCGAATGCGAATGCGAATATTTTACAATTTCAAAAAAAGCGCGCGTAAAATGTTCGACAGGTTTGACGTTTCGTGTCGGCTATGTTTAAATTGAACATAACCGAATCGATATTGCTTATAGTCTGTCAAGAAAGTGAAGAAATTAAAAAGTGGCAACATCGTAGTGTCATCCCATTTTTCTTAGATTGATTTGAAAGGGAAAGACACTAAGATGTTGCCACTTTTTAATTTCTTCACTTTCTTGACAGACTATAATTGAATGAATTTAGTCACAGAAAGATCATTATAAAAGTTTTGTTTTGTTTTGAGGTTAGTTTTATGTTTTATGTTTCAAGTAAGTAATTGTTTAGTTTTTTAGTAAATAGAAATTGTAAACTTTATTTAAGAATGATAGTAAAGTAATAATATACTACTAAATGAATGCAAACCTTACATAGTTGTAACACGGCTGATTAATGTTAGATTTGATAAGATCTCTGAAGTTCTTTTTTCATAAATGACTAATGAGGCTTTAATTTACAATGTAGAAGTATGATTTAATAAAAATATCTAAGTGTTATCTATTGTATTATTATATTATTTCAAATGCATGCATATAATAATTTCCTTTTTGATTATTAAAAAATTCGCTAAATATTGGCATAATTTTTGCGAACGCGAATGCGAATATTGAAAAATACGCGGATATTCGCGAATGCGAATATCCGTTACATCACTAGTAGGTACGTGAGATTTGTAGCACCTAATTTTTTTTCTGGCTTCAAGTAGGAAGTTTAAATATATTATAAAGACTAGAAAAAGTCTTTCATTTGTCGATGCATTTAATGTTTTAGCTCTCACTTAAATAAATTCCCAACAAATATAGAAAAATATTTGCGGTCTATTTTACACATTTTTGGAGATATTTAAACGTTTTTAAGTACTCAAAAGTTATCATTTCTCTAAAAATTAAATACGCACAACAAGTAAGTTTAACACACTTTTCGTTACAACCCTTAAATCCACCCAAACCCTTTTATCTTATCTTGGTTACGACGAGCGTTAATCTCTAAAAACTTTGCAAAAACCATAAACATAGTTGTACTTAGCTTAGCAAAGCAAACTTTCTTTTTAAAATTGTGTATTTGGTTAATTTTCAACGTAAATAATCGGATAAGAGTCATTGAATAACAGGAACAAGAATAAAAAAATTTTTCTGGACCGGTTTTATATGGTGAAATATTAATTTTTAGTTAAGTAACTAAAAAATTAAAAGCACAAAAAATTTAGTAAACTTTGCAAGTTATAGTGTAAAAAAGAAAATTACACCTCAAAAACAAAAATCCATTCACTATTACAATTTTCGGAGGTTAAAACCACTGGCGACTCCACTAATAAGTTTATCAAGAATGTAATTCAAACTTCTATAATCTCAATCTACTGTATCTACAGTACTGTGATCAAATGCTATGAATTTAATTTCTATAGTACTTATGAAAGTTGTGGGTACAAGTGCACACTATGACAGTGATCCATTGTCCAAAACGCTATACATATAGCTTTCCCCTTTATTTTCTTTGTTTCACATGCTTCCCGCTTTTTGTCCGCTAAGAAATTACTTCGCGAAAGTGTAGCTCTTTTTAATGTAAAACTTGTAATTTGTATAATTACAAGTAATTATTGAAACGAGGCAAATGTGAAAATTTTCGAAAGCGATTTAACCCCCGTAAAAATCTTTTGAACGGCGCGGCGGCGTTAAGATGTTCTTTTGTTGCATTTTTACCGTTAACACAATAATTATTTTAAATGGATACTTTAAGTCTTTTGAATTCCCCACAATGTTTTTTTTTTTTGTTTTAAAAAATATTAAGTACGCTGGTTTTTTAGTTAAAATAACATTGTTACTTTGCAACGAGGTTTTGTACTCGATGTAAAACTTAGACAATGCGTTCTTTTCACGTCAAAGTGGGTCGAGAGTCGAGAGTCGAGACACGGGACTCGAGTACAATGCACTATGCGGTGTACAGCGTACTGTGTAGTGTCTGCACTGTGTCATGTGTACATTATTGTATGGATGTGCACTGTGCCCCACGAGGTGTAAGAGGGTGTGCATGTGCATTTAATCAGTATGGGGAGAGTGTTTGAATAGTGTAGACTGTAGAGGTATAATAATAAAGAAATATAGAAATAAAAGTTAAAACTTACAAATATGCTGATAGTATAGTTAAAATAATTCATTCATTCACCCCGCTCATGCCTCAAGTGCGACATGTTTTTTGTTTGCACTTTGCAATATCGGCTCTAGTACGTCTACGTAGTAGTTAGTACTTACAACTCAGTGGTTTCAGTTATTCTCTTTGGTTTCGGATTCATTTCCGCGACGGAAATTTTGTGAATCGCTGTGTATCCGACAGAATATGACAAAATTCTGCGTGAGAACTTTTCGACAATCGTGAATCGGGGATTTGGTTAGAAAAATACGATACCTAGTTAAGTTATGCGTGTTTTGTAGTCTTAACCCAGATACACAATAATTTAGACTCCGAAAATATGCTGAGGACTAAATAAAGAGTTTTGAATTTGTCCATAATCCATTCCAAATCAAGTGAACTTTTCAAATGTAGCTTTAGTATTTTTTACAAGTGTAAGTTGTAACTTTAGACTTTAGTAAATGGGAATAGGCAGCCCAACACCGTAGGGCACAAGTCTTTTAAGGTGATCGCACATTTATCAACAAGCACGCGCCGCATTTTAGAATTCGCTGTATAAAGGTTCGCGCTCACTTTGTCGGCGCGTGCCGGGGCTTGCCGGGGCGGATCGGGGCTCAGCGCAGCGCAAAATGTGCTATTATAGGCATTATAGCACACTATTTCCGGGCCGGGCCGCATCGCATTGACGGATTTTGAGCACTTTGGATAGCTCCAGTGTGACCACTCTTAAATCACTCGTGACTCGATATATTAAAAACGTTGCTATATTCTACTAAAATCTACTAGACCGTGTTTTAGATACTACCGAAAATCTACCTTTATTAATCAATGTATTCTACGTGGTTGAAACTAAAATAAACTAAAATGTTTATATAGACTGTCTTTATTATGCATTTTAATTTTTTATATTATTTGTTATAATATAATATATATATCGAGCTTCTATTAAAATTTACAAAAAATTTTGGACTACTAAATCGTCATTCATTTGACCTCAAATCTACGAAAAAGTGGAAATCTATGTGAAGTGTGGTCACACTGTTGCCGGAGCGCAGCGGGTTTGTCGGGCCTTGCCGGGCCTTGTCGCATTGACGGAAATCCGCTGCGCCCCGAAACAGTGTGCGATACGCGCATCCGCTTTCATACAAATTGCATGGGGGCGGATTTTTGCGATGAGCCCCGGCACGGCCCGTCTCAATGGGCTCACTCCTTAAAAAGACGTGAAACTTCGCACACTTGTCCGCACCGGACGCGCCGCAATCGTATATACTGCGTGCGACGCGTACGGGGCTGGCGGTGCTGACGAAAGTGCGATCAGCTCTTGCTTCTTGTGTATTTTGAATGTCTGTCACGATAATATTATGCCTATTTGACACGATAGACATTAAGGCTACATAGCGGCACCTGGCTAGCTAGCACAAACACGTAGACAAACGAAAGAAACTAAATTTTGACAGTTTTACCGGAAAAAACATTGAAGAAAAAGTTTCTTTCGTATCTGGATTTCTTCCGCTTTTGAAAATCTATATGTCAAGCATGACGATCCGCTTTTGACATTTAATTTCTTGGTTCTGTTTTTATTTTTATAATGGCATTTGGCTATAAAATCGTGGCCAGTGTTAAATAAATGGCGGCAAATTCAAAAAATCGATGTATATCAACCCTGTCTATAGCCGGAATTATAGTTTTGATCTACAAACTACGAATAATAAAGTTTCTTAGTTTTTTTTATTCGTATTTCGTAGATCAAAACTATAATTCCGGTTATAGACAGGGTTGCTACACGTCGATTTTTTTAATTTGCCGCCATTTACTCGACACTGGCCATGGTTTTATAGCCGAGGTGCCATAATAAAAAAAAATAACTATTATAAAAAAATAATTGCCGTTGCTATAACGGTTGCTATGGAAAGAGTTTCTTGACTTTGGCCACTGAAACTCAAGTCGATGGGTGGCGCCATGCTCGGAAAAAATATATATAGACATGGGAAAGAAACTGTCATTACTTTCTTCCGAAGAATCGACTGGGAAACCCCGTGCTAGCTATGCTGGTGGCCAATAGAATTTCAAACACCTCATTGATAAATCTCATTCATTTCCAGTGACATGTTGCCATAATTAACCCTTAAACTTCCTCATTTCCAGTGGCACGGTGGCGTCTCCTGCGCTCAAGCTGCCGCGGCCATGGCGGGGGCTCCGCTACTGGACTCCGAGCTGATCAAGCTGTGCCCCATGTGCCGGGTGCCCATAGAGAAGGACGAGGGCTGCGCACAGATGATGTGCAAGCGCTGCAAGCATGTCTTCTGCTGGTACTGCCTCGCCTCGCTTGATGTGAGTAACTTCATTAACATTAACAAAGTCCGGAAACGCTCCTGCAGCTCTTCTAATGTTGCGAGTGTCCATGGGCGACGGTAGTCGCTTCCATCAGGTGACCCGCTTGCTTGTTTGTCACCCTATTTTATAAAAATAATAGTAACTAGCTGTCCCGGCAAATGTTGTTTTGCCCATATTATTTTATTGAAGTGACTAATATTTAGGTATGGCTATGGCGCCATGGTCGTCCGACCTGGTTCTCCTAGGCATTTTCAAATATTTAAAATAATGTTAATAGCGTGTAATATTCTAGCTCTGAAAAGAACTAATATATCTAAACTCCCCTTGATGACGCCCACTTTGCAACGGGCCATGCAGTAGAAATCGTAATAAGTACATATTTTAATTTCGCCATAACTTCAAAACCAAACGTCCAATTATAGTCATTCAAAGACCAAATATTATTATCTACATAAACTGTACTTAGTGATTAAATAAATTATTTTGATAAGGATTAATAGCATGAGTAAAATAAACTCGTTTAAATGTAGTCCAAAAAAATTCAAGATTTTTTAAATAAAAAATTATTGTGCCTCATGGCCTAGTAAACGAATGATTCTGCTTGGAAAAGTTGAAAGCAGAAATTTTAACTTTGGTACTTTGTTTAGACTAGTTAGAAGATAAACATACTAAAAGTCCTGACCCCTCCAATGTGAGCCCGATGGAAACGGTGCTTCGTACGAAATTCTCTTCTACTACATAATAAAAGCTAATTATATTCGCTACAACTTTGTCCTTTACACTTTGTATCTATCTCCAATCATTGCCTTGCTATGAGCTTCTAAAATTGGCCGAGTGTGTTATTTAGGGTTTCGTACCTAAAGGGTAAAAACGGAACCCTATACTGAGACTTTAAGAGGATACCACAGCGGCTAGAGAAATGAAAAAAAAGTACGTGTAATATCTATAGCTGTCTCCCTTACCTCAAGCCTATACCGCAGAACGCGATAGAGACAACTGCAGAAAATCCAGAAAATCATCGATTCGTTGTCCCCTGATTCCTTCTCCAAAACTTAACCGATTTAAGTACTTTTTTCATTAAAGATTAAAAAAAGGCTTGAGCTGTGTTCCTATGTTTTGCTTTTTTTGTATAATCTATCCAAATTTGTTTTCTGGACGTTTGAACACAGTGGAAAATCTGGCCATTTTTTTGGGTTTTTGAACGTTCATATCTTATTTAATAATTAAATTATGAAAAAAAAGAAAACATAGGGACATTGTATTAGTGGCCGTAGATATTCAGGAAAAAAGTTATAACTCTACTAGCATTATCCAGGGAGGAAACAGGGGACAACGTTTGTATGGAAAAAATGGCGGTGTGGAATCCTCTTAATGTCTGTCCGTCTTCCTGACCGTCTGATTGAAAATCGGCCAATTTTAGAAGCTCATAACGAGGCAATGATTGGCTTAGTTTTTTTGTGTCTTTATGATGAATTTGTGTTGACTGATTGTAACCCAAATATTTGTAACCATCCACCGGATCTACAGACTCAATGATATCTTCATTATTTAGTTGGTATGCGGTATGTTCTACTTTGCCTTTATTTATAGCTTGAATCTTACACTTGTCTATCCCAAACTCCATGCGAATGTCATTTGAAAATATTTGAGTTAGATCAGCCAGTGTGACAAGGTCCTTTTGTGTATTAGCTAAGAGTTTGATGTCATCCATGTACATGAGATGTGAAAGTGATGTTTGCTGTTGGTTGTGTTTGATATTAAATCTCGCAGGTATATGAACCAAAGGGGTTTGGGTAATATTGGCGTCATTTTCAAATCTCGCAGCCACTCACCAAACCGGCATATTATGAAAGAACATATCAAGGGGAGTAAACTTTATTATGGGGGATATATAGCTAAACTATATCGGAGCCGAGATATTAGGCATTTTAAGTTCGTATTTTCAACTAAACGTAAATTCAATCATAACATGAATATTCAGGAAAATACAATAAAACAGCGTTATTTATTAGCTTAAAGCCTTCTTCGATAAATGGCCTATCCAACACAAAAATATTTTTTCAAATCGCACAAGCAGTTCCTGAGATTAGCACTTTCAAACACACATACACTTCAACTTAGTATTGTTATATACCCTGTATACTAATATTATTATATTAGTATACACGGTATATAACAATACTAAGTGATAATACTTTAGGGTGTGTACTGTGTATGAGTCCCATGTTAATACATAGTTTACTGTGAAAGTAGTAGCGCTGAAAGAGAATATTTTTTTTTTCACTTTTGTATGGGGAAACTCTTTACGCCAGGGCGCGCAAATCACAAAAAAAATACAATCTACTCGTCACGCCGAGCCGTCATTTAATGAGTTTTTTAAATCAGTATTTATTTTACTTTTGCAAAAAAAATGCAAATCCATTTTTTCTCGAATTTCTTTTTGATTTTTTCATATTTTTTGTGTAAGTAAACAGTTAATCTTCTCATACTTGTATATCTTATATATGAAAATGGATTTTTAAATGTGTTAGTCGCGCTAAAACTCAAAAACGGCTGAACGGGTTGGGCTGATTTTAGTCTTAAAATATTCGTAGAAGTCCAGGGAAGGTTTTAAAGTGACACGAAGTTCACCGGGACAGCTAGTCTATATATATAAAAATGGATTTTCAATTGTGTTAGTAACGCTAAAACCCGAAAACTGCTGAACGGATGGGCTAATTTTAGTCTTAATATATTCGTAGAAGTCCAGGGAAGGTTTTAAAGTGACACGAAGTTGACCGGGACAGCTAGTATTCTATAAACCATTCCTGCAGCAGTATTTCTATAATAAGTCGGGAAGTAGATTAAAAGCTGGACTGAAA
Organism: Aricia agestis; assembly: GCF_905147365.1. NCBI lineage: Eukaryota > Metazoa > Arthropoda > Insecta > Lepidoptera > Lycaenidae > Aricia > Aricia agestis. The sequence goes on along the minus strand of NC_056428.1, from coordinate 14,247,885 downwards.
ATTTTGCCGAAAGCTGGTGGCGTCGGGCATCATACTACTTTGCATACTGCAAAATTCGCTAAACAGTGGAAATAATCGACATTATATTATGGGAACAACACCCTAGAGTCATTTTACCCAGAACACATTAATACACAAGAACAATAATTATAACACATTAATACACAAGAACAATAATTGCCTAATATTGCATCCGGCCCTTTGAAAACAACTGTCTAATGAAATATAGTCTCGAGTCTGGCTATATTTTAGTCGGACGAGAGTTAAACCCAGTGAAGATTATGAATATATGTATAGAAAATATGTATGAAAAAAAATTCATATTTGACGCGGACGAAGTCGTGGGCAATAGTTAGTGAGAAATATATATCCAACAAATTAATATACCCTTTCTACGCCTGTTTGTTAAGGATAGCTCCATAAAGTAACGTTAATTACTATTGATTTTGTGAACATAAGATGCAAAAATAAATATACTAAAATAATCGTAGCTTAGCTCCGATATTACTTAGAACAATTTTTATTACTAATATATGTTTCTCTAATGTAGTGCTACAAAATAGTTATGATTTTATCCCTGGCCGCTGGAAAAAAAAAATGACGCCACAGGTCCATACAAAGTTACCCAATGACACGTTTATGTTTAATAGTTTTTGAATTATGAGAGGGTCAAAAGTGGCTCCAAATGGCTCGTGTAATATTTCTCACGGTACAGACTGCTGCCCAACAGTTCTGCTATACTTGAACTTGGCTTGACACGCTACCGCGTGTCCAGATAATGATGCATTGTTGGATTATAAATTCCTATACGTCTACGCATGAGAAATCTCACCGTTCGCAAACTGTGAACATTAATGTTATATAAGTTATTTATGAGGATTATTAATAACAGTCGATACAATGCTTTTATGAAGGTTTTGAAAGCAAATACAATATGGATGATCACTCAGGTCAAAATATTAAATTAATCATCATCATGAAAATAAATAGGTACATAAGTGAATTAAATTAAGAAATTTAAAAAAAAAAACAAAAAAAACCCCGCCAAACAACTTTAAAAAGTAATGAAATAATATATTTAACTGAATTTAAGTTTAAATAATTCCTAAGTGTAAAGTGATATTTTAGTCCATCGGTTTGTCGCGGGACCGCCAACTGTCTTTTGCATTTTGTATCGCCATGTCACTGATTGTCTCGATTTGGTTCGCTGAAAACTGACCCTTAAACTATAATGTTATGTGAAATAAAACATCTACATTAGCGGTCCCCCAACACACCTTGACAACAATGAACAATTATGGACTAAAATATCACTTTACACTTAGGAATTATTTAAACTTAAATTCAGTAAAATATATTATTTTATTGCTTTCAATTCATTTAATTCATTACTTAAAAATAAAGTATGTCTGATTTTATAGTTAGTCCTAAATGCAATAGAAGATTATTTAAATGTTTTACATTACACGATTCGATATCGGATGTTGAACTAATAATGACGAAGATTTATCGAATCGCGTACTACGCTCTTTGAATGTTAGTTCTTAATACTGATTAAATATTTTATTAAATTTTATTTTAATAATTGATTTATCATTAATGTTTTCAGGACGATTTTTTACTCCGGCACTACGACAAAGGCCCGTGCAAGAATAAACTGGGACACTCTCGCGCCTCTGTGCTGTGGCATCGCGCGCAGGTATTTTATTAACCTACTTCCAAAAAGGAGGTGGTTATTTTATATTCGTCTCTTTTTTTTTATTGAAGTGAAAACTTCTTTAGCGGCGTTGAGCACTTTTGTGGGATGGGTAAAAACTGTGAAACTCGCGTCAGATTCTCGTGTTGATCGAAAAACCGTAAGACGGTTGGAGAGTAGCGTTGTAACATCGAAATCGATTAATCGAACAATCGATTGTTTTTTTCGATTGTCGATATTTTTTAATCGATTGTAAGGGTTTTGATTAATTAAAAAAAAACGATTTTTTAAAAATCGATTTTTATAAAAAATGGGTTATAAATTTAATCGATTGTAAGGGTTTCGATTAATTTAAAAAAAACGATTTTTTAAAATCGATTTTCATAAAAATGGGTTAAAAATTTAATCGATTGTAAGGGTTTCGATCAAGTTATTAATAAAAACGTTTTTTTTTAAATCGATTTTCATGAAAAATGGGTTAAAAAAATTGTAAGGGTTTCGATTAATTAAAAAAAAAGATTTTTAAAAAATTGATTTTCATAAAAAATGGGTTAAAGACTTAATCGATTGTAAGGGTTTCGATTTAAAAAAAAACGATTTTTTAAAAATCGATTTTAATAAAAAATGGGCTAAAAAATAACGCACAACGTTAATAATCAAGTTTTCACTTTTGCCGGCACTCCCGGAGTGCAACTGCAACGCAACCCGTCTTTTTTACCCTTAGGTCTTTGTCCATTTTAAAGCACACAGAAAACATTTTTGGTATATTCTTTTCAATGTAAAAATTTAAATGCTCACCAACGACGCTACAAGTACTAGATTATTAATGTTATTTGAGTTATGTCTTTTACTAAAATCCGAGACAAGTCGATTTATATAGTCGATAGGTTTTAATAATCAATGTCATATATTTCCAGGTGGTTGGCATATTCGCCGGCTTTGGCCTGCTGCTGCTGGTGGCCAGTCCCCTGCTACTGCTCGCCGCGCCGTGTATCGTGTGCTGTAAATGCAGGTGAGTGTCGTGTCAGTCGTCAAGCATGACGAGAATGTCGTGTGTTGTAAAGACATTGACACATGCTGTTGTATTATTGTGGTCATATTGTATTTTATAATCTCATGTTTTGCAAGATTTATAACCTGGTTAAATCAAAGCTATGGCTTTTTTGCTATAGTTAATACGATACGATATGAAACTTACTAAATTTCATCAATATATTTATTTTGTAATACATTCTGATACTACAATGTTTAATTTTACTTTTAAGTTCTCTCGAACTAAGTATTCAACGCATTTTTCAGACTGTGCAATCCCAATACGAAGAATTTGGAGGAAGTTGACGAGATTGAGAGCATCACTCCGGGCAGGGAAGAGGAGGGAGAGAGCACCAGGTATCTCTCCGATTGACCTCCGCGCTACTAGACAACGAACTTAACCTTGGGGACAAAATTCAACCTTTGTCCCGAATTTAGGTCCCATTTTCGACCTTTGGCATTGGCATAAACGCTCATAGATGGAGAAGATTGTCGTTCGAAACTTTACGGACGAATGAAACCACAGGTCACACTCGCATTGACCAAGAAGTGACTTACGAAATGACAAAATATATTTATTTTATATAAGGAGGTGTTACGATCGACGTTTAAAAGTACAAAGAATAAAAGAGTAGATTCATTTTCAATGAATATTTAAGACCACAAAAATATTTTTATCGTAATCGTAGAGCGAAGCTTAAAGATTTTAGGAGAGAAAAGCATTTTTTAACCTACGATTTAGCCGGGTTAGTTTTAGACTAGTCAAATGAGCTAAAGTCTAGACTTCGGAAAGATAACATCGATAAAGAGCATCGTAAGATTGTGATTCGAAAAGCAGCGATTTAGATTGTTATTTGCTATTACATACTTGAATTGATGGTAAGTACTCTTGCGTTCTAGCTCTTAACTTTCATAAACTGATAGATACTTTTTAGCTTCGTTCAATTTTAGATTAAATAAGTATATATTATTTTGTTATAAGTAATATAAAATGTATATTATACTGCAATAATTTTAATAATTACATATGACGTTCACCCAGCTAAAAATAATGCGGATCTTATTTTACCTAACGGCTTCATTATTATCGGTCCGATATCGCATCGGATAGTGTGCAAACGCTCTTTCAGATTAGTATCGGGTTTGTAGAGAGCATTTTCTTTTAAAATATCCTGATTAAGTAATTTGATACATATATTTTTCGCAGGACGAGACCGCACTATGCGACACGACACGTCGCGACATTTCACCTTCCATAGAACTGACATTTTACAAACACGAATGCGACGTTTTACAATCGCCAGTTCTACATAATATAGAACGTGAAGTGTCGCGTCGCACAGTGGATCGAAAATCGAGTTTCATAGACATAGGAACTTGAGTTTCCAGATGTCATTTTTTAGGCTGAAATATGTTCTCTTAGTTGTTATTACATAATAAAATGTTAAAAGACTCAGCTACGTGACATAATAAGGGAGTTATAATTTTTTAAAGAAATTTTTGTATGGAGCCGACAGGAAAAATGAGCATATCTCTGGAATCGCATGGTTGGCCGTTATATCCTCACACACTATTATAGTAGTAATTATTACTCACATTTTGGTATATTTTGTATTACGGCACCATTTGCGTTTTTTTTTCTAAAATTCATCAAAATTAAAAATATTTATTCTATTTGTATTTGTTGCAAAAGTTTATGCTGTGGTTAAATGAGGTCTTTTTCATAATATTTTAATACCATAGGATCACATAATTGGCCAAGTGCGAGTCGGACTCGCCCACGAAAGGTTCCGTAACATTATAGAGCAAAATTAGGCCATAAATTGTGTTTTTCTATGAGAGTCCCACTTAATTTTATATTTTAGTGTAATATTATAGTTAAATATTAAAGTACACATAACTAAGGATTGTGTAAAAAATTCAAAAACCTATCTGTTGCCATTATAAGAGCAAAAAAGCCCAAAAAATCACGTTTGTTGTATGAAAGCCTCCCTTAAATATTAATTTTATTTTGTTTTTAAGGTTCCGTAGTCAACAAGGAACCTTTATAGTTTTGGTCTGTCCGTCCGTCTGTCAGTCTGTCCGTCTGTCTGTCTGTCCGTCTGTCTGTCTGTCTATCCGCGGTTTTGCTCAGAGACCGGCACCTACAAAGCTATAATGGGGGCTACCGTTTTTTAGCTCATTAGATGGCGCAACTGTCGACTAAGGTGCGAAGTATAGCTATTAAAGTCGACTTTATAATAATCTAAAATCCTATTTATTGATTTAATTAAATTTAAATAATATCTCCTTTACTTTTGCTATTTTCTAATAACCATAAGGTTATTAAAAATAGCAAATAGCAAAAATATACATTTATTTTTTTAATTTCACTCTCAAAGCATTTACATTGATCGCTAAATAATACTTTTGGGGATAATTTTACGAAGGAGATCGCTTTTCAACAGGTAAATTGCATAAATAATAATTTATGTCACGAAAACCACTAAAACTAGTACAAAATAGACGTTTTTGGACCTCGCGCGACACTAGCGCCTCTAGCGGAAAATTCACACGCGGTAGCCCCCATTTGGCATGAATGCACATATTAATGATGCCGACAAAAGGGTACCTACATGAAATCTTAAAAATATATTTTTTTATTGTCTTTAACTTCCCTACACATCAAGCGGGGAAGATTTTTTTTTCGAGTCCACTCTATCGTATGGATAGGTTTATATCAAATCAAAAAAAATATATGAATATTCATAATAATATTATGAATATTCATAGATTTTTTTCCGATTTAGGGATCCGTTTGTGATATATTAAGTTTTAAAGTGGAAAAAAACGTGAAAGTCCTGTGTCCCTTCTACCAGCCAAACGGTTTATTCTGGAAATGTAAAAAAATTCAGAGAGAAAGAAGTTCTAAGAAGACTTCATAAGTTATTGAGTAATAGTCGATCAACTAAAAAAATGTATTCGGCGAAGTATAAAGGAACTCTTCGTTCAAATTCCTTTGAAAGTAACTGAGATGATGTTTTTAGTATGTTATGATTGTACGTTCACTGACCATACAAAAAATTTAAACTAGCTGTACTACGGAACCCTATATTGTGCGTGGCCCGACACGCACTTGGCCAGTTTTTCAGTATTTGTTGTTGTAACGGAAATAGATATTACATAATCTGCGTCCTGCGAAAAGTTCAACTATCTAGCTATATTACCGTTCCTGAGTTACAGCCTGGAGACAGACAGACGGATAGACAACGAAGTCTCAGTAATAGGGCCCCGTTTTTACCCTTTGGGTACGGAACCCTAATAAATAGTTTAAACAATTAACAACACTGTACTTAGCTGTCTTAATCATCTACTCTTTGACTGTAATATAGCTAGATAAATAATTGAAATTTTCGCAGGACGCAAATTATGTAATATCTATTTTCGCTACATCAACAAAATATACTAAAAACAAAATAAATGTAATATTTAAGTCCCTTCGTGCGCGAGTCCGACTCGCACTTGACCAATTATGTGATCCTATGGTTTTAAAATATTATGAAAGAGACTTCATTTAACCACAACATAAACTTTTGCAACAAATACAAATAGAATAAATATTTTTAATTTTGATGAATTTTAGAAAAAAAATCGTAAATGGTGCCGTAATACAAAATATACCAAAATGTGAGTAATAATTAGTACGATAATAGTGTGTGAGGATATAACGGCCAACCATGCGATTCCAGAGATATACTCATTTTTCCTGTCGGCTCCATACAAAAATTTCTTAAAAAAATGATAACTCCCTTATTATTACACACAGGTGAGTCTTTTTACATTTTGTTATGTGATAACAACTAGGAGAACATATTTCAGCCCAAAAAAATTACATCTGGAAACTCAAGTTCCTATGTCTATGAAACTCGATTTTCGATCCACTGTGCGTCGTGTCGTGTCCCGTTAGTGCGGTCTCGCCTTAACTATAATTTCGTATGTTTTTTTAAATAAATGATTCGATATAATATTATAGGGAAGATGCGATATTTTTATTTTCTTTTTTATTTTAAAGAACTCTATGTAGAAGAGACCACAAGTATATTAAAAAAAATAAAACACTGGAATTTACTGCAAAAAATGCGGTTTAAAATTGTCAATTTTAAATTTGGCGCCAAAACGGATCTAGTCTGTATGACGTCACTACTTTTTGACAATTATTGACAATGGCTCCACCTGATCGTACCTCTCAAAAAGTTTTTTTTTTTTTTTGGGAATTGGCACTGACACTCCTCAAAAAGTTGTCATGCCCCCCCCGCGTACCGCGTTCCATTTACCGTTAAAAAGATCAATACGCTCAAAATAGGAGGCATTTTGAGCGTTTTGATCGTTTTTAACGCTAAATGGAACGCGGGAATAGCAAGTGTGAGCAACGTCACTGAACGCTGATTGGTGTTTTGAAATCCGTTCCGTTTCAAGTCACTTTTATTTCGTAATATTTGTAAAAAAAACTTATTTTATAAAATATTAACCTTGCAGTGGACCTTCATTTGAAATATTCTTTAAATATTTTAATAGCAAAATTTTCATAAATATTATATTTGCATGTTCCCTTTTAAACTGTAATTGATCGAAGACTATAATGACTGTATTAATTCCTGTTGCGTGTTAGAATCTTTTGTATTTGTTTCGTATTTTATTTTACGCCTTTTTTGTTTGTATTGAGCCACTCACGAAAATCACCTTGCCATACTTTTCCAGGTCCCAATGGCTGTCATACCACTGCAAAGGTGTAATTTTTTTTCACCAAACCACCCTGAAACTTTTTTAACAGTTCCCTGTATGATCATACTGGTATCAGCCATACTGGTACAAATGACCAAGAATTTTGTATCAGTATTGGAGATACTGATACAAAATTCTTGGTCATTTGTACCAGTATGGCCTAAGTGGGATTTGCGAGGGCTTATTGACATAATAACTGTCATGGCCTGTTCAGCTCGCTAAAAACAAGCAGACCAGTAATTCAAATGGCGTTTTCGGAATCCAAAATAACTTAAATTTCCTTTTCTTTAGAGTGCGTCCGGTGCAGCCATTTATAAATTAACAACTCGTATGGCCAGCTTTATTTGAGCATAGAACTGAACTTGAGACTGAAAGGCCGAGTAGGTGCCATTTTGATTTAGAGAAGGCTTAAAGTATATTTAAATGTTGGCTTGTAATCATGTAGACCGAGAAGTTATCTTGTCCTTTGAAGTCTGTAAAGGGAAGCGTCCACAAAAAAAAATACGTAAATTACTAAATTTTCGATGTGGATATGTGGACGTTTATCCTTTTTAATCTGGCTGCAGACGATCTTATTTTGAGAATGTTAAAATAACGTCGAGGCAGCCTTAAGGTGAGACCGCACTAAGCGACACTAAGTAGCAGCGACTAGACGCGACACTTCACGTTTCATAGAACTGACATTTTGTGTCGCGAAGCGATGGCTCACACGATTTCATGCAAAGAAAATTTGGCCGTGACGTGTCGCGTAGCTACCGCTTATTGTCGCTTTAGAGCGGTCTCGGCTTTTATGTCACTTAAGGTCATTTTTAATATATCTGTGTCATTTTGCTTGCGCTAGTTTGTTGCGGCAGTTTTGCAGCTAGAAAGTGACGAATACTTTAAGATATATTTCTAGGGCAATAAGTTTACTTTTCCGGCGTTGCACGCTATTAGCAGCGAATACGTAGGTTGTCTAGAAAGCATCACAGAAAAGTCTTCATTTTACGCCTTTTTTGTTTGTATTGAGGAGTTTATCGTTTATAAATAATGTTATTTTAGTACTTACGTTTGTCCAAATAAAGATATTAGCGCGCTTTGCATAATTTTAGTTTTAATTATTTTAATTATTTACAGTTGGCAACACAGTTACGGGCGACAAATAGTAAATGAAAATTATATGTATAAAGCACAAAAGGAAGGTCAGTTTATAAAAATGATCTCAACATACAGGGATTATGTTGACTGTGTTGTGTACTGTAAATGTGTAACTGAACATTTGGCGGGATGTGTATAGTGTAGCTGCAATGCAGTGAGGATACATTTTATTTTTATCTGTGGTCACTGGTCGACGCGGGAGTTTGACAGATATTTTTTTCATGGACCCTCTATGCCTATGGCCTAGAAATTAAGGATACAAAAAAAGGGTAGTTTCACACAAAATTATATAGTTCAAAAGAGATTTTTCATATACATTAAGCAGGTCATTCAGAATGCTATCCTATCTGAAATGTAAATAAAGGATAGTAATAAAGTTTTAGAAAATCATTTCCATACAAAAATTCAGCTTTTAATCTTCATTTATTTGAATAGAATTCTATGTGGTCTTTTTTATTAATTATAATTACACGTACTCTCGGTATAATATACTGGAATATTGCACCTAGATCAATGTAAATATAAATATTGTACTTAAATTTTTGAGGATCTATAAATGCATGTATTTATTTATTTTTCTAAAACTTATCCAACATAGAAATATAGCGTAGAGTAGGTAAATTTAAAATATTTTACTTATCGTAAATAATATTGTTATAAGTATTGTAATGAAAAAAAAAAAAAAAAGGTTTTAAACTTTTTACTGATAATTTGTCCAAGTTCTCCGAGTACTATATAAATATTTAATAACTGATCCTCAATAGCTTGTGTAGCAAGCTAGATAAAGCATTTTTAGTGTTAATTAAAAGTGTCTGTAGGTGATCTAGGATAAAAACTCTTTGTAACTTTTGTTTTAAGTGAAACTTCACATTGTCTCATAAGGCTGCCTTCACATTAAGTCGCGAGCCGCGCGGCAGCCGCGCTGCTCCATGGTACTAAAGCGAGTCGCGCGGCAGCCGCGCTGCTCCATGGTACTAAAGCAAGCCGCGCGGCAGCCGCGCTGCTCCATGGTACTAAAGCAAGGCGCGGCAGCCGCGCTGCTCCATGGTACTAAAGCGAGTCGCGCGGCAGCCGCGCTGCTCCATGGTACTAAAGCAAGCCGCGCGGCAGCCGCGCTGCTCCATGGTACTAAAGCAAGGCGCGGCAGCCGCGCTGCTCCGTGATACTAAAACGAGCCGCGCGGCTGCGGCTGCCGCACTACTCGCGACTTAATGTTAGCAGCCTAAGAACAGTTTTTTGCGATACATAAGATTTACTTTGCTTAGTTTCATTGTACTTATTAATTAGGTGTTACTTTGCCTCGCTTACTGACTACACAAACAAGATGTCAGCTAATTATTTTGTGATTATTTATCATTGGGATTAATAGGCCTGGGTCACAGAACACTCTGTATGTTTGGTGTGAACGAGACCTAAGCTAACATATGTACTATCAAGAATTTGATTCCTATGCAAATCGGGGACCAAGTAGTTTGGTTGCTTTACGTCAAACCCAGCTGACAGATCACAATTAACATTGAATTGACATATTCGACCAAATAACGTTGGTCTGTCAATTGCATAGGAATCAACTTCCTCGATGGTACCTAATTAGGCACAAACATAAAATAACACATTTATTTGAACTAGATAATATATTTATTTTTATATAATATTTTTTAACATTAAAATATTTTTTGTTTTCATTGTGACAAAAATAAATGTAAGTAAATAATTTAATTCTGTTATTGTCTTGTTTTTGTGTATCATTTAGTTACTGTGAACTTAAAGAATGTAGATTTTTGGAATAAATAATTCTCGTTCATTAAATAATGTACTTTCACTATTCACCCTTTGTTTTTCCCAAGGAGGTTACAAGTCCTAGGATATTTTTTTTCATAAAAAAATTTATAATGTTTGTAGTTATTTATTGTTTCAAGTCTAAAATAACTTACTTATCTTGAATAAAATATTTGTTCAAGTTAAGTAAGTAAGTAAGTAGTTTGTCCAAATAAAGATATTAGCGCGCTTTGCATAATTTTAGTTTTAATTATTTTCATCAATGAAACCTTTTTCTTTTAATCTTAAAGCAAATATTATTAACCCTCGGTTGGTCGCGCTTTTAAAATAACGCCGTTGGTCACCTGGGGTCTTTGAAAGCCTAAAAATTAAATGACATAAAAATGGCATAAATTTATATATTTCTTAACTTTTTTTCTGTAAATTATTGTTATTTAATTCAATGTTAATCAGATTTAATCAGAAGATTAATTATATTTTGAATACTTATAACCAAAACTTACAAATTAAAAATAGAAGTCAAAAAATTTCAAGTGGAAACCGTGAGTTGGGAAAATTAAAAAAAAATCAACATTATTTTAAAATTATGGTAAAACGTGTAGGTAACTAAAATGACAGTTAAATTTCCTATAACTTAGACTGAGATTTAAAAAGCTAAGTCCAAATAACATATAAACTATTGAATGTTAAACATTGACGAATTTTCAGCAACAAAACCTTATATATTTTACACAATTTCCTGCTCTAATACTTTAAACGTATGGTAAATATACCGACAATTAGTTTCTAACATAGACATAATATATACTGTCGTAGTTTCTAATCATCACCAAAAAATAATCATCATCATTTTGGTCTACATAGCAAAATATGCATTTCTGGAAAAGTGCGTCTAAGACTGGGTTGCACCAGAGGCGTGGGTAAAGTTAAAGTTAAATGTGGCGTCCAAACACCCCATATTCTCATACGACATCTGTCAATTTTTCCGGTTATAGTTAAGGTTAAAGTCAAAGTTAGTTGGTGCAACCCAGTCTAAAACGTTTTATATGTAATATAAAACAATATGAATTAACACACGAACATTTTAATTGGTCTATTATTAATAAGCGGGGCGCTCGTCTATTACAATTTTCCTTTAACCAGAACTTACACATCGCCAATAGTTTCTTCTACAAACGACCACAAAGGCGCTGGACTTGGGTATCACCTGACGGTTACACAAATAACGAAATAGATTACATTCTCCCCTCTGATAAGAATATAATCAAATATATTAGCACAATAAATAAAATAAAGTACAGCTCTGATCACAGGCCGCTGAGGGCCAAATTGAAATTTAATTTTAATATTTACCGAGCCAGAACATTTCAGAAATCTAATTTAAATCACTCCAAAGAAAATTTAACTAATAACCACGAACAATTTAATTTAGACCTTTTCAACCACTTTAGTAGCTTAAAATTAGATGAAACGGACCCAGAAACCCAATATAACGCCATCTTAACAGGGATTTCCAACAGCATTAAAAAAATTAAAAAAACAACCTAAACAGAAAAATAAGTTAACAGCTGATACCATAAAACTAATAGAAAAAAGAACAGAAATGAAAATTGGATCCAAAGAATATAGAGAATTAGATAGAAAAGTCAAGCGTAGCATTAGGAACGACATTCGTAGACTCAACACACACATGATTAAAATAGCGCTAGAAAAGAATTCATCGTTAAGGATCCTAAAACAGGGAATCACAAAAGGTAAAACTTGGAAAAATAGCCTTAAAGATAACGAAGGTATAGCACATAGTAGTAGAGATAAGATAGTAGAAATAGCAACAGTTTATTATAAAAAACTTTTTTGATAACTTAGAAACAGGATACCTTCCATTAAACTACAAATGTTCAGAATCGATACCTTTTATCACAGAATCAGAAGTAAAGTTAGTCCTTCGCAGCATGCCTTACAACCGAAGCCCTGGAGAAGATGGAATCAGCTTTGAAATTTTAAAAACTGGTTCTCCTGCTCTACTTCCGCATATCACAAATCTCTTTAATACCATCCTCAAATCCGGCAGGTTCCCTAACAAGTTTTGCCATTCCAACATCTCTTGCACAAAAAAGGCGAAAAAAAAAATAATATAAATAATTATCGTCCCATAAGCCTGGTTCCCCACCTGTACAAAGCATTCATAAAAGTGATACTCAACCGCATAGATCATAAGCTGGACCAACACCAACCAGCGGAACAAGCCGGATTTCGACACAATTTTTCAACTACAGACCACCTTCAGACAATAAACCAACTCATTGAGAAATACTCGGAATACAACAAACCCCTTTATTTGGCCTTCGTCGATTCGACTCTGTTACCCCCACTCAATCCGGGTCCAGCACCGAAACAGAAAAAGAAGAGGATAAAAAAATCTGCTGCAGCTGTGGAGGCGGCGGCGGGTAGGCGCGATGCTGCCCCTGTCACAGCTGTGGCGGGACAACATGCGACCGAGGAGTGGTCGCAGGTTGTCAAAGGGAAAAAAGGACAGGTACAAAGAAAGAGAGAGGAAGGAAAGAAGGTACCTAAGAAGAGGAAGAAAAAGAAAAATGGAGGTCTCCGCACTCCGAAAACTGCAGCCGTGGTTCTAACGTTGCAGCCAGAGGCGGAGAAAAGAGGCATCTCGTACAAAGATGTACTAGAAAAAGCCAAACAACGGGTCGATCTCGTCAGCCTGGAGATCCCGGCTGTAAGGTTTAAGGTGGCAGTCACTGGGGCTCGATTGCTCGAGATTCCAGGGGTTGCTAACAAGGATAAGGCGGACAAACTTGCTGAAAAGCTCAAGGAGGTAATGGAGGAGGACGTTGTCCGCATCCACCGACCTCAAAAGTGCGCGGAGCTGCGCCTACAGGGTCTGGATGATTCCGCCACCCCGGCAGAAGTGGCGCGGGCCATTTCAATGCCCGGTGGTTGCGCAGTTGGCGACATTAAGGTTGGAGAGATCAGGCGAGACCGCAGAGGTCGTGGATCAGTCTGGGTTAAGTGCCCGGTTGAGGCGGCAAAGAAGGTAACAGCCCCAAACGTAAAAGTTTGCGTTGGGTGGACCATCGTGCGTGTGGTACTTCTGACCACGCGCCCCATGATATGTTACCGATGTCAGGAGGCCGGGCACACCCGGGCAATATGCAAGAGCGAGGTAGACCGCAGTGAGCTTTGCCTCCGCTGTGGTCAGTCGGGCCACATGTCTGCGGGGTGCCAAAACGCGCCTCATTGTGCACTATGTGAGGCCCATGGTAGGCCGGCGGACCACATCGTGGGAGCTAAATCCTGCGGGAAAATGGCGCCTAAGAAAAAGAGGGACGGTCCAGAGAAGGGCAAGGCACCTAAGGCAGTCGCCACAACATCCACGGCGACTACCGTTGCTGAAGCGGCACCAATGGACGCCTCATAACGGCGTCCTTTAAGTTTCTGCAGGGCAACCTTAATCATTGTGCCCGGGCGCAGGATCTCTGGTTGCATGAGATGGCGCAACGGATGATCGACGTTGCAGTGATAGCTGAGCCGTATCGTGTCCTGCCCAGGAGCGATTGGATCGGGGACGAGGATTCAACGGTGGCGTTGGTCCTGGGCCCAGGAATCATGCCTTTTTCTATTAGGAGTGTGACTAGGGGGCATGGCTTCATCGTCGCGGATTTGGGACCCCTCACCGTGGTGGGGGTTTATTTTTCCCCGAACCGGCCTCTCGTGGAGTATGAGTCCTTTCTACTGCGACTCACCACCTACGTGAGCAGAGCTGCCAACCCAGTAATCGTTGCCGGAGACTTCAACGCGAAGTCCACGCTGTGGGGTTCCCCGGCGACGAATGCCAGAGGCAGGGCGGTTGCCGAATGGCTATTGACAGCGGGCCTAGTGGTGGCTAACAAAGGTGCGGTTAGCACTTGTGTCCGATGGCAGGGCGAGTCAATAGTTGATTTGACTTTTGTCAGTCCAGCTATTGCTCACCGCATTGTGGATTGGAGAGTTTTAGAGGAGGTCGAGACGCTCTCAGACCATCTTTATATAAGGTTTGACGTTGTCGCCTCCAGCTCAGGGTCGGACAGTCCCAGGCCGATCAGTGGCGGACCTAGATGGTCTCTGAAGAAGATGGACCGGGAGCTTCTCGACGAGGCTGCGATTGTTGCATCTTGGGTGCCTCTGCCGTCCGAGAATGTCGACGACTGTGAGGAGTGGTTAAGGAAGGCAATGCAAGGCGTCTGCGACGCCTCTATGCCACGTGTAGGGACTTTTAAGCCGCGGCGCCAGATGTATTGGTGGCGCCCTGAGCTACTCCGCATACAGCAAGAGTGTACGGCAGCCCGTCGTCGTTATAAGAGGTATCGCAGACGCCGATCAAGGGATCAGCAAGAGGAGGAGGGCTTGTACACTGCGTATCGTACGGCCTGCCTCACCCTTCGCAATGCCATACTGCAGGCGAAGGCAGACGCCTGGCAGGATTGGCTGCGGACACTCGAGGAGGATCCGTGGGGCAGACCGTACAAGTGGGTACGCCAAAAGCTGCGTCCTGCAGCCGCCCCAATCACGCAGACGATAGAGCCGGAGCTCCGAAATCGGGTCTTGTCGACCTTGTTTCCACGTGGGGCTAACTGTTCTCCCCTCATAGTTCCACGAACGGAGAACTCCGGGGCTGAAGTTGCAGAGGAGGAGGTACCACCTGTCACGTCAGCTGAGTTGGCCGTGGTGGTGCACAAAATGGGCTCGAAGAACACGGCCCCAGGCCTGGATGGCGTGCCGGGTCGTGTCTGGAGTGCAGCAATGAAACACATGGAGCCACAGGTACTCACCGCTTTGACCAATTGTTTGGTCCAGGGTCGAGTACCGCGGCGCTGGAAAACAGGCAGACTGGTTCTTCTGCGCAAGGACGGGCGGCCAGAAGATCAGCCATCGGCCTATCGACCCATCGTGCTCTTGGACGAAGCGGGCAAGATGTTGGAGAGGGTAATTGTGGCGCGCATTAATCGCCATTTGGAGTGCACTGGGCCGAACCTTAGTCCTTCCCAGTACGGGTTCAGGAGCGGCCGGTCCACAATTGACGCAGTGGCTCGTCTGCGTGACGTGGTCGAGGAGGAGACGTCCCGGGGTGGAGTTGTGTTGGCAGTGTCCTTAGACATCTCTAATGCATTTAACTCCATGCCCTGGAGCGTCATCGAAGCCGGATTAGAGTACCACGGGGTGCCACGTCATTTACGCCGGACCATCAAAAATTACCTCTCCGAAAGGTCGGTTCAATACCCGACGCAAGACGGATGGGAGGAGCTGGAAGTCGATTGCGGTGTTCCACAGGGATCAGCCTTGGGTCCGACCCTGTGGGACATCGGATACGATTGGGTACTCCGTGTTGTACTCATACTTGGAGCCGAGTTGGTTTGTTACGCAGACGATACTTGTGTGGTTGTTCGCGCACGAACGCATAGAGAGGCGGTGATTCGGGCGACGGCTGCTGTCGCACAGACAGTTCACCGAATTAGAGCGTTGGGCCTCACAGTTGCATTGAACAAAACCGAGGCCGTTATGTTCTATGGGCCCAGGAATGCGCCACCACTGGGTTTGGAGATTGTCGTGGGCGGAACGAGGATTGCCATATCGCCGTCGATGACGTACCTGGGCCTTGTATTGGACGGGCGTTGGACTTTCGGGGAGCACTTCCGTCGGCTCTCCGAAAAGGTCACGAGATCTGCGGGGGCCTTGGCGACTCTACTCCCGAATCTCGGGGGTCCGAGCCTGGGCTGTCGGCGCTTGTACATGGGTGTTATCCGCTCAATGTCCATGTACGGAGCGCCAATATGGGCTGAAAACTTGTCACCTAAAAATGCGCTAAGTCTTGGGAGGCTTCAGCGCGTAATGGCTACAAGAGCAGTTCGCGGATACCGGACGATCTCAAGGGATGCGGCCTGCCTACTTGCTGGAAGCGTCCCTTGGGACTTACAAGCGAGAGCCCTCTCCGACGTTTACTGGCGTTGCGCAGAGGTCCGCGCCGGGGGTGGCAACCCCCTACCGGACGCTGTACGTCGGTGGAGGGAAGTGGCGAAGGAAAGGACATTGATCCTGTGGGACGAGCGGCTTCAAGAGCCGCAGGTGAGCGTTGCCCTAATAACGGCCATACGTCCGCTCCTGAAAGAGTGGATCACCCGGACATACGGCGCACTCTCCTTCCGACTGACACAGGTGCTGACCGGGCACGGCTGTTTTGGTCGGTACCTGTGTGAGATAGTAAGGAGAGAGAATGACACTAGGTGTCATCATTGTGGCGACGAAAGGGACACGGCCGAACACACTGTGATGGTCTGTCCCTCATGGACAGGACAGCGTGCGGCCCTCGTGGCCGTAATTGGACAGGACCTCTCGCTACCAGCTATCATTCGAGCAATGCTGAGTAGCGAGACCGCGTGGACGGCAGTTGACACCTTTTTTTTTTTTTTTTTTTTTTTTTTTTTTTTTAAGGACGGGAAATGCTCCTACGCATTCCGCGGGGGACGGGGAAATCCTGCCGCGGATATGTGGGGCTCTCTGCGGTCGGCAAGGTGGTAAATTGACCGCAACTCTACCCACTAAAACCCGTCCGTGCCTTCTCCTCCGCTTGGCGCTGAGCCGCTGGACCCGCCTGAGGCGAAAACTGCAGCGGCCCAGTTAGCGGCGTCTGCTTTCGCGCAGATACTCCGCGCGGCAGTCTGCTGCCGCCTACTCCGGGAGAGCTGCCCAAGGCACCGGGCGCTCTACGTCCGAAAGGACTCGTGCAATAGGCAGCGGGTTCCCCAGCCCGTTGCCCGAGTCCTGTCTACGGCGGGAGCTGGCGCTCGTGTTCAGCGCGCCTACGCCCTCCACGCCGTCTTCGAATTGGGTCTGCGGCCACATCCGCCTCTCTGACCCGCTCGGCGGCCTCCTTCTGTGACATGACTTCCTCACAGAAGGTAGCTATTGCGTCCCATCCCTGTCTCGACCGAACCATATTTGAGATTATGGCCGGGAGTGTTAAGTCAAGTCCGGTGGTCGCAACAAGCACCGCTCGCTGTTCAACCCAGGCTGGGCATTCCAGGAGCGTGTGCTGTGCGGTATCATCATCATGATCGCAGTGGTGGCAACGAGGCGTTGGTTCCCTCCTGGCCGTGTGGTGCAGGTAATGACCGAAGCAACCATGCCCGGTCAGCACCTGAACCATTCGGTAGGTCAGAGCACCTCGAGCGTTTGCCACCCACTGTTGGAGTACAGGCCGAATTGCCGCCACTATTTGGCGACCTGCGGTTGGCGACGCCATCTGGTCCTGCCAGGCGCGCATTAGTATAACACGCGCCTGGCGGCGCCATCGGGTTACCAGGTCTGGTGGAACCCGTTCTCCACGTTCTTTGACTTCGGCAGTACGGAAATACACCTCAGCCAGTACACGTGCCTCCAAGTCCCATGGAGGGGACCCTGCCAGCGCCAGCGCTGCTTCGCCGGCTATCGTACGATAGCCGCGAATACGGCAGTTGACACCTTCGCCCAGGAGGTTATAGCTGCCAAGGAGGAGGCCGAACGCAGCAGGGAAAGGGAGGCGATCGACCCCTCGAGACGGCTAAGGCGGAGACGTGCGCGACGCCAGCACAATGATCCACCCTAGCCGGGGTACTCGTGGTGGCGGCGTGGGGACGCCGTCATCAAATTCGAGTCCCAGAGTGGGTCACGATGCACAAAACGCTCCGTGCATCGTGACACCAGAGCCCAAGCAAGCCCCAAGTGGGGCCTCTGTCGGCCTGCGGGGCGAGAAGCGCCCCCAAATGAGTGTGGTCTGACAAAGGTCGGACGGCCACTGACGGAGTTGCGGTGGGTGTGTCGTGCCCGTGGCTTCGTCTTGGGTGGCGAGAGGAGCGTCGCAGAGAGAGGCCTTCGTCGATTACACAAAAGCTTTTGACAATATTAAACACTCAGCAATATTTCAAGCCCTCCACAACCAAAACATAGAAAATACATACATAGATCTATTAAAAATTATCTACCACAACAGTACCGCCAATATAAAACTAAACAGCACTGGTCCATCATTCCGAGTTCTCAAAGGAGTCAAACAAGGAGACCCGCTCTCTCCCAAACTATTTACAAGTGTCCTTGAGGAAGTATTTCGAAAGCTGGCAGCTTCATGGGCGACGAGGGGTATTGTCGTCGGTGACAGGAGGATAACAAACCTTCGGTTTGCCGACGGCATTATTCTCTTCGCACCCACAGCCTTGGAATTACAAACAATGCTTGAAGACCTAAGCAACGCAAGCCTCGAGGTGGGACTAGCGATGAATGGGTCCAAAACACAAATAATGACCAATAGCAGAAAACGTAGAATCGAGGTAGATGGGCAAGAATTACAATATGTCGACGAGTATATCTATTTGAGCCAGATAGTCTCCTTTAAAAATAGACTAGGAAAGGAAGTCAATCGTCGAATTGAAAACGCCTGGAAGAGCTACTGGTCCATGAAGACGCTAATGAAGGGAGATTTGCCAATCTCCCTGAAACGCAGACTCGTCGACATGTGTATTCTGCCCATCCTAACCTACGGTGCTCAGACTTGGTCATTGACTGAGTCGCAAAGGTCCCAGATCGGGGTTTGTCAAAGAGCAATGGAGCGCAGTATGTTAGGCGTAAGACTAGCTAACCGAATAAAAAATAGCACGCTGCGCTTCAAAACAGGTGTTAAAGACGTCGGCATGAAAGCTGCAAAATTAAAGTGGGACTGGGCGGGTCATACCAGCCGCATGCATCCTGACCGTTGGGCAAAGGTCACCACAGAGTGGGTACCAGTGGAAGGACGACGCCGCCGTGGACGGCCTCCAAAAAGATGGCGAGATGAACTGGATGCCTACAAGCCAGGCTGGCCCGCGGTGGCGTTAGAGCGAGACAGATGGAAGACCTTGGGGAAGGCCTTTGCCCAGCAGTGGGATAGCATAGGCTCATAATTTTTTTTTATTAAAATACAAGGAAAATCATAAAAGAAACCCATTTCGGTGTGAAAACTGTATGAAAATATCAAATCGAATTTAGTTACGCGGTTGGTCACCTGGGGTCTTTAAAGACCCCAGCGTGAAGCAACACATCTGTAACACATAATACATGCACGCGAGCTCAGATTAGTGCCAATTATATCGAGATTTAATTCCTTTTAGGAAGCTACCTAAAGAGCGGAGTTGCTAAGATTAATTTAAATATAGTTTTTTCTCGATTTCGCCAACTCCGGGCTTTTAAAGACCCCACGCGACCAACCGAGGGTTAAAGAATGAAGATTAAAAGGATAAGATAGAAACACAATTTTATTTTTTTCTATACGTAATTTTATATAACACAAAATATTACAAAGGGTTTTCAAATTATAACAGGTTATAATTAATTAGTATCAGTAATATCATTATTAGTCTATGAATTAATCCTTTAAAAAATCTAGATCTGAGCTTAAAATATTTTTTTGGTACCAGGTTTTCGGTAACACAATACTTTGTGAAGCTCTGTAAGGTTGTCAAGGAGCAAGACACAATATGAATCATTATCACACATCATGTGACATGATCATTGGTTAATCCTGATAATTGTTTTCAGGTTTTACCATACCCTTTTCAGCCCTGCTGTGCTGTCAAAGAGCAATACATTCTTGAACTCTCCTCTCATGTCAAGCATGTAATGCATGAAAGTATTCTTCACTTTCAATGGCAGCTGCACTCTCGCTGTTCTTCTATGTTCTTTGCAACATATATTTTCTACTGGCACCTTCATAATTCTGTTTTGGCCGAATGGGGAATATGTAACAAATGTGACATGACGGCCGCCTTTGTTGAGGATAAGGTACCTCACAGATTTAAGTGTGTACATCCAGATCATAGCTAGTGATCCCGTTCCTGAAAAAAAGTTAGGTATATTGAACAAGTAAATCAAATTAATTTAAAAAATTAAGGTCAATGTGTTGAAGTCCGGCATACTTTTCTAAAATTAAAGTTTAACATAATTTATTGACTTGAGATTCGCTTTTTAAAGTAACTTGTGTCATCTGAAATTATAGGCTGTATATTAATTAGACCTATAATGATCTAAAAATAATCTTAGTTGCCGTATTTTTTTACTTACGTGGTATTTTTTAAAAACTCGGCGTGTAGACAGACTTCCCTTACAGTTTCAGGTAAGTCCGTCTAGCAGCAGTATAGCCATACTTGTGAAGTAAAATGCATGGCAATGGTTTCTAGCAAAGCCACAAAACGGCCATTCAAATATGTGTTTAAGGTGTCAGAAATAAGGTTCGCATTCCAGAGAAAAATAATTTTATATCATTTTAAGGCAAGTCGTATATCGTATATCGTAAGTCTAAGTGGTTGCAAACATTTTCATTAAAATTATAGTGCATTTTTTGAAAAATTAAACACTAAGTATAAAACATAAATGTTTATTACAACAAAATTATATTAATTAGTGCCAGTAAAATCAACAACTTTGATTCATCATCATTTATGGGATGGGACATTTTTCAACATACTCCCCTACTAAATTTTGATTTGATTATTGTTATTGATATGTCTACTTAGTACCTATGTTTTTTTATTCCTTCATATTAATATTTAGTTAGTTTAAATAACTTTTTTAGTTTACGTGACAGATTGGGGCCATGCACGCGAAAGTTACGAGTTTTTACCATTATTTTCGCCGCTCAATTAAAATTATAAGGGTTGTTGGTCCGGGAGGTAGGATTTTTTAAGAAAATTTTCTGCTCTTTAAGGATCTTTTTTCAAATTTTCATTATCTCAAATAATTTTTGGTTTTTGGAATATTAAAAAACCAAACCCTTCTTTTTTTACTTAGTAGTTTATAACTTTTGCAATTTTTATCAGCCCCTCTTGTATGCTCTTTTCGTGCAGTAAAATTTGGGCAATGCTATGATTTGGTAGTCCATTGTTTAAATGCAAATTAACAATAAAGACAGGTATATTTGAAAAGGTTGACAATATCTGATTCGAGGCAAGACCGGCATATGACAGCCTTTCCTTATGAAAACTAGACAGACTTCCCAATTATTGCAATTTTAGGTTAGACACATGTTGCAGGTGATAATAACGAAATTAATTCATGAAGCCCTAGCCGCATCCGGCCGCGATAACAATAGATAAGCTCGACCTCTGTGGCTCAGTGGTGAGCGCGTCGGTAGCTCAAGCCGGAGGTTGCGGGTTCGAATCCCGCCGACGGAACAAAAAGTTTTTAATGTTCCCGGGTCTGGATGTGTATTAAATATGTGTATGATATAATAAAATTCTTAAATATATGTATAGTATAAAAGTATTAAATATATTTCCGTTGTCTGGTACCTGTAACACACCTTTAGGTACTTAGCACGGGGCCAGACTGACGTGGTGTGAAGCGTCCATAGATATTATATTATTATTGTGTCTTGTTATTCCACGATCGATGGGTTAAAGCGGTATTAACAAATTGAACACCAGTAATAAGTAAAAGGATCACTAAATTACTTATGTAATCCAAGAAATTCCAAAAACTCCTTCGTATTCCCACTTTTTTTAAATTTTTTTGGCAGAGACTAACACTCCGATTGCGAGTATAAAACGGAAAAAAAATTTGAGATCTTTTTTTTCGTAACAGGTAGTTAGTAGCGACATGTCTGTTTCTTAGATCAAACTAACTTTGCAATATTGTTTTACCCACTGAGCCATATGAAACTAGTCGTTCAAATATGGAAGTTATTGCAGCTAGACGGACTTACCTCCCAGACGGACTTCGACACATTGACCTTACCTAACAAGGAACCACACAAACACAACAAACTCACCAATTACTATAGCAATTGTACTCAAAGTGTTCTTATATTTATTTTCGCCGAGATTTATTTTCTTGAACCAAGGAGTATTTTCGTCAATAGCTGATCTATCTACAGGAGCATCTTTCAAGCTTTTAAATGCAAAGAATCCTAGGTAAGTCCAAAATACATACTGTATTACAGCAAAAATATTCATATACTTGTAAAACTTTGGATTCTCATATTTAAATAATATCACATCTTTGGCGACGTTCGTATTTACATCGTGAACTGTTTTTGTAGCCACTGAATTAAATTTGATAGCAGTGTTAGCAGTAAAACACCTTTTAGTGTTTATAAAACTACACAATGATTGTCTCCTTAAAATAGTCCCCGCAAATACAAGAGCATTCATTTTGCTTAGAATTTAATTTTAAAAATTCATAAGAATTTCACTAATAACACAATTTAATATTATTTAATAACTTTTGTTACTTTAATTACCTAGTACCTACGGTTAACGGTAGGTATTTGAAAGTTTTACAGAAATGAAAAATATTTATAATAAATGTTTTTCAGAACTAAATGATATGAACTGAATGAATAAATGATTTTATTTGACAGTGACAACTTGTTGACAACCCATGTGACAACTGACAAATGCATTTTTTTTCTTATTATGGCACTTTGGCTATTTAACCATGTCCAATGACGACTGTTAGTAATCTGTGACGACTGTCGAATATATTAAGGCGCGAAAAGTGAAAACAATATTCTATTACTTATGATTACTTGGGTAAATGATTAGTACATTGGACTGTACTGTTCATTGGACAGAGTATAAACGCAATATATTTAAGGTTGTTTTAAAAATTGCCTGTTTTTAAAGTAATAGAACGCCTGATTTATAAGAAAAACAGGTAGTTCTTAAAGCAACCTTAATAAATATACCGTAGTGTTTTTGTGCTCTGTCCAATGACTAGTACTGTCCAATCACTAGTCATGTTCACCCTATACAATTTTCAGCACCAATTTAGTTTGACCTTTAAACGCCCTTGGTAGCGAGGCCTGCGTTTGAAACCACTGGTAGAAGGGTTGGTTTGCAACTTGTTTGCAACCGTCTAGCCCAGTGGTCCCCAACCTTTTTTTCATGCGGGCCACAAACATGTTTTGGTCTTGGTGTCACGGACCACGACACAAATTTTTTAGACTTAAAAAATAACATTCTTCAAAATTAATGATTTGAAAGTGAAAAAAAATTAACGACTATCCTGTAGCCTTTACGTTATTTTGCCGCTTGGCGTGAACAAAGAGAATATAATCACTACGTTTTATACTAAATTGTTTAACGTCACGCGGGCCACAAATAAAGTCCCGGCGGGCTGCATGCGGCCCGCGGGCCGCGGTTTTAGGATACCGGGCATTGGCTGCAACCTTTTTTTCATGCGGGCCACAAACATGTTATGGTCGAGGTGTCGCGGGCCGCAACAATTTTTTTTTGTATTAATGATTTAAGAGAAAAAATTCACGACTTTCACGATGACTTTACATTATTTTGCCGGTGGGCGTGAAATTCAAAATGGTTTAACACGTTCGCTGCGAAGCAAGGCATTATAATATTTGTATAATAATTTATAATATGAAAAAGATAGATTATTATTTCATGGAAAATATTATAATGTATGTATGCAGTTAATTTCGAAAGTGTTGAAATGTGTCTATTGATTTATTGTAGTAATTAACATAGCTGGGCACCGTTAATCAAATAGTTAACTTCGTTAATCCGTTAAAAAAAATGTTAGCTTCGTTAAAAACGTTAAAGCGTTATATTTCGGATGAATTAACGCAAGTTAACGTTAATCGTTAATCCGTTAATATGTATTATGGCCTTGTTGTAACTTATATCATTGCGTTAGTGTACATACAAAACCTGTTGGTTTAAGGTTTTGAAAGTTAAAATGTTAGGGACAAAACAAAATACTTCTATAATTATTGTATTCTATCTGACTAAATTATACTGCACTCTTCTTTATCAACATGCAAATGATTTATAATAACAATTAACCAAAAACTCTCTCTATAAACACCGGCACTGAATAATGAAATGATAAAACGAAACAAATCTCTTCTCACTTGTACGCTCCTGAAAATGTATCAAGTATTGTTTTTGTTTCACTCGCTGCTGCATGCCGTGCCGCTACGCCGCGCTGCCCGCCCGCCCGGCACTTGTCGTTTCATACTAACTGTTTGAACCTGTTATCGCGCAGTGCCGCGGTGCCGTGCGGTAGATAGTAGGCATTGGATTAACGATTAACGGACTTCTGAATATTAACGGAAGTTAACGAGTCCGTTAATATTTTTAAAAGTTAACTTAAAAGTTAATCCGTTAATCAAAATGTTAACTTCGTTAATTAACGATTAACGGATTAACGAGTTAATGCCCAGCTATGGTAATTAATTACACGTTAGGGTATGCGCGCACGGGCAACTTAGTTGCTCGGCGATTTATTTGTCTCTTGATGAAGTCTAGGAGCTAGTATGAAAGTGCGCGCACGTAGCGACGCAACTCTGAGCAAATTTTTCGTTGTCCAGAGCCCGCGACGCAATTGTCTCCTTCCCTATTGGTTTCTTTGCAAGTGCGCGCACGGGCAACAAAAAAGTTGCCGACCGGCCAGTTGCCACTCGACCGCCGCTGCGTGAGTTTGTGTGTACTTGCAGCAATGAGTTTCTAAAATACTAGAGTAGCAATAGCAACGTCTTACAAAATATTCTCAGAAATGCGTAACCACTTGATAGCTCAAAAGACAATGTCAATTCATAATGTTATTGTGTCATTATGTAGGTCAGATATGCCTGCAGACATCTTCGAAGTGGCAACGCGTTGCTGCCGTAAACTGCCAATCTAGTAAGATTCTGCTAGTTCATCAAAACTTTCGACACTCATTCTAAAGTACCTAACTAAATTTTTTTTTGGGTATGCTCTCAATTTCATAAAACTAGTATAAAATTTCCCGAGAGTCAGCCGATCGCTCCATAGTGGATGCACCCATTCTATTTTTCGACGCTTTCTACGGTTTTTTATAGCGAGTGCAACGACCTTCTCGACCAAATCCATGTTGATGACTGTCAAGAAAAAAACTGAAAAAAGTCGGGTTGCTGAAAAAAAGGTGCGCGCACCCCGGCGACATGGCAATTATTTTTTCGAAAGAGACAAATAAATCGCCGAGCAACTAAGTTACCCGTGCGCGCATGGTCTTAAGGTTATTAACTATAATAATTTATGTATGGAAATGTAGTAAATGAAAAACTTTTCATTATTTTCAGATTTTTAGGTCCCTGTACTAGTTTGCAACATTTTAGTCTGCAGGCAATGGTTGTTAAGGAGATTTTAGGAGGAGGAGAAGGAAGGTATGGGATTATGAGAGGTGCGGCCACTAAGGGAAAATCCTCTGATCAAGTGAGGTGGTATACAGCTGGCCCTGAGACCACGCGATAGATTTTAGCTGTCGTATGTACAGGGTGTAACAAAACAAAGTAATAATAGTTATGTGTGTATGTATAAAGGTGCGCGTCCACTGGATCGGAATCGGAGCGTACGCAGCGGACGGATTTGTTGCCTAAGCCTTGTGGATTAAATCTGTTTTATTGTTTTGTGTTTATTTAGCTATGTACAATAATTTTTATTGAAATAAAACACTTATTTGAGCTCATTTCTTTTTTTTTTTAATTTTTGGTATGTTTGGAGTGGAAGGCTTTGCACTTAAAAATTTTAACTTTAGTTTCAATTTAAAAAAATAATCAATGTTATTTTTTTTCTTCTAAGTCCGACCTCTTGTTACGTAGTATAATTTGACATTCTCTTTGGTCAATCACTCTACGGCTTATTGCGGCTCTTCACGATGGGCCAGCATAGTGGGCCATCACGACGGCCCAGCGTGTGGAGGACGTAGTGGCATAGGATGGCCGATGGCGCCAGCGCTGGCCGTGGAATCGCGGGGGTGTCGGTTTTTCGGCCGCACATCAAAGGATGATGTCCCAGCGATGGCGGTACGCCTCTACACGTTGGCGATACGACAGTCGGTGCCTGACCGCGGTCGAGTGAGGACGTCGTAATTCGTATTTCAATTTACGAATTTCATTCATAATGTACGTGGTCTCATAATGAATGAAACTATATTAATATGATAAAGCCGAAAGTTTGTATGGATATTTGTTACTTTTGTTACTCTTTTACTCAAAACTAATGAACGGATTTTAATTAAACTTTAGAATAATTATTGTAGCTTTTACATTATACATTATGTACATAACTCCTGAGTCTGACTCTTTAAAGATACAATTTTGGTAGTTGCGGCGTTGTTTGAAGAACGGAAAGCATATTATGCTAATATTACATTCATCATTGTCATTATCATCACTACCATAAACCATTATTTTAATTTTAGTCTCGAAATAAATTCAAGAGAAGGTTTATATAATTAGGAGGGGAGGTAATACGAAGTCTCAGAACAGGAAAATAAGGAGAAGTGTTATGTAGCGCCGTTTATATGGAAACCTGTGTCGCCGACTTCAATGACACTATATTGTCAGCATAGTGTCAACGGTACACGGTCTAGTGATGTCCGGTCTATCTAAGGTGTCGATTAATAATTATTGCGACGATATGGATGTATTTTGGTAGGTATTTAAATACTATTAAAAGAATAAATAATTAATATTACAGTCTAACAAAAACAACTTAAAGGCCGAAAGGGGTTGAAATCATCCATGATTACGAAAATCTTTTACTATGGGACCAACTCAATTCGGCAAAATAATCAGCTGTTTGGCAAAATCGTAACTAGGCAATAGATAAACAAACATTCATAATATTATATTACCAGATTTTAAGTTGGAAAAAGACAAATATATCTGCGAAAACCGCATTCAAAACGGATCAGTAGTTTTCGTGTGATGCTGGAACAAACATACGGACAGACAGAGAGACAGACAAAAAACTAGCCACAGTTTTAGCTTTTATAGCGATGTAGTAACATCCCCCGCTTATTATTTTTTGAATATCTTTAAGAAGGAAAAAAGGGACCCTATTCCTAAGACTTCGATGTCTTATTGTGTGTCTCGGTTGTATATCTCAATAACCGCTACACTTCTGAAATTTTCACAGATTGTGTATGTCTGTTATCGCTATAATAACAGATACTAAAACAAATTAAATTAAATATTTAAGGGGGGCTCCCATACAACAAACGTGATTTTTTGGCTATTTTTTGCTCGATAATAATAATGGCAACAGGTACTAGGTAGGCACTTGAAAAGTACAAAATACTCCATTGTATTTATAGGTACTTGAACAATTAATAATAAAATCAAAATAATTTGAATAATTAAGGATCCACACAAAAACACATTAATTAATGGAATCAGGCGTTACTTTGCGGAAATACATAGTTTAAATTTAGTTTGTTATTATTTTTAGCAATATTCCGCGAAAACAACTTCCACCTTTAAGTAAATGAGTGAGTGTACGTATAGGCATGCGTACAGCACCTCCCTCCTCCCACACTGCCTATGCGTACACTCGCATGCAAGAACTTGCAAACACCACCACCACACAAGCAATAATGTTGGCAAATCCGTGCAAGGCCCCTCACCACCATGCAGGTTGAAAACCTCGACGCGCGTTTCGCCCCAACACCGGAGCATCCTCAGGATGTGGACTCTACGAACAACGTCCGTTAACGGACGTTGTTCGTAGAGTCCGTTAACGGACGTTGTTCGTAGAGTCCACATCCAGAGGATGCTCCGGTGTTGGGGCGAAACGCGCGGTGGAACTTAAAGGTGGAAGTTGTTTTCGCGGAATATTGCTAAAAATAATAACAAACTAAATTTAAACACATTACTTGCCTAATTTTGCTCTATCATAATAAGGAACCCTTCGTGCGCGAGGCCAACTCGTACTTGGCCGATTTTTTTCATACATTTCTCTTTGAATTTTGCGTCAATGGGAAAACTGAAATAGGACTAAAAGCGATAAAGGTAATACAAATCATTCTTCAAAGATGCACTAATTATTGTGAGTTATTAAGTATATGAGTAAGCATTAAAGCACCACTTCTTTCGACTATAAAATAAAACTTCCGCATATTTATAATAAATTTAGACCTTCCGCGCGGCTTCACCCCCGTAAATTAGGAATTTCAAAGACAAATTAGCCCACAAAAATAGACTATGATCCTTCATGTGGTCTACTTTTTATTTATGCTAAATAACATAAAAATTGCTGGATGGTGCGTGAGATAGGTAAGCCCTTTAAAATAATTTTCCCCGTTTTTTCCACATTTTCCTCTGTTTCTTGGCTATGAGATATCTAACTCTGAAAGGATACTTCAAAATTTCAAATCGGACTAGTAGTTCCTGAGATTAGCGCGTTCAAACAAACAAACTCTTCAGCTTTATAATATTAGTGTAGATAATAACGCAACCGCATAAAAAATGTCGATAAAAATATCGATACCAAAATCTGCATCACACCACATCACTAGTGCCTTAGTTTGATAGTTCACGGAACATTTTTGGTGAAGAATAATTGATTTTTAAATTAAAAAGTCGTATAAATTACAGTTGGCTGTGATAGGTGATCCCACTATTTCTGAAATTCACAGTATCGCTGCAATTTTTGTAGGTAATTTCAGCATTTTGTTCACAATTTACGGCGTAGTGAAAACGTGTAAGCCATGGAGTGATTGACATGCGACTTACAATTTGTGCCCATATGGGCAGGATTTGGCGACATGTGACTCGCTCTATAACGTATCTCCTTCTGAAATCTGTGTACGAAGTTCACCGGGTCATCTGGTAAAGTCATAAATTATTAAAATACACGTTTTGCATTGCCGCAATGGCTAATGCTTACACGTCCATCTTGAACGACGTTTAGACCACAACAGAACACAGCCATCATGTAGAGGCATTGCGACCATTGCATGCGCCATTCGATCGTTAGCGCTGGCCCATCTTGAAGAGGGGCCACTACACGTTTTCACTACGCCGTAAATTGTGAACAAAATGCTGACTTGTGCTATAATTACGTACAAAAATTGCAGCGATACTGTGAATTCCAAAAATAGCGGGATCACCTATGACAGCCAACTGTAATTTATACGACTTTTTAATTTAAGCATCAATTAGGTATTCTTCACGAAAAATGGTTACGTCGCTGCATAGATAAAGTACTGAGTTATTAAATAACGTAAGAAAGAAATAACAATCGAAAAAAACATATATGATAATAGCACCTCTTATAGAAAGACTTTTGGGCAAGCGCTAGCGCGATGTAGGAGACGCACGGCGCCATCTATTATGAATTTTTGGAACTAACTTAATTTGAACAAATTTACGCATTTTCACCCCCTTACAACGCTTTTTTTTCACTAAAAAAGTAGCCTATGTCCTTTCTCAGGCTTTAGACTATCTGTACATAAAATTTCATTACATTCGGTTCGGTAGTTTTGGCGTGAAAACGAGACAGACAGACAGACAGAAATACTTTCGCATTTATAATATTAGTATAGATTTCTTTACTGAAACAAAATTACGGCAATAATAATAATATTATGTCATATAGTAACAATACCATGATACTATATACTATTAAGTATATCATAATATGGCACTCCGAATGAAATAATTACGTAACTTAACATTAAAGAGAGAAGTATCTAATCAACTCAATATAAAATTATATGATACTAGCTGTTCCCCACGGTGTTACCCGCGATTTTTAAGTGAAATATAGAGTATGAAAAAATATAAACAGACGAACATATTTTGTAACCTCCTCCTTTTTGGAAGTCGGTTAAAAAGTACAAATTTCTTGTAAAAGGTTGCCGAGACGACCACATAAGGTTTACCCTGTGAAAAACAAATCAGATCTCACGGACGTAAAAAAAGTATCAGATCTCATTATAGTCTGTAGAGCCAAGCTTCTGAATCTACACGGCCTAACTGTACTGACCCTAACTTAAATAAATTTTACATACCAGCACAGAATAGAATATAATAGTACAAGTAATACCAGTAAATATTATGGCTATATTTATATTTATATTAGTAAATATTTCGCTACCGTCACGGAGGTGGCTCAATAAATCGATCAAGCTAAGCTTATTTAGATTCCCCTACAGGGATTTGTCTTACTGGTTATAGGCAGTGACAGACACGCGAGTAAGTACGCGGACTTACGGCTCGACGACCTTACTCGCCTGTGTGTCACCTAAAGTTCGCGTAGGTACTTAAAGATTGCCGCTTAAGTTCGCCGTCTTGGAATTTTACTCGTAGCTCGTACGTCTGGCAGCTCTGCGAGTCGCGACTCGCGAGCCGCAAGCCGTCAGGCAGTGTTGCCAACACAACTGATACAAAATTTGCTTTGCCCTTTCAAATCAATCTAAGAAAAAAGAGATGACACTACGATGTTGCCACTTTTTAATTTCTTCACTTTTTTGACAGAATTTACTGTACTTAATGCTAACATTTTTCAGTCAAATAAAACGTTTTTAATTTTAAATCTTTAATAATCAACAAAATCTCAATTTATTTTATGATATCAAACAAAATATTAATTTATTGGTGTTCATCGATAGCTGATGCTGCTGATGTACCTACATGTAGACGTAGAAAATTCATTGTCCAAACTATAAATCTCTTTGGTACCATAAAGTTAATATGTATACCTAGCGGAATAGAGCAACAATTTCGAGCTGTCAAACGAAACCAAAATTGGTTTTCATCTGTGTGAAAAATATGTACGTACGTATACACTTAAACTTTTCGATTTAGTTTTTTCTTATTAGTTTTTAAAACGTAATATGATATTATTCCTAAATAACACAAAGGTTCTTCCGTCGACGACATGGTAACCCAGTGTACTCGTGTGTCACCGACGCGAGCCGAGTAAGTTCGCGGCAAATATATACTAGTAATCTGTGGTTCGCGGACTTAAAACCCGCGTACTTTAAGTTCGTACGTCTGTCAGGCACTTATGGGCGATTTTCTGTCGGAAAGGGCAATTTTTGTTTTGATCAGGTCTGGCAAGTGGCAACACTGAAAGGTGGCCACTGCCAGTGCAGTGTTGTCAATTTAGCATATTTTACGTTGTTTAGCATATTTATTTGTTGTTTAGCATATAGCATATTTTTTAGCATATAATTATTTAATAAAAATTTAACCATGAATCAAACGATCCGATTTAATTCATAAGCGTGTGTTCTAAAATAGAGTAATAATTACTCTGAAAAGAGTATTTATTACTCATTATTATCACTACCACATTCTAACGCCGAAATTGAACGCGTTTTCAGCCAAATGAATGTAGTAAAGACTTCGCAACCGTTTGTCGGTAAAAATTTTAAATGCTATTTTATACATCAAATTTGGCCAAGAGAGGACAAAAAAAATATGCTGTTATTCTTACTCAGTTCTGGATAATAATCTTCTATTATTATACATTTACATACAGTGCATCAGCAGCATATTCAGCTATCGTTCAAGAACAAGATATTTTGTTCGATAACGTAATTGATTAAAACATAAAATGAATTGAAATTTTTTTAATTTTACAATAACGTTTTATGAGACTTTGAAAAGTTTAAGCATATTTTTTTAGCATAATTTTATCGCAATTGGCATAATTTTGGCAAAATTTTAACAGCAGTTTAGCAAATTTTGTATGAGTCGTGTTGGCAACACTGTAAAACACAAAAAATCAAGTCAATTCCGTTATTTCATGGCGTTCGGCGGTTCTGTAATTATATTTTGTTGCAAATCGCTTTAAAATGGTGTGTAAAAGCTAATAAAGCTATTTTATCATCAACTATTGTCTTGTTTCAAAGACGTATTGTGCAAAGCGTTGATCGCTCTCGTTTTATATGTACAACAAACAAGATGGCTGATATAAAGGTGAGACTCTTGGCGGCATTTTTATTGTTCGGTTACATTTTATTTATTTATGTACCCAATAATTAACACGTGTACTGTGTACAATGATATACTGCACTATCTAAAATTGCTATTGATAATGCTTGGATACTGATTACTGAATGCGCAATGTTTTTAACGTCCAGCGTCTGCTGCATTTAAATTTTAAAAATACCAAATGTAATGCTTGCAATCATATTTTGTAAGTATTTCTCGTTAAAAATCACTTTCAAAAGATAAATGACTGTATTTTTATATTTCATATATTTTCAATTACAGTTCAAAATTAACGACCATTTTTTATTTGTTTACCTACATACATTTTGGGAAATAATAAAACGAGCGAATAAAAAATTACTTTGCGACTGATGATGAACATACTGTTTTAATAACATGAGCGGTATTATTATAATTTGACTAAGCGAAAAACAAACTAAACTAACAACTAAGACTGGGTTGCACCAGAGGCTTGGGTAAAGTTAAAGTTAAATATGGCGTCCAAACACCCCATATTCTCATACATCTGTCAATTTTTCCGGTTATAGTTAAGGTTAAAGTCAAAGTTAGTTGGTGCAATCCAGTCTAATATTGATTTATAATAAAATCCAGAACGAGCTTGCAAAATGTGGATTGCGATTAATCTATTTCAGATATTAAAATTCTATCCGAGCGACTGTATTACTAAGTGAGCGACTGGAAATACATAGCGGGCAACTTCAATATTAAAAATAGATTCAATTTTCCTAAGTGAGGTTATTTATTACGAGCTACTAAAAAGTTCATTTTGAGCAAACTTTTGTGAGCTGCTTTATTAATGATAATTGGTTACTGATATTTGAGGTTTCATATATTTTATATTTTGATACGTGTTTTAATGAAAACTACATATTGTTAAATGCGTGCGAATTCAAATGGGGGTGGGGCGACGAATCGTTGCAGTCAGATGAGTTGGGCTGCGGACCAATACGACTTTTTTGGGTTAGGTTAGATGGTTGAATCATAATTGAAGCCAGTTTTTTTTTTGGTATAGGTGGCCATTAAAATTTTACCCATTTCTTTGACATTCCGTTAAGGATTATAATTTGTGTAATTTATTAATGATTTTATATATAAACGGGGTTTACCCCCCCTTCCCCTCCCCCCCTCCTCCCCTGCATCTCTAAATTGTTGGGTATGATTCTAAATTTTTACCGTTATATAATAATTTATGTTCCTACAAATAGAACAATACATATTTTGGGATCATCAAATCAAAGTATGAAATCCTTTCTATCTCTGTTAGCTACCACTTTTTTCACATATAAAATTGTCGTTCCTCTTATCCAAATGAAGCTACTCACAAAAAATTTGCTTGATAGTAATAAAAAAAAAAAAAATCTATCCATGTACTGTGTACAAGGATATACTGCACTATCTAAAATTGCAATTGATAATGCTTGGATACTGATTACTGAATGCGCAATGTTTTTAACGTCCAGCGTTCTGCTGCATTTAAAAATACCAAATGTAATGCTTGCAATCATATTTTGTAAGTATTTCTCGTTAAAAATCACTTTCAAAAGATAAATGACTGCATTTTTATATTTCATATATTTTCAATTACAGTTCAAAATTAACTACCATTTTTTATTTGTTTACCTACATACATTTTGGGAAATAATAAAACGAGCGAATAAAAAATTACTTTGCGACTGATGATGAACATACTGTTTTAATAACATGAGCGGTATTATTATAATTTGACTAAGCGAAAAACAAACTAAACTAACGACTAAGACTGGGTTGCACCAGAGGCGTGGGTAAAGTTAAAGTTAAATATGGCGTCCAAACACCCCATATTCTCATACAACATCTGTAAATTTTTCCGGTTATAGTTAAGGTTAAAGTCAAAGTTAGTTGGTGCAACCCAGTCTAATATTGATTTATAATAAAATCCAGAACGAGCTTGCAAAATGTGGATTGCGATTAATCTATTTCAGATATTAAAATTCTATCCGAGCGACTGTATTACTAAGTGAGCGACTGGAAATACATAGCGGGCAACTTCTTTTTTATTTGTTTACCTACATATATTTTGGGAAATAATAAAACGAGCGAATAAAAAATTACTTTGCGACTGATGATGAACATACTGTTTTAATAACATAAGCGGTATTATTATAATTTAACTAAGCGAAAAACAAAGTAAACTAACGACTAAGACTGGGTTGCACCAGAGGCGTGGGTAAAGTTAAAGTTAAATATGGCGTCCAAACACCCCATATTCTCATACAACATCTGTCAATTTTTCCGGTTATAGTTAAGGTTAAAGTTAAAGCTAGTTGGTGCAACCCAGTCTAATATTGATTTATAATAAAATCCAGAACGAGCTTGCAAAATGTGGATTGCGATTAATCTATTTCAGATATTAAAATTCTATCCGAGCGACTGTATTACTAAGTGAGCGACTGGAAATACATAGCGGGCAACTTCAATATTAAATATAGATTCAATTTTCCTAAGTGAGGTTATTTATTACGAGTTACTAAAAAGTTAATTTTGAGCAAACTTTTGTGAGCTGCTTTATTAATGATAATTGGTTACTGATATTTGAGACTTTATATATTTTAATACGTGTTTTAATGAAAACTACATATTGTTAAATGCGTGCGAATTCGAATGGGGGCGGGGCGACGAATCGTTGCAGTCAGATGAGTTGGGCTGCGGACCAATACGACTTTTTTGAGTTAGGTTAGATGGTTGAATCATAATTGAAGCCAGTTTTTTTTTGTATAGGTGGCCATTAAAATTTTACACATTTCTTTGATGTTCCGTTAAGGATTATAATTTCTGTAATTTATTAATGATTTTATATATAAACGGGGTTTAACCCCCCTTCCCCTCCCCCCCTCCTCCCCTGCATCTCTAAATCGTTGGGTATGATTCTAAACTTTTACCGTTATATAATAACTTAAGTTCCTACAAATAGAACAATACATGTTTTGGGATCATCAAATCAAAGTATGAAATCCTTTCTATCTCTGTTAGCTACCACTTTTTTCACATATAAAATTGTCGTTCCTCTTATCCAAATGAAGCTACTCACAAACAATTTGCTTGATAGTAATAAAAAAAAAAAAATCTATCCCTGTCCTTGTAGTCCCTGAATAAAAGTGTTTTATCAAATAATTATTTCATATTCATTTTTTTTGTTTTAATGTGTGCTCATTATACTCTGCTCATTAGTGTATTTTTCAAAGTGGTTCTTGGTATTCGAAACACTTCATTTAAGATAAAATGCCGCTCAGTATAAATATTACATTTGCCAAATATTGAAAAAAATGCAGGATGTAATGTTGACACTCAAACAGACATTAGGTCGCTCGAAAATTATAAAGCTGCTCATTTTGTATTTTAAGTAACTCAAATAAATAATTTATAAGTAGCTGTTCTGTTAATTTCTCGTCACTCACTCTCAGTCGCTCAAATAGTAATTCTGTAACCCAATTTAGTAATTTTGACACCTAAAACTGTAATTTACAGTCACTCGATTAAATACTACCCATACATTTTGTTTTATTTTATATGTTCCTTTTTGGTTAAAAAAAAATCTGTCTTATAATTATTTTATTCTTTCATACTAAAACCGAAAAATGAATGATTAGCTAGGCTATTGTATAAAACATTTTCTTTTAAAATTACTTCGAACTGTTATACTTACAATATGTTTTTTTAGATAGTTAATATATTTTTTTAGTTAAAATATTTTTTAGATTTCTCATTGTTTTAACCATAAAGATTACAACTTTTTCAGTCTATGTTTAATAAAATGAACAATTCTGTTCAAAATGGCAATGCTGACGCTGCGCCCGCTCCGGCCAAGGGCAACAAAGGCGCCATCGAGAAAATATACCAGAAAAAGTCTCAACTGGAACATATTCTACTGAGACCTGACACATACATAGGTTCTGTTGAGCGGGCCACAGAGAATATGTGGGTTTTTGACAAAACTAAAGAGTGCATGCAACAGCGCCAATTGACTTATGTACCAGGTAGGACCTAGTAAGCACACATGTATTTTATTCTAAATACAGTGTAAATTCCATGTAATGTAACTCGATTTAACGACAAACTCTCTAAAGTGCCGAAATCATTTGTCTTTGGTTGGTTTAGCTTGTCTACCATACGATGATACACTCTACATAGCATCACACCCACTCTCAATAGTGACAAAATCATAACGATTGAGTAATAAGAAGTACCTTTTAAGTTACGAATATTGGTAAAAACTGCACAGCTGTGTACGTTTTTAGGGTTCCGTACCCAAAGGGTAAAAACGGGACCCTATTACTAAGACTTCGTTGTCTGTCCATCTGTCCGTCTGTACGTCTGTTTGTTGTACATGTCCTATACAACAAACATGATATTTGTGGCCTTCTTTTCTTAATATCAATAATGGCAACAGGGGTAGGCATTTAAAAATTTCACATTGGTCTTAAATATATGTGTACTTTAACAATTAATAATAATATTTAAATAAAATAAAAATTTAGGGGGTTCCCATACAAAAGACAGTAAAAGGTCACTGTGTGTGTATGTGTGTGAGTGTGACGAAAATGCTTTGATTTTACTTTTCTCCATTTAACGACAACTCTCTATAACACCATAAAATGCACAGTCCCTTCAGTGGCATTATAATATAGAGTTTACACTGTATTTATGAATTAAAAATAATATTAAGATCATAGACAATATCATAATATATAATAATATATAAGTCATCTCTTTACCATACGTAATCCGATTTTTTGCTGTTTATTTTATTAAAAGGAAAATCTGTGCCTGATTTACTAGGGGTCCGTAGTATAAAAGGTTAGGAAAAACTGTTTTAAAGTAACACTAATTATGCAATTTATCAAGAAAATATATTGATCACTATTTCTTCTGTTTAATTTCAGGTTTGTACAAAATATTTGATGAAATATTAGTAAATGCAGCTGACAATAAACAGAGAGATCCCAAGATGGATGTTATAAGAATTGACATTAACCAGGAGTTGAACTCCATATCTATTTACAACAACGGCTGCGGTATCCCAGTGGTAATGCACAAAGAAGAAAAGATGTATGTTCCGACTATGATCTTTGGACACTTGCTGACATCTTCTAATTACAATGACGAGGAAGAAAAGGTCACAGGGGGCAGGAACGGCTATGGTGCCAAGCTGTGTAATATATTCTCAACTAAATTCACTGTGGAGACAGCATCCAAACAGTACAAGAAACATTTCAAACAGACCTGGGGATCTAACATGACAAAGGCATCCGAACCGAAGGTTAAGGAGTCGGGCAAAGATGATGATTTTACAAAAGTGACTTTTAGTCCAGATTTGGCTAAATTTAAAATGGACAAGTTAGAAGATGACATAGTTGCTCTAATGTCCAGACGAGCATACGACATAGCGGCCTCCACTCAGGGTGTCAAAGTTTATCTCAACGGAGAGAGACTTAAAATTAATAAGTTTAAGGATTATGTTGACTTATATATTAAGGGCAAGGAAGATGAGAATGGTCATCCATTGAAGGTTATTTATGAGAAAGTTAATGATAGATGGGAGGTTGCCTTCACACTTTCCGATGGAGATTTCCAGCAAGTATCTTTCGTTAACTCTATAGCTACCACGAAAGGTGGTAAACACGTAGATAATGTATCCGATAGTATTGTTAAGAATGTTCTAGAAGTATTAAAGAAGAAAAACAAGGGTGGTGTGAATATCAGACCCAACCAGGTCAAAAATCACATGTGGATATTTATAAATTGTCTAATCGTAAACCCAACTTTTGATTCACAAACCAAGGAGCATATGACTCTTCAAGCCAAGAGCTTTGGTTCAAAATGTACTTTCTCTGAGAAATTTATTACCTCTGTGACAAAATGTGGTCTGGTTGAAAGAGTGTTGACATGGGCTAAGTTTAAAGCACAAACTGAATTAGTTAAGTCTTCAGGCAAGAAACAGAGCAAACTGAAGGGCATACCTAAGTTAGAGGATGCTAATGATGCAGGAACTAAAAATGCACATCTCTGTACATTGATTTTAACTGAGGGAGACTCAGCTAAAACTCTCGCTGTGTCTGGCCTCAGCGTAGTGGGCAGGGACCACTATGGCGTCTTCCCCTTGAAGGGTAAACCGTTAAACGTAAGGGATGCATCGCACAAACAAGTATTAGAGAATGTAGAAATAAGTAATTTAATTAAGATTATCGGCTTACAATATAAGAAGAAGTATAACACATTGGACGATTTAAAATCATTAAGGTATGGTAAAGTGATGATTATGGCTGATCAGGATCAGGACGGATCCCATATCAAGGGTTTGATCATAAACTTCATACATCACAACTGGCCCGAGCTACTAAAGCTACCTTTTCTAGAAGAATTTATAACGCCCATCGTCAAAGCAACGAAGAAGGACAAAGAGATATCATTCTATTCATTACCAGAATTCGAGGAATGGAAGAAGGAAACTGAGAATCATCACACATACAATATAAAGTACTACAAAGGTTTGGGTACCTCCACATCTAAGGAGGCTAAAGAATATTTCCAAAACATGGATAGGCACCGAATTAAGTTCAAGTACGTAGGAGCTACCGATGACCACCACATTGAGTTGGCTTTCTCCAAGAAAGGCGCCGATCAACGTAAGGAATGGTTGACGAGCCACATGGACGAAGTTAAACGGAGGAAGGAGATTGGTCTACAGGAGAGATACTTGTACACTAAAGACACAAAAACTGTGACATATTCGGACTTTGTTAACTTGGAGCTGGTTCTCTTTTCAAATGGTGATAATGTTAGGTGAGTAGATTACAAATTGTTGGCACTAGCACTTACTTGGCAATAGTTATTTAAAACTTTAGAATATACCTTGTGTTCATGTTTCTTTTTTTAATTCTCAACAAATAAGCAAAAGTTAGGCAATGTGTCTTGTGCACAAAATTATTAATTAAAAAAATTTACAGATCCATCCCATCCATGATTGACGGTCTGAAGCCTGGTCAACGTAAAGTGATATTCACATGTATCAAACGTAATGACAAGAGAGAAGTGAAGGTCGCGCAACTGGCTGGTTCAGTTGCTGAACATTCTGCTTACCATCATGGTAAGTCAATGTAATAAAATGCTCATGACAGTCTTTATTTAATGTTGTCTTCTCACGGCGCGTAATATAACGAGCCTCGCCGCGCCAGCAGCCACGAGTCGTGTAAGAGCATTTCTCAAAAAAAAGTGTACTTTCTATCTAAATCTTTGTCCCACATTTTAAAAGATGTTTTTCTATAAATAAAATAGACCATTACCCATTTCTATTAAATTTTATATGTAGTAAGTTAAATAAATTCAGTAAAAAACATTTACAAATTAGAATTATATTAATAAATTATTAACTATAAAAATATTTTGAAAACCGGTCTAATCTAGTTGTATGAAAAGTGAAGTGTCCCAATTTCATACCTTCCCAAACAATTGATTGTATTTGTAAGGCCTAGCGGAAATTTTTGAAACAACTTATGTATTTATTTAGGGCTTCAAGACCATAAATCATTTAAAAAGAATATTTGGTCTTATTAGAACAAATTGATTTAATAAATAATGTTTTAATTGTATCGCGGAAAAAGTTCCTCTTTGAAATTCCTTTTTTGTGACCATATTTTTTAAAATTTTGGAGTCTATTTTGGTATAAATATGTTTTAGTATAGTGGCAAAATTGTTAAGCTCGATATCCATCTTATTATCGTTTTGATATTTCTTTTACGTTCCACGTGCGCGAACAGAAGGTTGTCTATTAGCATAGTGGTCCAGAAAATTTCCAGTCCTTGTTACCCAAGAAACGCAGGTAAGCTCTAATATTATTATTATTTCTCCCTAAGATCCATTAAAGCTCCCAATTTTGATTTCGTAAGTCAAATCATAAACTTAGTATTAGTTTTAGTTGTACGCGTATACAAGTTGAAAAGTTTATTTACCTTTATTTGTTACTTCCTTTTTTGTTACTTTTGAGTGGTAACGTATCTAAGAAAAAGAAGGTAACAAAATAGGAAATTGTAAGGCAGAGTGTTGACTATGTGATTTTTATTATAATAATTATGAAAATTACATGAGTCGCAGCCAAGCTTTTAAAGATTCTATTATTTGCTCATCTTGTTTTGGCAAGTAATTTTAAGCAACATTGATATTTTTGATTATTATGTAATAAGATTAGACAAACAATATTTTGTTTCAGATACTGATTTATTAACCAAAGGATCATAAAGAAACAGAGAAATGATACTCTTGAATATAACAGACTTTTTTATTTGTACTACTGTGTAGACTAGGTTTAAGAAATCCTATTTTGTTACCAGAATTATATTTTGGTTACTGTCCCATAAAAGCGGGCGCATATTTCTTTGGTTTTTTAAATATTTTATTAGGATATTATTATGTTTTTGTGATGAAGACAAAAATAAATACTTCGTTTTTGCATTATATATGTATAAAATAAATATACAAGATAAAATAGACTCAATATTGTAAAGATGAGAAAGAGTTGTGGCCGAATAGTAACGTAAAGGAAACATTACTGCCTATATTTTAAGATTTTACTGTTAAAAATAGACAGATATTTTAAAAACAAATTAAATTTAGTTTTACTATCCCATTAAATCAAATAAAATTTCTAATAACACAATTTTACATTGAATTTACGTAATCTAGTAAAGGTAACAAAATAGGAAATTTTCTACACCTCGGGTTTGTTTTAATAGATTTTGCTATTTATTAACATTTTATATCTGAAAACAACCCCTATTCCAAATTTTGTAGACATTTACCCATATCTTAAAATAAAAAAATCGGTAATATTTGAACATTTTTATTTTATCATATTTTCTAAAAAATGGTACAAATTTTTTGAGAAACGCTCGTAAATGTAGTGGCTCGAGAAGTCGCGTCTGATCCGATTGAAGTCGGTAACTTCAAAGGTGCGGGTCGGCGCGGCTCGAGCGGCTCGTGATATTACGCGAGAACGGGTAGCGCGGACTCGCCTGTTGGCTCGTGCTCGCCCGTACAAATCGGCTCGGCGCGGTGTAGCTCGTGTAATATCACGAGCCGCACCGCGCCGAGCCGGTTTGTGCGCCGTGAGAAGTGAGCATTAGGCTAGGTGGCAAATGATTAAACATATCGTTTATTAAAAAATAACTACTGTATATTAATATCGCCTTTTATTCCAGGTGAGCAGTCCCTCGCGATGACAATCGTGAATCTCGCTCAGAACTACGTGGGCTCGAACAACATTAACCTGCTGGAGCCGCGCGGTCAGTTCGGTACTCGACTCTGCGGCGGCAAGGACAGTGCGAGCCCCCGTTACATATTCACGCTGATGTCCCCGCTCACACGCATGCTGTTCCATCCGCATGATGATCCTCTATTGGTGGTGAGTATATGGTAGTTATTTCAAGTAAAATTAAAGAGCAGCTGTTTAGGTCGGTCGTGTCTGCGGATAGTGTAAAAACGGTTTATTTGTTTTGCACATTTTCAAGAAATTAAATTGTTAGATTGAAAAATGGAGACTAATTTGTAACATTAACATTTTTTGTTTCTAAAATATATACTGTGTTTTCTAGCACGAATATGAAGACAACCAGAGAATAGAGCCAGTACACTATGTACCCATACTGCCGATGGTGCTCGTCAACGGTGCAGAGGGTATCGGTACAGGCTGGTCCACCAAGATACCCAACTACAACCCCAGAGATATAGTAGCTAATATAAGGTACGTGGTAGATTTGTCTCGTTCAAGACTTTCAAAGAGTAGAAAGTATAATACAAATCCTATCATGCTGTTATTTCAGAATAAACTTTTGACTTTGTAAAATACTGGCCTGATTTAAGAAAATTTTAAATTGAGTTTTTACATAGTAAAGAATTTAAGAAAATTTTAAATTGAGTTTTTACATAGTAAAGGGTCTTTGGAAAATTTTGTGTAGCAAAAATAATACACTTATCTACCAACCTGGTTGGCTCAGCATACAGATAAAAGTCAACCATTATTACTGTAATTAGGAGTTAATAATAAATTTGAAATCTATCCTCAGTACAAGTCTATACATATATTTTAACCTATATAATAGTATTTTAAAAGGATAAAACCGACTTCAAATTGTACGTAATTAAGCATTAAAATTCCCTATCTCAAAAACTACTGAACCGATTTTGATGAAAGTTGCAGTATTCCCTAAGTTGAACAATATCTGGTACAATAAAAAAAGAATCACTTAAATCGGACTTGTAGTTCCGGAGATATGCGTGCACAAACATAAAAACATACATACATACACTTGAAATTTGGCACATTTGTTCAGAAGCTGTTATAGATTAACATAATATACAAAAATTGGGCAGTTCTTGAAATATTACATACATACCCGTCGAATTCAAAACCTCATTTTTTTTAAGTTGGTTAAAAATATATTTAAACTCCCTTTCAGACGCATGTTAGATGGTGAGGAGCCAGTCCCAATGCATCCATGGTACAAGAACTTCCGAGGCACCGTAGAAGGGTATGGAGACAAGTATGTGATATCTGGAGAGGCGGCCATCTTGCCCGGAGACAAACTGGAGATCACTGAGCTGCCGGTGGGCACATGGACTCAGAACTACAAGGAGAATGTTCTGGAACCCATGCTTGGTACTGACAAAGTTAAACCACTCATTTCGGAGTATAGGGTAAGATCTTTTTTTTTTTTTTTTTTTAATGTTTAAAATAAGCAATCTAGTATTGCAAAACACTCTGATAAATATTGGATGAATTCCTGACATTTTCTGTGCTCCATCTATATCCTTTTGGAAATTGCACAACCTGTTATTTAGAGCTGCACATACTACTAAATATGGATTAGTTATTTAGGATTACAAAGTCGAAACTTCATGATTTTACAACTTACAAGTTACCAAACAAAATATATTAATCCTAGATACAAAATATTTGATAAATTTTAACATGTACTTAGCAGATACTAAAAAAAAAGATTACGTAATAAGTATGTTAATTGTTTTCTATCCTATCCTAAGATGGATTTTTTGTAAGCTGTACTCCATTATGTCCAGGAGTACAACACAGACACAACAGTGCGGTTCGTGGTCTCTCTGCTGCCAGGCAAACTGGCCGAGATCGAAGCGGAGGGCATACACAAGGTGTTCAAGTTGCAGACAACTATCTCTATGACCTGCATGAATGCCTTCGACAATAACAACTGCCTGAAGAAGTAAGTAAAACTTTACAATATAAAATAATAGCATTGAAAATTAATAGTAAGCCTGACTTAGAAAATCAACTGATTATAGGGGCGTTCCACGCCAAGCAGACAGGAAAAATAGTTAATGTCTCCAATTTTGATAATATTTGGATATGTTATACCAACACGTGTTATTAATACGTGTGCCAAATATTCTTGTCATATATTCGT
This sequence comes from Aricia agestis, assembly GCF_905147365.1. NCBI lineage: Eukaryota > Metazoa > Arthropoda > Insecta > Lepidoptera > Lycaenidae > Aricia > Aricia agestis. Next base: position 14,204,234 of record NC_056428.1, on the reverse strand, counting down.
TCAAAGCCGATTATAGATTGTAAAAATTATATATTTGAATATTAGGTCCTTACATATGAAATTGGCGTTTTGTATGGAAGGAATATAAAGTCGATTTTTTTTTTGTATAATATATTTAATTAGTCAAAGTATGTACCATTGTTATCAATGCATTTTTGCCATCTTAAGGGTAGTTCGTTGCTCCCTTTATAAAAAAAACGAAGGGACGAGAGTCAATACATTCTTTGAATGCAGTTTGGACTGCCACATCAGAGTTGAATTTTTTTCCTTGTACGAAGCTTTCCACATTCCGAAAAAAATGGTAATCGGTTGGAGCAAGGTCTGGGAGCATGGTGGATGTTGCAGACATTCCAATTGCAGCTCCTCCAGTTTTGCGGCCGTCTGTTGTGCACTGTGTGGTCTAGCGTTGTCCTGAAGCAGCAGTGGCCTAAAGCCATTGACCAGCCTTGGTTGTTAGCAGTTAGTTCTTCCATCATGGTTTGTAGTTGCTGACCGCCGTAACCGTTTGGCCAGATTTTAGAAAGCTGTAGTGAACGACACTGGCACTAGTCCACCAAACACTCACAAGTAAATTTTTCTGAGTCAATTTTCGCTTAGGGCAGGATTTGGCTTATTCTTGGGGACAGCCATTGCGACGAACGCTTCCGATTATCGTAAAGGATCCATTTTTTTATCACAAGTAATGATCCGATTTAAAATCCCTTCATTATTGTGTCTGTTGAGCAATGTAACGCAGCAGTCGACGCGTGTTTTCTGGTTTGCTTCACTCAATTCATGAGGTACTAACCTTTCAAGATTTTTTATCTTCCCAATTTGTTTCATGTGGATCGAAGCAGTTTTATCACTTACACCAAAGCCTGCTGCTGCTAACTCTGAAGTGGTTTGCGATGGATCCGCTTCCACAATGGACTTTAATTCTTCATTATTCATTTTGGTCTCCACGGGGTCGTCCACGGGGCTTGTTCTGAACGTCGAAATTTCCAGAACGAAAACGTTGGAACCAAAACCGTACCGTGTTTTCTTTTGTGACACCAGCGCCATACACATTGTTAATTAATAAAAACTTAGAACTGTTTCTGCAGCACTCGTGCTACAGTAGAACTCATATTCGTAATAAAGCGATATTTCAATTTTTCCATTTTGATTTGAATTTGGAAGTCTTAACCAAAGAGGAGATAATTATTTGAGATCAAAGTGGCCTACAACAAAACGCCAATTTCATATGTAAGGACCTAATAATTGCTGAACTTGTTACTCCATCTAATGAGCTTGAATGAACGAAACAAATGCAAATTTATTTTCTTTATTTATTTTTATTTTTATATATAATATAATGTTGTCCATTCAGCGAAAACTAATACAATGTATTTCCAGATACGAGAAAGTCGAGGAGATTCTACGCGAGTTCTACAACGTCCGTCTCCAGTACTACAACAAGCGTAAGCAGTTCCTTGAGGGGCAGCTGCAGGCCGAGGCGGACAAGCTCACCAACCAGGCCCGCTTCATTGTCGAGAAGTGCGATAAAGGGCTAGTGGTCGAGAACAAGAAACGGAAGGCCATGGTGGAGGAACTGATTAAGAGAGGTTAGTAGGGTTATTATATTACTATATGGTAGAGTAAGAGTAGAGAGGTTATTAGGGTTAGTATATATCCCCGTGAGAATTTTTTACGCCGGTTCTTCTCGTCGGGTTATTTCTCGAACCGCGTCACCACGTAGGACGTTCTGAGAGTATTTGATTCAAATCGATTCAGGAAAAAAAACAGCTTTTATTTTATTTATTTATATGTGTTTTAAAACGTTATGTTTAATTTAAATATGTTCAATTTTCATCCTTTTGCTGTTAACAACAGATACATTGTTTGTCTAATATTATGTTGAAGATACTTTTTGACGGATGCTTGTAGGCTGATTACCGAATTGTCTGACAAATCAGTCATGTCGGTCATTCGTCAACTGGGTAATGTAAGAGTAGCCATATTGTACAGTGTACATATTTCAACCCACAACTCTATGTCTATGTAATTATCAACTTATCTCCTTTATCCAGGCTATGCTCCGGACCCAATCGCTGAATGGAAGAAAAAGGCGTCTAAGATGCAAGGTCTCAGTGCATTAGAGGAAGAGGAGGCGGCAGAATCAGAAGATGAGCCAGAACCTGAACCGCAGAAGGGAAAACCGGTTGATCCAGGTAGGGAAAACTTATTTTTTACAAAATAAGGGGGCAAACAAGCAAACGGGTCACCTGATGAAAAGCAGTTACCGTCGCCCATGGACACTCGCAACATTAGAAGAGCACTTGCAGTGCATTGCTGGCCTTTTAAGAAGGAATACAATCTCTTCTTGAAGGTTTGCAGATCATATTGGTCCGCAAATACTGCTGGTAGACAGTTTGTTCCGTGGTGTAACCTCACAAAGTTCAGTTGATGTTACTGTAGTAGCTATTTGTAGCTCTAACTTTCGTTACTGTAACATTATGTAAAACTATTAAAATAATTTTATAATTACTTTTCAGCTTATTGACTTTATTTAATATCCACAGAGAAAGCATTCCAGCAACTGAAAGAAGTGAAACGGTTCAACTATTTGCTGGGTATGTCTATGTGGATGTTGACCAAGGAGAAGAAAGACGAGCTCCTCAAACAGAGGGACCAGAAGTTGGCCGAGCTCAATGCCCTCAAGTAAGTATTTTATCCTGAAACATACTACTTTGACAGTGAACTCTATATAATATTATGTTGAACATACACACCCTAATGTATTATCAGTTTGTTTTGTTAAGGTGATCACATATTTAGTATTCGTCGTATGAAATGATGTGAAACTTCTCACTTTTGTCCGCACCGTACGCGCCGCATTTCGTGTGCCATGCGGTGCGTGTGCGGTGACAAATGTGCAATCACATCTACACTTTGTAGTTTCTATATGAGTGAGACTCATTAGGCTAATATTGAAATACGCGCCGAATCAGAAAAAATAGTTTGCCTTCTACAGAAAGATTTCCTCAGAAAAAGGGCACTGTGATACGCAAAAGTTTCGCCATCCCTATCCTAGCCATTGTTCCCTGTGACTGTGTTATCGCTCTGTCCAGGGAGAAGACGCCGGCGATACTGTGGCGCGACGACCTAGACGTGTTCCTAGAGAAGCTGGAAGAAATAGAAGAGAAGGAGAGACAGGAGGAGAGCGCCACCAACAAGAAGACGGCCAAGGCGCAGGTTAGTGGTTGTCGAAGAAATGAGGGATGTTTGGCGCTATCAGAGTAAACGGAACTAAGAAGTAGGCCGACTCAGAAGAGATCTCGTACGTTTGACGTAGTATATCATATCGGCCGGCGCGCCCGGTACTAATGCGGTACCAAGAATTGTGAAACATGTTGAAAGTCACAGCCACGCCCAACTCGCGTATATCCGCCCGTTTTTTTTATGTCGAGGCAGTGTTGCCAATTTAGCATATTTTATGCTAAATTTGGCATATTTTTACGTTGTTTAGAATATTTATTTGTTGTTTGGCATATAGCATATTTTTTAGCATATAATTATTTAATAAAAATTTAACCATGAATCAAATGATCTGATTTAATTCATAAGCGTGTGTTCTAAAATAGAGTAATAATTACTCTGAAAAGAGTATTTATTACTCATTATTATCACTACCACATTCTAACGCCGAAATTGAACGCGTTTTCAGCCAAATGAATGTAGTAAAGACTTCGCAACCGTTTGTCGGTAAAATTTTTAAATGCTATTTTATACATCAAATTTGGCCTAGAGAGGACAAAGAAAATATGCTGTTATTCTTACTCAGTTCCGGATAATAATCTTCTATTAATATACATTTACATACAGTACATCAGCAGCATATTCAGCTATCATTCAAGAACAAGATATTTTGTTCGATAACGTAATTGATTAAAACATAAAATGAATTGAGATTTTGTTGATTATTAAAGATTTACAATTAAATAACGTTTTATTAGACTTTGAAAAGTTTTAAGCATATTTTTTTAGCATAATTTTATCGCAATTGGCATAATTTTGGCAAAATTTTAACAGCAGTTTAGCAAATTTTGTATGAGTCGTTTTGGCAACACTGTGTCGAGGTACTCCTTAGTTCCGTCTACTCTGGCGCTATGTAGCCATAGGGTTTTGTCGTGTCAAACAGCTTTAAAATGTCACGAAATAGCTTCCACATGCCACGATATAGCTGTCATATGTCTGTCTGACACGACATTTGACACGATATTGACACGAAAGACCCTACTGTCCCTCTGGTGGCAAATGATAATATATCGAAAACCCTCATTGGTACGGTTGTTGTATCAGCAATCAGCATAGATGGTATCATAGCTTATAATGTCCTTGGGGCCGGTTCTTGGTTCAAATGCTTCTTCAACATCTTGCGATTAAAGAGGCATGAGAAAAGGGCCCCAGGAGTTAAGATCTACTCATAAGAGTGCTGAGTGTTAGTAAAAATGACTAAGAAGTAATACTTAATGCTTTCTAAAATAAAATGTGTTTTTTAAATGTCAAACTATGTATTTCCTATGCTTACAAAGATGGACAGGATAAAGAATATGAAGGTAATTTTCTCCTCTTTATTAATTAAATACGCAATATTTGTTTACACGCATTGATTTTAGGCCTAGTTATATAACACAGGTCAACAGTAAAGGTGTCTGAAAATTAAAAGCTGTTTCTGTAAGAACTTTGTGCCCCGATCACATGTTTCTAAGAAATTTTCTTTCTATCAGCTCAAGTTCAAGAATCTCGAATTTTAGTCTTTTTCAGAATCGCTTTACAACTATTGAAATAATTTATTTTCATGAATTTTGATAAAATATGTTTAGTAAATATACACAATATCTATTATTTAGATCTCAAATTAAATTGCATATTATTTTTTTTTATTAAAAGTGAGTTGTAAACTAAACTTTCTTTTTTCATACAAAAATTGTTACTCTACGTAGTATGAGCTAGGTAAAGCATTTTGAAAACCGTCATAACATTGGGGAAATTAGTCATAATTCATTGAAACAAGTTACATTCTCAATAAGAAGTGTCTCCCTCTGGCATACATTTTACAAAACTAATAAAAATAAATACTTTCAACTGCAACGTGATTCTGAAATGGGCAAAAATGCGAGATTTTTGAAACTTTGGAATGAAATATCTTAAAAATCTGAGCTCATAGAAAGAAAACTTCATAGAAACATATATCATGCACACAAAACTCTTATAGAAACTGCTATAAGTTTGCAGGCAACAAATTTTTTTTCGATTTTGTTGACCTGTGTAATTTGCATTTTTGTTATAATAAAGAAAAATTTTTGTTGCATGTGACTCTATTGGACCAATTTTTACAAAATTTAAAACAAAAGTATTTTATTTTATAAATTACACAGGCCGGTAATAAGAAGAATAGAAAGTCAATCATGGAGATCATTCCATCAGAGCACGGAAGACGTATTGAGCCCAAGATATCCGAGGATCTCATCAAGAGGATTAAGGCAGCAGAGAAGGCCAAGATCAAGAAGGAAGTGAAGAAGGAATATGATCCGGTAAGATTCAAGAAGTGTTGATGAATGATTTGATATCTAGTTACACTTATAAATGTGGTTTTGGTATGGTACCAATGAAGTGTAAGCTGCTGAATTGTACATTTTAAGTGTTTGTAAGAACAGTTGTAAACTTTAACAACATTAACCATATTATTTATAAAAATGTTAAGTTAAATCGTGGATTGCGTGAATCTATATTTTTAATCTTTAACAAATGTTTTTTGTACTTTTTGGAAGACACATTCTATTATGTTCATCTTTTGAACGGTTGCTAATTAACTTGTAAGGATGACCCAACGGGAGTGAGTCCGGCCAGCGGTGAGAAGAAACCGAAGGCGCGAGTCAAGAAGGAAAAACCTGAGAAAGTGGAAAAAGAGAAGAGCGACGGACTTAAACAGACCAAACTCAACTTCAAGAAAGAACCTAAGAAGGTAAGAATAGAGTTACTATTAGACTGGCCATAAACGGACCGCAAATTGCAGTCGAGACTGAATGCTCTAGAGCAGTCGCGTTGAAATTTGCACCGACCGCTCAAGTACTGCTCGAGTGGTATTGAAGATATTAATTTAATATGAAAACTGCAGATCGCCGTGTGGCAACTGCATTTTGCATCGGTTTATACTAGAAGATGCGGTCCGTCTATGGCCGGCCTTAAGGCCAGCTGCACTAGGGCCGGTATAAAAAGTCAGTACTCAAGATGCATCTCAGTCTCAAGACACGGTTCAGGCTCTGTGATTGGTTGGCTGTCAAAATTTGGACCAATCACAGAGCCGAACCGCGTCTTGAGACCGGGTCGCATCTTAAGTACTGACTAATTATACCGGCCTAGGTCTTCACTTCCCGTTGCATAGTACTGAAGTTTTGTGTAGCGTAGCTCCGCTTCCGATAGCGCGGCTTACCTCATATAATTTCATTCAGAGTATATAATATGGTCGTAACGTGTCGCGTCCCTCCGCTGCAGCGTAGTGTTGCCTAATGCGGTCTCACATTTATAAAATTTTATGACAGCATGACTAAAAATCACTATTTTTACTTTTAACTCTTTCAGCGCTGCTTTTTTCGCTTTGGTCTTTCTCAATCTAACCTAGGGCCCGGTGATCAATTTTATTGTGCAATGTTACATATTGTGCAATAAAATTTACGGATAGTATAGAACGCGCCCGCCTTTCGATCTTATTGTCAAATAAATTGTATGCACAATAAAATTGATCATCTAGACTCTAGAGTCCCACTAACGGACACATACATACTCTGAAGCATTATCACTTTGTGACACCTGTACCAGTACCTATAATAATTGATGTTTATGTTTTGCAGAAGAAGATGAACTTCAGCGGCAGCAGCTCTGAGGGCGAGATGTCGGGGTCGGACGTGGAGCCCGACGTGCAGGTCGCGCCACGAGAGCGAACATCATCCAGACGAGCCGCCGCCAAGGTGGGCCCGACCGCTTACTCATAGTTCGCTAATTTTGTCAATGAAGTTACATACCCAAAATGTATGGAATTTGATAATTTGCATTGCTAAATGATATGGACCTTGAGTTGCTTGAAATCAAATAACTTTTTCAATTTCTAACTTCGTTGTCGAAACTATAGTGAATGCAATCAAATGACGTGGAAATCAGCTTTCCTTTTTACTTACTCATGTAGGATGAATACGTTCTAACTTCTACCTATTATAATGTTAAAGATTGTTATTTTAGAAAAAAGGGTTTAAGTATTGCGCAATAACGTAATCCCCGCTCACTCGCGAGTCACTACCCTACTAAAGAGAATTAGACATTGGACACCACGCAATTTTGTCAAAAATAGTTTACCAACTCAAGTTCAAAGTTGCCGTTTGAACTTGAGTCGGTAAACTATTTTTGATCGAGGCGCAATACTTTAAATAAATAATGTCAAAATTTGTATAAAATAATTTGCTTCGTTATCCTCTCTACAGGGTGTAACAAAAAATAAGTGATAATACTTTAGGGTGTGTACGTGTTCCTTGTAGAGAGTTCACTGTGAAAGTAGCAGCGCTGAAAGACAAAATTTTTTTTTCACTTTTGTATGGGGAAACTCGTGACGCTCGGGCCCTTGCCCATACAAAAGTGAAAAAAAAAATTCGTGTTTCAGCGCTGCTACTTTCACAGTAAAATCTCTACAGGGAACACGCTAAAGTATTATCACTTATTTTTGTTACACACTGTATATACGTTATAGCTATACCGTCTATATTCTGCATATTACAGGTGCAAAAGTACAAGGACGGCGAGGAGTCGGAGTCGGGCTCGGAGGTGGAGCTGCTGGACAACAAGCTGGATTCGGACGCGGAGGCGCCGCAGGCACTGAGTGCGAGTGACGACGAGGACGACTTCAATGTCAGGAAGAACAAGGGCAAGAAGCCCGCTGAGATGGACTCAGGTGGGTTATGTTACTGTGTGTTGTAAAGCCTGGTACTAACTCGGCTATATTTGTTCTGCGACATGTCGCTGCAACATTTGCACGAGCAGAAGTTGGCAACATGTCTTTAGAGGAACTAGTGTTTGTTCGTTAAACCACACTACGGAGTACGGACCTAGTGTGTTTCGTCCCCACTCGACAATATTTGACGCTCAACTGCATGAAGGAGCCGCGCGTCATGTTGTGCGATGTTGCTGAACATGTTGAGTGCACTTTTTGCGCACCAACTGTTGCATGGCGGATGGATCTCTAATCTCCATATCTACCAGGCAAAATATTGTGATACGCAACATTGCATAGCGGCTTGCGACGTCAACATTTGGTGCTCAATATAAATATATTTTAGTGCATAAAAACTGGTAGCACTTATAAACAAATGTTGTTGCCAGCTTATTACCAGCACGTTGATTAAAAATTATATACTCATTAGGTTTTTATTCGAATTTCAGATTGCCTATTCGACTCGTTAATTGAAGAATCCAAAAAAGAGGAGAAGGAGAAGACGAACAATCATCAGCCCACGACGGTTATATCGAGCGACTCCGAGCCGCCCGCGCCAGAGCCGACCAAGAAGAAGGCAGCGCCCAAGAGGAAACTCATGAATGTTGACAAAGAAGACAAGAAAGAGACCAAACCCAAGAAAAGGCCCGCTAAGACCGCGCTCAGTCTAGACAGCGATGAAGAAGACAGCATATTTGACACTAAAAAGGTAAGTTTATTGGGTTGACTGTTATTTTCTTGTTTCTTTTCCTGCCACTATATTTTTCGTTCCAACAGACGAGATAAAACATGAAACATACTGAATGTTTTTAAAATTAAATAATTTTTGAATGATTCATTCATAAAATCAAGTGAACCATCTGCTATCAGCTTTAGGACTCATGTATCAGCATTCAGCAGCTTCAAATATTTTGTCTCTCTGACAAATCCCCTTAGAGACGCTTTCTTATGAGTTATGACTATGTAATATTATAGACGATACAGTTCAAATATAGAAGATAATATCATTAAGAAGACATGCTTCTCCATTGGACACAATAATACAACTTTTAGTTTAGGGTTATTTTATACTATATTAAACTGCTTTTTCGTTATAAATGCAAAATTTCGTACTATACCATTCTCTACCATTTTTTACACTGGCAAGAATCGTTTACTGAATGCAACATTTCGTACCATTTCAATTTTGTCACTGGCAACGTTTCAGGAGAAAAAGAAGGCTAACCCGAAGAAGAAGCTCAAGAAGCAGGTGTCTAGTGGGAGCGAGCCCGAGCTGTCGGATGTGCCGGCGCCGCGCGCGCCCACGCGGCCCCGCGCCAAGAACAACTATCACTTCAGTGACGGATCCGATGAGGATTAGAGGTAATTTTCTTTATTTAATACTTCCGTTACTAAAAACTACATACAGCGTGCCAAGACAATGCAGACTTGGAAGTTTGAATATCTGCGCTGCGTGAATGATTATTATCTATGGACGCTTCACACCACGTCAGACATGTCACGTCAGACTAGTTTTGTCCCCTTAGTGCGGTTGACTGTAGTCTGATTATTATCTTTTGTAATAACGATACTATCTTTTGCTTTCCAGAATTAGCAGCGAAGGACAGATCTGAGGCTAACCCGAGACTACTGCGCGCAGTAGTACCGCGCGTTTTGTACAATATTTACAGACAGATAAATATTTTCGTATGTTTCTTTTACAAGTGTGTTTTTCAGACGCGAGTATCGTACCGTAGTACCTTTTAGTTTTGTATTGTGACGTTGGCATTTTCATGTTTTTGTGTTTCTGACATTGTAAATAATACATTTTTTCTACTTTTCCAATGACTTAACTTTTAACATTAATTTACTTTTCTTTGTTTCTTACGACTTTTGTTTATCGTCTATCGATATTATTTTTTCTCTCATTCCATGTAAAATGTCAATTAGCGTTATTTAATGTATGTTTGATGTATTTGTTGATTCCATTTTTATCACGCGACTAAAATAAGTATGAGAATTGTAAATAAATAAATTTAATTTTTTCATACGTTTCATTAAATTTTTCTGCAGACTGCACACTTTCTGTTGGGTAATATTTATAGTGCGTTTCATCAAATAGTTCCTTTGCCGTCATGTTGGCACTAATGCAAATTAGTGTTGCCTCAATATCTTTACTGTGTTACCTTAAATTAGGGGAGATAATAATATGTTATCTCAAAATACTTTAATAATTCCCTAATTTTATATAATTCTAACTTTCGCCCGCGGCTTAGCCTGCGTTAACGTCTATCCCCCTGGGACCGTTCTTTTCCCGGGATGAAAGGTACCCTATGTCCTTCTCCATACCCCAGACAACGTGTACTTATGAAATTTTCTTGATGATCCGCTTAGTACTTTATGCGTAAAGTCGTAACAAACAAACAAAGTCACTTTCGCATTTACTAGCTAAGAGCCGAGCTTTATGAGGGCTCGCATCGTTACACCTTGACTGACTGATGATAACACATTTACATGTAAATAAAATTACTATGTTAAAGCACAAATCAATAGGCGTGATAGTTTTTCCGTAAAGTGTACCACAAAATGTACAGGTTTTGAGATATACTAGGGCTCGCTTCGCTCGCCCTGATAATAATAATATAAGAAAGTACTATCTTTTACCCTCGACTTCGTTCGCATGACGCATGTATGTAGTTTTCGTCACTAGAAGTGCGTTTAATCAAATAGTTCCTTTGCCATCATGTTGGCATTCCTGTCTGTTAATAACATAAACACGGTAGACACGCTCTGCGAGTATTCACAAGTTTAACTGTATTTCAGGTTGCTGATGCTGAAACTGATGCTGGTAACCCTATTTCACTAAGCTGAAATGGCGGCAACCTGAGTTATTCACATTTATTGGGCCCCCGTTACGTTTGTCACGTTCACAAAACACTTTCACTCTTAACACCATCATTCTTTCATCACTCTTTAATGTTTTCGGCATGATTTTCTGACGAAATCACAGTCAAACTTATGAATACTCGCAGAGCATGTCTGGCATGTTTACGTTATTGACAGACAGTAATGCCAACATGACGGCACAGGAACTATTCGATGAAACACACTCTAGTATCTGACGAAGCTGACCAGCTGCATTATGCATAAACAGCAGACGACCAGGTGGACGTGAAAGCGTAGATGACCTGAGCCCCTAGCCAAGACGTTTTCTTTATAGCTACTTTATTAAATCGCCCATCAAAATGTATGTAATTGACATAAGTCGAATCGACTTCATATTATCGTCGACGAATGTTTATGTCAATTCCATACAACTTGTGGCGCATTTTCACTGGTCGATATCCCGCATGCGGGATGCGGGAGATTTCTGAAACGCATGCCACAGGGCCCGCTTTCGGGGAACTGTTTTCATTAGTCGATAGGGCCCGTATGTCTTTCCTTTCGAATCGAAATTGTATTGAAAATGTATTTGACTCGCGTCCCGCAAGCTATATCGACCGATAAATTTCATTGGTCGATATCACGGTGGGTATAAAGCATGCAGGCAATCTCCGCAGGCGGTGCGAACACGTATCGACTTGTAACTTTCATTAGTTGTTATCTCGGCTGCGGGGACTCCCCGTATGCTGTATATCGAACGAGTTAACGACCAATGAAACTGCGCCATTAATCGGCGATTCTATAAAGAAGCGATAAAGAAAATGTGTTTGCTAGGAGACAACGAATAGTCGATACTTTAATATGAAGGATTTCATATAAGCACAGAATAGATAATAGTACAATTAATATTAGTGTGTTATATTAACCGACAAATAGAAAAAACGATTGTGCTTTAGACCACACAACTGAAGTAAAATTTCTTGAGCTTCGTTCGCCTCGGTCGATCATACTTTCGTAACGTTCTCGTCACACATTTACCAGCTAAGGCTGCGTTTCCACCAGAGATGTGTTGCGAGGAATGTGTTTTTGAGAACCAATAGAATCGCTTCATTGACGTGAGCTTGCCATGACACCCCTCAGCGCGGCGATGCTATTGGATCTAAACACCAGAGATGTGTCGCGAGGAATGCCTCGCAACACATCTCTGGTGGAAACGCAGCCTTACTCCCCAAGTCAAGCATGCGTGCAGAAGTTTGAAAAAATATGCGCACTCACCTACCTCTCCGTAGTCCGTTCGCCTCACTTGGTCAAACTTTTTGTAACGCTCTCGTCTCGCATTTGCCAGCTTAGGCTGCCTTCACATTAAGTCGCGAGTAGTGCGGCAGACGCGCGACTTCTATACTAAAACGAAGGCAGCCTTACTCCCAAAGTATTAGATGTCACACACACACACACACATGGCGCATGTGTGTGTGTGTGTGTGTGACATCTAATCTTTTTTGTCAGTAGAAACGTATATACTTAATTAAAATAATACAGGGTAATATAAAATGCATATTGTTGTTAAAATATTTATTTTGTTTACTAACAGTGTTACATACAAATTCTTAATAATATATTGCAATATCGAAAAAATATTCTTCCAAAAGTTTCGTAAAGTTATACTTATTACGACTTATCGAATACATTTAATATGGCATTTTATAACAATCTTATTATTAATACTATTATTTACAAAATGTTATTTTTATATTTGTATTACAATACAAGCTGTATTTTCAGCTATTTCAAGTCGGTTCGAAATCGGTAATTTTAAATATACTTACTCAATGTGTAATAAGCTCATTTAAAGAGCTTTTTATGCAAAACAGTGCAAGAACTTCTTAACATAATATATTTTTAATAAGGATGCCATTTTCTTTAACCCAAGAAAAATTTAATGTTCTTGGTTAAATTTCATACCTATCATCAAAATCTTTGTGCTATATTTCATATTTCATACAATGCTTAAAAGCAACATCATAACTGCACTGTATAAATAGTTGATGCATACGTGAATACAAATTCTTCCAAAGAAATACATGACCATCGTACCATAATCGATATTACACACATACTTTTTGAAACTACTAGATAATTATTTTACATTAATTAATAATCAGATCTTAAATATTCTGCTTTAAAAACATTACACCTTAATAATCTGTACATTGCAATGAAAAGCTGTATGTATTCTTTACAGAATAATAATAAATTATTTTGCTAAAATTATATTTACACAAAACAGATCAAACTTTTGAAGATATTCCTTACAAAAAATATATTCGTTATTTTAACGAAATTACGAAAAAAGGAGGGCTGTGTATATTTTTTGGATTAAGTACTGTTTTAGTAAAAAAAACTGCTAATGTTGTATTAGTAGATTAATATTTAGAAAGGCTTATAGCCTTAATAATATATATATTTGATATAATTTTATCTCTTTCTCATAAAATGCACTCAAAACGTTCCTCATAATTTCTTAGTATTACGAATGAAATTATAAAGCAATTGTGAAAAGATTCCTAAGATAAAAAATCAGATTTCTTATTTAAAAATACTGACATATCTGTAGGCATTTTCAGATATTTTCTTTACTATAATAGTGTGTAGGTACTAGCTGCCATTTTAAAATTATACCAATATATACACGTATTATATACCTAAATAAAAGTACCTATATAGTAAGTACCAAACAGTATAATGTTCCTAAACAGGTACAAGTACATTTAAAAGGGATAAAAATTTTCCTTAACCAGAAAATCGTGTTCCTAAAACAGGAAAACCATGTCCTTCAACGTGTTCTTTAACAGGAAAACTGGTTCCTTAAACATAAAAGCCATGTTGCTAAAACAGAGCACCCATGTTCCTTAACAGGTTAACCATGTTCCTCAATAGGAAAACTATGTTTTTTAGTAGGTTAACCATGTCCTTGAACAGGACACTCATGTTCTTTGTTCCTCAACAGGTATATCGTGTTCCTAACCTAGTACCTGCTCAACTTGCTTTCCCTATCGGAGTATCCCTTGTTGCTCTCTCTGTCGTACTTCCGGTAGGGCTTTTCACTGCTGTAGTGGATCTCCGAGGGTCCGATGGTCTTGGACCAGTGGTGCCGCCAGTACAGGTCGTCAGGGTACCGAGGATAGGGGTTTTCACGGCATAAAACCACACAGTATATGAGGGAGCCCACTAGAGTGATAAAACCGAAGATCAGGAATACTATCCCCAGGATCCTGAAAAGAAGATTCAATGGGTGAGTGATGATTGTGATTTTAGATGGATCTCGCAGCGTAGTGGACAGTATAAAGAGTATACTGTATAGTGTATAGGGACACATCCTGTATTATCACTTTGTTTTGTTACAACCTGTATAGGTAGACATGGCTCTATTTTGTGTGCTAATTTCTTCGTAACTAACAGTCAAGTATAATAATTCATAATAATAATGTTCATCTCGTTTCTCAATCTCCTTAACAGTAATGTAATAACAAATTACAGTTTAATCTGGATCATCCGTTCTGCTTTACAATCGCACAAAAGGTGTGATACATTCGGTTCACCGTTAGCTGTACGCACTTTTATGAGGTAAATTGATTTTTAATGCGCAGAACTTAGCGACTTATTGTCACGAGTCGTGGGAATAACAACGAAAGTGTCGATATGGGACGATTTCTAGTTGAAACTGTGCTGAGAAAAGTAATTTTATGGCTTTTAAAGGAGGATTGTACCTAACCCCTTTTTTCCGACCGCAAAGCGACCTTTCACTTCTGAAGTGAACTATTGTTACATACACTAGGTATATTTTCGGTAAGGGAATGCCAGAATTTCTTTCAACTATAATATTACAAGACAATAATTGCTATGTTAAAAATATAGGTCTTCAAGTCTTTCGTACAAACAGCTTTTTAACGCTCGCAAAATGCATTTCCATGTGATCACTACCATGAGACTGTACAGCAGTGGTCCCCAACTCTTTTCTCATGCGGGCCACGAACATATTTTGGTCTTGGTGTCACGGGCCGCAAAAAATACTGTTAGGGACTAGAGTTAAAAATAACATTCTTCAAAATTAACGATTTAAAATTGGAAAAAATTTAACGACTATTACGTAGATTTTACGTTATTTCGCAAGTGTGGTTTAAAGAATTTATTCTCATTAAAGATACAATATCCACTTACATGAGAACAAGACATTAACAATACTAATTATTTATATCATCAGTACAGTTCGAACTTACAATATTACTAAGTACAAAAGTTTATGCAATAAACAGATAAAACATAATTCATTGTTAAAGTTAAATACTGAGGAAAGGATACAAAGATTTTAACATTCTTAGATTTAACAGTGTTCAATGACATGCTTAGACAGCTGGTGCTTAAAACTATTAAAAGAAGTTATATTTTTAATGTGGTCGGGTAAACTATTATATAACTGTGCTCCCTCAAAAGTGATGCTTTTTTTGGCATAGTTAGTACGTATTTTGGGTAAAACTAATAAATTAGGGCGTCTTATACTTCGGCTAGTCGTTTGGGATTTTACAGAAAAAGATAATTCACTTTGGATTTTACCATCGATTATTTTTCTAATTAATATACAGGTGTTGTAAGTATATAGTTGTTTTAAGTTCATAATTTTAGTTTCGCTGTAAATTTGGGTTGTTGGTGTAAAATATGGGTATCGAAATATTATTTTTACAATTTTATTTTGGAGTCTCTGTAATTTATTTAATTTCGTTTTATTTGCACTGCCCCAAACCTCAGTAAGATATAGAAGGTGCGATTTAACTAGGGAGTTGTAAATAGTAAAGCGCAGTTTTGTTGGAATGCATTGGTTTATTTTAATTAGTGAGCCTATCAAAGATGATAACTTATTAATTATGGTATCTATTTGATTGTTCCAGGTAAGACGCCTATCCATTCTCAAGCCTAAGTATTTTTCGCTGCGTTTTTCTATAATAGGAGTATTGTCTATAATTAGTGAGTCATGAGCTGAAATTATTTTGTTTCTCGGGCTAAATATAATGTAGCATGTTTTGGCGACATTAATTGTTAAAAGGTTGTACTTAAGCCATTCAGAAAGAATATTTAAATCATTTTGAACTTGTTTTATTATATCATGAATATTAGCTCCAAAGTAGAAAAGACAAGTGTCGTCCGCAAATAAAGTTAAATAACCGCAAAGGCCTATTTTATCAATATTGTTTACATAGATAAGGAAGAGGAGAGGTCCTAAAATCGAGTGGGCGTGAATTTCAAAATTGTTTAACATCACGCGGGCCACAAATAAAGTCCCGGCGGGCTGCGGGTTGGGGATAGCGGCTCTAGAGTCACGTTTTAAAAGCGCTGGCACAAAGTTCTAAGTGATAAAAAACGCTCTGCGCACGTTGACTGAGGTTTAAGGGTTGATTCAGACCGCAACGCGACGCGCAGATGCATTTCTAAATTTATATGGATTTGACAGATTCGCAAGACGTCTCACGCAATTGAAATCTGTCAAATCCTTAGGGTTGATTCAG
This sequence comes from Aricia agestis, assembly GCF_905147365.1. Taxonomy (NCBI): domain Eukaryota; kingdom Metazoa; phylum Arthropoda; class Insecta; order Lepidoptera; family Lycaenidae; genus Aricia; species Aricia agestis. The sequence goes on along the minus strand of NC_056428.1, from coordinate 14,187,815 downwards.
ACCGCAACGCGACGCGCAGATGCATTTCTAAATTTATATGGATTTGACAGATTCGCAAGACGTCTCACGCAATTGAAATCTGTCAAATCCTTAGGGTTGATTCAGACCGCAACGCGACGCGTAGATACATTTCTAAATTTGTATGGATTTGACAGATTTCAATCGCGTCAGACGTCTTGCAAATCTGTCAAATCCATACTAATTTAGAAATGTATCTACGCGTCGCGTTGCGGTCTGAATTGACCGTTAACCCTAAGGGTTGATTCAGACCGCAACGCGACGCGTAGATGGATTTCTAAATTTGTATGGATTTGACAGATTTCAATTGCGTCAGACGTCTTGCGAATCTGTCAAATCCATACTAATCTAGAAATGCATCTACGCGTCGCGTTGCGGTCTGAATCAACCCTATGGGTCAATTCAGCCCGCAACGAGTCGAGGCGAGGCGAGGCGCGGCGCGGCATAAAGGATCATAGGCATTTTGGTATATTGCTCAACAGAGATAAAATATATACCATTAGATAGCTCTTAGTGAGTAGGTAAAAAAGTTATATGGCGCCCAGCCCCTAGCAACTGTACTTTTTGAAATAATGTACAGTCAACGTCCTTGTACGTTACCGACGTAGTTTTTGTCGTCTATGTGGTAAGATTTATGCGCTAAGAAAGGTTACGGATGTCTTGTCTTAGACAGTACACCTTAGATTTACGCTCGCAGTAGTAATTTAACCCCTCCCTCATACTGCTCACCCTTGGACTGCGGAGCAGGTAACGATGACAGAACAGAAAATATAAATAGAAGATAAGTGTAGACATAAGACTGTATAAAAGTTACATAAATTGTATTAAGAACATAAATCCATCAGGGACAAGAGCAATTATTTAAAAAAAAACCTTTGATGTGTAGGGGAGAGGGGGATAGGGAAGATATAAGTTCTTTGTTGACTACGGAACCCTAAAAATAATCATGCTATAATGTAACGTGATGTTATCAGCATGAAATGTATGAGTGCTGATGTCACTTTTAACATGTCTTTACTCAAAAAGTACAACGAATCTTGACAAGCGCCCTATTGGTCATTAATGTACATGGGTATACCTTCCTAAAAATATAGAATCCAATTCTGTTGAGCAATATACCAGAGCCCATACATTTTTGCCCATCATCATTTGTTTGGATTTGACAGATTTCAATTGCGTGAGACGTCTTGCGAATCTGTCAAATCCATATAAAGAAATGCATCTTCGCGTCGCGACCTGCGTTGCGGTCTGAATCAACCCTAAGTCTAAGTATTAGTTATTTTACTACTAACAAAACCTTTACCTAGTCTACATCAAGATTATTACTTCCATAGAACTTTCGATGATAACCTCGGGAATACAATTATCAACTCAGTATATCAAATCATTTATTGCAAAGTTTCTCAAACTTCGCCAAAAACCAGTTTTGCGATAGGTTTATCAAACTTCCAACCAATAACTAGTACTGACCACACAAACAGCGGCTCGAAGAACTGCAGCACGATGACGAAGCCCAGCGTGACGAGGATGAGGCCGAGGTTGAGGAGCAGCATCAGGCAGCACATGCCCTTCACAGATGGGCACAGCGGGTTCGGCGTCGCCATCGCCTCCACGCGTACGCCAGCCTGGAGTGATGATGATGAGCATTTTATACCGACTAAGAGGCTGATTCACCACTTCCTGTGTCGGATAGGCTATCCACAACTTATCTGGCAGATACTCCATACTCTATCTGTCAGATCAGTTGTGGATAGCCTATCCGGCACTTATCAGGAAATGGTGAAACAGGCCCTTCGTATACCTAATATAAGCCATAAGGCGGTTGTCAAAATTAGCACTTCCAATATTTTGGACACTAAAAAACTGCTCTCAGTTGCAAAAATTGAAGAAAAAGTTGAAAAAAGCAAGTTAAGGGCGTTTGTGCACTACACGGAATTTTTCCGGCGTTTCGATTTCTTACATTTTGATATGGCAAACGTAAAAGTTATGAATGCCGGACGGTAAAATTCCGTGTACTGCACAAACGCAGAGTGTAGAGTGATGAGTCTAGTGAGGTACTAATTAGTAATTACCTGTTGTCCTGGCTAACTTTATATACAGGAAATACCAGGAAAAAATATTTGCAAAACTATTTTCTACTTCTCTTTTTCACTCGCGCAAAAATATAAGGCTATCTCTGTTTCACATGCCTTTATTGCAATATTTTAGTGCGCGAGTAAAATGTATTTTTTTATGAATTTTGTCGCATATATAGGTAATATTTGCGATACGATCCGAATTCGCAGTTATATTGTGTGGGAGCCTTTAGTGAATCGTGTAGGGGAAGTAGAGGGGTGTTTGTGTGGGTACCTTTCTGGAGACTTTCGAGCGGTGTGTGGAGGCGACAGAGGGCGCCACTCCGCTCCGGTACGAGTACACGCTGCGAGGAGCCCGCGATTGACGACTGAAAAGTGAAAAAAAAGTTACATATCTAGGTAAAATGTAAGCTCAGGTACAACTTGTACAAGAATATGAATCTACCATTAAAGGGTATAAAAAAAAGAAAAATAGAAGAATACTTAAGTAAATCATCATCATCATAATATTTATACGCGAACGAAAAACTTTATAACCCTTTTTACGAAAAATGGGGAAACGTGGGTGCATGAAATTTTGCACAGTTATAGTTTATATAATAAAGGATTGCATCGAGCTAATATTATTTTAAAATTATGCTTTTATCATACATATTTTTAACAAATAAAACATTACACACACTACGACACACACACATGAGAAATGACACATTTTTGAATGACAAGCCTATACATACGAATTATACTCTTTTTATTTATGGTTGAAGTCTGTTGATAGCAAGTTGAAAAATTGAAAAGGTATTATAGTTTTTTTTATTGAATCTGAGATACTATTAGACAATGCTTACACGGTCAGTCTGAGATCAGCTAAGTCCCAGAGACAAGAGTTTAAAAAACATAGGTAGGTTCTACAACCTACTCGACCTTAATTTCAACGACATTAGGACTACTCCTAATGTCGTTGAAATTAAGGTCGAATTTCGACTATTGGGCGATCTCTAGTAATACTTAAATAAAGAAACATTCTAATAAAAATTACTCAAATATTTAATTGTAAGGACCATGAACCATGTAGGCCACTCTAACGGGAAAATGCTTATTATTCGTTTATTAACTAAATAAATAAGGAAAACAAATTATCAAGCAATGCTCTGTTTTATGAGGTATCATATTACAAATCTCTTTTTAACATAGCTTCTCTTCCAAATGGCCTTGCAAGGAACACAGCTCCAAACAAGGTCAATATTATACATCAGTCGTTTAACTTGAAAATAGAGTTACAAGTATTTATTTAGTTGCTTTTACTTAAACGAAATTATTTTTTTTTTCAATTAAGCAACACATTAAATGCTCAATATATTTAACGACCATGCACCATAGAAGACCACGTTCCTTTGAAGGCCAACTATTAAAAAGTCGTAGTTATCGTCATGGAAGACATATTCTTTCTACTACACACTTAGATCCATCAAACTTAAATAAACGTATTAATAAAATTTTTGAATCCAATATTACGTACTGGAAAAGTCTAATAGACGATCAATTTTATTGCGCAATATCACGTATTATGCAATATTATTGACCGTATAGGGTTAATATTGAACGCGCCTTTCAATCTTATTGTCAAATAGATTGTTCAATTAAGTATATTGTTCAATAATATTGCACAATAAACTTGATCGTCTAGGGGCTCACTTATAAAAATGACCATAGACAAACACCATTGTCGCCTAGCTAAACGATTTATTGTGATGATCACACAATGTGACCCAGCCCTCATCATGGCTATGAGCTCTAGTCTATTGATTGTGGTCACGAGTCACGACTGGCCACCGGCCCCCAAGGTCGCAGCCTCACGATGATTGCGACGTAACAGACCTAGTTTAGATCAACAATAGTAGATGCAGGTTATTTTGTTATAGTTTATCTGCTACAATCCGCAAATTGCAGCAGAACGAATTTGCGGATTTATTATACGGTTCCAGCGCTACAACCTAATTAGGTTGTAGCGCAGGAACCGTATAATAAAAATAAACAAATAAAATATAATAAAAAAATAAAAATTATTTTATTTCTGAATAGATTTTAAGAAAATACTTTCAGAACGTTGATATACTACGGTGCCTATCATCGGTTCGGGAACTTTTATACTATAATAATTTTGACCGGGAATAAACTACTATTCCAGAACCCTATATCTCCCTACTTACCAAATTCCCCTTCCAAATCCCCCTCTATACTTACCAAATTATTATAAAAACGGGTTTAGCGGCTCGGTATGAGGTAACGGAAAGACACTTTTGTATACCTATTCCTATTCTACTTATAACATAATATGGAGGAAATTTGTTTCCAAACATCTTGTATATAAAAATGGATTTTCAAATGTGTTAGTCGCGCTAAAACTTGAAAACGGCTGAGCGGATTGTGTTGATTTTAGTCTTAAAATATTCGCAGAAGTCCAGGGAAGGTTTTAAAGTGACACGAAGTTCACCGGGACAGCTAGTGATCAATTATAAATTGTAATAGTTAGGTACAATGGCTTTTACTTAATTTTAAGTCATGTTTAAAGTTTTATTAATATTGGAATTTCGAAAGGCTCTATATAAAAGGAATTTAAAGCAATAATCTAACGAGCAATAAAGCTTCAAAAGCTTTATTTAACCACTTAAGGCGCTTCCAAACTTTCAATGACGAAAAAAGTTTTATTTGACATTCGAAAAAAGAATTAAACGATCAAGGAACGCCTCGTCACGCCCAAATAAGTTGTCAAACTCCACACAATGAAGCTTTGATTAAGTCCTTTATAAGCCCTTAAAAAAGTAAACTATTTTCGATTCGTTCCAGCTTAGAATGTTTGCTTTAATCATCAAAAGCTTCACAAAAGCGCCGGCTTTCGAAGTCTCCTTAGGCATTGAGAATAAAAAGCTAAGGTCATTGTTATGTAATAGAAGTGAGCTGTTTGTTTATTAAATAGTTTTGTGCTTTAATTGAAAATAAATATTTGTTTTTAAACTCAAAGTGTCTTTAGTTCAGTCTAGACTAGTCTTTAGCAAAGTAGGACACAGCCAGCTAAACTGTTTTTGCTGCTGGTTTAAATACCGTAACAAAATTTACCTAAGTGTAAGTACCTACATTTTTTATTAAACGAGGCGCTAAGTCCAAGCATTTTCAATATTCCCTATTTATAATTCAAAACGAGACTAGATATAGACTAGCGAGTACATAGCTCTCTTTACTGTGTGAAGGAAAAAAGGAAAATAACCACAACCTTATTTTTTAAAACCGAATAAAGCATCCCAAATAAAGTTATGTAACTTTGACGCATTCCAAGTGAATAAAAAGCGTAAAGTTCGTGGGATATTCCAGAACAGCGCTGTCACGTCACAGAATTGACAAAAAACACCAGGAGAAAGTAGCTATGTAGCAGGTAGCTATTAGATATGGTCCCAAAATACCATCATTTGATCCACAAATTGACTTTGAAGAGTTTTTTTTCTGTATCCTTCGGGGCATAATAATTAAGGCAAAGGCGATCGAGAAAAGTAACTCGCACTTGGTGACAAATATTACTTAACTTTGATTATAATATTGAGAAAAGTCTTCAGCTATTTAATACTACTTAACATGAATTTACAAAATTCTCATGCTACGCGGCAGCTTTCGATATAAATAATTCAGAATAATCCAAGGCAGAGAACGCTATTAGCACATAGAGTAAACCAGTAAACACGTACTGCACATTGCACACATCTTATCAGAATATTGACAGAAACGTTGTCAAACGTCGTAAAAAACTTTTCGTTTTTATAATAACATGAGCTTTTGCCCGCGGTTTCGCTCGCGTTATAAAGTATTATTATATAAACTTAATAAACTTTCATCCCCTATTTGAACCCCTTGGGGTTGGAATTTATCAAAATCCTTTCTTAGCGGATGCCTACGTCATAACATCTACCTGCATGCCAAATTTCAGCCCGATCCGTCCAGTGGTTTGGGCTGTGCGTTGATAGATCACTATGTCAATCAGTCAGTCAGTCACCTTTGAGTTTTATATAGATGTTGCTGCCTCTAGGGTGAAAACAGTGCAGTAATAAAATATTATTCTATTTATCATAAATCTTATCTAATTTATGATTTTATGAATACTACGTTGTCATTGCTAAACCCTCTGTACAAGCCATGATGATAAAATATAGGCACGTAACGTTAACTGTTACAAAGTAAGCGAGCTCATTACAAAGTGAGCGATTTTACAGAGTCATCGTAAATATAGCCTACGTGTAATGTAGCCTATGTGGCGTATCATGTGGGGCTAATAGATGATAATACAGGCGATATGGGCCACTCTGAGTACCGTTGCTATTGTAGATGAGACCATATTGCAATCAGTTTATACCGTATGCCTCCGATCTAATACATACTAGATGCAGAAAAAAAAGGAAGATTTATCTTTAAACTTTATTATTTTGTTTATAATATTATTGAGCTCAATATTTTTTATACTGTACGTACTTCTGTTGCGCGAAACTTAGCGCCGAAATGGGTTAGAAAATATGCAAATATCGATAACCATAAAACATTTTTCAGGATGAAAACTATTCATCCTCTCAGAGCTTAATGTCTTCACATAATAAAATCATCTTTTATTAAAATCAATTCACTAGTTGAAGTTAAAGCGTGAAGCGGTAACAGAAATACTTTATTTATGAAAATAGCTTGGCAAAAATCAAATCTTACAGAATAGCTACATGAAATATGCAACTCTTTGATGTCTTTAATTGACCAAGGAGTCCGTTCTATAATATTGTTATTCTATGTAAGAAAATTGCACCATACATTTGTATCAAAATTCAAATAGATAGCTGTAGGCTACATTTACCTGTGAGTAGATTAGGCAAGATTTAAATACGGTTTGTTGACAGTAGATTGTTACAGATTGGTTGTGCTTGCTTAATATTCTGGCTGACTGATCATACAATAATGTTAGCACTTAGCATTGCATCGTTAAGAGTTGGTTGTTCTATACAAATTACAATATACTAAAATTGCTACCAAAGTCCATTTACACAATACAAGTAAGAGTTGACTGCTAATTAACACTACGAAGTAAGCACAAAGGTGTTTTTTCTTAATTGATATAGAGCAAAAAAAGCAAAAAAAATACGTTTGTTGTATGGGTTTATTAATTTTATTTTGTTTTTAGTATTTGTTGCTATAGCGGCAACAAATATACATAATCTGTGAAAATTTCAACTCTCTAGCTATTACCATTCTTGAGTTACGGCCTGGAGACAGACAGACAGACGGACAGACAGACGGACAGACAAACAGACAGACAGACAGACGGACATACAGACGGACAGACACACGGACAGACATCGAAGTCTCAGTAATACGGCCCCTTTTTTACCCTTACGGAACCCTAAAAAGTACGCAAAATGTCAAATCTTTGGTTAAAGTTAAAAATGGACGCCATTAAGACGCCATATTTAACCATAACCATAGAACTCGACAAGGTTTTAAATGCACGTGGCGAAAAAATAAACTAACGCTGTCATCATACAAAAACGCCATTTTTGACAGTTATCCTTTACCAGCAGCGCCCCCGCCCACGTTCATTTATAACCTTATTGGACCAGCTGTCATCTGTCAATTTCTCCGGTTAAAGTTAAGGTTAAATTTAGCCTTAACTATAGCCATAACTTTAACTTTAACCACGCCCCTGGTGCTACCCAACATTAGTAAAATAATATTATCAGATCTAATGTAATCAGGCAAACCTATGTAGAAATTGACCTGTATTACGTACGGGGGAAATTACAAAGAAAAAAACCAGACAAACAGACACACATTTTCGCATTTATAATAATATGAAGTATAAGTATGGACTTTATCTATTTCTTATTCATCATCAATGCGTTGTGATGAGGCGCGTTCTGCGTTGTGTTACCGCCAATCCCCATTTGATTATGTATTTAACATTCTCAATAGAACCTGCCCCTTTTGCTGTGCCGTTTGCGGTGTAGTTTATGATGGGAATACGTCTTCGGAGAAGGAAGTCTGTGATTGTGCGGTAGGCGCTTTCATACCGATTGTAAATAAGAAAACTGGTTACACACTTTAAAAAAGTTCCGACGCCAAAAATACACTTTAGGACATGAACGGTGTTAAATTAGTAAAGAAGAAATATTGTGTAAAAAATTAATAAAATTTTGAAAACTTAACCAAGTTGTGCGTAATATCTATATAATACTCGGAAAATAGATATAGGTAGATTAACCGCTCCGCGCCTGACCTATAATTCATAATAAGTATTATGATACGTGCGCCCGCGGACCAGCCAATTTTGAGTGTTGTTCCGACGCGGTGCTAATCATAGATACACTTAATTAATATCTGGCAACCTATTCTGTAGAGAGTCCTCGAATTTTATGTATAAAAATATTTTCATAACTGTTTGGGAACTTCTGATTAAAAAGTCGATAGCTGTGGCTTAGTCGATTATCTCAATCATGCTTAAGCCGGGGGTCGCGGGTTCGAATCCTACCGAGAGGACAAAATGTTTTCAATGTTCCTATATTATCATGAATGTGTTTTAACCCATCAATCAAGCGGCAGCCGGCTGCCGCATAAGAATTGATCTCTATTGTGTCTGCGATTCCCACGATCGAGGTATTTAAAATGTGTAATAAATAATTAAAATATTAAATCTCAATTTCACCAATGTCTGTTAGTGCTAACAGCTTGTTAAAATGTCATGTCTTCTCATTCATTTATATGAAAAACGAAAGAGGTAACGTGATAGTATCACATTACCTCTTTCGTTTTGACATGGTGTGAAGCAGAATGCTATTAAGTACTATCCTTAGAGTATACATTAGCAAGCTATAGAGCGCGCGCATCGCTCGTTCCCCGTTGTGCCGATCGTAAGCAGAAGTTCTATAGATACTTGTCAAACGTATAACGCAAGTCTAGTGATGTTCCATGCGCCATCGTAAGACGCTTATAGGAAAATATGTTCACACTCGTGCTTACAGTTCATACCTTGTTAGAAGCACTCTATAGCTTGCTATAATGTTTACTCTATGGTACTATCAGAGAAGTTGATTCCTATGCAAACCTAACCTAAGTAGTTTGGTTGCGTTACGTCAAACCCAGCTGACAGATCACAATTAACATTGAATTGACATATTCGATCAAATAACGTTGGTCTGTCAATTGCATAGGAATCAACTTCCTCGATGGTACACTGTAGTAAAGTATTTTGACACGCCCCAAATAAAATTTTATAACATTTCCATTACATGATGTCATATTTATATAGAGACGTAAATATTATTGAAGTTATGTAAATATACGGCATTTCCTAGTATTTTATATTTCCAATAAAATGTATATTTAATGTTTGTATAAGTTTATATGAGTTTTATGAACAACAGTGCGTTTGATAGTGTAATAAACTCACGTTATAGTTACAAATATTACATAGTTTTGAAGAAAAACGATAAATTACTAGAAACTATAGAGCACTGTAGAGCCAAGCTACTTAAAATAATGGGCTGTATAGAAATTTAAACTGATTAGAACAGGGGCTCTCAAACTTATTTTGTCCACAGCCCACTTTGAGAAAAGATTATGTTTTAGCGCCCGTCTTGTTTCAATTTAAAATGCGTCCAGATGAAATAAATCACCCTCCCAAGCTTTGCCCCCATTTTTTTCTGGGTCCCACACCGCCCCCCTTTAGACCTTCAGCGTCCCACAACTCACAAGGGCGCGTTATCACCCACTTTGGAAAAGGCTGGATTAGAATAAATGAGTTCTGGGACCATTCCGGACTCAATCCGTCTCCATGATAGGATAGTTTTTATCACGGCAAAAAATAACATCTTAGATACATGAACTTCTGTGTTACGAAGTTTCAGGATACATCATCATCATTAAATAATAGAAGGAACCTTTACCGTTTTTGTTTTTGGCAAAGGCTAATCCCTTTGTTCGCTCGGAGCTGCAACAAAGTTCGGTTTTTAGGGTTCCGTACCCAAAGGGTAAAAACGGGACCCTATATCTGTAGCCGCTTTAACAACAAATACTAAAAACAATATAAAATAATATTTAAGGGGGGCTCCCATACAAGAAACGTGATTTTTTTGGCCTTTTTTGCTCTATATCAATAATGACAGTAATTTTCACAAAGTCCTAAGTTGTATGTGTACTTTAATATTTAATAATAATATTAAAATAAAATAAAAACTTAAGGGGGCTCCCATACAAAAAATACAATTTTTCTCTTAATTTTTAATCTTGCTCTATAATGGTACGGAAACCTCTTGCGCGAATTCGACTCGCACTTGGCCAATTTTTTAATTTTGTTGCTTCTCGACTCGAGCATCATTTTACTTCAGTTTTCAACGAGACTTTAGTATTGTCAAAAAGAAAATTACCTACAGAACCTATAAACGAAGAAAATCTTGCTCACTCACATGGGCGCTCTTGTGCCGGGTCTCTGAGAGGCTCTGGTATTGAAAAAAACTGTACTGTGTGAGTTCTTTGGCTTAGCACCAATTACACCAACACCTCTTCTCAGCTCTGGATCTATATATAGGCAGTATAGGCCATGGCCCATAGGCGGCAGCGTCCTGGGATGGCGGCAGATTTCGTACATATGGGCGGCAAAATTAAAATGGCCTTTACTCCTAAAAATATAAATCTGGCCTTGCTTCTCCTACCTAATTTCCGAAGGTGGTCTGTAGGCGGCACTGGTGACGTACACCTCGTCGCCGGAGTCGCCGCGCCGCCGCCCGCTGCGCTGCTCGCCGCTAGATGGCGTGCGCGTGCGCTCGTTTATTGTCTGAAAATAAAACAGTGTTCTTAGTTATTTCACCTTTGATAGAGCCGTTATAGGGACAACGCTAAAACACACACATTTAGGGAGATCGCAGACGACAGACTTTTTGTGCGATCGAGTCTGCGACGCCCATACAGTCGGCATGGCGCGGCCATGCACTACTTTATTTCAATAACTTAAGAGGAGTCCACGCCGCCCCTTTTTCCATACAAACGTTGTCCCCTGTTTCCTCCCTGGATAATGCTAGTAGAGTTATAATTTTTTTCCTGAATATCTACGGCCACTAATACAATGTCCCCAAGGGCGTCGCCAGCCGATGGCGCAGGGAGGGGGGGCAAGTTGACTTTAACTACTACAATTCATACTTTTCTCATTCTCTATATATGAGAAAAGTAGGTATGAATTGTAGGTAAAGTCGACAGCACATTAAGCTTTTCACTTGTACTACGAGCCTTACATCTATTACCAGATTTTAATATAATAGTGGTCGTTGTTTGAATTATATTTGGCAACTTTTTTAGAATCTCTAGGGGGGGGGGCAGCTGCCCCTCCCTACCCCCCTTGGCGACGCCCTTTGTCCCTATGTTTTCTTTTTTTTTTTTTTCATAATTTAATTATTAAATAAGATATGAACGTTCAAAAACCCAAAAATATGGCCAGATTTTCCGTTGTGTTCAAACGTCCAAAAAACAGATTTGGCTAGATTATACTAAAAAAAGCAAAACATAGGAACACAGCTCAATCCTTTTTTTAATCTTAAAACAAAAAAGTACTTAGATCGGTTAAGTTTTGGAGAAGGAATCAGGGGACAACGAATCGTTGATTTTCTGGATTTTCTGCAGTTGTCTCTATCGTGTTCTGCGGTAGAGGCTTGAGGTAAGTGAGACAGCTATAGATATTAAACGTACTTTTTTTTTATTTCTCTAGCCCCTGGTGTATTTTCTTAAAAGTTAAAATTGTATTTTGGAGTGCTTTTAAAATTTCTATCCAGAACGCTCCTTTGTGTGCTTCTATCCGGAACGCTCCTTTGTGTGCAACGATCCTTAGGAGGATTAGCAAAAAATGTATAAAATTATTAGCTGTTGCCCGCGACTTCGTCCGCGTTAGTATTGTATACGGACACGTAGTGCCATCTAGCGACAGACCAGCAAAACTTACCGAGGAAACACAGGCAACATAAATCCCCTACTCAATACTAGATGGCGTTAGGTGCGCTAGTACATACTCGAATAGACTGTGCGCGAACTTTCTAGAAGTGTATTGTTTACGTGTTTACCGGTTTATTTCGTTTACGTGTTTACGTGTTTAGTTGTTTATGTTTATTGTAGTACATGCTCGAGCCTCCTAGAAAGTTCCGACACTTGTTTACTTGTTTACGTGTATCGGGAACTTTCTGGAATTCGTCTCGCCATATAAAAAGCCGCAGGTAGACGGCGCGGCAATTCAGTTCAGTTCGAACGATCGTCAAGGCGATTTCGGAGTGAGGACAAGTGATCAATAGTGAGTGAACCAGTGAAACCTGCGACTTAGCTACGACCTAGGACAGTGATAGTGCTTAGTGTTTTGGACTTAGTGCTTAGTGTTGTGACCTAGTGTGTCCTTGTGTGACCTGGACTTAGTGAATAAAATCTTCAAGAGAGTCAGCAAGTCTTTCTCCTTAAATCCTCGAACCCTAGCACGTAACAGTATGGTAGATCACGTCCCAAGTATTATTTATTGTACAAAAATATTCAATGTACAGCATTGGCTTTCCTACGATTTTATTATATTATATAGATGTTCCGCGCGGCTTCGCTTGCGTAATTTAGGAATTTCACGCGACCGTACATTTTTCCGCAAAAAATAGCCTATGTCCCTTAACGTGGTCTATTCTTCATGTTTGCCAAATAACATAAAAATTTCTCCAGTAGTTCTTAAGAATCTTAAGATAATAAGCAATTTCATATAATTTCCCCCGTTTTTTCCACATTTACCTCTATTTCTTCGCTCCTATTAGTTGTAGAATAATAAAATATAGCCTATGCCTTTCTCAATAAATAGGCTATCTAACACTGAAAGAATTTTTGAAATTGGACCTGTAGTTCCTGAGATTAGCGCGTTTAAATAAGCCCTTTCAAATAATTTCCCCCCGTTTTTCCCACACTTCCCTCTATTTCTTCGCTCTTATTAGTCTAAGTGTGAAATAATATAGCCTATAACCTTCCTCAACAAATGGGCTATCTAAAACTGTAAGATTTTTTTTAAATCGGACCAGTAGTTCCTGAGATTAGCGCGTTCAAATAAGCCCTTTCATATAATTTCCCCCGTTTTTTTCACATTTTCCACTATTTCTTCGCTCCTATTAGTTTTAGCGTGATCAATTATAGCTTGTAGCCTTCCTCGATCAATGGGCTATCTAACACTGAAAGAATTTCTCAAATCGGACCAGTAGTTCCCGAGATTAGCGCGTTCAAATAAGCCCTTTCAAATAATTTTCCCCCGTTTTTCCATATTTTCCTCTATGTCTTAGTTTCTATTAGTCTGAGCGTGATAAAATATGGCCTATAGCCTTCCTCGATAAATGGACTATCTAACACTGAAAGAATTTTTCAAATCGGACCAGTAGTTCCTGAGATTAGCGCCTTCAAACAAACAAACCAACAAACTAACAAACTCTGCAAAATTATAATATTACTAGATGTCCCGCGCGGCTTCGCCCGCGTAAATTAGAAATTTTACAGAATCCGTAGGTACATTTTCCGATAAAAAATATTTCCCCCGTTTTTCCCACATTTTCCTGAGTTTCTTCTGTCGTATTAGTCTTAGAGTAATAATATAATTTAACCTTCTCGATAAATGATGAGTCTTACTCGATAAATGATCTATCTAACACTGAGATAAGTTTTTAAATCGGACCTGTAGTTTCTGAGATTGACGCGTTCAAGCAAACATACTCTTCAGGTTTATAATATTAGGTAGATATAGATTTTTTTTAATTATCGCTTGACAAACTCGAGTCTCGATCTAAAAGACTATGAAATGGTATAATATGGTAGTGATGATGATGATGATGATGATGATGAATGTAATTTGCATAGTAGCATATGCTTTCTGTTCTTAAAACAACGCCGAAACTCCCAAACTTGTATCTATAAAGAATCAGAAATTCTCTCAGCACCTTCCGAACCACGGTATACCAGGTATATCTCGGTGCAAAATCTTACTTGTTGGTAGCATATGCTTAGAATACTTCTCACGAAACTGAAGTCACCATATGTTTCCCTATAAGTTTTGAGGAGTTCCCTCGATTACTTATGGATCCTTCATCAGATAACCACTTTTCTGAATATAATACCAAATTGGGATGATACCCTATATACCAAAAGAAAAATTTTGAAAATTGGTTAACAAACGGCGGAGTAATCGTTGAATATAAGAAAACGAACATAACACCTCCCCCATTTTGAAAGTCGGTTAAAATTGTAGCCTATGTGTTATTTATTTAATATTTTAATCAGCACATGAATTGAATAACAAAATTTTTTTCAAATTAATCGTAGCACCATCTGTCAGGACAAACTAAAATTGAAATAGAATAATATTGAATGCGATGATAGCGCCGTCCGCCGGATCTAATGTAAAAAATTCCAAAATCAACAACTCCTTATAAATAAGAAATTAATTGAAAAAACATTTTCCAGTAGACCAAACTGTAAATCTAAACCATTCTCGAATCTCCACGAACACACACAAAAAATTTCATCAAAATTGGTCCAGTCGTTTAGGAGGAGTTCAGTCACATACACACGCACACAAGAAATATATATATTAAGATTATAGATATAGATTTTATGTTGAAGATTATCTTAAAGCACTAGCTGGTGTCATTGTCATTGATGATGTAACAGCATGAAGTCAGAGGTCGGAGAGGTTGCGAATACTTGCTAGTTTAGTTGGCAATCAATTATTTAACGACTGTTTCACTGTTGTGACTTGTGAGCATGTACAATTAAAAACATCTAATATAATCTAATTACCTACTAAACACTATTAAAATCGCTATGAGACTCATGCCTGTTTTCACCAACGGTCTCGGGTCTACTAACGCTAAGTGTTCCCTAGCGATCTTTGCGGGTCAATTATCTCTTAAAACAAACACATTTAAAAAAAAAAGTTATGTTTTGCAAAAGTTCTTACGCCCTAAGGACGAACGTGACACACAAAAATTCGTGAAATCTTGAAGGATAATATTATGTGCCCTTAATCAATGGCCGCTAGGGGACCACTTAGCGTTAGGAGGCGATTGGTGAAAACAGGCATTAAGCCTGCATATTTACACTTGCCTAAATTACCTAAGGTGTTTTGTTCACATCTCGGTGATTATAAAAAAATCGGTTTTGATTGTAGACAGATCTAAGATGGTAGACTGACACATTTATTATTAATTTATGGAATGACTTCTTATGGTTAGGTAAATAATAATTTATCAACAAGGTTACAATCCTAGAGGGGTTAGTGCGTCGCTGGCTGATCTTTAGTAGTTTTAGTACAAATCAAAACAGTTCTAAACCTAGATTTAAAGGGAATTGAATAGGAACTTGGAATGCGCTGGCAGCGGCTAATTTGCAATGAACACGCACCAGTCAAAGGAACACGCCGTAAATTCCTAATTCTGAACGATTTCAGATTTACATCGACGGTGGTGTAAATCATAAGAGATTAAGCAAAAAGGTGTCATTTTATTAATATTGATAAATAATAAATACTATGGAAGAGTAACTAAGTAAAAAAGGGTTCCACGAAAGCACAGTTTTCGCTTTGATTAAATCGTATAAAGCGAGCCGTACGCGGCAGCGATGCTGCCAGACCATAAAGTTAATCTAAAATAATATACCTAGCGGAATAGAGAAACAAAGAGCTGAGCAAGCGAGGTGTCACTTATCAGTAATCAGTAATCACTATCAGTAACACTGCGTGGTAAGAGAGACGTGTGATACATGACAGCAGAACCCTTTGTTGCTGTTTTGACATTCAGTCTGCATTTAACGTTGACAATTTGAGCTCTAAGATAGAATTAGAAGAAACACAGATGTAATGAATTTTGGTTTCGTTTGACAGCTCGCGGGATTGTTTCTCTATTCCGCTAGGTATATTAACTTTATACTAGAAATCGCCCAATGGTCGAAATTCGACCTTAGTTTCAACGACATAAGGACTACTGTCTATATTTTGTAAAAAAGTATTGACTTTATCCTTCGATCACTAATATACTTTATCATATTTTTTTCAACTCTTGTCTCTGGGACTCAGCTGATCTCAGACTGGCCGTGTAAGCATTGTCTAATAGTACTAGCTAAGATTTAATAAAAAAAAACTATAATCCATTTTCAATTTGTCACCTTGTTGTCAACAGACTTCAACCATAAGTAAAAGAGTATAATTCGTATGTATAGGCTTATCACTCAAAAATCTGTCGTTTTTCCTAGTGTGTGTGTTGTAGTGTGTGTAATGTTTTATTTGTTAAAAATATATGAGTAAAGGCCTAATTTCAAATAATATTAGCTCGATGCACTCCTTCACCATGTAAACTATAACTATGCAAAATTTCATTCACCTACGTTTCCCCGTTTTTCGTCAAAAGGGATACAAAGTTTTTGGGTCACGCATTAATATATAGATGCCAGACACAAAACATCGCGTAGTGAGGTAACAGCTTTCAGCTCATAACATGCGCCTCATGTAATTGCCAGTAGAAAATGATTGAAGCGTGTGAGTAATGTGTTTTGCTCCGATTTCGGACGTAAGCACACCGAACATCTGTTCCCGTTTTATGGCTGAAGAAGGCAATGCCTTGTTTACACGATTTGGAGAAAATGTTCCGGAAAAATGTCAATCTAAATACATAATATACTTCCATATTTATATTAAAATGCGAATGTGATTTTTTAAAGCAGCGACTAACCAAAAAAGTACAGTTTTTGCTTAGCTTTGACTATTATCTCTTCACGCTTAAACCACTGAACCGTTTAGTAACAATTTGGTATGGAGATAATATTGAGTTCCGGGAAAGGTTATTTATATACGACGGGTTCTCGGGGTTAAATCCTAAAATTTTAACCCTGATCACATGGAATTTTCAATATCTATTATTCGACAGAGCAACTGTTTTTCTGTTTGTTCCTTCAATAAAATGTATTATAGACATAATGACTATATTATTGTTCAGCTTATGTTTTCAAGACTCGCGAATGCAACGCAAAAGTAAAATATTTAGCGCAACATAATAATTTAAAATACATACATTCAGCAGTTATGAATAAACAGTCGAACAGATGTAGGTTGAGGAATTTGTTTGTGGGACGAACATTGACTAATTTATGTTTACGTCGATACAGAGTTACAGACGGACGAATATTATTCACTTGTGTATATAATAAAATGATTTTTACGACGGAAATGTATGAGCTAAAAAGGTGAACACACATTTAGTACCGCACCGCAAACGATGCAAGTTAGTGTCTAAACACACTAGGACGAAGTTACGCGGCGTAAATTCCGCACGATTACGACCGCAATGTCAAACGCATACAAAATACGGACGGACGAAACGCGACGGAATAGTGTGTCATCGGTAATTTAAAATACATTGCGGGCGTAATCATAAGGAATTTACGCCGCGTAACTTCGGCCTAGTGTGTTTAGACACTTACAGAAGTCTACACTTACCTTAAAATTAATTAGTTATTAACTAATTAAAGACATAAGTTTTTTTCTCTCCAAAATCATGCGATCAGTCTTTCAGACTATGAGCAGATGAGTTTAACGAATTGTGGCAGGCGGAGATTGTTCCCCATTGGGCACATCTCTATATTGATTATTTTGGATCTTAATACAGTGTGTCTAAGTCCATAATATTTCGCCTTTTAAGGCGATTAGTAGTGTCTCTGTGTAGGAGCATTTGTGCCAGCTGATTTGGGTGGTTTCTTAGCCGAAGTTTGTACTTTGTGCTGAGCATTTTAATTTCCTCTTTCACTGTCTGAAGGCCCAAGAATTCGTGTACTTCTGAGTTTTTAATAAACCATGGGGCGTTGCACATTTTAAGCTCTTGGATTATGCTTATATTTGAGGCACTTGCTGAGTCCCATAGTAATTGTAGGCCGTTGGTCCAGATTGGCTTGATAATTGATTTATATATTATAAGCAGTTTGTTGTAAAAGCCAGTTTAGATGTTCGTCCAATCAGCCATGAGATATCTCTTGAGCGGATGTTCAGCTCTTTTATTTTGGTTTCAATGTGCTTCTTCCAGGTTAGTCGGCTATCAAGATGCATACCCAGGTACTTAACGGTATCACTTTTGGGAAGCTCTCTTTCTCCGAGTTTTACTGATGGGCATTTGTCCCGACACAAGGTAAATGTTACTTGGATGGATTTGCTAGCACTAGCATTTATCCTCCATTTCTTGAGCCATGAGTCAATTTTTGAAAGACTATTCTGCAATACTAGCGAGGCTATTGTTGGGGATTTATTAGAGGCTAGAATGGCCGTATCATCAGCATCTGTTGCGGTTGTAACTCCTTGGGTCTGAGGCATGTCAGATGTAAAGATGGTATAAAGTACTGGACCGAGGACCGAACCCTGTGGTTCTCCTGCTAGTATATTATAGAAGCCAGATGTGCTGTTACTTCTTTTACTTGAAAAATTCTGTCAATGAGGTAAGAGTTAAGTAGATGGTAAAAAGAGTGTGGTATGTGTCGTTTAATTTTGCACAGCAGACCTTTGTGCCACAATATATCAAAGGCTGATATAGTGTGGCACAAAGGTTGAACGTCTAAAAAGACCCCAACACAATACTCCTTTCCTTTCCAGGGCCGCTCTTATGGTGTGACAGACTCTATGTGCCTGCTCTACTGTAGCGTGGTCAGCTCTAAATCCAAACTGATGGTCTGGTGTAAGGCTTTGACACGAGTCCAGGAGTCTTTTCAAGATTATCTTTTCTAGCAGTTTCGAGAGAATTGGCAGTAAGCTGATAGGTCTATAGGAAGTTACATCATGCTGTGGTTTGCCTGCATGGGTATGGGTAACTAACAATTTGAAAATGTTAAGTTTTTTGCGAACAAACGCCGTTTTCAGTACCTAACACTAATTTCAGTACTGATAGTTCAGCACTTTTTATAATTATCAACGATAGTATAAAATATGCATATTGAAAATATACATTCATACTATCGTAATGAAAAATAGCGTTTTCCGATAATCATGTCCCCCATCAAACTGTAAAATTGTCGTTTGAAAACTATTACATATTATTACAAAACAACTGGTAACTATTACATAATATTATTACAAAACAACAAAGTTAAGTTCATTGATTATCTGTTAGTATTTCAAAATTCGACTACAAGGGTGAAGCCAAACTAGCGTAATTTTGTGAGTCGTGACTCGTGAGTCGCAGAAATTCTGCCGCATGAATATCTTTTCATACAAACCATGACTGACAAAATTACGCTCGTGTGAATGAAACAAGACTTTTGTATAATGCAGCAGAATTTCTGCTAGCCGAAATTCTGCGACTCACAACTCACAAATTACGCTCGTTTGGCTTCACCCTAAAACATCACTGTTTGTACTTACCGTATATTCCGACAAAGTTCTTTCTGAAGGCTCCCGATGACTGTCATTCTCGTCTCTGGAAGACCGATGCAGGTAGCCACCAGAAGATGGCGAGTCGCCGCCAGACCGATGCGTCGCCACGTAGTGATTGCTTTTTATCTTGTGCGCCATCTTGAAATCACTGCTCACTTTCTGCAGAGTAGACTGTGCTTTCCGTCAGTTCATTTTTCGTGTACCCGCGGCGTTTCGTTAGAAATTTGAAATCTTTAGTCGACCATTATGACGTTTTGTATTTTTTCACACCTTCTCCGCCTGCAACAAAGGAGTAAGTACGTTTTAACCTTTTTGGTAGCCTTGAGATAGTAATTTGCGGTTTAGTGGCGATATTGACCTATGCAATTCACTTATTTTGATCGAAATTCCATTACGTTGATAATGTTTTGTTTATGTCAGTATAAGTGGTACAATAAAAGTTATTTTGCAGCCAGTTCTCACGTTTTTTATTGTTCTTATGAGATTGTATGATAAATGCTAAGTAGGAATAATGGTTAAATTGTATAAAACATAAATGATTATAATTTTAATCACGCTTC
Organism: Aricia agestis; assembly: GCF_905147365.1. Lineage (NCBI taxonomy): Eukaryota > Metazoa > Arthropoda > Insecta > Lepidoptera > Lycaenidae > Aricia > Aricia agestis. Next base: position 14,167,692 of record NC_056428.1, on the reverse strand, counting down.
TTAGATCCGTTACATTTTTTCAGACTATTTACAAAGAATATCAAACTTTTGTTTCCTTAAGTTCTTTTCAATATAATATCATGATTAACAACCTCTGGTCATGTAGTGTTTTAAAAGTTACTGATACGATTATGTAATGAGGATGATGGATGATGATTTTTACATTATATATCGTAATCTTCAGATTATGTTAATGACCTTAAGAGGATACACCAGGGGCTAGAGAAATGAAAAAAAAGTACGTGTAATATCTATAGCTGTCTCCCTTACCTCAAGCCTATACCGCAGAACGCGATAGAGACAACTGCAGAAAATCCAGAAAATCAACGATTCGTTGTCCCTTGATTCCTTCTCCAAAACTTAACCGATCTAAGTACTTTTTTCATTAAAGATTAAAAAAAGGCTTGAGCTGTGTTCCTATGTTTTGCTTTTTTTGTATATTCTAGCCAAATCTGTTTTCTGCCCGTTTGAACACAGCGGAAAATCTGGCCATTTTTTTGGGTTTTTGAACGTTCATATCTTATTTAATAATTAAATTATGAAAAAAAAGAAAACATAGGGACATTGTATTAGTGGCCGTAGATATTCAGGAAAAAAATTATAACTCTACTAGCATTATCCAGGGAGGAAACAGGGGACAACGTTTGTATGGAAAAAAGGGCGGTGTGGACTCCTCTTAAGGCCTTGAATGTAATCAGTATCATACTTATGTTGCAATGCTGGAATTTGAGGTGATTGATAAAGTGGCGAGCGATTATTTACTAAAATAAAATAAATGTTACGAATTCACAAAATATGTACTAAAAGCGATATCAAAAACTTAGCTTCGCAATGCTTGTGCGTCATTAAGTTTTATAAAGAAAATAACGTCATTCGGACAAGCCAAAGTCGTGAGGCTATAAAAAAATGAAACCGAAAGTCATTAATCATATCGAGCCGAGTTCGATAAAATCGAGTCGGCTCTGTTACCCGATGGTATACATCGATATGGTTGTATGTAATTTGGCAGGTTGCAGGTTGATTGAGATCTGTGATAGTGTTGTACACAGATATGTCGATATCGATGTAACAATTATAATGACTCCAAACTTGATACAGTAATTTTGTTGGTAGGTACATTGATGTATTAATATATTTGTGGAAAATGTGCGCCAAAAACACTGCTTGGTAGCCAATTACTAATGTATTGTTGAGTGCCACTAATGTAACTCCTGTTAATTGTACTCTTTACTAATCTATGAAAAAACTTGGAATCAATACTAATTTTATAAATGCGAAAGTGTGTCTTTTTGTGATACCTCTTTGCGCTTAAACCACTGAATTAATCTTGGTATGGAGATAATTTAACTTCCGATAATGGACATAAGAATTTGTTGTGGCAAAGTATACGACTACCGCACAGCAATAAATAAATTGCTGAATGCTGTGTGAACAAAGTTGCTAGTACATCTAGCGGCTAATATTTCACTATCAAACGTAAACTATAATCTAATAATAACAATCTCTATGAATTATGCTTAACGGTATAGTAAATACGAGTCGTGAGTGAGTGTGTGGTAAGGACAAATTTCTCCGCTCCCAGCTGGTAACCGATTAGGTTAAATACCGCACAATGGGCAGTTCGTTCGTAAGGTGTGTCGATATCGATAAGCGAAGCGATGCACAACATTAGAGCTACCTTGTTGCTTTGTTTGGAGTTTGGACATTCTCGATGGTATTTTTTGCGTAATGTGTAGTTAGTTATAGTTAAATTATAATATAGTAAGTAATAGTTTATGGTTTCATAGCTTTCTCGGATAAAGAAAAAAATTATAAAGTTATATAATACAAAGCAAACAGAAAAGTTGTAATCAATTTAATATAATTGAATTAACCCGAGTCCCACCCTTGTAAAAATGTCTTCGCCCCTATATGCGCACTATAATCAGATAATATTACAAAAATTATACGGAGAAAAAAAAATCTATTGTTTAATTGTGGCAGCCGGCTGCCGCTTGGGGATTGATAGGTTAAAGATGTTGAGTTACTCTACTATATAATAGGTATTATAATATTATTTATACTTATTTTAATAGATCTTGATAATATAGCTCTAGTCAGCAGTGGTTCTCAACCTTTATTGTTTATAGGTCATCCAAAGCTTCACTTAAGTAGGAGGAAATAAATAAGGAGAAAGTCTTAATAATTGGCTGCCAGGGACCCTCGTTAGAGTTTACATTGATAATGCCAGCGTGCCATGCCAGGCTGACACTTGACAGTGATACCTCTTATAAGGATGCCAGTTGTGGGACATGCCAGTGAATAGTTATTCAAAATATTAATATTATTTGCCTTTTGATGTCAAAAAATGTTTTCAGCTGTTGCAACTTGCAAGCGGTAATTTCAGAGGGTCAAAACTTAAACTTAAGGCCGTCCCTCGAGCAAACGACCTTGATCATACGTTTGCCGCGTTTCCGAGATCGCACCAAAACCCTATTTTTTTACTTATCCTAGTTCAAAATTGACCTAAAATTTTTTTTAAACGGGGAATATGTAGTTTATGATATTGTCGATCTATTGGCGTGTGTTTCAAATAAAAGTAATTTGTAATTACATATTTAGGAGATGCTGATTGTATGCTTGAATTTTAATAAATTGCTTTTACTTTGGAAGCTGATATCGTGATGACCAAAAATAGAAAATTTAAAACGGGGACAGGAATGTTGATATACTGAAGATTATTGCTGTATTCTTATTATAACTTTGTAGCGTTCAAATTATGAGTTTATAAGGCTCTAAATACGGTAAATTACGGAATCTCCGTAGGGAACGCCCTTAAGAGGACTTCTTGTCTTCTTCTGATATAGTAAGACATAATAAGTAAGTAGAAGGTCCTTTAAAGTTGCCAAGGCCTCATATCCATACTAATATAATAAACGAAAGTGTGTCCGTATACGTACCCAATTGTAAAGAAGCTAGAGGAAAGAGACAACATATAGACATACAGAAATAAAAATAGAGAGTTGTATCTTTAGTAAAGAGAGAGCATTTTTAGTTTAGTTGGAAAATGGATCTTGTATGGCATGGCAGCGGCTTAATAATGATGAAAGCTCAAATAAGGCCACGGACCCATTTCGTGACGGCAGCTCGTGAGAACAGTAGACACTTGACATCAGGCGATAACAGAGATTTATTGCGCGGACAGACAGATATAACCTCGACATTTGTATGTACAGGGCCCCCTAAGGTCTATTGGCGCCTGTGTGCAAAAAAAGGATTTTGGCGCCTCTTTACGCAAATTTTTTGAATCCTTGGTTTTGGCGCCCCTAAAGATGACGATTTGGCGCCCTTAGAGGATGGCACCCGTTTGCATTGCACACATTGTACATATGGTAGCGGGGGCCCTATGTATGTAGATATTAATTACACAGTATGTACTATGTATACGACAATATGCCTTAGTTGTGACAAGTGCAAGATGGTAGGGTTACCAAAATATTATTTTAAGGTGACGTGGATGTAAAAGAAAGAACCTGAAAGTTTTTTTGTTTAATTTTCAAAGTCGGAATTATTTGGCTCCATTTTCATCACTTCACATCATTTACATCATTATCTCTCCTGGCTCCTGGCATCATACACATAATTTTTGATAAATTTTCTGCTCTAATATTTTGTTTGAGTAATAATTAAGTTATATTTACCTACTTTTATTTGTTTCTCACCTACAAATTATTATTATTAACTTACCTCTAGCTGAAAGAGGTGTTAGCACTTTAATACATTTGATATTTTATAATACATTTGATATATTATAGTCCAAAAAATAATGCTTATTAATATTGTTATAAAAACAATATTAATAAGCATTATTTTTTAAATAATCTGTTGATGAACAATACTTAAGCCGATCAAGGTGTATCAAGTTTGATGGATGGCGGTATGTAGATTATATAGCGATAATGTATGCGACCTCTAAATAAATAGTTATCACAACATAATATACAGACGGTATTATACAGTAGACTATTTTTATACTAGACTGCAATCGGGGGCACACGCACTTCATAATATCTATCTAATTTTAAAAATCATAAGAAACGTACTTATAGAAAAAAAAAATCGTTTAATTTTTAAATGTATTCAGTATTGTACTTAAATCTATTATATAAAATCATTGAAGGATGACTAAGCATAGAGTAGTATATTTTACTATTTACATACTCTTTGGTACCAATGTTCCCCAACTCCTGTTAGTGTTTTTGATTAAATTTCCATAATATCTAAGTTTGCCATCATGCATCTCTTTCCCTCACTATTGAGTCACGAATAATTACGAGAGAGACAAAATGTATTCAATTAACTCAAGTGTTGCAATAATGGCAATACGCATATCATTAGAAGAACTGTTTCCCGACCTCCAGAGGTCAATATAAATTTACGATCTGCTTAAGAATTATTATCAGTTAATGCGCTAATAAACTATACAAATGGCCGTTCAGAATTAATTTACTTGTTTTATAGCCCTTGTGAGGACTACACAAGGATCATTTTCGTGTAACTATATGGTAATGTGAGTCATGAGTGGCACAGTTACGACCTATTGTTAGTCTTTGCATGGTGTTAGGTCTATAAACTAATATGGTCTAAGTTGGGTATGATTATTTATTTATTATTTATTTATTTATTTACAGTTAATTAAAACGGGTTGAACCCCAATTACATTAATTACGTTACATTAGTTTGAATGAGTATCTACATTGGGATTTAAAGATTTAAAAATCAGATTTAAGCTTTGTGGCTAATTTCAATATATTTTGGCTAAACAAACTAGACAAAAAAGTCTCAACTTAGCGGTGGGGGCTGAGGCCTGGGGCGCTTGCGCAATGCGCATACAAATCCAAAAAAAAAAACGCTCTTACAGCGTTGCTACTTTGACAGTAAACTCTATCTTATATCTTTAAACGAGCAATTCATATATATATATATATATATATATATATATATATATATATATATATAAATTGTACCATCGAGGAAGTTGATTCCTATGCAATTGACGGACCAACGTTATTTGGTCGAATATGTCAATTCAATGTTAATTGTGATCTGTCAGCTGGGTTTGACGTAACGCATCCAAACTACTTAGGTCCCCGATTTGCCTAGGAATCAACTTCTCTGATAGTACATATAATTGGAATGTCAGAATCGGCTCCAACGATTTTCATGAAAGTTAGTATATAGGGGGTTTCGGGGGCGATAAATTGATCTATACTCCACTCGGGCTAACTTGTCGCCAGCGGTCATTGACCCCCTGTCAAAAACCTGCCACTTTCCATATAAACCGTGATTGACAATGAAATGTCAGATATTGTCAATCAAATTTGACAGGGAGTCAATGACCGCTAGCGACAAGTTAGCCCGAGTGGAGTATAGCTAGGAATTATTTTTAGAAAATGTTATTTTATTCGTGTTTTATCGAATACCGAGCAAAGCTGTCAAATAGCTAGTTATATAATTAGAATATATAAGAGATACATCTAATAAAGTATTTTCATTTATCACTTAGTTTTATTCCGCCGCGTATTTTGGTCGAACTTTTAACTGTAGTCGGTAAGACCACATTTTCAACTACCTGAGAGCAACATAAGTTGCTCTAAAGTGGTTGGAATGCCCTGCTTAGTACTTAGTATTCATTAGAATATTAGAAAGTCTAGATCCAGACTGAATAGCCCATTGTGTCGTGGGATAGAGTTAATTGAACCAATTTCAATACTTACATTTAGTAGTTTTAGTACATTTTCTTAAAAGCTGAACTATTTGTATGGTAATCGAGTCCTTACTAATGCGAAAGTGTGTTAGGCTGTTATGAAAGTGTTTGGGTAAACTTAAACGGCAGAATTGATTTGGATGACATTCAGTAAGGAAATACTTTGAGCCCATGGAAGGATATAGATTAGTTTTTATTACTGGCAAAAGTACTGTTTCTACCGACCAATTAATACGCAACATTGCCGGCAATTCATAATTCCACACCGATAATATTCATTCATGTCTTTCTGTTTGTCTGACGTCTATTATCAGCTCTAAATGAGTGAGCACACTGAGACGGACCGTGCCGGGGCTCATCGCAAAAATCCGCCTCCATACAATTTGTACGGAAGTGGAAGCGCGTATCGCACACTGTGTCGGGGCGCAGCGGATTTCGGCTTCCATACAAATTGTACGGCCCGGCCCGTCTCAGTGTGCTCACTCCTTTAAGCTACCATAAGGTACTAATTATATTCTGTGCTTATGCCTCAAGCTCTTTAATCTCTTGTTATGAAATTGAGACTTGAGATATTTTTTGCGACAAAAAGCTCGGTTCAAGCGTAGGTAATTAACTGACTGTCTATAGTATCTATAGTATCTATACTGAGTATCTATAGTATAAACTATAAAATCGGTTTAACATGTACCTTTGAACAAGACCATGGAGAAAGAAGAAAAAAGAAAGATCCTATAGATCTCTATAGTATAGAGTATAGAATATAATATCAAAATATGTCAAAATAAAAACAACATAGCTCTCCATTACATCATAAGCGTAACAGCAATTATTAAAATGATATAATTATTATGCTCCCATAACCACCAATCACAGACTGACAGCATAATTTATCCAACAAGCATTAACAACGAAAGTTAACAAAAAACTAGAGATAATATCGAGTAAGTTATAAGTAATATTTGGTAATATGTAGATGAATGTTGAATGCGTTGATTCGATTTTAAATATACGGTTTGGTCACGAACCTGAAGACTTCCTATAGAGGAAACATAATATTAAATTGGAAAGTACCCAATCATAAATAGACCACTTGATGACGTCACAACGGCCAAAATTGGAAACCCGGGTACATCTTTCCGGGATAAAACTATCCTATGTTCTTTCGTACGACTCAAAGTATCTTTATTCTTTCATCAAAATTAGAGCGTTAAATTGAAAACAGACAAACATTTATAATATTAGTATGGTCCATATAAAATAACATATTGTGAAGAGGTAATAGCCAAACAGCTGACTGACTTTCGCATTTATATGGATATAATATAAAGCCACATAATGTAATTTGGTTAGTACTCTATAGCAGTATGAAACTTGGATCTAAATTCTAAAAGCTTTTTCATCTAAAGGGCACTTGGCATAAAAAGTAAGCTAGTGATGAGGAACTAACTCATAAGTCACAGTACCTAATTATTATAGTAACGTCCATTTCAGTACATAATATAGTTTACGATTAGGTAATAAATGGATGCTGTTAAGCATTGGTGTGTCATCCCACATCGGATTAGTTTTGAGTAATCGATGTTTTAAGTTTTTTTGGAATAATCTTTATTTTCCGCTTATTTTAAGCAAAAACATGTTATTGTGCGGTATCTTTATTTTGTTGAAATGCGTAGATTATGATTATGAAAAAACATTTTAATATATAGTTTTTATTTATATTCATTTTAGTATAAGTATAAAAATGGTTAATGCAATATTGCTATATGGCTTATTACTGTATAGCATTAATGTCCTTTGTGCTATTTCACATAAATGCAAAATTCTGATTCTTGTTCTTTCAATACAAATGTGCTTTAATTTTAACAAAATGTTATAAAATTACCTTGTCTCGCCCAAACCGCTGAACCGATTCTTCTGAAATTTGGTATGGAGATACTTTGAGTCCCGGGAAAGGACATAGGGTCCTTTTTATTAAAAAAATGTACGGTTTCCAGGCATTAAATAAAAATGATTTCAGCTTATACCGCTATCAGCTACGTGGATTTCGATGATAATATTTGGTATACAGATACGTTATGTCTCGGGAAAGGACATAGGATACTTTACATCCGGGAAAAAGGTACGGTACCCGTATGATAAACAAAAATGATTTGCGCCTAAACCACTGAACCGATTTTGATGAAAATTGGTGTGCACATACTTTGATTCTCGTGACCTCATTAGATAATTAGTGTCTTGAAAAATGTACGGTTACCGCGTTATAAAATTCCTATTTTGCGCCTAAACCGCTGAACAGATTTTGATGAAACTTGGTATGGAGATACTTTGAGTCCCGGAAAAGGCCATAGGATCCTTTTTGTCTCGGAAAATGTACGGTTCCCAGGCGTTAAATAAAATGATTTCTGCTTGTACCGCTACATGGATTTTGATGATATTTGGTATGCAGATACGTTATGTATCGGAAAAGGACAGAGAGTTCCCGCTTCTTCTTCCCTTCCCGCGCTTCCCACAGAGTGCTCTTATGTATCGCGCACACATTTGGGCACTATAAAATTACTCCTGCGTAACTGGCCTGGTTTCATGGAAACCAGAGTGCTCTTGTGTATTGCGCATACACTTGGGCACTATAAAAATTACTCCTGCGTAACTGGCCTCGTTTCATTAAAACGAGAGTGCTCTTGTGTATTGCGCACACACTTGGGCACTATAAAATTACTCCTGCGTAACTGGTCTGGTTTCATTGAAACCAGAGTGCTCTTGTGTATTGAGCATACACTTGGGCACTATAAAAATTACTCCTGCGTAACTGGCCTAGTTTCATTGAAACTAGAGTGCTCTTGTGTATTGCGCACACATTTGGGCACTATAAAATTACTCCTGCGTAACTGGTCTGGTTTCATTGAAACCAGAGTGCTCTTGTGTATTGCGCATATACTTGGGCATTATAAAAATTACTCCTGCGTAACTGGCCTGGTTTCATTGAAACCAGAGTGCTCTTGTGATTGCGCACACACTTGGGCACTATAAAATTACTCCTGCGTAACCGGCCTGGTTTCATTGAACCCAGAGTGCTCTTGTGTATAGCGCACACACTTGGGCACTATGATATTACTCCTGCGTAACTGGCCTGGTTTTATTGAAACCGGCCACCGCCCCGAAATCGGTGTGGGAGTTTTTTTATTTATTATAATTACCAGCATTGGACATTGGGCATAATTATTGAAATACTCGTTAGTCTAATTAAATTATTAATCTAATTGCAAACTAAAATAATTAGAATACATTTTATACATATTATTATTAATCAACTTACGGGTAATTTCAGATGCACAATTACTTCATCAATCTGATTAATTTGTAATCTGATTAAAATTACTAATTACTTTTTGCCCAACTCTGCACGTGATAAACTAATTATTTCTACATTAACTTAATTTAATCAAAATCGGTTCAGCAGCTTAAACGCAAATTAATAAAGTTTATTGCGTGAAAACCGAACATTTTCCATGATAAAAAATATTATCCTATGTCCTTCTCCAAAACCTTACGTAATATCTACATGTACTCTATATCGATATCATAAGCCAAATTCATTCTTGTTGACTGCGCGGGAACCGTACATTTTCCGGGACAAAAAGTATCTAATGTCATTTTAATTGATTTAAAGTATCCGCATACAAAATTTTATCAAAATCGGTTCAGCGGTTTAAGAGCAAATCATTTTAGAAACATAGTACATAAATGCTATATACAAAACCTCACTAAGAGGAATAAGCATTAACCATTTTTGTACTCTAGAATATGCTACAGTGGGTTTTCAAAAAAATGGATTTCACTGTCGTAAACCTTATGTTATAAAGAACAAAATTGCATTATTAACTCAAAACCCGATTTTATGTGGGATGAAACACCAATGCTTAACAGCAGCCAAATAATAATGCTATAATACAATATACAGATAACTAACAGTAATCACTCTTTGTGTTACAAAAATAAACGGTAAACTTATACTTGGTTTAGGCTTTTGCATTACGATTAGCACCTATGTGCTAATCGTAATGCAAATATATTCAATTAAATTAAAGATATAATTTCTCTATAGAAATTATATCTTTAATTTAATTGAATAAGGGTTTTGACATAAACTCCATGCTTTTTCTGTTAAATATTTTCCATTACATTAAAGTTAAGACATGATGACTCCGAGAATCGCTGTGACGATGCCGCGCACAACTCCAATGCGTTGGAATTCTTTTACTGTGAGGAAACCGTACATTTTCTGGGATAAAAAGTGTTTTATGTCATTTCCCGGGACTTAAACTCCTTTTTTTTTTAATAATGATATCTACTCGTATGCACGTTTTACACCACGTCAGTCTGGCCCCGTGATAAGTACTTGTAGGACTTGTGTTACGGGTACCAGACAACGGAAATATATTTAATACTTTTATACTATACATATATTTAAGATTTTTATTTTAGGCTACATATATGTATTTAATACACATCCATGACCCAGGAACTTTGAAAACTTTTTGTTCCGTCGGCGGGATTCGAACCCGCGACCCTCGGCTTGAGCTACCAATAGCTCACCAACTGAGCCACAGAGGTCGTCTAACTCTTCCCTAACACTTTCGCATTAATAATATTAAATATGGATAAAAATATGTAAATAGTTCACCTTTGCGTTGTGCATAATTCTGCTTTTGTTAGCAGTTAAAGTATTATTGGAGAATTGATTTTTACGAATACTCCGTAGTCCGTACTGCCGAATCGAATATCTACATCACTATATTAGATATAATAGTGATGGGCGAGTCAATGTTGCGAAACATTAGGCGTGTGCGCAGTGCACACTCTATCGATCGAATTATCGATAGTCGATTGAGATTTTAGCACTCAAGGTTATGACCCTATTACGTTAGGGCGTGCTCATCGTAAGATGTAATTAGTTAAGTTTGTGTGAAGATATTTTAGAATTTGATAGAATCCATACTTAATATTATAGAATCCATACTTAATAATGGGAAAGTGTGTCTGTCTGTCTGTCCGTCTGTCTGTCTGTTATCTCTTCACGTATAAACGGCTGAACCGATTTTGCTGAAATTTTGTATAGAGATATTTTGACTTCTGGGAAAGGACATAGGATACTTTTTATCCCGAAAATGTACGAAAAAAATGTAAAAAAAAAACGATTTTGGTGCAGCGGGGTTGCGGGCGTCATCTACTTAGGGTGGGTTGCACCAGAGGCGTAGTTAGATATAGTTAAGGTTAAGGTTATCATCAAATATGGCGTCCATTATTGATTTTTACTAGGGATTTGACAGAACTTATTTGACTTTTTGTTATGGTTAAAGTTAAAGTTATGATATTTAAAGTAAGTAAGTGTACGGTTCCGTATGGTTGTAAAATTAAAAAAGCTTTTCCAGATACTGTTATTTTTTTGTAAAATCTGAATGAAAAATGAATAAAGATAATATTTTTTCACTGCTGCAATATGGTGTCTTTTTGTCTGGCTAGAAGAAAGATACTTAATGAAAAATGTAAAATGTTTGGCGTAATAAATTCACCCGAATGACTGTTTGGGCTAAACCTTGGATCAACATCTAAATCTTTTCAATGTGTTAAAACAAATATATGAGCGTGGATTGATTTTAAACAACTGAAAAATTTACCCAGGCATTAGGTATATTTAAAAAGAAAATTATTATTTTTAACAAAAATTAAAACCGACTTCCAAGGTAAAACAATAATAATATGAACTAAAAAGTATTAAATAACTCTTACTCTATAATAGTGTCTTTTTCAGAATTCGTCTAAATCTCAACTATTTCTGTACATACTACAGTCTTCATTATTTGAAGTCGGTACCAGCTAATTTTATCGTGAGTTCAATGTCAGAATATCTGAAGCTTTTGGGACTGGTACCGACTTCAAAGTAATGAAGACTGTAGTATGTACAGAAATAGTTGAGATTTAGACGAATTCTGAAAAAGGCACTATTATAGAGTAAGAGTTATTTAATACTTTTTAGTTCATATTATTATTGTTTTTACCATGGAAGTCGGTTTTAATTTTTTGTTAAGAATAATAATTTCACTCTTTTTAGTTATCTACAAGATAAGGCTTTATGCGTCAATAACCACTACGAATGCTAACTATTCACATTATGTTACTGTAAGCGAAATTGAGGTAAATGCATGCAGTTATCTAAGCGATGCTGCAATTTAAAAACTTTTATCTTTAAAGGTTCAGGAGTTCTGTTCAGTGCCTTTGGACCAAAAAACACCTTCGTATGAACTTTCTCTTATTCGTAACATATGTTTAAGTTACTAGAAACAACATTTTAACCACTATGAGTCTTTTGATAAATTTCAAGGATTTCCCTCGATTGCTTATAGATTCCATCATCAGCTCACCACTTTCGTAATTATTATACAAAATCAAGATTATACCCTATACAAAAACACAAGAATTTTGAAAATCGGTCCACAAACAGCGAAATAATCATCAAAACATCTGCTTCGATGCAAAATATCACGAAAAGCATCAATTATTGTGTCATAATGTAATAACCCATGGCATAATTATGATTTTGATGATGATGATCAAATAAATTGATGTGTTGGCTTATGCTTTCAGTTGTTTAAACAACGCCGAAATCCCCGAACCTGTATCTATAAGGATTCAAAAGTTCTGTTGGGTACCGTCGGATCCAGGGTATAACCTGGTGCGAAATCTTTTTTTTTTGGTAGCATTTACCTCAAATGCTTCAGAAAAAATTGAAATCACTATATGTTTCCATAGAAATTTCAAGGAGTCCACTCGATTCCTCTAAGATTCCATCATCAAATCACCACTTTTGTAAACATGGTACCAAATTCAAGTTAAACCCTATACAACACAAAAAGAATTTTGAAAATCGGATCACAAACGGCTGAGTTATTGTTGAACATACAAAAAAAAAAGATACATATACAGCCGAACGTTTAACCTCCTCCTTTTTGGAAGTCGGTAAAGAATTAGAATTTTACATTGAATGTACCTATTAAAATATTGACTCAGTTGAATGCACCGTTTTGGAAATAAATAAATGATAATATTGTGAAAATTAAAAATTGAGAAAATTAGAAATTAGTGTTTTTTGTCTATATTACTTACTTAGAGAAAATTTTAAGATATCATGTTTTCGCTAGTACAGACTACAGACTCTCGCAAATATAGTGTAGTATCTACTATCTAGCTATGTTTTAATCATTTCGTTCGCAATCGCGGCTTGCTATCAAGTATAAAATTCGTAAATTTCCTCCGTCTTAATCTATCTTTTTATATCCTAAAAGCAAGTTAAAATCATAAGTATTTAAACGGAATTGATACTAAAGTGTTATTGTTAACTCAATATCACTTGTAAGTTGTAACGTATTGTAATGTCTAGCGAAGTAAAGTGTTCCTGTATATTGTAACGGGTTTCAATATAATATTAAATGTCTTGATTGTAGGAGATTATCTTATATCTTTAAACGAGCAATTCTTGTATATATATAAATATATAATTGGAATCTCGGAATCGGCTCCAACGATTTTCATGAAATTTAGTATATAGGGGTTTCGGGGGCGATAACTCGATCTAGCTAGGAATCAATTTTAGAAAATGTCTTTTTCATGGAATACCGAGCAAAGCTCGGTCAAATAGCTAGTATAATATTATAGGAGAAAGACTGTTATGAGTTATCGAAATAGATATATAATGATATATAACTGATGAAATATCTAAAAGTTGCTACCTTTTTTTTTGTAATAGAAAATCCTAAATTTTTCAACATTGACGGGACTGATTTGGTCAAAATAGTTCTACACGTTTGGGTGCTACTATTCCACAGATCACCTTCTTCCGGGGGTTTTACCCAGACAATATGAGTAGAATTCCAAAAAAAAAAAAAATGCACGGTGCATTAATTTCTAAAAATTAACGGATTGTGTAATAGCCCATAGTACACAATCAGATATGCCATCGACCACGTTCCATCGGCATGCGCTGTACCAATTACACCAGCACACCTGGCCAGCTGCCACCACCCAGGATGTTCTAATTAGACCCTGTTGATAATGATAAACAGGTGCAGTTACAACTAAAAGCTTGGCTCAAAGCAAGAAGCTGTGCGCCACCTGGGAACAGTATCTCACGAAATCTGTATAATTTCCCGCGATAAAATTTCACCGTGGTCTACTCTGTGTTTGTGCCAAGTTTGATCAAAAACGATTTAGTGCTTTCAGAGCTTATACGATGCAAACAAACTTTTTCTCTTTAGAATAATAATATGTATTATAATTGGTAGAGATGTAACCTATAATAGTGGCCCGTCTCGACTTCGCACGATTCCAAAATATTTTTCGGCTATAATATACACAAACATTATAAATGCATTATCACATTTGCATTATTATGTCAGTAAGTAAAAACTTAATCAAAAATTCTAAATTCTAATAATAATATTATCTATATGTACTCTTAGATTTAAATTGTTGACACATACCATCTATTCTAAATACGATCTATAAATATTCTAGTTATTAGAAGTTATTGTTAAACTGATAATTGACCTTTAACTGAGGTTATGTTTAACTATTATCGTAAACTAGAGTAAATAGTCACGCTAACATCAAGGTAACGCGTACTACGTGGTACTACATAGTAAGGAATCCACTGCAGCTAAAGCAATAGAGTTATTACTAGTATTTGTTACTACTTACTTCAATGAAAAGACTGAAAGTCGGGTACTAAAATTGTCTTCTATAATCATTTTTAATTTTACAAAATAAAGTGACAAAATTAAAGTGACATTATCTTCACTGCGAGGTTAATACCCATTTGTGTAGCACTATAGTGTTGTGTTAGAAAGAGGCTTTCCTCTATTTACTAGCTTTCTTAACTTTTAGATCGAGAAAAACGTAATTCGCAGTACTGTGTGAAATGAACGAAACTTAGCTATCACAAGCTACAAAATAAGCATTTGCTATAACTTATATTTATTTATATAATATCAGAAGTTAGCCAAAGTACTAGGCTAGCATAGCGCAGCGGAATGTTGCAGTCTCTTTCGGCCGTTGCCCTGATAGCGCGGGCACGGCGCGCGGCGGTAGATAACGGTCGGTATGATAAACTGCTTGATCGCTGAGAGCCCGGTACGCTACTAATCTATTGTTGAGTTCCTAGTCAATATTACGGGTAACAGATGCATCCTAAACTCTTTAGGTAAGTTGACTTGTAAGGAAACTAGAAACGGCAGACCGTTCTGTAAAGAAGATCATTGTTACTAATTTTAAATTTTAAATTCTTGATCTATTTGAGATTGAGTAACTTTATCTATTTGAGTTTGAAAACCTGCATTTCGTCTTCCAGCTCTTGTATATTGCTGACCATGTAGTTGTCGCAGCCAACTGGTTCAAATAGCCGTTCAATCAAACAGCTAGCCCTTTAACTGAACAACGCCATTTAATATCAAAGCTAGCCTTTTAATTGAATTTTTCAGTCGCTCGAAACGTTCAACACTACAGCTGCTTCAAAAGCAGCCGTTTGATTGAATTTATTCTTGTTATTATCATTGCACTTTTGTAATAATAACACTAAACTAATGGTCCGCTTAGTTAATTTGCCATTTAACCAGTTAGCTAAGCGTCGTCTAGCTGTAGTGTTAAACGTTGCAGTCCACAAGTCGGCTAAATGACGCATAGCCGTGTGATTGAATGGCGTTGTTCAGTGCTAGCTGTTTAATTGAACGGCTATTTTAACCAGTGGACTGCGATCTATGTCGCAGTCCACTGGTTAAAATAGCCGTTCAATCAAAGACTATTCATTGCTCATTGAACGTCACTGCTCGTAACTTCATTGTGCGGAAATTTGTTTATCGCACAAAAACCGTACATTTTAGCACTGAACTTTCCTAGTTTTCAGTACTTTCTTATAAGCATTTAAATTTTAAATCTACATACCTAGTTTAATCAAAATAGGTTCAAGCATGAGAGAGAGGTACCAGATATACACACCTTCGCATTTATATTTTCTAATAATAATACCTGCCAAGCAATGTATGTCTGTAGTTTTTTGGTCTGTCTGTCAAATGCAGGTACTATACAAAATACTAAAACAATTAACTTCACTTCCTTGACAAAAGGTTCCCCTTCAGTAATGGAAACCTTGGCATTTCCCTGGACTGTTCTAAAGTCGGTGTTTATTTTCATCGACCGTGATAACACGATAATTATAATATTGTTATCGAACATAAAGGTTACTAGGTAATAAATTAAGAACTTATGACATTTAGTAACCATAATAGTAATAATTAGTATTAATAGATCATAGATGTAGAGACTAGAGATATTATATATCGAGTCTAGGGAAAAATCTAGGATATCTTTTAACACGCCAAAATGTGTGGTTTCTTGATACGAATACGAATTTCTTCGCAAGTTGCTGCCAAAATCTGGTATGAATGATGAATCTATACTTTACTGATACAGTTGGATAAAACTTGTGATTGCTTAGAACATTTTTCGCGTAAGATAGTAAAAACCACGAGGCTTGTATCAGACATAAGTACTTAGTAAGTAGTTAAGTATCTACTAGACGTTCTGCGCGGCTCCAATTTACTGGAACTGTAAATAAAAGAGAGGACATGCTATTTTTCCGCAAAACTATAATAGCCTCTGTCCTTGCGCGTGGTCAACTAGTCCAGTAGTTTTAGCGCGTTCCAACGATATCTTTAGATTTATTATATTTAGATTGTGACTCTTTTCATGGTTTAGAATAGTATTATAGTAATCTAGCTTAGTATTTAGTGCACGTGATTATTAATATTAATGTATTCTATAATATTAAAACAATCGTAACCGGTCCGTCAGCTGCCGTGGACCTATTTATAAGTTTAAGCGGATTGGAAAATGCAATTAACTAAATGTGGTGTGCCGTAATATTATGTATTTAGATTTTAGATCGTCTTTAAATGCTTTTTTTAACTAATTTATTTATCAATTTGTACTTTGTGCGTATTCCGAGCATGTCACTTTCGAAAATATAGAAGGATTACCTATACTAGTTAGGATCTTACGTTGGAAAGCGTGTATTTAAATATTTTTGTCGTCTCTGAAAGCAAGAGCCAATAATAACTATAAATGATGATGGGCAAAAATGTATGGGCTCTGGTATATTGCTCAACAGGAATGGATTGTATATTTTTAAAAAAGGTATACCCATGTACAAATGACCAATAGGGCGCTTGTCAAGATTTGTTGTACTTTTTGAGTAAAGCCGTGTTAAAAGTGACATCAGCACTCATATATTTCATGCTGATAACATCACGTTACATTATAGCATGATTATTTTTAGGGTTCTGTAGTCAACAAGGAACCCTTATATGATACTCCGCTATCCCCCTCTCCCCTATCCCCCTCTCCCCTACACATCAAACTTTTTTTTTTAATAATGCTCTTGGCCCTGATCTTAAGTTGAGGGATTTATGTTCTTAATACAATTTATGTAACACTTATACATTCTTATGTCTACACTTATCTTCTATTTATATTTTCTATTCTGTCCTCGTTACCTGCTCCGCCGTCCAAGGGTGATCAGTATGAGGGAGGGGTTAAATTACTACTGTGAGCGTAAATCTAAGGTGTACTGTCCAAGACAAGACATCCGTAACCTTTCTAAGCGCAAATAAATCTTACCATATAGACGATAAAAACTACGTCAGTAACGCCGCCCTTGTACGTTGACTGTACAAAAAGTACAGTTGCTAGGGGCTGGGCGCCATATAACTTTTTTACCTACTCACTAAGAGCTATCTAATGGTATATATTTTATCTCTGTTGAGCAAAATACCAAAATGCCCATGATCCTTTAATGTAGACGCGCAACAGCGAGTCAATTTCGACCTAACAAAATTGACGAAATGTCATTATAATACACGAACTATTCAGGACTCTACATAAAACAGTTTTTGAAATAATTAATTTTAAGTACTCAAAGTTATTAATTCATCCGCGGCCACACTCACATAATATAATATTATGGCGACAAGTTGAGGCTCTAAAGAAAAGTCTTCAAATCAAGTCGGCTACGCTGAAGCTGAAGCTTACGCCTTAGTCTTTAGCTGATTACCGTTGCATCTCATAAACTTTTTTTTGCGCGATTACGGATTGTGTTCCGAATTTGACTTTCAGTTTTTTTAGCTAGCCTATTAAAAAAAAACTTCGAAAGCGCGATTCAGGATTATAGCACTAAAAGGTTTGTAATCGCTAGCGCTTATAACTCGGTCCACGCGCTATGCAAGGCCGTACGCGTGGGAACGGCGGGCAATTCCGCCTCTAGTTAACAATCTTATTACACGAGCGATATTAATGACGCGATTGATCTGTGCACTTCATTAGGGACCCCCCGCGCCGGAGCAGTTTGGACCATACACCATTAAGGTAAGGGCCAGTTTTCACAGAAACTTGGCGATGTATATGTCGTAGGATGATTTGATAAATCCGTGTTTTCGCGAAATCCCTAGAATTTTCGCGAAAATTCGATTTATCAAATCATCCTACGATGTCGTAGGATGATTTGATAAATCGAATTTTCGCGAAAATTCTAGGGATTTCGCGAAAACACGGATTTATCAAATCATCCTACGACATATACAGTACTTATGATGTTAATATTATAAAGTTAAATAATAATATTATGTAAAATGACGCAATATCCCTATAAGTATCACCTGCGCATGCCACGTGATTATCGACACTCATAATCCATACTAATATTATAAATGTGAAAGTGTGTCTGTCTATCTGTCTGTCTGTTTGTTACCTCTTCACGCACAAATCGCTTAACCGATATTGCTGAAATTTGGAATGGAGATACTTTCAGTCCCGGGAAAGGACATAGGATACTTTTATCCGAGAAAAATGTACGGTTCCCGCGCAATAAGCGAATTTTAGCGCAAAGAAGTTGCGTGTATCATCTAGTAAGGCTTGTCTACTCTTGTCTAGCTGAAAATGACGCGCCCCTCTCTTCTATAATTTTTCATTTATATCAACTTTGACGTGGTGGGGTGCGTGCGGCGTGACGCGTCATTTCAAGTTAGACAAGCTCCATAATATGTATAGCAACTTTTCAAATGGGTATGAAGATTTTGGCCGACCTACTGTCCGCTATTATGTTTTTTCGCGATCACTGATATTTTTTTCAAAAATGGATAGCTAACATCAATACAAACAAAAAATAATCATGGGCAAAACCAGGTAAAGTGTCACATTTCAAAAAATATTGGTGAACGCGAAAAAACACAATGGCGGACAGTTATAGGTCGACCGGTTCCATATAAAAATCTTCATACCCCTTTGTGCGTATGGACGCACGTTTGAATCTCCTGATATTGCAGATGTTTTTACCTATGTGGGATAAGATAATATGTGGCCAACATATTATTCTCCGTTGCTCTGGGTTTGGGTAGCACGCGGAAACTCTACTTTTCCGTTACGTAAAGATGTCATAAAACGCACGTGCGAATTGGAGATCAATTGATAATATTGCTACGGTTTTGTCATACAATTAGCCATCTCTTTATTTATAAAAAAAAAAAAACAAGAATCTTCTACATTTTAATGTTGACCAAAACAGTATTCCCACATGTATAAGGAACACGGTGGACCACATACCCTATTATTTTCTTCATTAAAGCTACGTACTTATTATTAAAAACTAATCGAATCACAATGTAGTTGCAGTATCATCTTGTACCGACATCTGTTCAGTAAAGAGATGTAAGAAAAACGTTTGTACCCAGATTCTAGATAATACAACTTTAAAGCAGCTTCGCTCTTTGTTCGATCCAGTTCAATATTTACCTACAACAAAATGTTCTCTACGTCAAACAAATGTTAAACGTATTGGTTTAATATCAGTTTTGATTATGAGAATACTACAAAATATTGTAGATACATAGAAAATTTGTGTAGCGACAAGTGCAATAAAATATCATGCAATGCTGACATTAAAGACAAGAGGAATATAGATACTGGAATCTAATGAAACAAAACTGCATCAAAGTCAGTAGCATCGTTTAAATATACATAGGGCTCACCGAAAACCGGCGTGAAACAGCACTTGCGCTGTGTATCGCCGAGTGAATGAGTTTACCGGAGGCCCAATCGCCTACCCTATTTCCATCCCTATTTTCTTCCTTACCCTATTACCCTGTTCGTTCTTAAAAGGTCGGACACTCACCTGCAGCTCTTCTGTTGTTGCGAGTGTCCATGGGCGACGGAAGTTGCTTTCCATCAGGTGACCCGTTTGCTTGTTTGCCCCCTTATTTCATAAAAAAGGAAATTCAGAAAACTTAACGCTTTATAGTTTATACTTTATACTATGGAGTTATAGACTGGATCGAACGAAGCTGCATCAATATCGTTACAAAGTAGTCGAATCAGAGTTCTGGTATAGAGACGTAAGAAATAAGATCATCTGACTGACGTTTCAATTAAAAATAATTTATTTGTATAAAATCGATATCGATCTCGGCGGCGCATCTCTAAAGCCGCCGAGCCTTTGTGTGCATAGTCGTGGTATAGTGTTGTTATTTTGTCCGGCCCAATTATCGATAATTTGCTTTTTATGCTTTATTTAAGTGATCATTCAATTATTTTTTTGATGCATTTTGTTTGATCTTTTTGTTATAATTAATATAATCTCGGCTTACAAAAGGATATTAGTGCAATGTTGTTATGTGAAGTAATAAGAGTTAATATTCTACTAAATTGCCTTTTGTAACTAGAATCTAAATCAGTAGTTTTCTACCAAAGGGCCTTAGATGATGATATGACAAAATATGTTCGTGATACAAAATAAATATAAGTATTTATATAACTTAAAAGCCGTTCCGATCGCAATTAACCGCAATTTTTCCAAAGTATCCACTATTAATTAAACTTTTCTTTAACTACTGTGATTATCTTAAGTCTAATTATATATTATTATCCAAATCTGTCTAGTCGATTTCCAGTTTAGGTTGATTTTTTAATTCCATTTGATCAAAATCAGTTCAGTACTTATTAGCATTTCATAAGTGTGCAGTTATTACTTATTACATAAGAACAGAGACCAGATTAGTATATCTGGTCTCTGATAAGAACTAACAATCATACTTCTATATAAAAATAATAACTCCCACACCAGTTTCGGTGTCGGTGGCCAGTTTCATTGAAACCAGGCCAACATTACGCAAGAGTAATTTTATAGTGCCCAAGTGTGTGCGCAGTACATATGAGCACTCTCTATTCCTTTACTCCCGAAACGACTGGCGAGAGACTGGCAGGACTGACTTTTTACATGCCCTTCCAAGTTTGTTTAGGACAATGCAGGTGATCAACCTGCATTGTCCTAAACAAACTTGGAAGTAACAAGTTTCCAACCCGGGAATCGAACCCACGACCTCCGAGTCAAGAGCCGCGCTCTAAACCACTGTACCACGGAGGCGTTGACTTCTTCTTAGATAGGTATAAGGTGATTTATGAATTAGGTCGTTCCATGCAACAGTTCGAGAAGCACTGTCTATAAGATAAGATCTCGACAAAACTTGAAAATTACATTCGAACGGGTAGTCTACGTGTAAATTTAAAGCTAACCCGATTTCTATTAAGTTGCGGTAAACGAGTTGATACCGTCGGCCAGATTGAAATATAGCCTAAGTACAACATATAGTTAGATCTCAGATCTGGGTCTCGCCTATCTCCCGATATCTAGGGCATATCTTCAGGCTACAGTACTGTTAGATTTTCGTTGGAAATTCATGGACAATTTAAAGCGAATTGGTAATTTTATCAATTACGCCACAACGGTGTTTGACGCCTCTATTTATTATTCTTTGGTACCTTTGATACATGGGTAACGCTGATTTCTTTCAACGATGGCCAAACATGATCCATAAAATGCCAATAATAATTGATGGATGAATCTTTCTAAGGCATCCATTGCACGCCCATGCAACCGACAGTCAATTCCGTCAATCATGAATTATGTTAGACTGATGGTGACGGATGGACTGACGAATGGTGTTAGACGGTCACTCAATTTTCTTCAGTTTTGTCAGTCAAATCCAAAAATTTCAAAGGTTTACGTTTCTAATTTTTTTCCAATTTTGTCAGATGTGACAACACTCACTCAAAATTCGTGACTGATGGTTGCATGAAGCAGAACTCAAGATATCCAGATTTTCGTCAATCAACTTCATGCAACCGCCTGTCACGCTTTTACACGGTAGGTTATCCATCAGTTACAGCTATGACTGTGGTAAAACTGACAGCAAAACCTACCATGTAACGGATGCTTATCATTCAACAACTTCTTTGTGTCTAGCAACTTTCTAACATTCAACGACTTTTTTGTATGCATGGTTCAAATATGGCTTTACCTAATTATTTTTGACCCACTTGACCTGCACTAAGTTATATAAGTTCTAAGTCTAAGTCCTAACTGTAAGAACCTTATTATTCAATTCATCATTAAATTACCTTTAACGCACTACAGAACATTTAATCGTCGCACTGTCGCGTTCAATCATCAACAAACACCGCCGCACCGCCTTAGCCTAGAGCTTATGCTGACTACATAAGGGTGATTATTGTGTAACGCAAAGGTAAGATAAGTTAGAATAAGTGATGGTGGGTACCATGGGTTCATAACATGCAGATGTTTCCGGCATAAATCTGCGCGCCGCGGACGTCGTGTCAGTGGTTTCGTCGGTGATTGTTCCGCCAGATTTATGGTAAGGGCCTTTCAGAGGAACT
Organism: Aricia agestis; assembly: GCF_905147365.1. NCBI lineage: Eukaryota > Metazoa > Arthropoda > Insecta > Lepidoptera > Lycaenidae > Aricia > Aricia agestis. The sequence continues at coordinate 14,145,119 of NC_056428.1, read as the reverse complement.
ACAAGAAACATTTAAGGTTAGTTTAGGGTAAAGTATAAGCCTCTTAGTTTTAAGGCTGAGGATTTTTTCCCTAGTTAAAACGGTAAATTTTTAAAGAAATCATCTATCATTGGAACTAGCAATTTTTGACTGAAGTTATTATAAATCTTAATATATATATTTCTTGTGTGCGTGTGTATGTGACTGAACTCCTCCTAAACGACTGGACCAATTTTGATGAAATTTTTTGTGTGTGTTCGTGGAGATTCGAGAATGGTTTAGATTTACAGTTTGGTCTACTGGAAAATGTTTTTTCAATTAATTTCTTATTTATAAGGAGTTGTTGATTTTGCAATGTTTTACATTAGATCCGGCGGACGGCGCTATCATCGCATTCAATATTATTCTATTTCAATTTTAGTTTGTCCTGACAGATGGTGCTACGATTAATTTGAAAAAAATTTTGTTATTCAATTCATGTGCTGATTAAAATATTAAATAAATAACACATAGGCTACAATTTTAACCGACTTTCAAAATGGGGGAGGTGTTATGTTCGTTTTCTTATATTCAACGATTACTCCGCCGTTTGTTAACCGATTTTCAAAATTTTTCTTTTGGTATGTAGGGTATCATCCCAATTTGGTATTATATTCAGAAAAGTGGTGATCTGATGAAGGATCCATAAGTAATCGAGGGAACTCCTCAAAACTTATAGGGAAACATATGGTGACTTCGGTTTCGTGAGAAGTATTCTAAGCATATGCTACCAACAAGTAAGATTTTGCACCGAGATATACCTGGTATACCGTGGTTCGGAAGGTGCTGAGAGAATTCCTGATTCTTTATAGATACAAGTTTGGGAGTTTCGGCGTTGTTTTAAGAACAGAAAGCATATGCTACTATGCAAATTACATTCTTCATCATCATCATCATCATCATCACTGCCATATTATACCATTTCATAGTCTTTTAGATCGAGACTCGAGTTTGTCAAGCGATAATTAAAAAAAATCTATATCTACCTAATATTATAAACCTGAAGAGTATGTTTGCTTGAACGCGTCAATCTCAGAAACTACAGGTCCGATTTAAAAACTTATCTCAGTGTTAGATAGATCATTTATCGAGTAAGACTCATCATTTATCGAGAAGGTTATATTATATTATTACTCTAAGACTAATACGACAGAAGAAACTCAGGAAAATGTGGGAAAAACGGGGGAAATATTTTTTATGGGAAAATGTACCTACGGATGCTGTAAAATTTCTAATTTACGCGGGCGAAGCCGCGCGGGACATCTAGTTAATCTATACATCTATACATCTATTCATCTATACATCTATACATCTGTACATCTATACATCTATACATCTATACATCTATACATCTATACATACATACATACATACATACATACATATAAATAAAATTGGAGTGTCTGTTTGTAATATTGAAAGAACCGTTTTTAACTAGATGCATTAGAATGTATATAGGGTACATACACCAAAACAACATTTTTTACAATTTTTGTCTGTATGTCTGTCTGTTTGTTCCGGCTAATCTCGTAAATGGCTGGAGCGATTTTGACGGGACTTTTTTTGGCACATAGCTGATATAGTAAGGCATAACTTAGGCTACTTTTTAACCGACTTCCGAAAAGAAGGAGGATATATTTCACTTTTTTATATTGGTTCGCCAAAGTTGTCCAACTTTGTCGTTTGTAAACCGATTTCCAAAATTCTTTTGTTGTTGTATGAGATGTAGCCCGAAATTGATGCAATCCTTGAGAAATCGATAGGACTGCTTAAAATTTATATGGAAACATATAGTGATTTTACGTTTTTCTGAAGGATTTTAAGCTTAAACTACTCTAGATTAAATGAACTAAAAAGTTTTTAGTTCATTTAATCTAAAAAATAATGAACTAAAAAATTCGGTACTCAGTATTTCTGTTCTCAGTCTTCATTATTTTGAAGTCGGTACCAACTACCGGCTAACCTAATCACCAGTTCCATGACAAAATTTAACTGCAACTTATATGACTGGTACCGACATTATATTATTAAAATTGAGAACAGAAATACTAAGTACCTACAGAATATGAATTATTAATTAATACTTTTTAGTTCATTTAAGAAAATTACTATTGTCTTTACTTTGAAAGGCGGTTTCAATTTTTGTTTAAAAATAATAATTTTACTTTTATTCGTTATCCTTAAGATTTTCTATACATTATTGGCGTTACTATTTGGGTAAGGAAGGGGAAACATTCTTTTTTGTTCTTTATTTATCACATTTTGCTGACGCGGACGAAGTCGCGGGCAACAGCTATTAATTATAAACTTTCAGAAAAAGAACCACTAATTTTTTATTCGATAGTTAGGTACAGGTAGAAAACTAGCCTTTTGCGTCCGTTGTGGATAATATAATATACAGTATTTTCAGAGCGAAGTAACCACTCTTCAAGTAAGTGCCTGGGACAAGATTTTAAATGCCTATATGGTTGCTCAAGCGCAAACGGCATTCTCGCAACATAGTCGGCCTAGTCCAGAGGAAAGAACGGGTCAATACGTCTGGGACCAACCATGTGCGGGTTTCCTCATGATGTTTTTCTTCACCGTATTGTGTACTTGAGATCAGAAAATGTCTCATTGGTACAAGCCTCCACCCGAGATCGAACCTGCACTCTCTGCGAGTGCGAAGCAAAGGTCTACCCAATATGCCACGCTCGCGCTCGAGTACCGCGGGGCTAAAATGGTCGCTTTGAAGAATCAGGATATGAATCATAATATGATTCATTTTTCTAAAATCGCAAAATGCAACTCTGCTTGCAATTCATTTTTGTATTTTTGTACTGATTTGACATTTGTCAGTTTGACAGTTTTGATAATTCATTTGCTGAATTGATTGAGAGGAATTGCTAAATGTGACTACGTTTAAAGTTACAAATTACTTGTACATAATTAAAAGACCTGTACCAAAAGGAAAAGTGTGACTAATCCAAATATTCTACCGTCTTCGCTAATTGCTTACAAATACGGCCTCTACTGCCTTCATACTAAAATATTAAAATATGTCTCTCAGTCATGAGTGCGGCAGTTAATCGCGACGTGTGTAAACAGGCTATCTGCCTGCAGCTATAGAGTGATGCGTGTTGAAGCCAAGTACACCTGGTGTTTGTGATTACATCTGCAGGGTAATAAGGTATAACAATAACGAAATAATGTCGGAATTTTAACGACTCCATGTGATATTGTTTGTTGAATTTAGAACATGTTTTGTTTGCAATACTTTTAAATTTTATCTAAGTGTCTAAACACACTAGGCCGAAGTTACGCGGCGGAAATTCCGCATGATTACGCCCGCATTGTCAAACGCATACAATATACCATCCGTATGTTGTATGCGTTGTTGTGTGCGTTGAAGTGTGTAGACACTAACACAGCTTAATCTATTAAAAGTTTAGTAATTCGTAATTAATAGTAAATCTTATCAATATATTAATTTGGTTTGTAATTCATTTTTATACTTTTCGGTACTACTAACGTTAGAGGTTCCGTGTTAATATCGATCGAACCGGGAATAGATCTGTAACAAAGAAAAACATTTTAAAACTAAGCAATATACAGGTTGCTACAAAAAGCGCGATAATAATTCAAGACGTGAGTGGAAGAATAAGGTAAGTAACATGAAAAAAAATCCCGTTTTTTTGCTTAAATGGAGCTTTTATTATTTGAAATATAAAAAATATGGATTATATGTAGCCAGATATATTAGCTAGGTTATGTTGTAGATAACTTACAAGTTTTATTAAAATAATTAGGGAAAATGAGTTATTGTTCGTAAGTTACGAAATGTAACTTGTCCGATTCTTCCACTCACGTCTCCAATTTAGAGTATACATATATTACATCCCTTACATAGAGTTCATTGGTAAAGTAAGTGGAGTTCACTGAAAAATTAATTTGTTAACTATTTAATGGGCACATACGAAATGTTTTGCGAATTTCTCATTGAAACATAAAAGTCAAAAAATCTCTACACATAAAGAACACTACTCATCTTATAAAATAAATAAGATTAAAAAAAAAGAACACTACTCATGCTAAAGAACAATTGCTTAGTTTTGTAACATTCTGTATATTCCAGTTTAACAGATTCAATTCATTTCAATACATTAGATCGATTAAAAAGTTCATCATGTCTCGCTCGCATTATGTGAATTGCAAACCAACGCGGAAATATAGAGCTATGCAGAATGTATCGATACGATTATGATAAGAATGTTGGTTATATTTAAATGGCCTTTGTAGATTGACGTGTGTTTAAGTTATAAGCTTTGGCGATGTACATAGCGATTTGCTTTAACTGGTTATTACTTCTATGGAAAATATGGCGTGTACCCATCTAAAAGGTATAACATAAATAACTATAACTTTGCAACAATTAACATTAACATGCTTAAGTAATTTATTCAGCGCTGCTATATTCACAGTTAACTCTATCTCATATAATATACTCAGCCAAGTACTGTGACTTATCTTTTTTTCACCCTGTGATAATGGCGAGGAAAGGATTATATGGCCGACCAAATATGTTCAATCATAAATAGCGCTATTGAAGTTTCTGAGATCGACAAAACATAATATACATTATACAACTGTTACATATTATGTTAGACTGTAATGACAAAACATGTAGAATGCTATATGTTTTGTCATATATGAAGTTTTTAGAAAAGACGACATTGAGTTTTGACCTGATCGAGCAAACAACCTCGCTCGGTCGGAAGATCTTCATATGCAGCCACTACACAAATGAGGGACATGGCGATATCTAGACCCTAGGTCTATCGTGTCAAACAGCTGTCATATGTACGAAATAGCTTCCATATGTCACGATATGTCATTTGTCTGTCTGACACGACATTTGACACGAAATAATTTACCATCCTTCTGGTGGCAAATATATCGAAAACTCTTCCCTCAACTCTTTAGGTAAGTGAAGGAATCCGGGTACTTGTACCACACGTCAGTATGACAAGCCCGTAGCAGCGCGAGATGACGCGATGATAACGCTGTAACGAGCCGCGCGACATATCGCAGACTGCACCATCACACCGCGTACAAACCACAGTATTTACTAATGTTAAATTATTATAAATGCGAAAGTATATCTGTCTGTATATAACCGCATCACGCTTAAGAGGATACACCAGGTGCTAGAGAAATGAAAAAAAAGTACGTGTAATATCTATAGCTGTATCCCTTACCTGAAGCCTATACCGCAGAACGCGATAGAGACAACTGCAGAAAATCAACGATTCGTTGTCCCCTGATTCCTTCTCCAAAACTTAACCGATTTAAGTACTTTTTTATTAAAGATTTAAAAAAGGCTTGAGCCGTGTTCCTATGCTTTATTTTTTTTGTATAATCTAGCCAAATCTGTTTTCTGGATGTATAAACACAGCGGAAAATCTGGCTATTTTTTGGGGTTTTTGAACGTTCATATCTTATTTCATAATTAAATTATGAAAAAAAAGAGGACATAGGGACATTGTATTAGTGGCCGTAGATATTCAGGAAAAAAATTATAACTCTACTAACATTATCCAGGGAGGAAACAGGGGACAACGTTTGTATGTAAAAAATGGCGATGTGGACTCCTCTTAAACGGATGAAAAAAATAGTGAAAAAAAAGGGTATTTTTTGCGGAAAAATGTACAAATCCCGTGATATAAATGAAATTTGCCACAACGAAGTTACAGGCGTCATTAATATGTTAAAAATTGAATGGTGTTGTTTGAAGTTCCAAAGAAAAATAAACTAAAAACTCGGTATAAGATACTTCAAGAAACTTTTCACTTTAAACTAGAAATCGCGTACTACGAAAAACCATTTCTGAAAACTTGTAACCTTGACCCAAAGTGCCGCTTTTGAATATACTAAACGAGAGAAGATTACAAGAATATAAGTGTAAATGCAATGCTAATAGTTAATAGAAGAATTAAGAGTAAGGCCACATTACGCCGTTGTATTACGGTGCGTCGTTAAAGCGACGCTTCACCCTGTGATAACGGCGAGGACATCGTACATTTATCAGCACCGTACGCGCCATACGCGCCGAACGCACCGCATAGTTCACGAAATGCGGCGCGTACGCTGCGGACGAATGTGCGAGGTTTCACATCATTTCATACAACGAATTCTAATACGCGGCGCGTACGGCACGTGCTTGCTGATAACGGCGCGATCACCTTAGACGTTACTAGTTACCACGTCTTTAAATGACTGTCCTCAGAACTCTCAATGAAGTTGGGATTGTAGATGACGCGTTGCCCTTTGACTGTCATAAATTATTTTGGCGATTATCGCCGCAACGTCGCATACAGTGCGTTATTCCAACGACGCAACGTACCACCGCAGTGTGGCCCAACTCTAAAGTAAACAATAGCTGCTATAACAAACTGGCCAGTCGCCATGTTAGGTATTGCAGCTTGTACTGTATTATCATACGGGTTGTTACACTGATTTTACTAACAACTAGCTATGGAGTAGGAAATTAATTATTAGTTGCATTAAATTGGCTCTAAAGCTACTGGAGCCTGGACCGATATTGCTGCTTATCACAGACATGACTGGGAATTATTTTATTTTATAGAAGTTTTTGGAGGTTAGTCACTACTCATAGCACTACCCTTTTTAATATGGTTAAAATCATATCAAGATAATATTTAACCACAACATTTTAAAGATTCTATTGTAGATCCACAAAAAATCCGCAACTGAACCTATAACTTCCTCCTTTTTGGAAGTTGAAGTCTCCTATTCTCGTATTTTTAAATAGTACCTGGATGACCGAGCTTTGCTCGGTATAGCAAACACTCATTGACTTCGTGTTACTTAATAACGCCATCTGCTGGTCGTTAAAACAATTAGTTGCTCACAAAATAGTATTATTATTCGCCAATAGATGTCAGGAAGAGTGATATTTTTCAGTTTATCGATTATCGATAAAACACGAATAAAAAGACATTTTCTGAAAATGATTAATAGCTAGATCGATTTATCGCCCCCGAAACCCCCTATATACTAAATTTCATGAAAATCGTTGGAGCCGATTCCGAGATTCCAATTATATATGTTACGCTCAAAGACCGAAATCGCTCAATGAGCGAAAAAATGGCTCACAACGCGTTGTGGCCACAGTGAAACAGCCACGACGCGAAATTCGCGTCCTGGCTCTTTCACCGGCACTTGGCCGGTTTTTATTTATTATAATTACCAGCGTTGGACATTGGGCATACTTATTGAAATACTCGTTAGTCTAATTTAATTATTAATCTAATTGCAAACTAAAATTAGAACACATTTTATACATAATATTATTAATTAATTAACTTACGGGTAATTTCAGATGCACAACAATTACTTCATCAATCTGATTAATTAATTAATCTGATTAAAATTACTAATTACTTTTTGCCCAACTCTGCACGTGAAAAACTAATTATTTCTACATTAACTAAATTTAATCAAAATCGGTTCAGCAGTTTAAACGCAAATTAATAAAGTTTATTGCGTGAAAACCGAACATTTTCCATGATAAAAAATATTATCCTATGTCCTCCAAACCTTACATAATATCTACATGTACTCTATATCGATATCATAAGCCAAATTCATTTTTGTTGACTGCGCGGGAACCGTACATTTTCCGGGAAAAAAGTATCTAATGTCATTTTAATTGATTAAAAGTATCTGCATACAAAATTTTATCAAAATCGGTTCAGCGGTTTAAGCGCAAATCATTTTAGAAACATAATACATAAATGCTATATACAAAACCTCACTTACAGGAATAAGCATTAGCCATTATTGCACTCTAGAATATGCTACAGTGGGTTTTCAAAAAAATGGATTTCACTGTCGTAAACCTTAAGTTATAAAGAACAAAACTGCATTATGCAACTCAAAATCCGATTTTATGTAGAATGAAACACTAATGCTTAACAGCAGCCATATATATATACAATGTGTCCCGACACCGGTGTCCGATCCTTTAATGTCATGATCTATGGCATATTTTATCGACAAATTGGCTCTCAAAATTTTTCTCTCTCTCACGGTTGTAAAATGGCAGCCATTTTAGTTTTTCTCGGGCGTTCACACTAATCTGACCAGTACTTCTCATGTAAATATCCTATGAAGAGAAAAAAGGTCTCATTTGATAAACTTGTGGACTACGCTTACACAGGCAATATGCCATAAATTTCGTGGAATTAAAAATAGAAAAACCAAAGTTTAAGAAAAACAATTGTGCATTTTTTAATTAATGGCTTTTTGTGAAAAATCTAGCACATGAAACTGGTTCTTTTTTATTTTAAAAAAATAGAGGAGGTTTTCATCTTAAATAAATTCTTTACTTCAATGCTTTAAGATAGTTTAGAAGTTATAACGATTTTCCTATGAAGTAGGTCAGAATAGTATTTTACAACCGTGAAAAACTTTGAGAGCCAATTTGTCGATAAAATATGCCATAGATCATGACATTAAAGGATCGTACACCGGTGTCGGGACACATTGTATACAAGAATTGCTCGTTTAAAAATATAAGATAAGATAGTAAACCAATGTCAATGCCACAAAAAAGGTTCAGTGACGACATGACAACGGACTTCTCACAGTCTTCTAACAATCTGTCATATTATTTGTAAACTAACAAAATTAAACTTTAACCCTTTAAGATAGAATTCAAAATTACATGATAATTTTAAATCTCAAAGCTTAAGTATAAACGCCCCTTAACATTAACAGTTTTACCAAATTATACCTCTTGCTGTTCAACATAGAGTCCAAATTGCCTAAACGGAGATTCGACTTAGGCTGTTTCCATGGCAGCCACGGTGGAATCGTGCAAAAACGCAATGAGATCATCAAAGCAGTGTCATTTGAACGTGACGTGTGATCTACGTAGATCGTGATCCATGGCGAGATAGCGACGACAAATAGGTGTTCTCAAGGGAAATGGAGGACGAAATTGTTGTGGGATTTTAAATTGACATGTTTAGGGGAGTAGGGAAAGATTAAAATGAGGGTATCAGCCGCGAAGCCTGTCTTTCCTTTGTAGGTAAACCCTACCCTATATTGGTGGGAAAAAAACCTCACACAATAAAATATTAGAGTCATTGTTTTTGATTCGCTCACAATCTAAACACTGTATAATAATATTTACAATTTTTTTAAGGTTCTAGAGAACCGATCTTAGTGTTATTTAGCACAGATATAGAGTAGACCACGGAAAAAGTTTATTTTTTGTAGGAAAACATACGGTTACTACGGTTACTAGGGACTTTGTAAAGCGGCGCGGGTCACCCGTCACAAGAAATATCTATAGGTCTACCAGAATCTGATGGTTGACGGCAGATTTTCAAAAACCATCCTTGATCATTGGATGAATTTTTATATTTGCATGTATCACACAGGATAGGCCGCTATAAGAAAAAAAAGGATGAAAATGTTGTATTCTAATTACCCCGGTATTGCTAGAGTCAATTTAATTTCTCACTTTTTGCCAACAGATTCTGGTAGACCTATAGTAGAGCTTGTCTAACTTGAAATGACGCGCCCCACGACTTCATTAGTTGATATAAATGAGAAAGGTATTGTACTTACGAGAGAGGGGCATGTCACGTTAAATTTAATCAAGCTCTAACTATTTAAAGGAATATACAGTATTCAACAATCAAATAAACTTTCAAAACCCGTATTGACCTCGACAAAGAGAATTACCGGAGGGCCGCCAAACGCGGTGCTAATTGAGTTACGACGATTACGCCGGAAGACATTTTTAACTTTGACTGTTAAATGTTTGGTAACGCTAACTGTATGTTGACTATAGATAAATTATTATAGCTCGTAGTTTGTACAACTTGTTAGTTGTTATAGTATAATATTACTTTTGGATATGTAATGTAATAGCGGGCTTACATCTTTATATATAAAACTCAAAGGTGACTGACTGACATGGTGATCTATCAACGCACAGCCCAAACCACTGGACGGATCGGGATGAAATTTTGCATGCAAGTAGATGTTATGACTTAGGCATCCGCTAAGAAAGGATTTTGATAAATTCCAACCCCAAGGGGTTAAAATAGGGGATGAAAGTTTGTATATAATAATACTTCTTAACGCGAGCGAAGCCGCGGGCAAAAGCTCGTTATATTATAATTTATACTGTATTCGGCGAAATGAGGCGGTAGCGGTTATTGACCTTTTTAGTCTAGGCGCTAAATGAAAACTGCTCGCACTGTATTTAGAATATTAAAGAATAAAATTGACCTCCTCATAAAGAGACAGATTATTACAGGTTCATCGGCAAACTTCTTGGTAACTCTTAGAATGATAATCTCCAATTTCTTATGAGTTCGTGGTGATATATGATTCATATTCAGTTCACATCGAGTATGCAAAATACGATATCGCCCTTAGACTAGGAACATCTGACACTTCATTGTCAATCGCGGCTTGTATAGAAAATGTCACTTTTTGACAGGGAGTCAACTTTAGGCGTCAATGACCGCTACTGTCTCGATTCTCCGGTACACCTTACAATCCGTGCATTACAGAGCCCGTTTACATTATCAAGTAGCAATCCAGATGTAAACCGGCCATAATTCTACCTTCTGTATACAATTCTGTGCTTCTGTTGGTGTGCGAAAACCCCAAAAAAAAGATAGAGCCCTGCTATTGCAGCTTACACTCCAAAAACGTTATGTTGTCTGTTCGTAATGAACACTACGCCCATTTGGATGAAAACCTGTTTTTTGTTTTGATGCTCTTTCACTGACACTGACAACTGACATTCTCTATAGAATGTCAGTTTGGAAGACTTAGAAATGTCTGTTCCTTAAATGCTTAAGACTGCAACACGGCTTCATGAACGTAATACAACATTTTAGAGTTTCTATAGATTCGACCACATTGTTATAGTGTAAGGAAGTATCATAGAGCTGGTACTTCCGAGCCGGCACCCACAGCCTCCGTCTAGGATTACCCACCAGCCACCACAACTGGGTCACTTCCGACGTTAGCCAAGATATATGTTATAGAGTAATTATTATATTATATCACTTCGAACATAAAGAATTAGAGATTATCATTCTAATAGTTACCAAGAGGTTTTCCGATAAATCTATAATAGTTTGTGTCTTTATAAGAGTTACATTTTTTCATAAGTTAACTAACAAAGTGCGAGCATTTCTCATATAGCTCTTAAACTAAAAAGGTCAATGACCGCTGGTGCCATCTTATTTTATTTTGACATAATGTAATATCATTTTCAACATCACTTTCTACTCATCACGGGGTTTTTCATCGGTCGATCATCGTGATAAGATCACGTCCGATAATGTTGAGTGAAAGTTTTTTTCAGTTTGATTGTAATTTGACAATGATGTATGGGAATCGAGTTTTTGTGCCATTCAATTTGTAGGCGTGCCATTTTTTGTGAAGAGGTATTTTATTCATAATAAGACTACTGGTATTGTAGGTACAGATTCATAATATAATGTTGTACGCCACACGCGTACATGAAGGGAATTAAGTAGGAACCGTACATACGAAGCCTTATACATCCTTTCTCAAGACTTAAAGTATCTGAATACTTGAATCTGTTCAACGATATTTTAAGCGTTAAGAAATAACAGACAGACAAAAATTCCACATTTGTAATAGGTATCAGTTTCGGCATGCAGACCGGCAGATTGACATATTTATATTTTATTATATATTGGATAGTCAGTAATGAGGAAACGTCTTAATATTATATGAATGTTATATTATTGCGCAACTAGGCGAGGGGTCAACGCGCTTTGATTAACCCTATGGCCCTATCAACACCTAGGAAATATAATTTATTGTATATAAAGTTTGTTGTATATACTAGTTTAAAAAGTATAGTAAAGTAGAGATCGCCCAATGGCACGGAATATAATATATCTGTAGTACCAACCAATGGTCGAAATTCGACCTTTTTAATTGTAAGTTTCAATGCTATAAATATTCTATTACGAAATTTTGACTTTCTTCTTCTTCTTTTGGCTTGCCGTTTAAAGTATGATAGATTTTCCTATATTTTTAATTTGATTGTCAAACAGTTTCCAATCAGTAACTAGATGGCGTATGGGTAGACAACTATCGGTAATACCAGGGAATACCATTAATAATTGCTGCAAAACTGGGCAAAATAATGTAAAACTTGATACATTTCAATTTGAAAAAGATGCAATAATATTCCAATGAATAGGATAATAAAGTTATTATAACGATGTTTTAGCTAAACTTTACTCATGGAAGAGTATTTACCGATATTCACACCAAATGTCACAGGAATTATACATTTTGGTTTTGACAACATCTTACCTGCACTTGTGCAAGATAACGGATATTTAATGGCTAATATTTTAACATCAAAAACACAATTTGGGAAAAAATAATAAAAACCACACCAACAATAAAAAGTAGAAGAAGTTTGAAAGTGACATGCCCGCCAAAACTCTTTCAGTTGTCAGTTTTCAGTTTGACAGATATTATATTATGTTAGCGTGTTCCTAAACTGATACCAGTATACTGGCCTAATAGCTTAGGCCAATGAACGCTTAGGTTTAAGATATTTTGATTTATGTCACACTTGACAGTACACTGATATTTTTTGGAAACTCAACCCATATGTAGTCAGTGATGCCAACCTGCAGATAATTTCAGATCGGTGAGGAACCAATAGAAAATCTAGAAGTGTTTATCCTTACGCCATCTGGTTAAGATTGTTAAAAATAAAATTAAAAAATAAAAATGAAAATCCCTCATTGACTATTTCAGATTTAATAAAAAAAAACAACAATCCATTTTTAATTTGTCAACAGACTTCAACCATAAATAATTATAGAGTGTAATTCGTGTGTATAGGCTTGTCATTCAAAATATCGTAGTGTGCACATTGTAGTATGTGTAATGTTTTATTTATTAAAATAAGGTACCTATGATAAAATCATATAATTTTAAAACAATATCATATTATTATTATAATAACAAAACTACAACTGTGCGAAATTTAATGCACCTATAGTCTGTCAAGAAAGTGAAGAAATTAAAAAGTGGCAACTTAGTGTCATCCCTTTCAAATCAGTCTAAGAAGAGATGACACTACGATGTTGCCACTTTTTAATTTCTTCACTTTTTTGACGGATTTTAAACGAATTATAAAAGGGGTCCATTTTTTTGCTCACGTATTAATATAACTAGCTATTTGACCGAGCTTCGCTCGGTATTCGATAAAACACGAATAAAATGACATTTTCTAAAAATGATTCCTAGCTAGATCGATTTATCGCCCCCGAAACCCCCTATATACTAAATTTCATGAAAATCGTTGGAGCCGATTCCCTGATTCCAATTATATATATACAATATACAAGAATTGCTCGCTTAAAGATATAAGATGTATAGATTATTGGCGTAGATTATTGGATATTTGAAATTTTAGTCCTTAAGGAAAGAAAGCTGTTTTGAAGTTAGCGCAAAGCAAAAAGACTTTAACGCGCACGATGCGTCCTCTATGGCAAACTAAATAACAATATTACAAAATGTTTACTTATTAAATTGAAAAAACGATAACGGTATAAATGAATGTAATAACATAGTTATTTTTATTTTGTGGGGTATTGATAAATAACTAGAAATTGAATTTTCAAACTGAGTCATTGCAACTTTTTCCATTAGCAAGAAAACTGTATTTCAGCCGTAAGTAGAATAATTAAGTGAAAAAAATGTGTGGGGAAGTAATTTTCATGTAATTGTATGAATTTTCTGTCGGCTGTGAAATTCTGTCGGTACATTAAAGAGAGTCTAATTATGAAATAAAAATTAAGTAGAGGCAGAGATTCTGAACATTTTATTTAGAAAGTATTATTTTAATTTGATTACAATCTTATTGTGATTTTATATCGTTCTTGTTTTTAATTGTAAAATATGCTTAAATATTTCAAATAAAAGTGATGAAAATAATTTACAATTTAGGTTAATATAATTATTTGAACAAAATTTATATATTATTCTTATTTAGTTCTAGCTAAAAACTAACTTAGATCTCTTCAAATATTAAAGATTAAGCTGATTGACTGATAGATCAATAATAATCAATGCACAGAACCAGAGATAGAAGAAAAGATAATTGGAATAATATAATTATTATATTATTGTTTCTGTACTCCACTTCTAACTGCCGCACTCAGAGATATTTAATTATCATTAAACTTCTTTTTAATGAAGAGTTTGAGTTTGATAATGTAGGCTTATGCCAAAATTTGTCTTTAATTATAGTTAAGTAATTAATATATTCGACTCTAAGTGCATCAGTAAGAGCGTTAAATAAGAGATCAAAAATGCCAAAACAATCTGAAGCTGCGGAAAACGCTATAAGATTTTTATAAACTAAAAAAAGGTTGGCAACATCTGTTAAACGAAAGGATTAAAACTAGAAGGACTCTAACGAGTACATTAAAATATTTCGCCCATGTCAACTGTACATTTAAAATACGCGCTTTGTCGTAAAATGCCGACTTTAACACGTTTTTAAATACTTAAAAACTATAATTAAACTGCTTAAGAGAAGCCGCGCATAGTTTCGGGACATCTTGTATAATAAAACAAACTTGCGTTAGTTCTGTATTTTAAGCTCGGTTTACACTTTATTACTAACAAACTAGGCGATCTTGAATCACCTTATCGAAGTTTTTAAAGATGGTCTAAGACACACAATGACACATTATACAGGTGTAACAAAACAAAGTGAGAATACTTTAGGGTGTCCGTTATATTATGAAATATGGAACCTTTTCCATGTGTCCGTTATATGGAATATGCAGATAGCCAATTTTAGCATCCTCGGCGTCATGAGATCGCCCATAAAAAATACTTTTTAAGCGCTGCTACTTTCAAAATAAACAGTATACAGGGGACTCATACCCTAAAGTATTATTACTTTGTCTTGTTACACCATGTATATCCTACAATATGATATTATGTAGAGATATTTCTTATAAGCACACACTGATTTTAGTGTCTATGGTCGGTATAATTCAAACTGAGCCAGCAATTTTACAAGCCAACTTCAGACAGTAATTTTACTGTACTCAAGCGTGTGCGCAATAAAATAAAAAAGTAGTATAAATTACTCTTTTAACTTAGTGGGATGGATAAGACCCTATCTCATCATAATACCTTCTTTACCGGCATAAAGAATAATTACCATGGGACACGAAAGCGTGCTATCTGTTACTATTGCCAAATGTAACCGAAGCTTAAATTGCTCAATGTTTTTAAACAAATAAAGGCCCAATACACTTACTGGAGGTGACGAAACAAACAAATTACACGCATCAGTCACACAGGATAGTGTCAGTTGCCACAGAGCCTTAAATAGGCTCGTGAGAACGACATTTTGCAAACACATTTTAAGAGAGTCACCTGGGGCCGTAGCCAAAGTCCCTTTTGTTAAAAACGATGACGAAATTCGTCTTCAAAATGTATCCAGGAATTTGACATTAGTCTTCGAAAGCGAAATTTCATTTAGCGATGACTTATGTCAAACCGCATACATTTTGATAACGAATTTCGTCATCGTTTTTAACAAAAGATACTTTGTCTAAGGGGGCTGGCCCTTTAGCCAAGATCTTTTCTTTATCGCTTCTTTATAGAATCGTCGATCAAAATGTATGGAATTGACATACGTGATATGAATTATGACGTTTACCTCTTGGCTACAGGCTCTTGGCTACAGGCTCATGTATTGCCGATGACTTTGAGGATAATTTATCACTAGCTGATGCCGGCAGCTTCGTTGCGCCAAAATTCGTTTGTCACGCGAGAACCGTACTTTTTTTGGGGATGAAAAGTATCCTATTTCCTTTCTCGGGACTCAAAGTAGCTGCTCGTACCGAGTTTTAGCAAAATCGGTTTAGTGGTTTGGGCGTGAAGAGGTAACATGTAGACAGACAGACAAACACACTTTCACATTTATAATAATAGTATGGATTACTAGCTACCAGGTAGTGAGTAAGTAGTAAATAGTTATCTTGAGGTTCCTACTAGTAACATTCGTGTATTTCGACACTTAATGAAATAACCGTTCAGGCATAAAGTAAACTGCCTAATAAATGTAACTGAATGGCAATCGTTAAATTTAACAATGCATTTAATATTATGCGGTCATTTTAAATTCAACACGAAACGAAAATCAGGTTGTTGTAATAACTTTGTGGTTGTTATTAGCATGTATGAATGTTTATTTGTATTGCGCAATCACTTGAAAGTAAGGATGAGAGCTGTAAACATTTCACATACACCTCCTTGATCCTTCATTTGATCCTTCATACAGATAATGTGGCATTATTTTGAATTAAATCGCTGAGCAGGTAACAACTTCTAGTCTATTATTATTCTTATTATTTATTTTATATTATTTATTATTCTTATTATCTAGTATATTATTATTATTTATTTCGTTTTGAAACTTTGCGGATTTCATAATCTTTTCAACGAAAGCAAAAATATAGACAACCTTCCTGTTTAAAAAATCAGCTCCTTCATGCAAAAGTACTAAGACGCCTGAGTTCATTTTCATGAATCAATAAACAGCTTGCATTCCTTTATTGTGGCGCATACACGTTGGAGACATTCAAACTCCTTAGTGAGGCTTGCCTTATAAGAGTAAATTCAATGATTGCAGAAGTTATGTAAAAACTGCGAGTAACCGGTTCGATTCCCGGCCTGGGCACTTTCACTGCATCTGCACACTTGTGTCACAGAGCAACAGTTTCAATTGATTTCTAAACAGAAACGTTAAGTATTTACCCGACTACAGCAAGAAAGGATAATGATTTTGGCGGTCAATTTATAGGTACTTTTATTATAACCTAGCTGTCCCGGCAAACTTTGTTTTGCTATATAAAGTATTTCGCCCTTATTATTTTATGGAAGTGACTAAATAAGTACGGCACCATCTCTCACCAGTCGTGTCGGTCGTCCATCCCACTGGGTTATGACTTATGAGAGTAAAAGAATAGAGAGTGCCCCTGTGTACTGCGCACACACTTGGGCACTATAAAAATACTCCTGCGTAACTAGCCTGGTTTCAAAGATGCTGGCCACAGTCACCGAAATCGGTGTGGTATGGGTCGAGTTATTATATAAACTAGTTAATGCTTATTATTTTATTGTTTGATGTCAAACTTTAAAATCAATTTCGTTAATTTTGTGTTTATTAAGACATATCCTGTTAAAACTTATGACGTTATAACTCATAATATAATTTGCAATGCATATTTAAAGTTTTTCGTTGAACAAAATAAAACCAATCATATACAATGACAGACGGACAAAAAGATTAATTAATTCTTGGTATAGCTGCTGCGGATTCTCCGGTTATCATCCATCTAAATATTTTTACCAAGAAACTTGTCTAGATTTAATCTTAAGATCTATTTACCACTAATAAAGAAAAAACAACAAGTAACTTAGAGTTATATACTTACTTAGCAAATTTACATATTATTATTATAAATTTATTGAAATATTATAATTCATTTTTTCCATAGATTTTTCATTTTATAAACGCGAAAGTATTTGTCTGTTAATTATTATGACATAATAATTAAGATTTAAGACATTGTCTTTACGTTCAAACCAAACTGGATCGAGATTGCTGAAATTTGGTAAATATAAAAAAATGAGATTGAAATTTGGTATGGAGTCTCAGAGTACTCTGCGTCCCGGCACATAATAGATAATAGTACAAGTCCGTAGAATACTTTTCATCGCATTGTTAATATTAATTGCATAAAGTTGTTAATAACATAAGCCAATAGAACTAGCTTTATAATATTACGATTGTATCACATATTACTCAATGTGAGTCACATATTACTCAACTGGCAGTGAGCGAACGGCTGGACCGAGAACGATGACACTTTGACATTGATCTATATCACTTTCACTACAGATGTGATACATCTTACTGAGTTGTGTCATATTGTCATACTGTGTAGTATTGACTTACATGATTACATAATATCAGGACAAAAGTAAGTGTTAAGTTTTTAATTATTGCAATTTGCAGTTCAAACATTTTTACTTCAAAATGTTATATTTAAAACTAACTGTCCCGGCAAACGTTTCTTTGCCATATAAAGTAGGTATTTCACCCGTATTATTTTATTGAAGTGACTAATAAGTATGTCACCATGGCAACGTCCATCGCTATCCCTCCGCACAAACAATGGTCGCCGTCAGTCTCGAGTTGTAATAATTTACTATTATTTATTTAACAAATGCACTTATCAATATAAAAAGTACCCAGTAGCCGATTCTCAGACCCACAGAATATGCATATAAAATTTGGTTAAAATCAGTAAAGCCGTTTCGGAGGAGTACGCGGCCTAACATTGTGACACGAGAATTTTATATATAGGAATGATGATGTTTATTTGTCTTTAGTATTATTAAAATGCGGTAAATTATTCATTTGTATGTTAGAATTACTAACATTCTTCATCATGCCAATTTTGAGAGTACCTATGTATGGTAAACATATTTAACAATAATAATTAAAAAACTAATAAGTGGTACTCGTATCATCGAGAAGAAAACACTCTCATAACTCATTATATTGAAAATTCTAAAGAAAACGCTCAATTACGCTACGTTAATTTGTAATAGATTAAGTAATAGTAATTTAGTATTGAGGCTGTATATCAGGTACACCTACACTCCTTTCACAACTCGATCACACGGCTACTCGATCATGCTAAGTGGCGCCTAAGAGCCTTTAAAGGACTGTGTACAGTTGAAAACAAAATGTTTATCGTTTATTCATTTTTGGCGTGTTGGAGTATTCATACTTAACATTATCGTCAGTGCGAAAGTCTTTCCTTCTTTCTTCTCATAACTAGATTGACTCAGCAATTTAGATTTATGGCGCCAATTTACTAAGATGTAATTTGGAATAGGAATAAGTCTCGGGAGGGGACATAGTAACATAGGATACATTTTAATGTACGTTTAGCTCGCGACAGATGAATTTTTGCGCGATCAAAGTTGAGGGTAAGGTCGGTAATATTTTACTATTGCAAAAAATGGCCAGTTTAAAAACATTACTATAATATAATATTATTAAATCTTATTACCTGCCTCTATATAATATACTTAATAGTAAATACTGTGAAATTCATATTTTTATCACTTTTAGTCTACAATAACAATAATTTTACCAAGATTTGCGTAAAATGTAATTCAGAATATTTCAACATGTAACAAAAAACCTGCTGACGTTTCTTCATCACAATTAAGATAAAAACGGTAACTTAAATGTCAATTTTACACTTAAAATGACGAGGCTGATGTTAAAGACGACGTGAAATCACTTTCGACATCATTTGCTGATGACGGCTAAATATTAATCAAGATAATAGCTTAACCACACCCTAGTCTCAATTGTTATAGTAAGTACAGGTTATGAAATGAAACTTAACCTAAAATAGAGGTAGAGTTTTTGAGATGACATTATGTTTTGTCTTGCTAAACTTTAGATCACCAGAATCTGATGGCAAAAAGTGATAAATTAATTGACTCTATCTAACATTTTGAATTTTGATCCTTTTTTTCCTTATATAGCGGCTGATTCTGTGCGTTAAACATGCAAATATAATTTTTTTTCCAACGGTCAAGGATATGATATTTGAAAATCTGCCATCAAAATTAGCCATCAGATTCAGCTGGCTGGCAGACCTATATTATCTTCAAAATGTCACATAACCTTTACAAAATGGTTTTATTTTATGTGTTTTGTCTCCGACAACCTAGTATCGTTAATGGTAATATTATGGTACATAATACATATGATAAGCAATTTAGCATGATAAAGCTCTAGTTAAGTACTCGTAAACAAACAACATATTATTATAATACCTATAACCTTAAGTACACATAATACTTTATTGAGCATATAGAAAAATGAATTATATAATCACCAGCTGTGGGCAACGTGGGCTAAGGTCAAATATTTGCAGGCGGAATATTGACATACTCGGAATATGACATACTCGCAGTGTGTCATACTAAGTAACGGAAGTCAACACGGCATTGGCGCAGCCTTAGCGTGTGGGCACCAATTGTTGAATCATTACATCAATATGTTGATTGTTGAATTGGTTCAATGAAAAAATAGGCCAAGTGCGAGGTGGACTCGCCCATGAAGGGTTCCGCAGCAGCAATAACGTTTATATTTATGAAATTAAAAAGTTTTTGATTTATTTTTATGTTAATTCAGTTGATTTAATGAAAGTTAAACTAAGGTTTAACTTGCATGACAATGCACGACATCTCATGGCGCATTTTCATTGGTCGTTAACTCGTTCGGTATACAGCATACGGGGAGTCCCCGCAGCCGAGATAACATCTAATGAAAGTTACAAGTCGATACGTGTTCGTTACACCGCCTGCGGGGATTGCTCGCATGCTTTATACCGACCGTGATATCGACCAATGAAATTCATCGGTCGATATACAGCTTGCGGGACGCGAGTCAAATACATAATCATTATTCAATTTCGATTCACAAATGCTTGTTGTAGTTGAAAGACATGCGGGCCCTATCGACTGATGAGAACTGTTCCCCGAATGCGGGCCCTGTAGCATGCGTTCTAGAAATCTCCCGCACCCCGCATGCGGGCCCGACTAATGGCACATTTTTATTGGTCGTTAACTCGTTCGTTATACAGCATGCGGGCAGCCCCCGCAGCCGAGATAACGACGAGTTGCCACGTTTTCGACAGTTCCCAATGGCCGCCATACTACTGCAAAGGAGATCTTGGAGATAATGCCTCACGAAATTGAGTGTCTTTTTTCTGAAGTCGTGTTTCTATTTTATTTAATAAATCTTTAAATAAGTCATTAGATAATCTAAAAAAATATCATGATCTTCTACTGTATCACACTCCAAATGCAATTGTAACTCCTTACACAATGTTTCTGACGTGCCTTGCCTGTTTCTATTTTTCAGTAAAGTTCGCATCCAAAACTCCTTCAGTGACGCTAATAGTTTCTTCTTCAATAAATCACAAACAGTCAAAATTGCTCCGCGTATCATCAATTGTTGTTCCATGGCAAGAACGTCTGTAACTGGCGACAAACACAGAGGTTCTCCCCAGCCCTGCGGGCCCTATCGACTAATGAAAATGGTTCCCCGAATGCGAGCCCTGTGGCACGCGTTCCAGAAATCTCCCGCACCCCGCATGCGGGCCCTATCGACTAATGAAAACGGTTCCCCGAATGCGAGCCCTGTGGCATGCGTTTCAGAAATCTCCCGCACCCCGCATGCGGGCCCTATCGACTAATGAAAACGGTTCCCCGAATGCGGCCCCTGTGGCATGCGTTTCAGAAATCTCCCGCACCCCGCATGCGGACCTTATCGACCAATAAAAATGCGCCATCACGCAATTGAATTCTGCCAAATCCATAAAAAGAACAACGAACCTTATTGACATACTTAAACTTACAGGTACGTTTGCATATCCATACTAATATTATAAATGCGAAAGTATCTCTGTCTGTCTGTCTGTCTGTCTGTCTGTCTGTCTGTCTTGCTTTCACGCCAAAACTACTGAACCGATTGCAATGAAATTTTGTATACAGTTATTCTAGAGTCTGAGAAAGGACATAGGCTACATTTTGATGTGGGAAAATATCTTATTTCCATGAAAATTTCGATGAAAATGAATTCGCATTGCGCGTGGCCAGCGCTCATCCCGGGGGTCCTGGGTTCGAGTCCCGCAGGCGGAACAAAAAGTTTTCAATTTTCCTGGGTCTTGGATGTGTATTAAAATAAAATTTCAAAAATCTTAAACATATTTTATGTACTAGCTGTTGCCCGCGACTTCGTCCGCGTGGACTTCAGTTTATAGCGCGCGATGTCAACAAAATTGGTGTCAAAAGCTTTTATAAAAGAACCCTGGTACCCCTTAAATCAATACAGCTGTGCAGTGTGCACACAATAAGTATTTCATTTTTTTACATTAAATTTTATATTTTATGTCAAATTTTAAAGCTTATTTAGCCCTCCAATTACACAACTTTACCCATAAACTATTTATCATTGATAGATTTAAGGTTACGTCACTGCACAGATAAAGTACTGACTTATTTAATACCGTAGAATAGATATAACAATCGAAAAAAATCGAAACTTAAATGTAAGATGATACCACGTCTTATAGAAAGACTTTTGAGCAAGCGTCAGCGCGATGTAGAAGATGCACGGCGCCATCTATTATGAACTATTGGAACTAACTTAATTTGAACAAATTTACGCATTTTCACCCCCTTACAACCCTTTTTTCCAGTAAAAAAGTAGCCTATGTCCTTTCTCAGGCTTTAGACTATCTGTATACAAAATTTCATTACAATCGGTTCGGTAGTTTTGGCGTTTGGCGTGAAAGCGAGACTGACAGACAGACAGACAGACATACAGAGATACTTTTGGCGTTTGGCGTGAAAGCGAGACTGACAGACATACAGACAGACAGAGATACTTTCGCATTTATAATATTAGTATATATTATGTGCACACTGCACAGCTGTTTTTGGGTATTTTGATTAATTAAGGGCCGCGCTACACCGGAATGGCAGCGGCGAGGCGAGCACTTTCAGCGCTGCCATTCCGGTGTAGCGCGGCCCTAAGAGGGGTACCACTTACCAGGGTTTTAAAAAGTTTTTAAATTTTACACACATTTTGTTGACACCGCGCGCTATAAACTAAAGTCCACGCGGACGAAGTCGCGGGCAACAGCTAGTAATTTATATTTTTTATACCTTCGGTAAGTACCTTTAAAAAAAATTAATTCGGGTTGGGTGTCTCGGAAACTCTTATAACAAACCCCTACGACACTGTTTGGCTGACAAATATATATATTTCGTTATTATTTAATATTTATTACTTGAATATGTTACTAATAACTAGGATTTAAACCTAACATAGCTGAAATCATAAATCATACATATTACTATAATATATCAAAAAGTCATACGCTGCCAACGCCAAGCGAGTCGCAATGCCATGCCATACAAAATAAAATAAAAAATAAAGCTTCTGAGTACTGAGAAAAAATACCATATTTGGAACATAAACATCGCATAAAAATAAAACAAAATAAAATTCGCTATGAAAATATAAGCTAGTACATAATATTTAGTAATATATAGATAGTAGTAGCAACAAATAAAAGAAAATAATAAATTTTTCAATATTTCTGAATTTGTTTGTTTGCCTGTAGGCCTGCCTTTGTTGGTTTATATGTTTTATTTCTGGGCATTTACAGTTTTTTTACGTACAATTTACAAACAGTAAAGTAATTTTGCAGCATCAAACACAAAAAAAAACACAGCAAATACAAACACATAGTTGGTAAACTTTCGCTCAGCTCGCAAAGCAAAATATATTTTATTTTATTTGAAATTATTTGACCTATTTTTGATTAAACTTTAGTGTCTTACAGTATTCAAAAACTTTTTTGCATGAATGGATACTACTGAACAGATTTTGACGGGGATTAGTTTTAATACTTATATTATTATCATGATATAGTTATCATTATCCTTGTAGTCAAGGATTACAAATGGGTTCTGCAAATATTTTATCTAATATATAAAATTCTCGTGTCACAGTTTTCGTTGCCATACTTCTCCGAAACGGCTTGACACATTTTGATGAAATTTTGTGAGCATATTGAGTAGGTCTGAGAATCAGCCAACATTTATTTTTCATACCTAAAATTATTTATATGGCAAAACAACGTTTGCCGGGACAGCTAGTTATAAATAAGTATAAGTTAACAATTTTGACGCAACGCGCCGTGTGGACTGGGTCTCAGTCGAATATGGTGATATTTTAATTCGTGTCTTCCTCTGTATCAGAGATATCTCGTGTTTAACTAATTCCAACGTGTGTTTAAGCAATTATCGTCATTTGCATATGCATAATATATTCTACTTTAGTTTGCTAATTTTATAGCTTCATTTGCTTGTGCAACTTTTGTTTGACATCCTTACTAATATTATAAATGTAAGTGTCTGTCTGTCTGTCGATTTATTAGCTCTTCACGCTTAAACCACTGAAACGTTTTAAATCAAAATACTTTGGAGTCCCGGGAAAGGACACATCGTACTTATTATATAAAAATGTACGGTTCCCGGGCGATAAACTATGTAATAACTATAACACATAATATAATAACTTAATGTTACAACTTACAGCATTTAACACCGTAATTTGGTACTTCTATTGTCTGGTTGTTGGACATATGCATCAGCATTCAGCTGGTCTCACATCACAATTCACATCCATGATTGCCAATTACCGTTGGGCAATGATAGACGTGCGATTTCTACACGTTAGCAATCTCTTGTATTGGTCCATCATTGGCGAAAATGGAGAAAGAAATTAATTACTAATTAGTAATTTATCTATACTAAAAATAAAATTAAGATTGCAATCGATGTTTCTTAGTACTTCATCAAGAAAAAAATGTATACCAAAAGAAAGGAATTTTTATATCTCTTGATGCTTGGTATTATAGCCTATAATAACAAAAGTAATAGATATATCATCATAATTTTTTTATGAAATAAGGGGGCAAACGAGCAAAGTGCAAACGGGTCACCTGATGGAAAGCAAATTCCGTCGCCCATGGACACTCGCAACAACAAAAGACCTGCAGGTGCGTTGCCAGCCTTTTAAGCGTGAATAGGGTAATAGGGGAGGGTAGGGAAGGGAATAGGGGAGGGCAGGGAAGGAAATAGAAGAGGGTAGGGAAGGGAAAAGGGTAGGGGATTGGGCCTCCGGTAAACTCACTCACTCGGAGAAACACAGTGCAAGCGCTGTTTCACGCCGGTTTTCTGTGAGCGCGTGGTATTTCTCCGGTCGAGCCAGCCCATTCGTGCCGAAGCATGGCTCAATGTATAATAAACAAGAATGTATAATTATGTACCGTTGCAGGCTGGAATGTGCAATATTATAGATGCTATGCAGCTTCTACAATATTTTCTTCCTAGATGATTTTCTAAAAGCAGTAGATAAAATATTATGTAATCGTTCGTATGTAAACATTATTTGAAGAGCACTCTCTCTTTCTTCATTCTGTAACTAACGACCAGTAAGTGTATGTGTCTCTGAAGACGCCTGTCGCAACCCAGTGTACGAATTGCGCACACACTTTGGGACTATAAAGTAATTTTTTCGTATCTGATTTTTATCTTTCGTTAAAAACGATGACGAAATTCGTTATCAAAATGTATGCGGTTTGACATAAGTCATCGCTAAATGACATTTTACTTTCGAAGACTAATGTCAAATCCCATACATTCCGATTACGAATTACTTCATCGTTTTTAACGGAAGGTACTTTGGCCATTGGCCTCAATGATACCGAAACCACGATAAGAGATGTATATTCTATTAAACTCTGCTAATCAGAAGCAAAGAGAGTCACGAAGTCCTGCTTTGAAACTTGACGATGGAACCCGTCGTAGGCTCTTTACCGTATATGCCATACCAATTATACGGCGCTCCGGGGTCACACCCCACCCCAAAGTAAATTTTATGTTTTTTTTTACCGAGAAATATTTACCATGCCAAATTTACCAAACAAAATATTATGTTTATTTAACTTGTCTGGGTCCCGCCCATAGAAATAAATCAAGATAGAACGGCTAAGCGGGTGGACAACGCGTGTTTCAATCTTGCACAAGTGAACAAGATTTATTGAACGAACTTGATTACACCGGAGTGGTTGTGCAAAAATGCCTCATTGTGCAGTGTCTAATTGTAAAAACAGAAGTACGAAAGTGAATCGGTCAAAAGGAGGTATTTCTTTCCACGGGTAAGTTATTTGTTCTACCATTTAGGTAGAACAAAAATTGACACGATCGATTCCTTAGCAACGCACGCGCGTCGCAGTTCTATCTTGATTTATTTCTGTGGTCCCGCCCGCACGCTACGCTTCTGGATGGAACCCTTCTATGGAGCGGAGAAAGCCCCGGTCGTGGTGACACAATCTTACTTTCATCGCGACCCGCGGCGCTTCCTCACGAGTCACGACTCGACCTCTGACCTCGAGGATCCACATTGCTTTAATTGTTATTGGTAAAATGGTAACAAGTGAGTTTTTACGTTTGCTTGAACTGATTAAATTAATTAAAAATAACGGGTGCAGAGCACGTATGGTTAAAGTTAACCCGGTTTTAACTCAATAATTCTGTTAACCAGCCTACGATTATCGGCCTTACCCCGAAACGTTCAATTTTGATTACAAGTATTCGATGTCGATTTGATTTAGCATCGATTGTCCACACTCCCAAGTCCCAAACAAACTCGAATCAAGGTCAACATCGCGTTCACAAAACATCAATTTCTCGGTCCTGTTTAGTTACAAATTGACCCACAGGACGATCGCACGCTAGTGTCGATATCAGGGGTACCAAATCTTACTAAAATCGAGATGATTAAATTTTTGATTGCGGGAGGAAGGAGGCAGTCTGACCGAATTCGATCGGCCTGAATGATGTCCACGTCACAAGTTCCACGTGACCATATTCGTATTCTCTGAATTTCTTTGAACTACGTCATAACACCTACGTGGCCTTGACGTGAACGATACCGTATACGGTGGAACCTTCGCATATGTGTCGAGGCGATCCGCCTGACGCATACTAATTGTATGGGTGCCATCTTGATTTATATTGTAGCATATGGAACCAAAATTACACAAAGCAGGCTAAATAAATGTTTTTAAGAGCAGTTGAAATTATATAAGAATTAATTCAATTTTTTTTAAGTTGCAAGTGTTTTTAAGCAAATCGTATAAGCAGACTTCAGAGGTAAAAATTAAAAAATTGCGACTCTTTTCAACCTCGATCAATTTTCCACCAAAAGTGTAAAATGTTACGTATGAAATTGCCTCGTTTATACTCATTTTGACCTTAATTTTTCGGGACATCACGATCATGCTCTTGAGTTTGATACAGTACCTTACATATTTTTATTTAGCAAAATATATAATACTCCATCTAGGATCTGATGTCGTCTTCATAAGATCCTAAGGTAAAATTACTCTGTACTTATAGTTTGTAAAATGTTACGGTAAAACCTCAGTTCCGGGCATTCCACCGCGTGGTTGGTATGCGTTCCCGTTGCTCGTCATGACGTCACAATAATTACGTAGACGAGTAATTGAATGGCTGGTCCCTGTGTTTTTGCAGACTGGGGCAGGGCGTACGGCTATTAGAATTAACTGTGCCCGAGTTCTGTCTGCAATAATATGCTTACAATATGTATGATTATTTCATGACCACATTATTTCACGACATGACTCGACAATGTAATATAATCGTAGTAGATTAAAGACGAATATTATCGCTCTTTTCAACTGTTTTTTTATTCTTAACCGCTTGTATTTGTCCATTGTCGGGAAACATGGAGAGGCTGCACTATAAAAAAATACTGCCTATTAAAAATTTACAAAAAAAAATTACGCAATAACTAGTTTTAATAGTTTCAATTAATATGACTGCAAAAACTGAATAGTCCATTAAATATTTATATGATTCAACACTTGTATAACAT
Organism: Aricia agestis; assembly: GCF_905147365.1. Lineage (NCBI taxonomy): Eukaryota > Metazoa > Arthropoda > Insecta > Lepidoptera > Lycaenidae > Aricia > Aricia agestis. The sequence continues at coordinate 14,117,404 of NC_056428.1, read as the reverse complement.
CATAGAAATATTATTATTCGTATTTTCTACGTCAAGTTATGTTAATTACAAATTACATTACACATAATACGCGTAAGTACTCGCTCACCTACATTCATTTCCATATGTGAAGGTTATGTTTTTCTTCTTATTTAAATGTAAATATTACTGTATATACTTTAGGATCACCTACGCTAAAAACTGAACAGGAATAAAAATATTTAAGTATGTAAGTTAGTAAGAAATAATTTTACCAGTTTACATTAATATTTTTATTTCTATTTATAACATTCGCATTTAAAACATTAGTTATATGTGATGAAAATAACAAACTAAAAATCTATACCTCCGACACTAAAAGAATTTTTACTGTATTCACCGATACGTTGTACTAAGTATGACAAAACTGTTGATTTTGAATGGATCAGGAATATTAACCAATAACGGTACAGCGTTTGATATTCAGTATTTATCACGACAAGTGTCACGTCACTCACGCGCGAATATATTCCGAAAACGTGCGTTACCACAAAGTTGACTGAAGGCTTATACATAGTAAACTTGAATGCATTATTTGTTACAAATGAGTTAAAAAAATGAGTGTTGTACTAATATCGTTGTATTGTGGCGAATCAACTAGCGCCAAATTCCTGCATCGTACTATCGAAAATACTTGAAAACGGCGGTCGCAAAGGCGATTTGTGCAAAAATTATGACAGGATAGGACTTATGTTTGTTATATTCTTGATAAGTAATAGTAATAGTAGCCAAAGCTAAACTGCTGAAATGCCCAATTTCATTGGAATTAGTTTGAATAATTTTGCGTAAAGACTACCAATAAGCTATTCATCCTCACAACTTTCCTTTAGGATCAATGTGTCTAATACTTACTACTTGTACATGACTGGTACTTAAGATGCACTCGCATTAGTATAGTATGAATATTTATCGAACGTCCGTCTGTCTGTTTTGTAAATGCACTGTAACTTGTAACTCTCGCCGATGCAAATTTTCTCGTGAAACATAACCTAATGCTTTCACTGAGCGCCCGTTTTCTCTTTTTACTGCAACATAAATTACAAACTTTTACTTCATTGAAAAAGAGTTTAAATTACACGTAAATATGTCTATACCTAGGTAATTGATAAGATAAAGAAGCATAAATCTATATTTAAGTATTATAATCATATTATGTTAAGAATTTCAGCTGGATTTACGAAAGGTTATTTTATACTATTATTCTTTAAGTCATGGACGATTAAGAATATTTTAGTGAACAACTTATTTGACAATAAGATTGAAAGACGGGTGCGTTCAATATCATTATAGACGGTCAATAATATAGCACAATACCTACGTGATATTCCACACGAGCTTTTGCCCGCGGCTTCGCTCGCGTTAAGAAGTATTAATATATACACACTTTCATCCCCTATTTTAACCCCTTGGAGGTGGAATTGATCAAAATCCTTTCTTAGCGGATGCCTACGTCATAATGCATGCATTATGACGTAGGCATCCGCTAAGAAAATCCCGAAATTCCGCAAATTTCAGCCCGATCGGTCCAGTGGTTTGGGCTGTGCGTTGATAGATCACCATGTCAGTCAGTCACCTTTGAGTTTTATATATTATATATGTAGTTTAAGCTAACAAACCGTTCGTCATGAAATGAAACTGAAAGGAACAATAATTTAATAATAAATAACTGTAGTATAGCCACAGAACAGATAATAGTACAAGTAGTATAGCCCTTAACGACACTATTAAAATTAGTCAACTCTATTTATTATTATGAATAATAATAAATATAAAATATCAAATTCCTATAGCTAATAACATACTGACGCTAATCCTAGCGCCTTCAGCTATCATACATCGATATTAAACAATTATAAATAGATTAAGCACACGTATTGGTATTTCGTAATAATTACACCCGTTGTACAAGTTATGTTAACACTTGTAATTTACATGTTATATGTTAAGCTGCATTTACATACCCTGATATTAGCCAGCTGTGTTCAGTATGTTATTTAAATTGAGTGTAGTGACTTTTGGTATTACAAGAAAATTTATATCAAGACCGCGATGCCTTTTTTTACCCAACTGCGGTGATGCCAAAAGTTAGGGTGATGATGTTTTCAGTCTATGTATTCATACTAAACGAAAGTGCGTCTGTCTGTCTGTTACCACTTCAGAACTAAGCCACTGAACCGTTTAAAAAAAAATTGTATGGAGATACTTTGAATCCCGGAAAATGTGTGGTTCCAGCGCCATAAACGAATTTCGGCGCAAGTCAACTAGTTGTGTATTATTATAATTAACTAGCGACCCGTCGCACGGGTATAAAATATATAGCCACTGAAAAAATGATTAAAATCGATAGCTTATGATCATTCTCCTATTAGTCTTAGCGTGATAAAATATAGCCATTAGCGTTCCTAAATAAATAGGCTATCTAACCCTAAATTTTTTTTCCAAATCGGACCAGTAGTTCCTGAGATTAGCGCGTTCAAGTTAGCCCTTTCAAATAATTTTCCCCGTTTTTTCCACAATATATTCCTCTATTTCTTCGCTCCTATTATTCTTAGCGTGATAAAATATAGCCTATAGCTTCTCTCGATAAATGTGCTATCTAACACTGAAAGAATCATCAAAATCCGTTGCGTAGTTTTAAAGATTAAAGGGAATAAAGGAACATGAGGGGAAAAAAGCGACTTTGTTTTATAATATACTAGATGTACCGCGCGGCTTCCCCCGGCTAATTTAGGAATTTCACGGAAACCGTAAATTTTTCCGCAGCAAATAGCCTATGTCCCTTCACGTGATCTATTCTTCATGTGTGTCAAATAACATAAAATTGCTCCGGTAGTTCTAAATAAGTAATTTCAAATAATTTCCAGCGTCTTTTTCTCTATTTCTTCGCTCCTATTAGTCTTAGCATAAAATATAGCCTATAAGCCTTCCTCGATAAATGGGCTGTCTAACACTGAAATAATTTTTCAAATCGGATTAGTGGTTCCTGAGATTAGCGCGTTCAAACAAACAAACACTTCCGCTTTATAATATTAAGTATAGATGTATAGAAGATGTATGTACTTGTTCGACTACTACTAGACAAATGGGATATGCGTCATGCAATGACATTTCAACCAATCCTTGTGATTTATTTCTTTTTTCCAACTACTTTTCTTTTTCATAACTAAATCGATGTAAAGTTTCGAAGTGACCAAGTGACTAAGGGTCAATTCAGAATCGGTCTGAATTGACCCTTAGTCAATTTAGACCGCAACGCGACGAGGCGAGGCGAGGCGCGGCGCGGCATAAACGTGTATGGATTTGACAGATTTCAATTGCATCAGACGTCTTGCGAATCTGTCAAATCCATATTTTAGAATTATGCATATCTACGAGTAGCGTTGCGGTCTGAATCAACCCTAATATTGATTAAGTCAGCTCAGAGGAGTAAACCGAATGACTCAATCTGTAAAGTTAATAGCGTAAAGTACTTTACACTGTTAAACTCAATCGTAAATCCATATACGTAACGGCACATCCCACGAATGATTTTACAAATGAAATTGCATTAGTTCTGTCCAAATACAAATAGCTCCTGCACCAAGGTGACCAAGCTCAGCCCACGCAGTCGTGGGTAGAAGGTGTACGTTAAATAGATAAAGCAGATTTATTATCTCATTATATTCTACGTTATACGTATTAGTAATACAACTAAGAAATTCGCAATGACAAACATTCTCTATCATACAATTCATACAGGACGTCCTAAAAAATGGTATGAATTTGGATAAGTATATTATAATAATAATATCTATGGACGCTTCGCACCACGTCAGTCTGGCCCCGTGGTAAACACCTTAAGGACTTGTGTTACGGGTACCAAACAACGGAAACATAATAAATTTAATACTCACTATACTTACATAATATATTTAAGATTTTTATAAAATATGATACGTACATATTTAATACGCATCCATGACCTTTGAAAACTTTTTTTTTCCGTCGGCGGGATTTAAACCCGCGAGCCCCGGCTTGAGCTACCAACAGCCCACCAACTGAGTCACAGAGGTCGTAAAAAAAATGTAGCATGATAAAGTAACTATAATATTTTTCAATAAATAAATTGCTAATAATACGGCAAATAAAACTGAAAATTGTTGTTTAATAATAATAAAATTTAATATAATCACGGTTTACAAAATCAATCAAAATATTTTTGGAAGCTTGTTATCAAAACAGAGGTTATACTACAGAATAATTATATTAGTACCAAGTTATACAGTTTCTATTTTCTGTTAAGATAATCAAATTCTTTAAAAACTCAATATTTGGACGATATTTAAGTGGTGACTGCTGACCTTACTTATTATTAAATCTATATAAATTCAAATTAATTTATAATTTAGTTGGTCTCACTATAACTCAAGAACAGCTAAACCGATTTGTCAAATTTTGTCTTGATATATATTCATATGGAAGTCAAGGGAAGGTTTAAATTAGTACGGAAGTGATACAAAGTTAAAACTTAAGAATAAATTAATGAGTAGGATCTAGGTAAGCGCATCAATGCGATCGAGTTAAAAATGTCGTTCGGCGCAAAAGCCGGAGAGGTTTGCATTGTGAGGCATTTTAATGGCAGTAAAATTATCACGTTGTTAATTTCATCACCGTCCTTGTTTTAGCAAATTATACAGTTTACGTTTTTTTTAGTCACAAGATTTGCATTTGGTATTTTTAGGAGTTACAGGCCTCTTACGACGGTTCCCAATATTTGATCTATCTCTGGTTTGGCCCTACTAGAGATAGGAATAACTCACATTAGACATTAGAGACATATATTTTATGTCAATTGTGAGCTATTCCTATCTCTAGTAGGGCAAAACCAGAGATAGATCAAATATTGGGAACGGCCGTTAGTGAAGACTCTATATTATATGTATAATGTAGGTACACATAGATTCTTAAATTCTTTTGTTCTTAAAATGACTCAGAAATAAATTAACATAATACTCATAACTACAATAATTACTAGTCTAGTTACCAATCGGTAACGTACCTACTACTACTATTAGCCTACCACTCACTTACTTCTACTGCAACTGATACTATTACAGTATCAGTAGCAGTAAGTGAGTACTATTATAGTATCAGTAGAAGTAGTATCAGTAGAAGTAACTATAATACTTACTTACTTCCATACTGCATTAGTAATTTACCGGAGGACCATGTTGTGATCGCACCATATTTAGAGGGTCGTTCGTCATATCCATACTAATATTATAAATGCGAAAGTGTGTCTGTCTGTCTGTCTGTTACCTCTTCACGCCCAAACCGCTCAACCGATTTTGCTGAAATTTGGCATGGAGATACCTTGAGTCCCGGGAAAGGACATAGGATACTTTTTGTCCCGAAAAAAATGTACTGTTCCCGCGCGATAAACGAGTTTTGGCGCAACGGAGTTGCGGGCGTCATCTAGTTATTCATAAATCATATTAATATGTCGTAATTTCTAATCTAACCGACTTTTTCATTTTCAAATTACAATAACTTTAGAGACGTGTGCAAATTTCAACACTACAGAACCTAGATAGTCCTTTGCACTTGGAATTTTCTAGATTATGAGTCATGGAAAACAATTTTCCACACGGTTCGTGTAATCACACGGCGATGCACACGACGTGTGATTTGCTCATAAAAACGACTGTTCTTATCACTGAACAACAATTGTTATCACGGGATCCAGTGAGATATCAGGTGAGTGAAACAATATTAATTAATCATTACCTATTCTAATGTTATGTATACTAGCAAACTACTAATGTTAATTTATGTCTGTAATCTGTTTGTTCTTGTGCCTGTAGCTAAGATTTGCCTAGTGAATTAGTTCGCGTTAAAAATATACTTGCTCTATTAAATATTTATTGATAATTAATATTAAAAAATTACTAACGAAAATAAAGAAAATCTTTACTTACCTACATCTACATTAAGGCGCTCCCCCTACGGAGATACCGTAATTAACCGTTTTTAGAGCCTTATTAACACAGTATTTTAAAGCTATTTTATAATATAAATACAGCAATAATCTTCAGTATAATATGAACGTTCCTTTCATAGTTATTAATTTCCTATTTTTGTTTTTTTATACTCATGTGTCATGATAGTATCAGCTTTCAAATTAATACCAATTTATTTTAATTCAAGCATACATTCAGTATCTCCCTCGTATTTACAAATTACGGTTATTTGAAACACACGCCAATAGAGCGACAATTTTAACTACGTACTGGACGTTTGCATTTTTTTTAGGTCAATTTTGAAATAAAGTAAGAAAAAAAATGAATTTTGGCGTGATCTCGGCAACGCAGCAAATGTATGGTCAAGGTCATTTGCTCAGGGGATGGCCTTAAGTACCATTAGAATATATTTTAATTTCCAGAGATTCTCTAGTTATAAGCTTTTAATTTAAATTTATAATTTTACTTATATATTTTTCATAATCTTATCATAATAAAATATTTTGTTCTTATCGTGTGGACAAGCTCAGAGTTAATTCACATAATACTTAAATGAAATCTTTGTATACTTAAATAATTAATTATTATAACTGTCATTAATTTCCAAATTATTTACAAGCGATTTGAATACGAAATGCGATGCAATGCGAAAAAACAGAAATATTAGATACCCGTTACCTAAATACCGTACATATTTCTTTTTTTTCTCGCTAATATAATAAAGTTAATAATTTCTTGCAACTATTATTTTACAGACGCACTTTATTTATTCAAAATGCCCTGCTGCAAGATGACTACATACGAAAAACTTCTCTTCACTGACCAAGCAGAAGAAAGCAAGAGATGCGATTGCCTCCTAAATGACAAGAATTGTTTGTACGTTGGCCTCATTGATGTTGCCAGATGTAAAAACTGCCAATGTTGTCAAGTTAATTGCGAGTGCAAAAAAAAGATGAACAACGCAAAACAATGTGTTGGTTGTCAAGGCAATAATTGTTCAAAGACATGCAATGATTGTCAATACAATACGAAGAAGATACGCAATGATGGTCAACACGATATGAGGAAGACCTGCAGTGGTTGTCAATGCAATTCGAAGAAGCCGTGCAATTATTGCCAATGCGATACGAAGATATGCAATGATTGTCAATGCAATACGAAGAAGTCGTGCAATGATTGTCAATACAATTCGAAGAAGCCGTGCAATGATTGTCAATGCGATACGAAGATATGCAATGATTGTCAATGCAATACGAAGAAGTCGTGCAATAATTGTCAATGCGATACTAAGACATGCAATGATTGGCAGAGCAATACGAAGCAGACATGGAATGATTGTCAATGCAATACGAAAAAGACTAACAATGATTGTCAATGCAATACGAAGAAGACAAGCAATGATCGTCAATGCGATACGAAGAAGACACGCGATGATTGTCAATACGATACGAGGAAGTCATGCAATAATTGTCAATGCAATACAAAGAAGCCGTGCAATGATTGTCAATGCAATACGAGGAAGTCATGCAATGATTGTCAATACAATTCGAAGAAGCCGTGCAATGATTGTCAATGCGATACGAAGATATGCAATGATTGTCAATACAATACGAAGAAGCCGTGCAATAATTGTCAATGCGATACTAAGACATGCAATGATTGTCAGATCAATACGAAGCAGACATGCAATGGTTGTCAATGCAATACGAAGAAGACTAGCAATGATCGTCAATGCGATACGAAGAAGACACGCGCTGATTGTCAATACGATACGAGGAAGTCATGCAATAATTGTCAATGCAATACGAAGAAGCCGTGCAATGATTGTCAATGCGATACGAAGAAGTCATGCAATGATTGTCGATGCGATATAAAGAAGTCATGCAAAGATTGTCAATGTGACGTGAAGAACAAAGTATGTGAGGATTGTCCAATGTCCATGCAATAATAATAAAGCATGTGATGACTGTAAACGTAACAAAAACAATATTAATTTCTGAGTACGTTTAGCAAATAGGTAATATTTTTTATCTAAACTAGTGTGACCGTAATATATTATATTTTTGCAGAAATAAACACAAAATTAGAATAAAGATCGTTATTTACTTTTAATTTCCTAAGTAGCGGCTTTTACCTACGATATCTATATATTAATACGTGAGCCAAAAACTTTGTATCCCTTTTAACGTAAAATGGGGAAACGTAGGTGAATGAAATTTTGCACAGTTATAGTTTATATGGTGAAGGAGTGCATCGAGCTAATATTATTTTAAAATTATGCTTTAATCATACATTTTTTTAAACATACAAAACAGTTCACACACTACAACACACACACCAAGGAAAATGACAGATTATTGTGTGACAAGCCTATACATACGAATTATACTCTTTTATTTATGGTTGAAGTCTGTTGACAACAAGCTGACAAATTGAAAATGGATTAAAGTTTTTTTATTGAATCTTAGATACTATTACGGCCGTTCCCAATATTTGATCTATCTCTGGTTTTGTCCTACTAGAGATAGGAATAGCTCACAATTGACATAAAATATATGTCTCTAATGTCTAATGTGAGCTATTCCTATCTCTAGTAGGGCAAAACCAGAGATAGATCAAATATTGGGAACGGCCGTTAGACAATGCTTACACGGCCAGTCTGAGATCAGCTGAGTCCCAGAGACAAGAGTTGAAAAAAATATGATAAAGTAAATTTATTTTCAGTAAAAGGTAGTAATAATGTCGTTGAAACTAAGGTCGAATTTCGACCATTGGGTGATCTCTAGTCCTAATAAAGTGTTCAAAATAATTTTTATCGATGCATTTAATTTACCACTTATTGTTTCAAAATATGCACATACATTATCATAATACTAATTTAATGTATATATTAGACTACATTGATGATCTGCTATCATATTAAACAATTTGCCTTCTCAAATATCAAAACCAGTTTGGACCGGTGTCGCTATTTTCGGAAATGATCATACAGCACAAACAAGAACCTGCGCAAGAGCTCCGGTAAAAAAAAAAACAAATTTAACAAAGGAAGTTGATATCATTATAATAACATTTATACACTTTATGCTTCTTTTACACGCATATTTTAAGAGAGGCAGGAGAAAATTTGTTTCTTAGGCAACAGAATATAAATAATATTAAATACAGAAATAAACAGGGTGTAAAAACTAGGTGATAATAATTTAAGGTGTGTATGAGCCGCTTAGAAAAAGAGTTAATTTTTAACTTATTGTAGAGACAAATTCATGATGTTTGGGTATGAAGAATTTCATAGAAAAAAAATTCGCAGTGAACTCTATTATAAACGTATTGAAAAAATATTATTAATAAACTACTCCCATTTCAATTATTTTATACATCTTAAAATCGTGAGTGCGTCTATAATCCTGTCATTAATTTTTATCATTATTTACTACGCAGTTAAAGGATGTCTGGAGATTAAACCTTTTAACTTGTCAGTTGTGACACTTCTATCAGGTGTTTTGGTCCTGGGACCTGGGTGGTCTCTATATTTAGATCATATTAGCTGTAATAAACTGCACTGGATTAAATATACAAAAAAATAATATTAACAAATTATAAGCGGTACAAGAAATAAGAATATTACCTTTCAAATGTTACAATGTTACATAATACTTTAACCTAGAAATTGTAGTAGATATATTATTTTTTTCTAGATTATGCCGTTATTTACACTAGGTCGTTGGCACGTCCGCATCATATCATTAAAATATTAAGTGCAAAAGACCCTTAAAGATACGTCATGCGTGCAGTCGCGGCTTGACAGTGTACTTTTAGTACCGGTAAGATTTTCGACCGTAATTTGCGCAGTTCTTGTGCGGTCTAATGCCCTAAAAATACCTCAACATTTGAACTAAGTACCCGCCTAACTGTTTCGCTTATCTCAATCTGGATCCGTTACCATCTGGACCGTGACAATGCAAATTGTACCTAAGCACCTGAGCAGTACGTTTCACTTTTAATAGATTCTAAATGGATTAAGTCTAAATGAAGGTGAAACTAAATAAAAAAGGTATTTTGTGGAAAACTTGAAGACACTGTTTTTCGCTAAATAATATATAACAGACTAGATGACGCACGCAACAGATAACACCAAAATTGGTTTATTGCGTGGGAACCTTACTTTTTCCGGGACAAAAGTATATCCTATGTCCTTTCCCGGGACTCAAAGTAATTACGTACCAAATTTCAGCAAAATCGGTTCAGCGGTTTGGGCGTGAAGAGGTAACAGATCGACAGAGACACTTTTGCATTTATAATAAGTATATTATTGTTTAAATAGTATAATATTTTAGAATCAGTAATTTTCTACTTACAAATCGGTAGTGCGCCTGAGATTATTGAATGCTAAATTCACCATAAATTGCTCGATTCAAGCTTTGAAAAGGTCAATTTCACTTACAAAGAAGCGAAAGGTCGGAGTGATTTATTGAGTTGCAGTAAAAAGGTCAAAATCATGCCGTTTTAAAAGATTTTTTGACCGACTTCCAAAAAGGAGGAGGTAATACATCCACTCCATTTATGCAAAAGACAAATATTTTCAAATTGTTAGTTGCTTCATCCACTTACGTTTTGATTATTGGAACACACCTAAAACCTGTTTTATTTTTCCCAATTCATTATTTATATAAATGTGGTAAAAAATTATTTATATAAAATATTACCAAAACCAAATTCCAGCCTATCTTGGTTTCGACCGAAACCGAAAGTAACAAAAATCTTTCAATTTACAATTAAGTACTTACTTTTAACTAGCTTTTAACTGTTTTTACAAGGTTTTACTTAGTTTGACGTACCGTTGTCACAGTGACAACTAGTTTCCAATCCTACCCATTCCATTCATCCCACAGATAGTGATTAGCATATAACATAGAATTATTAGCGGTGGCATACATATGCCAACCTCAGCTGTGCGTGATCCTACTGACATACATACACACCGTGAGACTATACATAAATACAGTGATAATGGTAAAACTAGATATTTCTTTAAGCGTTGTTCTGCGGAAATCTATAGTATATCTAGTCTATATTCTATTGTATTTTTTTTTATGTCAATGCTATAATATATTATATCGACTATCTACATCGAAAGTCGTCTGTCCGTTAGTCAATATGCACAACGGCACTTTAATATTGACTCGGCACGGCGTCGAACCCGCGAGCCCAATGTAGCTGTTCGATAACAGACGTGAAATAGAACTATTTTGTGTTAAATATAAACTGGACATTTTGCTAAGATGATTTTGTTTATTTCACTACCGTATCTGAAATAAATGAATTTAATAACCCATCACTGACTGGTTTACACGTAGGTATTAAGTAGATAAGTATTCAACTAAATTTTAACTTATGACTTTATACTTAACTAAATTTGAACTTGCTACTTGCTACTAAATTTTGTGTTTGTACATGCAATTAATAACTTAAAATTAAGTTAAAATTTGGTTAACTACTTATCAACTTAATACGTGTAAACCAGCCATTAGTGATAATTTGATGAGTGATGACACAACGCTTGCGATTGGCTATTTTCTCAGGGACCTTTGCCAAAATGGTTTTCGTTAATTTCACTGTCGAATATTGACATCGCAATAATTAGTATGTCGAGTCCCTTGTATATTTTTTCTGACTTTGACAATGAAATAAAAAAAATCGTGTGGCATTCGGGGACTGCCGCGGTAAAGTTCCAATGTTTTATCAAACTATGCAATTATTATTCGCATACGTCGAGTCACACAAACATCGTGCCGAAGTATACCGAAATGAAACGGAGGTAGATAGAGAGTCGGAGTGGGGGGTGTTAAGTTTATTTTCGTTACGTAATATCTTGATTCCAAAAATGGAAGCTCTGCAATAGCTTAAAAATTTGGCTAAGATTCTAGTCGTTTATTTTTTCAGAAGCTTAGGACCTACTAGTAGAAACTAGTAGAACATTTTTATCGTAGCAAAATATTTACGCTATCTCAATATTTTATGTTCTCTAATCTCTATCACGGGCTACAACTACATGCGCTTCAGCCAACTTAGTGTCAGTTCTAAATTTAGTACGGCTGTATCGAGTTCAGGATAGTTGTGATAAGGTCTGGAACTGGTTCTGTAGGTCAATAAGTACAAGTTAGGGCTGGTTTGGTACCTTTATAGTGCTTTACTTTAGATATGAAGGTTTCAATATGCGCATTAAAGTTTTTATGCGAATCTTCTTGTGATAATACTAGGTGTTCCCCGCAACTTGTTATGAAATTAGTTTATCGTACGGGAACCGTACATATTTCTATGATTTCTTACTTTATGCTCTCTATCACGTGTGTCAATTTTTAGAAATTCAAAGTATCTCTATACATTTCATCAAAATCGATTCTTAGATACTATAGTCTATACTAGATGACGCCCGAAACTCCGTTGCGCCAAAATTCATTCATCGCGCGGGAACCACACATTTTTCAGAGATAAAAAGTATCCTATGTCCTTTTCCGGAATTTAAAGTATCTAAATACGAAATTTCAGCAAAATCGGTTTAGTGGTTTAGGCGTGGCGAGGTAACAGACAGACACTTTTGCATTTATATTTGTATGTATATTGTAATATTTGTATGAATATTGTAATAAGTAAAAAAAATAAAGACAGTAAAAGTGAGGGAGAGAGATAGGTTGACAGCACTGACCTCCATTATACAAGTACGCTGGACTGATGATACCCTTTGAAATGACAGCTATTTCTAGTGCCTATTTGAAGCGGAATCAGCTCCCCCAATATTAGGGATAGGAACTAAATTTGACGTAAAAATGACGTTTGAAAGTCGCCATCATGTCGCCATATTCATAACATATTCATAACATATTCATAACATAATCACGATCAAATGATAGTTTTGCGCCTTGTATTTTCACAGAGAACGTTTGTACACTTCAAATAGTAACGGCAAGCGGTAGTAGCAATTTTCGGACGCCAACCAGGCTTTTTAATTTTTTTCAACCATAATTTCAGTCTTCCTTCGTCAGAAGGAAACCTGTCAATTATTTTAAGAGCATAATATGTATTTGTATGTTTTTAATTTGTATTTGATAATAAAAATCGGTTATCGGAGATTTTAATACAATTATTATAGATATCGATAAGTTTTATCGACAGAAAACTCCAGGCACTATTGAATTTTATTGTTTATCAAAAATCGGTAAAACAAAGGTAAATATGTGGTGAATACGGTATAATAAGATTAGTGCCACATTTTTATGTGCCTATATTATCAATAAAAGTTTAATATCGTAGAAATGAGCTGTTTAAATCACTTAATTGCGAAATGTAACCCCACATCCCTTTTTGTACCGTGTTTTACATAACATACACCCTTTCATAGTTTAACTATGATTTATGAACTACCACCACTTATATATATTATATATTTTACTTAGATTGTTTTTTTATTAACGTGTCGATTTTTACTGATAGAGCCTCATCAATTTGCCACGGGCCTCGGATGTTATAGTTACGCCACTGCACTGGGCAAAACAATAATATGTTTACTTACAATGTTTGAATCGAAATTGGTGAATTCGTGATGCGTGGGTAAGTGCACTGCCTACATATTGTCGCGGGGTTCCGGGTTCGACGCCGTGATTGGAATAATTAATTCAGCCCACTATTTGTTGTTCAATTGATTTTCAATTTATCCTACTGCTTTTGTAATAACTGCTTTCTTGTTTTCTTATGTTATTTATATTGTTACAAGTTTTAGTACGGTGCGTATATATGGGTCCTTTTTCTGGGAATGAGATTGTCAGTATAGTGTATTTGACGCTCAAAAGTCCAGTAGCTCTACCATGAGTTTAAAGCTATATTATTTATCGATTCTAGATGCCGACTACGTAAATATTTAGTATGGCGACTTTAGTTCCGCAAGTAACCGCTAGAGGCGCTGTAAAATTTGCCATAAGTACTAATTTACGGTAGTCGGAATCGAGTATCGAAAAATACTTACAGCTACTGGAGTGGGCACTGATGCCTAAAGCCGTTTAATACGCCTACAAATTTCCCAAACAATTTAATAAATAAAGCGTAATATACTTCATAAATGAGATTACAGCAAACTTTGAGAATACTTGTGAACTGTAAACTAAGGGAATTAGTTTACAGCTAAGAAAATTTGAGAAGTGTCAAGGGACACCCGGATGGAACGAAGTTATAAATAAATAGGAGTCTATTGACTATTTCTCAATACTAGAGATCGCCCAATGGTCAAAATTCGACCTCAATTAAAAAATAATAAGTTTCAAATTTCAAAGCGTTTCTTTTGATATTCTATTGTCAAAATATTGACTTTTTTATTTTTTAGACATAATTCCTGTGACAGCCTCAGATTAATTAAGTCAAATGATGGCAGACTGGTCGTGTCATATATTTTGTCTAACTGTATTTAAGATTCAATATAAAAAAGCTAAACTATCAACGCCCTCTGCCCCTACTATGCAGCTACTAGTAAAAAAGTGTCGTTATAATTTTTTCCGTCTAGCTCCGCAAGGCGCAACGTGCGATAAGAAACTTCGTTCCAAAAGAGATGATTTGTCACTTTGAAATAAGTAATTAAGACCCAGTCGTTTTAGGCACACCGCACACATCTAGAAAAGAAGCATTATATGTTAGCAACCACGTGCCTGGGGCCCGATCCTCAGCAACCGAGATCACGAGTAAAGCGTAGTAGCGGCATTCGGGGTATGAGAATCGGGCCCCTGGTATCAAAATATGAAGTTCAAAGAGCAGTGTCGGCGTTTTTCGTAACATTAACCTTGCGGGTCGCGATACACTTCTCACGGCGTGTCTTAATTCTTATATTATCTACCTTTCATCGTTCTCGTCATATTAAACATCATCATCAATTAAGCTAATCGTTGCTATGTTTTTCTTGAAGTCCAAGTTGTACATAGGTTTACCTGAAACAAAGATGGAAAATTAAATAAATTAATATACAAAGTGCTTTATACTCTTATAACTTTTTATATTATACTGTTAATCGGGGCTAAAGCGTATATCCCACAATGTTGACATTTTGTAATACATTTTACGGAAAAACTATCACGCCTAATAATTATTTGTGCCAATAACATAGTAATTTTTATTTATATGTAGATGTGTTATCATCAGTGACGACCTCTGTGGCTCAGTGGTGAGCGCGTTGGTAGCTCAAGCCGGGGGTCGCGGGTTCGAATCCCGCCGACGGAACAAAAAGTTTTCAATGTTCCCGGGTCTGGATGTGTATTAAATATGCGTATGATATAATAAAAATCTTAAATATATGTATAGTATAAAAGTATTAAATATATTTCCGTTGTCTGGTACCTGTAACACAAGTCCTTTAGGTACTTAGCGCGGGGCCAGACTGACGTGGTGTGAAGCGTCCATAGATATTATTATATTATTATTATTATCAGTCAGTCAAGATGTGACGACACGAGCCCTCGCAAAGCTCGACTTTTAGCTAGTTTTTAGGGTTCCGTACCCAAAGACTAAAAACGGAACCCTATTACTGAGACTTTGATGTCTGTCCGTCTGTCTGTCTGTCTCCAGGCTGTATCTCAAGAACCGCTATAGCTAGACGTCTGAAATTTTCCGATGCCGCTATAACAACAAATACTTACTAAAAACATAATAAAGTTCATATTTAAGGGGGGCTCCCATACAACAATGTTGATTTTTTTGGCCTTTTTGACTTGTAATCCGTAATAGCAACTTGTAGACACTTGAAATTTTCACAAAATACTCAATTATTTGTGTATTTTAATATTTAATAATAAAAAATAAAATAAATAATTAAGGAGGGCTCCCACACAAAAAAATACATATTTTCCATACTTTCGCTCTATAACGGTACGGAACCCTTCGTGCGCGAGTCTGACTCGCACTTGGCCGATTTTTATTTTATTTTTGGGACTGCAAGTTATTGGAACGTCATTTGTATAAAATAAGTGCAGTCATCTAGCTGTCATTATACGAGTAAGATTCTTTTCCTCTTATTAGCTGTTAATTGCTCCTGCAGCCTGCTAAGCCCACTGCGTATGTTCAAAGACACCACGTGGGACAACAAGGAAAATCTATTAATGCACCATTAAAACAGGCAAGCAATAAAAACTGAGTTTTATTAACAAACAACAAGGTCGTTTATTGTTTAGCAGAGAATGTTGAGTCGTAAATCTCTTGTAAACTAGATGTATGTACATTTTAATGTGAATATAAAAGTTAGTTAGGATTAGGAACGTTTTAAATTGGGCGTTTCAAATAGTTCTGGGATTAATAAAATTCATCATCATTATCAGCGTTTTATCAACTGCTAATTAAAACCAGTTCTCTCTCTCTTACTGCTGCTGTAAAGAAAAGAGAGACAAGCTAATTTATTCTTACTATAGCTTCTGAATAATTTCGACATCATCAGATTTCATTCGTCAATCTTGCAGTTTATCTATTGTACCCTTGAGGAAAACTTTGTAGGTATTTTATGATAAACCTACTTAAACTAATTGATATTCGTTACACATTTAAATATATTTTGATGTATGCCTATGTATTTAAATACATACGGTATGTTAATATTCACCGATTATATTGACCACATTAATAAGTTTTAGACATTATTAAGTTTTATTGCAAAGCCTCGTGTGTATATTGGAGGTATTTTTACACAGTATTGTGTAGGTATAAAATGTAGTATATTTTAGTAGTAAGGTAGTAGGCATTATAGTTACTAAAGCCTATGAAACGAAGAGCTTGCTAACTTGGATTTAGTCAACCGCTGTGTGTGAAAAAAGCCTTATCTGAAAATATGCGACTGGAAAATATCGCAGTCGGAAATGCGTGAAAAAAATACTTCCGCAGGTTTTTGAAACAATTTTTAGGATCCGAAATATTATAAATGTCGCAGGGGCCGCGGTCGGGCCAATTATCTTTTATGAAAAAAAGTTGTAGGTCCTAAGGAGTTACGAAGGGATTAGAAAGAAGAGATCTCGTGGTTGGTGCTATAGTACTAGTGTAATAAGAAAATGTAATTTTTAAACCCAATTTATCTTATAGCTTTAAGCCCCGCCGCACATTATCCGAAATTTCTGATCAGAAAAATTCGGACGCCCGCCGGAACGCACTCTGTTCATGCATTTTGTGCTAGACCCCGCACACTATCAGAATTTCTTACGTGTCAGAGTGTATGAGCAATTCTTGTATAAATATATAATTGGAATCTCGGAATCGGCTCCAACGATTTTCATGAAATTTAGTATATAGGGGGTTTCGGGGGCGATAAATCGATCTAGGTAGGAATCATTTTTAGAAAATGTCATTTTATTCGTGTTTTATCGAATACCGAGCAAAGCTCGGTGAAATAGCCAGTTATTATAATAAACGCAGTCTTATTGCAACACTCGGTCTTATATTACTCGTCTCCTAAACACACCCTACATGGCGACCCTTCCAGGATATAAGACTAATCACATATAATGGCCTGTATTCACTTTGATTAGTGCGAGTGCAAGTCAATAGTGCAAGTGATTAGTGATTAGGAGAAATTAAAGGACTTGCACTAATCACATTCACCAGAAGTGATCACTAATCAAAGTGAATACAGGCTATAAGAATGACTAAAGTAGGCCTTGTGACATGCATAATGCATATTATGCCTTACGAGCAAAATATAATGTGATTAAAACTTTTTAATCGGGACTTAACGCGACTTATTCAAGTAGTAATGCTACTACGAATACATACTGTTGGCCGTTGCAACACGGCCGAAACGTCGAGAAAAAGTATGTATTCGTAGTAACATTACTACTTGAATAAGTCGCGTTAAGTCCCGATTAAAAAGTTTTAATTATAATGCAACGCGAAAGTTTAAAATGTTAAAATATAATGTGTGTTGGATTTACGGGTGAGCAAAATATGACGCGCGTAGATGCGTTCAGACGTCCGCGTGTTCTGCGCCGCGCGCCGGTTCTGCTGTACTGTAGCTTACGCGCGTATTCGCGCCTTCTGAACGAGATCTTCCATAAAACAATGGGCTGCTGGCGGATTTCCAGCACTCACCATTGTTCTACCGACGATCGCTCTGCAAATAGATGGGAGTATTCACTCCGATACATTGTTGTTTAAATCATCATCATCATCATTTTTAGCAGAAAAGTTGGCCTAAAGGTGATAAGAAAGAATAAGTGGTTTAAGGTTTAAACAGAGCTCGCATATTACTGTTTTCAGCATTTTCATTTATATAGTTTGAATGGCCAAATTCATTTATACAAAGGCCAACGTATAGAAAGACTAGATGACGCGGGCAAATGAAAATGATGAAAAGTATCTAGATGTCCTTTTTCGTCCCGCGACTCAAAATGTTTATTATGTACGTGCAAAATTTCAGCTCAATCGTTTTGGCGGTTTGGGCGTGAAGAGGTAACAGACAGACAGACAGACACACGTTTCATTATTTATAATGTTAGTATGGATTCTGTACACATGAGACATCCATGTATAACGATCACGATCTTATTAATAATCGGAAAACTTTGTTTTTCATACAGCCGTTTCCAAAACAACGACCGAGGACTGTTAAAACACATTTTGACTGTATGTTAAAATACAAAATACAAAATAATAACAGTGTTATTATCCCACTTTGATTTATGTGGTAGTTTATGAGTTACAGCAGCCTTCACCTACATACAAACGGCGTGAGATTGATGAGAAACAGTTTTATGGTGGTTTAGGCGATTTCCATGGGATCAGTTTTGAAAATGTAGTAAAAGTAGTTTGAGTAAATTCTGTAAATAGGTAAATAGGTGTTTAAATATAATTATTTGACTAATACAGTCAAATAATTATATTTAAACAATAGAAGTCTTTGGTACCTATTAGTCATGACGTAGGTTTGTCAGTTTAAAAATATTATAATATAATAGATTATATGCATACAGTACCGTATGTTATACATAATATGTACTTTTAACCTAAAAATATTACGTTTTAGGGTTCTGTAATCAACAAAACTTGGTTGACTACGGTATCCTAAAACGGAACCCTAACTAGCTGATGTTTGTATATTGGTAGGTTAATAGTTATAGGCCTCTTGGATATCTCTAGTGGCGCGGCGAGTGGCAGATTCAGGCAACACGTGGGTGTCAGAGTGCGATCAGCTGTGAAATACGGTTTACTAGTTAAAAATGAAAACACGTTGAAAAAGTTAAAAATTGCTATGAATAAGGAAAATATGGGCGGTACGAGGTACTGTTGTGTTGTAGGGTGCAAAAATTCCCAATCTCGGATTCGTGAATTAACGTTTTATTCGTTTCTGAGACGGAATTGGGAAACGTATCGAAATCAACATGCCGATTATTAATCATGCTTAAATCTAAATCTCGCATGAATATTTCTAAAATATGACGTGCAAGTTATTTTAATATCATTGTTTTATGTATAATAATATATTGTAATCGAAAAAACGATATAAATAAAAATTTTGTCGGTTCAATATTTATTACTAATTCCTTCAATATTCACTTTTGCGAAAGTGTGTCTGTCTGTTACCTCTTAACGCCTAAACTGCTAAACATATTTTGCTGAAATTTGGCATGGATAACTCCATAATATAATCTTAAGAGTCCCGAAAAAGGACATAGACATTGGCGTAACTATAAGATCCGGAGCCCGTGGCAAATAATGGGGCTCTATCAATAAAAATCGTCACGTTTATAATAAACAACATTATGTACTTAAAAATTTTTGCCCATTTGGGTCGGGGGCCAGTGGCATTTTGCCAGCCCTATATTTACGCCACTGGACATAGGATACTTTTTGTCTCGTAGCCAAGGGTGCTCCTCCTTACCGCAGCACCCGAGGAGTCCCACATATCCAGGCGGCTCCCCCAGGCTGTCGGGAATGCATGAAGCATTTCCCAACGGCAAAAAAAAAAAAAGGGCTACCTGACTAGTTGTATTATTATATTGTAAGGAAAATTCTTAATGCAGTCAGATTTTTGAAGAGAAATTCTTATACACACGTAATACCAAAATCATTTTCTCATACGAAATTATTTAACATGTTTTAGTTGTTTTTCAGCTTAAAATAGTAATGAGTAATTACCTAGGTTCCTGCACAAAAATTTACTACAAAATATTTAAACTCTAAAATATATTTTTTAGTACTTATTTAAAGATTCTGTAGTAAATTTACTATTTATTTAAGTATATATTTTTTGTGTTTTAACTTTTACTATATTTTTTTAATGTTGAAATATTTTGTAGTAATTTTTTGTGCAGGAACCTAGGTAATTAGTAATAATAATAATAATACTCCCCACACCGGTTTCGGTGACGGTGGCCGGTTTCATTGAAACCAGACCAGGTACGCAGGAGTAATTTTATAGTGTCCAAGTGTGTGCGCAGTACACAAGAGCACTCTCTATTCCTTTACTCTCATAACCCAGTGGGACGGAAGACCGACACGACTGGCGAGAGATCAGGCGCAGGACCTACTTTTTACATGCCCATCCGACGCATGGATCATCTTACTTGTCAGACAATCAGGTGATCAGCCTGCATTGTCCTAACCAAACTTGGAAATAACATGTTTCCAACGCGGGATTCGAACCCACGACCTCCGGAGTCGAGAGCGACGCTCTAACCACTAGACCACGGAGGCGTTAGTAATCTATACATATAAATAAAATTGTAGTGTCTGTTTGTAATATTAAAATAACCGTTTTTTACTACATGCATAGGAATATTGAGACGGTACTTACACCAAAATAATAATTTTTAGAATTTTTGTCTGTCTGTATGTCTGTCTGTTTGTTCCGGCTAATCTCCGAAATGGCTGGACCGATTTTGACGGTACTTTTATTGGCAGATAGCTGATGTAATAAGGAGTAACTTAGGCTACTTTTTAACCGACTTCCAAAAAGGAGGAGGACATATTTTTACTTTTTTATTTTTTACCTATGTATTTTACATTTTATTGACGCGGACGTAGTCGCGGGTAACAGCTAATTACTAATATAAGCTGAAAAATAAATGTTAAATATTTTCGTATGAGAAAATGATTTTGGTATTACGTACCGTATGTATGAGAATTTCGATAACACCCGGCCCCGTAAGTACCTTCACTACGATTTTGGATTCATATTCAATATTATATAAAGTAAACTGTTTTCTACCTACCAATCACCATACGCGGTACGAGTTACGACTAACAAATTAAACTTATAATATTTAGATTGTGAAGGCGTATTATAGACTGTAGTTAACACTGGAATGTTAAATGTCAGATTATAGCTGATATTCTATACAAGTGACGGTTCCGTTCGCTTTACTATCACTTACTAGAACTCATCAATATCGAATGGGGCTAGCAATGTAAGTACCATGGGCGTACCGAGGGGGGGGGGTACTTGAGATACAGCCTGGCGACATACAGACAGACAGACGGACAGACAACGAAGTCTTAGTAATAGGGTCCCGTTTTTACCTTTTGGGTACGGAACCCTAAGAAGTTCAGCGTTTTTGGTGTGACGTGGTAATGATAGACACCCTTATTATTTAATAGTAATATAAAATAATAATTATACTTACAATAGTTTTAAATAATGAAATTGATGTACAGAACCAAACAAAATCTCCATCAGTCTTGGCATGTTTTAATGACTGTTCTTTACGCGTATTTAATGAGGTGTTCATGTTTTTATGTAAACAGTCACGATCAAAATAAAACATCAAGAATCTTAATCTCAACATAAGCTCAGTATGAACTATAATGCTGCCAATTTAAATTTATTACATAAAGAAGCCTATAATATGGCTAGTACTTAGCTTCGTGGACAACGAAACCTCTGCCAGGCAGACTGAGTCTGCCTCATCAATATATACCATAAAGTTAATATACCTAGCGGAATAGAGAAACAAAGCCCTGAGCAAGAGAGATGTCACTATCAGTAACACTGCGTGGTAAAAAGAGACGTGTGATACATGACAGCAGGACTCTTTTTTTGACGTCCAGTCGGCACGTGCCGCACGTTGACAATTTAATGTCATAGAATTCATGTTCAATCATGCTATGTAGAGATGTGCCGTAAAGCCGACTCCGGTCTCTTTCGTAGTCGGCGAATAGTCGGCACTCGGCAGAAAGCGCCGCCAATCCGGCTTTTTGCTATTTTGCTTTGCTAGGAATTATGTACATTTAAGAAAAACCTTAATTTGTCATATTTTTATTTCACAATAAATCAGTCTTACACATTTTGAAATTAAATTAATCGCCTCTGAAATTACTTGCTTGCAAAGAAAATATTTTTTTAATATTTTATTTAATAACAAATTGTGTACCTATTATTAAATCAATATTGTATCATGTACATGAAAATATATATCATGAAAACCGTAAACGAAGCGTTACGGAAACATCCGAAACCATGGTCAGCTTGGCCGACTAGTCGGCCGATTAGTCGGCTATTTTACAACCGACCGACTAGCCGATTAGTCGGCTATTTTGCAATCGACTAATCGGCTAGTCGGCCAAAGTCATGATCGGCACATTTCAGAGTCACACTTATAACACCCTTCTTTTTTGTCGGGGGTGAAAAATTTATCTTTAGAGAAAAAAGAGAAAAGCATAGCCGTTAAATTATTATTAAGTATTAATGTATCTTATAGTCACAATCGTAAACTTTATATTATTTGAAAGATTGAATTCAGAATGTCAGGTAACTGTACAGTAATAGAAAGTGTATTAAATAAATTGCTGGAAAATAAGAAATACCTAGCAGTACCTTGGTAACCAATTAGTGCCATGGTGCCATGAATCATGGTCCTGAATCACGCCATCGAAGTTTTCTGAATTCGTAGCTCTATGGTCAGCACTCAGCGTAGACTGAACGGAACGTAGCGGAAAGGATTTTATTAACGCACTTTGAAAATAAACATTAAAATTATTGAACTAAAGTGCATAATTAATAATTGATTAGAGTATAGACGACTAGGCTTATGGGCTGACCATACCATCGCTAACGGAAATCTCTCTTTTAGTTCCTATTCTACATCTCAATATTATTATTTTTGCGAAATAACATTGACCGCATTCTTTTTTCTTTTATTTTTTTATTTTTTTCCTTTGATATGTCACTCGAGTCATATAATATGCTAAACAGCTGCACAGCTGTTTAGCATATTATATGACTCGATTTAATTACTTAATTATAATATTTTAGCACTAAGGCTGGTTTTATAGTAGAGCGTTTCGCAGCGCCGTTGGAGCGCCGCGCGTTCGAATATGTATGGGGGTAGTAGCTGCGTTTTAAAGTCCGCGCGCTTGAGCAGCGCCGTTCGTCCATACGTTTGTTACAGCTTCGAACGCGCGCGCTCCAACGGCGCTGCGAAACGCTCTACTATAAAACCAGCCTAAAATATTATAATTAAGTAATTAAATCAAGTCAATGACCTCTTATATTAAACTAATTTCTTTTCATCCCGGAAAAATGTACGGTTCCCACGCGAGAGACAATTTTTTGGGCAACGGAGTAGTGGGTATCAACTATCAACTACCAAATATAAGAGAAACACAACACAAATTTCGTTGATCGCTCGGCATATAAAGTTTCCTATCTTTCTTGAAAGTATTTCCTTGCTGAATTTCATCAAAATCGTTAAGCTTGAAGATATAATACAGACAGACAAAACGCATTTACAATATTAGCATGGATTTCCATTGTAGGTGCTACATTTAGTTGCAAAACTGTCGGACAAGTGACTGCCTTATTGAGAAGGTCAGAATTACATCATCGTTGCAGGCTGACGCGTGGGTTTCATCGTAGGCAATAGGCATCTGATACAATTTCAAATTCCGCACTCCATAATTATATTATAATGAATTGATTTTTTTCGATTCATTGAATTTACTATCAAATATATATATTTTTTTATTATTCATAGGCAGATGGCGGACCCACGTCATTTGGTCGACTTATGTCAATTCAAATTATAGTATAGCTGGGTTTCAGAATTGTCATTGAGATAACGCGACTAAACTACGTTGGCCCGTTATCTACCTATAATATTATATATCTCTTTCTGATAGTAGTAAGTACTATTAGAGAAGTTGATTTATAGGCAGATGGCGTATTATGTTCGCGTCATGTCAAACCGAGCTGACAGATCACGACATAGAATTAACATAAAGTGAATAAATGACGTAGGTCCGGCATCTGACCATGTATCTGTCGCAGCCAACTGGTTTAAACAGCCGTTCAATCAAACAGTTAGCCCTTTGACTGAGGAACGCCAATCAATCACACGTCTAACTTTTTAATTGAATATTTAAGTCGCTTAAAACGTTCAACACTACAGCTGATTCAAAAGCCGCCATTTGATTGAATTAGTTCAGTACTCTATTATGGCGTCTACTATTTTCCATGATATTATTATAAATGGGAAAGTGTGTCTGTCTGTTTGCCTGTATGTTACCTCTTCACGCCCAAACCGCTGAACCGATTTTGCTGAAAATTAGTATGGGGATACTTTGAGTCCTGGGAAAGGACATAGGATAATTTTTATCCCAGTAATAGGTGTGTTTTGGGGTTGTATTAATATATTTTTCGTAAATATACGTTACAAGTATTATTAAAGAGGCAGAAATAATGGGGTATATACGAGTGAATCAAAATTTAAACTAATTATCGAGGAGAAATTACGAGATTATGAAATGCATCACCAAGATATTTATTGCAATTGTGTTCAAAATGAGTTAGAATACAATTAATCTGCTTGTTATCATTACGCTTAACTAATGGTCCCCTTAGTTAATTTACCATTTAACCAGTTGGCTAAGCGTAATCTAGCTATAGTGTTGAACATTGCAGTCAACAAGTCGGCTAAACGACGTATAGCCGTATGATTGAATGGCGTTATTCAGTCAAAGGGCTAGCTGTTTGATTGAATGCCTTTATTAGCCAGTCGACTGCGACATATCAATTGTTTCAATGGTAGAAAAATATACAAACTGTATTCCACAGTTTAGACAGAGAGGTTACTTAAAAAATATTATGTAGTTATGCGATTTGTCATTTGACATAACTCGTCGTTAAGTAAAATTACTTTGTCACATGGGAACCTTACATTTTTCCGAGATAGAAAGTAGAGATGTTGTTTCCGGGGACTCAAAGTTTCTCCATGACAATCAAAATCAACTTAGGGTGGGTTGCACCAACTTTAACTTTAACTATAACTACAATGCAAAATGTCAAATCTTTGGTTAAAGTCAAAAATTGACGCAATATTTAACCAGAACCATAGAGCTTGACAAGGATTTAAATGCACGTGGCGAATAAAGGAACTACGCTGTCATCATTCAAAAACGCCATTTTTGACAGTTCTCCTTTACCAGCAGCGCCCCCGCCCACGTTCACTTAAAGCCTGGTCGGACCAGCTGTCATCTGTCAAATTATGTGGTGAAAGTTAAGGTTAAAGTTAAAGTTAGCCTTAACTATAACCATAACTTTAACTTTAACCACGCCTCTGGTGCAACCCACCCTAAGTGGTTTAAACGTGAAGAGGTAACAGACAGACAGAAAGATAGATAAACTTTCGCATTTTAATATCAATATAGATTTGGCAGTTTTAAGCACAAATAAAATATATTATCTTCTAGCGTGTGATGGATTATTTAATCCACAGTTGCTGGATTCAAGAGATCCATCGCAAACTGACATTGATTGACCATGTCACACCAATAAAAGAGCACTAGAACCCGAGTGCAAGTCACTCGGGTTCCGCAGCCCGCTTATTTATTGACATGCCAATTACCAACACTGAACAGTGTATAAAATTTTTACAATCAACGTAAAACGTTACGTAGACAAGTAAAGACGGCTATTTTATATAGTCTACATTTACCATTAAATTAATTCATAATATTATGATCTATATTCGACGCACCTGGGTGAATTTCCCAAACGGCTTTTTTTTTGTCTTCGTTGAAATTACTATTAAAAAAAGGGAATATTGTTGTAAATTATTTGTTTTACTATTCAATGGGTAGCTATAGGATTGTGGCAAAAATATAATATGCCTAGGACTATTACAAAGGTAGAAATAAATAACTTAAAGATCTATTTTTATCAAATCGGTGTTGTCCCTCTCCTTCTTTTACAAACAAAAACGCTTACATACTAGAAAATATGAATAATATAAGGGTATAACTTATATTATTTCGTAGAATATTAGTTAATCTATTATTATCTATACTACTTATATGAAAATGGTAAAAAGAGACGTGTGATACACGACAGCAGCATTCATTTAAATACTTTATATTATGTGATTTGTCAAATCCTACGAGTATATATTTCTGCCCGGTAATCTACTGCAACGAAGACCGGAAACAAATCTTCAAAGGCCTATGCTAACCAAGCGGATTTCTAATAGTTGTCAAAAGTCTCGAAATTAGAATACAATAATATGTAAGTATACAGGTTTTTTGAACATAAGAAATAACTTCGATCCATTCGGGTGTCCCTTGACACGTCTCAAGTTTTTTTCTATTTTTTCAAACTCTTTACATAGGCAGCAAAACACAAAACAGTTATTTATTACAAATGAATACTATTAAAAAAAATATCACTCCTAAAACTATCAAACACAAGCACTCTCAAAAGGTGCTCTGTGGAGCCCTCGGGTTCCGCAAAGGCCTTGTAGGGGCTTTGCCAGCGGCAAATTAATTGTTTTTAGAAATTTAATCAGACACCAGCACGGAGACAATTAATTCAATAGACATTTTTTTGTAGGGTCCGTCGAAAAAGCCACATTAAAAGGGTTCCGTCTCCAAAAAAGTTTAAGAACCGCTGACCTAACATCACGGAATGATATCTACCATCACTACCATCATACAATTAAATACCCTACAGTGCTACCAATTGTAACTCAGTATGTGTCACGCAGTGGTAATACCATAAACTTCTTAATCTTGATGTTGTTTTTTAATCACGTACGCTTCTTATGGTAATTTTTGAAAGTTAAGGATTATCATTTCATTATACTTTATGATACTGTTTATTCTTTAATCTGTGTTTTGTAAGATGTAATAAACTTACTTGTTTATTACATAATAGTAATAATGGGTTTGTCTTCTACATTATTTTACTGGACTACACTGGGCTAAGGCAAATTATTTAAAAGGAAAAGTAGATAGTTATTTCAGCAGACTGATGAGACACCCTAAGTCATCTATTTTTTAAGGTTTTTGTACTCTTTACAAACATAAACTGTTTTTACTAACCGGGTGATGTTGCAATGGGTGCGGTGCTGGTCATAAACTCTCATGTAATGGTTACGTAAAGGATGTATCACCGACGATCTGGAGATTCCCATTTACCGGGTTATGTAATATGGCGCTTATTACAGCGATACATTTTTATTAAAATACATTAAAGTCCAACCAACAAAATATAACGTCTAACATTGACTCTAACCAAGCCAACTAAAGTCTGCTATCTGACTATGAAAATATTGCCCTTATGGTACATCCTAATCGAGGCCCCTACTACTTAGAGGTTTTCTAATGGTTCTCTACTGGAGTTTATCAAGCCAATAACCTTTTTGATTAAGTAACGCGTTTGACGTTTATTAGAAGTGATACAAGTATTAGAAGAAACCGTATGAATGGAGTAAAATGCAATTGCCTAGAAGTATAGTGACCAAATTATTATTGGTCTTGGTCTTGCTTTGCTCATCACTACCATTTAAACGTTTCGTTACCCCGAAACGTTGAATCGTGTTGAGTCACAGAATAGATAATAGTACATGTAGTTGAGTGTGGAATAGGCAGAAAAGTGAGAATAGGTCCCCAACGTGTAGCTCATGAACGGTAGAGCTACAATGATGATTGTTACGTTGAATTGATTCAGAAAAGGAAGTAAACTTCAAAAACGGTTGTCTGTGAAATCCGTTCTTGAACCACACATTGGGGACCTATTGTTACAATGCAAATCGATATTCGAGTTGCGAGAATTGTACCCCAATGTGTAAGCTCAAGAACGGTAGCGCTACAATGGCGACCGTTACGTTCCGGGTCGGCGGTCGCGGCATCTGCCACCTGCCGCCATGACGCTCACGGACCACGGTGCTCTCCGGGTGTTGCAGTTTGTTTAAAAAAGATTTATAGTAATATAAAGAATTGTTTGATAATGAATTTTAAATTTTGTTCGTCTCCGTAAAACTCATTTTTGTCTGAAAATATCAGGTCCAAGGAAAGTTGATTTTAGGATGGAAGTGATACGAAGTTCACCGGGTCAGTAAATGGATAGATGATAGTTACACTCGCGCAATAACTTCTGTAGATGTAGTAATTTTGTACCAGTGTGACCATAAACCTATAAACGACAGTATAATATTATAAGTCTTAAGTCTATGAGTGTGACGGACTGGCCAGTAGCCACACTCAGCAAAACACAGTATCCGACGGAAACAGTAAATTATTTTGCAATATAAAATGCCTTTTTCTTAAAACTTCAAGGCTTTGGACTGCGGGAAAAACCGTAGGCAAAATCGAGTTTTTGGAACGAAGTTCCTTATCGCGCTTTCGGCGTAGAGAAGGCTAGACAGATCGATATTTGACCACGACACTTTTTTATTAGTACCTGCATGGTAGGGACAGAGGGCGTTGATAGTATTCCTGTGCGTCAACTGGATGGCGTTTTTTGAGAATAAACAGCGACGCGTTGTTAGTATTCCTGGGCGTCAATAGGTGGAATTTTTAAAATATTTTTTTGAGCGTATATGTATACAGGTTTTTTGAACATAAGAAATAACTTCGTTCCATTCGGGTGTCCCTTGACACCTCTCAAGCTTTTTTGTCTCAATTTGACTTTGACTCAACTGAAAATAGAAAAATTAATATATAGGAGCCAATAATTCGATGCTAAAAGCTCCCTTTTCTTTCATACCCGACCGCTAAAAAAGGGTTATATTATTCTTGTGACTGCGATAGATGGCTACTATACCTATTTATTAAATTTAAAGTCATTTTGATGTAAATGTGTGGGTAGCTTTAATGCTACCAATTTAAGTGTCAAGTAATTAACTATACAGTGAAGAAAGACAATGTCACATAGGTATAATCAGAGAAGTTGATTCCTATGCAAATCGGGGACCTAAGTAGTTTGGTTGCGTTACGTCAAACCCAGCTGACAGATCACAATTAACATTGAATTGACATAATATTCGACCAAATAACGTTGGTCTATCAATAGCATAGGAATCAACTTACTCGATGGTACATTAATTTCGTCGAGTATACATTTAGATTTTAGATCAAAATTATTTGAAACATAGTATACCTAGGTAGTAGTAGTTTGTATGCAATCTTTTCGCTCTACTTCCTTATAAAACAAGAGTGCAAATTAGCTAGATATTCTCTAGCTTTAGCTTGTAACAAGTCAATATTTAGAAACTGAACTCAGGTAGGTAACGTAGTTGGTACTTAATTTGTTACGTACTAAGATTATGGTCACAGTATTACAATATTATCCCTAAATACTGTGATTATGGTCAAAGGTACTACCATCAAGAAAATGGAACATCTACATTATTCAGTCGGATTTATGTCAAGTCAATATTAATCGGAATCTGTCTGCCGGCTTATGTCATAACCCAAATAAATTCCGTAGCTCCACCATCTGTCTATGAATAGTAATATACATGAAGTAAAGGTTTCTTGAGAGTGAATGCCATGGGTATAAAGGAAAAAAAAACATGTCCACAGCCGAGCATATAACAACCTCCTCCTTTTTGGAAGTCGGTCAAAAATAACTGTGAAGGAAGACATTGTTTATTATTTTTCTCTAGGGATTTTCATTAGAGATAAGTGTAAGGGGATGTTTCACCAATATCAAATAAGTGCCGGATAGGCTATCCATAACTCATCAGACAGATAGAGGGATTGTTTCACCACTTCCTGATAAAGTGCGGGATATGCTATCCGCAACTTTTTACAGATTCTCCATACTTTATTTCTCAAGTTAAGTGGTGGATAGCCTATCCGGTGCTTATAGAAAGTGGCGAAACAGGCTCATAGTATGAAGTATCTGTCAGATAAGTTGTGGATAGCATATCCGGCACTTATCAGGAAGTGGTGAAACAGTCCCTTAGTGACCAAGGTCTTCTGACAGTTTGTCTACTCAAAGGTGCTTTTGCTAACAAAAACTTCAGAAAAAAGTTTTATGAATTAACTCGATGACCCGGTAAACTTCGTATCACTACCCTTATAATATAAACCTTCCCTGGACTTCCAAGAATAGGTATTTCAAGTTTAGTTCAAATCTAAAACTATCCAATCGGCTCAGCCGTTCTCAGTTTTAGTGAGACTAACGAAATATATACATTGATTCATTTAACAGTAAACTAGTGTTCTTAACTTAATTTTTCCCAAAAATAAACCGTTACAAAACGTCCTATACCGCAATATCAATTAATATGCAAATTGTATTAGGTCAATATATCTATCGCCATTTTTACAAAATTCTACGTTAAAATGTACACAGATTATGTAAATAGCTTACATCATACGTCATACTATTATGACCTTCTGTAGCATAGATGCATAAATTATACGATTCCATAATTTCATATAAGTATTTTATATAATAGGCAATGATAGGTATTTTCTGCTACCTACATAGATGCGCTGAAATTAGTTTATCACGAGGCCGATTTTTTTTTCGGGATAAAAAATATCATTCTCACGAGTCGCGGCTCACAACAGAACAAATTTTGATGGGTGTAAGAACAGTGTTCTTACACCCATCTAAATTTGTATTGTCGTTTTATCTTCACATATACACAGATATGCTTTTATTAGTCTGGATTTGAACGGTGGATTATGAAAGGGAAAGTAATTATCCTTTATCCTTACCTTGATTCGCAACGTTTTGACAGCAGGCACGTCAGTAAACAACACTTGTTTCTACGAGAACTTGCGAAAAAAACACACTGTCAGTTCTTTTTTTTTTAATTTTAACTGAACGTCACTGGCGCGTTTTCGTGTTCAGTTTTCGAAATTTAAAAAAATGCGCGCGCGCGGCTTTTGCGTCCGAAGTCTCGCGCTATACTGAGGAGGGCCAGCAGCCATGTTCTTTGGTGGGAGGCATCTATGTACGTTTAATGACATTGTTAAGGAAAATAACAATGTAAGTACTTGGTAATTTAAAACCGAAAACGTAGTTTGTAGATAGCTGTTTATTGTTTATATTCAGATTGGAAAGGATTATTATTTGTTGTTGTTATAACAAATAAGGTAAAAGCACAAATGCTGACACGGAACTAATTTAAATAATAAATAAATAATAAATAATATCTATGGACGCTTCACACCACGTCAGTCTGGCCCCGTGCTAAGTACCTAAAGGACTTGTGTTACAGGTACCAGACAACGGAAATATATTTAATACTTTTATACTATACATATATTTAAGATTTTTATTATATCATACACATATTTAATAAACATCCAGACCCGGGAACATTGAAAACTTTTTGTTCCGTCGGCGGGATTCGAACCCGCGACCCCCGGCTTGAGCTACCGACGCGCTCACCACTGAGCCACAGAGGTCGTCGTAATTTATCAACTAGCGGAACCAGAAATACACAATCTGTAAAAATTTCAGAAGTCTAGCTATGGCGGTTTTTGAGATACAGCCTGGAGACAGACAGACAGACGGACAGACATCGAAGTCTCAGTAATAGGATCCCGTTTTTACCCTTAAGGGACGGAACCCTAAAAAACAAAGTGATAATTATATTACTTTAAGGAGTTTAGAGTATGTATTTCTCCTTTTTATAAAATCTACTGTGAAAGTGGCAGCGCTGAAAACTCTTTCAGCTAAAAAAAGCTACTCAGCTTTTTTCAACTTTTGTATGTCGGGATTATTACTTATATAAGATAAAAATAACTCTTTCAAAGCTGTTACTTTCACATTAAACTATAATAATAATAATAATTAGCCCGCAGGGCAGCTTGTGGCGAGCTGTTGGGGGGTAGCGACCCCAAGTACCCGAGTAGTCCCAGTGATGCCCCTGTTCTCCATCTCCGGCTTGCCTTCACCGGCCGGCCGTAGTGAACACTGACGGAGAATCAGGCCCTACTTCTGCCTTGCCTTAACCGGCCGGTCAGAGTGAAGTCGCGAGAGCTTCGACTCGGAGGGAGGATGTGAAGCCTAAGTGGCGAGTGGGCGACGTGATGGGACCCTCTGAGGGTGCAAATGACCGGCGTTTAAAGTCCAGAGACACCTCTCCTGCCGCAAACCGCTCTGTAAATGTTGCCGCCTCGGCGCACCGTGCGTGCATTTTCAGGGGCCCATTCAAAGAGTTGGCGAGTCACCGTCTGCCAACATTATGATACCCAGTCCACTAACACCTCACCTCCATAGACCGGTATCATTTCTTATATCTGTCGCAGCCGACTGGTTTAAATAGCCGTTCAATCAAACAGCTAGCCGTTCAATCAAACAGCTAGCCCTTTGACTGAAAACGCCATTCAATCACACGGCTGTACGTCGTTTAGCCGACTTGTTGACTACAACGTACAACACTACAGCTAGACGACGTTTAACCCTGGTTTAATGTCAAATTAACTAGGGCGACCATTAGCTTAATATGTAATTTGGGAGAATAGGAAATTTTTTGTATTTTATTGAAAGATTATTCTCGGATTAAGTTTAAGGGGTGACCAAAAGTTTAATGCAATACTATAAGTAAAAATAAAAAATTCTGAGGCGTGTTTTGTGACGGTCGCAGGCTGCTGCCGCAGCATAGTCACAGTTCTAACCTAACCTACTTTTGGACTTTCTGGATTGTGTTTGTTTTTGTTTTGGCGGGGGACCCCCGAGCCCCCCTTTTGTTTGACGACGGTCGCCGGCTGCTGCCGCAGCACGCTCGCTGCGCTCGCTCGGCTTCCTCTGTGTTGTGGTCTAAGTTCTAACCTAACCTAACCAACTTTTGGACTTTCTGGATTGCGATTGTTTTTGTTTTGACGGGGGCTTCGCCCCCCGAACCCCTTTTTCGGGTTGGCTGCGTCCATCCATTTCATAATCCCGTAATTTCTCCTCGAATATTTGTTGAAATTTTGATTCACTCGTATGTGCCTCCACAATTTTTGCCGCTTTAATAACACTTGTAACTTTTATTAACTACTTTCGTTCCGAAAAACAAGCACAAACACCAACAAATACCTGCTAGTTGACGCCATATTGTAAATAAAACGAACCTAGCGCCGCAGTGGTGCACGCTGAACTACTTCAATTAGACGGCGGCTTTTGAATCAGCTGCAGTGTTGAACGTTTTGAGCGACTACAATATTCAATGTAAAAGCTAGACGTTTGATTGAACGGCTATTTAAACCAGTCGGCTGCGACATATCCACTCTCTGCGATAGTCCTACACCCGGCTCTTCTTGGTCGTACTCTCATAGTGCGGACAGGAAGAATCGGCGGCTAGTGTCACGTCATAACTCATAAGTCATAACATTTAGATCAAAAGTGTGTAACGGGCCTCTAGTCTCTACGTGTTGGCTTTGGCAATCAGCCCCAAAGGTCCGGGATTTTATTCCCCGTGAGCAAAGAATAATAATAATAAAATATTTATTTCGGACTTGTTTTGATATAGTTTATGTTACAAATTACAAACTTATCCATAATAGAGCACATTACAAACAAAGTATAATATTAATGGGACATTTACACATCGTAAACTATCAATTTATTTTATAACTATAAATACAGTGCTACAAGATAACCATAATATTAGTTCCTGAGATTAGCGCGTTCAAATTTTACGTGGGAGAGCCATGCTTCGGCACGAATGGGCCGGCTCGACCGGAGAAATACCACGTCCTCACAGAAAACCGGCGTGAAACAGCGCTTGCGCTGTGTTTCGCCGAGTGAGTGAGGTTACCGGATTCCCAATCCCCTACCCTATTCCCTTCCCTAACCTCCCTTATTCCGTTCCCTTTCCAGGGCCCGATCTAGGGGGGGGGCAAACCGGGCAATTGCCCGGGGCGGCAAATTGAGAGCGGCGCGGTCTCGCGTCGGTGGCCTTCGTACGCGAGTCAAAATACTTGAAACTTATAGTTTCTTAAAAAAAAAACTTTATTAAAACAAATACAAAGGATTACAGTTGCTACAAGGTTATATATAAAACTAAAGTCTTAACTAAGGTGAAGCTATAGTATGAATCCCTGTTCTGCCGCTTGTTGGCCTTTATATAGCAGGTGGCGCGGTAGTGGTGGTTTCCATGAAGTAGCATTTCAATGGTCCTTTGTTCTTGCTTCCAATAATAATGTTTACTCTGGCTTATTGTTTATCAGCAGCGCTCGGTTTACCGTCCAAGGTGTCAACATCGACGTTTCCGGATGGTCTTCATATACTTTAGTATTTGGATTAATATTTGTATTAATTTCCTTTTTAAAACTAACTGTGAGGTTCCGGGTGGCGTTACTCGCGAGTCCAACTCGCACTTGGCCGGTTTTTGGGGCGGCAATTATTATTTTGCCCGGAGCGGCGAAATACCTGGATCGGGCGCTGTCCTTTCCATCCCTACCTTCCCCTATTACCCTATTCCCTCTTAAAAGGCCGGCAACGCACCTGCAGCTCTTCTGATGCTGCGAGTGTCCATGGGCGACGGAAGTTGCTTTCCATCAGGGTCACCTGGTTCAGGTTACATAATTTAAGTTCCTACAAATAGAACAATCATGTATTGTTCTATTATTATTTTGGGATCATCAAATCAAAGTATGAAATCCTTTCTATCTCTGTTAGCTACCACTTTTTTTCAGATATAAAATTATTGTTCCTCTTAACCAAAAGAAGCTACTCACAAAAAATTTGCTTGATAGTAATAAAAAAAAATTGTTCTATCCCTGTCCGTAGTAGTCCCTGAATAAAAGTGTTTCATCAAATAGTTATTTCATATTCATTTTTTTTGTTTCAATGTGTGCTCATTATACTTACTCTGCTCATTAGTGTATTTTTCAAAGTGGTTTTTGGTATTCGAAACACTTCATTTAAGATAAAATGCCGCTCAGTATAAAAATTACATTTGCCAAATATTGAAAAAAATGCAGGACGTAACGTTATCACTCAAACAGATATTAGGTGGCTCAAAAATCATAAAGCTGCTCATTTTGTATTTTAAGTAACTCAAATAAATAATTTCTAAGTTGCTATTCTGTTAATTTCTCGTCACTCACTCTCAGTCGCTCAAATAGTCATTCTATAACCCAAAAGTAATTTTGACAACTAAAACTGTAATTTACAGTCACTCGATTAAATTCTACCCTTTTACATACACTAGATATACTTTGTACAGGTGACGCCATCTAACAATATAAAGGGGAAACATCCGTAATACTCTGTACAAAAAGTTCAGCCTTACCCAACTAGATGGAGTTTTTGTATGTTTTCGAACTACGCGGCATATTACGACCTCTAATTAAGTAATTTTGACTTTTGTGTTCGTGGAGCAGTGATTTATTGCTGGTTTACCCGTATAAAGTTGATAAGTAGTTAACTAAATTTTAAGTTGTTAATTGCATGTAAACACAAAATTTAGTAGCAAGTAGCAAGTTAAAATGTAATAAGTACTAAACTAGATGACAATTAGAATTTAGTTACTACTTATCTATTTAATACTTGTAAACCGGCCATTAGAGCTAGACTCTTGATTGGGAAGTCATAGGATGTAGGTTCCCGCCTTAGGCCAACAAAATTTTATGTTTCCGAGTTTGGTTAAGTATGATTTCTCAGGCTGATCACCTGATTATCGGTAAGAATCGGATAAACCTGTAAAATTAGATTCTGTGCCCGATAGTGATAGATGGTGAGATACCAGCGGCGGGTGTTGGTCCTCCGTCTAAATTGGCTGCGAATATATAACTTAGGTATAAAATATAAGTAGAGTGGCCATATTGTGTACCCACGACGCACACACATGAGGTCTATCAACTTTTGCATAACTGCAGGCTTATAGTTATGTTCAATGAAACCGGCCAATGGCCACCATCATCGAAGCCAGTGTTAACTGTTAATACTTATTTACCTCAGACGTAATTCGCGTTATAATGCAAGATCGCTACTTCTATACTTTGCTATGCATAAAGTTCTAGGCATTATTTTTAAATAAGAACTAATATTTTAAATAAGAAATAACGAATTTCAATTAACTATTTCACGCTTAATTTTCTTATTTTTGTTATTCATGTCACTGTAATAATAATATTATAAAACTAGATTTCTGAAAAAAAAAACTTGAGCAGCACAACGCGTTGAACTCTTTTTGATAGCCAGATATTACCATGGAATTAATATATACTACGTATAACGTAGTATATATTAATTCCATGGATATTACAATTTAGTTTTTTATTGTAACGACGATAGATGACGTTTTCACTAGTACATCATCAATAATAATATTTTGAATTTTTCTTAACACTGAGCTGTTCTCTCAGTACACGCTTAGACATTAATTTCTTTATATATTACGGTAGTATACATTTTTCAGAATCATATTTTTTTTCCTTATATTAAGTTTGATTGCACAATTTATGTAGAACTAGCCGAGCTTTGTGAGTGCTCGCGTCGTCACACCTTGACTGACTGATGATAACACATCTACATATAAATAAAAATTATGTGCGTGCGTTATAGTTTTTCCGTACAGTGTAAAGGTTGTTGGGATATTCCCCTAGAATATCCTTGCTTCGCTCGTCCTGACAATCTAATAAATAATACTGTAATACATTACATATTATTATATTATACTATCTGTCCCGGCAAACTTATAATAATATATAAAGTATGTATTTCGAGCGTATTATTATTTTATTAAAGTGACTAAATAGTAAATAAGTATGTAACCATGGCAACGTCCCGCTCCGTCCCGTCGCACAAACAATGGTCGCCGTCAGTCTCGAGTTGTAATAATTTACTATTATATAATCAACAAATGCACTTATCAATAAAAAAGTACCCAGTAGCCGATTCTCAGACCCACTGAATATGCATATAAAATTTGGTTAAAACCAGTAAAGCCGTTTCGGAGGAGTACGCGGCCGAACATTGTGACACGAGAATTATAAATAACTAGTCGGTCCCAAAGTTCTGTCACTGGCACATAATTTTTCAAATTCGGACATGATTTTGTGAAAATATTATTGCATTCTGTTTTTAAATATTTGACTATTATTTTAAAACAAAAAACAATCATTTACCGCGCTTTTTCACGATGGAGTGGATGTTAAAAGAAAACCGTATACTGTTTTCAAGTTGCTCAAAAAATTTAATATTACGCTTAGGTTTGTGTATCGTACTATTGATAGGTATAATGAAGTCTCCAGTGTTGAGGACAAGAAAAGAACTGGCCGGCCACGCTCCGCAAGAACACCAGCAGTGGTCAAAGCTATCAAGGCGCGCATAGCAAGAAATCCAGTCCGAAAATAGAAGTTGATGGCGTTGCAGATGGGTGTTTGTAGAAAACAGTAAAAAAGGTTTTAAATGAAGACCTTTGACTACGAGCGTACAAAAAATAAAGTGGACACTTACTTAATAATCGTCTAAAAGCAATAAGGCTTACAAGATCCCGGGAGTTGTTAAAGCGGTACGCGAAATACCGACACCTCCTCTTTACGAAGGTAAACAATTTCGATATTGAAGAGAATTACAACAAACAAAATCATAGAGTGTGCGCTAAAAGCTCTGAAGAAGCAGCAAAAAAGTTCTGCGGGTGCAACATGGCCATCATACATCATCAGTGATGGTCTGGTTGGGAGTGTCCTATTACGGCCCAACTGAGGTTAATTTTTGTGAAAGGGGGGGTCAAACCCAGTGCAAAAGTGTACCAAGAGACGTTTTGGATAAGCTTGTCAAAGACCTGCCCACCACGCTATTTTCCCGACATCACTTCGTGTTCCAGCAGGACTTCGCGCCTGCCCACAAAGCCAAGAGCAGTCAATCCTGGTTTGAGCGTCAAAACATCGACTTCATTAGACACGAGGATTGGCCTTCCTCCAGCCCAGACCTTAGTTCTTTGGCCTATAAAATTTTGCAGGTCTTAGGAGGAAAGGTCTGTAACATAACCCATGAAAATTTGGAGAGTCTGAAGGCATCTTTAAGAAAAGCAGTCGCTGAGACAGACTTAAATGTGGTGCGTGCTGCGATAGATGATTGGCCGCGGCGATTAAGGGCCTGTGTTCAAAAGGAGGGAGGACATTTTGAATAATTTTAAATTATTCTAATTGCTTATTATATGTACTTCAAATTGACATATAATTTATTAAAATCTCATAAGTACTTTTGTAATTATCATTATTTTATTCTATGACCGAACTTTGGGACTGACTAGGTATAAGATTATCTCTATTCTCTAAACTCTAGTCTAGTTTTATTGTGTTACTTTTTTTCTAAACGCCTTGATAATTTTTAAAGAGGTAAATTATTTTTAACATTAAAATATCTGTCCTTTCGTAAACTATCGTGACATCTTCGTTTTATGTAGCAAATTTTATAAGCATGAATTTTTTCTTAAACTTAACTAGGGAACAGTCGTATTTCTAATATAATATAATCTTTAACAATAACATACATATAATATACCCAACATTAAACCATTGAAAATTGATTTCATTTAGATTAAGGAAACTTTTAATAAGCATAAATTCGGAAAAGATCCATTAATATGCTATAAATAAGCATATTTATAGTCTATTTAAAATTATGTGGGCCGATTGCCTTGATCGTGTTAAGCTTCCGCGAGACAGACAGACATTCGCATTTATAATATTAGTAGGGACTTAATAACAGAACAAGGATATATTTTAAATGAGAAGTTAAATGAGAGGAGTATTATTATATATTATTATTAATGCATCGCATACATCCTTAATATTGTTATTAAGTATTGCATAAATTCCGTGTTTTCTTTTTTTTGTTCACAAAAGCTATGATAAGTGCATTAATATGAGATATAATAATAAGACATTTTACAATTTAAATATTAATTTAGCTCAATTCATAATATGTAAATAACAATCATACCACATTGATGTTCCATTGCAATAATTGAAAAAAAAATCAATATTATTAAAAATAGTTATTAATATTAGCAATTTCCTCATAGTAGGTAAAGGCTGCGTCTATTTTCTGAGTTTGGAATGTCATATTTTATTAAAAGCTTTTATTTAACTTGCTCTGTATGTATGTAAGTATGTATGTTACAGTGGAATTATGGAACTCAATTTTAAGGTAGATATATTTAACCGATTGAGCTGAAATTTTGCATACGCGTTTACTATGGATGACCATGCACGACGAAATATGTGACATCACTCTAAATCCAATATGGCCGACCATCCAAGATGGCTAAATAATTATTTTCTATGCAGTCCTTGAGGGCTTGTCGCGAGACTTAACAATCTATCAGTACTTGATACATTTATTAAAATAAAATATAATATCAATTTACTCAGTTAAATACTTATACATAAAAGCGTATGCAGCGTATACGCGACAAGCTTTTATTATCATGCAAATTGTATAGGTAATATATTGAGGATTATAACTTAATAGTTAAAATTTTTAAGGAGAAATTTATTTTCTTCTTTTTAGACTATTTAAATAAAAGCTTTTTTTTTCAAAAAGTTTTTGTTTATAATTTTTTCAGTTATCTAGACACGCGGTAGCCTGTCAAGCCAAGTTTCAGCATATTGGAAATACATGATTGTTGTGATAAAAGAAAAATCTGCCAAGTGCAAGTTGCACCCGCGCACGAAGGGTTCCGTACCATTATGGAGCAAAAATTGTATAGGGGCCCCCTTATATATATTATATTATAGAGCCCCCTAATATAAATTAGGTGTTTTGTGAACATTTCAGGAGCCACCCTTAAATATTTAATTTATTTTGTTTTTAGTATTTGTTGATATAGCGGCCATAGAAATAGAAATTCTCACAGATTACTTATCTGTGAAAATTTCTACACTCTAACTATTGCTATTCTTGAGTTACAGCCTGGAGACAGACAGACGGACAGACATCGATGTCTTAGTAATATATATTTTTTACTTTTTGGGTACGAAACCCTAAAAATGAATAATGAGTTGTAATGCACCCTTATGCACGTTGTAGGGTAGCCGCGCTATATTCCGTTGGTTTTGAGCCAGTTGAGCAGACCCATTCGTGTCGAAGCATTGTTTAAAATTAACCCTCAGTTTCGCAGCTGTAATTGTTACTATCATTGAACTTGAACGGCGGTTACAACCTAAGGTCAGATGATTATCTTTATTCTTTAGACCAGTTCTCATGAGATATCATTGTATAATAATAATGTTAATTTTTTTTTCACTTATTAGTCTTTTTGTTACTGTTGATTGTTGAAATAAAAGTTCTGTAGTGAAAATTTTAATTCACCCCTAAATCCTAATACTGTTTACTAATATTTAGACGTGTCTGGAGAATATTTATAAAAATAGTAATTTACGTACAGTATACTACAGGACTAACAAAAGGACGTAATAATGCTTCATTGTGTGTATACTGTATCCCATTTTTGTCCATAATGCTTAAAGTCTGCACAATCAACTAGGACAAACTATATATTATGTTCCTTTGTTGTACAACCTATGTTCCTTTGCTCTCTGAGAGTAAAAGACGGACCGACACTGGCGAAAAATCAGGTGCACCACCTTTTGCCATGCTCATCCTAAATAACTCTATATTCATCATCTCTCAAACAACCTGCATTAACCTAACTAAACCAAAACCTCTACTAAAATTCTAACGAGGGAAACGTCGGTAATCCGTACGCTGCCGATACAGTGGACGTACTGTAAAAAAATATCCGTTGAATGGGAGACGTCCGTGGACCTTTACCTTTACGCGCTACGTCACAACTGCATGCGTGATAAACTGTCGACGGCTGCCGTCGACTGCCGCTGACCGACGCCGACTAGCGCCGACGACGCGTCGATTGCGGCCGACAAGTGCCGTCCTGTGCCGTCGACTGCCGCCGACGCGTGCCGCCGACACGTGCCGTTCATCTGTAAGTGCTCTAACGACCTCCGCTGTCCGCAGTCTGCTTCTAACCACACCAGCCACACCTAACAAACGTACATAACAAGGCAATTACGCTCTATCCTGTCATCATCTCTAAAATTGTCTTTGTTGTAGTGCATTCAAAAATGACCTTTAAAACTAAGTCATTACCAAGATTTTTTTGTTGTTTTTAATTAATAATACCGTTGCTTATGGCTGCCATTCACGCTACGGTCTACCGGAGAGGTCCACCTGTGCAGGTAGACCGGAATGTGTGTGGGAATAGACCTGTGCAGTTTTTTTAGGCCTGCGCGGGAGACCAGATCAAAATCGAAAATCAATTCTTTCGAGTGACGCGTGCGCTGGCATACCTGCACAGATGACCTCTCCGGTATACCGTAGCGTGTATGGCTTACGTTATACGTCACAAACTTCCAAATTAGTCAGTTACAGAGTTCATGGACCTTTGTTTTTTCTTAGCTTTACGCAGGGAAAAAACAGACAGTAAACAGACACTTTCATATTTATAATATTAATAGTATGGATTTAGTCTTTTAATATAAAGTTTTGTTACTCGTCATAATAGGTTTTGGACCATATTTTATAGAATCATGATGATATTAAAGTTGCTTAACCAAAGGGTAATAAATAAAAATACATTAAAAAAAAATTCTACAAGTAACAAGTATTTAAATTAGTAAATTACTATGTTGATATTATGGTGTAACGTTTTGAATATGTATAAATATACACTATAATTTTCTGACCTTACCAAAGGCAATTTTGACGTAACAACCTTGAGTTAAGTTAACTAGATTTGACCAGTGATGTCCTTAAACATCTAGATCCTAGTGTAGTCAACATTGTATGACAGTTTTCCGTTTATTTACCCGATTACAAATAAGGGAAAATGTAGTACTTATTAGCTCTAACTTAGTAAATATATTCAATAATAATATTATAATCTGTGGTGGCAGTATAAGGCTTGGTCTGCAGGTTTTTATTTTTTAAGGAAAACTTTAAAATAAAAACAAAGTTAGTGTAAAAAAACAGAGTCTTCTTGATTCGTCTAAAAGTTAACCAACCAGCAACCCTATTGACAAGATAAACTCTAATAAAACAACCTTGGAAATTTGACATAAGTACATACTTCTATCAAACAACCTTGGAAATTGGACATAAGTACATACTTATGTCCATATTCCAAGGTTGTTTGACTAGAGTTTATCTTGTCAATAGCGTTGCTGGTTGGTTAAATTTTAGACGAAAGCCAATCAAGGCTTTGTTTTTTTACAGAACTTTGTTTTTATTTTTTGTAAATACATATGTTAACATACATAATATGTTTGTTCCAACACAGCTCACCAACTACAAGAATGTTTTAGAGCGAGGCCTTAATCATAGGTGACACATGACACAGCCAAATTCTAAAATGTCAGTAGAGCTATAATTTCAGCCAAGATTTGTTTTACATAATAATGAAATAAGAATAGGATGTATTATTATTACTGCAATGTTTTCACGCTAGAGGCAACATTTTACACATGGCATTAACAAAGGCATTTTATACGTGAGAGAGCCATGCTTCTGCACGAATGGGCCGGCTCGACCGGAGAAATACCACGTTCTCACAGAAAAGCGGCGTAAAACAGCGCTTGCGCTGTGTTTCGCCGAGTGAGTGAGTTTACCGGAGGCCTAATCGCCTACCCTATTCCCTTCCCTACCTTTCCCTAATTCCTCTTAAAAGGCCGGCAACGGACCTGCAGCTCTTCCATTCCGTCCATGGGCGACGGAAGTTGCTTTCCATCAGGTGACCCGTTTCCTCGTTTGCCCCTTTATATCATTTTTAAAAAAAGTCAGCACCAGCACAGACAGTAAACAAAAAGTTTTGTTCAACGTTTGACAACGTTTCTGTTAACCGTTTCCGTGCGGTGTCACCGATAGGCATCATGGGTAGCTTTTCTGTATGGTGGGTGACGCCCGAGAGGAGATAAAATGTTTACCTGTAAAACTATGATGAAATTTTTCAGAGGTTTTCCCTCAATGAAAGTGGCTTTATTTGTCACGTATTTTACGTGTACAGTGTTAGTTTTAGGATATTGCATAAAAACTTACACTTCAGGAGTCCTAAACATTTTATAAATATATAACGCCAACACCAGCAAAATCTCACATCAACATAATTTATTCTTATAACTAACTAGCAGCCCGCCCCTTGCTTCGCACGGGTATGAAACAAACATTTCAAAAGTTGGTGGTGTTATTAACCCGGCGAGAGTGTGGTAAGATGGTAGTCTTAGTGTCTACCCACTAAAAATTGTGGGTGCTCCGCTTTCACTCCACTGACGAGTAAAAGAGTTTTCAATGCGAACTACCCTGCCAAAATGAACCTTTATTCAAATGGATGTATTT
This sequence comes from Aricia agestis, assembly GCF_905147365.1. Taxonomy (NCBI): domain Eukaryota; kingdom Metazoa; phylum Arthropoda; class Insecta; order Lepidoptera; family Lycaenidae; genus Aricia; species Aricia agestis. The sequence goes on along the minus strand of NC_056428.1, from coordinate 14,073,850 downwards.
GGATAATCCACGAATAATAAAAACTAAGGAAACGTAACTCCTATACTTTAACCGTTTTGAATTTGGTTCCTTTTCGCACACTAAAATATGACAATAGCTATGAAACACTAACGCTCAAATTTACGAAAAAAAGCCGTTTACAATAAATATTGTCACTTGTATAATTACACAAAATTATGCATGTATTCGGGTCTATTTTTGCATAAAGTATGCATGTATTCTGGTTTCTTTTTGTAGCTTGCGGAACATTTTTTTTGACGCAGTTACTCTTTCTTAGTTTTTATTATTCGTAGAATACATCATTTCCTTTTTTGATTTGATTTGTTGAATTCAGATATTTCATTCAAAAACTACCACTTAAACAACGTTTATTTGTTTATAAAATGCTATAAAAAGTAGATACATTTTTTGGCGTTATACATGACTAGCATGTAATAATACCGTTCTACAATAAAACGAAAATAAATTGATCAATATAGCCAAAGGTTTACAACACCTGATAAAAATAAGTTACTTACCTTCCATTTCTGTTTGTACACGTAAATACTCGTAATCACTTTTAAATACTTGAAATGAACTATAATTCCGTTCACGTTCGCTTTTGGGTCGCTACTAAAAGAAAAACAATTGGAAACAGACGAAACAGCGATAAACTACAATCCCTGGCGGGTGGCGCCCGAAAGGAGATACCAAAGTTCCTGGCGGTAGGCGCCTCAGAGGAGATACGAAATATTTGTTCGCAGCCAGGCGCGTGAAATTGCCAAAAATGACACCGCACTGAATCGGTTAATATTAAGATAATAATATTATGATAGTGCAACATGTCGGATTGTGGTCGGATTATTTATTTACTGTATGTGCTAGTAGCGCCCTCTGCTCCGTTCAATATTCTCTATTATAATTTCTGCTCTTGTTTTTACTTTTAAGTCACTTCTTTCTAAAATATGTGAAAATACCACCTAAGCTTTGTTACACTATAGGCAGCTGTAATGCTACTAATTCAAATTATAGTTCCGGACTCCGAGTAATATTAAGAAAACAGTGAAACACATTAATCTGATCGGGACAATAATTGTTGTTAAGTCATTAAATAATAACAGGGAATATTTTACTTACAAAGTATTTAAGTACTTAAATAATTTCTAAATAAAATCTTATGCATACAAGTCGGGGTCAAATTGTAAGGATAATAATAAAGAAAATATGACATTAAGTTCGACCGTGACTACATGCAATTATTCAAATTGTAAAATAATAAAATCTCTATATTAAGGAATTTCAACACTATTTAGTTTTGAAGTTGTTTGATGTCTATTTTCGCTCTAAATTAAATTTAATCTGAATCATCAGCACCAAGGCGTTTTGGTCGGATTTAGTTTCTCCAGTAATTTTGTAACTTTTGCCCTTCCGCTGATGGATCACAGCAAACTTATCCATACTAATTATAAATGCGAAAGTGTGTCTGTCTGTTACCTCTTCACGCCCGAACCGCTGAACGTGCTGAAATTTGGTATGGAGATAATTTGAGTCCCGGGAAAGGACATAGGACACTTTTTATCCCGGAAAAAATATACCTGCGCGATAAACGAACGGCGCAACGGAGTTGTCATCGTCATCTAGTAGGAATGATCATCTGCTAGAATATTAAGCCAAAGTCCAAACTTCGTACACGTTGAAATCTTTTATTCCTATCACTTAAAAATGGTTAAATTAACGAATAGTAGAATTAAAAAAAAAATACATTGATAAATAGCCTAAATAGAATCAGATAAATTGAGTTTATATGAATAATTTTAAATAATATAGTAGTTAAAAAGGTACTGAGAGACTGAACAAACTTCGAAGAATTAGTAGTATCGAAAAAACGCAGTTTTTTTATTACATTATTGAAAATATTCTCTCTAAAGTTATGAAATAAAATAAAAATTCTATTATTATCATTAAATAATTAATTCGTGTGATTATCATGAAAATGTTAAATAAATAAATAGAAAAACAACATAGCATGCACTTTATATCATTAAGACCCAGTATCTTCCAAAAGAAAAAAAAAACATCTTAAAATTTAGTCGTGGTATTAGCCTTGATCGTGAACTTGAAATTTATAAATAATACAATTTAATTCGACTTAATTACTGGGAATGGATGGACGAGAAATAAGAATGTTTATTATAAAGCCGGCAGCGAAAATGCACGGTTGTGTTCGCAAAATGTTGTTTATTTTTTTATTTTTCTCGTCAGCAATGGCAGTGGAAGTCTCGAAGAGTTTTGAAGGCTATCCGGCTGGATATTTGGCGGATTGTGAGTTTATATATTTTTTTTATGAAATAAGGGGCAAACGAGCAAACGGGTCACCTGATGGAAAGCAACTTCCGTCGCCCATGGACACTCGCAGCATCAGAAGAGCTGCAGGTGCGTTGCCGGCCTTTTAAGAGGAAATAGGGTAGGGATGGGAAGGGAAGTTAATAAGGGAGGGTAGGGAAGGGAATAGGTTAGGGGATTGGGCCTCCGGTAAACTCACTCACTCGGCGAAACACAGCGCAAGCGCTGTTTCACGCCGGTTTTCTGTGAGAACGTGGTGTTTCTCCTGTCGAGCCGGCCCATTCGTTCAGAAGAATGGCTCTCCCACGTATAAAATTTGGAATAATTTGTTTTTAAAATATAAAAACTGGGACAGGAAATAAAAAGGCTTTGAAAAAAAGGACCGTTTTAGAAATGCATATTATAATGCATTTGAAATGCCATAGTTTTTAAGATTATTAATGCCATAGTTTCTAAAGTTATATAATTTTGGATCCCTTAATTACTGAAATGAGTGTTTATTTTCCCTTATTTAATAAAATTACATTGCTTAAATAATAAAATATTAAACAACAAAATGTTTCTACAGTAGTAGAAACATTTTGTTGTTTAATATTTTATTTGTATATGTTAGTAAACATAGAGTAAATATTACCTTTAATACTAACCCCATTATGTGTCGTATGATATTATACCCGAAGACAAGTGGCAAAACGCTGACGCTAACGCTCAAGGCTGTCACAGACAGAGCAGGTAATGTATATTAATGTACATTACATCCCGGGATGTATATCTTTACATTATATTAATGTATCACACACACAACAGGTAATGTAATGTATCTTTCCCTACATTTCAATGCTAAACGCCCCGCTTGACGCACATTTCAGCTGCTAAAGTGTTATACAGGCTGTTCTTATTTTTAATGTTGTAATACTATGGCCTTTCGAGTTACTTGCTATTAGATTCACTAGATAGTTCATCAGAAGACGATTTGGATTGTAATGTTGATGCGCGCATTGTTACATATTGTGCCAAAAACAGAACGATGTAGATTGAAGATATTTGATTGAAAATATAGGCTCTGGGGAACAGACTGCCTGCAGTACCTGCTGTTAAGTGCTGTGCTAAGGTGGCAAGTGGCAACACTGTGTGTATCTGTCTATAATACACATATAATATAATCACAGAAATTTTTGAACACCCTATGAAGAGAAGAGATGTATCGTAATATACAGAAATATATTGAGATGTATTGAAATGTATTTAGATGTATCAAAATATAAATGTTTATTTTCATATAGCTCGGTATCTTAAGATACGAAGATGAAAAAATATACATTATAGCTGCTGTGTGTGGTCTCCTGACGATTTATATAGAAAGATGTATCGAGATGTATCGTGCTATAATATACATCTTTAAATTACCTGCTCTGTGTGTGACAAGCTTAACGCTACAAAATGTATGGATTTGACATTAGTATTCGCTAGCGAAGCGATGACTTGTGTCAAATCGCATACATATTGTAGCGTTAGCGTTAGCGCTTTGCCACTTGTCTACAGGCCCAGGTCGGTAGAGTCAGACCTTGTCCCCCCAATAACATGCCCTAGCACTTTACACATGGCAACTCAATGGGGGACATGGGTCTGGCGACCCCACTAGCTGACAGCTAGTAGATTCATCACAGAATATCTTCTTAACATCCTTGAAACTCCACCCAGCTTATGTGACCGCTCTCCACCAAGCCAATGTCACAACATCTAAGGGCAAAGGGTGCAGCATCATACCCGAAGAAATCCGAAAATGTCGGATCTGCTGGCTATACTGGGACCACACACGCCTCATCAGGGCATCAAATATTATAAAATAGTAATAAATATATATTTATTAAGTTAGGTAGTTTTCTATATGTATAATAATAGTAATATTATAATAATGTATAATTTAACAAGTCCAAGGCGTGATGGACTTACAGTAGATTAAGAGAAGAGAAAATGTAATCTTGGTACGCGACAAAATGAGACAAACAAAGGATATGGGCGACTGTCCGAAGTCTATCTATAGCGGTCCTTGTGATACAGTCTGGAGTCAGACAGACAGTCATATTTTTTTCATTTTTCCCCACCCCACCACTCCCACACCCACCGCCCACGGCCTGCCAGCACGCAGATTATCAGAAAGGGTTGTTCAGGGAAGTAGCTAACGGAGTTTTAACACAGCTGAAGCTACATGACTGATTTGGCCGTCAGCTCTTAGTCGAGTAGAGTAGTAGTAGATCTATGAGTAAACAAACAAAGTTTACCTCTTTATAATATTAGTAAGACGTATAGAATAAAAGCTACTGAATCGATTTTAATAATTTATTCAGTGAGTAACATAGGCTGTATATTTTATACCCGTGCGAAGCCGGGGCGGGTCGCTAGTAATATTAATATAGATAATGCAGACCCGCATACTTGCGAGTTGCGGGCAAGACCCCCATCCCCTCAAGATACTTAATTTAAAAGCATTTTCTCGGCGAAAAACAAAAAAGGTTGTACCAAAACTAAGTGATAGAGTTTAGGGTGTCTATGGGTCCCCTGTGTAGTTTTTTCACCTTTGTATGGAAAAATTGCCCTTACAAATCCCAAAAAAAATGCTCTTTCAGCATTACTACTTTCACAGTAAACTCTTTACAAGGGACACATATACACCCTAAATTATTATCACTTAGTATTGTTACACCTTGTATAGATACAGAGCCGGTTTTAGCACTACCAGCGCCCTGTATTCTTTTTCGCACAGGGTGCTGATATTGCTGATCAAAATTGGCGTCCTTAATAATAATAATAATAATAAACATTTATTCAACAAAGTTCACAGTACACTACAATAGAACAAAGCACACAACAATAAAGACAGAGAAAGAAAAAAAAAAAAAAGACATGCATACTATAAGCCTAACCACATAATAGGTATACTTATCAGTAAAAGAAAAAAAAAATTAGAACACTTAATTCGAATTTTAACACAAACAAAATTTTACAAATAATTTACACAAGTACATAATATTTTTGTGGTGCGGCACGGATTGAGTGCTTCGGTATAAGGCAGTGCAGTGCGAAAAGTTGTTGAATAGGACTCCACTCAGGTAATGACCTTGGTACAGGATAACTGTACCACGATCCCTGGTATTATGTGGATCCTTGTGACTGCCAGGCGTTTGACAGACACACAACACACAGCATAATATATATATCCTTCTGGTTGCCTTCAACGCCCCCTTTATATCCGGCGCCCTGGGCGGTCCATCGTCGCTCCCCCTAACGCCGCTACTGTATAGATACACATGTGATAAAACAGAAAGGTATAAGTTTACTAATAAATTATAATTTATTTTATACATTATGAATTATAATTAAATTATAATGGTTGCGCCAAAATTCGTTTGTTGTCGGGAACCGTATACATTTTCCGAGATAAATAGTATTCTTTGTCCTATTTCGGGGCTCAAAGTAACTCTATACCAAATTTCAGCAAAATAGGTTCAGTGATTTGGGCGTGAAGAGTTAACAGACGGACAGACACACTTTCGCATTTATAATTTTAAGTATGGATGCAATTTTATTTAAACGAATATGTAGGAACTCATCTAGGTTTTTTGCTCGCACTTAGCTATTTTTTATACCCCACTACATTTCCTGTCGATAAGGCCTACCCCTTCTCATCAGAGAGCAAAAAAAAAGCTCTTCTTCAATGCCGAGCTGCATGCCTAAAGCTCAGATACAAGAATACAACTTTTATAGCATCAAGAAGTAAAAAAAACATGTTTCTTTTCCTGTTTTATGTAGGTCTTATTATTTATATAAAACAGAACAAGTTTTGAACTACATTTACCATACCTCGCAAATAATGTTAAAAAACCTTGCGATTATTATAATATATTTTAAAAACTGGCCAAGTGCGAGTCAGGGTCACGCGTCTGTACAAAACGGCTGAAAACTCGTATGTTACTGAAATATTGATTTCTTGTTCAATTTGCAGCAATCTAATATATGATATATTTTTTCGATACAACGATATCTAAAAAGTGGCAAATAAACTTTATGTGGGCTCCATATATATTTAACTTTTTATATCCACTCTTGGCCTGGACGGATGGAAAGAAGGAGCGAAACCACAGAAATAGCATGTCAAAATGTAATGTACTGTTTAAACCCCCTCGCGGAACCCTGAGTAAGACAATAGTAAAAAATTAATTATTATAATATTATGATAAGTTTTATAATATTATTTTTAACTGATTTAAAGAATTATAAATCAATTGACATTGAAACGTATTTAAAAACAAAAGGTCAGTAAAATTATGACGAATAATTATTATAGAATTATTATGGTAACGAGTAAGAAATACTTTGTTTAATTATTGCATTATTCAATAATATCTTGAGACAATAAAATTGCAAAATCCATACTAATAATATTAAAAATGAAAAAGTTTTGGCACGTATGTCACCTAGGGTGAAGAGTGAAGACCCTAGAGCACTGAACCGATTTCGATGAAATTTGTACAAAAATGCTTCGAGCCCCGGTAAAGGACATCCTATTAGTATAGTTTTTACCCAGAAAAAAAAACGATTTCTGTGCATTTAAATAATGGTGTCAACGTAGTTGCAACATTAGCAATTTAAAATTATCATTATTCATACATTTCTCGTTGGGAATAAATCCAAACTAATACTATAAATGCTAAAGTATGTCTGTTACCTTTTCACGCTCAAACCGCTGAACCGATTTTGTTGCAATTTGGTATTACTTACTTACTCAAAGTATCTCCATTTGTCCTTTCCTTGTATTTATTGTCTTGGGACCGGGATGCATCTTGAGTACCTACTGACTATTTATACCGGCCATAAAAATGTACCACATTTTTACTTACTTAATTTACTTACATACTTAGTGTAAAATAGTTTAAGCCAGGGGTCACTAAATGGCGGACCGCGGTCCGTATCCGGACCGCCGACCCATTGTGTGCGGAAGGTGAACTTCGTTAAAAATAAATTTCGGTCTCGACTTACTGATGAACATCTTCAGGATTTGATATCAAAAGCTTGCACCAATTTCACTCCAAACAAGCAACAAAAATTGTTACTTTTCTCATTAATATGTAAAAAAAATGTTTTTTTCACAATATGTGTGGACCGCGAAGGTCATTTCATTTCTTAAAATGGACCCCGAGCGAAACTAATTGGTGACCCCTGGTTTAAGCTATCATTGTTATTTTCCACCTTTTTGGTAAAAGGTGCCCCCGTGCGAGTTTCTTACGCCGGTTCTTCTCGGCGAGGTACTCGTAGTTCCCGAATAGGTGGTAGGCCTCATGTAGACATGACGTCCTAAAAGTGTTAGCTTTGTTAACCTATTTAGAAATAAATATTTTGATTTAAAAAAAAAAAGGACGGGTCTCGCGCGATGTACGAGTTGTGGCGCAATGGAGTTGCGGGCTTCATCTACTATTCTAGTATTTAGTAATTTTAATATTCTTTTGTCCGATAATAATTCAAAGAAATGACTATTTTTATGTCATGCCTCGGAGCAGTTTCAGCTAGCTCTAGATTTTGGAAATGCTGTTTTTGGGATTCCGTACCCAAAGGGTAAAAACGGGACCCTATTACTGAGACTTCGATGTCTGTCCGTCTGTCTGTCTGTCTCCAGGCTACAACTCAAGAACCGCTATAGTTCTGAAATTTTTACAGATTATGTATTTCTGGTGCCGCTATTACAACAAATACTAAAAATAAAATAAAGTTAATATTTAACTTTATATACCCATACAACAAACGGTAGTTTTTTGGTCTTTTCGGCTCGTAATCCATAATGGCAACATATAGACAGTTGAAATTTTTACAAAATCTTCAATTAAATGTGTACTTTTATAATAAACTTGGGATTGCTAAGCGACAAACAATACGGGTTCCGTAAGGATCGCTCGGCTGGTGATCTCTTGGCATACCTGACTCATCGTTGGGCTCAGGCAATTGAGTCGAAGGGAGAGGCATTGGCTGTTAGTTTGGACATTGCGAAGGCCTTTGATCGGGTTTGGCATAAAGCGCTGCTATCAAAGCTTCCATCATACGAGCTGCCCGAGAAATTATGTAAGTGGGTCACTAGTTTCTTAGCAGACAGAAGCATAAAGGTCGTAGTTGACGGCGAATGCTCGGAAACTCAGTCCCTCAGGGCTGTGTGCTATCGCCTACTCTATTCATACTGCATATCACTGAGAGTCGAAATGAACTTGTGTCTAAGGTGGACAATTCATTGGAGAAGGTCTCTGAATGGGGTAGACGTAACTCAGTCCAATTCAACCCCACCAAGACACAAGTCTGCGCGTTCACCACTAAAAAGTCACCAATGGTCGTTTATCCTCGTTTCGAGTGCACATCTTTAACCATCTCCCCTAGCATTGAGATACTTGGCGTCAACATATCGAGCGAAGTCCAGTTCCGATAGCATCTTGTCTAATTTGGGTAAGGCCAAATTAGCCTCGAAGAAGCTTGGTGTTCTTAACAGAGCGAGACAGTACTTCAGCCCGGACCAACGCCTACAACTCTACAAGGCGCAGGTTCGGCCTCATATGGAATATTGTTCTCATCTCTGGGCAGGTGCGCCAAAATACCAACTGCTCCCTCTAGAGAAAAAAAAAACCCCTTGGGGTTGGAACTTATCAAAATCCTTTCTTAGCGGATGCCTACGTTATAACATCTACCTGCATGCGAAATTTTAGCTCAATCCGTCCAGTGGTTTGGGCTGTGCGTTGATAGATCACTATGTCAATAGGTCAGTCACCTTTGAGTTTTATATATATAGACGAGCCATTGCCCGCGGCTCCGCTCGCGTTAAGAAGTATTATTATATACAAACTTTCATCCCCTATTTGAACCCCTTGGGGTTGGAATTTATCAAAATCCATTCTTAGCGGATGCCTACGTCATAACATCTACCTGCATGCCAAATTTCAGCCCGATCCGTCCAGTGGTTTGGGCTGTGCGTTGATGTTGATGTCACTATGTCAATCAGTCAGTCAGTCACCTTTGAGTTTTATATATAAGTATAGATTATAAATTTAAAATAAAATAAATAATTAAGGGGGCTCCCGTACAAAAACACAATTTTTTCCTTATTTTCGCTCTATAACGGTACCCTTCGTGCGCGAGTCCAACTCACACTTGGCCAATTATTTATTGTAATTTTGGAAATTTTTATATCAAGTCAAAATAATATTTATTTTGGCAATGTCCTGTCTTCATAATATTTCTATACTTATATCTCTATAGTTCATTCTGTTTTTATTATATTCGCGCTAGATTTGGAATTGCAACTCAGATTATTCTTGTTGTCATAGACTATGTTTAGAATGTCTGATTCCGCGTTAGTACTCGTAAAGTCAAAAATGTTGAAACATATCATTGATTGCTGCATAAATCTAACTGCTGCACTCAAAAACGAATATTAATTACTTAATTGTAATTAAATAAATTTATTAACAAAGTTCCGTATATTATCTGTCAAACTCTTCACTTTATTGCAGTATAATTATTATCTCTAAGTGCGACCGTAAACCATTATAAATTAGACAAAAAATGAAAAAAAAAAACGCTTTTTATTTAAGCCAACCCAAGGCCAAAACAATTTTGTATAATTACTTATTCGAAAAACTCTCCAAACGTGGTAACACTATTAGATAACAATAGTAAGTAATTATTAAAAACGCTGACACCTAAAAAAGCAATTTTATTGAATTTTTAACACTATATTATTTCTAAACTTTATTTATCCAAAGATTATTAAATATAATTATTTTATATAGGTATAAAATTCGCGTGTCACAATGTTAGTTACAGTACTCCTCCGAAACGGCTGTACTGATTTTTGACTAATTGATAAGTGCATTTGTTGAGACGGACAGAAAGGCAGACGGACGGACAGACCGAAACTATAAGGGTTCCTTGTTGACTACGGAACCCTTATTAGCGAACAGACAGAAACAAAGTACATCACCATTTGTCATCCAAACTCTTTCAATTCCAGGTCCAGGGTCCACGAAGCCAGCGACGATAACGAAGAAGTCCCTCCGCAACCTCACCATCCTCGTCATCACGTCCAACAACAGCATGACTCACAGGAAGTACAACTATTTCCAGATGGACAAACTGGCGAAAGACCCATACCTGGACTGGTCGAAGAAAACGCTGATGTTCGTTGGAGGTTTCATGAGTAGTCCTTTCTTCCCGTATTCCTCCAGCATGGGAAGTGCTTATAAGAAGTTGGGGTATAATGTGCTCATGCTGGATACCTTGGAGTACACCACTGTGGAGTATCCTCTGTAAGTAGCTTAATATAATATTATAATATCTTAAAGAAGACAATTTTGTTTAATATTTTGATTGCCTACTTATGTTCAGACTTAGTGCCTAAAAACTGATGATATGGTTTTTAATAATCTAATGCCAATAAATTCACAATGATGGCCCTAAAATCTTACGTTTTTTACATTAAAAATATTAAGTGGTAGGAATAATATAATATTTTAGCGCCTACATTATTGGAAAAGCTTTCGAAACTAAACTAAACACAATATAATAATAATTCTTCGGTAGACACAATAGGTTGATCAGTTATTGTAACGAATTTTGAAACATTTTTAGCATCTTAAACTATCTAAATTCTAAAGCATGATAAAAGTACACTATAATATCACAATAATAGTTACCTAATATTTTACATTTTATTTTCAGTGCGTCGAGATTCGTCCGAGTGGTCGGCAAGCACACTGCTGAAATGCTGGCTCAGTTGACCAAAAAAGGCTTGAACCCGAAAAATTTCGAACTCATGGGGATGAGCTTAGGAGGCCAGACCATAAGTTTCATAGCCAAGAACTATAGGAACCTCACAGGAACCGGCCTCGGAAAGCTCATAGCGTTGGAGCCAGCTGGACCTTGCTTCAGGAACCTCGGACCTAAGGAGAGATTGGACAAATCTGACGCTGATTTCGTACTCCATGTGGCGACTAACATCGATGGGTACGGAATGGCGACGCCGTTAGGGCATGTGAACTTCTACGTCAACGGTGGTGAGCACCAACCCGGCGAAATCATCTGGTTCTTCTGCCCAGAGATCTGCAGCCACTCTAGATCTTTCGACATCTGGCAATCTGCTCTGAGGAATCCAGACGATTTCATCGGCATACAGTGCGATACGGTCCAACAAGCGAGGAACAAAGATTGCTTCGACCGCGTGCCCCGAGTGACGAATCTTCTTGGACCAAAAACTGATAGGAACTTGGAAGGAGTGTTTTATGTGTCTACTACAAATAGAGAACCATACTGTATGGGTAAGAGAGGACTGAAAAAGGAAAACGACTTCTTCTTATCTTTAAGTGCATCACTTAACGCTGACGATAACTTGAAGCTTTAATGTATTTTTGTTTTATTGTGATGCAAAAAATGTTTAAGTCCCAGTTTCACCAATGCCCGTTGAAGTAAATCATTGATTAAAATATACTAGAGATCGCCCAATGGTCGAAATTCGACCTAAGTTACAACGGCATTAGGACTACTATAACGGTACTACCTATATTTTGTAAAAAAATATATTGACTTTATCATATTTTTTTCAACTCTTGTCTCTGGGACTCAGCTGATCTCAGACTAGCCGTGTAAGCATTGTCTAAAGCTGGCTTCTCACGGCGTGTGATATTACAAGCCGCGCCGCGCCGAGCCAGCTATTACGAGCGAGCACGAGCCACAGGCGAGCACGAGCCACCCCTTCTCACGGCGCGTTATATCACAAGCCGCGCCACTCTAACAAACATTCAAGTAAAATTAAACTTTATTAACACGATAATAGATATCATTTTGCTCTAAGTCACTACGTTAAATAAGTAAATTTTAATGAAATGCAACTTTATTCACTAGGCAACTAGGTTGCATTTCAATCTTTGCCGCTAATTTTATTAAATTAAGTGTAATTAATTTATTTGATAGTAGATGCCGCTGCTTGGCGGCTACATCGCGCTATAGCTAGCACGAAGATTTTTGTAATAGGTGATTAACTTATATGAAATTCTTTTCACTTACACTCATTCTTGGTGTTGTACAATTATCGCGCCGTGAGAAGGGGTGGCTCGTGCTCGCCTGTTTGCTCAAGCCGCGCCGCGCCCTTGAAATACCTATACCGACTTTAATCGGATCGGGACCTTCACACGGCGCGTGGCTCGAGCGGGCGCGGCGCGGCTCGTGGTAGCACGCGCCGTGAGAACGCAACCACGCCACCACTTCCTTAGGGCGCGTGGCTCGAGCTGGTGCGTGATATTAAACGCGCCTACTCGAGCCAGCCCGAGCCACCCCTTCACACGCGCGTGGCTCGAGCGGGCGTGGCGCGGCTTGCGATAATACGCGCCGTGAGAAGGCACCATAAGATTCAATAAAAAAAACTATAATCCATTTTCAATTTGTCACCTTGTTGTCAACAGACTTCAACCATAAATAGGTAAAAGAGTATAATTCGTATGTATAGGCTTGTCACTCAAAAATCTGTCATTTTTCCTAGTGTGTGTGTAGTAATGTGTGTAGTGTTTTATTTGTTAAAAAAAATGCATGATAAAAGCATCATTTCAAAACAATATTAGCTCGATGCACTGCTTCACCATATAAACTATAAATGTGCAAAATTTCATTCACTTACGTTTCTCCATTTACAGATACAAAGTGTTTGGCTCACGTATTAATATTATATAGATTATGATACATATTTTATGCTCTTCATAAAGAATATTTTAACAACCAATTCTTGACGCAGCCTATCTCAATCCAGTCCCAATTTTATGAGCCTAGTCTGCACCCAAAGAGTCAAGAGATGCAATGATTACCTGTGACATTTAACATAAGCTTCAAACATTTTCCTTCAAATTCTCTTTCTGAGTGTGTGTCAAAACATCAGAGGTACCTAAAACTTTTTAGAGTTTTACCTTTGATGCTTTGTAACAAACAGTTATTAACTGTTTAACTTTTAGTATTTATAATCATTTTTTCCTTTTTCTGTCGTCCAAATCAATGGAACGAAGTTATTTCTTATGTTCAAAGAACCTGTAAGTATACATAGTATATTAACACCCAAAAAATTATTTAAAAAATGCCATCTATTGACGCACAGGAATACTATCAATGCCCTCTGCACCTACCATACAGGTACTAATAAAAAGTGTCGAGGTCAAAATATATCGTTCTGTCTACCCTATTCTAGCCTTTACGCCGAACGCGTGATAAGTAACTTCGTTCCAAAAACAATTCAACATACATGTACAATTAGTATTAAGTATGCGAATCCAAAGACTTAATTTTAATGGACATGTTATATTTTGTAGTTCTTATGTAGATAATTACAACATGAGTCATGACTGGCTTCGATCACATAATGACTGGTGACTGTTAAGATATAATATAGAGTATAATACTCGAGAACGTGATATTTGGCTATTTGGTGAAAAAAATAAAATAAAAATTATATCAATTGATCACTGAGTAAATGTAGCTTAAAGTTAAATAAGTAATTATTTACCCAACGCATCCGCCACCGACCGGCCGCATAGACGCCTAGTGCCTACTTGCCTAGCCGCGTCATTTACTTAGCGTCCTTCATGCGTCCTTCAGCGTCCTTCAGCGTGATTCATTTATTTAAAGAGGGTCAAAAATGAAGTACTTACTTACCTAATTTTATTCAATATAATAATAATATGTAATTATAATGAGAATCGAGTACCGAGTACTCTCGTCATGCTGTAGAATTAAATATTATGTAACTAATTATTTGCAAATTCGACGATTTCTCTACTCAATTTTAATAATTTTAGAAAAATTAGAAATTAGACTTTGAATTTTCTGAAAATATAGAAAAAGACACTAAGATTAAAAAAACAATTATTATTTCATACTTTTTTGTGAGTTCTCAAACTTTCTTATTTTATTGTAGTAAATAAGAATTTAAAACTTTACTTATTTATAAAATATACGCTCTTCATTTTAATATTCATTTTATACGTGGGAGAGCCATGATTCGGCACGAATGGGCCGGCTCGACCGGAGAAATACCACGTTCTCACAGAAAACCGGCGAGAAACAGCGCTTGCGCTGTGTTTCGCCGAGTGAGTGAGTTTACCGGAGGCCCAATCCCCTACCCTATTCCCTTCCCTGCCCTCCCCTATTCCCTTCCGTTCCCTATCCTCCCCTATTCCCTTCCCTTCCTTACCCACCCCTATTACCCTATTCCCTCTCAAAAGGCCGGCAACGCACTTGCAGCTCTCCGATGCTGCGGGTGTCCATGGGCGACGGAAGTTGCTTTCCATCAAGTGACCCGTTTACTCGTTTGCCCCCTTATTTCATAAAAAAAAAACTTTTAGTTTGTAGGTAAATTGTAAAATAGTCTAGCTGTAAAAAAATATTATCTGTGCAATTTAGTTAAATATTATAATAAAATATAGAATTAAAAGTGTTTTATTTTGTAAAAAAACCGGCTAAGTGCGTGTCGGGCCACGCGCAATATAGGGTTCCGCAGTACCGCTAGTTTTTACCGACTTCCAAAAAGGAGGAGGTTATACGTTCGGCTGTATGTATCTTTTTTTTTTGTATGTTCAACGATAACTCAGCCGTTTGTGATCCGATTTTCAAAATTCTTTTTGTGTTTTATAGGGTTTGACTCGAATTTGGTACCATGTTGACAAAAGTGGTGATCTGATGATAGAATCCTGGAGGAATCGAGGGGACTCCTTGAATTTGTATGGAAACATATAGTGATTTCAATTTTTTCTGAAGCATTCGAGGTAAATGCTACCAAAAAGTAAGATTTCGAGGTTATACCCTGGATCCGAAGGTACCCAATAGAACTTTTGAATCCTTATAGATACAGGTTCAGGGATTTCGGCGTCGTTTAAACAACTGAAAGCATAAGCCAACAAATCAATTTATTTGATCATTATCATCAAAATCATAATTATGCCATGGGTCATCACATTATGACCCAATTATTGATGCTTTTCGTGATATTTTACATCGAAGCAGATGTTTTTGATGATTATTTCGCTGTTTGTGGACCGATTTTTAAAATTCTTGTGTCGTTGTATAGGGTATAATCTTGATTTTGTATAATAATTACGAAAATGGTGAGATGATGATGGGATCTATAAGCAATCGAGGGAAATCCTTGAAATTTATCAAAAGACTCATAGTGGTTAAAATGTTGTTTCTAGTAACTTAAACATATGTTACAAATAAGAGAAAGTTCATACGAAGGTGTCTCTTGGTCCAAAGGCACTGAACAGAACTCCTGAACCTTTAATGATAAAAGTTTTTAAATTGCAGCATCGCTTAGATAACTGCAAGCATTTACCACAATTTCGCTTACAGTAACATAATGTGAATAGTTAACATTCGTAGTGGTTATTTACGCATAAAGCCTTATCTTGTAGATAATTACTAAAAAGAGTGAAATTATTATTTTTAACAAAAAATTAAAACCGACTTCCAAGGTAAAAACAATAATAATATGATCTAAAAAGTATTAAATAACTCTTACTCTATAATAGTGCCTTTTTCAGAATTCGTCTAAATCTCAACTATTTCTGTACATACTACAGTCTTCATTACTTTGAAGTCGGTATATATATATATCAGATATAGCTGAATCTTCAGTCTACCAGAATATTTGAAACTTTTGTAACTGGCACCGACTTCAAAATGATGAAGATTGAGTACAGAAATAGTAGAGTTTTAGCCGAATTCGGAAAAAGGCACTATTAGATAGGAAAAATTATTTAATACTTTTTAGTTCATATTATAAAGTCGGAGTCAAGAAATGGGCATTGTCCAAAAAAAAATTATAGACGTAATTTATAGGAAATTTAATGTAGAAGTCACTAAAGAGATACCTATTAATAAACTAGCTGTTGCCCGCGACTTCGTCCGCGTGGACTTCAGTTTATAAAGCGCGATGTCAACAAAATTGGTGTCAAAAGCTTTTATAAAAAAACCCTGGTACCCCTTAATCAATACAGCTGTGCAGTGTGCACACAATAAGTATTTCATTTTTTTATATTAAACTTTATATTTTATGCCAAATTTTAAAGCTTATTTAGCCCCCCAATTACACAACTTTACCCATAAACTATTTATCATTGATAGGTTACGTCACTGCACAGATAAAGTACTGAGTTATTTAATACCGTAGAATAGATATAACAATCGAAAAAATACCACCTCTTATAGAAAGATACCACCTCTTATAGAAAGACTTTAGAGCAAGCGTCAGCGCGATGTAGAAGACGCACGGCGCCATCTATTATGAATTTTTGGAACTAACTTAATTTGAACAAATTTACGCATTTTCACCCCCTGACAACCCTTTTTTTCAGTAAAAAAGTAGCATGTCCTTTCTCAGGCTTTATACTGTCTGTATACAAAATTTCATTACAATCGGTTCGGTAGTTTTGGCGTTTGGTGTGAAAGCGAGACTGACAGACAGACAGAGATACTTTCGCATTTATAATATTAGTATAGATTATGTGCACACTGCACAGCTGTTTTTGGGTATTTTGATTAATTAAGGGCCGCGCTACACCGGAATGGCAGCGGCGAGGCGAGCACTTTCAGCGCTGCCATTCCGGTGTAGCGCGGCCCTAAGAGGGGGTACCACTTACCAGGGTTTTAAAAAGTTTTTAAATTTGACACAAATTTTGTTGACACCGTGCGCTATAAACTAAAGTCCACGCGGACGAAGTCGCGGGCAATAGCTAGTATTTTATATTGCTCTATGTATAACATCGACATCAGCTGTAGAGTCGTTTGCGCTCAGTGAATCGCCAACGTCCATACCACGTTGAATACACCGGTTCTCGTCCGATCACCGAAGTTAAGCAACGTCGGGCGCGGTTAGTACTTGGATGGGTGACCGCCTGGGAATACCGCGTGATGTTGGCTTTTTTGCTGCTAAAACTTTTTTGTAGAATCACTACCATCTACTAATAATATTTTATAGGATTTGTTGAAGAAAATACTGATAAAATTCTTTACTTTCAAGAATTCATAATACTTGGGTAATTTTGGACTTGATTAAAATGAAGGTACATTACATTCGCCATCAAAACTAAGTAAGTAAGGTATTGACACGGTTATTACAATTTAGCGAATTGCTTTTATGTGGAGATGAGCTAGGAGTGGTTATTAACTTGTTACGTAGGGCTGTCACGATGCAATTACGAGCTAATAGTTAAAAAATATCATAATCATTAACTAAAATAAGAGCGCAAGGCACACATTTGACATTACTTCTGAGAAGTTAGCTGCTTCGATAATACAAGTAACATTTATTAAATAATTAATGTTACTTGTATCTCTCAATTAAATAATTATACACTTTCCTTGCACTTATTCCACTTTATTTTAAGATATTTATTACAAAATTGTTAAATACACGACCGGTTTCGAAAAAGTACACACCTGATGATGAAATACACACCAAATGTGTGCCTTACGCTCTGGAGTTAAGGCTGAATTTGTTATGTTCAATTTTGGTGACATTGGTGACCCTGACGTGGTAATGATGATGATGAATGTAATTTGCATAGTAGCATATGCTTTCAGTTCTTAAAACAGCGCCTAAACCCCCAAACTTGTATTTATAAGGAATCCGGAGTTCTCTTAGTATCTTCGGAACCATAATATACCTCGGTGCAAAATCTTGCGTTTTGGTAGCATATGCTTAGGATGCTTCTTATAAAACCAAAATCACCACATGTTTCCATATAAATTTAGAGGAGTTTCCTCGATTACTCATGGATCATCATCAGGTCACCACGTTAGTGAACATGGTACCAAATTGGAGTGAAACCTAATACAACAAAACAAAAATTTCGAAAATCGGTTCACAAACGGCGGAGTAATCGTTGAACATACACAAATAAAAATAAAAAAAAATAAAAAATATCCACAGCCGAACATATAACCTCCTCCTTTTTGGAAGTCGGTTAAAAAGAGCATTGAACAATATACGGATTCGTGCCGCCGGGTCAACGGCTTTGGTGTTTTATGTTTAGACAACTTGAAAATGAGACATTCAAGTAGAAACGTAAAGACCAAACTCTAAAGCATTATATAATGACAAGCGGAAAATAATCATGAATAGTAAATAGTCATGTCAAACCTGTCCCTTGCCGAAACGGAAGCTAGTGGACCATCGTACACCAAAACATCCGGAACTATGCCGTGTGAGATAGCCTTAACAGTTTTAGGGTTCCGCCTAGCTTGTCTTAGCAACATGAGGGCGTCATAAGGAACATGAAATTTTCTCAGTAGCCAAAGCCAAACTGACAAAAATTATCCGCTTTGGTTATACTGAGACCGCAGTGCATTTTGGTATTTTTTCAACCGGCTTTTAAAAAGAAGTTATACACAAGAATAAGGTTAATAAACCCATTAAAACCCGGAGAAGGCAGCTGCTATACTATCACTAAAATGTGTCCACAGAATCCAGATCGGAGTATGGAGTGTCACATTTCACAAGGAGGGTAAAATAAGAATTTTATTTTGCATGTTAGCATTATAGAGGTCTGCCCCCGTAGACAAGTGGCAAAACGCTTACGATAACGTTAACGCTAGCGCTACAAAATGTATGGATTTGACATTAGTATTCGCTAGCGAAGCGATGACTTATGTCAAATCGCATACATTTTGTAGCGCTAGCTAGCGTTAGCGTTAGCGCTTTGCCACTTGTCTACAGGCCCAGTGATGTTAGTGGTGTCCGTTCTCTGTAAAAAAATACACTTTGTACTTCTTGGACGATAAATTACGATGACAGACTGATAACACCTCGAGATCATCGAGATTGTGGAGCTGTTGAATGAACTCATAAACACAGTTACCCAGTAGGTCCTTGTACCTACATATAAACAGAAAATTGTATTTTTGTATGTTTGTCATCAACTTAAATGATTATCCCTCTGTTACTAATTTCAAAAGTTTGTACTAATTATTCTTAGATGGACTTTTTTAGTTAATTATCATTTCATTATCATGCAAATTGTATAATATATTGAGGATTAGGTATAACTTTTAACTACTAAAGTTAAAATTTTAACTACTAAAGTTAAAATTTTTAAGGAGAAATTTATTTTCTTCTTTTTAGACTATTTAAATTTTTTTTAAAAGTAAACTTTTTTAAATATTATAAGTGTATATTTAAAAAAGTTTTTTGAATATATATATTTTTTTGTTTTTTAGCTATCTCTGGCTAGATTTCTTAGTCTGTTTGATTGTAGTTTGTTTTGTTTCAAGAATTTGTTAAAATCTGATAAACTTTAGTCCTTAAAAAATCGTATAATTTGATTTTCATCAGTGAAAAAACTGTGTCTATATTTAGCGAGTTGTTATATTCCGTGACTAAAAAGTTAAATTTCACTTAACATAATTAACCAGATTCAACTGGGCATTTTCCAAAACCCGGCTGGATTTGACTTGACATGACACGACATGACACGACACAACACGAAACGACACGACACGACACGAAACGACACGACACGACACGACACGACTTGACTATTACTTTTCAATTTACTCTCAATGAGCCCTTTTATTTGATGCCTATATTGCAGAAGTAAGTATATTTCAAGACATAGTATTTCAAGACATAGCAAGACATAGATAGTATATTTGTCCCAAAATTTTAGGGAGTTTCCCACATGGATCTCATGATTAAATTGCTACCTTGGTAACCTGAACACCAAATTTAAATCATTTACTTTGAAACAACATACTAATTTTCAAAATCGCTCGACAAACTTTTTTTTTTTTTGGTTTCGGTCTTAAAGACGATGAAAAGTACCGATAATATATTATATATATATATATATATATATATATATATATATATATATATATATATATATATATATATATATATATATATATATATATATATATATATATATATATATATATAGGGTATAATATGTTATGTGATGAATGATGATGCATGGTGTGGTGGTAGTGATGATGATGATGAATGAAATTTGCATAGTAGCATATGCTTTCTGGTCCTAAAACAACGCCGAAACCCCCAAACTTGTATCTATGTATAAGGAATCCCGAGCTCTCATAGTACCTTTGGAACCTTACCATACCTTGGTGCAAAATCTAACTTTTTGGTAGCATTATATGCTTAGGATACTTCTCATAAAACCGAAATCATCATATTATGTTTCCATGTTGAGGAGTTCCCTCGATCACTCATGGATCCCATCAGGTCAGGTCACTTTTGTGAACATGGTACCAAACTGGTTCAAAACCGATTACTCCGCAGTTTGTGAACCGATTTCGAAAATTTTTCTATTGTTAATAATCATTGAACATACAAAAATAAAAATAAAAAAATATATCCACGGCCAAACGCATAACCTCCTTCTTTTTGGAAGCAAAGACTTCTATTTAAAGAAGTCTTTGTTTGGAAGTCAGTTAAAAATATGAAAAACGATGTTTTCCTTTAGTAAACTATTTCCTGTTCCTTGTTTATATCTAATAGTGGTCATTATAAATGTCGTTATGCTAATAACGTTCTGGTACAAAAAATCCAATTGAAAGAGCAAGATTATCTTGGCGCCTTCCAAAGCTATCTTAGTTTAGGACTTCAAAATGACTAATAACGAACAATTTGAAAGCTTACAATTATCTACAATGCAACATCATAAAATTGGACTCCAAGTCCATTTAGCACAAAAATTTTTTAGAGCTATACTGTAAGTATACAACTTGTTTTTGAGTTCGGACCAGCGTTGCCAGACGTCCCGATTTTGGCGGGACGTCCCGATTTTTTCATCAAAATTAAATGTCCCGCGCGGGACAGGCTCAGTCCCGCTTTTTGGGGAAATTCCGAACGTACGTGCAGCGTGCTGAGAAAGAAAGGAGCGTAATGAAGATAAGAGTGTGGGAGTTAGAGGGGTGGATTTTCTTTGGCTACTTTTGCTATCTATTGTCCCGTAAACGTTATTTAACGCAAATAAAATGATAAAAATTAAAAAAAACTTCTAATTTTATACCTTTTTTTCACTTTGTCCCGCTTTTGACTGGAGAATCCCGCTTTTTCACTCAAAAAGTTCCAAAGTCCCGACTTGGCACAAAAAAAATCTGGCAACGGTTCGGACTGAATGACGGAACCCCTACAGTAAGATTGCCTCGCGCCTTTCAATTTCCTTCTACATTTAAATTCTCACGTGTTCTTAATTATAAAATATACATATATGTAAAAATTCTCACAATAATACAAGGATGATTAAATAAATCTTTTTTACTTCAGAAACTATGGAGTGTAAACAAGTAAGACCGCGTGGGACTAGTGAGTGTTATCGCGGAAATATTATTCAGAAGTTGTAGTAGTGGTTTGCGAAATGTTGGTTGTGCTTGTAGTGTTGTCTGTGATCGGTGCTGGTGCTGGTGGTGCTGGTGGGACGAAGCCCGATGATGGAAGAGCCGCTGGCCTGCTGCCGGACTGTATGTTAAATATAAATATATATAATTCTATACAAATAAATACTTTTAAATTGTATCGCTAAATTAAGAACGGCTGAAGCGTTTTGGCTAATTTTAGTCTTGAAATATTTATGGTAGTCCAGGGAAGGTATATTCGGAGGTAAGTGAAAAGAAGTTCACCGGGACATCTAGTAATATTTAAATGTGATAAAAATAAATGCTTAATTAATTATTGTGCATGTCAAAATAGTGGTCCGAAAGATACATTACGTATTTTCTGCTGCTCCGAGGAAGTTTTTGTTGTAAAGGAAAAAAAATTTGTTAGAAATGCGAGACAAGTTTAAAGCACCATGATTTTCCTCCAGCCTTTCCTTGGGACTTATATTAAACGCTATTAAAGTCTTGAAACTGTGCATTAATAAAAAGAGTAAAATTTTTATTTCCTTCGATCGCGGATTCTTAGAAATCTATTGTTATTCTATTGTTGTCGCGGTTGCCGATGTCCTTATGGGGGTTGATAGGTTAAAACAAAAAATTAAAACCGATTTCCAAGGTAAAGGCAATAGTAAAATTCTTAAATGAACTAAAAAGTAATAATTCTTATTCTGTACTCAGTATTTCTGTTCTTAATCTTCATTATTTTGAAGTCGGTACCTACCAGCTAACCTAATCGCCAGTTCTATGACAGAATATAACTGCAACTTATAGGACTGGTACCGACTTCAAATGATGAAGATTGAGAACAGAAATACTGAGTACAGAATAAGAATTATTTAATACTTTTTAGTTCATTTAATAATGTTACTATTGTCTTTACCTTGGAAGTCGGTTTTAATTATTTTTTTTGTTTTAAAAATAAAAATTTTACTCTTTTTAGTTTTATCCGTTTTTATAGCTACAACTTTAGGTTCATGAAAGTGATCAGCGGGGCTAAAATGGTCACATTTACCAATTCCTCTCAATCAATTCAGCAAATGAATTGTCAAAACTGTCAAACTTGACAAATGTCAAATCAGTACGAATTACTAGACATGAATTGCAAGCAGAACTGGATTTTGCGATTTAAAAAAAATTAATCATAATTATCATGATCATAATTCATATTATGATTCTCCAAAGTGACCATTTTAGCCCTGCTGATCAACTATAACTAACAAGATCATTGTCACTATCATTTTCGAGGAGTTCCCTCAATGTTATTGTATGAAAAACTCAAAGTTCCCTACATACTTACCTCATAAACCCCGTGATAAAATTTCTACCTTGTTAGCCATAAGTCATAATATCAAATTTAAATAATATTATCAAACTTAAAAATAACAAAATAATATTAAAATCGATAGATAAATTACAGAATAATGATCTTTGATCGATCAGTCTCGATCATAAAGTTAATATATCTAGGTATATTAACTTTATGGTCTCGATATATAAGAGTATGAAAAGTACCAACAATATCATATTGTGATGATGCATGGTGTAGTGATGATGATGATGATGAATGTAATTTACATATCAGCATAATATTCTTTCAGTTCTTAAAAAATCGCCGAAATCCCCAAACTTGTGTCTTTAAGGAATTAGGAGTTCTGTTCAGCATAGGGATTGCAGAAAACGGATTTTTAAAATAATCCGGATTTTCGGATTTTTTCTACCTCAAATTTTTTATAATTTTTGAAATATTTTTGATAAACAGCTTTAAATTTAAGTTATTTTCTTATTATTTCTTTATTTAACATTCATTTTAAAAGTGCAAAATAAAACGTCTTAAAAAAATTAACATTTTTCTTAAGTTAGCGATTTTCACATGGGTGTATAAAGGAAGAGAATAAAATAACAGTATCTGGTACATAAAATATTATTAAAAACTCGAAAATACCTTGATTTTTTTAACTATTTAAAAATGTGAAATTTTAGTTACCAAGAAAAAGCTAAGCAATCTCCGCTTTATCGACTACTTCGTAATTTTTGCGCCTACAGCCATAGGCCGCACATCATTAAATTATGCTCCAAGATCTGCAAGTCTAGAGGTGGAACTTACAAAAAATAGGTCAAAAACAAAACAATAAAAAACATAATTTGCTCCCAAACTAGAATCACAGACGTAGGAATCAAGACGGAAAAGCTAAAGTGGCATTGGGCTGGCCGTGTTATCCGCATACATCTAGGCAGGATATCGACTGAGTGGGTATAATATATATCTAGGCCTAAGACGAGATAGCGCTATGCTCTAGAGGTTTTTTTTTTGATCCGAAGGCAGATCATTGTAATCCTGATATTAAGATGATCTTTGAAGATCTATTGTGACTCCTTCGTATTAGACGCATCCGTCTCCAACCCAGTGCTGCTCATAAATTTGACGATGTGATTGAGATTGGTGCTACGAATTTCTTCTTTAGTAAATTAGGAGAATTTTTTCTCTGTGGTAAAGCAGTAGAGTCAAGTAGAAGGTGAATAGGTGTGTCACAGAATCTGCAGGTCGTAATGATATTAACACCTATCCTGTAGAGGCGCTTGTTGAGCTTACATTGTCCAGTTAGGCTTCTGGCAAGGATTCTAGCCTAGAACACGGTTATAAACTCCCCACTGGAGGCATATCAGCTGGGCTGGCAAACGGTGACGCTGGAGCAAGATAAGTGAAAGATTTGGGCGGCGCCTTTGCCCAGCAGTTGGATAGTGTATTTATATTTAGGCTATTGCACAGAATGACTTAAAACAATTATTTAAACTTGAAATCGTTTTTCAACATTACGTGAACTTACTATATTCCTTTATTTAATTATACAGAAACACAAATCAGCGATGGTTACGTCACAAACAATTATAATTCATAATTAGAACCTCAATGTAAACAAAAAAACAACATGTTTTATAGAAAAAACATTGTATTCAATACTAAAATGTTCTAAAATAATTGTTAATTTATCATCATTGCATTTATATTACCATTATACAAAACATAATAATATTATAGAAAAATAAGAGCTAGGTTATAAGAAATTAAGATAATAAGTCGTTATTTCTTTTAAATAAAATGAAAAAAATATTACAGAAACGTAATTATAACGACCACATAACTACGCAATGGAATGTTAGACATACGAAATTCTGACTTTGGTACGTGTAGACCATGCAAAGCTGTGATAGCGCCTTAAAACAAATGTGGATTTGTATGTCAGATATTATACGATATATTTAAATTAATTTTATGTTACGTAAAAGCTTATTTTTCATAATTTTGTCTAATATTCGAAAAAAACGAAAATCCGGATTTTGAAAAGTAAAAATCCGGATTTTTCAAAGGCCCAAATATCCGGCTTACCCGGATTTTTCGATTTCGAAGTTTCCGGATTGCAATCCCTAGTTCAGCACCTATGGAACCGTGGTATACCATGGTGCAAAATCTTACTTTTTGGTAGTAAGTATATGACGAAAATACATCATATAAAAGTAAGAACAAAAAAAAACATATGTTCCCATTTGAATTTCAAGGAATCCCCTCGATTCCTCATGGTTCCCACCACTAGACCACCATTTTTGTGAACATGGTACAAACTCGGAACAATACCCTATACAACAAAAGAAATTTTTTGAAAATCGGTTCATATACGGCGCGGCGGAGTAATCGTTGAACATACATAAAAAAAATTCCACAGCCGAATGTATAACCTCCTCCTTTTTGGATGTCGGTTAAAAACTTTGGAATATATATTGTAAAAACGATATTCGTCGACAATATCTTATTTCCAGAGTCTAGATGCCCAAAACCGAAATAATAATAAATTCTAGAACAACTTTATTTTACTTTGATCGCGCAATGGAAATATTAGAGCTTTACAGTTTTGTTGTCAATATCGACAATAATATTATGGTACGGGAGCCCTCGAACAACTTTTTTTGATCAGTTCAGATCAGTCAACCAAGTTTTGTTGATTACAGAACCCTAAAACGGAACCCTCACCAGCTGATTTTTTGTATATTGGTAGGTTAATAGTTTAAATTTAATTTAAAATTAAAATTTCTATCTCTGTTAGCTAAGATTTTTCGCAGGTAAAAAAGTTGTTTGTCTTATCAAAATGAAGCTACTCACAAAAAAATTGCTTGTTAATCACAAAAAAAAATGTTCTAGAGCTCTCCCTCACTATTATTTGAGTGGTGAATGATGATATAAAAAATTCCAAAGCAAAACAATATTTTGCTGGACAGGATAATAATTATTTAATGATAGAATTATTCAAAATGACGCACACATGACACACCGTTTGCTCTATTTTATGACTCATAATTTTTACTAGCTATTTGACCGAGCTTTGCTCGGTATTCGATAAAACACGAATAAAATGACATTTTATAAAAATGATTCCTAGCTAGATCGATTTATTGCCCCCGAAACCCCCTACATGCTAAATTTCATGAAAATCGTTGGAGTCGATTCCGAGATTCCAATTATTATTAATATACACTAGCTGTTGCCCGCGACTTCGTCCGCGTCAACACAGTATAATAACAGAGATGGGATAGTCCAATAACAAATATGAAAAAAAGTAAAATATAACCTCCTCCTTATTGGAAGTCGGTTAAAAAGTAGCCTAAGTTACATCTTACTACATCAGCTATCTACCAAAAAAAGTCCCGGCAAAATAGCTCCAGCCGTTTCAAAGATTAGCCAGAACAAACAGACAGACAGGTCTGTCATCTGCCTCCCCTGCCCTATTACACTATTCCCTCTTAGTTTCTCTTCACCTATTACTTATTAGTACTAACAAGTACTACAAAGGGGAAAGTAGGGTAAGGGAATAGGGTACGGGATTGGGCCTCCGGTAAACTCGTTGTTTCACGCCGGTTTTCTGTGAGTGCGTGATATTTCTCCAGTCGAGCCGGCCAATTCGTGCCGAAGCATGGCCCTCCCACGGTAAAAAAAATATTTTTTCTCTATACTTTATAGAAAACGATTTCAGAGTCAATGAACTCTAAGGTGGTTTGCTGAACATTTCCGGGTGTTTTTGAGCCTGCAAACCAACATAATATTAAAGAAGACAATGAAAGGAACAAAAAAAAACATGACACGTAATGAGGGCAAAAAACCACATCATCACGCACATTTAGAGGCTTGCCTGACTCATTTCCGGCCAAAAAATTGGTTTGCGTATTTTTTTCCTGAAAGGTAAAGAAATTTTCTATTGAATACACTTTAGGCAAACCAGCGCACATGGTGAGGGCAAAACATTTTTCAAAAAAAAATTTTTCAACATTTTTTTTATGTACGCAAACCGAGCATTTCGTGTAGCTGTAGTTCTAAACTATCTATTTTCATCAAAAAATTTCATGCACACTATGAGGGCACTTTGCGATTGACAGCTCCCGGGCCATAATGAATTCCGAACAAGAAACGGCTGGTAATGAAGAACTGCGGAACCCTAAAAATGGTGTAATCTATAATATAAAAATGAGTCGCTGAATGTGTTGCTAAGCGCAAAACTCGAGAACGGCTGAACGGATTGGTCTAATTTTAGTCTTAAAATATTCGTAGAAGTCCAGGGAAGGTTTTTAAGTGACACGAAGTTCACCGGGACAGCTAGTTTTTTATAAATGGCTGTTTTAAAAAAATCTAGCGCATTAAATTGTTTATTTTTTATTTTAAAAAGATAGAGGAGGCTTTCAACTTAAATAAATTCCTTTAGGTAAATGCTCTAAGTCAGATAGTTTTATAAGTTATAACGATTTTCCTAAGAAATATTGGTCAGAGAGAACCAGTTTCTTTTTCAAAAGTTACAGAAAAAAAATTGATCGCCAATTTGTCGATAAAATATGCCCTACATCATAACCTTATATGTTATAGGCTAGGACGCCGGTGTCGGGACACATTGTATAATAATATATCTATTATCTATGGACGCTTCACACCACGTCAGTCTGGTGACTTGTCCCGTGGTAAGTACCTGAAGGACTTGTGTTACGGGTACCAGACAACGGAAATATATTTAATACTTTTATACTATACATATATTTAAGATTTTTATTATATGATACACATATTTAATACACATCCATGACCTTAGAAAAACTTTTTACCTATTGAGTCGGCGGGATTCGGACCCGCGACTCCCGGCTTGAGCTTCCAACAGCCCACCAACTGAGCCACAGAGGTCGTCAAACTTAATATAAATTAACAAAATAACTTGTTATACTACGAATAATAATAATATACTACAAAGTTTGTCTTTATGAGTTTTCACAAAGTTTATAATAATATTGTTACATAGACGAAAATCATAATATGGTGGCACGTCTTCAACCACTGAACTGATTTCGTTCATATTTGGTTTGAAGATAAGCCTAAGGAAAGGGCAGATTTGTGAATTTTTAGTAGAAAAATGTGAAATAAAAAAATAATACTTTATAATATAAATGCAGTAAGCTAGGCACAAGCACTACCATGCGCTTGACTTCAATAGATTTTAAAAGTTGGGTATTTTCCACATGTGAACTATATTGTTTTACGTCAATAGGAAGTCCGCTTAAGCCCTGTCACCTGTTGGTAAAATAAAACAAAAAATTGTAAGTGGAATATTTTAAAAAATAGTGGAAAACCGGCACTGTTGACCATGATACACACAAGTTCCTATCACGTGTAAGTTGTAGCACGTGAAGGATCATGTATGATCTCAATTCTACTAAATTACGCAACAATTTGTCCTATCAATACATTAAACCAATTTTTTTATGCGCATGGGAAACCCTTTATGGGTGTCCCGGGTTGGGGATGTCCCTGAGTTATTAGCTGAAGCACCCCGGAGGTGTGCCGGCGAGAACCGTCGAGCTAACCCACTAAAACCACCTACGGTTCCCCTTTCTCATTAAACAAATACGTCTAAAAAGTTTCGGTTTTTGTAATGCGACTTGAATAATGATTTTTGCTTTTTACTCAAAAAATTAAATTATACAGTGTTACTTGTAGAGAGCTCACTGTGAAAGTCGCAGCTCTGAAAGACGATTTTTTTTTTTTACTTTTGTATGGGCAAGGGCCGTCACGAGTTTCCCCATACAAAAGTGAAAAAATTTTTGGTCTTTCAGCGGTGCTACTCTTAGAGTGAACTCTCTACAAGGAACACGTACACACCCTAAAGTATTATCACTTATTTTTGTTACACCCTGTATATTTACTAGATGTTGCCCGCATACAACTCAATTTCGGCGAAATTCGTCTATCGCGCGGAAACTGTACCGCGCGGAGACAGTAGTGGTCATTGTCTACCTGTCAAAGAACTTGCCATTTTCTATAGAAACTGTGAAATGACAATGAAGTGTCAGCTGATGTTCCTAGTTTAAGGGTGATATGGTATTTTGCATACTCGATGTGAACTGAATATGAAGCATAATCACTTCGAACTCAATGACCGCTACATGCCGCTACCGCCTCGTTTCGTCGAGTACAGTTTAGTCACTACACTAAAAAATAAAAATTTGTCGCTCCTATGGCGTTAGCTCAGGGTAGCTAGCCTTTTAATATTTGGCAAGATTTTGAGATTTATCCATTTGTCCCAGATTTTGGGGGGGTCATGTCCCCTGTGACCTCCCTCTTCGGACCGCGCCTGCTGCTGCGTAGATCGTAGCCCGTAGGCCGTAGCGCAACCACATACTACGCACTAGCATAGTATAATATTTTGTAGATATACAGGGGGTAACAAAACAGTGATAATACTAAGTATTATCACTGTTTTGTTACCTCCTGTATCCACCATAAAGTCTTTATGGTGTGTATGAGTACCCTGTATGAAGTTCACTATGAAAATAACAGCGCTAAAAGAGTAATTCTTGGAACGAAGTTCCTTATTGCGCGTTGCGAAAGGGGGCTAGACGGAACGACACTTTTTGACCGACACTTATTTTAGTACTTATTTCCAATTTCCCTGTTTTTAATAGGCCGCGTACGTTCCAGGTGGCAATAGGCTACATTCTGTCACCAATACTCTTTAACGCCTACGAAGAGTATATAATAAGAAAAGCCTGCGAGGGTTGGAAAGGTGGAGTCTCAACAGGTGGCACCAAAATATCTAATCTTCGCTATGCAGATGACACCACGCTACTGGCCGCAAGTGCACAAGAAATGGCAGAGCTTCTTGACAGAATGAGAAAGATAAGCTTAGAATTAGGCCTTCAAGATTAACAACGCAAAAACCAAGCTAATGGTGGTTGATCGCACTGGAACATTAGATCTTGCAGGCCTGCTCGATTTTGAAGTCTCCGACTTTGTGTACCTGGGATCCAACATCAACAACACAGGAGCATGCGAAAAGGAGATCAGAAGACGTATAGGTATGGCCAAAAAGGCAATGTGGCAGCTCCAAAAAATATGGAAAGATCGTAACATCTCCCAGAAGACAAAAATCAAACTTGTCCAGTCTTTAGTATTTTCCATATTTACCTACGGAGCGGAGACGTGGACTCTAAAGAAAGCGGATCGCGATCGAATTATTCGTAAAAGTCCAAGAAAGGTTTTAAAGTAACACGAAGTTCACCGGGACAGCTAGTCAATTATAACTTATTATAATGTCCTGCGATTGTTGTTTTTACTAGCTCGCCTTACAATCGAAAAACAGATTTTAATATGACTCATTTCTTGTTTATTTTTATTTTTTTGCTTTGTACAGACGTACATTTTACGTCGCAGTATTTAAAAAAAAAAACAAGGATTAAAATATGCCGTCACACTCGTTGTTGATATAATCATTTTATGACCAGTTTATTTTGTTTATGATAGAGATTATAAAATTAACGGTACGCGCCCCAAATTATTTCTGACCGAAGTAGGGCTGCATATTAATGGCATTTTTAAAGAGTATACGACAGGTAAAAAATAAACCTTAAAGGCCCCCAAAGGGAGGTTGAGGACTCATCACAGACGACCGAACAGACTCATTCTGTGCACGATTCGTCGGCCTGAGATCAATCCGAAAGCAACGATCGAACTTATCGCATCGGCCGTTGCTTCTATATTCCATATCCATAGATACTATCCATACTAATCTATACTTATATGCGAAAGTATCTCTGTCTGTCTGTCTGTCCGTCTCGCTTTCACGCCAAAACTACTGAACCGATTGTAATGAAATTTTGTACGCAGATAGTCTAAAGCCTGAGAAAGGACATAGGCTACTTTTTAACTGGAAAAAGGGGTTGTAAGGGGGGGTAATAATTGGGTAAATTTGTTCAAATTAAGTTAGTTTCAAAAACTCATAACAAATGGCGCCAAGAGTCTCCTAGATCGCGCTATCGCTTGCTCAAATGTATTTCTATAAGAGGTGTTACCATGTTAAAGTAAACTTTTCGATTCTTTCGATTGTTATACACGTTATCAAATAACTCACAGATAGATATCAGAAACAACAGCATATCAATAATAAATACTAAATAGCTTATGGGTAAAGCTAAAGTTGTGTAATGCAGCTAAGTTGTGTAAAGCTAAATAAGCTTTAAAATTTGGTATAAAAAAGGAAAAAGTTATATATTATGTGCACACTACACGGCTGTTTTGGGTATTTTGATTTAAGGGGTACCAGGGTTTTAAAAAGCTTTTGACACCAATTTTGTTGACACCGCGCGCTATAAACTGAAGTCCACGTGGACGAAGTCGCGGGCAACAGCTAGTAATATTATAAGTGCGAAAGTGTACATAGGATATTTTTTATTCCTGAAAAATGCACGGTTCCCGCACGATAAACGAATTTTGGCACAACTGAGTTGCGTGCGTCATCTAGTCTAGTCTATTATATTTTTTTAATTATACATGTAATATAATGCTAATAAATTACTAAGTTGGTTGGTGGACGATTATAATGAAGCAAACATAATTATTATTATTTTCTGGTCCCCTGGAATGTGGGACGGGCCCATGGGCGTACCCAGGTTCTGGGCCAAGGGGGGGCAAATCAGATTTTCGTAAGCTAGGTGTTTATAAAGAATAAAAAAAGATAATTTTTAGTTGTAAAAATATTATATTGCAAACAAATGGCAAAATTTCGTTGGACGGGCCCTTGTGAGTTGTGTGGGACGCTACTTGTGTCGACACACTTGCTCCGTCCCATGTCCAGGGAACCTCGAGCTGTGCGGGCGCAGCCGCAAACCAGGCAGAAAACCCGAAGCAGCACAAATATGAGAACCTCAGCGGAGATCTCATATTTGAACCGTTTGGGGTGGAAACCTTAGGCGCATGGGGTCCGGGGGCACATAAGCTTTTTAGACAGATAATATCTAAGTAGCTTATCGAAGCCACCCGAGACCCCAGAGCCGGGAGCTACCTGGCACAGCGGATAGCGATTGCCATCCAGCGTGGCAATGCTGTCAGCTTGCTGGGCAGTAGGCACTCTGCCAGATGGAGACGACCTGGGGAAGTTTTTCTTTTTGTAGCTTTATACTTTAAGTTTGTATATATTTGTATATTTTAGATTGTATTTTTAGTGTTTAGATTGTCATTTTAAATTTAATATTGTATTAATTGAAATAAATAAAATTGTTATTATCTCCTTTCCAGGCCCGGGTTCCACAAAAGAAGCGGTGATAAGCAAGAAGACGCTCAAACACTTGTCCATGGTGGTTATAAACTCCAATCATACCCTGGGTAGGCACTACAATTATTACCAGGTGGACAGACTGGCTGATGACCCAGATATAGACTTCAGGTAGGACATTCCGATGATGTATATATAGACTTCAGGTAGGACATTCCGATGACGTAGATATAGACTTCAGGTAGGACATTCCGAAGACGTGGATATAAACTTCAGGTAGGACATCCGATGACGTAGATATAGACTTCAGGTAGGACATTCCGAAGACGTAGATATAAACTTCAGGTAGGAAATTCCGATAATGTAGATATAGACTTCAGGTAGGACATTTCGAAGACGTAGATATAAACTTCAGGTAGGCGTAGGACATCCGATGACGTAGATATAGACTTCAGGTAGGACATATTGTATATGACGTACATATAGAGTATAGACTTCAAGTTCAGGTAGGACATTCGAAAACGTTTCATGCTAAATGCCAATCTATCAATCGAAGATGTAAAAAACAAAATGATAATACTTTAGAGTGTCTATGGGTGCCCCTTTATATAGTTCACTGTGTAAGTAGCGGCGCTGAAAGGGCATTTTTTTGTGATTTGTATGGGCAAGTGCCCCAGCGTCATGAATTTTCCCATACAAAAGTAAAAAAAGTTATTTTTTCAGCACTACTATTTTCACAGTGAACTATATTATATACATAGTGCAATTAAACCTTCCGGCCAATTTTCAACATATTGATCTATGTTGAAATAAAAATACACGTATTTTTTTCTTTTATTAATTACTCAGTACTAAAATGTTGAGAAATAGCTTCCGAAAGTTATCCTAAAAATACCACAATTAATGGACACCCCGCGTCACCCCCGCTCTACCCACCGCCGCAAAGTGACCGTTCTGCAACGATTTTAAGTGGGATAAAATTATATGTTACTAGCTGTTGCCCGCGACTTCGTCCGCGTGGACTTCAGTTTATAGCGCGCGGTGTCAACAAAATGTGTGTCAAATTTAAAAACTTTTTAAAACCCTGGTAAGTAGTACCCCTCTTAGGGCCGCGCTACACCGGAATGGCAGCGCTGAAAGTGCTCGCCTCGCCGCTGCCATTCCGGTGTAGCGCGGCCCTTAATTAATCAAAATACCCAAAAACAGCTGTGCAGTGTGCACATAACGAACGGACGAAGTCGCGGGCAACAGCTAGTGTTACAATAAAGTAAAAAATAAAACGCCATCTGTTGAATCGTATTAGAACTAAAATGTTCATTGCATCGATATATTTCTGGATTTTTTATAATATTATAAATAAAATATGTTTAAGATTTTTGAAATTTTATTTTAATACACATCCAAGACCCAGGAACATTGAAAACTTTTTGTTCCGCCTGCGGGACTCGAACCCAGGACCCCCGGGATGAGCGCTGGCCACGCGCAATGCGAATTCATTTTCATCGATATTTTCATGGAAATAAGATATTTTCCCACATCAAAATGTAGCCTATGTCCTTTCTCAGACTCTAGAATAACTGTATACAAAATTTCATTGCAATCGGTTCAGTAGTTTTGGCGTGAAAGCAAGACAGACAGACAGACAGACAGACAGACAGACAGACAGAGATACTTCCGCATTTATAATATTAGTATGGATTGTAAAAAAATTAACACCCTATTTTTTTTTGGTTAAATGGACTCTCCTAATGATTCCTAAGCCTAAAAAAATTGGCCGGTAGCACAGTATTACAATATTCCAAATAAATATTGTAATTTACTGTGTCGGTAGGTTTAATTACACCCTGTTTATGGAACCCATACACAATCTAAAGTATTACCACTAAGTTTTGTCACAATTCAAACCCTGTAAAAAATGAATTTAAATTTTGTTACTCTCGCTTAAACTTAGGAACGGCTGAACCGATTTAGCTAGTTTCAGTTTAGAAATATTCGTGGAAGTCCAGGGAAAGTATTTAAAGGTTTATTGTAATTAGAAGGGAAGTAATACGAAGTCATCGGATAATCTAGTCAAGATATAAAAAAATCATTACATTTTTATTGAATAACAAAAATTCCGTTTCTTTTTTTAAAGCTTTCTTTCATTTTATTTCAGTAAAAACACTATGATTTACGTGGGCGGGTACCTCAGCAGCCCCTTCCTCCCTTATAACACCGGCATGGGCGTCGAGTACAAGAAACTGGGCTACAATGTCATCATGTTAGATGCTTTGATGTTCAACACCATCGAGTATCCACGGTAAGAATTTAAGAGCTATCGCGCACTACGACTTTTTGCCGCGCGAATATTCTACCGACAAAAATTCAAATAATCACTTTATGACATACGAGTGATACGCTATAGGTTTCATTTTGCTCTATGGCACAAAGCGTCGGTGGCATCAGGCATGGGTCAATACTCGCTACTCGCTAGAGTCTAGACCAATGTCGGTAGATAACATATTAAAACCATTTTAGAACTCTAAATTTTCCAGTCGTATTTGTTTTTCCACAATCAATAATATTCAATAACGCATTAATATCTATCAATTTTAATATTTACATATTATTGATTAATTACGTGATTTAATTTATGTTTATAATTATTATTAGTTTAGCATACCTTTGTGCTCCAATGCTTTTAATCTCTCAACTCCCATAAGGACACCTTGTGTCTCGTTTAACCACGGATCTGAGGCTCTCCATCTTAACATTGTAAAAATCGGCCAAGTGCGAGTTGGAATCGCGCACGAAGGGTTCCGTACCATTATAGAGCAAAATTAGGCCACAAATTGTTTTTTTGGTTGGGAGCCCCCTTAATTTTTAATTTATTTTAAAATTAATATTAAATATAAAGCCCTTTACACACTGCGACTTTTATCAGCGATGCAGTTGCGATGCTGTCACGATGCAGCATCGACGCAGTACCAAATGGTCCACCTTTACACACTTGCGCTACTTTAAGCATCAATACAGTCGCGATAAAGTAGCGATGCTGTCGCGATGCAGAAGCTGGCTATTGAACTGTAGCGATGTAGGATCTGTGTGTCGCGCGTGTGTATCGATGCTAACGCGAAACTGTATCGATACTAACGCGCGACGATGCAAAAATTGCTGGTGTCAAGATGCTGTCGCGCGTTTCAAATACGCGCGACTGCTTCGCTGTTAAAAGTCGCAGTGTGTAAGGGGCCTTAAAGTACACATATAACTAAGGATTTTGTGAAAAATTCAAGTAGCATCAATAATGGCAACCGGTAGGCTGTTGCCATTATTGATATCTAAGAGCAAAAAAGTTTTAAAAAATCACGTTTGTTGTATGGGAGGCCCTTACTTTGGTTTTAGTATTTGTTGTTATACCGGTAACATATATACGTCTTAATCTGTGAAAATTACAAATCTCTGACTACTTTCGTTCTTGCGTAGCCTGGAGACAAACAGACGGACAGACAACGAAGTCTTAGTACCTAATAGAGTTTGGGTACGGAACCATAAAAATTAACATTAGTGAAGAGGTAACAGACAGACACGACATTTATGCGTTTATAATATTTCTGTTAATTACATAATAAAAGGAGTACTTAGTACTTACATACAATTATGTGATAGAGAACACATCAACATTCTACCAAAAGATAAAAATTAAAATAAAGAAATGGTAACTAAAGTCGAAGACTTGAACCCAACCTAACATTCATAGTTCAATATGGCCGTCAATGACGGCATAAAACAAATAATAATAATCGGCCAAGTGCGAGTCGGACTCGCGCACGAAGTGTTCCGTACCATTATAGAACAAAATTAGGTCGCACAATTGTGGTTTTTGTATGGGAAAAAGTACACATATAACTAAGGACTTTGAGAAAAAAGTACCTACCTGTTGCCATTATTGATATAGAGCAAAAAAAGCCAAAAAAATCTCGTTTGTTGTATTAAATATTAATTTTATTTTGTTTTTAGTATTTGTTATTAGAGTGGCAATAGATTTAAATAATCTGTGAAAATTTCAACTCTCTAGCTATTACCGTTCTTCAGTTACAGCCTGGAGACAGACAGACAGACAGCTGACAGGCAGGCAGACGGACAGACGGACAGACGGACAGACAAACGGACAGACGGACAGACGGACAGACGGACAGACGGACAGACGGACAGACGGACAGACGGACAGACGGACAGACGGACAGACGGACAGACGGACAGACGGACAGACGGACAGACGGACAGACGGACAGACGGACAGACGGACAGACGGACAGACGGACAGACGGACAGACGGACAGACGGACAGACGGACAGACGGACAGACGGACAGACGGACAGACGGACAGACGGACAGACGGACAGACGGACAGACGGACAGACGGACAGACGGACAGACGGACAGACGGACTGACGGACAGACGGACAGACGGACAGACGGACGGACAGACGGGCGGACGGATTGGCGGACAGACGGAGCTGAGGGACGGACGGACGGACGGACTGACGGAAGGACGGACGGACGGACAGACGGACGGACAGACTAACGGATGGAATGACGGACGGACGGACGGTTATGGCTCAAGCACATATGCCATTCTAGCAACATAGTCGGCCTAGTCCAGAGGAAAGAACGGGTCAATACTCAATACGTCTGGGACCAACCATGTGCGGGTTTCCCCACGATGTTTTTCTTCGCCGTACGAAAGTCCGTATTATGTACAATGAGATCAGAAAATGTTTCATTGTACACGGGATCGAACCTGCTGCACTCTCTACGAGTGCTAGCCAAACCAATTATAGGCCACGGATGCTTTAAAAAAAACACAAACAAAAACAAATAATAACAATAATTAAATAAAGTAATAATTTGAAAACATTCCGTCAATTATTTAATTTTGAAACAGAACAAAAAATACGTGTGGTGGCACTCGGGGACTGCCGCGGTAAAGCTATTGCATAGCATTTTTTATCAACTTATGCAATTATAATTCGCGCACGTTAATGTTGGCTATTGTCATAGCGGCGAGAGAAATACACAATCTGTAAAAAAATCAGAAATCTAGCTTTCGCAGTTCTTGAGATATAACCTGGAGACAGACAGACAGCAAAGTCTTAGTAACAGAGTCTTGTTTTTACCCTTTAGGTTCGAAACCCTAAAAACCCTAAAAACTATTAGCAACCTGTTTATTTTACACGCTCCTTTCATACATTTCAGGGCAGCGAGGTTCCTCCGCGTGGTCGGGAGGCACGCAGCCAAAATGCTGGCCAAAATGACGAGTAGAGGCCTGAACCCAAAGAAGTTAGAGATAATTGGCATCAGCCTGGGAGGACAAACAGCCGGCTTCATCGCCAAACACTACAAGGACCTGACTGGAGTCAGTGTCGCCAAGGTCGTTGGGTTGGATGCTGCGGGTCCCTGCTTCAGGTAGTTTCTATTCTGTTAGCATTTGAACGTCATCAGCTAAGATAAAACATGCATGAAATGTTAGGGTCAAAGCTGACTACAATGCGACGCGTAGATGCATTTCTGCACTGTATTGACAGATTTGTAGGGCGTCTCATGCATTTGAAATCCATACAAATTTAGAAATGCGACTACGCGTCGTGTAACTTCTAATATTAAAAAATATGAGAACGTGTGTTTGTTTGTCTGCTACCTCTTCACGCTCAAACCTCTGACTTTGAGTCCCTGAAAAGAACATAGAATAGTTTATGTTGCGGAAAAAAGTACGGTTCTCACGCGATTAAATTTAGGCGCAACAAATTGCTAGCGTCATCTAGTTGTTTATAACCATAAATTATCCAAATAAACATAATTTCATTTCAGGAACCTCGGTCCGAAAGACAGACTGGATAAAACTGATGCGGACTTTGTCATTAACGTCGCTTCCAACATCGACGGCTTCGGTATGGCGACACCCATCGCGCACATTAACTACTACGTGAACGGCGGCGAACACCAACCAGGACCCTTATTCTGGATCTACTGCCCAGACGTCTGCAGCCACACCCGAGCGTACGAAGTCTGGCTATCATCTCTCACGCATCCAGACGAATTCATAGCTGTAAAGTGCGATTCAGTCCAGCAGGCGAGAGACAAGGACTGCTTCGGCAGAGTACCTCAAGTCACCAACCTCCTCGGCCCTAAAGCTGACAGGAACTTGCAAGGCATATTCTACTTATCCACCACGAATACGGACCCCTACTACATGGGTAAACGAGGCCTGATAAAAGGAAACGACTATTTCATTTCGATTAGCGCAGCTCTGAATGAAGATGATGTTTTGAAAATGTAGTTTGAGATGTTTAGGTAGGAGTTGTAGGTTTGCCTGCAGCTGTAGTCATTAGATTATTTAGAAGCTAAGATTTTATAAGACTTTTTCAACAATCTGTGCATATATGCTATTATATGATTCAAAAGAAGCACTAACTAAAATTATTTTAATATACGTACACAGTACACTACGTTTCACATATTTACAATAGGTAAATGTCAAAGTTATGTACAGTGCTCCCAAAGTGATAATGCGCCTACGAATAATAAAATGCGCATATAAATTTTCGTAATTTTCCAGCAACCGTCATATTTCCCGAGCGTCGGAAGACGTCGCTGTAACAAAACAGCGCTTGCAGCGACGTAGAGGCGCCTGACGTTGCTTGGACGTTACCATCATCGCCCTGATGGCTTCCCGATGATAATTGATAATATTTACTTTTATTTCCTTTTATTGAAAAAGGTGCAAAATGCAAGTTTCATAGATTCGGGTGTTTTCGTGATTTTTAGCGAAGATTTCCATGCACATTATTAATCTGGGAGTACCCACTGTATTTTGCTTAGCAAAATCTGAACCACAGCAGCCAAAATCTCAACATAAAAGTTTTCTAAAAGTTTTGAACCCATAAAGGCGGGAAATAGTAATAAGAATAAGATTCACCACACAACAATAGCTACTGCAGTTGTATGTGATAAAACTATTTGTGATAATAAGTAACCTCAGAACAGGAAAAAGTACCTAAATAAAATAAATGATAGTACTTAATGGTAAATAGTTTTATTTGCAAACAATCTGAATCCAAATACATAATGAAATTTTGAAAATAAATATACCGAACCCATCGAAAAGTTTTGTAAGATCTTTTGGAATCCTGCAACTTTTATGGAAGACTAATTAGCCGGGTCAGCTTGCAATATATATAAAAGTATAGCATGATTTTGAGAAAATATTAGCAATAACATAATATACACGATAGCCGAGACAACCATGCAGAGGAATATTGATGGTTTCTGAGGTTAATTGATTGTCGTTCCCAATATTTGATTTATCTCTGGTTTTGCACTACTAGAGATAGGAATAGCTCACATTAGACATTAGTTAGAGCATATATTTTATGTTAATTCAATGTTAGCTGCGATCGGTTGTATGTCAAACCAGAGATAGATTGAATATTGGGAACAGCCGTTAGTTGTTGATGTCAGCTCTTTGAAGTAAGCCAAACAAAAGCGCTATTGAGTGGAGTGGAAACTCCTGTCGAAAATCTCAGAAACCGAGAATTTACGTTATGGTCTTATAATTTCTGAAAAAGTCGGTATTTTGGTGAATCTCATGAATCTTGTTCTGATCTAGATGACTAAAAGTAGCTTAAAAAAGATTTAGCACATTTTTCCCTCATAGGAACATTATTTTTTTTAGACGACTATTATCCTATTTGATATAATATTTTATGTTTTAGGCTTGGCATTATTTGCCTAATTACCATAACCTTTTTTTCTTCCTTGATTTGACTTGAACATATTGAAATATTAAAGAAATGAAAAATACGAACACAATTATAAATGAGGCATGTAACAGTTAATTAGAGTTTTGTAGATAATAAGACTTAAATATTTAATGGGTACGGTAATTAGACAAATGTAATGTTTAACGTACCGGTACGACGACATAGTTTGCAAAAACTAGCTTATCTACCTATCTACTCGTACGTAGGCCAAATCATGTAATTTAAACATAATATTATACATAGAAGATTAATTTTAAGAAAGTGGCTGGCAGCGGATCGATGAGGGCTGCACAAGATCGGGATGGTTGGCGTTCATTGAGGGAGACCTACGTTCAGCAGAGGACGGCTGATGATGATGATGATGATACATAATAGAAATCTTATTTAAACATTGT
The DNA here is from genome assembly GCF_905147365.1 of Aricia agestis. Classification (NCBI taxonomy): domain Eukaryota; kingdom Metazoa; phylum Arthropoda; class Insecta; order Lepidoptera; family Lycaenidae; genus Aricia; species Aricia agestis. The sequence goes on along the minus strand of NC_056428.1, from coordinate 14,033,301 downwards.
TTAAAAATAAAGATGACGATAATTAGAAAAATTTGTAACCAAAGCTACGGAGATTAGATACTCACGTCGCACGTACTTTATCGGCGGCACACTATACCCTATGCGTTTTAAGATGATGTGCGTGACACATAATAATTGACAATAGTAGGGAAGTTACAAAAAAACGATAATTAAAAAATATCGAATCACTTCGTAAGGAATTGCAATCTAAATTATCGATTTTGTACTGACGTGAGTGGCGCCGGCGAATTAAGATGGCCGCCCTTTTTATCGATTTGATTTCGATTCAATAGTATCAATCTCTATTGACATAAGTTCCGTTTCATGCATCTGACATTTTTCAAATATTTTCGTAACAATAATTACCGACTTCCAAAAAGGAGGAGGTTATACGTTTGGCTGTATGTATTTTTTTTTTGTATGTTCAACGATAACTCAGCCGTTTGTGATCCGATTTTCAAAATTCTTTTTGTGTTTTATAGGGTTTAACTCAAATTTGGTACCATGTTCACAAAAGTGGTGATCTGATGATGGGATCCTGGGGGAATCGAGGGGACTCCTTGAAATTTGTATGGAAACATATAGTGATTTCAATTTTTTCTGAAGCATTCAAGGTAAATGCTACCAAAAAGTAAGATTTCGCACCAGGTTATACCCTGGATTCGAAGGTACCCAACAGAACTTTTGAATCCTTATAGATACAGGTTCAGGGATTTCGGCGTTGTTAAAAAAAATGAAAACATAAGCCAACACATAAATTTATTTGATCATAATCTTCAAAATTATAATTATGCCATGGGTCATCACATTATGACCCAATTATTGATGCTTTTCGTGATATTTTGCATCGAAGCAGATGTTTTTGATGATTATTTCGCTGTTTGTGGACCGATTTTCAAAATTCTTGTGTTGTTGTATAGGACATAATCTTTATTTTGTATAATAATTACGAAAGTGGTGAGCTGATGATAGGATCTATGAGAAATCGAGGGAAATCCTTGAAATTTATCAAAAGACTCATAGTGGTTAAAATGTTGTTTCTAGTAACTTAGACATATGTTACGAATAAGAGAAAGTTCATACGAAGGTGTCTCTTGGTCCAAAGGCACTGAACAGAACTTCTGAACCTTTAAAGATAAAAGTTTTTAAATTGCAGCATCGCTTAGATAACTGCAAGCATTTAACATAATTTCGCTTACAGTAACACAATTCGCCTAACATTCCTGCATCACGCTATCGAAGTTTCGGAGAACGGCAAGATATATACAACGTCTGAAAATAACGTCAGTGGGCTTCGGCCTGACCGAGCATGCCATCTCGCTCGGTCGGAAGACCTTCCTTTTCGGCCGCCACTAACAACGTTAAACTGGTGACCACCGACAAGAACACGCATCCTTCTGGACATCAATCATCATCAATACTCCCCGCCCATCCGCACCACGTCAGCAGACATCAAGCATAACCGGGTCGCCTCGACCATAAGCCGCGTTAGGCTTCCGCGCCGGTCGAACCCGTGTCTGGCTTGAACGGGGCAGCCATAGGCTACAACGACCGGTCAGGAAGCAGAGCACGGGGTCCCTCTCCTGGTCATTGCACGCGTAGCTTCGGCCTACACCTGACAATACAAGCGCATTGAAGAATACGACAGGTCTTCGGGGGGGAGTTGTGTGGCGGTACCCACAATTCGCCTAACATTCCTACATCGCGCTATCGTAGTTTCGGAGAACGGCAAGATATATACAACGTCTGAAAATGACGTCAGTGGGCTTCGGCCTGACCGAGCATGCTATCTCGCTCGGTCGGAAGATCTTCTTTTCGGCCCCCACTAACAACGTTAAAATAGTTAACATTCGTAGTGGTTATTTACGCATAAAGCCTTATCTTGTAAATAACTATAAAGAGTGAAATTATTATTTTTAACAAAAAATTAAAACCGACTTCCAAGGTAAAAACAATAATAATATGAACTAAAAAGTATTAAATAACTCTTACTCTGTAATAGTGCCTTTTTCAGAATTCGTCTAAATCTCAACTGTTTCTGTACATACTACAGTCTTCATTACTTTGAAGTCGGTACCAGTCCTAAAAGCTTCAGATATTGTGACATTGAAAGAACTCACGAAAAAATTAGCTGGTACCGACTTCAAATAATGAAGACTGTAGTATGTACAGAAATAGTTGAGATTTAGACGAATTCTGAAAAAGGCACTATCATAGAGTAAGAGTTATTTAATACTTTTTAGTTCATATTATTATTGTTACCTTGGAAGTCGGTTTTAATTTTTTGTTAAAAATAATAATTTTATACACCTATTTCACAGTTAATAATAAGTTAGCATTTAGCAACTTTTCATTTTTATTTTTTTATTTAAATATAGGAAACATTTGTTTTTGTAGATGGAATATAATTTATTGCATTTTGATTTTCCTTACTTTCTTGTAAAAAAATCCGTAGCAAGGAATATGAGAACCCATATCATCTTAAAACGCATAAACTATAACATTAACGACGTGGGACCGCTGATGGGCCGTGGCACACACTAAGGAGAAGCAACTCGTGCACTTGTAAGTTGCTAAATACTGTTATATTATTTGGGTGGGTTATTATTATTATTATTTCATGATAACTATTTATAGGCTCGGCCTATTGAGTCGATATTTTGCAATGCGATAACCAATGCTTATAAGCGTTTAAAACGATAAATAATAAAAATCTTAAGCAAGTTTCGAGATGAAGTTGGCGTGGGGACACGTTACGGTAATTAGAAAAACACGGTTTTTGAACACAAATTCAATTAATTTAGTCTGAATTACTTAAATTAGAAGCATGTGTTTAAGTTTGTAGCTAGTAGATACTGATGCTATCTACCGTTTAAAAATATCGTATACTTGAATAAGATAATACAAGCCGGTCACGTAAATTTTGCTCTCCGGAGGATGGCTGTTTACTCCTAACTAGTAGACTCCCGCAACTCTGTTGCACCGAAATTAGTTTATCGCGTGTGAACCGTATGTTTTTCCGCAACAAAAACTATCCTAGAGCCTTTCCCGGCACTAAAAGTATCTGAATAAATACCCATCAAAATCGGTTCAGCGGCTTAAGCGTGAAGAGTATTGAATGAAATTGGTAGTTTCTGTATTTTTAATTAACCGACTTCCAAAAAGGAGGAGGTCATATGTTCGGCTGTGGAGATTTTTTTTATTTTTTTTTTAGATTCTAGCGCTTGATCACTACAGGCCCTTAGCCAAGACCTTTTCTTCGTCGTCGTCATCGTCGATCAAAATGCGTGGAATTGACATAAGCGTTCGTATGACAGTTTAAAGTTATTCAGTAATCAGTAGGCGAATTAAAAACATAAGATAAAAAATAATGATAATATATAGTACTTAATTAAGTACATAATAATTATAATGGCTTAGAATTCTGCGTTGTGTCTCCTAAATAAGAGATCCGACTGATCGTCGACTAGATAGATAAAGGGTTTTCAAGCTTTTAAAATAATGAACCATTTATTTCATAGAACCGGAAATCTGGAAGAAAAGGGTAGATAATATCATAACTTCTAGTGCGGGTAAAAAAAATATATTTTCTGCACCTCATAATATTTAAATATATTATAACATTTTAAAACAATACCTTTTCAAAATGTTGAGCTTGTTGAAAAGAAGTGAGTTCTAAACTGATATTTTAAGCAAAGTTTTTTTTATCGTAGGAATTATAGCTTGGGCCATATTATCTGTATTAGGTTTGATGATTTTCATAAAACTTTCCATTAACGTTCCAAGGGTTGGGAAAGGAATCTTTAAACGATCAACAGGTGAACAACCTCAAAAAAGCTCATCAAGATATTTTTAACCTTCAAAGTTATGAGTAGTAGCTATTTTGCCGTAAACATAACTTACCTTCAATTATACGGAAGAGAGAATTAAATTCATAAGTTAGTTGACCCCTTGTACTTGTGAAATAAAAAATTGTAAGTTATATAGTCTCATAACCCAGAGGAGGTTGTGCGTGCAAAATGTTGGTGGTTTTGTTGTTTTTGTGTTCTGCTGCCATGGCAGTCGAAGTGTCAAAACCTTTGGAGGGGTATCCCCATGGATTCCTATCTGACTGTGAGTACTTTTTGATGAATGTGAAAGTGAAATTAATTGTTAAATATTCACGGGTTGATTTTTAACTTTTTTTGTGTCAAAAACGGGTTTAATATTCGGTTTACTATTCGGGTTATAGTTATAAAAAAACTCAAAAAGAGAGCAAACGAGCAAGTTTATTGCCTGATAAAAAGGGATATTACGAGTAACGTCGCTCGTGGATACAATACCTGAAAAGTGACAATTACTGAAACTTCTAAGACCTTTTTTCTCTTTCATCTTACGAACTTTAAATGGTCAATTGCAATTGGTTTTCACTACAAAAATCACTGAAAATTTTAAATTTAAATTTCAGGTCCAGGTTCAACCAAAGAAGCTATCCTGACCAAGAAGACCTTACAGAAGCTATCCTTCATAGTGTTCAAATCCAATGAGACCATGCACCACGATCGCTACGATTACTTCCAAATGGACCAACTGGCTAAAGACCCAGAGGTGGACTTTAGAAGGAAGACCATGGTCTTCTGCGGAGGGTACCTGAGCAGCCCCTTTATGCCTCTGGCTTCCAGCATGGGCCAGGCTTATAAGAAGCTGGGGTATAACGTGTTCATGCTGGACACTCTCTTCTTCACCCTGGACCAGTACCCTCGGTAAGAGTACCTTAGGATTCAGTTCTAATATTTATTATGATTGGTGAAAATTTATGTCTTACACTAAAATATTGGTATAAAATAAACTATACTTATCTCTTAAATTATGCTGCCTTTAACTATATCTCATGGAAGCTATCAGAACAATTTCAGAACATAAACTATCCTATGTTCATTCCCGGGAGATTAGTCAGGACTCAGGAGATCTCAAAGTCCATTTAAATACTCAGAGTATACTAAAATTATTATTAAAATATTCAATGATGAAAACTGACCTAAAACAGCCTTATATGCCAGTTTTCACTATTAGAAAATGTACGGTTCCAGCGAGTAAACAAAATTCAGCACATAAGCTAGTTAATTTTGTGCTCTTAAGCAATTATCATTTAATTTAAACAGTTTTAAACAGGTGTTTTTAGTTACTAGAAGTTCCGCGCGACTTCGCCCGCGTAATGAATTAGATATTTACTCGTATTTCACAGACAAATTAGTCCACAAAAAATATCCCCCGTTTTTTCCACTCTTTACTCTATTTCTTCGCTCCTATTAGTCTTAGCGCGATAAAATATAGCCCATAGCCTTCCTCGATTAATGGGCTATCTACAACTAAAAAATTTTTTTTTAATCGGACCAGTAGTTCCTGAGATTAGCGCGTTGAAATAAGTCCTTTCAAATAACTTCCCCCCGTTTTTTCGGCAGACCAAGCTAGTAGAAAATAATGTTTTAGTAGGCAAGACTTCGGTATTAACTTTTTTAGAAACAGGAATATTTCCAATAAACCTTTTCCTCAATATAGAGCAAAGTTACAAAAAAACTTCAAAATAATAGGTTGGGGAAAAAGTCTTTTCGCATTATTATGTGTGGGCTATACCGATTGTATTTGGCTGATTTTGGTATCATTAAAAAGTTTTAATTTTACAAAAGAAAATTCCAAATTCAAATTAGTTAAATGTGAGATTTTCATTTGTTTTTCTTATTGTTAAGCCCGGCCGCACATTGTCCGAATTCTGATCAGAGACATTTGAATTCCGCCGGATCGCCATTCGCCGCATACTATCCGAAATATCCTTCCGGCGAGTTCGAGCTCACTCGGCTCAGTACAAAATGTAAGAGACAGCGCGGACGTTCAATTACTGTTTCTGATCAGAAATGTCGTACAATGTGCGGCCGGGCTAAAATGAGTGATTCTATTATAATGATGAAATTCGATACATTTTAAAATTTTATTACAACAATCGGCCAAGTGCGAGTCGGACTCGCGCACGAAGGGTTCCGTAGCGTTATAGAGGAAAAATAGGCGAAAAATTGTGTTTTTGTATGGGAGCCCCTCCTTACTTTTTATTTTATTTAAATATTATTCTAAAATATTGAAGTAGACATATAATTAAGGCCTTTGTGAAAATATCAAGTGCCTACCTGTTGCAATTATTGATATCGAGCAAAAAAGCCAAAAAAATCAGGTTTGTTGTATGGGAGCCCCCATAATTATTAATTTTATTTTGATTTTAGTATTGGTTATTGTAGCGGCAACAGATATACACAATCAATGAAAATTTCAGAACTCTAGCTATAGCGGTTGTTGAGACAGACAGACGGACAGACAGACATCGAAGTCTCGTGAATAGAGTCCCGTTTTCACCCTTTGGGTACGGAACCCTAAAAACGTAAAAATGCAACACAAGACGCAAAAAAAAATTGTGATGTTTATGGACCTAATGCAGACTGCAGTATCTGTGCCAGCCCAAATTTGGTTAAAGGCGTTTTCAATCCGGAAATTTTAATATCAAAGATGCACGTCGCTCTGGTCGCCCTGTTACGGACAAAACTGATGCCATTTTTGAAAAAGTTAAGCAAGGTCGGCAGTAGTTACGTTGTAGCATTCAGTGAATTTATCAATAATTTTCTTTATTTTATAATTATTATAGTGGCTCGGCAATGAGCACAAGAAAAACAAATATAAAACTTCATATTTGGGGTTCATACTTACACAAACGGCAAGCGTAAAGTGTTTTTTAGTATGTAACGACGCATGTGGACGATGGTACCCAATAAATCCAATCAATCGCTGATTATTTCTCTAGTGCTCATTGCCAGGCCACTATAATGATTATAAATTAAAGAAAACTATTGATAAATTCACTGAATGTTGATTTAAATTACAAAATAAGTTAAAGGCTTGGCTTGAATGTGATCTGAAAACTTTTTACGATAGATATACTGCATGGCTATGCAATATTTTGCTTGGCTCCTTCGTATATTTAATGTTTTGGTGGGATTTCATTTCTTTTTTTAATGTTTCTTTTCTTTTCAGTCTTCAGGTCACGTTAAAACTTTTCTGTACTTGGCTTAGCACCCATTCTCTATCTCTAGGTATATATTCTAGGTCGTAAAATTAATTCATAATAACAGGTAAGTACTTCTACAAAGTACAAATTCTATGACGATAGCCCAACAACTTTTGAACTTTCAGGAGGTTATTCGTGCACCGATGTTACTTTCGATTGAGTATTACGACCTATCCCGGATTTTTTTAAACCACAATAATTATACTCCGCAAACAAGCGATACCGCGATATAAAGGGAGTGCTACACCATCTATCGAGCGAGTATGGACTATGGAGTCTACATCGTAATTCGCAGTTCTGATTTCATTTATATTTTAATCGAATTTAATTATCATAGTTTAATTGTTAACTTTGTTAACACTATTTTTCCTTTTGTAAGTACGTAAAATAATTATTATGAAGTCGGAACTCATTTTTAATGTTCTTGCAAAGCCACAAACATAATTAATATCACATACAAAATTATTATTTAAGTATTCAATTCTTTGTTTGCTGTTTGTTTCTTTCTTTGTTTAATTTCTCTAGCGTATTTTATGTGTTTGAAAACTTGTAATTGGCCTTCCTATGTTATTTTAAAACTTCTAGCTGTAAGTTTTCCTAAATAAATAAAATAAAAATAAAATAAATAAAATAAAAATCTTTTCTTTTATTTAATAAAGTTATATTATACTTTTCCGAACAGCGAAGTCTAGACTCATTAGGAGCCTATTCCTAATGAGTCTAGACTTCGCTGTCTGTCGTCCGTCCGTGTGTCATGTCGTGACACACGAGGCTAGATCGCGAGAACCGCAATAGCTAGATATTTTAATTTTTTACAAATTATGTACTTTTGTCGTCGCTATAAAAGCTAATAGTCCACCTAAAATAAAATAAATGATTAATCGGGATTCTCATACAACAAACACGTTTTTTTGCCCTTTTTTGCTCTATATCTATAATGGTAAAAATAGGGTTTTTGAAAATTTCAGAAAACACTTAATTGTATTTCAACTTTAATAATAAGTAATAAAAAGTACATAAACTTGTGATTTAAGGGGGGCTCCCATACAAATTTACGGTTCGGAACCCTATGTACGCCAGTCCGACTCGCACTTGGCCAGTTTCATAATTTTTCCTTTCATTGTGGATAACGACCTACCTTGTTGCCAAATTTCAAGGTTCTAAGTCTGCTAGAAGTACCTTAGAATTTTGATGATCTGTCAGTCAATGAGTGACAAAATGTAGTAACTTTGATCATCCGTAACTATTAAACTATTTATCGAAATGTTATGTAATTTGGAGGTTAAGCTAGTTTTAATACTTGCTCCTAGTCACCGAAATTCTAAATCCCTAGCTTTGTTAACATCGAAGATAAAGGGGGTGTGAAAAAGCCGCGAACCGCTTCGAGAAAAGTATGCTACGGCCGTGCCTTTGCTAAAAAGCTTGGCTGGAGCACTGCCGTGCTCCCAGATAAACTTAATAAAAAAAACCTTTTAATTTTTTATAAGTATATAAAATGCGAATAAACTTTTTCCCCAACCTAATATGTTTAAACTTACCTACATAATATTTTTAATTACATAATAATATACGTTCTCTGTATCTACAAAACAAAAAGACAAATTATGTTTTTTTCAATTGAAAGAGTTTTTAGTAAATTCTCAATAACTTAGGGCCGATAACATTTTACTGTGGCAATGAACCGAGGTCCTTCACCTTTTTATGAGCAAAATTATTCCTGCATGATCAGTCACTTCCTTGTAGCTTATACCTAAAAGTTCAAGATATTGGACACAATTTTACCTCATAATAATAATATAAAGATCGCTCTTCACGTCGGACAAAATTAATAATACGACAAACTAGCTGACCCGGCAAACGTTGCTTTGCCATATATAAATTATTTGTAGTTGTAATGTAGTTCTTTATTTGTAAAGAATATTATTACAGACAGACAGACAGATAGGCAGGCAGGCAGGCAGACAGAGAGAGAATTTTATACACTATACGCAATAAATAAATAATATACTGTTCATTTTTCTAAAATACTGTTTAAAATATTTCAGAGATCTGAATATACTCTTTTTCTTGTGAAAAAAGTTGGCAACCCTAAGTGACACCCCCTGCTTATTATTTTTCGATTATCTGTACAAAATTTTATTTCTACAGTTTTATTAAATATTATTATATTATTAAGTATATTGTATAGATGTATTAATAGATATGCACACCTAATAGATAACAGTTATTGTCACCAAATATGCTTGATCCAATTCAATTATGGATAAATAATTACGCTAACTCCCTACTGGCCCATAATGGATCAATCACTAATACAAACCATTAATCGCACTTTAATAATAATAATAATAATTATTATTAAGTCATTCGGCCGTGTTTTCCATCGTCATAACAATGCTATAACGTGCTACGTTATGGTTATCCATTATATGGCTCTACATAGAGACAGGCATGTATACCTTAAGGTTTTAGGCTCTTTCTGTTACTTTAGAGTATTTACAAAACCTGTAAGTAACTTATTCAAATGTCAAATTCTTTACTAAGCACACTATAATATCAATAGTAAGGGGTTTTCCAATAAGGACTTGACAACTTTTTTTCAAAATAAAATTAAAACTATTTGAGATATGTTTTTCAAAAGTTTTAGTATCGTACAAAACAAACATTTTTAATAGAACTCGACTTGGCTCATATGGTCACCGTAGGCGGCGCAGGCCCGTTTACAGAGATGATTCTTTGAACGAAATTTTCTATGACTTTGCTACACATTTCGGCAATTTCGCGTTTAATTTTGGCTCTGAACTCTTCCAACGGCGTCGGCTTAACCAACGACCTGACGTAGCCCCTAAGAAAAAATCTAGAGGCGTTAAATCGCACGAAAGAGGCAGTTAATCGACTGGTCCATACTTTGAGATAACACGCTCATCAAACTTGCTCTTCAATAAATCGATTGTAACGTGTAATGTGTGGCTTGTGCTGCCGTCCTATTAATTGACCAGTGTACTTTCTAGCTCTACCTGTATCAAGTGATGCAAAATCAAATTTTGGCAACTTTCAGAGCAGCACGAGTGATACGAGCAGTCGGCAAACATACTGCGGAGATGCTGATCCGGCTGTCCAAGAGAGGTTTTAACCCGAAGAACTTGGAGCTGGTGGGCATGAGCCTGGGCGGACAGACCATCAGCTATATAGCCAAGCACTATAGATCTGTCACAGGTTACTGTCATATTTTTTATTTAATAGGGTCCGATCAAATCCGCACCACTCTTGAGTCCACCGACTACGACGCTCTTCGAGAAGCCGAAGATAGGAATAGCTGGCGTAACTCTATAAGAAGGAAAGTCATAGAAGGGGGAGGTCACGATCCTCAGACATGAAGAACACGACTAGAGGAGGAGTAAATTCGTGAAGACAATAGGAACGACATTATGATTTTGGCAGTAATATATGTTTAAGCCATAAAGTTAATATACCTAGCGGAATAGAGAAACAAAGGCCTGAGCAAGAGAGATGTCACTATCAGTAACACTGCGTGGTAAAAAGAGACGTGTGATACATGACAGCAGCACTCTTTTTTTTGACGTCCAGCCGGCACGTGCTGCACTTTGACAATTTAATGTCATAGAAATCTTGTTCAATCATGTTTGTGTAAGTGTATACGTACACCTATTTTTACACACAGATGAAACCAATTTCGATTTCGTTTGACAGCTCGAGATTGTTGCTCTATTCCGCTAGGTATATTAACTTTATGGTTTAAGCCGTGCAAAACTTAGGGTGTCATATTTCGGAACATATCAAGAGTATGAAATCTACAAATAACTTACAATAATGTAGCGGGGGTTCAAAACTGGCTTCTAAATTGTTATTTAGAAGCCAGTTTTGAACCCCCGACAAAAAAGAGGGGTGTTATAAGTTTGACGTGTCTGTCTGTCTGTGTGTCTGTCCGTGTCATCGTAGCATCCAAACGTGTCAGCGTGTCATTGCGATCTGCTAATAACTGAACGTCTAGTTACCAATCTACCGAGAGCTTGTACCCGGGCGCGCTTACCCACCCCGCAGCTCACTTATTCCTTGCCCAAAATCTAACCTCCCCTCCGATTTTTGGCGAGGGAATTATTAGCGCTCGTAATACATCATATTACATGCGTTTATAACAAAGAGAATACAAATATTTTTCATATTACAGGGGTCAGCGTCGGCAAGATGGTGGCGTTAGAACCAGCTGGACCCTGCTTCCGGAACCTCGGCCCTGAGCTCCGGCTGGACAAATCTGACGGGGACTTCGTCATCCATATAGCCACCAACATTGACGGCTACGGCATGGCTACCCCGGTCGGCCATGTCAACTTCTACATAAACGGCGGTGAAAACCAACCTGGTGACTTCTGGTGGATCCTCTGCTCGGAGCTCTGTAGCCACACCAGATCCTTCGACGTCTGGCAGTCGGCTCTGATGCATCCTGATGATTTCATCGGGATACAATGTGATAGCGTCCAGCAAGCGAGAAATAGAGACTGCTTTGATCGAGTGCCAAGGGTAACGAATCTCATGGGCCCCAAAACGGATAGGAATAAGGAAGGAGTGTTTTATGTGTCTACTACTAACAAAGTGCCCTACTGCATGGGTAAGAAGGGTTTAGATCGGAATAATGATTTCTTCATCTCGGTAGCGTCGTCGTATAATAATGTGGATGATTTGAAGATTTAGTTGGTGAATTGATGAATATTATTATAGTTGTAAGCTGATATTCTGGTATTGCAGAGCAATTTATTCTTAGCTAGATCTGATGGACCTACATTTTTTGGTCGGGTTATGTCAAGTGATTTCGTGGATTGTGAGCCTGTTAAACATGTTCAAGAATCAATTATTTATTAAACTATTATGTTACAGAAAGTTTTTAAGAAAAGTGGCTAAGAGCTGTTCTATACGAACTTCTATAGTGCCAAGTTCCAAACGAATTAAGTAATAGATCAAAATCTTGATCGATGTCTGTGTGGCAACCTAATCTTATAACTTTAAACGAACAATTCTTGTATTGGTATAATATATTAAATCGCTGGCCCCGGGCAATAAAGGCGTAATATCAATAATCGTTTTGTTCAGGAGAGACAAAATAAGCTATTTTGTCTATAGTGCAGCGTACAGTGGTCCAAAACAAATGTGTGATGTCTCACATGAAAGTTAATTTTTTTACCTATTTAACCTATCAAAATAATTGTAATAGTATAAAAAATTACTGAAATAATTGAAAAAAGTATAATACAACTAATAAGCGTCATTGTTTCAACTGTAACATTGTTTACTGACTTTTTATAAACTCCAAAACACGGCTGTTAGAACATAATACGACGTATTTTTCGCTTTAGATTTCGAGCGTACCAGCCGATTGCTCCGTTCTTCTGGGGAATCTTACAGCGAAAGCTTAGTTGTATCGTATCTTCACCGGTTTTTTTAGTTATGTTTCATAGAGTAATGCAAGAATACAGTTTTAGTCGTAAGAAAATTTTCGATTCAATAAAGCTTTTGTCATTTATTATACCCAAAATATTATTTTAAAAATATGAAATAAATAGGGGTGATAGACTAATACTCAGAAAAGCCAAAAATCAAATAACATTAAAAAGGGCGTAACCGGCGTTTACCGCCTTGTTACCCGGGGCCAGCGATATATAATTGGAATCTCGGAATCGGCTCCAACGATTTTCATGAAATTTAGTATATAGGGGGTTTATAGGGGGGGCGATAAATCGATCTAGTTAGGAATTATTTAAGAAAATATCATTTTTTTCGTGTTTTAACGAATACCGAGCGAAGCTCGGTAAAATAGCTAGTATTAAATTAATTTATTAAGTTAAACTAATTGAAATTAAAAATGATTTTAATACCTGTATAGTGTTTTATTTTTTACATTTTTGGCTATTTAAAATTAAATGTAACTGCTAACAGGGTTAGAACTAAAAATTATGATGAAATTATTATTTACTAGATGTCCCGCGCGGCTTCGCCCGCGTAAATTAGAAATTTTACAGAATCCGTAGGTACATTTTCCCATAAAAAATATTTCCCCCGTTTTTCCCACATTTTCCTGAGTTTCTTCTGTCGTATTAGTCTTAGAGTAATAATATAATATAACCTTCTCGATAAATGATGAGTCTTACTCGATAAATGATCTATCTAACACTGAGATAAGTTTTTAAATCGGACCTGTAGTTTCTGAGATTGACGCGTTCAAGCAAACATACTCTTCAGGTTTATAATATTAGGTAGATATAGATTTTTTTTAATTATCGCTTGACAAACTCGAGTCTCGATCTAAAAGACTATGATATGGTAGTGATGATGATGATGATGATGATGAAGAATGTAATTTGCATAGTAGCATATGCTTTCTGTTCTTAAAACAACGCCGAAACTCCCAAACTTGTATCTATAAAGAATCAGGAATTCTCTCAGCACCTTCCGAACCACAGTATACCAGGTATATCTCGGTGCAAAATCTTACTTGTTGGTAGCATATGCTTAGAATACTTCTCACGAAACCGAAGTCACCATATGTTTCCCTATAAGTTTTGAGGAGTTCCCTCGATTACTTATGGATCCTTCATCAGATCATCACTTTTCTGAATATAATACCAAATTGGGATGATACCCTATATACCAAAAGAAAAATTTTGAAAATCGGTTAACCAACGGCGGAGTAATCGTTGAATATAAGAAAACGAACATAACACCTCCCCCATTTTGAAAGTCGGTTAAAATTGTAGCCTATGTGTTATTTATTTAATATTTTAATCAGCACATGAATTGAATAACAAAATTTTTTTCAAATTAATCGTAGCACCATCTGTCAGGACAAACTAAAATTGAAATAGAATAATATTGAATGCGATGATAGCGCCGTCCGCCGGATCTAATGTAAAACATTCCAAAATCAACAACTCCTTATAAATAAGAAATTAATTGAAAAAACATTTTCCAGTAGACCAAACTGTAAATCTAAACCATTCTCGAATCTCCACGAACACACACAAAAAATTTCATCAAAATTGGCCAAGATAAGATAAATCCGTTCAGCCGTTCTCGAGTTTTAGCGAGACTAACGAACAGCAATTGATTTTTATATATATAGATTTATCTTTCGATTTCTATATAGTCTTATTAAAAAAATAATCGGACAGAGTAACAACTTAAGTTAGCTAAAATAAAAAAATAATCGGACAGAGAACAACTGAAGTTAGCTAAATTGTGTTTATTTATGTACTATGTATTTTGAGACTATGCAATTTTGTCGCGTTCGCGATTCACTTTCACTTTTGTTGAGTTTCAGAACGCGATATTAGGTCCTCCAACGCGCACGCGAATTTGAACTTTATGCAGCGGTAATAAATTACAAATTGACTCTCCATTTTATTTAGAAAACGTTTGTATGGGAAATAGAAAAATGCTGTTTTGAGGATTTTCCCGGCAATTATTCGAATTTTTCTCACCTTTTAAACCTTCCCTAGACCTCCACGAATAATTCAAGACCAAGATAAGATAAATCCGTTCAGCCGTTCTCGAGTTTTAGCGAGACTAACGAACAGCAATTGATTTTTATATATATAGATTACCTGTTACACAGAAATAGCAAAGTATTAAACATTTTTGCTATTTTGTGACATACGGGCGTTTCCATGGGCGTACCCAGGTTCTGGGCCAGGCGGGGGCAAATTACCCAGATTCTGGGCCGGGGGGGGGCAAATCAGATTTTTTATAAGCTAGGTGGCTTATAAAGAATAAAAAATTAATAATTTTATTTGTAAAAATATTGTATTGCAAACCAATGGCAAGAATTCAGTTTCTTATTTTTTAATTTTTATAGATAAAAGTACTAGATAATATACTTAGTAGGGACGTCAACATGATCCATAAGGGGGGCAGCTGCCCCCTCCTGCCCCCCCCCCCCCCCCCCCCTCGGTACGCCCATGGGCGTTTCAACATGATAAAATACAAGACGTTGTATGCAATTTTGTAACATTTTCCAGCAATAAATTATCCTATGTACCATCGAGGAAGTTGATTCCTATGCAATTGACAGACCAACGTTATTTGGTCGATTATGTCAATTCAATGTTAATTTAATTGTGATCTGTCAGCTGGGTTTGACGTAACGCACAAACTACGTAGGTCCCCAATCTGCATAGGAATCAACTTCTCTGATAGATCAGAGAAGTTGGTTCCTATGCAAATCTTCCTCGATGGTACTTTCAGAGAAATTGTTTCATAGGCAGATGGCTGTCCGACGTTATTTGGTCGAGCTATGTTAAATTCAGCTGATAGACTGGGACCAACATAGACTTGACATCACTCGACCAAAAGACCTAAGCCCGCCAACTAACTACAATTTATTTTTTCTGATGGTACTTAATACTTACCCATGATCCCAAGTAGGTATATCATACTGGATGACGCCTACAACTCCATTGCGCCAAAATTCGTTTATCACACGGGAACCGTACATTTATCTGCGGCAACCGTACATATAAAGTATCCTATGTCCTTTCTCGGGACTCAAAGTATCTCACCGAATTTCATCGAAATCGGTTCAGAGGTTTTAGCTTATAAAGGTAACAGACAGACTATTATAATATTAGTATGGATAGTGTGGGTATCGTCCAAGGAGCTAAAACAAGTATTTTTTCTGATATCTGTGATCGTCATACTCACGACAATCGACATACAATTTCCGAGACATCCAACCCGGTTGTGTTCGGTCACAGTCACGTCACGTCAATTTGGAGTCTAGACTCTAGACACACCTTTACAAAACCACAAGGACTTCTTTAGCTTTTCAGACGAACGGCACTTGTCGTCCAAAGAGAATATATAATAAGTTTTATTGCCGTCGACCGCAAATGCCGTTCGTCTGTAAGAAGCCTTAGACATTAGTCAATAAAATCATTAATGTAGTGTTAAAATCTAGTCTTACATAGGTAGTAAGTACTAATTAATTTGTAAATACTAAGTAGTCGGCAATGAAACCTACTTTAAAATACCACAGTATACATGATATATAGCAGACCTGAAGCTAAGCCGATGTAAACGTGAATGAAAAAGATTGGGAACCCCTGCTATAGACTACTGTACCAGAGTAGACAGAATGATAGAGTATGCCGACTTAGAATTACTGATGTTGAAATTTTTAAATTTGACGTATTATGGCGAAAATTGTCGCTAGGGTTGGTAATTTTGGAATTTTGGCGCAATGGAGTTGTAGGCGTCATCCAGTATGATATACCTACTTGGGATCATGGGTAAGTATTAAGTACCATCAGAAAAAAAAATTGTAGGCAGTTGGCGGGCTTAGGTCTTTTGGTCGAGTGATGTCAAGTCTATGTTGGTCCCAGTCTATCAGCTGAATTTAACATGATAATAATAATACAGCCTGGAGACAGACAGACATACGGACAGAAATCGAAATCTTAGCAATAGCTTTCCATTTTTACCCTCTGGGTACTGAACCCTATCCTACCTAGTCTTCTTCCTTCTTCCTAGTCGTATCCTCATGGCTGAGGGACGTGACCACCAACGCTTTCTGGGATAGGGCTCTCCACTTGTCTCTGTTTTTGGCCTGTTTGAATGCCTCCTGTAAGGTGCAGCCTGCACGGTGCAGGTGCTGCTACCTAGTACCTACCCTAAAACATGGACATTCGTTGTAGTTGGTGAAAACGCCCAATAAAGTACTGTTTATCCCGAACAAATAAATTATAGTAATAAAACAGCTGCCGGGCCACGTTCTGTAGAACCGCTAGTTTTTTAAAATGTTTGTATGTCAAAGAATGTACATTTTATAATGTGTTTTACACTACCAAGTACCAACAACATCATCTCAGTTACTTTCAAAGGAATTTGAACGAAAAGTTCCTTTATACTTCGCCGAACATATTATTTTTAGTTTATCGACTATTGCTCAATAACTTATGAAGTATTTTTAGCCGTAATAGTTTTCTTTTTAAATTCAGCATATTTCCAACTCCCGTGATTTTTTTCACATTTCTGGAAACAACCGTTTAGCTAGTAGGGGGGACACTGGACTCTTACGATTTTTTCCACTTTAGAACTTAATATTTCACAAACGGATCTCTAAATCGGAAAATAATCTATGAATACTCATAATATTTTTAAAAAACCAACGACAACTCAAACGTCATCGTTTGGGTTGTCGTTGGATAGGTGGACGCAAAAAAAGTCATCCCCGCTTCATATGTAGGGAAGGTACCATATTTTTTTTTTTAAAGATTTGATGTACCATTTTGTCGGCGTCATTAATATATTGTGCATTCGTGTCAAATAACAGCTTTGTAGGTCCTACAGTCTCTGAGCAAAACCGCAGACAGACAGACGGACAGACAGACGGACAGACTGACCGAAACTATAAGTGTACCTTGTTGACTACGGAACCCTAAAAATTGATGCACCACAAACAGAGCTTATTACAAAATACGCTAGAGTAAAGTAGCGGATTTTATCTCTAGCAAGGTTGTTAAGCGTTGTTTAAGAATTCCATTATTTTGTTTGTGCCAAGGTTTAAGAGGATACCACAGCGGCTAGAGAAATGAAAAAAAAGTACGTGTAATATCTATAGCTGTCTCCCTTACCTCAAGCCTATACCGCAGAACGCGATAGAGACAACTGCAGAAAATCCAGAAAATCAACGATTCGTTGTCCCCTGATTCCTTCTCCAAAACTTAACCGATTTAAGTAGTTTTTTCATTAAAGATTAAAAAAAGGCTTGAGCTGTGTTCCTATGTTTTGCTTTTTTTGTATAATCTATCCAAATCTGTTTTCTGGACGTTTGAACACAGTGGAAAATCTGGCCATTTTTTTGGGTTTTTGAACGTTCATATCTTATTTAATAATTAAATTATGAAAAAAAATAAAACATAGGGACATTGTATTAGTGGCCGTAGATATTCAGGAAAAAAAGTACTAGCATTATCCAGGGAGGAAACAGGGGACAGCGTTTGTATGGAAAAAATGGCGGTGTGGAATCCTCTTAACTAAGGGGCTGTATGTTGGTTGTGAATATCTTGGGTTTGTGCCCTTGAGTGAGTGACGCGCCTGGGCGAGGCGAAGGAAGGAAGCCTAATCTAACGGAGACTGTACACTAAATAGTAAAGAGAATAATTTATTCAAAACACACTACGTAAATTATAACATGTATTGTGCATTAAAATTAGCCAATAATTTCACGAAAAATTAAAAATAACAAAAAAAAATCTGTCATAAAATATATGTATATGTACTTACAGTGGAAAATATTAAGATGACGCCTGCAACTCCGTTTCGCCAAAATTCGTTTTTTGCAACTGTTATACCTTTTTTCGGAACAAAAAGTATCCTTTGTCCATTCCCGAGACTCAAAGTTTCTTCAGACAAAATTTCAACAAAATATAGACAGACGGACAGAAACACTTTCGCATCTATAATATTATATGAGTAGGTATGGATATTCGTAACATAAGATATTTACACCTCACCTTCAGACAAATCGATAGATGTCAAAAAGCCACTATCTAGCCAGCAGCCACAAATCACAATACACAATATTTGGTCGGGCTATGTTAGTCGTGATGTGTCTGTCGCAGCTGACTGGTTTAAATAGCCGTTCATTCAATGACACGTCTAGCTTTTATATTGAATATTTTAGTCGCTCAAAACGTTCAACACTACAGCTGATTCAAAAGCCGCCGTCTAATTGAAGTAGTTCAGCGCGCACCGCTGCGGCGCTAGGTGCGTTTTATTTACAATATGGCGTCAACTAGCAGGTGTTTGTTGGTGTTTGTGGTTGTTTTTCGGAAAGAAAGTAGTTAATAAAAGTTACAAGTGTTATTAAAGAGACAAAAATTGTGGAGGCACATAAGAGTGAATTAAAATTTCAACAAATATTCGAGGAGAAATTACGGGATTATGAAATGGATGGACGCAGCCTCCCCCGAAAGGGGGGTTCGGGGGGCACAGCCCCCCGTCAAAACAAAACAAACACAATCCAGAAAGTCCAAAAGTTGGTTAGGTTAGGTTAGAACTTAGACCACAACACAGAGGGAGCCGAGCGAGCGCAGCGAGCGTGCTGCGGCAGCAGCCGGCGACCGCCGTCAAATAAAAGGGGGGCTCAGGGGGCGCAGCCCCCCGCCAAAACAAAAACAAACCAGTTGGCTAAGCGTCGTCTAGCTGTAGTGTTGAACGTTGTAGTCAACAAGTCGGCTAAACGACGTATAGCCGTGTGATTGAATGGCGTTGTTGAGTCAAAGGGCTAGCTGTTTCAGTAAACGGCTATTTAAACCAGTCGGCTGCGACATGTCTACTAGCAACGGCCTGCCTGCTTAGATTTTGAGCAGTAAGGGCAAATGTTTGATTCCTCTGTTCAACGTGGTTCAACCCAATGTAAGCAACGCTGAAACTTTTTACGTGTATGTATAAAATAAATCCTATTGTGCATTTTCTTTACGGGCAGAGTGCGCGTGCGTAGAGTACAGTGAGCAGTCTCCCTTACAATTAGCAAGAACTTAAAAATAACAAGATTATTATGGAGTTGTATCACCGCCATAACATTTACTAAGTGTCATTTGTAACGATGTGTTAAACATAACGTTCTGTGCGAGATCTTTAATTTTAATATTCAAAATTACAGTTGTTAAAATGATGCTATTACTTATAGTTATGTTAATGTATAAAGAAATTGTTGCCATGGAGAGCTCTAGAGCTATAGAGGGATACCCCAAAGGATATATGTCTGACTGTGAGTTTTTAGCACCAAAATGTCGCTTTGTATTACTAAGGCCCACTTGCGCAGATAAAGTTAAAGATAGATAAAGTTAAAAAAGGGTTAAACATTATCTCTTTCGTAAAATATATGAAGAATGTAAGAGACAACATACTATTTAACCCGGTTTTGACTTTAACCCAGATCTGCGCAAGTGGATCTAAGCTACTAAGTTAGTTATCAATAGCAGCATAATATAGCAACCATAGCTTAGTATTAGATATTATGTCATCCGATATGGAGTACTATTATATATTCTGTGATTATGTATAAAAGAGTATGTTGTACATTAATTTGAAAATAACTACTTATTGTTTATTAATATTGTTTACCAGTAAGTAATAAAAAAGTTACACGTAATCATGACTGCAATGCATTGTCTTTCGAGCAACTTTTTCAATGTATTAGACAAGGACAACATAATATTTTTATTTTTCATTTTGATAATATTATGTTGTTCGCCACTCCGTTGTATATTTTCCGCAATAAGTTAATATAATTTATGTTGTTTACCGGGATTCAAAGCTGTCGAAATTATCACGTTTTGTAGAGTTCACAGCGAGCACCGATAATATATTTTTTTAAATTATGTAGGTATTTGTAAATTCATGACATTGGGAGATTTCTCTTTAAAATATATGGGTAAAATTTAACTCTATCATTGTTGCTACTTTTACAGTAAACTCTATATAAGGGAATATATAGAGCTAGACTTATGACTCTATAATATAAGGGGATACACACTCTGAAGTATCATCACTCATATTTAAATCTACGTGAATTCTATACAATAACTTCTATAATTATAGGCTCGGTTTTTCTAGTATTGTGTCACCGCAAAATAGCGGTCGTAGCTCGTAATACGAAGGCTCACAATAAACATTTTCAAGGGAAATAAAGTAGTAGTATATTATGAGTAATAAGAGTATTATATTATTATTTTTACGTAATTTGGTCAACGTGAATTAGATTTCTGATAAGCCCTGGAACGTGTCATGGACGCTTGTCAACAACTACAACTACTACGGGAGTAGTTATGAAGAGTCAGAGGCGGCTTAAGGCGAACGCGACGTGGGCTACCGCCTACAGCCTTAAGGGGATTAACAAGTTTTCATACTCAAATTTTTATAAATAAAAGTTTCGAAAAATTCTATCCCTCAACAAAATCCGTCCTCTTGCGCCATCCATCAGGGGTCTCACAAAATATATCTTGCCCACATCAAATTCAGCCCCGCCAGTGAGAAGTTCTGACCCGACGATTGAGAGCTTGAATTAATACAGTAAAACTCTACTTACTTTCCTACCCTGAGCCCTGTCTGTGATACTACTCCACTCACAGAAATGGAACTAGATCCATTTCTGACTCCACTACTAAAATTTCACAATTCAAGTCCATTCGCAACTTTATCTGCCTCTTGTGAAAGTTCTAGCTGTCCAAAAGATTGAAATGTTCACAGAACAAAATAGAAAGAGTATAGGTGACATATTTCAGTGGCCAAGGTGGCTTCTCTATCTGTGTGCTCGTTAAAATAAATGTACTATACTCCTACTAAAACTCTTACTTCTTAGCTTAATATAACGTTTTTCAGGTCCCGGATCTACCAAACCAGCAATAATCACAAAAAAATCTCTCAGGCAACTCGCATTTGTGAATGGCAACTTTAACGGTACGGAACGGAAGTACAACTACTACGAAATGGGTGACCTAGCCAAGGACCCATACTTCGACTTCAATAAGACAACGCTGGTATACGTTTCTGGATTCCTGGACAGTCCACACTTTCTGTTCTCCCGGCTCGTAGCAGATGCTTACAACAATCTAGGATATAACATCTTGAATCTGGATACTAACAAGTTCACCACTTTGGAATACCAGCTGTAAGTATATTGCCCGCTTTCATACACTGCTTTCAATTTTAGAAATAGCAGATGCGCAGTGCACATTACTACAATCTTCCAAAGAGATTAGAAATCTTTTTAAACATTTTTACTGAGATCATCGTCATTGTGTTGACTCGTGTGTTTTTTTAGAGCTTGCCGCATGTCACGTCCAGTTGGCAAGCACGTGGCTGAGATGCTCGCCAACCTCACCCGTGTGGGTTTGGACCCGAAGAAACTCCAGCTCCTCGGCTTAAGCCTGGGCGGTCAAACGATAAGTTTCATAGCGAAGGAGTACAAGAAACTGACCGGATCTAAAGTTGCTAGAGTCACCGGCTTGGATCCCGCCGGACCCTGCTTCAGGAACCTCGGCCCCGAAGACAGGATCGACTCATCGGATGCTGACTTCGTCGACATCATCTCTACCAACATAGATGGATTCGGAATGGCCGCACCGGTAGCCCACGTCCAATTTTATGTCAACGGGGGCGAATTCCAACCTGGGGGGCCGATTCTCTGGTACAACTGTGGCATCGTATGCAGTCATATCTACTCCTTCGCGATTTGGTTATCCGCGATCAGAAATCCGAGTTCCTTTATCGGTATTCAGTGCGACTCCGTGCAGCAGGCAAGAGATAATTCCTGCTACGGAAGATACCCTCTCGTTACCAATGTCATGGGCCTAAACACGGATAGGAGGAGAAAGGGAATATTCTACTTAGCGACAGGACAGTTTCCTCCATACTATTTAGGGCCCAAAGGACTGAAAAGGAAGAATGATTTTGTGCTTAAGAAGCTGAGCGCTCCTAATGACGTAGATGTCTTTGTCATTTAAAATCTTTGGGTTTAAGAAAAATATTTAAGTACTAGCTGTCCCGGCAAACGTTTCTTTGCCATTGTATAAAGTATTTCGCCCGTATTATTTTATTGAAGTGACTAAATAAGTATGTCACCATGGCAACGTCCATCGCTATCTCGTCGCACTAACAATGGGCGCCGTCAGTCTCGAGTTGTAATAATTTACTATTATTTATTCAACAAATGCACTTATCAATATAAAAAGTACCCAGTAACCGATTCTCAGACCCACTGAATATGCATATAAAATTTGGTTAAAATCAGTAAAGCCGTTTCGGAGGAGTACGCGGCCTAACATTGTGACACGAGAATTTTATATACTTACAAGATTCATCACAAATTACTAGTTAAGTAATTATTGTAAGTGTAGCTTTTATGTTAGGATGCTATAAGGTTTATTTAATTTATTATCAAATAAATTGTTAAAATATGTTGTTTTTGTGTGAATTGCACAACCTTGATTTTATATACGAGTAAATTAATTAATTGTAAACTGTACGTATAATATGTATGAGGTAGTTTTAAAGGTTACTTTAAAACAGTCGATACCCAAAAGTTTTTATTCAGGCGCTACGAATTGTTGGTTTTTCAATTCTCAAATGTTTTATCATGGTAATTAAAGTATATTAAGGTAAGTTTGTACATTTTCTTTCATTTTTTTTCTTTATCTAACAGTTTCAACCCTAATTTTTAGGCTTCAGTTCCCAAAGGGTAAACGAGACCCTATTACTAATACTTCGATGTCTGTCCGTCTGTCTGCCTCCACGCTGTATCTCAATATTCAAGAACGATAGCTAGAGAGTTGAAATTTTCACAGATATAACAACAAAATATACTAAAAACAAAATAAAATAAATTTTTAAAGATACCCATACAATAAACCCATACCCATACAACAAACCTGATTTTTTTTTTGCTTTTTTGCTCGATTTCAATAATGGAAAATATTATCCTACTAATATTATAAAGGCGAAAGTTTGTTTGGATGTATCATGGATGTGTGGATGTATGGATGTATGGATGTATGGATGTATGGATGTATGGATGTATGGATGTATGGATGTATGGATGTATGGATGTATGGATATTTGTTACTCTTTCACGCAAAAACTACTGAATTTATCTTAATGAAAATTTACAATAATATAACTTATACATCAGAATAACACATAGGCTACAATTTTAACCGACTTTCAAAATGGGGGAGGTGTTATGTTCGTTTTTTTACATTCAACAATTACTCCGCCGTTTGTGAACCGATTTTCAAAATTTTTCTTTTGGCGTACAGGGTGTCATCCCAATTTGATACTATACTCACAAAAATGGTGATCTGATGCTGGAATGCATAGGTAATCGTGGGAACTCCTCAAAATGTATATGGAAACATGTAGTGACTTCGGTTTCGTGAGAAGTAGTCCAAGCATATGCTACCAACAAGCAAGATTTTCACCAAGGTATACCATGATTGGGTTGGGAAGTTGCTATTCCTTATACATACAAGTTTGGGAGTTTAGGCGTTGTTTTAAGAACGGAAAGCATATTATGCTACTATGCAAATTACATTCACCATCATCATATTATACCTACCTACCATATTATACCTTATATGCATCCCATGATCATTATGAGCCTATTATGACCCTATTATTGGTACCCACTTTTCATAGTCATTTAGATCAAGATTCGATTTTGTCAAGCGATTTAAAAAATATTTGTTTGTTTGATTGAACACGCTAATCTCAGGATCTATTGGTCCGATTAAAAAAAATATTTCAGTGCTAGATAGCTCATTTATCAAAGAAGGATTTTTTATCACGCTAAAACTAATAGGGCCGAAGAAACAGAGGAAATGTGGTTTAAACGGAAAATTATTAGAAAGGGTTTATCTCAT
Organism: Aricia agestis; assembly: GCF_905147365.1. Taxonomy (NCBI): domain Eukaryota; kingdom Metazoa; phylum Arthropoda; class Insecta; order Lepidoptera; family Lycaenidae; genus Aricia; species Aricia agestis. The sequence goes on along the minus strand of NC_056428.1, from coordinate 14,008,782 downwards.
GAACTACTGAAGCAATTTTGTATGTTATTTGGCACAGATAACTACGTGAAGAGACATAAGAGCTATTTTGTTGGGAAAAAATGTACGATTTCCGTAAAATTCCTAATTTACGCGGGCGAAGCCGCGCGGGACATTTAGTGTTCACATAATACTCAATTGTACTTATCATTTTATAATTAACTAGCTGTTGCCCGCTACTTCGTCCGCGTGGACTTTAGTTTATAGTTGTTCCCGTACATCGATTGAGTAGTTTACGCGCAAATCAGAAAAGTATATTGTGTGGGAACCGCACATTTTTCCGGGACAAAAAACATTCCTTGTCCCAGATTCAAATTAGTATCTCCAATCTCCATGCAGACGCGTCTATCCCTTAGGTGCAATGTGTGCGGTGCACACGGGCGCCGCGGTCCTAGGGGCGCCGAGCGCCGCTCGCACTAGGCGCGCGCCTGCGCTGGCCGGCCGCCACGGCCCACGCTTTATTGACCAACGTAAAAAGAACTCCAGTTTGCAAACATTTTTGTGTAATATGAAATTTCAAAAACTCTTCTTATATTAATTGTAGAATTACAGCAAAGCAAGGCGCGCCATAAGCGGCTCGGTTTTTGCAATAAAAATAATGTTATAATCTTTATTTTTCAACATGAAATAAAACTTAAAACATATAAATGAAGATTATATTCTTTGGTGTAATAGTGAGTATCCTATCGCTCGTTTTTTCAAATTAGGTAGTGGGAGGATTTGGATTTAGATACAAAAAAGCACAGTGTTCTAATTTAGAAAACAAACATGCTGGCTCTTCGGATGTAGGGAAGTTAGAGCTCTTCAATGAAATCGAATAAATACCGATTTTGTGATGATGTGATGTTTAATAAGTTTAGAACATGAAATTTAAAGTAAAATTGAAGTACTTAAGCGATATAAAATTTACATTTTGGGGTTAGACTTGTTAGGGTCAGTCAAGACTCAAGAGCACATCATGGTCAAAACCGAAAAAACCTTCAATATACAAACAGATAACAATAGAGTTTGTTATGTATTTTATATTGGAGAAATTTGACAGTACCTATGTGGTAACTTGATATGCTGTTATAGTTCGTCTAGTGGGAAGAAAGAAGCCACCGCTTAGAGTCCTCACCCTTAAGCGGCCGGACAAACTGTACTTTTACTTTGTACCCATTTCATTATGACCCCGCGCGCGCTTGTTAGGGGGCGCTAGGGTAATGTTTGCACACGGGCGCCACATGGGTTAGAGACGGCCCTGTCTCCATGCCTCATCAAAATAGATTAAATAGTTTAGGCGAGAATCATAAAAGTTTATTGTGCGGGAACCGTATATTTTCTGGGATAAAAAGTATCCCTTATTCTTTCCCGAGACTGAAAGTATTGCCATACCAAATTTCATCAAAATAGATTGAATAGTTTAGGCGATAATCACAAAAGTTTATTGTGTGGGAACCGTACATTTTCCGGGACAAAATTAGTTTTCCTTGTCCTTTCCCGAGACTCAAAGTATCTCCATACCAAATTAAATAAAAATAGATTGAATAGTTTACGCGCAAATCATAAAACTTTTCATAGTCTTTTAGATCAAGACTCCCAAGCGATAATTAATAAAAATCTATAAGTACCTACCTAATATTATAAACCTGAAGAGTAAGTATGTTTGCTTGAACGCGTTAATATCAGGAACTACAGGTCCGATTTAAAAACTTATTTCAGTGTTAGATAGCTCATTTATGATTTATTGAGTAAGGCTGTGGTCTACATATTACAACGCTAAGACTAATATTTCCCAATATTAGAAATTACGAACTACTGGAGCAATTTTATGGCAATATTTGGCACAGATATAGAGTACACCAAGTGAAGGGAGTAGGGACATAAGCTATTTTTATGGGAAAATGTACGGTTTCCGTAAAATTCCTAATTTACGCGGGCGAAGCCGCGCGGGACATCTAGTAATTTAAATAATAAAGGGGGGCTCCCATACAAAAAACACAATTTTGAGCCTATTTTTGCTCTATTATGAGTACGGAACCCTTCGCGCGTGAGTCAAGCTCACACTTGGCCGATTTTTAGTGCTACACCATGGCTACACCTCGTTATTTAGTAACATGTGAAGTCATAAATCAGTTCTACAGTCATTATAAAGAACCAAAGCTGCTTACTGTGTTGATCAAAATGATTTTTGTCTTGGTACTGTTGATGTTCAAACCAACAATCGGTGTTCACAGCTCCAAGTCTATAGAAGGATACCCAAGTGGATGCCTGTCAGACTGTAAGTGTGTTTTGTTTCCGAATCAACAATGGGAAGCAGATGATATTATTTTGATGGCCATTTAGTAAATTCGCTAATTAAAAAGTATCATTTGCCTGCTCAGTCATTTTGCTCTTACCCCAGCAGAGTTAGATTTTTTTTTAAATTAATTATGGTCAGAATTTTTTTTGCACTAGTGTTTTGAGGAGGTCACAAATAGCTTAAATTCAAAAACGTGACCAAATCCGACGTGTGCGTTAGTCGCCATATAGATTTGAAGGTCCAATCTTTTTTTAGCTATATCTCCTTTATTTTATATTTTTTTAAGAAAATGATAAGGATCAAAAATGTCGCAAATTTGATTTTCTACAACTTTAGTCCTCATAATTTTTATTTTAAAATCAATATTTACGGAAATAGCTGCAAAAAACAAGTCAAAGTATAATTTCGACCCGTTCGACCTCGATTATTGTCAGATACAGAAAACACTTATAGCTCATTAAAAATTAAGACTTCGCTGGTTGTGCGGTGATAGGTAGAGACTTGAAATTTTCAGATGTTATGTATTTTGTTTCCCTCTATAGCAACAAATACTGAAACTTATTATATTTAATATTTGATGGGGCTCCCATATAATAAACAGATTTTTAGTGGCCTTTTTTGCTCTTTATCAAAAATAGCAGCACTAAGACAATTATTAAAATATGAATTAAATATTTAATTGTATTTGTACTTACCTTAATAATCAATAATAAAATTAAAATAAAATAAATATTTAAAAGCATATATTTCCCATACAAAAAGCACAAAATTGTATATCTTTGCCTTATAATCGCCGTACTATTATAACCCTTATCCCTTCATGAGCGAGTGCGACTCGTACTTGGCTAATTTTTTAATAATGATTCAGGTGTAGGTTGTGCCATAATTGTTATACTAGAGCTATTGACCGAGCTTCGCTCGGTTTTCGATAAAATGACATTTTCTAAAAATGGTTTCTAGACCCTAGCTAGATCTATTTATCGCCCCCGAAAACCCCTATATACTAAATTTCATGAAAATCGTTGGAGCCGATTCCGAGATTCCAATAATATTTATTATGTTACGCTCAAAGACCGAAAACGCTCAGTGGGCGAAAAAATGGCTCACAACGCGTTGTGGTCATAGTGAAAAAGGCCACGACGCGTTCTGGTAATCACAGAAATACCACAAAGCGAAATTCGTGTCGTGGCTGACGTGCTATTCGACCACAACGCGTTGTGGTAATCGAGAAAAGCCATGACGCGTTCTGAGCATTTAAAACAGCCACGACGCGAATCCGTGTTGTGGCCCTAATGAAAACGGCCACGACGCATTCTGACCAGGTTAGTTACTCAGGAGCAATTTTATAGCGCCCAAGTGTGTGCGCAATACACAAGAGCACTCTGGTTCCAATGAAACCAGGTCAGTTACACAGGAGTAATTTTATAGTGCCCAAGTGTGTGCGGAATACACAAGAGCCCGTTACGCAGGAGTAATTTTAAAGTGCCCAAGTGTGTGCGCAATACACAAGAGCACTCTGGTTTCAATGAAACCAGGCCAGTTGAACAGAAGTCATTTCATAGTGCCCAAGTGTGTGTGCAATACACAAGGGCACGTATGAGTTATTTTTATAGTTTTATAGTGCCCAAATGTGTGCGCAATACACAAGAGCACTCTGGTTGTTACGCAGGAGGTATGTTATAGTGCCCAAGTGTGTGCGCAATATACAAGAGCACTCTGGTTTCAATGAAACCAGGCCAGTTAAGCAGGAGTAATTTTATAGTGCCCAAGTGTGTGCGCAATACACAAGAGCTCTCTGGTTTTAATAAAACCAGGCCAGTTAAGCAGGAGTAATTTTATAGTGCCCAAGTGTGTGCGCAATATATATTATTATACACAAGAATTGCTCGTTTAAAGATATAAGATTAGGGTCTAATTCATGATCAGAAATATTCAGTTTCATTGATTGCTAAAAAAAAAGTCATAAGGAACTTTGTAGGAAATTTAATGATCTACCCACTAGGGAATGCAATCTTGATCTTGCAAGATCAAGATTCCACCAAGATCTTGAGTGATTTTCCAAGATTCAATCTTGAATTTCGAAATCCTGTTCGCGATCTTGACAAAATAGTCCAAGATTGAAACAAGATTTCGAGATTTTCAGACTGTTCATACCGGCGCTGCAAAGCGCGAACCACATATTTAACACGTTCAGACCGGGGTGTACCACCGGTGGAGCACGGAGTACTCGCTGACAGGGCGGGGTGTACCACCGGTGGCCACATCACACCTGACTTTTAATGTACTAAGAAATTCGTGCCGCCTTGATAGACAGTATTGTAATTACCGTTCCCGCCCTGTAAAATCGACAAAGTTTCATAGTGTAGCTCAGGAGATGGATATTATTTCGGGAAGTAAAAAAATCAGGATTGAAAAATTGTACCTACTTATTAGAAACAAAATATGACAAAATCATGATTAATGGTACGAAATGCAAATTATTTCTGCTGGATCACATTAAGAAAATGTTTATTTATAGGAAAACTAAATCAAACATGAAAAAAAATTATAAAGACATTGATGGTGCAAGACGAAAATTATTTTTGATGAGTCACGTGCAGAGCAAAATGTATTCACGCGTTTTGATTTTTTTCTAGCCATCGCCTTAGATTCGGTTGTTGTGATACGGTCGTAACAAGGCCTGCATCTCTTTCGGGTATTTCTAAGCATTCCTTCGGGTTTCTCTGACTTATGTTTTGGCTTCCGTTGAACAATTGCCTCTGCAGCGTCATCGGGTTGATTATCAGTGCTAGACTTGCTAATCACTATTTTATAATTTTGTTCCCAGAATTCTAAAATACTTAGTTTCTTTCCTTCTCCAAATTTCTGGTGAATAACCCAAGCATTTACTAACATTGTGCCACAATCTCGGTGATAAGTTTGCGGTACCACTTTAGGGTTTTTCTAAGGCTGGTATAGTACGAAGCCATCTGATCTGATACATATCCACGCGTGATGAGTGATGAGACAAAACAATTGACCTATTATAGGATTGTTAGATCGTTAGAAAGAGAGATAATGCATAATTCGTGCATAATCGTTGGCCGTGTCCACCGGTGGCGCACCCCGCCCGGCAGGTCTTTCGGTTTATGGGGCGGTGATGTACCACCGGTGGACACATGAATATTTGCCCCGTTTGGATACTATATACCAGTTCATGAGGTCCCGGTCTGAACGTGTTAAGGGTATATAATATAGTAGACAGATAAGATCAATTTGCAGCAAAAAACGCATTTTTTCATTTATTTTGCTCAATCTTGAAAATCCCGAAAATCTTGATTCGCGACCAAGATCTCGACCCGAATCTCAACAAGATCTCGAACTGACCAATCTTGATTCAGAAAAAAGACGCCAAGATCTTGAGTAGTCAATCTTGGTCCAAGATTGCATTCTCTATCTACCACCTACAACTTTTTTAGGGTTCCGTACCCAAAGGGTAAAAACGGGACCCTATTACTGCGACTTCGATGTCTATCCGTCTGGCCATCTGTCCGTCTGTCTCCAGGCTGTAACTCAAGAACCGCTTTAGCTAGACTTCTAAAATTTTCACAGATTGTGTATATCTGTTGCCGCTAAAACAGCAAATACTACAAACAAAATAAAATTAATATTTAAGGGGGGCTCCCATACAACAAACGTGATTTTTGGCCCTTCTTGCTCTATATCAATAATGGCAACAGGTATGTACTTGAATTTTGGTCAAAGTCCTTAGTTATATGTGTTCTTTAATATTTAATAATAATATTAAAATAAAATAAAAAATTAAGGTGGGCTCCCATACAAAAAACACAAATTTGGCCTAATTTTGCTCTATATAATGCTACGAAACCCTTCGTGCGCGAGTCCGACTCGCACTTGCCCGATTTTTCTACATTTATTATAGCTAAATTCGATAATTATTGACATACATGCGAAATTATACTTTGACTTGTTTTTTGCATTTATCCCCGTAAATATTGATTTTACAATGAAAATTATAAGAACTAAAAATGTAGAAAATTAAATTTACAACAAACTTAGTTCTTATCATTTTCGTAAAAAAATTGAAAATTAAAGAGATATGTCTAAAAACCATAAACTTATCTTATCTTATATCTTTAAACGAGCAATTCTTGTATTTCTTTCTTGTATTCTTGTATTCTTTCATCTCGGAATCGGCTCCAACGATTTGCATGAAATTTTGTATATAGGGGGTTTCGGGGAGATAAATCGATCTAGCTAGGAATCATTTTTAGAAAATGTCATTTTCATCGAATAGGTACCGAGCAAAAAACGAAAAACAGATTTGATCTTCAAACCAATATGGCGGCTAACGCACAAGTCGGAATTAACTCGAGTTTTTTTTTAATTTAAGCTATTCATGACCCCCGCTAAACAGAAGTGCAAAAAAATTTCTCGCTATAATTAATTTCAGATTCCCATGTAACAAGTCTGAACCTCTACTGGGCTATCTTTGATGTTCAAAAAAAAAATAGGGCGCATTCGAGATTGTACTCATTCTGTAAGTTACAAAGATGATACCTGTTTTAGGTCCTGGATCTGAGAAGCCTGCCATAATCACCGAAAAGTCTCTGAAGCAGCTACAACTGGTGATCGGTAACCTTAATGGTTCCGAAAGAAGATACAACTACTACGAAATGAAGGGTCTCGCAAAGGATCCCTACTTTAACTTCAACAAACGGACGATGCTATTCGTATCTGGATTCTTGGATTCTCCCCTCTTCCCATTCACCAGAATGATGGCTGACGCCTATTCCAAATTGGGGTACAACGTGCTATCCCTGGACACTCTTAAGTTTACCACCGTGGATTATCCGATGTGAGTAACATTGTCTAAAAAATTGTTGATTTACATTTTCACTCGTTTCTGTGTAAATATGGCAATATTTTTCAGAGCGAGTCGTCTAGCTCGGCCTGTTGGCAAGCACACAGCAGAAATGCTCGTAAACCTGACGCGAAGTGGTTTGGATCCTAAGAAACTGGAGTTAGTCGGCATTAGCCTGGGTGGTCAGACAATAAGTTTCATAGCGAAGCACTACCACCGGATGACTGGAGTGAAAATCGCCAGGATAACCGGTCTGGATCCCGCCGGACCCTGCTTCAGGAACCTCGGCGCCGATCAAAGACTAGACGCTTCCGATGCCGACTTCGTGGACATCATTGCTACCAACATCGACGGGTACGGCATGGCAGCGCCGGTAGCCCACGTGCAGTTCTACGTGAACGGAGGGGAATTCCAGCCGGGGGGACCGCTAATCTGGTACATATGTGACGTGCTCTGTAGCCACGTGCAGGTCATCGTTATCTGGATATCGGCGATCGCAAATCCGAACTCATTCATTGGTATGCAGTGCGACTCGGTTCAGCAGGCAAGATTCAGAGAGTGCTACTTCAGACACCCGCTAGTAACCAACGAAATAGGCCTGAACACGGATAGAAACAAAACAGGGATATTTTACGTTGCGACGCAGCAGTATCCACCCTATTATTTGGGAGCCATGGGGTTGAAGAGAAAGAACGATTTTGTGTTAAAAAACTTGAAAAATGTGAACGATGTCGACGTGTATATCATTTGAAGGCAGGTGATTTGTTTTCTATTTTTAACTTTATGTGTTTCTGGATACCATACCTAGAGCAAAATAATAGATGGTGGATACCAGTCACTCTCATGACTTTAACACACATCGCAAACACTCATGGGCGTATATAAGGGGGGGGGGGTCCTGGGGGTCCGGACACCCCCCATTACTATCCATCTTACTTGTGAAAATAATTAAGTATTATTAAACTGTGGAGCGTATTACATTTTTTTTATAAATAAAAAAAATATTCAACATTCAAATTTTAAAAAAGACTTTTGATTTCCTAGAAACATTTAATTGCTGCTGTGGAACTGTGGAACCCTTCATGGGCGAGTCCAACTCGCACTTGGCCGTTTTTTACGTTAGGGCCCTTACCAAAACTATATATACGCCCGTGCAAACACTATGTTAGTAAATTAAACAATCAATAGGCACTAAGACCTATTTAGGAAACCGGATCTCTTATCGAAAAAAATTGCCAAAGGGAAGTATACATACATGTTGTATCATGGACATGGACTTCTAACTTCCTTTGTAAATGGGCATTGTCCAAAAAAATCACATGTACTTTTTATATTTTTTTTCGTTAAAATAATATAAATTAAATAATTTTGAAATTCATTGGCTAGTATTTTCTCAATAAATTTTTAAAGTTTCGCTCTGACGTCATCATCGGCGGCCAATTGACCTCTGCAGTATGTTTTAAATTTCCTTTCAATCTCATTTATAATGGCTGGTTCGTTAAATGCAAGTTCTCATAAGTGAAAGCTGATACGAGAAGCTTACCAAAAGTTCGAGACGTAATGTTGGTCGAATTTATTGCTAATTTAACGCCATTGAAGGTTAAACAAAGGTTAAACATATTTGTTCAAAAATATAAGTAACTAATGGGTATTTTTTCGTTTATATACAGAAAAACAATCACTGACCTTATTCCTCGAAATGTTTTTGTAATGAGCAAAATTAAAAAAAAATGGACAATCCCCATTCTACCCCCAAGGGGGTGAAATTGGGGTAGAAAGTTTCAATGAAATCCGTCATTTCTTGAGTTAGAAACATGAAAGTTTATTGACGTTTTCGTTTGATGTTTGCTTAAATAGGGTCCGTTTTTACCCTTTGTATAAGGAACCACAAAAACAAAAAGGAGAAAACTATCCATCTTTGTTATTATACTATGTTAACGCGGATGAAGTCGCGGGCAACAGCTAGTATATATATATACAGGGTGTAACAAAAACAAGTGATAATACTTTAGGATTTGTACGTGTTCTTTGTAGAGAGTTCACTGTGCACACAAGTAGCAGCGCTGAAAGACCAAAATCTTTTTTCACTTTTGTATGGGGAAACTCGTGACGCTCGGGCCCTTGCCCATACAAAAGTGAAAAAAAAATTTGGTCTTTCAGCGCTGCTACTTTCACAGTGAAATCTCTACAGGGAACACGTACACACCCTAAAGTATTATCACTTGTTTTTGTTACAACCTGTATATATGCGCGTCCCGTTCTATTTTTTTATTAATTTGAAGTTTTAGTTAAAAATTTTAACTACTTCACTCATAACATACCAAAAGTTAAAAAAAAGAGAAGAGCTCAAATAAATGTTTTATTTCATTAAAAATTATTGTACATAGCATAATAGCCTAATAAAGTAAATTAAACAATGAAATAGATTTAATCCACAAGCTTTTGTTGATTTCTAGTATATTACATATAATATTCAATATTATAATAATAATTAATATTACAATTTATTAGTCTTATGTATTTTATTTATGGGCATTTTCCAAAATAAGTGTACCCTGTTCAAAACCCGAAATTTTTTTTGAAGTGTAGTTTTAAATTAATTTTATGGTTTCTATCAATTCTTTATAGTCTTAAGAATAAAAAATATACAAAGTATAGTAAAAGATTATTACTTTTTATCAAAAAGTGTTAAAGGTGTACGTGGTCTTCTCGCGGATGTAGTTTACGACGTCTTCGACCGTCATGGACCAGGGCAGGCGCGACACGTAGAGCGACGTCGCGGGCACCTCGCTCCGCAGGCGCAGCTCGGGCACATAAGGTGCGGTGCCGCGGTGGTTGCGGACGGTGGGCTTCCTCTTCTTCCTCCTCTCCACCAGAACGAAGCCCTCCTCGTCGCACCTCCTGCTCTCGTCCCTGTCGAGTCGAAGATTTTCAGCCTTGCGGGCCCTCCTTTGCACCCCTCGCCTTTGCCCGCGGGGGCGGTGCGGGGCAAGCAGCGACGCTTGCATAATTTTTTGCTTGAGTCGATGGCCTTAATTTCGTGTCGACGTCATGCGGTGACGCGGACGGCGAGCTGACGGCGGCGGCTGTTGCTGACCCACTCGATTTCGCTGACGTGCAAAACGGCGAGTCACGCTGAGCTCCGCGACGCATATTTATCGAGTCGATCGGATGCTCGGGTGACCTACATAATGAATTATTACTTTTTAATTGTAATAATTTACTACGTAACTCACTGATGGTAGATTCCGAGGCATCCAATCTACCTCGCATCTCGTCCAGCTCTGCCCTCATGATGTTGAACTTCTGGAGCAGGCTGAAGACGTTGACGTGGTCCGTCGATACCGCCGGCAGTTTGTGGAGCTGCTTGGCCACAAACACCGGCAATTCCGCAGGATTAGTCTGCTTGAGCAGGGTGATGATGTCCTGCAAGGCGCAAGCTTCGTTCGCTTCCGTCTCGCCGCCGGGACGTCATCTGCGCTGTCTTGCCGAGCGCTTCGTACAGCACGAGCCTGCCCTTGCAGATCTCCTCGTTGGTGTAGGTGGACCTGCACAGCTGCACGATGCCATCTTTGTCCATGGTGTTGACGACGTGTTGTACGAACGCCAGCAGCTCGTTGGATACGAGCGCCATGGTGTCGGCGCAGCGGCTGTGAGCCGCGCGACTCGCGAAATATTAATTAATTTTATTAATATTTGCTACGTGTGTTGCTGAGCGGTGCGCGACCGTTAGCTACCGCGATCAAAACAACACTTTTTTTTGACACTTAAAACTGTTATTTACAGTCACTCGATTAAATACTACCCCTACTATTATAGCCAACAGCCATTAAAAACTCGGCCAAGTGCGAGTCGGACTCGCGCGCGAAGGGTTCCGTACTGTTATAAAGCAAACATAGAACAAAAATTGTGTTTTTGTATGGGAGCCCCCCTTATTTTATTATTTTATTTTATTATTGTTCTTAAATATTGAAGAGACATATAATTAAGGCCCTTGTGAAAATATTAAGAGCCTACCTGTTGCCATTATTGATATCGAGCAAAAAGGCCAAAAAAAACACGTTTGTTGTATGGGAGCCCCCTTCAAATATTAATTTTATTTTGTTTTTAGTATTTGTTGTTGTAGCGGCAACAGATATACATAATCTGTAAATTTCAGAACTCTAGCTATAGCGGTTCTTGACGTAGTCGTTCTAGGTATGCTGGACTTATGATACCAAACTGTTTTTTGTGCCTATTTGAAGCGGAATCAGCGCCCCCAATGCGGGGGAAGGGAACTAAATCTGACGCAACTTGCACATGGTCGCTATTGGTTGTAGAAACTAGTTGTTGGTTGCAAGTACTCCCACTACGGCTATCAGCGCCAATATGGCGACTTTCAAACGTCATTTTCACGTCAGATTTAGTTCTCTTCCCCCGCATTGGGGGCGCTGATTCCGCTTCAAATAGGCACAAAAAATAGCTATCATTTGAAAGGGTATCATTTAGTCCAGACTTCAGAGTACTTGTATAATAGAGGTCAACGTCTAAGCCGAAGTGCATAATAAAAAAAAAAGAAATCGCAGCCAAGATCGCAGCTGTGTGCAAGGAATCGCACACAGCTGCGATCTTGGCTATTTCTGTCATAGACATAATATAATTATGTCTATGATTTCTGTACTCTATCTTCATAATTTTGAAGTCGGTGCCAGTTCCAAAAGTTTCAAATATTCTGTCAGATACTGAACTGAAGATTCAGCTATCTGGAACCGACTTCAAAATGATGAAGATTGAGTACAGAAATAGTTGAGGTTTAGCTGAATTCGGAAAAAGGCACTATTAGATAAGAAAAATTATTTAATACTTTTTAGTTCATAATATTATATGGATGTTATTATTGTTTTTACCTTGGAAGTCGGTTTTATGTGCTTATTTTCATACAAGTAGTGTGCGTTTATTTTCTTGAATATTTCTATTTGTCGATTATTTCGAAGCACATTATGATACAGGATAGAAAGTCAATTAGTTCATGATATCGATTAACTATAGTTCAAGTGATGAGAATCCGTAAACAATTAAACACACGTAAAAAGCTATGCAATTTTTATAGCCAAATTATTAATTGATGTGACATTTTTAGCACTTATGCCTTATATAGCATGAATAAGGGATTAATAAACTTATAAATTATCTTTTTAGGTTGCAAAAATACCAATTAAAAAGCCCAAAAAACGTTGTTCAAAACTTACGTATTTAATGTTAAATCCACGTGTTTGAGGCATGCTTTGACCATTCCCATGGTTTATTGTTTAGCGGAACCACAAAACTCAACAATATCTAGCATTAAATGTTCACTAAAACCCTTTATTAACACTTTTATTACATGAAATATGCAGACAGACTCCTTTGTTATGTCCTAGTAAGTAAGTCATAACATTACACGCTTTTGACGCTTATACACCGATATAAAGCACTCTCCAGTCTATAGTACCTCAACGTGAAAATCGAACTTTGAGTTTTAAACTTCTTCTTCGTCTTGCCACAGTCGATCTTGCTTTAAAATTGTACAGATTATCCAACTTACTTTAGGTGCTACGTTTAAATTTGGAACCCAATTTTTTTTGTTCGAAAGTTTCACCCACCTGGTTGTCAGTTTGATAGGTAGTATCTCTTCTTAGTCTGTGTCAGTTTATTTTGTTTTGCTTTACGCAAAAACGTAATATTCTGATAGGCTTATTTTGCAAAATTTCTAATATTAAAGCTACTCAAAAGTGGTGCGTTATTTTAAGAGTTACCTACGATTCTAAGCAATCGAAACAAAAATGAACGATATAAAAAATGGTGAGTAAAAATTATTGCATGTTGCATGAAATCCATAAAATATCAAACAAAAATGAACGATATAAGTAAAATAATATGGTGAGGATATAATAAAAAAATTTTTGCATGTTGCATGAAATCCATAAAATATTATTGCTTCGTTCGCGCTAAAATCTAAAATCCCTAAAATCTATAATACCCACAGAACTATACCCATGAAGACCTAAGTAGGTTACTTTAATACTTTCTCTGGTTTTAAACTTTAAAGCTTCTCGAACAATTTCGGCTTGTCTGGTTATGCGTACGGTTAGTGTTTGTATTGAATTTAAACCAGGGCATCAAGGACATCTGTATCCGTCGAAATGCAATGTTATGACTTTCATATTCAAGTATAAATACTAGTATATAGAAAGGAATTGAGACAAATAAACATAAATTGAATTATGTAAATATTGTCCCCTTATTCTTATTTCTTACCTTAAATAAAAATCGGCCAAGTGCCAGTCGGACTCGTGCATGAAGGGTTCTATACCATTATAAAGCAAAATTATTCCAACATTTGTGTTTTTTGTATGGGAGCCCCTCTTAATTTTTTATTTAATATTGATATTATTATTAAATATTAAAGTATACATAAAACTAAGGATTGTGTGAAAAATTCAAGTACCTACCTGTTGCTATTATTGATATAGAGCAAAAAATGCCAAAAAAATCATGTTTGTTGTATGGGAGCCCTTAAATATGAAATATTAAAATGAAAGATTAAAAATCATTAAACAGTGCAAAACTTTTTCATAGCTAAAATTGCACAGGATGTGGCTGTAAAATCCCCCTTGAGTCTTTTCTGTAATGTTAGTGTAACCCAATGCACTAATTCAAGAAAGCAGTTTATATGAAAGTATATCACTACCTACGAATAATAAAAACTAAGGAATCGTAACTCACATACTATTCCCGTTTTAAATTTTGGTTCCTTTTGATCTGTCATGTAACATCAGCCTAGTACTGCTCAAGGTCACCTAAATATTGCAAATGTATTGAAATGTGTACCGTACCTAAAGCTGGCTCTCACGGCGTGTGATATCACAAGCCGCGCCGCGCCGCGCCGAGCCCGCCATTACGAGCGAGCACGAGCCACAGGCGAGCACGAGCCACCCCTTCTTACGGCGCGTGATATCACAAGCCGCGCCACGCTGACAAACATTCAAGTAAAATTAAACTTTATCAACACGATAATAGATATCATTTTGCTCTAAGTCACTACGTTAAATGAGTAAATTATAATGAAATGCAACTTTATTCACTAGGCAACTAGGTTGCATTTCAATCTATGCCGCTAATTTTATTATATTAAGTTTAATTCCTTTATTTTGATAACAGATGCCGCTGCTTAGCGGCTACATCGCGCTATAGCTAGCACGAAGATATTTGTTATAGGTATAAGGTGATTAACTAGTATGAAACTATTTATTTTCCATTCACACTCACTCTTGGTGTTGTAGAATTATCATGCCAGAGCGATTTTAGTCCCATCACCCATGGTAGCCGTACAGACGGAATTCGTGATGTTATGCTCGAACAGAAGCGTCATTCTTCCACCAGTACGAATGGAAACATAATAATTATTATTATTGTGAATTATAAAAGTAGTATAGCATCACGGGGAACTGGGAAGGTTTTGAGCAATTATTATTGTTCGGAATCGTACATCCTGCAAGTGTCCATCATCAATCCTCATCACCTTGGTGAGTGGCAGTCTTCCACCGTGCATTTTTTGCGTAACATCCTGCCACGAACTGTAAAACTCAGGAATGAACTGCCACCAGTATTTGAGGACCAATACACGCCATAGGAATTTAGTCCCAGCCCCCAGGGTATCCCACCCTGGGACTTCAATCCCTCTGGCGTGATAATTCTACAGCACTAAGAATGAGTGTAAGTGAAAAGAGTTTCGTGCTAGCTATAGCGCGATGTAGCCGCTAAGCAGCGGCATCTGTTATCAAATAAATGAATTACACTTCATTTAATAAAATTAGCGACATAGATTGAAATGCAACCTAGTTGCCTAGTGAATACAGTTGCATTTCATTAAATTTTACTTATTTAACGAGGTGACTTAAGAGCAAAATGATATCTATTATCGTGTAAATAAAGTTTCATTTTACTTGAATTTTTGTGGGCGTGGCGCGGCTTGTGATATCACGCGCCGTGAGAAGGGGTGGCTCGTGCTCGCCTGTTTGCTCAAGCCGCGCCTTTGAAGTTACCGACTTTAATCGGATCGGGACGCGCCTGCACGAGCCGCGCCGCGCCACCCCTTCACACGGCGCGTGGCTCGACCGGGCGGGGCGCGGCGCGGCTCGTGGTATCACGCGCCGTGAGAACGCAACCACGCCACCACTTCCTTAGGGCGCGTGGCTCGAGCTGGCGCGTGGTACACTTTTTTGACAAGTATTGTGGAGCATGTTTTTTGACGGAGTTACTTTTCCCTAGTTTTTATTATTCGTAGATCACTACATATACATATTTAATCCAGACAAGGATAAAGGATTTTTCATATTGTTTTATAAAGACATAATAATATTATGTTTTAAGTACAGTATATTTAAGACAATATAGTATTATACATATTTTCTTATCTCAAGTTGCAAAAAACAAACACTGAAAAGTTTATTTCATCATGATAATATATAAGTACATTTCAAAAGAAGTCAATAATATCTTAAATTACACAATGTTTTAATAGCCCACTCAAATGTATAAAAGTAAGTACTTAAATATTGTTGTTATAGCCATTTCGAAAACATAGATTTTATTTCTATGCTGCACCTGGCTTGTTGAATTAAGGTACGCGCACAGTTTGTCGGGGCGTGTCGGGGCGCAGCGCAGCGCAAAATGCGCTATAGCATACTATTGCCGGGTCAGGACTCAGATCGCATCGCGTTGACGAATTTTAACGCTCACTGTGCCGGGGCGGGTCAGCGCGCAACGCATTGACGGATTTTGAGCCGAGGCTTGCCGGGCCGCATCGCATCACATCCGCGCGCCGCTTGGTTTTGGAACACTGTTGCCGGGGCGCAGCGGGTCTTGTCGGGCCGTGTCGCATTGACGGAAATCCGTCGCGCAAAAATCCGCGCCGATGCGTCCCGGCACAGTGTGCAATACGCGCATCCGCTTTCATACAAATTGTATGGAGGCGGATTTTTGCGATGCGCCCCGGCACATCGCAAAAATCCGCCTCCAATTAATACAGATAAATTATACTTATAGTTAAATTAATAGTAAATAAATAATTTTATTACACAGTCTTACAGCTAAAAAATGTTCCTTTTCATTTTGTTCATGCGACATTCTAGTCTAACAATATACCCAAAGAGAATAATATAATCACCACACGAGGAAAAAGGTGAACATAAAAACTGCGCTCGCGTCGCGAACCCGAGACGAGTTGAAAACCGGTTTGTTTCTGGGAATTTTGCCTGACCAAAGTTCGGCTGTGTGTGAATGCGGGCACGTCATCTTTGCCCTTTCGATAAGGAAACACGCTACAATGCAGTTGATTTTTCTCAGACAGTCTACAAAAATGATTCGTCTGCCGTTTACAGTTTATGATCCTGTCGGCGGCAAATTAACCCTGAACAGATGGCACTTGAACTGCACAGTGCGAAAGAGATTCCTCTGTCGTCTACATAAGGTTCTTTCGGCGGCCTCTGAAAAGAATGCATTTAGACTGCACAGTGCGAAGGAGAGACATTGTTCTCTCGCACTGTTGCACTGAGCGACAGGGAAAGATATAAGTAGTACATACAGTTGCAACGCGTACTAACTTTGCATATTTTCGTTGCCTGTTTTAGCTACTGTGATAAACGATAATAGTCGGCGTTCTCGCATATACATAATAAATATAGCAATATTTGAAGCAGTTTCCTCTTGTTGCAAATATAATATGTTACAGCAATTAGTCATTATAGGCAATTTGTTAATATGTGGATAGTGATTGTTAAGGATAGTCGCGTTTTACGCTACGCTCATTTTTAGCAATTAAGGGTATGTACTTTTACCAGATTCGCTTAATTATATGACATACTGTAATTATTTAAAATAATTATTGATACCTACATATTAAAATTATTATAATTAAATTTTTAAAAAGTCGGCCAAGTGCGAGTTGGACTCGACCATGAAGGGTTCCGCAGCAGTGGATTTATTTTTATGAAATTAAAAGATTTATTTTTATATTTCAGTTGTTATATAACCTGAGGTTCCTGCACAAAAAATTACTACAAATATTCAAACACTAATTAGAATATTTTTTAGTGTTTAAATATTTTGTACTAAATTTTTGTGCAGGAACCTAGGTAATTACTATTTCAAGCTGAAAAATAACTCAAACATGTTAAATATTTTCGTATGAAAAAACTATTTTGGTATTACGTATGTAAGGTAAGTGACTAGTAAGTTTTAAAGCAACATTAATAAATATGGTGTTTTTGTGATTTTTCCAATGACTAGTACTGTCCAATCTACTAGTAATTTACCCTATGAGAATTTCGATGGCACCCGGCCTCTTCAGTATAAAAACAATAATAACATCCAATATGATAAATGACTAAAAGTATTAAATAATTTTTCCTATCTAATAGTGCCTTTTTCCGAATTCGGCTAAACCTCAACTAAAGCTGTACTCAATCTTCATAATTTTGGAGTCGGTACCCAGATATAGCTGAATCTTCAGTTCTCTGACAGAATATTTGAAACTTTTGGAACTGGCGCGGACTTCAAAATTATGAAGATTGAGTACAGAAATAGTTGAGGATTAGCCGAATTCGGAAAAAGGCACTATTAGATAGGAAACATTATTATAAGGATTAAAGATGTTATTATTGTTTTTACCTTGGAAGTCGGTTTAAATTTTTTTTAACCCTTCAATTAGGGAATACATTCTTTGCAAAAAAGTGGGTACGTGGTGTGCAAAAAAAATGGCCGCCCGGCCTACCCTCTTTATACAAATAATGTAATAACCTTACATCTAATCCATATTTTATGTTTGTGTGAAAAATATTATAATATATGTTAAATTTTCTATCTATCAAGCCATCATAATATAGTATTTAGTCAGATGTGATATTCGTCTCACCGCTGTAAACTTTGAAATCTATGTTTCAAACTATTTCGCAACAAATATATATTAATACATTATTATAATCTCAATAACACAGAGCTATACATACTGTTTATGTAAACAATTCTTTGAAATAACTTCAGATGTTATCATTAAACAGATACCGCGAAACATGTCAACTTTGCCAGCTTTATTCAAATAATTTTAATTCTTGTAAAAAAAATGTATAGAAGTGTAAGTTTTTTTTGCCCTCTGCAACTACAAGGCTACATGTGCAGGTGTAGGAATGTCGAAAACATTACTTCTGTTCATATAATTCAATTTATGATTGATTTTCATGCCGGGTAAAGTTACCTGGACTTGTAGCCAACATTGCCCACCTTGATTTTTCACGCAAATATGAACTTTGCCCAGGTGGCATCAAAATCCAGTAAAAGAATTTTGGAAAAGATGGTGTTTACTATAGACATTTAAACGATATCGCGAATAATATCCTACTAAATTGACTGGGCAATGTTACCCTTACATTTTTTCCCTTTTCCATACAATTTGCATTTACTAGTACTAGGGCTGCCAAATATCTATAAAATTACTTAATTATCTTTTTATTTATTTATTCATATAAGAAACACGGAAAACTTACAGCTAAGTAATATTGGTGACAATTTTATGTGTGAATCAGAAAGCCAATTACAAGTTTTCACCTCTAAGTAACAGAAACAATTGAATCCGAAAAAGTGTCGTTTATTCAGGAGTAAGGTTAATTATCTCGGCCATGTTATCTCCAGTGATGGAATCCAGACGGACCCGGAGAAACTGGAAGCAGTTCAAAATTGGCCAACCCCTAAGAACAAAACTGAAGTACGGGCATTTCTCGGCCTATGCTCCTACTACAGGCGTTTTGTTAAGGGATTCTCAGAGATAGCCAAGCCATTACATCGGCTGACAGAGGATAAACGACAGTTTATTTGGGACGAGACTTCTGAAGATTCTTTTCAGAAACTGAAGAAACATCTCTGTGAAACACCAATCCTGGGGTACCCACAACCTGAAGGTCAGTTTATAGTCGACACGGATGCAAGCAACACAGCCATTGGAGGGGTGTTATCTCAAAAACAGGGCGAAAGAGAAGTTGTAATTGCATATTTCAGCAAATCTTTATCTAAGCCAGAGAGAAACTACTGTGTGACGAGAAGAGAACTCTTGGCTGTTGTAAAGACGCTACAACATTTCAGCAAGTATCTCATTGGCAGACAGTTTTTACTGCGAACTGATCACGCAGCGTTTAAGTGGCTACTACAGTTCAAGAAGCCAGAAGGTCAAGTAGCACGATGGATTGAACAACTCCAGGAGTACGACTTCAAGACCGAACACCGCAACGGAAAGTCGCATGGGAATGCCGACGCACTCTCACGAAGGCCGTGTTCAGAAGACTGCAAACATTGTGTTAAGCAGGAATCTAATGAAGTGACATTAAAGTTAACGAAAGCAAGTCCTTTGGGTCCATGGGAGAATGATGCTATGAGGAAAGCTCAAGAAAGAGATGACGACCTTCGGCACATCATCACATGGAAGAAACGGGGTGACGTAAAGCCAATCTGAAGTGAGGTTGCACCCACTGGCGCTGTCACTAAGGCGTACTGGGCGCAATGGGACAGTCTGATTCTTCAAAACGGAATACTCTACCGGAAATGGGAGAAAACTAACGGTAGAGAGTTCCATCTTCAGATAGTTGTCCCAAGAACGAGAGTACCAGATGTTCTCCGTGAAATGCACGACGGCGTATCAGGAGGTCATCTAGGTGTCAAGAGGACGTTAACAAAAGTTCGAGAACGATTCTACTGGTTATTGGTGGCATTGTCGAGACGATGAACAGGATTGATGCCGCAAATGCACCACTTGCGCTGCAGTGAAGGGACCACAGACCCGGAGCCGTGGGAGCCTGCGCTTGTATAACGTTGGCGCACCGTGGGAACGAATTGCAGTTGACGTAGCTGGGCCATTTCCTGTAACAGAATCAGGAAACAACTATTTTGTGGTTGTCATGGATTACTTCACCAAATGGCCCGAAGTGTTCGCCATACCAAACCAAGAAGCCACAACAGTCGCTTCTAAATTAGTCGAAGAAGTGATATCTCGGTTTGGTGTGCCTCTGGAAATCCATTCTGATCAGGGCAGGAATTTCGAATCACAGGTCTTCCAGGAAGTGTGCAGAATTTTGGGAATGCATAAAACGAGGACCACCGCGTACCATCCACAGTCTGATGGAATGGTTGAGAGATTTAACCAGACCCTTGAGAGGCATTTGGCGAAATTGGTAGATGACAAACAAAAGGACTGGGACAAGTTGCAGACCAAGTGGGACGGTCCATACAAAGTGGTTACCCGATTGAATGATGTGACTTACAGGATTCAAAAGCAACCAAGAGGGACATTCAAAGTGGTACACATAGACCGTCTGGCGCTTTACCATGGCAGTAACAATGATGCTCGGGACGAACATCTCTAAGAGGGGAGTAGTGTTACGGTACATGGTATACGGACACGTGGTGCCATCTAGCGACAAACCAGCGAAGCTTACCGAGGGAGCACAGGCAACATAAATCCCCTACTCAATACTAGATGGCATGAGGTGCGCAAGTACATACTCGAACCTTCTAGAAAGGTCCAATGTTTGTTTACGAGTTTACCGTTTATTTGTTTGCGTGTTTACGTGTTTTAATTTAGACCTTATGACTGAGTCCATAAGGTCTAAATTAAATTCAACTTACTGCACTTATCGTAAGGACGGCAGTTTTATTGTGGTACATGCTCGAGCCTCCTAGAAAGTTCCCACGGTTGTTTACTTGTTTACGTGAATCGGGAACTTTCTGGAATTCGTCTCGCCATATAAAAAGCCGCAGGCAGGCCCGGCGAGTCAGTTCAATCTGAGCGATCTTCGAGGCGACAACAAGTGATCAATAGTGAGTGAACCAGTGAAACCTGCGACTTGGCTACGACCTAGGACAGTGATAGTGCTTAGTGATTGGACCTAGTGATTAGTGTTTGGACTTAGTGCTAAGTGTTGTGACCCAGTGTTTAGTGCAGTGTCAATAAAGTCTTCAAGAGAGTCACCAGGTCTTTCTCTCCAAATAATCGAACCCTTGCACGTAACAGTATTATCACTTAGTTTTGTTACAACCAGTATACATATAATATGTGATCGAAGAATACTATTTACTCCATTTGCGAACTATTTTGGTTTGGTTGAAGAATCTGTACTTGTAACTCTGTTATTTCTGATATTATCTTTTATTTGTAGGCAATCTTACTTTCTCAATCAGTAGAAACGTATTGCATCATTTACAATGACTAACCTGTAATAATTATTATTATTATATTTCCAGACGCATCCCACAACACTTACAAAAGGTTAAAAGAGGAGCAAACGGACCCAGCAGGAATGGCATACGCAAGTCAACCTATGGAATTCACAAACCCAATATCTGGAGCATATCCAAACCCAAGCGCTATGTCACAGCCAAACCCAAGCGCTTTGGCGTATCCCAACGCAAGCTCTCTGGGGCTTCCAAATCAGAGTGCCATGGCACAGCCAAATACAAGCGCTACAGCTTATCCAAACGCAAACCCTCAAGGGCATCCAAACCAGAGTGCCATGGCACAGCCAAATACAAGCGCTATGACTTATCCAAACCCAAGCAATATGGCATATCCTAACCAGAATGCAATGGCATATGCTATGGCATATCCAAACCCAAGCAATATGGCATATCCTAACCAGAATGCAATGGCACAGCCAAACTCAAACCCAGTGTATCCAAACCAGAATCCTACGGCACCAGATTCAAAGTATGCCATGGTATATCCGGAAGGAACAACAAAATATTCAACTGACTCAGACACTCCCATCATGAGCAATGAAGTAAGTTTTTGTCATAAGGGCCTTATTAATGTTTATTTATTTATTACGATTTACCAACAGAATGTCATGGGATGATAGGCCTGGCCCTTTGTATACAGGGTGTAACAAAACTAAGTGATAATACTTTAGGGGGAGTGTGAGGATCCCCTATACAGAGTTCGCTGTGAAAGTAGCAGCGCTGAAAGATTAACTTTTTTTCACTTTTGTATGGAAAAAATCATGACGCTGCGGCGCTTGCCGACCTTCTTGCCGACACGCCTTTTACAAATCACTTATTTTTACAATCAAAATTGCTCGTTCAGCGCTGCTACTTTCACAGTGAACTCTATATATAAATATAAGGGACACATACACACCCTAAAATATTAACTTAGTTTTGTTACACCTTGTATATTTGATGATTTCGAAGACGTCTTATGAAATTAAAATATGTATGAAAGACAAGTTATCGCTAAGTACATAACATATTATGTTATGGCGTTTGCGAAGAACCACACATTTTGTTTTTGAAAATGGCCGTCGAAGTTCATAGATGATAGACGATTTAACTAAACGCCCAAAGCCTTTCTAGTTTGTTGTACAATTTAATTATTTATATTTAGCTACTAGCTGTCCCGGTGAACTTCGTGTCACTTTAAAACCTTCCCTGGACTTCTTTGAATATTTTAAGACTAAAATTAGCCCAACCCGTTCAGCCGTTTTCGATTTTTAGCGTTACTAACACAATTGAAAATCAATTTTTATATATTACTAGCTGTCCCGGTGAACTTCGTGTCACTTTAAAACCTTCCCTGGACTTCTTTGAATATTTTAAGACTAAAATTAGCCCAACCCGTTCAGCCGTTTTCGATTTTTAGCGTTACTAACACAATTGAAAATCAATTTTTATATATTACTAGCTGTCCCGGTGAACTTCGTGTCACTTAAAAACTTTCCCTGGACTTCTACGAATATTTTAAGACTAAAATTAGCCCAATCCGTTCAGCCGTTCTCGAGTTTTGCGCTTAGCAACACATTCAGCGACTCATTTTTATATTATAGATATAGATATAGATTATCGATCTTAGTCATACCAAAATGAACACTCTAACTTCCTGTACAGCGCAAAACAAGACGGAAATGTGCTATTACAATTAATGCTAAAATATATTACAGCTTTATTTTCCAGTGGTCCAGTGGCGTAGAGGATAACTCTTGACTAGGAGATTGTGGGTTCAATTCCCACGATTGGAAAATATTGTGGGACAGTGCGGCGTCATCACCAGATTGTTTTGATAACAAAGATGGCTTATGCGTTGAATGAGCATTTAATGCCTCCTGATCTTTCGCCTCTGTCGGTCATTCCACTGGGTCACTACAGTAAAGGAAGAGAGAGTGCTCTCGTGTACTGCGCACACACTAGGGCGTTACAAATATTCATTTCAATTTCATTTTATATTATACCAAAATACAGACCACCACTTTAATGTTAACCAAATATTTAACATCTCTGCAAAATGACTTCAAATAAATCATTGTTAAACCAAAAGTAGTAAATGATCACCTAAATTAGTAGTAAATGATCACCAACATTATACTAGCATTTTAAATAATTTAACATCTCGCTATTCCTATTTATGCAAAATGACTTCAAATAAATCATTTTTAAACCAAAAGTAGTAAATGATCACCTAAATTAGTAGTAAATGATCACCAACATTATACTAGCATTTTAAATAATTTAACATCTCGCTTTTCCTATTTATGCAAAATGACTTCAAATAAATCATTTTTAAACCAAAAGTAGTAAATGATCACCTAAATTAGTAGTAAATGATCACCAACATTATACTAGCATTTTAAATAATTTAACATCTCGCTTTTCCTATTTATGCAAAATGACTTCAAATAAATTATTGTTAAACCAAAAGTAGTAAACGATGACACCAAAATTAGTGCATATGTACTTAAATGATCACTAACATTATACTAGCATTTTAATGTAAAATTATAACCAAAGTACATATTTTTATTTTGCTGTCGCATTAAAGAAAAATGAACAAAAAAAATCATTGCTAACCGGAAAATAATAAATAATGAAAACCAAATTTGAACCAGAGACCAGACATTTGAACTAAGTACATTTTAATTTTAAAATGAGAAACAAGGATTACATCTCGTTATTTGATTATCGTAAATAAATACAAATACAATAACGATGATAATATAATGATAACGGGACTCATGGTATCTCCATACCAAATTTCAGCAAAATAGGTTAAGTGGTTTGGGCGTGAAGCGGATACATTGCAGTGATTTATTTGGACAGCAATATCGCATTGATTTGCTCACGAGGTGATCATTTACTATATTTAGTGATCATTTACTATATTTGGCATTCGATTACAATTTGAAGTGTTGTCGTTTGGTTGTCGTGACTAAAACAGCTGGTAGTATTGAAATTTTAGACTTTATTTTTTTGATGTTAAGTATCTCTTTTTGCTAAAAAAGTTAAGGTATCAGAAAAATGTTTGAAGGTCATTATATTATTTGTTCCTTTTTAAATTTCAGCCGCCGAAACCAAACGATGAGACGATGGACTTTGAAGTGCACGGATTTGACTTCAGCGAGCAATTTATAAGGAAAATGTTTATACGCAAGGTAAGGCTTCTTATAGAAGAACGGCACTTGTCGACCGCGATTCCATTATGGCGGGTGCAGTTTGGCACATTTAAAACTTCCTACAGGCAAAATGAAGCATATTCATTAATAAAATATATCCCTTGAAGGGTCACATTTTAACTAGTTTAACAATGATTTATAAATGAAAACCTTCATCAAATGTATGAAGTACCACAAAACAGGTTTGGCCCTCCATTAAGAACTGTGATGAGTTCATAATATTACGTGAATACTGGTTATGTTAATAATTTCTAGTACTAGAGAGTACTAGAAATTAACATTAACATTTATTAACATTTCTACGATCGCGGGCGCAACATCAAAATTCTGAAATCTCTTATAAGATGAATTAAATCGTAATTCTCTAACAATTTTTAAAATTTTCGATATGGAATATATATAATTAGATATACTAGTAAGTTTGTAATAAAACTGCACAAATTGTAGTTTTTTTTTTTTTTTCAGTTGTTTATTGGCCTGACAAAATAAATCATCTAAATCACTAAAAACGATTGAATAGTGTAATTCATACAAAAGATTTCGACGTATTGCTGTATAACTATACTACAACTAAACACTAATTTGAAATATATGCCTTTTTAATTTAAAAATATGGGAAAAAGCATTGCGATTCGCGTCCCTTAGATAATATTGTTTAAAAACGCTCTAAATTATTCGAATTCCATTTTTACCGATAGAAGTTATTTTGTTAGAAAATACACATCTTCTTACGTATTTTCCAATTAAAAAATGTAACTAACACCACATATTAAACATTCTCGTTGTGGGCCGTCTCTAGCGGAATGACCCAATTCTTAAAACAAGGGTACTCAATGTTACCAAAGCCATAAAACTATAAGTTATTATGGACTCCTTTCATTTTTAATGGTCAGATTCACATTTGGTATGGGAACGTTTTTTATCGACTCTGCAGGTCACAGTTTCGGTTAGCGAAATAAAGCGCTATATAAAAGTGAATTTATTTAATCTATCTACGACCTCACAGTCAAGTCATTAAGACTAACAGTTTAACATCACGCGGGCCACAAATAAAGTCCCGGCGCACAGTGGTCCGAAATCGCTAAATAGTGGACATTCGCAAAAAAGTTCGATTTTGGTATGGAAAAAAATACCATCCGATAGATTTTAAGAGCAGTAACAATAAATCCTTATTAAGTTTTTTATAAAAATGTATATTTAAGATGGAAAAAAATAATTACGAAAATGTTGTATGGGAAAGAATCTATAAATAGATTTTTTGCAAAAACTACTAAGTCATTCTGGTTCATTTTTGAAACAAGTAAAGTTCTAGTGGTATATAAGGTTTAGAAAAAAAATTACGAAAATTTACGTGCAGCCTTTTACAGTAGAGGGGTTCAAAATTTTGAAATAATTTTACTAACTTTTTAGGTGTGGAAAAAATACTATTTGAAAGATTTCTTAAAGAGTAACAATAAATCCCTATTAAGTTTTTTATATAAATGTATTTTTTAAGGTTAAAAAAAAATATTACTAAAATGTTGTATGGGACGGAATCTATAAATAGATTTTTTGCAAAAACTACATTCTGGTTCATTTTTGAAACAAGTAAAGTTCTAATAGTATGTAAAGTTTAGAAAAAAAAATACGAAAATTTACGTGCAGCCTTTTGCAGTAGAGGGGTTCAAAATTTCGAAATAATTTTACTAACCTTTTAGGTGTGGAAAAAAATACAATTTGATAGATTTCATAAAGATTAACAATAAATCCTTTATAAGTTTTGTACATAAATGATGTTTTAAGGCGAAAAAAAAATAATTACGAAAATTGTATGGGTATAATATAATACAATGATATTCTATGTTACTAACGTAACTAGATTGGAAGGTTACGGTAGCAACGCGTTGCCACTTCGAAGATGCCTGCAGGCATATCTCACATACATAATGACATAACGAATATATGACTTGACATTGTCTTTTGAACAAAAAAGTGGTTACGCATTTCTGAGAATCTTTTGTAAGACATTGCTACTCTAGTATTTTAGAAACTCATTGATATAATATATAAAACGAGTCCTTAAAAAGCAACAATACTTATTTGTATTTACAAACATGGATAGCAAAAACAAAATTAAACTAAAATTAGCTACTGACTAAACTATTGTAATTATAATAAAATAAAAATTGTTACACACACTAATAACTCAAACAATTTCAAATGAAACTTATAAATAAACAATAATAAATAATAATCAAAACATAGTGGATCTCCAATGCTATCATCGCCTTGTAATGACACAACTTTATTTCTTCGTAATCTTCAGCTGATAAAAGAGGTCTTACAAGCAACAGGTCGACTGTGTCTGTATGAAATTCTTGGTGTTTATTTTTAGACAACTTTGGACGAATGTGAGCCAAATATGGATCAGAGCTTATTAAAAAGTTGTTCAACAAATCTTCATTAGTTTCTGCTCGACTCGTCTTTTTAGTATGCATCTCTCTAGTATTTCTAAATTCTTTATTCCTTGCCTCTGAAGCTTCTTCACTCAAATAGCCTATTGGAATAAAGCCAAAATACTTACAAATATCAGCACCATGTATAAGGATTTTGTGAACACTTGCAGGCATGTAGTACCACGGATAAAGCTTTACATACAGCTCTGCAGTTTCCCTAGAATAATTTCGAAACTGATCTATATTGATAAGCTTCCCAGAAGAAACTGTCTGCAATACAACTCTTTAAGAAATCTTTCGAATAGTATTTTTTCCACACCTAAAAAGTTAGTAAAATTATTTCAAAATTTTGAACTCCTCTACTGCAAATGGCTGCACGTAAATTTTCGTATTTTTTTTTCTAAACCTTATATACCACTAGAACTTTACTTGTTTCAAAAATGAACCAGAATGACTTAGTAGTGTTTGCAAAAAATCTATTTATAGATTCTTTCCCATACAACATTTTCGTAATTATTTTTTTTCACCTTAAATATACATTTTTATAAAAAACTTAATAAGGATTTATTGTTACTGCTCTTAAAATCTATCGGATGGTATTTTTTTCCACATCAAAATCGATTTTTTTTGCGAATGTCCACTATTTAGCGATTTCGGACCACTGTGCGGCGGGCCGCAGATTGGGGACAGCTGCGTTAGACATCGAAGAGTAGAGATGAGAAGAATACCAATGAATGTCCAAAATGCTGAGGTATTTTCCTGAGAAAATACCCGAGCGTCTCCAGAATGTAAAAAATAAAGTGATAATACTTTGTGGTACACACCCTAAAGTATTATCACTTTATTTTCTTACATTCTGTAGACGGTATGATGTAATATATCATACCGTCTACAGAATGATGATGATGATGATAAACGTCATGAATTAGCTCATACTAAAATAATAAATATAAACATTTCTAAGACACATACACATATTGTGTCTTAGAAAAGTTTTTATTTATTATTTTAGTACTAGTTGTTGCCCGCGACTTCGTCCGGGCTTCAGTTTATAGCGCGCGATGTCAACAAAATTGGTGTCAAAAGCTTTTATAAAAAAAAAAACTCTGGTAACTCCTTAAATCAAAACAGCTGTGCCGTGAATAATATTTCATTTTTTTAAATTAAACTTTATATTTTATGCCAAATTTTAAAGCTTATTTAGGCCCATAATTACACAACTTTACCCATAAACTATTTATATCATTGATAGGTTTAACTTTTAAGGTTACGTCAGTGCAAAGATAAAGTACTGATTTATTTAATAACGTAAAAAAGTAATAATAGTCGAAAAAAAATCGAAACTCGAATGTAAGATGATACCACCTCTTATAGAAAGTCTGGGCAAGCGTCACCGCGATGTAGGAGACGCACGGCGCCGTCTATTATGAATTTTTGGAACTAACTTAATTTGAACAAATTTACGCATTTTCACCCCCTTATAACCCTTTTTTCTAGTAAAAAAGTAGCCTATGTCCTTTCTCAAGCTGTAGACTATCTGTATACAAAATTTCATTACAACCGGTTCGGTAGTTTTGAGAGAGACAGACAGACAGAGATACTTTCGCATTTATAATATTATTATAGATCAGCTAATTCATGACGTTTATCATAGAGACAAAATATTATCACTTTGCGATCATTCCACTTGCCACCACCAAAACGATACCTTCGGTGGTGTCATATGGAATATCTAGTCTATATGACACCACCGATTACACAGTATAAGCTGGGAACAAATTATCGGACGTTGTCCTCGGACGTTTTCCTCGGATGCGGCTTGTTTCTATCTGGTTAATACAAAACACACTAAACTGTGCACATTGTCTGACATAAGTCGCGGACACGACCTTCAGCGTTCGGACGTCTAAAGAGAATCTGGTTAGCGAGATGTTTTTTCATCCGCGGACACGGCGGGGTGCGTCCGCGGACATTCAGTCGTATTCGTTTCATTTTATGCGCATGTGCAGCTTTCCCTCATGTGCAGTAATAGAAATTAACATCAATATCTGTCAGATTTTAACACATGACACATTCAAGTCATTTCAAATTGTCAACTGTCAAGCAGCGACAGTGAGGATGATTATTTAGCGGTAGCTGCACTGTGTTGTCCGCCAGAAAAAGCACGCTCGGAAAGCTTATGAACCATAAAGAAATATAATATGACAGTAGTTGACAGTACTGATATTATGAACCCAAAACTCTACATTATATTACCTATAGTGTCCGACCAAAACTGATTTTTCAGCCGAAACTGAAACCGAAACCAAAATTTGATAACATTTAAAATTACAATTATTTACTGAAATTTACTTTTTTTTATTTTAATAACACATTAGAAAAAGTGCCAAATTGGATTAAAATAAATATTATTAATTTTAGACTCGAATATGTTCCCCAGAAACTTTTCAGTACTCATACTCCGTTTTTTTATCTGAGTAACAAAATAAAATAAAATATATTTTTATTCAAAATGGGAAAATCATGATACACTTTTTGAAAGTCGAACCGGTTCGGGAACTACCCCGCCGAGAAGAACCGGCGTAAGAAACTCGCACGGTCTGTGCGGTTGCACTCGCATTTGTTGTTTTGCAATATAAATTAAATTTATTATCAATCTACGAATAATAAAAACTATTATCAATATAAAAAGTAGATAAAAATTAAAAACCTATTCTCAGGCCTAACGAATGTACCATCGAGGAAATTGATTCCTAGGCAGTTGACAGACCCACGCCATTTGGTCGGATTACGTCAATTCAATGTTAATTATAGTGATCACTATAATTAACATTGAATGACATGACTGGCTGGGTTTGGCGTAACGCGACCAATCAACGTAGGTCATATACATTAAAATCGGTTGAGCCGTTTGGAAGAGTCGCGCACAAACACTTTGACACTAGAATATTATATATTAGAATTACAGGTGTTACACGTCCTATTTACCTTATAAACTATTACAGGTGTACGCTGTGCTGATGAGCCAGCTTCTACTGACGGTGGCTATCACGGCCTTCTTCATGTACTGCGAGCCCATCCGGGTGTTCATGATGCAGCCGCAGAATATGTTGCCTGTGTGAGTATGGCATGTGTAAAACACCCAAAACACCCGTATACATTATACAGGGTGTAACGAAACTAAATTATAATACTTTAGGGTGTGTACTGTGTATGTATCCTTTATGTAGAGTTTACTGTGAAAGAGCAGCGCTGAACCACCTTAAGGTTGACAACCGTCAACCTTCAGGCGCTCCCACACCGGGAGGATTCACATGTACTGTAACATTATAGATTGGTCTTTGAGCATTACATTACTACCTCCCTGACAGTAAATCTGTAACGTTACATTGCGCGCGAATGCTCCTAGTGAGGGAGCACCTTTAGAAAAATAAGAGATTACAAGTGACACATAGGACACACATTACACACCCTAAAGTATAATTCTTTACTATACACCCTGTAGGTATATCTTTCTCTTTGTTTTTCTCTTTCCTGTGTTGTACGCATAACAGGGAGTTATGTGTCTACTATAAGTCTGTTAAACCATATAACATTAAATCTTATATCTTTAAACGAGCAATTCTTGTATATCTATACTAATATTATAAATGCGAAAGTATCTCTGTCTGTCTGTCTGTCTCGCTTTCACGCCAAAACTACCGAACCGATTGTAATGAAATTTTGTATACAGATAGTCTACAGCCTGAGAAAGGACATAGGCTACTTTTTTACTGGAAAAAAGGGTTGTAAGGGGGTGAAAATGTGTAAATTTGTTCAAATTAATTTAGTTCATAATAAATGGCGCCGTGCGTCTCCTACATCGCGGTGACGCTTGCCCAGACTTCTTTCTATAAGAGGTAGTATCATCTTACATTCGAGTTTCGATTTTTTTTTCGACTGTTATTACTTTTTTACGTTATTATATTTAATAACGTAAAAAAGTAATAACAGTCGAAAAAAAAAGTACTGAGTTATTACTCAGTACTTTATCTATGCAGTGACGTAACCTTAAAAGTTAAACCTATCAATGATATAAATAGTTTATGGGTAAAGTTGTGTAATTATGGGCCTAAATAAGCTTTAAAATTTGGCATAAAATATAAAGTTTAATTTAAAAAAATGAAATATTATGTACACACTGCACAGCTGTTTTGATTTAAGGGGTACCTACCAGGGTTTTTTTATAAAAGCTTTTGACACCAATTTTGTTGACATCGCGCGCTCTAAACTGAAGTGCACGCGGACGAAGTCGCGGGCAACAGCTAGTATAATATATATAATTGGAATCTCGGAATCGGCTCCAACGATTTTCATGAAATTTAGTATATAGGGGGTTTCGGGGGCGATAAATCAATCTAGCTAGGAATCATTTCTAGAAAATGTCATTTTCATCGGATACCGAGCAAAGCTCGGTCAAGCAGCTAGTAATAATTATTTTACACTTTTCTTGCACTTATTCCGTCGTAATAAATAATTACTTTGTAATAAATCTAATATAATAAAGTGGAATAGGTGCAAGAAAAGTGTATAATTATCTAATTCAACATGAATTTCCACTAAGAACTTACTTATTCCGTCGTAATAAATAATTACTTTGTAATAAATCTAATATAATAAAGTGGAATAGGTGCAAGAAAAGTGTATAATTATCTAATTCAACATGAATTTCCACTAAGAACTTACAGTACACTCAATATCATATCTAAAAGGGGTCGTCCATTAATCATGTGATGTTTTTTTGGCATTTTTAGACCCCCCCCCCCCCTCATCAAATTTGATTTTAAAAGATATAAAAAAACTACAATAATAATCTCAAGAGGTAGGTATGTCGCAGTCATCTGGTTTATTCTGCGATTCGATTGAATGACTAACGCATTCATTGAATGACACCATTCAATCGAATGACTAAAGGACAACTCATCAAGAAGTTGACTGTGACGTTTAATGTCTTGACTAAAAGTCATAATATCATGTGAAGTCGTTAAAATAAATATAGGATGCTTTAATTTTTTTAAGTAGCCGTTGACGGGGTAGTTATGGGTAAATCCACGCTATCATATTATTTTATTACAAAGAAAGCACTTTAAACTGCAATAGCTTTAAAGTAAATTTAATCGACAAAATATCATCACAGCGACATCAGCTGTGCGAGCTGTTTGACGCCATATTTGTTTAGTGACTACTAGCGCCGCAGTGGGAAAAATTAAATAAGTTCAATTACCTGACTGATTTCATGTCCGCTATCTTCATAGGGCTATGTTACAAATCGCTAACTAGTTGGACGTTGAGTGACGACCGTTCAATCGATTTTCGGCCGAGTCATTCAATTGAATGGTGTCATTCATAGAATGCGCTAGTCATTCAATCGAATCGCAACCAGATGACTGCGACAGACACACAGCAAGCCGCTTTCGAATTTGTCCATGTTTGACGAAAAAATAAATACACGTGATGTATTACTACACCCCCCTTGTGATATTTCGTAATTTTTTATGGACCCCCTTCGAGCCTCGCATGGCGACCCCAAACCATTATATTATGTCCAGGTACATGTCGATGGGGGTTCTCGGCATGGTGTTGATATGTATGATGCTGTGCACGGAGCTGCGGCGCGTGGCGCCATGGAATTTCATCTTCCTGGCCATATTCACCGTCACGCAGGGCATCATAGTCGGCATATTGGCGATATACTGCGGAAAGGATGAGGTGAATTATAATAGTATTTTAAAAAGATAAAACCGACTTCAAATTTGTACCTAATCAAGAATTAGATTCCCTATCTCGAAAACTACTGAACCGATTTTGATGAAACTTGCAATTGAATAATAAGTATATCTCACAACCTGAGCACTTTTGTGGTATACTTTAGGAAAAAAACTATCACGCCTATTGATTTGTGCTTTAACATAGTAATTTTAAAAATTAATTAAATTAAAATTAATTAAAAAACTGCCTTAAAGAGAAGCGCGCAGAAAAACGACGCGAGCCCTCGCAAAGCTCGGCTTTAAGCTATTTTTTGTTTTATATTTCAGGTGCTCCTCGCGTTCGGTATCACGGCAGCTGTTGTGCTGGCGCTGACGCTGTTCGCCTTCCAGACGAAATGGGATTTCACCACCATCGGGGGCGGCTTGCTGGCGACGCTGGTGGTTCTTATTATATTCAGTGAGTACCACATACATAGGCCTTTCCCAAAGTGGGCGATAACGCCCCCTCGTGGGTGCCAAAGGTCTAAAGGGGGGTTTGGGACTCAGAAAAAAATGGGGGCATTGTGTAGAGGCTTGGGGGTGATTTAGGGGTCACTTAGATGCATTTTAAATTGACACAATGGGGGCGATAAAACAATATTTTATTCTCAAAGTGGACGGTGGACGGTCCCAAACATATTTTGTTTGGGACCGCTGACATACATAATTGCTTTGCTTTGTAGAGCATAAAGGTGGGTACTTACCAACGTTACGAGGTGCAATAATAACTGTACTCGTAGACCCGTAACACAATATAGTGACTTCGCGAATCTGTGTAATAATATAACACCTCGTAACGTTGGTAAGTACCCACCTTAATGCAACACAGTGCCGCACAATGCGTGGGCTAAATGCTAATGCTTAGTCAGAACGTAAATTAGTTTGAGAGTGTTTGATCGTAGTAGCCAATAGTCATATATTTTGGACTCCAAAACCGGGGCAACCTTATAAATAAAAAATCGTCCACGTGCGAGTTGGACTCGCGCACGAAGGGTTCCGTACCACAATAGAGCAAATATAGGCTGAAGATTGTGTTTTTTGTATGGGAGCCACCCTCAATTATTTCATTTATTTAAATTATATTATAAATTAAGAAAATTTATAAAACTCCCGCCAAACAACTTTAAAAAGTAATGAAATATGTAACTAATATTTACTGACTTTAAGTTTAAATAATTCCCTAGTGTAAAGTGATATTTTAATCCATAATTGTTGTCACGGTGTGTCGGGGGACGACCGCCAACAGCGACTTGCATTTTGTGTCACTGATTGTCTCGATTCGGTTCGCTGTGAACTGACCCTTAAACTATAATGTTATGTGAAATCAAACATCTACATTAGCGGTCCCCCGACACATCTTGACAACAATGGAGAATGTTACTAGGTATGCCAAATTGCTTGAAATTTTGTCACAGTAAAGCCTCTATGTATACGAATACACTAGTTTTTGTTGTAGTCAAAAATAGAGAGATTTTATAGGCATTCAAAGTTTCGAAAAATATCGAGTCCCGCTAACAGTCCCGCGACCGCTTGTGACGTCATATCACAATTATTGCGCCGCGCGGGCCCCATACAATTAACGTGATTTTTTTGCTCTTTATTAATAACGGCAACAGGTAGGCACTTGGCATTTTCACCAAGGCCTCAATTATATGTGTACTTTAATAATTAACTAGCTGTTTGACCGAGCTTTGCTCGGTATTCGATGAAACACGAATAAAATGACATTTTCTAAAAATAATTCCTAGCTAGATCGATTTATCGCCCCGAAACGCTATATAAGAATATAAAAAAAATATTTATGGGGGCTCCTATACAAAAATCAAAATTGTTGGCCTATTTAGAGTTCCGTAGCCAAATGGCAAAAAATGGAACCTTTAGATTTATAGATTCGTCATGTTTGTCTGTCTGTCCGTCCGAATGTCACAGCCACTTTTCTCCGAAACTATAAGAGCTATACTATTGAAACTTGGTAAGGAGATGTAGTCTGTGAACTGCATTAAGATTTTAATACAAAAATGGAAAAATTATTAAAAATTTTAGGGGTCCCCATAGGTACAACTGAAACAAAAAAAATTTTTTTTCATCTAATCGTGCGTGTGCGCAAGCGTAAAAAAAGCGTGTGGGGTATCTTTGGATAGAATCCAGGTGATGCTGCAGCAGCAGCATGCAAATATTTACTGTTTATCTACGTCTTACTAGTTATCGCAATTAAAATGAGCCCAAACACGAAACCTCTGCGCTAAGTTGGTGAGGAGAATTGGGTATCCTATTGATTAGCAGGTGATGCTGCAGCACCAGGTCAACTTTCGATTAATGTGTAATACTATGTTCATAAATGTCACGACATAGAATGTAAAATATAAAGCCCACCAAACGAATGCAAGTTGCTAATCGGCCCTTCACCAACCCTGATGTGCCGTGATTTTCCATCACTGAGCAGGCTGATGATGATGAACCACTGACCTTCATTATACAAGTACGCGTACTTGTATATTGTATAATGGAGGTCAGTGTGATGAACTATAGCTAAAAACACTTTCGATCATGTCAGCTTTCAAACAAAAAAAACTAGATCAAAATCGGTCCACCCGTTTGGATGCTACTATGCAACAGACAGACAGACAGCCACGTCAAACTTATAACAACCCTCTTTTTTGTCAGGGGTTAATAATTATTATAAAGTACAAATAAAACTGAGCATTTCGTAAATATTTCAAGTGCCTATGTATTGCCGTTAATCGTTATTGATATCAAGCAAAAAATCGTGTTTGTTTTTAATTTAATTTATTTTGTTTTTAGTATTTGTTTTTTATTTAGTAGTACACAATCTGCGAAAATTTCAGAAGTCTAGCTATAGCGGTTCTTGAGACAGACAGACAGACGGTTAGACATCGAAGTTTTAGTAATATCCCGTTTTTACCCTTTGGGCACGGAACCCTAAAAAGTAAGGCAGCAAATAGATTATTCTGTCACTCTTATTGTTAACTAATACATAATATCTCCATATTTTTATCCTGCATGTATCCTAGCCTAGCCATGGTTACTCGACATTTTTACAGATACAACATTTATAAGACAGCTTTAGCATGTCCCTCGGGCTCCCTGAGATCCTATCAAAGAGTTTTTATGGTTGGACACCGCTCCTGGCAACACGGGATACCTTCCCATGTGTGATCAGCCGATGCTCGTTTGAAAAAAAAAATAACATTTCTTTTTTACTTTTCAGGCTCGATAGCGGCGTTCATGCCTTACTATCGCACGATGAATCTGCTGTACTGCGGCATTGGGGTGATTCTGTTTTCGTTCTACATTATCTATGACACTCAGCTCATGATAGGCGGCGAACACAAGTACTCTGTGTCCCCCGAGGAGTACATATTCGCGGCTCTCACCCTCTACCTCGATATATTGAATCTCTTCATATACATTCTGCGGTTGCTGCGCTCGTAAAGATGGTAAACGTATGTACTAAACGAAGACGTCCGTGGAAGAACCAGGTAAGTAACAGTTTAAGGTTTTTGTTTTTTTGCATAAATGGAGAATGTTACTAGGTATGCCAAATTGCTTGAAATTTTGTCACAGTAAAGCCCATAGGCTATATGTATACAAATACACTAGTTTTTGTTGTAGTCAAAAATACCTAGTAGTTTTGATTTTATAGGCATTCAAAGTTCGAAAAATATCGAGTATAAATTGACTGTTAGCGGGGTAAATTTATACTAGCGCAGAGTCGCATCGAAGCGATTTTTAAAACTGAACATAACAAATTCAACCTTAACACCAAAGCGTTAACGCACATATTACTTCTGAGAATTTAAAAAAATGCTTTTTGGTGCGCGCGCGTTCTCGCGCATCCAAGCGCACACAAGCGAATCTACGCGTCATCAACTCATCACTGTAGGCACTCTGGCGAACCCGCGCGCATTCGTTCGACTTGTTGCGAATAAATATAAATTGTTACTATTATAACTTACTATTTTAAATTGACCCTAACAGTCCTGTGACCGCTTATGACGTCATATTATTTTTGACAGAGAATATGGACTGCTAATAATCAAAATTAGGTAACATTCTTCATTGAAGCTAAGGACCGGAAAAATGATTTGAAAAAAACTGTGGATTTTATGTGTAGCCTGATATATTGGCCAGATGATGAAGTAGATAAGTTATAAGGTTTGTTCAAATTATAAAGGAAAAACTACGAATAATAAGAACTAAGGAAACGTAACTCCCATACTAATTACCGTTTTAAATTGGGTTCCTTTCGAACTTTCATGTAACGTCAGCCTGATACCGCTCAAGGCCACCTAAATATTGCAAATGTATTGAAAATGTGTACGGTGTACATAGGTACACATTTTGATAAGTATTGTAGAACATGTTTTTTGACGGAGTTACTTTTCCTTAGTTTTTATTATTCGTAGGGAAAAAATGAGTAATTTACCTTAGTTATCAAATGTTAGTTACCTATGTTCTTCCACTCACGTCTTCAAATGTGAACATGTACCGTAATTTAAATATCAATCACTAGACTCAGTTGCCAACTTCAAATCTTGAAAAAAAAAATGGCTGGCCGCATGTACACACGTTTTGCGTTTTCGATGTCCCAATGTGGAATTTTGATTTGAAATTCCGTGTGACTAGCGCAAACGTTCTTTTTTTGCGCGAGAACGCGCCAGGTTGCACTTGAAACGTGCGTGCAGAATTCG
The DNA here is from genome assembly GCF_905147365.1 of Aricia agestis. Classification (NCBI taxonomy): domain Eukaryota; kingdom Metazoa; phylum Arthropoda; class Insecta; order Lepidoptera; family Lycaenidae; genus Aricia; species Aricia agestis. Next base: position 13,971,185 of record NC_056428.1, on the reverse strand, counting down.
TTCCGTTCGGAGAAAAACTAACATATGAGCCAGTTAATGTATTTTCTACTGACTCCATGCATTCGGATTTCCGAATACGGAAAACGACGCTGGAAATTGAGTACGCAAAACGTGTGTATGCCATATCTTTTTTTTTCAAGATTTGAAGTTTGCAACTTCTTGGCCAGCTTAAGTTTTACGCGCATGATACTGCATTATATTACGGCCTTAAGTTATCAGCGGTTATGCTGATTTTTATGGATTTTTTCTGAAGACGGACTGCTGCATAGTATTTTTTGTGGTACGTATACAATAGTGCTCGTTAACGATTTTATGGATGAATTTATGAGAATGTTTTAGATTGTAACGTGTGATGTATGAGATGTCTCAAAACCTAGTGTTCAACACTGATTTGCTCATGTTTCTCAGCAAATTGAAGGCGATGTATGAAAAATATACTCCTTAGATACAGCATTTATTTTATTTTAAAAACTTAAGACTTGTTACCCACATTGAAAAGACTAAATAAATTTGTCTCCACTGTGTATGTGTGATAAACTGATAACCTGATATTACTATCTGTTTGTCTAATGTTATGGTAAAATGTAGAAGTATAAAATATTATTTTAATATTGACTATAATTTTATTGAAGAGTATGAATTTGTTTTGTATATTCTACGAATAAAAAATTGTTTTTATTTTTCGTAGTGTATGTTCAAATAACATAATTTTTTTATATCATAATTTTTTATGTCATAATAAATGTGTGTACCTATGTACGTGATTAAAAAATAAATAAATACATTATAATGTTTTATTTTTATTTTCTCAACATCATTGTTACTTGGTAACTGGTAAGTATAAAATAACTCTATTATATTTTATACTAGCTGTTACCCGCGACTTCGTCCGCGTCAAATCTTATGCAACAACAAAATAATTTTGAAAATTGGTCCACAAACGGCGGAGTAAAATATAGGTAAAACATTAAAAAAGTAAAAAATATCCTCCTCCTTTTTGGAAGTCGGTTAAAAAGTAGCCTAAGTTACTCCTTATTACATCAGCTATCTGCCAATAAAAGTCCCGTCAAAATCGGTCCAGCGGTTTCAGATATTAGCCGGAACAAACAGACAGACATTAGGTATATGTACCGTATGTACATCCATATGCCTGTAGTAAAAAACGGTTCTTTCAATATTACAAACAGACACTCCAATTTTATTTATATGTATACATGTATAGATATGTATATATGTATAGATGACTTTACCTATCAAACCCGAAGCGGCAGCTGACAGCCAGCTTAACAATAATTGAAAATCTATTGTGTCTGCAATGCCCACGATGGACGAGACATGGATGAGACATTTTTCAACATACTCCCCTACTTTATTTTGATTTGATTATTGTTATTGATATGTCTACTTAGTACCAATTTTTTTTATTCTTTCATATTAATATTTAGTTAGTTAAAATAACTTTTTAGTTTACGTGGCAGATTGGGGCCACGCACGGGTTAATAAGGGTTGTTGGTCCGAGAGGTAGGATTTTTTTTTAAAAAGGATAAAAAGGATCTTTTTTCACATTTTTTTACTAAGTAGTTTATAACTTTTGCAATTTTTATCAGCCCCTCTTGTATGCTCTTTTCGTGCAGTAAAATTTGGGCAATGCTATGATTTAGTAGTTCATAGTCTAAATGCAAATTAACAATAAAGACATGTATATTTGAAAAGATTGACAATATCCGATTCGAGGCAAGACCGGCATGACCTTATGAAAACTAGACGGACTTCCGAATTATTGCAATTTTAGGTTAGACACATGTTGCAGGTGATAATAACGAAATTAAAGCGATATTAACGAATCGAACACCAGTAATAAGTAAAAGGATCACTAAATTACTTATGTATTCCAAGAAACTCCTTCGTATTTCCACTTTTTTTTAATTTTTTGGCAGAGACTTACACTCCGATTGCGAGTACAAAACGGAAAAAAAATTGAGATCGTTTTTTCGTAACAGGTAGGTAGTTAGTAGCAAACTAACTTTGCAATATTGTTTTACCCACTGAGCCATATGAAACTAGTCGTTCAAATAGGGAAGTTATTGCCTTCTACTAGATGTCTTGCTAGATGGACCTACCTCCCAGACGGACTTTGACACATTGACCTTATTTTATACAGGGTGTAACAAAAATAAGTGATAATACTTTAGGGTGTGTACGTGTTCCTTGTTTTGTATGGGGAAACTCGTGACGCTCGGGCCCTTGCCCATACAAAAGTGAAAAATAAATTTCGTCTTTCAGCGCTGCTACTTTCACAGTGAACTCTCTACAAGTAACACGTACACACCCTAAAGTATTATCACTTATTTTTGTTACACACTGTATATTGTGCTTTATATCCCATATTTTTTAACACTTCGTTATTTAAATATTGTAACTAGGTAAACCGGGAGTCACGGAATAACAAACTGGGGTTTATCCTCGCCATAAACCTATAATGCTAAAGACAAACAAAGAGTGCGAGAGAGAAGGAAATCCTTCATGCTTCGATCACTAACCTAAAAAAGGGGGCCCCGTGCGAGTTTCTTACGCCGGTTCTTCTCGCCGGGTTAGTTCCCGAACCGGTGGTAGGCATCATGTCGGACATTCTGAAAACATTTATTTTAAATTTATTCAGAAATAAAACAATTTTGATTTTGATTTTGACTAATATACAACATACACAGTCCCATACAAAACCTCTCGAAAATCTGTCGCCAAGTAAAAGTGTTTAAAAAAGTATACATTTATCTGAAATCAACCTTAATAATAGTTATTAAAGATCTTTTTTTAAAACAATGTGTGTTTACAAAGCAATAAATTTTTACGAACGACGCACGCTTCAAACTAAATTCAACCATCGTCCATATGTCTTAAAGTTTAAATTATTACAATTCCAAAAAACCACTTCAATAATTTTACGGCCGCACTTCGCCGCTGGAACAGGGTGAAGAAAAGTATGAGTGGAGTCGAACTGTTCAACATTTTTTGTTGATTGTAATAATTTTAATAGTCCATTTTTTCATTTTTCCAAAGTTTAATGTATAAAGTGTGGAGTAATTATTTTTACTTGTAATATTATGTTGTTCTAATATGTTTAATTTTATAGTTAACTAAAATATACGTGTATACATTGAATATAAATGCTTAGAACATACAACGCTCGCAAAAGTCGGCTTGAAAAATTGTTCGCATCTTTGCCGTGCTATAACTGATATCCACTCTCCACATCTAACTGGATCTCGAGGAAACCTAAAAAAAATATATTCCTCAATAAAATAAATAATAATTAATAGCGACCCCACCAAATGGAACAGAAACACAGTGTATAACCCGAACATTTCAAGTGGGCATGATAAACTGCGATAAGTATGATGACTTTAGTATGATTATTCGCAATTGAGATGGTTTATACCTCGTGTTGATTTATTTACAACTTAATTTTAATTAAGAAATCAAAATAACTGTTTTTTGTTGATTTCTTAACGAAATACCAATATTTAAAATACAATTGTATGAAATATATTAGGATAAAATTAATACTTACTGGAAATATGAAATTTGCGTTTTAAACGTATGATTTTTACAATTGTTGAACGAGCACTGGGGCATGCTTCCCAGCGGAGCGTTCGAGCACTACTAAATCGAAAGTCCACCAGAATGTTGCGTTTGGTGCTCTTTTAGTGAGGTCGTTTTTTGCCGCGGACTGTGAATCTTGTATATTAGTGATCGAAGCCTTTATGGAATTATAACAAGATGAAAAGAGAGAGGCAGTGTAATGAAAATTGTAACCACTTTTATTTGACAGGTCGTCAAAAGTCGTCAGTCGTTTTTATGCCCTTTCGGTATTTCCAATATATTGTTCAATTTGTTTGTTATTTTTAATAAATATTATTATATTTAAAAATGGTGACTTGTGCTGTAAGTGTTTGGAGCGTAAATCCATACTAATATTATAAATGCGAAAGTATCTCTGTCTCTCTGTCTGTCTGTCTGTCTCGCTTTCACGCCAAAACTACCGAACCGATTGTAATGAAATTTTGTATACAGATAGTCTAAAGCCTGAGAAAGGACATAGGCTACTTTTTTACTGGAAAAAAGGGTTGTAAGGGGGTGAAAATACGAAAATTCGTTCAAATTAAGTTAGTTCCAAAAATTCAGACTAGATGGCGCCGTGCGTCTCTTACATCGCGATGACGCTTGCCCAACATCTTTCTATAAGAGGTGGTATCATTATACATTTGAGTTTCGATTTTTTTCGATTGTTATTTCTTTTTTACGTTATTAATTATAAGTCAGTACTTTATATTATATACAGTGACGTAACCTTAACCTATCAATGATAAATAGTTTATGGGTAAGGTAAAGCTGTGTAATTGGGGGGCTAAATAAGCTTTAAAATTTGGCATAATTTAATTATTAAATAATAATTTTAAAGTTTAATTTAAAAAATGAAATATTATGTGCACACTGCACAGCTGTTTTGATATAAGGGGTACCAGGGATTTTTTTATAAAAGCTTTTGACACCAATTTTGTTGACAACGCGCGCTATAAACTGAAGTCCACGCGGACGATGTCGCGGGCAACAGCTAGTCATAAGAATAATCCTGAAAAATATACATTTCACAGGTAATTAATCTTCATGTCCTAATTGCTACGATGTGTTTATTTTTACCGCACGCTCATTATCCGAAATTTCTGATCAGAAAAATTCGGACGCCCGGCGGAACGCACTCTGTTCATACATTTTGTTGTAGACCCATCATACTAAAAGAATTTCTGACGTGTCTAAATGTATGAGCGGGGCGGGGCGTCAAGTGATATTTTAGTCCATAATTGTTGTCACGGTATGTCGGGGAACCGCCAACAGTGTCTTTTGTATTTTGTATCGCCATGTCACTGATTGTCTCGATTTGGTTCGCTGAAAACTGACCCTTAAACTATAATGTTATATAAGTGAAATCAAACATCTACATTAGCGGTCCCCCGACACACCTTGACAATAATTATGGACTAAAATATCACTTTACACTTAGGAATTATTTAAACTTAAAGTCAGTTAAATATATTATTTCATTACTTTTTAAAGTTGTTTGGCGGGTTTTTTTTTAAATTTCTTAATTTATTTTTATTTCATGATTTTAAAACTTGTGTTGGTTATAGTGCAGAATAATTCCTATCAACAGGATCATATTATATCCCAATGAATACCATCTAGGATTTCTAGGAATATCCTTTTGGATGAGGCCGTCATTATGAGTCCAATCATTAAATCTCCACTTTGGGTCCATATGGAGCTCGGCTCCTATAGTCTATAGAATCCAGGTGATGCTGCAGCAGCAGCATGCAAAAATTTATTGGTTATCTACGTCTTACTAGCTGTCGCAATTAAAATGAGCCCAAACACGAAACCATTGCTCTAAGTTGGTGAGGAGTTGGGTATCCTATTGATTAGTAGGTGATGCCGCATCACCAGGTCAACTTTCCATAAATGTCACAAACTAGAATGCAATAAAGCCCACCAAACGTCTGCAAGTTGCTAATCGGCCCTTCATGAACCAGATGAACTGCGATTTTTCAGCACGGAGCAGGCTGATGATGATGAACTATAGCTAAGAACACTCTCAATTAATTCAGCTTTCAAACAAAAAAAAACTAGATCAAAATCGGTTCACCCGTTTGGATGCTACGATGCCACAGACAGACAGACAGACAGACAGACACGTCAAACTTATAACACCCCTCTTTTTTGTCGGGGGTTAATAAAAAAATAATTGAGCAGTCCAATAACTGAATGAGAGATAAAAATGATGGAATGAGCGGTTCGACAAGGACTTAACAGTAGGCTTACTTAACCACGGATACCGTAGCGGGGGCAGCCGGGGCGTTCTGGGGGCTGCGCCCCCTGCCAAAACAAAAACAAACACAATCCAGAAAGTCCGAGTAGGTTAGGTTAGAACTTAGACCACAACACAGAGGGAGCCGAGCGAGCGCAGCGAGCGTGCTGCGGCAACAGCCGGCGACCGTCTTAGGGTTGATTCAGATTGCAACGCGACGCGTAAATGCATTTCTAAATTAGTATGGATTTGACAGATTCGCAATACGTCTGACGCAATTGAAATCTGTCAAATCCATACAAATTTAGAAATGCATCTACGCGTCGCGTTGTGGTTTTAACTCCTTAATCCCTATAAGGCCAACCCTTACTTAATTCGTTTTATAATGGTACGGAACCCTCCATGGACTAGTTCGACTCGCACTTGGCCGATTTTATAATATTTTACCACCTCATTGTTTAAAAAACTGCTTAGAATGAGATTTCTTACTGACAAATTCCGTAACCGCTCATTCATTATTTTACCGCTCATTTTTTAATTATTTTACTGTTCAATAATGTTTTCAATGATCCATTTCATTATTTTTTACAACTCATTTTTGTTTACTTTACTGCTTAGTTTTAACTGCTAAACTAGTTATTACACATGCCATTCATAATTTTTAACTTATCAAAACTGCAATTTACAACTGCCCCTTTAAATAAGTGCCTTATGATATTAATATTTAATACAATAAATAATCTTCTTATCTTCATAAATTATTTAAAATTCTCGTGTCCTTACTCCTCCGAAACGGTTTTACTGATTATACTCCTATTAATCCTTCGACCGTGGATTCTTGGATATCTATTGTTATTCTATTGTGTCTCGCTCACCAGTGAGCTTGTAATAAGATACGTAGAATAATATAGTGTATAAATTATTCTACGTATAGTACGCGATAGTTTACTAGGTAACTAAAAAGAGTGAAATTATTATTTTTAACAAAAAATCAATGATATTCTAAGGCATATCTCACATACATAATGACATAACGAATATATGACTTGACATTGTCTTTTGAACAAAAAAGTGGTTACGCATTTCTGAGAATCTTTTGTAAGACATTGCTACTCTAGTATTTTAGAAACTCATTGCAAAAAATTAAAACTGACTTCCAAGGTAAAAACAATAATAACATCCTTATAATATGAACTAAAAAGTATTAAATAATTTTTCCTATCTAATAGTGCCTTTTTCCGAATTCGGCTAAAACTCTACTATTTCTGTACTCAATCTTCATCATTATGAAGATTGAGTACAGAAATAGTAGAGTTTTTTTTTTTTTTTTTTTTTGTTAAAAATAATAATTGAGTAATAATCTTTTGACATACCTTTTTTTTTTTTTTTAATCAAGGTTTCATCAGTTTCATTCATCATCAATCAATCAGTCAGTTGAACCTAATACTCATTGAATGCAGCTTTCAATAATATAATAGACAGTAATTCTCTGACAGAATAAGTATAAGTGCAACTTATATTATACTTAATAGTACTGGTACCGACTTCAAAATTATGAAGATTGAGAACAGAAATACTGAATACAGAATAAGGATTATTTAGTACTTTTTAGTTCATTTAAGTATAATCTTACTATTGTCTTTATCTTCAAATCGGTTCACAAACGGCGGAGTAATCGTTGAACATACATAAAAAATATTATATCCACAGCCGAACGTCTAACCTCCTCCTTAAAGTCGGTTAAAAATGATTGTAATAAAAAGTATTAGGGAGTGCCTCCGCTGCCGGCGCCGGTTGCCAAAATGGCTGCCGGCGCCGTTTAACGAACTCCGAAGTTTGCCGAAGTCACGCGATGTTTGCCGAATAGGATGCCGGCGCCTATTCGGCAAACATCGCTTGTCAAACAGAATAATGATCAAAAACATCAGACTTGAGCTAAATGACTATGAAAAGTACAAATAATAAGGTCATAATAATTGTAAGGATGCATAATTATTTGAATCCTTCGATCGGGGATTCTCGGAAATGCTATTGTATTCTATTGTTGTCGCGATCACCGGTGCTCGTATGGGGCTTGAATCTTGGATGGGTTAATGGTGGTGATGATGAAGATGCTGATAAATGTGATCGGTATAGTAGCAATTAAAGACAATATCTTTGCTTCTTTAAACAACGCTGAAACTCTCTAACATGTATAAGGAATCTGAAGTTCTGTTCAGTACCTTCGGAAGTATACCACGGAGTTTATAACTGTAGCTGTGGTGCAAAATCTTACTTTTTGGTAGCTGAAAAAAGATAGCTAAGGTAAAGCAAAGCATTGTGGCTAAGCTAAGAAAATGCATCACAAAAAACTAAAATATCCACAGCCGAACAAATAGGTACCAAACCTTCACCTTTAAAAGTCGAATATATAAATTGAGATTATAATTATAATTTCTTTTTCAAATTTGTGTATCGGCACTGGAACCTAGCGCTTCACGCATTATCACCGGCTCCCATTTTGAGTGTCAGCGCCGGCAGTCGTTGTTTTATATCTCGGCTGCCGGCAGTATACTTACCGTAGTTCCCATTACTGATATTTTTGGGAGCCGGCGCCGGCAGCGGAGGCACTCCCAAAAGTATTATGATATTTTATGATATGTATTTAATTTAAGAATAAAATATAATATACTATGTGTGTTGTTTACTTTCAACGTTTACTTTCAATGCAGCAATGTAAGGGCTGATTTACCAGATAGATTTTACCTGATTAATAAATAAGTAACTTTATAATGTGTTATGTGTATATTATTTACCCCTATAAGAACCTCATGTCATAAGTCATAACATATCCGACGAATGACGATTGAAAAACAAAAATGTGTATCTACTTTTTTGCCAATTAAAATTTATGATACCTAATTTGAAATACAAAATCTGTCAATGTTGCATATTATTTATTTCTTATAGAAACTCAGGTAAAATAACTCGAACGGACTAAACTATCGATAGCAAAATACTATACTATCGATAGTAAAATATACATCACTAGCACACGCACACATTGACAGATCAAAAATGGTCACGCATTTTCGGGTTGTCAGGTGGTCTATACGACAGTATATTATAAGTTTATGCAACTGACTTGACTCGTTGACTTTACTGAGTACTTTTTTTGACTTTTACTAGACTTTCGACTTGACGATCATCTGGAAAAACGACTTTAAATTTGGTAAACTTTTCATGAAAAAAAAAATCCCGCTATATTTTACTTGACACTGGCCATGATTAAAAAGCCGAGAGCCATATTATGAAAAAAAAAACTGAACGTCAGAACTGTCACTGCTGTCATATGTCAAATGTGAAATGTCAACTTGGTTAAAATTATTGTGCACCTGAAAATCGGGTTTCGGCAATTTTATGCATTTATTATGAAATAAAATATAGATTTATCGGTGTAAGTGAAAATCACAGTTCGATTATTCAAAATGGCTAGTTTTCTACGAAGTTGTGCTATCACCCGTCACTTGAAGAGACCGTTCTATCCGAACAGACGTAGCTCTGGATATGTTGTGCTGTAAGTTAAAGTTTCAGATATTTTTTACATAACAAAATTTCAGGAGGTTGTTATATACTTTCAGTCATATCAATATATTTTGTATACCAATGTAAAACTAAATATTTTCCGAATGTACCAATTCTTTTCAGCATTCAACATTTTGCTGTTGACTGGTAAAATTTCTTGTAATTTGCTTATTCCATAGTACGTTTCCGAAACATCGATTTTATTTTCACTTTTATATGCATACATAAAAGTGAAGATAAAATCCATAAGCTCTCATTCTCACAATAACTATGTACTTGAATTAAATAAAAATAAACATAGGGTGAACATGACTAGTGATTGGATAGTTCTAGTCATTGGACAGAGCACAAAAGCACTTATTAAGGTTGCTTTAACACATTGATGGACAGTACTGCCCATAGACGTACATATTTCAAAAGTGAAATAAAGTATGCCTGTCGACGTAAGAGTTTAGGTCGAGCCACAGCTCGTACGCTCAAGATGATCAATTTCTCATACGTAAGCATTAGGTACGCCGTTTTGTACTGTCACCATAGAGGTATCTTAGACTTTTGTAATGTTACCATGTAATGAATTACGCACAATTAACCCTTAATTGGTCGCATGGGGTCAGATCACTTTCAAACTGAAAAAAAATGTTTTAGAGTTTCAGGAATGCAACGAAGCTTTTGGTAGTTTCCTAACTCCTATTTAGGTATCCTAATAAGTGGTAGCCGGTTAGCTAGTGATGGTGCATGTGTCGCTACCCTCTTGAGCGCTGACCTCATGCGTGACTTACGTGACTTCTTTTGTCACAAGACAAGTTTCCATTTTGTAATATTATGTTTAATTGTTAAATTATTTCTGATATAATTTAGGATGATTGTTAAATATATGAGTATATCATTCCATTGACAACATTTAGTTATATAATTGCTCTTTAAAAATGTCAGTATAGATCAAGACAGTGAAATATGCTGGCGGCTGGAAGGTTTCTGAAGATAAAAGAGATTTTGTGAGCCTGTAGCCTCTAAACTTCAAAACTATGCACCGATTTGTAGCAGACATGAACCGGTAGACAAGATTTTAGTGCCCAGAGATGCCTAAAATAATCCCTGACCACTGGATGGTGATGATGATGATAAGGGGGTGATGACCACAAGTGCGTAACAAATCACACTTTGTCAGTATTATTTTAGGACCTACTTTCTTAGGTGCTGCAAAAAAATCTAACCATCAAAATGAATAAAAGATTTTTTAAATCTCGAAATCAACCATAGTGATATTTTTGAGATTTTGAGACAGAGCAGTAATTGATGGATTTTTTTAGTTGTATAGAGGCAAATGAAGGTTTTTGATTATTAAGATTAATAATCATATAGCACTCTAACAATTCGCATAGTTAATTCTTTGTTTTATTCATTTCATCAACTTAATTTTCATTTTTTATTTGGGGTTAGTTGAGGCCCCATGCAACTACTTGTGTGACTTTTTTGATGCGCCTAATTAAGGGTTAAAGGTCACGCACACATTGAAAATTTTTCGTTCCCCCACGCCGCACACTACGCCAACTACTACTATCAACAATACTCATGAGTATTACCTGAGAAATTCTCGGTTACTCGAAACTCCTCGGTTATCTAATTTTTTCGGCATAAAAGACTTTCTAGGCACAATTATAGTTTTATACAATTAATTTTGGAGTATTCTTAAAAGTATTCCATTCGCCATTCGTCCATTTACGCCGAATAAACGTCCAAAGACAGAAAATTATGCAAATTATTAGGTAACACTCCGTTACTATTACTCCGTTATTATTTTGGAGTATTGTTGATACTCCAAAATTAATTGCAGTTGTTGTTATGTATGGGAAATTGCTCCGCTTTAAAATTATATACAAATACATACAATCAATAAATAAAGTTTATATTTTTTGAATGTAATTTGCACAATATTAACAAAAAACAACGAAACATTTTTAAATAAAGCGCGTAAACAATTATCTAAATTTAAAAATTATCTATTCTCCTTTACCACCTGTAGCCTCCGATTCCAAAACCTATGTTACCAATTACAGAATGTTACCCACCAAACACAAGAGTAGAAATTTCTTAGAAGAAAGTTTTTTATAGAATAAATCTATTTCGGAGTAGATTTAATCGCAGTACAAATAATTACAATACAAATTTTTAGGAGGTGTAGTATTTAGGAGTAGAAATGTTTTGGAGTGTATACACATCAAAGTAAATACTTTTGAAAATAGTAATATCCAGAGTGGAATTGTTTGATAACAATAAATATCAAGGAGTAGGTAGATGTATTTGAAATTAAGTATATTTAGGAATAGATATTTTAAACATAGAATATCTAAAAGAAAAAACATTTGAGGATAGGGATATTTAGGAGCACGGAAATTTTATCATTGGGCTGTTCCTATGCCTACTGTCAAACTAGGAACAAAAGTACCGTCTGTCAACGTGTTAAAAATACCCGTTTTTTTTTTTCCTTAAAATCAGGCATTCTATTACTTTCAGTTCCTACCAGGTAGGTAGGTATATTTAAAATAATTTATATAGCATTTGTAGTTTTTGTGTACAAGGGTGCACCGTGGCGCACACTTTGCAAACCCTGATGTATAGTAAATTACACCAAAAAGTTGCCTATATCCTCCCTCATGGTCTGCATGATGCCAAACATCAAAATCGGTTCAGTAGTCAGAAGTCTATTTGATACAAAAAACAAATTTAAACCTTCCTCTTTAGAATGTTAAGTACAGCCTACAGGTTATTAAGATTAGAGAGATATATTAAGACGTGTTAAAATATATTAAGTAGTTGAAAATTTCTTTCCTCTTTCCAGTATTCCAGAAATTGGAGAGGATGGAGATAAAAATGCTTTGCTGTCTGAAAATGGATTACCAGAATTCAGTGATGTTACTATTGAAAAATGTATTGCTTCCATAAGTAAGCAGAGTTTAGATTACGAGAATGGTGTCCGCCAAATAGAGGAATCGTGCGGTAACTGTAAAAATGCATTCGTCGAAATTTTCGAACCTCTAGAGAAGCTAGACAGTCCCTTAGAACTTACGTGGGGTATGGCAAAAACGTTATATCTCGGGAACAGCTCACTAATGCCAACAAAATCATACATACAAATACATCAGAGAGCCCATAAGGCAAGGTCTGCCAAATTCAACAGCATACCCATATACCAGGCTGCTGTTGATGAGAAAAACCGACTAAAAAAGCTTACTGACGAAGAACAAAGGCTACTCGATAAATATATCTTAGAAGGAAAACTAAATGGCTTGGACGTTAAAGGCATAAAGCGGGAGAGGTTGAATACTATTCTCGGTGAAATGCAAAAAGAAAAACAAACTATTAGAGAAAAGGTTGATGCTGCAACAAAAGTTTTCAGTGGTATGATTAACGATGAGGCAGTCATCAAGGAATTTCCCCAGAGCCTTGCCAAATCGATGTCCGTTAACAATGACGCCTCTCGTGGACCATGGAAGATGTCCCTCGAGCCACATGTTTACGAGCCTTTTATGCAGTACTGCCCCGACAGATCTTTACGATGGAACATGTGGCAGGCGAATGTTCAGCGATGTTCAGGTTACACTAAAAAAGAACTCGAAACGAGCACAAATATCGAAAAATTACGAGGCCTTAGGCAGGAGCAAGCAAAAATATTGGGGTTTGACAGCTTTGTCGATATGAGCATGGAAACAAAAATGGCTGGTTCCATGGAAAACATTTTGAATGTTCTCGAAGCCATGCGCGTAAATGCTAAATATATGCAGGATCTAGAACTACAGCAATTGCAAGAATACGCCCAGGAAAGAGGTTTCAGTGATAAATTGGAGCACTACGATATTGCATATTGGCAGAGAAAACAGATGTGGTCTCTCTTCAGCTTCGATGACAACAAAATACGTGAATATTTTCCCCTACCCAAAGTTATCAATAGCCTCTTCAATTTGTGCAGCACATTATTTAAAATACAAATAGTTGAAAGATCGAACACCCAAACTTGGCATAAAGATGTGAAATATTACGACGTTTACGACGACTCCAGTAACCGACCCATAGCCGGCTTTTATTTCGACCCCTACGCAAGACAGGACGAGAAAATTCGCATTTACGATGATGCCGGGTGGCACGTAGCCATTCGCAATAAGAGCGCGGTCGCTTCTACACAGCCACTGTCCGCTTTAATATTCAATTTCCAAGCCCCGACTAATGGAAAACACTCGTTGCTTACGTTCAAAGAAGTGAATATTTTGTTTAAGAGATTCGGCCACGCGCTGAGGCATTTACTCACTAGAGCAGAATATTCCGAGGTGGCGGGATTATCGAATGTGGAATGGGACGCCGCTGAAGTCTGCGGATACGTAATGACCCACTGGCTGTACGATCCCCACACGATACGCGCCATCAGCGGCCACTACACTACCGAGGAACCTCTACCCGACGAGGTAGTGAACAATTTACAGAACACCCAACGCCATATGGCCGGTTTCAATCTGTGCAAAGAATTGTATCTATCGAGGTTGGATTTGGAGCTACATTCGAAAAAGATCTTCTGGCGCGACCTGGTGAGAGAGATATGGTCGGAGTACAACACGTTACCGTTCGATAAATACGATTCGCACGTGCTGTCGTTCACGAGGATATTTTCGGAGGAGTGGGGCGCCGCGTACTACAGCCACTTGTGGTCGAAAATGATCGCGGCTGATGTGTATAGTGCGTTCGAGGAGTCTCGAAAGGCCAATCAGGACGTCATTGCTGTTGGAAAACGATACAGAGACACATTCTTAGCCGCCGGTGGCAGTTGCCATCCCGCCGAAGTCTTCAGAAGATTCCGCGGACGAGACCCATCGCCACAAGCGTTATTAGATGATCTTGGACTTTCCAAAACTATAGAGGAATAGTGTTTTTGAAAGATTATTATTATTATAAATTGTATATTTATTAAAATAATAAAATTACTGTAACTCCGACGTTTGTTTTTATTAGTATTTAAGAGTCCGTGTACGAAATTTTGCCGATTTCGCTGATTTAACAGACGTGATTTAACAGTTAAAATACAGTATTTCTATAAGTTTTAATGCACAACATGTAAGATCATTTCAATTAAAATCTAATGTTGGAGCTAGGATTTTTGTTTTTTTAAGTACTTATTTTTAAATAATCCAACTCAAACCCGCGACAGTTTTGTGATTTTTGCTGTAAAAGGTTTAGAATATCACCTGTTTATGGCACTTTATGGATTGTATTGACGTCTTAACGGTCTGAAAAAAATATAATGTACTGTTGAGAAAGTCGTCTATACAATGTTGGAATTACTTTTTACCACTTTAATATGAAATAGTTGAGTAAAAAAATATGTAACTCGGCAAAATTTTTGGCACAATTTGTTTTTTTTTCTTTTTTCTCGAATTGGATAGAATTTTATCTATAGATTATTTCTGTCGTTTTCTTTTTATGAATTACAACTCCAAGTTGCCGAAATTAACAGCAATTCTTTGCCCATTTTCTTAAAAATTTTGCCGAGTAGTAGAGAGTATTTTTTTCATACCGTAATCAATACTAATATTATAAATGCGAAAGTATCTCTGTCTGTCTGTCTGTCTCGCTTTCACGCCAAAACTACTGAACCGATTGCAATGAAATTTTGTACACAGTTATTCTAGAGTCTGAGAAAGGACATAGGCTACATTTTGATGTGGGAAAATATCTTAATTCCATGAAAATATCGATGAAAATGCATTCGCACTGCGCGTGGCCAGCGCTCATCCCGGGGGTCCTGGGTTCGAGTCCCGCAGGCGGAACAAAAAGTTTTCAATGTTCCTGGGTCTTGGATGTGTATTAAAATAATATTTCAAAAATCTTAAATATATTTTATGTATAATATTATAAAAAATCCAGAAATATATCGATGCAATGAACATTTTAGTTCTAATACGATTCAACAGATGGCGTTTTATTTTTTACTTCATTGTAACATAGAACTAATCATACTTATAATTAGTTATTATGTTTTTGTTTATAGTTTTTAATACGTTAGAATAATATGTTTAATAATATTATCACTTGGTATAATAACAATCAATCTATCTTATCTTATAGAACTCATACTGCATTTCTAATATAATATATTAGAAATGCATGCATTATGAATGAATGAATGAATGAATGAACGAATATACTTTATTGCGCACATCACAGTTACAAACACACACATAAAATAAAGAACATATAAAATGAAGAGTTGACAACAGAAGGCGCTAAATAAAGGAGTTCGAGTGTACCGTGTTGGCCTGTATTCCATCCAGAAAATATATCAATGTAATCAACATTTTAATTCTAATATATGAAAACAGATGGCGTTTTATTTTTTACTTCATTATTGTAACAGAACTAATCATACCTACTTTATTATACAGTGTGTAAAAAAAATAAGTGATAATACTTTAGGGTGTGTACGTGTTCCTTGTAGAGAGTTCACTGTGAAAGTAGCAGCGCTGAAAGACATTTTTTTTTTCACTTTTGTATGAGCAAGGGCCCGAGCGTCATGAGTTTCGACATACAAAACTGAAAAAAAAAATTGATCTTTCAGCGCTGCTACTTTCACAGTGAACTCTCTACAAGGAACACGTACACACCCTAAAGTATTATCACTTATTTTTGTTACACCCTGTATATTGTTTTTATTCATAACTAGCTGTTGCCCGCGACTTCGTCCGCGTGGACTTTAGTTTATAGCGCGCGGTGTCAACAAAATTTGTGTTAAATTTAAAAACTTTTTAAAACCCTAGTAATACTGGTACCCCTCTTAGGGCCGCGCTACACCGGAATGGCAGCCCTTAATTAATCAAAATACCCAAAAACAGCTGTGCAGTGTGCACATAATCTATACTAATATTATAAATGCGAAAGTATCTCTGTCTGTCTGTCTGTCTGTCAGTCTCGCTTTCACGCCAAACGCCAAAACTACCGAACCGATTGTAATGAAATTTTGTATACAGATAGTCTAAAGCGTGAGAAAGGACATAGGCTACTTTTTTACTGAAAAAAGGGTTGTAAGAGGGTGAAAATGCGTAAATTTGTTCAAATTAAGTTAGTTCCAAAAATTCATAATAGATCTTTTTTCGTCTTCTACATCGCGCTAACGCTTGCTTAAAAGTCTTTCTATAAGAGGTGGTATCATCTTCCATCTAGGTTTCGATTTTTTTCGATTGTTGATCTATTCTACGGTAGGTATTAAATAACTCAGTACTTTATCTGTGCAGTGACGTAACCTTAAACCTATTAATGATAAATAGTTTATGGGTAAAGTTGTGTAATTGGGGGGCTAAATAAGCTTTAAAATTTGTCATAAAATATAAAGTTTAATATAAAAAAAAGAAATACTTATTGTGTGCACACTGGACAGCTGTATTGATTTAAGGGGTACCAGGGTTTTTTTATAAAAGCATTTGACACCAATTTTGTTGACATCGCGCGCTATAAACTGAAGTCCACGCGGACGAAGTCGCGGGCAACAGCTAGTCACAAATATCGGGGATTATGTCACTTCACTATTCAAGCTGTTTTTATGTAATATTTTTGCCAGCGCTATATAAATATATAATGCTGTTAGTAAATACTAACAGCATTATGAATTCAAATACTAGAATATCAGTTTATACTTTATATAAATTATAAATTAAGATATAAATCATATCCTATTGATTACCAGGCGATGCTGCAGCGCCAGGTCAACTTTCCATTAATGTGTAAATATTAATAATTGTCATGAACTAGAATACAATAAAGCCCACCAAACGACTGCAAGTTGCTAATTAACCAGATTAACCGCGATTTTTCAGCACGGAGCAGGCTGATGATGATGAACTATAGCTAAGGACACTCTCAATTACGTCAATCTTTCAAAAAAAAAAAAACTAGATCAAAATCGATCTACCCGTTTGGATGCTACGATGCCACAGACAGACAGACAGACCGACAGACAGACACGTCAAACTTATAACACTCCTCTTTTTCGTCGGGGGTTAATAATCGAGTACATTAGTCAGAATCAGGATTTTGCTCCCAAGCCCTCTCCATGTCGTAAATATCCTGTTTAATTTTCTCGTCTTCTGGCAAAAGCTTAGCAGCTGCCTTCATCTCATCGATGGCTTTGTTTAAGTAACCGAGACGTGCCAACGCTGCTGCCCGTCGAGCTATGCACTTCGCACGGCTTCGCCTGTTGCCCTCACATACTGGTTTCATTAAATCTAATGCGGATGAACAGTCGTTAGCCTGCAAAAGATACAATATTTTGTTTTCGTAGTTAATTACAAGACTAGATAATCGTTGGTTGAAACTTAAAACGTAAGCCATCATTATACTTATAATATGTAGGCCTTGACTCATAAAATGGCCTGGCCATTTTATAAGTCAAGAATGAATATCAAAATATTGAATAAGGTGCAATTAGTACATACGCATTTATTAAAGTTGCCAAGTGCGAAATGAGTTGCAGCTCTGTTTGCATAAAGGCTTGGCAGTTTGTCCGTCAGTGTTATGCCATGTGTGTACGCGCTTATAGCGCCCAAGAAATTGCCGCTTCTAAAGAATTCATCGCCTTTCTCCTTACACCATTGCGGATCCTGTTCTTCCGGACGCAAATCCTCTGACGCGAAACCTTTAAAGAAAAGAAAACATATTAAGTAACACATAATGTTCTACATTGTATCCGCTTAAAATTTAAATGAAAGCTAAAAAAATACCAGTCGCTCTTCTAGCCATTGTGATATTTCTTAACCAAGTTTCTTCTTCTTCAGCTGCTGATTCCCTGCTTGGAGTAGGGAACGACCTTGGCGTATGGGTAATCTCTAAACTTTGCGTTTGTCTTAACTGCGGTAAAACCCTTCTTGCCATTTCCTCTTTCTTTTTATCCACATATGAAGATGTAATTAATTTTCTAGCAGGCTTTAAATTTTTCGAGGCTTCTGGTTTCGGCTGCTCCAAGTTAGTTTCCTGCTTCGATTCATTTTTATCTTCATCATCACTTGAATTCAATTCTTTTATTTTCACTCCAGAAGATGTTGCGGATATAATTTCTGTTCTATTTTCAGTTTTTAATCGCCAGTTTTCTAAATTATCCATAGCCTGGCGACGTTCCTCATCTCTGCGTTTATCCATTAATAGGTGTTGTTTGCTATCTATATCCATAGCTTTTTGAACAGCGAATCTATTTAATTCATTCTTTTTTATAAACTTCTCTTCGGATTCTTTTTTGGCGTCATCTTGAGACGCGTTTAAATTTTTTTGTCTAAGTTCTTTCTTCTCCTCTTTAGAAAGAATTTTCTCAAGTTGACTCCATTCATATTCTTCTTTCTTAATTAAATTTAACACAATCTCTTTATCGTGAATAATGCATTTACAGTTTTTATTATCTACTTCGTCAAATAGAAATATTTCAAACAGAAATGGGCTAAAGTGTGCTTTTACATAAGAATCTGTGGTAAACAGATCTATGTTTTCCTTATAAACTGGATCAATTGGTATTCTAATATGGACACTTTTTAAAGTTTGCGTCCAAGTAAAATCTTTTACTAATATAGGCATATTTCTGATATTTATGTAATTTTTGCGCCACGTTTCCTAAAAAAAACGGTTTGGTCTTCACACCGCAATCGCACAATACCCCAGAAATATAAACATATACCGCAATACTCTTTGCATTAATTATTGTCAAAGAGAATATAATCAGTACGTTTTATTAATTGTATCCATGTGTTTACATGTTGCTATGGATATTTATAAAGACTGACGACAAAGAGAATATAATTACTACGTTCTTTGGTTTTAACTGAAGACAGTAAATATGCCCGGGCCGCACCTGCGTAGTGCTTGGTGCTTTAAAACGATACCATTGGACGATCTGCGTGTATCGTCCAATGGTATCGTCTCATAGGCCATAGCACGAAGCTTCGTGACGATAGACGCATGTGCGGCCGCGCCAGTAGAGTAGGTAAACATTAAAGCACAGAGGTTCGAACCTAGGTCGAACTTACCAAGGTATATAATAATTAGAGACTGGACTCTGGAGACTAAAGTATTATGAACCCGGTTCAAACATCTGATGCAGCGGCCAGCAGCAACTGCCAAGTGCCAACTTAAACATAAAAGCACAGAGGTTCGAACCTAGGTCGAACTTACCAAGGTATATAATAATTAGAGACTGGACTCTGGAGACTGGAGTATTATGAACCCGGTTCAAACATCTGACGCAGCGCCCAGCAGCAACTGCCAAGTGCCAACTGCTGAACCGTCAAACGTGTATCTGTATTCTGTAGTCCTGTAGTCGGCCGGGCGCGCACTAGCGGCTAGGCCGCGGCGGCCATCGAGGTAGATATATACGGTACCTTAGTTTTAGTATGAAACCGCCATAGACTACGCGCACCTGGCTGCCTTGCGGCCAGCGGCCACACCATACTTTCGATGGCCGCCGCGGCCTGCGCTATTGGGCTTAATAATAAATTAGCTACATAGGCGTTAATAATTAATTATAAGTAACACTGAAAGTAGTACCTACCGTAGACCGTAATTCTGGCATATAATAATTATGCCCTCCCATCCCATAGAGAAAAATAAACATACCTATACATACATATGCCACGCTACTTAGCGAAACGATCAAAACGCACAAAAGTGAGGCATTTTAAGTGTTTTGATAGTTTTTAACGTCAAGTGGAACGCACTGCTAATAAAAATTTATAACAAAAATACAATATTTTTTTTAATTTTTAGCAGTTATCTGTTATTCCACGGTCTCGAGAGTCGAGCATGGCAAAGAGAATGTCATATACTACGTAACAGATCATGGAAATCGCGGACACCTTTGACTCAGTCAGCTGTCATTTGAACGGTCCGGTCCGGGAGGCGGGAGTTGATCAGCCGATGCCCGATTGTCAAAATTAAAATGTCAAACTTTTGAGCATGTAGCGAAGACGTTAGCGTTTTAAAGATTAAGATATTTTTGATATTTTTATTAATTATTAAAGGTTTCCTAAGTATTTATAATGACCTATTCTTTATGAGCTTACAATATTTTGTATTATACAGCTTCCGCCAGAAGAAACAAGCATTTAATGCGACTATTGGCTACATGTTATCGTTGCTGTTATATAACACCTTGTAAACATAATTCATCTTTTATCACAATAACATAAAGTTTAGTCAATGAAGCTGATATAATTATCATAATTTAAATAACATACCATTGATAACGTCGTTTGCTACAAGATTTTGGGTTTTCCATTCTTATTTCGAATTTGAAATACATAGTAATAATGGCTTTGAAAGTACAGACTGGTAAGTTTATAATTATTATTTTTTTACATCTTTATCAAGTCACAAACAAACGAAAAAGAATAAAAATTAAATTACTGAAAATCCTCAACACCGTAATACCTCGATCGTGGGAATTGCACCAGGGTGCGGCTTGGGAGTTGATGGTTAATAACCGATAAACATTATTAAGTACTTTCAAATACAATTTCCAGTAACTACCATTTCAAATAACATTTGTGTGTACTGTTGAGCGTTGATATAAAGTTCATCTGCTATGTACAGTTGCAAAAACGCGTTTCCTCTCCATTCTGAGGTAGTGTCAATTATTGAGACTAAGAAATTACCCATCATTTACAGTTTTGGGACTTGTTGATCCCAGCGAGCTGGGCAGAACTCTTACACATGAACACTTGTCTATGGAGTTTACACATTTCTACCGCCAACCACCAAAAGAGATAGCAGACAAATTTGACACTGGATATGTTGTTGAAAAACTTGGATACTTACGACAATACCCGTATCATTCACGAAATAATTTGCTTCTCAATGATCAAGATGCAAATTCTGCTGTATTGTTTGATATGCACGATTTTCAACAGAGAGGAGGAGGTAAGATTTAACTTTTAGTTGATGATAATAACTAAGCATTTTATATTTTTAAAGACAATGTTGTAATATTTCTTAAATATTTTTATTACTTAAAGCAAGGGTTCCCAAAACTGTGCGCCGCGGCGCCCTGGTGCGCCATGGTAAAGCAAGAGAGGTGCCGTGAGTCGATCCTTCATCATTATCCGAAACCACAAATATTATGAATTTAAATTACTTATAATATTAATTTAAATGTAAAGCAGGTAGATGATTAAATATTTGTTTACTACTATTTACCTGCTTAACCTAACTATAATCATTAAAGGTGTTTATTTATGTATCTTTTTCCAATAGCTAGGTAGAGTAGGGCGCCGTGACAAAATATTTTACGTGTAACTGCACCGCAGGCTGAAAAAGACTGGGAACCCCTGGCTTAAAGAACTTCCACTTGCTAATGAAAAGATCTGCAATATATATATTAAATCATTACTTTTTCCTTGTCTGATATTTTATGAAAGTTGCTAGTAAGACAACAACAAAACACCTTTATACTTATACAATCTGTATTTATTTGTAAAGGGATTTACAGTATGTGACTCTATAATTTGTTGCTGTAAAAATAATTTCAAGAACTGGCGCACCACCTCCTAGCACTTCACAATAACACAATAATATTTTTATCTCCAATTTTCAAGGTACAATTGTTGAGAACACAACAGAAGGAATCAAGAGGGATGTAACATTTCTAAAGCGTGTATCAGAAGAAACTAAGGTCCACATAGTTGCTGGAACCGGGTTCTACATAGCGGATACTCAGGAGAGCAACTTACTGAAATACACTGAAGAGGCGTTGTACAATCATATGTTGAAAGAGTTGACTGAAGGTTGCATTGACAATCCATCTGTAAAAGCTGGATTTATGGGGGAGATTGCTAGTGTTTGGCCTATCAAGGGTAAAAATAAATAGTTATCTTCTTTAGTATAGGCAAAATATAGTAATTACTACAAAAAGCGAAATAGTAATAATTTTCATTAGTCAACTTTTGTGGAATAGTAGACTTTAATTTACGTTTTTTTCCGTCCGTCCGTTACGTGCATACTTGTGCACATGTATGCGTGCGTACTTGCGTGCTTGCATTTTTTTTTTTTTTTTTTTTTATTTATTTATTCATTCATTTCAAAAACTTAAAAACTAATACATTTTAAACCTCGCCAAACCAAAGTTTAACGGCGAGATACGCTCATTAACCTTTTTTTTTATACTATTCTATTGTATACATTGTTTACTAAAACTATAGTGGACTGAGTCAATATGCCAATTACCAAACATCTGCTTTTTAAAATCCATCACAAACAAAAATTCTTGGGCATTGTTTAACATCTGTTACTAAAATAATAGGATTCACAAGTTTAGTAAAAAACGTACATGTGGCGATTTCAACTTAAACTTTCTAAATGTTCTAAGCGGCCCTCGTCACCTGTGTGTCCACCACAAAAAGAAATAAAACAAAAATTGTAACTTAGAACTAAATAGTAAATATACAAGTAAATTAAAATAGAAAAATTGAATATATATTTTATACTTAGCTTAATCTATACATTTATATGATTTATACGATATGTCCGATGACAGACTCAAACATTTAGCACTTCGACTTTTAACTTTTTCTTAATAAGCTTTGGTGACAGTTTTTCCTCACCCCTTAATATATTGTATTTGTTACATATTTCAGGTACTAAATACTTATTTGTCCTCTCTCCATAGTAATTTTTAATTTTAGGTTTTATCAATCTTTGCTCTCTAGCCCTTTTAGTATTATATTTATTATCTATTGCTTTCTTATACTCGCTACTAAAGTAATATTGAATACCGATTAAATATTCAACTTTTTTATCAATGGGTAAGATATTACATGTTTTAAATAAGTTCTTATAATCTTTTTTACACTCTATTTTTTCCTTTTTACTTAATAAGTACTTAATTAATCTTAGTTGTATGCTCTTAACATTATTTAAATATGTAGTAAATGTTCGCCCATACACAATTAAACCATAGCTTAACAGAGAGTCTGCGAGGGCGAAATATACAACTTTTAAGGTGTCTACATTTAGTACTCTCTTGAGCTGATAGAATTTACCTAACACTGATCTTAGTCTGTTACATACATCTGATATGTGTTGTGCCCAGTTGAAATTTCTATCTATCCTTAAACCCAAATATTTAAAATTGTCAATATAAGAGATTGGTGTACAACTACATTTATCTTTATTTAAGTGAAGGCATTCATATGAGTGGCCTATTATTGTTAGATCGTTTACACTGACATTCTTTGCTCTACGATTATGTGGCGAGTGCAGGTGCATACATTGGGTTTTTTTTAGATTTAATATAATACCATTGTCGTGCGCCCACTTCGTTATGTTTTCGAAATCTTCCTGTATGTTCGCGCGCGCTTTTGATACATCCTTCGAGGCGTACACCACACTCATATCGTCCGCATACATAAATTCCTTACACTTCTTTATCACATTCACCACTCCATTCACATGCATGGTGTACCCGACGGGGCCGTAGACGGAACCGGTGGGCACACCCATACTCACATCCTCGTCATCGCCAGTTACCCCATCTATCACCGTTCGTATTTTCCTGCCGCTCAAATAATTCTTAAACCACATACTGGTCGGCCCACGTATACCACATTCATCCATCGCCTGTATTAATATATTATGATCAAGTGTGTCAAAAGCTTTTTTATAGTCTATGAAAAGGGCTATGACTTGTTTCCCAGAGTCTCTTCATTCACATAATCAGTGAAACTCAACAAGGCTGTAGTCGTCCCCCTGCCTCTCCTAAAGCCATGTTGTGTATCCGTGAGAATGTTATAATTTTCAAGGAATGTGCTTATTTGTTCTACGACTACTTTTTCTACTAATTTATCTATTACAGGCAGAATTGCTATTGGCCTATAATTTGCATACTCCGAATGACTGCCCGACTTGTAAATCGGTCGTATTATTGCACATTTCAGCTGGTCAGGATATACACTACTCTGTAAACACATATTAATAAGGTTTGTTAAGATAGGACTAAGCTGTTTTTTTAGATACTTAACATCTTGTACCCGTATATTATCTACACCCGCAGACTTACCACACGATAGAGTATTTATTAATTTTTCAACAGACGTTTCATTAATTTTCCTAAATCTAAAACTAATATTACATGGACTTATATATTCTATTCTTTTTAAAAATTGTGTATTACAGATATGCTTAATATTATGTATTTCTTTGGTAAAAGTCTTTGAAAAGTTATTACATATGTTGATTGTACTGTCGAGTTTTCCTAAATATTTTAAAATTATACTATCTACACTACTTTTCTCTACCCCTAACCAAGAATTTATATTTTCCCAAATTTTCCTAAAATCCCCCTTACAATTTAAAATTTCTGACTGTCTATATTTATTCTTTGCTATATTTATTAATTTATTTAATTTGTTTCTAAATTTAGTATACTCTAACCTTTTAACCATATTTCTAGGCTCATTTTTCCATACTTTGAATAAATAGTCCCTACGTGATATCATTTTATACAATCCCTGATCGATCCACGGCTGCCGTGTCCGTTTATTTTGTTTAATATTAATACTAATCTTACTGTCCCTGTAGAACTCATCGAATATTTGGCATAATTCGTTATATAATTTAAGTGGACATGTTAGCCCGTACAATTGTGTCCAGTCATACTCATCGAATTTTTTAGTTAATATTTTTTCATTAATTACATTTTTAACTCTATAACTTTTTGAATTTAGATTATCTCTATAATTATTATTATTTGAAATTTTAATAGACAGTCCCACCGCGTAGTGATCCGACGCATGCACCTCCAGGACGAACGATAGCGCTCGGCGCTTGTGGCATCTCGCTCGCACCCACACGTGGTCCAGGCACGATGTCTCGCTCCTGCCGTCGACGATCGCCTCGCGCGTTACTTCCGAACTCGGTATAGCGCACTGCAGTCCTAGTTCGTACAATGTGTCTTTGTACTTTCTTGTAACCGGGTTTTCTACTCCATTCAAGATATTTATGTTAATATCTCCAATTAAAATAATTGTCTCAGATTTAGGGATATTTTTAATTAATCGTTTTATTTCTTGTAAAAATGTCATTTTGTTATTTTGAGGCGGTCTGTATATGGCAATAATATGTGTTCTACTTTTTTCTTCGATCAGCTGGCCATGCAATAATTCCGACGATCCCGTAATTCTTCCTTGTGTATCAAACGTCAATTCTTTCTTTGCGTAAATTAATATACCTCCTCCTCTTTTTTTATCTCTGCTTAATATATGGCTATTGTAATTATTTATTTTGTAGTATGCTAGGTCTTCGTTTTGAATATTTATTTCACTCAATATTAATATGTCTATTAAATACCTATTTTCTTCTAAAATTATCAATAATTCGTTAAAGTTTTTTCTAAGGGACCTTATATTTAGGTGCATTATATTTATATGTCCGTATCTTTGACTTAATTCTGTATTTAAATTTTGAATATTCATGTATCTTTTGAATTCAAAGTCGCTAAATATCGTATCATCTTGTAGATTATCGAATGTAAAAAATAAAAAATCAGGTAGTGTTTACACGTCGCGCTGTTTGCACTATTTTGGATTTTGAGCCTCTTCAAAGTCATTAAGTACTTGTTCGCTCTTTATATTATAAATACTTTTTTCGTCGTTATTCTTTTTCATTAAAATATTTCCATTTTGCACCCATATATATTGGTAGCCTTTAGGTCTCATCATGCTTCTAGTCATCCACAATAGTTGTCGCTTAAACTTTGGTAATGATTCGTTAATGAATATTTGAGTTTCGTTACCGTTCTTATATATTAAGTTGTTCGTAATTTTCTTACTTTCAGTTGAAAAAACTTTTCTCGCCGCCATCCATTTGGATCGATCATTTTTTGTGCGCAACTTGACTTGAATTATTCGTGGTCTTGAATCATCCTCTTTGGCTTTCCCCATTCTCTCTGCTTCCTCCACATCTTCCGGGTTAAGATGCAATACCTTAGCTACCTCTTTCACAACTTGGATTGTGTCTTCATTAATTTTGTTCTCGAGTCCGCTTATTTCAATATAATTTTCCTTCTCTTTAATTTCTAATTCTTCCAATCTCTCTTCCAATGCCCTGTTGCATTTTTCCAAGTATGTGTTTTTTTGTTCTAAGGCTTTAATTTTCTTTTCAGCCACTTCTTTGAATTCGGTCATATTCTGATACATCTCTGCATAAAAATCGACGGTTTCGGCTAGCTCAACTAACTTCTTCTCCATATTGTAAATAACCTCTAGCTTCCTGTTAACCTCAGCTAGAACGCTCTCCCCAGATTCCTCGCTTGGGTTCAGGTTTATTTGGGAGGTCGAGCCGGTGTTTTCCTTAGAGCAATCTTCACACTTTTCCTTCATTGCAAATTGTTTATAATTACGCACACATTTTTTGTGGTACATGCCCTCACAGCCACCTTTACATGTAATTATATCGTCTTTGTTCACGGACACAAAAAGCTTACACTTCTTACACTGCCTCATTTTAGGTTATTTGAGTTTTTAACTACCAGATAAAACAAAGGGTAATAAACACAGTAAACAAAGGATAGCAAACAAAGGATAAATACACGTCCGTACGCTGAGCGTGCGCGCTGACGACGTGCGTGCGTACTTGCGTGCTTGCATGCGTGCGTGCTTGCATGCGAGCGTGCGTGTGTGCGTTCGTACGTGCATTTCAAGTGCAATATGGGCAACATTTACAGATTTTGAACGCAAAGCGATAAAGGCAGCTGGTGAGCTACAGGCGCAGCTGGGTTTCCCTGTCAGCTACCACCCTCACCGAGTGCCCGAGGCCCCGTTTGAGATCATCAGATTGTACCTGGAGGCCGGTGGCAGACCTGACAAAGTTGTTATGTCACATTTAGACAGTAAGTTCCAAAGGCACTAGGCGACATTGCTCTGCAGCGAAGCGACTCTTCACGTTCCAAAGAATTGACGTCTTGTGTCGCGTAGCATTGCTGTCGCTTAGTGTAGCTCACCTCAATCCTCATACAAATTCATACAAATAATTTTTTGCCGTGAAGTTTTAGCACCACTCCGCTGTGTAGTTACACTTAGGCCTACCTAACGGAAGGTATATTAACTTTATGATTAATATAAATGCGAAAGTGTGTCTGTCTATCTGTCAGTCTGTCTGTTACATCTTCACGCCCAAACCGCTGAACTTTAAGGGCATTGAATATATTTTATCCCGGAAAAATGTACGGTTCCTGCGCGATAAACGAATTGTGGCGCAACGGAGTTGCGGGCGTCAATGTTTTTTTTTTTTTTTGCTGAAGGCAGGTCAAATAGCCCTGATGTCACTGCGACCCTTGAGGATCTATTGTGACTGTCATTGAGTATGTTATAAAGTTAAGATTTTAACCCATCAATCCCCAAGCGGCACCGGGCTGTCGCATAACAATTGAAAATCTATTGTGTCTGAGATTCCCACTATCGAGGTATTAAAGAGTAATATATTTATAGGAACCATCTCAAACCCAGAAACACTACTAGAATTCTCTGACCTGGGGACGTACTGCCAATTCGACTTGTTTGGTACTGAGGTCTCATACTACCAACTCAAAAACGATATCTATATGCCGTCTGACGCCCAGAGAATAGAAATGGTACGACATCTAGTGGACAATGGCAAAGTGGACAGAATACTGATGTCTCATGATCTCCACACTAAGCATAGACTGGTAAGTTTTAGGCCCCTAAGGCTGCGTTTCCTCCAGACATGTGTTGCGAGGGATGTGTTTTTTAGAGCCAATAGAATCGTTAATGTGAGCTTGCCATGACATCGCTCAGTGCGGCGATCTTAAAAACACATTCCTCGCAGCAGATCTCTGGTGGAAACGAAGCCTAAAGGCCAGTTTCACCATGAAGCTAATATAGAGAGGAGGTGTCGTAATCGAATTTCCTTAAGAAACGACGCGTGACAATTTGCGGGGTCAGGGGGTGTCAAGCCCCGCTCACTTTTCAATATTTCATCTATCGGCTAAAAGCAAAACTACTAGCTTAGGTCGATGTTGATGTTACTACGTAGTTCAGCTATCTAACACTAGATGTCAAAATTCTTCTATATATATATATATATATATATATATATATATATATATATATATATATATATATATATACAGTGTGTAACAAAAATAAGTGATAATACTTTAGGATGTGTACGTGTTCCTTGTAGAGAGTTCACTGTGAAAGTAGCAGCTCTGAAAAACGAAAATTTTTTTTCACTTTTGTATGGGCAAGGGCCCGAGCGTCATGAGTTTCCCCATACAAAAGTGAAAAAAAATTTTGGTCTTTCAGCGCTGCTACTTTCACAGTGAACTCTCTACAAGGAACACGTACTCACCCTAAAGTATTATCACTTATTTTTGTTACACACTGTATATATATATATATATATATATATATATATATATATATATATATACAGGGTGTAACTCGTACACACCCTAAAGTATTATCACTTATTTTTGTTACACACTGTATATATATATATATATATATATATATATATATATATATATATATATATATATATATATATACAGGGTGTAACAAAAATAAGTGATAATACTTTAGGGTGTGTACGAGTTCCTTGTAAAGAGTTCACTTTGAAAGTAGCAGCGCTGAAAGACGAAAAAAATTTTTCACTTTTGTATGGGCAAGGGCCCGAGCGTCACGAGTTTCTCCATACAAAACTGAAAAAATTTTTTCGTCTTAATTTTCGTTTTCTCGAACGGACTATACTATCGATAGCAAAATACTATACTATCGATACTAAAATATACATCACTATCACACGCACACATTGACAGATCGAAAATGGTCACGCATTTTCGGGTTATCAGGTGGTCTATACGACAGTATATACCTATTAAGTCTATGGTAGTAATAGTATGCTAAAATGTAATGGTAAATCATAATCAATAATAATAAATCGACTCGCATCGACATTGCATCCGCATTCCGCACGGATCAAAATCTTTTGATTTGACTATAATGAACCAACTCACGCACACAGTCGCACTTGCTTCTGTGTGAATAAAAGTGCACTGAATTACATGAAACTTGAAATTATGCGTACGACGTAAACGCTCTTAACTTATAATATTTCTGTCTCCGTTTCATGCAAAATAGAGACAGAAATATTATTTAATTACTGTCAAAATTTAGACCAATCATAGAGCCTAACCGCGTCTTGAGACCGGGTCGCATCTTAAGTACTGACTATTTATACCAGCCTTAGAATTCGTTGTATGAAACAATGTGAAACCTCGCACAATCGTCCGCACCGTACGCGCCGCATTTCGTGAACTATGCGGTGCGTTCGACGCGCACGGCACGTGCAATACTGACAAATGTACAGTCAAGTCTAGAAAAGAGCGTATTCCCTCTTAAAAGGCCGGCAACGCACCTGCAGCTCTTCTGATGTTGCCAGTAGTTGCTTTCCATCAGGCGACCCGTTTGCTCGTTTGCCCCCCTTATTTCATTAAAAAAAGTCAATTTTACTCAACTAATTATTTTTATCTCTTTCAGATAAAATACGGAGGACATGGCTACAGCCACATATTCTCAAACATTCTCCCGTGGATGAAGATCAAAGGTTTCTCACAGGAAACCATAGATACCATCACTATACAGAACCCTGCAAGATGGTTAGCTATTAAGATATAATCAAGAATAATAATTAATTGTATTATTCTTATATTTATATGCATTTTGCCTTTGCTACAAATATATTAAATAAAAATATATTTCTATGTTTTATACTTTACTATTGTTGAGAAAATATACTATATTTGTTTTTTAAAACTTTTTAAATAATTCTTTCCAGCAATGTTAGGAAAAATCAAAAGCCCAGACTTTCGTGACTTCTTTAACCCATCAAATCCCATGCGGCACCCGGGAGCCGATTGAAAATCTATTGTGTCTGTGATTCCCACGATCGAGGTATTACGTAGTAAAATATGAAAAGTGAAAACACAGACTATTTATTTACATTTTTATTAGCGCCAATATTTTAGCTTAGTAAAATCAAAAATACTTGCCAATTTGTATGTTACAAACAAAAAATAAAAAAAAATGTATATACACTTAGTCTTCTAGGTCTAGGTTCTGTAGTTCTTCGTCTAGGTCTTCATCGAGGAAGAGGTTTTCGTTGATGGGCACTGCCCCGCCCGTGTCTGGAGTTTCACCAGTCTCCTCCGTCTCTCCGTTCTCTAGACCTCGACCGAGCTGCTGCAATCTGTCTTCAGTTGCTTTTGTGCCGGTATCATCAGCCTGTAATATTAAAATATTGCTTTATAGTTTAGCAGTATACCAGAAAGATGAGAGATATTATAATAATTATTGTGTATAAAAACTTTGGAAAACCCCATGCAGCCTAGCTTAGTCGAGAATGGTTAAAAATGTACACTCTATTGTACGCATAACAATAATTATTGTCTTACAATACAATGAGGAGCTAGTATTATTAAAGTTCAACTTTGAGCTGTCTTAGCACCCGGCATCGTGTTGTGTTTCTGTCGATATAAGCAGCTATTGCTGCTTCTACAATAACATAGTAAAAGGAGGGGAAGTAAGTTATCTTCATACAAAGGCATCGCGCGCGGCTTGTTTGTGTGCGCCATAGTATCGGCGGTGCCTTTGTATGAAGATAACTTACTTCCCCTCCTTTTACTATGCTATTGTAGAAGCAGCAATAGCTGCTTATATCGACAGAAACACAACACGGTGCCGGGTGCTAAGACAGCTCAAAGTTGAACTTTAATAATAGAACTTCCTCATTGTGTTGTAAGACAATAATTGTTATGCGTAAGTTAAGTTACTTCCAATAATTCATAATAGATGTCGTTGTTTGTCAGCTACATCGCGCAAGTGCTAGTAACATTTCGTTTTTATAAAAAGTGGTAAGGACCTTCACAAGTTAGTTATGTATCACATAGATCAACATAAAAAAATACGTAACATGGAGGCGCCTAAATAAGCGCAGTACGGCAAAATCCTGACTTACAAACAAATGTCTATCTTGAGTCATTACATTATTAGGCTGCGTTTCCACTGAAGCGGAGCGGAGCGGAGCCTGAATTGACCAACCATGCTATTCCAGCGGTATCACAGCGAAGATTTCGAGCATGGTGATTGGTCAATTCGGCTCCGCTCCGCTCCAGTGGAAACGCAGCCTTAAGGCGGGGATTAATCTCAATCCAAAACGATAACTTTGCACACAACCAAAGACCAAGCGTATACGCATCGCAATAAGATTCATTTTAGCTTAGCCTAAAACTGTAGTCACTCGAGCGAATCTTCTCTATTTATCATGTTTTTTTTAAATATCTTTGGAAATAAACATTAAGAAACAAAATTGTTCGGTTAAAGAGTTTTTAATATAGATTTACTAACAATTTATTCAAATAAAATGTATAATTATCCTAGTTAATACTTATATTTTGATGAAATAGATTTTTATCGGAGGTGAGTTTGTAAATTAATTACAGCCAAAGTATTACGTTTTATTAAAATGTTTATGGTTTAAGGTATTTTAAATATTGTGCTTTATATCTCATATTTTTAAAACTTCGTAATTATATTGGAACTAGGTAAACCGGAAGTCGCGGAATAACAAATTGAGGTTTATCCTCGCCTTAAGAGCAGTTTTATATCACAGCACAGTTTAAATCTGATCGCACAGTTGTCAGCACCTAAGCGCCACATTTTAAAATTCGTTGTATGAAATGATGTGAAACTCCAAAAAGTTATCCGCACCGTACGCGCCGCATTTCGCGTACTATGCGATGCGTACGGTGCTGACAAATGTGAGATCAGCGTTAAACTGCATCAAGTTAAGTCTCGCTGTAAACTGAAGCACAGTTTCTAAACTCACCTCAGCCTCCAATCCCATAAGTTCCAGCTCAATATCTCTGTACTGGTTCGTGTCCGGTTCCTCTCCATCATCATATTTGGCCAGGTCGAAGGTCTCGTCACCGTCCTCATCAGCATCAGCCGCCAACGCTGGGTCGAAGGAGAACATCTCTCGTCCAGACAGACCGACGGCCCGACCGGCCTTAAAGTCGCTACGCTTCTGCTCTTCCGCCTTGTTCTTGGCGTCCTGTAAAAACAAGCAGGAATGAATAACTATTCTCTATTGCATTTACATATTATAATCTTAAAATTATTGAATGAATAAAATAATTTTCTTTTTTGCATTTACACACTGTAATCTTAAACACAAAAGGCAGCTTTAAACATCAAAGATTTGTGTATTTAGGACATAACTTGTAGAATATGATGGTAAATGGTAATGCAATAAAGTCAATTTATCTACAAAAAAAAGTCCAATAAGGTTTGGGTGTCTCTGCCATTGCCCACTTCATTACGTTGTGACAATTTCTTGGATTTTTTCAACACGTAACTTCTGTGTTCAACAATCATTGTAATATTTCAGCACGAGCTTTGATTTTATTTAGTTATCGCGTGGACGCAACTATAATGTTATACAATACTTTATTACATTGCAATGAGCAAATTAGGACATGCTTTAAGTAACCACTCACATGTTTATCTTTAATCTTCTTCTTTTTCCATGCAAGGAAGGTTTCAAGCGTGATCTTAGTTTGGTTCGGCCCTAGCGCAGCTCGCTCTCTTTCTATTAGGTCCACGAGAGATATTTCATTCTTCTTTTCTTCCATCTTCTTCTTGTCTCGTTTCAGTACGAAGCCCGGAGGTAGGGCGTGCCGGTATATACACTTCCCACCGGAAGGACATTCCCAGAACCATCCATATTTCGATTTCTCCACAGCCTCCAGAAAATGCTTGCAAATCTGTAAAAAAAATTAAGTAAAATACAAAATGACGATTTTCAGAACACCATTGCAATAAGTTAAATTTAACAATTTATTTATTTACTAAAGTCACAATGGGGATTGTCCATTTTTTTTTAATTTTGCTCATTACAAAAACATTTCGAGGAATAAGGTCAGTGATCGTTTTTCTGTATATAAACGAAAAAAATACCCATTAGTTACTTATATTTTTGAACAAATATGTATAACCTTTGTTTGACCTTCAATGGCGTTAAATTAGCAATAAATTCGACCAACATTACGTTTCAAACTTTTGGTAAGCTTCTCGTATCAGCTTTCACATTATGAGAACTTGCATTTGACGAACCAGCCATTATAAATAAGATTGAAAGGAAAAAAACATACTGCAGAGGTCAATAATTATTGGCCGCCGATGATGACGTCAGAGCGAAACTTTAAAAATTTATTGAGGAAAAACTAGCCAATGAATTTCAAAATTATTTCATTTATATTCTTGAAATACCCTATTTTAACTAAAAAAAATATAAAAAGTGCATGTGATTTTTTTTGGACAATGCCCATTTCGCTACGAATAATAAAAACTAAGGAAATGTAACTCCCATAAGTACTGCAACCATTTTGAATTTGGTTCTTTTTTGCACGCTAAAATATGACAATAGCTACGAAACACCAACATTCAAATTTAGTGCCCCGTGTATTATTTTCCTCTATGAAATTAAGGAAATAAAGCCGTTGACAATAACTGTCACTTGTATAAAAACACAAAATTGTGTACCGAATACATGCATAAAGTATGCATGTATTCAGGTCACATTTTGTAGACTCGCGGACAAAATTTTTGACACAGTTACTCCTCCTTAGTTTTTTATTATTCATAGCAATTTCACCAAAAAAAAACAAAAATTTTGTAGTTTCACTAGAACACAGATGCTTAATCAGTAATCAGTTATCATGAAGAATTCTTATACAAGAAGAAACTGCCTGCCTACAAATTGACAAGTCAGAATGATTTTTAAACAGATATCTTTGATCTGTATCGTTCATATCACACGGTTATCGGTTAATCCATTTTGTATACCAGCACATTCAATGCCACCACGATTTTCTAGTAGTTCCCAGCGATGCCGCCCTATAAAATACGCAAACATGCTTAGGTGTGCTCTCGGCACTGCAGGATGAAATTACGTAGCACGATAGGCGTGTTCACTGGCACTGTAAAGAGGTAAAATCATAAAAAGCTTTTTTTCTTAGTTAAAAATAGTTAAACATTTGTCCTTGAGTTACTGCAGATATATTTTGTTTTTAGAAGTTTTTGTGGTTTTGAAGGTTTAATTATGGCAGCAAATGGATTCCGAGGTACTTAAGTATTTATACGTAATTTGATCTGAATGTCAATCTTTGGTTACTTATGATTTTTTAGAGAATAGAAAATATGAGCTGGAAACAGGGGAATATGATGATGATGTGACGCAAACAGAGAGTCCCCCATAAAATAAACGTCCAAAAGTAGAAGGTGTGTCTATAACTCATGTTTCTTATCTCAATTTGTTTTAAAATTTTTAGTGCACTTATGTTTTACAATTTAACACAATCCAAATCCACAACATGGTGGATTATTGATAAATTGTTAATCATTCGGTACATGTTGGTATCTACTTTGTGATATTATGCAGGTGCAGGTGCCTATACTTAGATAGCACATTCTATTGTCAATATTTACGTATTACGCGTTTCAACGTACCCGTGCTTGTGCTGTTTTATGTAATTTACTAGCTGTTGCCCGCGACTTCGTCCGCGTGGACTTTAGTTTATAGTTGTTCCCGTACATCGATTGAATCGTTTACGCGCAAATCAGAAAAGTATATTATGTGGGAACCGCACATTTTTCCGGGACAAAAACATTCCTTGTCCCAGATTCAAATTAGTATCTCCAATCTCCATGCCAAATTTCATCAAAATTGATTAAATAGTTTA
This sequence comes from Aricia agestis, assembly GCF_905147365.1. Taxonomy (NCBI): domain Eukaryota; kingdom Metazoa; phylum Arthropoda; class Insecta; order Lepidoptera; family Lycaenidae; genus Aricia; species Aricia agestis. The sequence continues at coordinate 13,935,933 of NC_056428.1, read as the reverse complement.
GGCCAGGGCTTCCCTAACTTAACCATATAAATGTCCAAATAGTGTTTTATGATAACCTATGTTGGGTAGGCTAGTTCTAAAATTAGAAAGTATTTTTGGGGGCTGGGTTGAGGGGCGTCGTAAAGAAATGGCAAAGTCCCAAGGGCGTCACAGTACAAATAAGTTTGGGAAGCCCTGGTTTAGGCGATGATCATAAAAGTTTATTGTGCAGTAACCGTACATTTTTCCGACAAAATGTATCCTATGTTCTTTTTTGGGACTCAAAGTATCTTTATACCAAATTTCAGCAAAATGGGTCCAGACGTTTACGCGTGATGTCGTGACCACGCGAAATATAACATTCTGCGCGGCTTCGCCCGCGTAAATTAGATATTTCACAGACAAATTAGTCCACAAAAAATAGCCTATGATTCTTTACGTGGTCTACTTCTTATCTGTGCCAAATAACAGAAACATTGCTCCAGTAGTTCGTGAGATAAGCCCTTTCAAATAATTTCCCCCGTTTTTCCACACTTTCCTCTATTCTTTCGCTCTTATTAGTCTTTGCGTGATAAGATATAGCCTATAGCCTTTCTCAATAAATGGACTCTCTAACATTGAAAGAATTTTTGAAATCGGACCAGTAGTTCCTGAGATAAGTGCGTTCAAATAAGCCCTTTCAAATAATTTCCCCCGTTTTTTCCACACTTTTCTCTTCTATTAGTTTTAACGTGATAAAATATAGCTATAGCCTTTCTCGATAAATGGGCTATCTAACACTGAAAGATTTTTTTAAATTGGATCAATAGTTCCTGAGATTAGCGCGTTCAAATAAGCCCTTTCAAATAATTTCCCCCGTTTTTTCCACATTTTCCTCTATTTCTTCGCTCCTATTAGACTTAGCGTGATAAAATATAGCCTATAACCTTCCTCGATAAATGGAATATCTAACATTGAAAGAATTTTTAAATCGGACCAGTAGTTCCTGAGATTAGCGCGTTCAAATAAGCCCTTTCAATTAATTTCCCCCCGTTTCTTCCACACTTTCCTCTATTTCTTCGCTCCTATTAGTCTTAGCGTGATAAAATATAGCCTATAACCTTCCTCAACAAATGGGCTATCTAACACTGAAAGAATTTTTCAAATCGGATCGGTAGTTCCTGAGATTAGCGCGTTCAAACAAACAAACTCTTCCGCTTAATAATATTAGTATAGATTATAATTTTATTATATTTTTTGTTCAAATTATAAAAAATACAATATATTTTATTATATTCGCAGTATAAATTTAGTAAATTGACCAAACAATATTGGACGACCTCTGTCATGGCTCAGTTGGTAGCGCGGCTTTGCGGAATGGGGATTGTCCATTTTTTTTTAATTTTGCTCATTACAAAAACATTTCGAGGAATAAGGTCAGTGATCGTTTTTCTGTATATAAACGAAAAAAATACCCATTAGTTACTTATATTTTTGAATAAAAATGTTTAACCTTTGTTTGACCTTCAATGGTGTTAAATTAGCAATAAATTCGACCAACATCACGTTTCGAACTTTTGGTAAGCTTCTCGTATCAGCTTTCACATAATGAGAAATTGCATTTGACGAACCAGCCATTATAAATAAGATTGAAAGGAAATTTAAAACATACTCAGAGGTCAATTGTCCGCCGATGATGACGTCAGAGCGAAACTTTAAAAATGTATTGAGAAAAAACTAGCCAATGAATTTCAAAATTATTTAATTTATATTCTTAAAATACCCTATTTTAACGAAAAAAAAAATAAAAAGTACATGTGATTTTTTTTGGACAATGTCCATTAATAATAATATTATTATTACTAATTCTGTCTCGCTTTCATGCCAAAACTACTGAACCGATTGCAATGAAATTTTGTACATAGATATTCTAGAGCCTGAGAAAGGACATATGCTACATTTTGATGTGGGGAAATATCTTATTTCCATGAAAATATCGATGAAAATTAATTCGCATTGTAGTTCTTACATGTGACAGCAAATGTCGTTTTTATTGCCGATGGCTCCGTAACTCAGTTGGTTAAGCGCGTGGTCAGCGCTCATCCCGGGGGTCCTGGGTTCGAGTCCCGCAGGCGGAACAAAAAGTTTTCAATGTTCCTGGGTCTTGGATGTATATTAAATATTATATAATATGTATCATAATAATATTTCAAAAATCTTAAATATATTTTATGTATAATATTATAAAAAATCCAGAAATATATGGATGCAATGAACATTTTAGTTCTAATATATGACAACAGATGGCGTTTTATTTTTTACTTCATTGTAACATAGAACTAATCATACTTATTATGTTTTTGTTTATAGTTTTTAATACGTTAGAATATTATGTTTAATAATATTATCACTTGGTAGAATAATAATCAATCTATCTTATCTTATAGAACTCCTACTGCATTTCTAATATAATATGTGACAAGTTGACAATAGAAGGCGCTCTAAAATAAAGGAGTTCGAGTGTACCGTGTTGGCCTATATTCCATCCAGAAAATATATCAATTCAATCAACATTTTAATTCTAATATATGAAAACAGATGGCGTTTTATTTTTTACTTCATTGTAACAGAACTAATCATACCTACTTTATTATATTGTTTTTATTCATAACTAGCTCTTGCCCGCGACGTCGTCCGCGTGGACTTTAGTTTATAGCGCGCGGTGTCAACAAAATTTGTGTCAAATTTAAAAACTTTTTAAAACCCTGGTAAGTGGTACCACTGGTACTCCTCTTAGGGCCGCGCTACACCGGAATGGCAGCGCTGAAAGTGCTCGCCTCGCCGCTGCCATTCCGGTGTAGCGCGGCCCTTAATTAATCAAAATAACCAAAAACAGATGTGCAGTGTGTACATAATCTATACTAATATTAAAATTGCGAAAGTATCTCTGTCTGTCTGTCTGTCTCGCTTTCACGCCAAACGCCAAAACTACCGAACTACCGAACCGATTGTAATGAAATTTTGTATACAGATAGCCTAAAGCCTGAAAAAGGACATAGGCTACTTTTTTACTGGAAAAAAGGGTTGTAAGGGGGTGAAAATGCGTAAATTTGTTCAAATTAAGTTAGTTCCAAAAATTCATAATAGATAGCGCCGTGCGTCTCCTACATCGCGCTGACGCTTGCTCAAAAGTCTTTCTATAAGAGGTGGTATCATATTCTTACGTTCAAGTTTCGATTTTTTTCGATTGTTATATCTATTCTACGTTATTAAATAACTCAGTAATTTATCTGTGCAGTGACGTAACCTTAAACCTATCAATGATAAATAGTTTATGGGTAAAGTTGTAATTGGGGGGCTAAATAAGCTTTAAAATTTGGCATAAAATATAAAGTTAATATAAAAAATGAAATTCTTATTGTGTGCACACTGCACAGCTGTTTTGATTTAAGGGGTACCAGGGTTTTTTTATAAAAGCTTTTGACACCAATTTTGTTGACATCGCGCGCTATAAACTGAAGTCCACGCGGACGAAGTCGCGGGCAACAGCGAGTGTGTTAATATAATACACAATTCGTACTAGTCATAAGTAACTACTTATACTATACCTATAGTATAACTTAGTATGCATAGAAGATTATCAATGAATGCCACAGCTCAAATAAAAGTATGTACTTACAATATCAGTGGTAGGTCTTTGTTTGTCGCCTTCTCCGTGTTTCTTCTCCACAACCTCTTTGAGCTTTTCTTCATCCCAATTGTCCATAGTATCGTCGTCTCGCATATCAACATAAAGAGACCTTTTCTCGGCCTGAAATACAATAAATTGTCTATACTAATATTATAAAGAGGTAAACTTTGTTTGTTTGTTTAATTGTAATGAATAGGCTCAAAAATTACTGGACCGATTTTAAAAATTCTTTCACCATTCAAAAGCTACATTATTCACGAGTAACATAGGCTACTTTTTATTTTGGAAAATATAGGGTTCCATAAGATATTTCAGTTTTTCGGAAACAACCAGAACATTTACTTATTTTGCGTACACTGCCCAAACTATAAAAGATAGAACCATACAATGTTGTATTAGATAAAGAAAGTGAAATAGCTATTCAATTATTATAATATTACTAGCCGACCAGGCAAACATTGTTTTGCCATATAAATTATTTCTAGTATCTATTTAAAAAGTAGATAAAAACCTATTTTCAGGCCTAACTAATGTACATGATACATAAAAATTCATTAAAATCAATAATTGAGCCGTTTTGGAGAAATTCGTGCAAAAAAACTGTGACACAAGAATTTTATATATGTATTAGAGATACATTAGGAAGTAACAAATTTACTCTTTTCCTAATAAAAATATCCACATAGTGTTTAGAATTACTTAATGTGCTGTGTCCTTGTCTGATACTTTAAAAATGTTTCTTGACAGATAAGAATAAAAGTAGTAAAGTAAAATATACATAGTAAAGATCTTTCTAGTAAATTAATAAGTAATTTGCATGGCATGTTTCACATGCCACGCAAAGCCAGAAACATGTCAATTTATTAGGATTGAGTACATGTTTTTAAATGCCATTAAATTTTATTACTTTTTTTTGTAGTAATAAATAGATTAAAATATTATGTTACCTTTCTTTCAATAGTAAGGTCATGGGAGAACTTGCACCGGTCTCCTTTTGTGCACTGGCCCTGCTTGAAGAAAGCACAAACCACTGATTTTGGATCAGTACCTGGAAACAGAAGTTAATAGATCATTAGTCAAATAGTAAAATGTGTAAGTGTTTGATTTTTTACAATTTTTAAACTACAAATTACTTAAGTAATTGAAAAGTTCAACATTATAATGGGCATTATATCAACCTGTGAGTATCTCCCCCCCCCCCCCCCCCCCCAAAAAAAAACATAAAGATTGTTAAATATTGAGTAGGAGAATTAAAAAAGGGATATATTCATAACATAGGTATATACTTGATAAATAAGCAAATGATAAGGGGTCACAAAATATTTTTTCTTAGCAGAAGGGTTGCATCATAAAAAGGTTGAAAAACACTGCACCTACAACTTTGTTGTGTCTCAATTTGTTTACTGCACAGGAATCATATATTTTTGATGATCAATACTACATTGCTATGTGCTTTCCTAGGACTCAAAGTATCTCCATACCAAATTATATGATTATCAACTAACGGCCATTCCCAATATTTGATCTATCTCTGGTTTTGCCCTACTAGAGATAGGAATAGCTCAGATTAGACATTAGAGACATATATTTTATGTCAATTGTGAGCTATTCCTATCTCTAGTAGGGCAAAACCAGAGATAGATCAAATATTGGGAACGACCGTAAGAGGCTTTAGAGTGCAGCCATGTGATATAAATGGTTTTTGTCAATTCACTTGAATATAAATACGAAAAGTCTTAGAACTAACCATAAGCTATTGAAAGAGGCATAGGATGATAAGAAATACATTAAATGTCCAGCCAAATGAGTGAAACAATTAATTTCTCTTTTCCTATAGAAATATGCATAGCAGACAGATTCCTTGTAACATAATAGCATTTTCTTTACCTTTTTCAACCTTTTGAGTTTGCACCGGTTTGAAGAGCATTGCCATTTCTTTCTGTTCCTTCAGTTTTTGCTCTTTCTCCTTCTTCTTATCATCCATAGGCTTGGCGGGATGGATGCCGCCGCTCTTCACCTGCTTTTCAACTTGCTGAATAAACTTTTGCTGCTTGGCTCCTTTCTTGTTTTTTATACCAAATGTTTTATCCTGTAAAATATTAAAGTACATTTAACCTATCAAGCCCCAAGCTGCAGCCAGCTGCCATCATAACAATTGAAAATCTATTGTGTCTACGACGCCCACAATGAACGAGTTAAACCAAGAATTTTTCTCTTCAATGATGTTAGGTAAAGAATAATATCAAAATTACATAATAACATTATTGATGTATCATACTTTATTCCACATACTCTAAATCTTCACAGCCTTTGTACCTTTGGTAATACAATATTGCAATCAGTAATCAAACTGAGCAATATTAATATTGCAACTGAGTCATCTAAGTAAGAATGTAGTCTATGTTTTAAAAATTGTTGAAAGACCCAAACTTCAGAATAGAATAAACTAACCCCTTATCAATATGCTATGATATGAACGCTATGAGCATTCAACTATTTTATTTTACTCAAAGAAATCTCTGAAATACTTACTTCTATCACTTTTTCTTTCTTTTTCTGCTCCGTTTTCTTGCTGCCGGCTGCATTGCCAGCTTTCTTTGGCGGCATGGTTAGGTTTGGTTGTGCAGAGAGCTTCTAGAATTATAGTAACTGTACCTATCTCTTGGTTACAGAAACAAAAGCAGCAGATGAAATACTCAGTTAATAATACATAAGAATACAACTTAAACTTGTTGAAAAGGCTAATAAGTTTTCCGTCATCTATTCATCTGTATATTTTGTAGAAAAGAAATTAATGCACACGAAACGACATTTGGGTTTTTGCAAACGACAAATGGCCAAAGAGAATGTCATACAACCATAGACTTAATATGTACTGTCGACACTGTCGTACATACAACCATAGACTTAATATGTACTGTCGTACATACAAGTTACAACGAATACTATACTCACAAGGAGTATTACATATACTACGTAACAAGAGGTCGGACTTAGAAGAAAAAAAATTAACATTTATTATTTTTTTTAAATTAAAACTAAAGTTAAATTTTTTAAGTGCAAAACCTTCCACTCTAAACATACAAAAAATAAAAAATAATAAAAAGAAATGAGCTCAAATAAATGTTTTATTTCAATAAAAATTATTGTACATAGCTAAATAAACACAAAACAATAAAACAGATTTAATCCACAAGGTTTAAGCAACAAATCCGTCCGCTGCGTTACGCAGCGGACGGATTGCCTGCGTACGCTCCGATTCCGATCCAGTGGACGCGCACCTTTATACAAACACACATAAGTATTATTACTTTGTTTTGTTACACTCTGTACATACGACAGCTGAAATCTATGGCGTGGGCCAGCTGTATACCACCTCACTTGATCAGAGGATTTTATCTTAGTGGCCGCACCTCCTATAAATCCTATAATCCCTTTACCTTCCTTCTCCTCCTTCTAAAATCTCCTTAACAACCATTGCCTGCAGACTAAAATGTTACAAACTAGTACAGGGACCTAAAAATCTGAAATTAATGAAAAGTTTTTCATTTACTACATTTCCATACATAAATTATTACAGTTAATAACCTTAACGTATAATTAATTACTACAATAAATCAATAGACACATTTCAACACTTTCGAAATTAACTGCATACATTCTGATACATTATAATATTTTCCATGAAATAATAATCTATATTTTTCATAGACTCAATATATACTGTCGTATAGACCACCTGACAACCCGAAAATGCGTGACCATTTTCGATCTGTCAATGTGTGCGTGTGCTATCGATAGTATAGTATTTTGTTATCGATAGTATAGTCCGTTCGAGTTATTTTACCTGAGTTTCTATAAGAAATAAATAATATGCAACTTTGACAGATTTGTATTTCAAATTAGGTATCATAAATTTTAATTGGCAAAAAAAGGTGACGATTGAAAAGTAGATACACATTTTCTTTTGGAATGATTTTTCAATCGTCGGATATATTATGAACTTATGACATGAGGTTCTTATAGGGGTAAATAATATACAAATAACACATTATAAAGTTACTTATTTATTACTCAGGTAAAATCTATCTGGTAAATCAGCCCTCACATTGCAAGTAAACGTTGAAAGTAAACAACACACTATACTAGTATAATATATTTTATTCTTATTATCATAATATTTTTTATTACAATTATTTTTAACCGACTTCCAAACAGGAGGAGTCTAGACGTTCGGCTCTGGATATATTTTTTATGTAGGTTCAACGATTACTCCGCCGTTTATGAACCGATTTTCAAAATTTTTCTTTTGTTGTACATTGTATTGTTTCGAGTAGGTATCATGTTCACAAAAGTGGTGGTCTGGTGATGGAAACTATGAGAAATCGAGGTGACTCCTTGATATTCAAATGGGAACATATGGGGACCATACGTTACGACCATACCATAGAAAACGTTCAAAATCTTTCGATTAATAACCTTCTTGGGATTCCAACCAACACGCCCAATTAATTTCAGCCATTTTCCTCTTATTAGAGGATCTTGAGGGAATCTGTAAAACAAATGATTATGATATATAACCTTCCTCTAGTTTTAGAGTCACTATATATTATAGTAGTTATATTATATTAGCTATATTATACTATACTTTATTATATTAGTTAAAATAAGATAATATGTCCTTTTTAGTCCAGCCGCACATTATCCGAATTTCCGATAACAAAAATTCGGACGCCCCGCCCCGCTCATACATTTTGACACGTCAGAAATTCTTTTAGTATGATGGGTCTACAACAAAATGTATGAACAGAGTGCGTTCCGCCGGGCGTCCGAATTTTTCTGATCAGAAATTTCGGATAATGTGCGGCCGGGTTTAAGGTGATAAATATAAAGGTAAATGATTTTTATTTTAGTTTTATGTTATTGTAAAATATCGATAAGCATATCGATAAATTACATTCAAGCACTAGCGTATATGTAAAAAAAATTGATGAAAAATGTTTCTTCAAAATTTGTGTAATATAAGAACAATAGTACCTTTAGTTACGCAAAATATGAAAGTAAAAGGGAGGATTCACAATATTTTATTAGAAATAGAGAACTAAAGACAGAATATAGCAAAAATAAACACATCGTAGCAATTAGGACATGAAGATTAATTACCTGTGAAATGTATATTTTTCAGGATTATTCTTATGATTTACACTGCAAATACTTACAGCACAAGTCATAATTTTTAAATATAATAATATTTATTCAAAATAACAAACAAATTGGACAATATATTGGAAATACCGAAAGGGCATAAAAACGACTGACGACTTTTGACGACCTGTCAAATGAAAGTGGTTACAATTTTCATTAGACTGCCTCTCTCTTTTCATCTTGTTATAATTCTATAAAGGATTTTCTTCTCTCTCGCACTCTTTGTTGGTCTTGAGCATTATAGGTTTATGATATTTTTCATATATTATAGTTGTAAATTATTATACAAATATGCAAATAATCACTATGATATACTTTGTATTAGATCACGGTATGACATAGTTATGTTTTGCTTCAATTTATCAATTTATGGTTATATTTACATTTTACAATCTTTACCTTAAATACTTAAACGTTAAATACTTACCTTTCGTTTTTCAATAATTAATCCATGTAGCGGGAGGATGTAGCGAGAGTAGGCAACACAGTCGGGTGACGGTTGCTAGGCGACGGACTGTGAGGGATCGGAACTTGGTTCTTGGCGATATTGTATGTTTTGTAACCATTTCTAATTTACACTTTGTGGATTCTGTGGTAATAAACGATTGCACTGCATTACACTGGCGCCCAACCCGTGGCTATATTTTTTTTTCAAAGAAATAACAGACCCAATCCCAGTGCTCCGTGAACTGTTTAGCTAGCCGCTAGCCGGACTGGTATCTAAAATGCCACGAAACACAAGACAACATCCCCGTTACGAGAGTGAAGACGAAGAGGAGACACAGCAAGCAAGCGACGACGGAGAGCCCGGGAACGAGACGATGGTTTTCGCCGACCCGCGGCCCACCCCGCCTACATCCACCGCGGCTGCTGGAGCATCTACCACCACCTCGACAGAACGAGTGATGACGGCGATGTTAGAAATGATGATGCAATCGCAGCGTACGCAGGAGGAGACCAACAGAGCCCTCCTGGAAACACTCCGAGCCCTCCCACGGTATGACCCATCCGGCAATTTCGGAGCTTTCACCCCTAACACGGCGACCTCAATGCAGAGAAGCTCGACTGCCCCTGCTGCAGTCGCCGCCCCGCCGGGCAATTTCATTAAATGCACCGCGCGGTTCAACGGGAAATCACGCGACGCCGAGAAACTGGAGGCCTTCTTGGACGCCGTGGAGGTATATAAGGAATGCGCAGACGTCAGTGAACAGCACGCGCTACGCGGCCTGAGCATGTTGCTGGAGGACAACGCGGCTCTCTTCTGGCGCGGCGTCAAGGACAACGTCTCAACATGGGCGGACGCCGTCGCGCGGCTGCGAGGCATGTACGGCACCCAGCTGCCACCGTACAAGATCTTCAGAGAAGTTTTCCGAACTGAACAGTGTGAGACTGAACGTGCCGACGTATTCGTGTCGAGACTGCGTGCCCTAGTAGTGAAGCTACCCTATAAGGTTCCGGATGCGATGCAGATCGATATGGTTTACGGGTTATTGCATAGGCGTATTCGTAAAAGACTGTCGCGAGATGATGTAACTTCTATGGACAACTTCACAGAGAAATTGCGAGCCGTAGAGGACGCGATCGCGGAAACCAATAGGTTATCTATTGTAATCCCTTCCCTCTCGCCCTTGCCCACGACCCCGGCTAAAATCGTAGATTTACCCGCGCACGAAAGAGGCCCTACTACACGTTCGGCCCCTACTACGAATTCGGTTCTCACGCCAAACTCGAATCAATTATCGAAACGTAATCGGATACGTTGCGCGTATTGTAAATTGTATGGCCATATTATTGACAATTGCCGCAACCTGCAAGGTAAAAGCGAGAACATCGGTAAGTCAGAGTCTAATGATATTTCTAGTACTTTAAGGTGTTATGGATGTGGCCAGCAAGGAGTAGTAAAGTCAAAATGTAAAGTCTGTTCGAACACACAGAGAGCTGGTTCGAAACCAGCTGATTTCAACACTTTTTCGTGCGATATCGATTTGTCAAATACTTCTTTAAGTACGGTCCCGAGCGAGAATAGTGTGAGTTCAAACTCACAAAATCTGGGGGCACGGCAGTGCCTCCGCCAAGTCGAGCACGATATATTTTTGAATCATAATAATCGCCCTTGCAATTTACTTTCGAGTAATGTTTATTGCGACGGCGATGACAAAGCCGCTTTTATAATAAATAATTCCAATGTAAAGGAATCCGAGGCTTATGATATTGATGCGACATCACTTCCCACCGTATGTATTAATGTTGCAAATCGCGAAGGAGTGGCTATTATTGATACCGGCGCAACTCATTCTATAGCTAGTACTAAGCTGTACTCCGTGTTAGTTGAACAGGGTGTTCGATTTAAGGAGACAGAGCGCACAATAGGATTGGCTGATGGAACGCATAGTAAAAGAAGAGTACTTACCGCTGATGTAAAAGTCACTATTGGAAATCGCGATGCAATTATTGAGGACCTGCTTGTCTTACCAGGAGCCTCAACTAGGACGTTGTTAGGACGTAAATTTGTTAAAGAGGCTAATATTATCCTCGACATTCCGCACGATGTATGGTATTTTAGGGATAAACCGGATCAGACTTTTGATTTCGTTAAGTCTTATTTCCTTATCAGTCCCGAGCCGATCGCGGACTGCAGTGGATACGGTTTGGGAGCGGCTTTAATGCAGGGGGAGAATCAGGTAAAAGATCCGCATATTAGGAAAATATTAGAAGACATTAAATCCGAAGATCCAATCCGTCGTAGACTATGGACGGATAAAGGTCAAACTTATTTTGTGCCAGAGAGGAATAGCCCTTATAAAATAAACAAAATAATAAATACCTATGAGTTGGGTAGTTTCAGTAATGGCACCTCCATAGGCGAATATCACGCGACACGCCTTACCCCATTTGTTAGTCCCATCCAAACTCCTCTAAAGGACAAGCGCAAACGTGGACGGCCACGAAAGGGTCCTATCCCAAACGCGGGGACGTCAGGTTCGGGATAGAGGGGGAGGATGTAGCGGGAGGATGTAGCGAGAGTAGGCAACACAGTCGGGTGACGGTTGCTAGGCGACGGACTGTGAGGGATCGGAACTTGGTTCTTGGCGATATTGTATGTTTTGTAACCATTTCTAATTTACACTTTGTGGATTCTGTGGTAATAAACGATTGCACTGCATTACATCCACTAATTTACAATTTTTGAAAGAGTTGCTACAAAATAATTTTCACTAACTGAAAATCGAACTTTGAGTTTTAAACTTCTTCGTCTTTTTATCAACCAATCACAGTCGATCTTGCTTAAAAATTGTACAGATTATCCAACTTACTTTAGGTGCTACGTTTAAATTTGGAACCCAATTTTTTTTCTGTTCGAAAGTTTCAATTTTAAGTCAATGTCAATATTGACATTGACTTAAAAGTCTTTTCACTAATTACGTTTAGGAGCAAAAATAAAAACCAAAGGGAGCAGTCCGTGATTAAGTCGGACAATTTATATTTATATATTTAAGTCTTAATCATAAATCACGAGACGTTTCTAGTCTCTTATTCAATCCTTAACACACTTTATAATATAGTATTTGAACGTAAATTTTTTTTAATAATTTTTCCAATAGCATAGTCGAGGTCATGTATGAGTTATGACGTATGGGCTATGGCTCGGACTTGTCCGATAGTACATCGATTTGTTTTTATTGGTATTAACATAAAAAAGTAAATGTCAGTGTCAACTGTCATATGACAGCTGTCACATTTGTAGTTCGTCGCTGTTCCACGGATTTCAGAATTTGGATTTGCTTGCTCGGAATTATTCGATAGTACAAAAATTGCTGTGAGTTGGATAATCGTGTTCGAGCGTAGCACGCATGTCGAGTTTTAGCCAAAATATCGTATTCACGGTCAATCAGCCGTCTTGAGTTTTCGCTCCGCGCGAGATAAACAAACGGGAATGTAGGCCATGGCGAAAATCTTACTCTATTTAAATTCGCAAAGTGTTGAGTGTACAGTGTTTTTGAATTAAATATAATAATGGAAATAGTGGACGTAGAAGACGGCCAGCCTGATGTTACAGCAACGACGAGAAAGAAGAGTTTATGGGCTAAAATAAATAACAGGACGACATACAGTTACTTGTTCAACATAGTCGTGTCGATTTTGATTTTAACATGTTTGATTTTCGCCCTGTATTTTTTTAAGGAGTATTTAAAGACGATCTTGTATTGGGTAGACGCGCAGGACCCTAAGATAATATTTTTGCTGTTCATGGGACTGTTTTTGATAGTGAGTTTTCCAGTGACTATTGGCTATCTAGTGTTAATTATAACTAGTGGTTACTTGTTCGGTATTATCAAGGGTTTGGGTACAGTGGTAGTGAGTGCGAACTTCGGTGTGGCAGTGGCCCATTTCACTCTAAAGATGATGAGGAGCTACTTGCCCCTTGATAGACTTTTGAAGAATGAAACTGCAAGAGCACTCCTCAAAGTGATCTCTGGACCTCAAGCATTCAAGATCGTGTTTTTCGCAAGACTGACCCCAATACCTTTTGGTCTACAGAACACAATATTTGCAGTAAGTTTTTTTTCTGATTAGAAATACTGTATAAGTACTTACTATTAAATTCACTTGGAGCAGAAAGCTTCATATTTTGCCATCCAGCATCTTAGAGTCTACAAAGATTCTAATAAGCAGGGCTAGGAAACCGGTTGCAGAACAAAACCGGTTTTGGTCATTGACCCCAAACCGAAATCGATTTTGGTTAAAGGTTGCACTTAAATGGTAAAAACCGGTAAACGCAGAATACCGGTTTTTCTTTAATTTCGGTTTTGGTATTGAAAATTAACCGGTAATTTGCCGCGCGCGACGTTGCCACACCGTGCGCAAGCGAAAAGTAAGATTTTGCATCAAGGTATAAGATGGTTGAGAAGGTGCTGACAGAACTGATTCCTTATAGATACAAGTTTGGGGGTTTCAGCAGTTTCAGTTGTTTTAAGAACGGAAAGTATATGTTAATGTGCAAATTATATTCATCAGAATTCAGTAATAGTAATGGACATTGAAATTACTATGTAGTATGTGGGCATTTTCAAAAAAACGTGTACCCTTGCAAAAATATGTCTATATTTTTTAAGGTCATTTATTTACCTTTATTTGAATGTCATATACAAGGAAAAATATTGAACTAATGGAATAAGTTAAAAAGAACGCTGAAAACGTTATATTATTCTGATATTATTGAAACAAAATCGAATTTTCGACGAAACAGATTCCGTTGTGCGACTAAATGTAAAATATAATTTAATACAAAAAAATACAGCAATAAATGGATCTCTTCGTTAATTTAATCTAGTGAAATGCATCTTTAATTGTTTATTAAAAAAAATGTAGATAATTTCAAGGATCAACAAGAGTAGCAATTATTTTTAATCCATTGTGTGACTATGTGACCTACCCACTAGCTAATTTTTCATTTTTTTACATGAGTAAGTAATATTTAACATATTTAAAGAAGTTTTTATAACACAAAAACCTTTTATTTAAACATTTTTATTGTTGCACTACTTATAAAAGTAAAAAATACTTTGATTTCATAGATTTAACTTCATTAATTAGAGGGACGAACATCTCATAATCATAAAGATGTGTTCACATTTCTACGAATTCCTAAGTTATTAATGACATCGGATTATATGCACGATCAAAGTGCCGAAATATCCATGCAAATATGCACGAAAAATGGTCGAAATATGCACAAAATATGCACAATCAAAAGTCATTTAATATTAAATTTATTTTTTTTAAGACTTTTCCGGTAGTGACATTAATAAAAGCGCCAATTTTTATAATTTCATAAAATCCAGGATTTTTAATTTCTTGAAATAAAGACTTTTTATTTATTTATTATACGCCAATAATAATTTTCTACCAACATTTTCCGATTGCAATCTTAATGCCCATGGAAGTTAAACTACCGAAATATGCACTATCAACGAAAAATTGCCAAAATATGCACTATCGCCTAAAAAGTGACATTATATGCATTTGCATATGCAAGTATGCAAATGCATATAATCCGATGTCTAGTTATTATAAATCTAAAAATATCAATGACACAAAATGATTTTCAACTTTACTGATAGAAAAGTAGTGGAAATAAAATCAAAATTATTTAAAAAATAAAACTTTTAGGTACTTAAATTTTAAATATTTGTTATTGTTAAGTAAAGGCGACGCCTTGATAATTTGGCTGTAGCGATATCGATTTTTCAATGACTAAAGCTAAGAAATTAAAGTTCATTGTCAGTATTTATCATGTCTTTGTCTTTGATTTACTCATAGCATAACACGATTGGTCAACTTTTATAACACAGAATAATCAATCAAATAGACCTGTGTAAAAAAAAAAGGAGTCCTATTTTTCCCTACAGAGGAGAGTGATTTAAGCTTCCAAAAATGTACATGGATTGGTTCAAGCATACACTTTAATTTGCCCATAGCTTATATGAAATGTATTTATGGTTTTTAAATTACGCGACAAAACTATTTTGTCGCTTACGCCCTTTCCATTTTTTGCTGTTCCATTGCTTGTTTTCTGTGAGAGGCCGGGCCGGCCTTTCATAGAAAACTAGCAATCTAAAACATATCCAAAACGGTTTTTTACTTTAACGCGGCGTCACCTTAACACATAAGTAATAAAAAATATATTTGTACGTTAATCGTACCAGTTTAAAAATCACCAATTTTCTTAATAAAATCTGTGAATAAAAAAATAATTTATTTAAAATGTGAACTAAGCCTTATGCTTTCCGCCTGTTGTGACTTGTCCGTTCCATTATATGTGACCATACGAAAAGTCACAAGTCGGAAGTCACGTAATATTACTTTCTTTTACTTTTAAAGTGTTTGTAAATAACCGATAATAGTTATCACAATTTCATTTTTTTTACTAAATACTAAGCTAATTTTGCAATGTGTTAACAGTAAAAACAGTTGGAGAAAGTATAATAATGCTTACAAAATATGGTCACTTATCTGAACAAATAAACCGTTCCTGAAGAACCACCCAACCTGCGTCCGCGTCTTGTAGCAGATTTTTAACTGCTAAATTCAAATTGAAGTTTCTCGATGTACAATGACATATAGTGCTATCATTTAGTGCCGAAAATATTTTTGTAGTATGTTTATAAAACTAAAAAAAACGGTCACTAAACCGAACATTCCGGCCGGGTTGTTTTTTCATGATTATAATTTTAATTAATTTGTAGTTAAATTATGTTAGATTTTTCAATAACAAGACATTCAATTGATACATTAAGTATTTAGGAATCTAACATATGTTTTTTAAGTAACTTACTTTAAGAAAAAAAATAGTTATTAAAGATTTTGTTACAACTTCTGGGAAGGGGACAGGTGAATTTAATAGGTTTCGGTACTTAAAAACCCTTATAAATCTCATACTAAATAAAATTTTATACAAACGTGAATGTATTTTAATAAAAGAAAACTTGTTTTTGCTCCTACATTAAAATTACAAAATGTAAGTATGTAATTTTTTACAAATAATCTGTAGCGAAGTCAAGGGACAAGGTAAAAACCAGGGGTACACATTTTTTTGAAAATGCCCATGTATGTGTGCTGTAGGATGAATATTATGATTTATGCCTGTTATCGGCAACCATCTCGTTTCAGACAATTTTGATTTTTACAAAATGATTATACAGATTTTAATAGGTAATTAGTTTTCTATTAGATATTTAACAACTATCAGTTAAAAAAATTTGTGTTTATTTTTAATTTTACTCGACTTCAAAAGTGTATTTGTTTTATAGTCTAAGTCAGCGGCAGGCAACAGGCGGACCGCGGTCCATGTGCGAACCGCGAAAGGCCAAATTTCGGACCGCGAAATATTGTAAATATTAATTTAAAAATTTTAAAAACTTATGGTGTATTCCGAACACTTTAAAAAATTTGCTCCTGTTGGAAATTTAACTTAAAGTTAATTTTTCAACAAATTAGACAAATGTTAACTAACGAAATTTTTTGAACTTCTGTCCTCATTGTACATTAAAAAAAAAATGTTTAAATAATTTTCGTAAAAATTTTTCACTTCGTGGAGCCCTTAAACATCCTACTTCCTACTTAATATTATAAAGGCGAAAGTTTGTTTGGATGTATGGATGTATGGATGTTTGTTACTCTTTCACGCAAAAACTACTGAACAGATTTTAATGAAACTTTACAATAATATAGCTTATACATCAGAATAACATATAGGCTACAATTTTAACCGACTTTCTTAATGGGGGAGGTGTTATGTTCGTTTTTTTATGTTCAACGATTACTCCACTGTTTGTTAACGAATTTTCAAAATTTTTCTTTTGGTATATAGAGTATCATCTCAATTTGGTATTATATTCACAAAAGTGGTGATCTGATGAAGGATCCATAAGTAATCGAGGGAGCTCCTCAAAATTTATAGAAAAACATGTGGTGACTTCGGTTTCGTGAGAAGTATTCTAAGCATATGCTACAAAAAAGTAAGATTTTGCACCGAAGTATACCTAGTATACCATGGTTCGGAAGGTGCTGAGAGAACTCCTGATTCTTTATAGATACAAGTTTGGGAGTTTCGGCGTGCTACTATGCAAATTATATTCATCATCATCATCATCACTACCATATTATACCATGCATCGTCCCATGATTATGAGCCTATTATGACCCTGTTATTGGTATTTTTCATAGTCTTTTAGATCGAGACTCGAATTTGTCAAGCGATAATTTAAAAAAATCTATACTTTAATATTATAAACTTGAAGATTATGTTTGCTTGAACGCGCTAATCTCAGGAACTACAGGTCCGATTTAAAAACTTATTTCAGTGTTAAATTGCTCATTTATCGAATAGGGCTATATATTATAACGCTAACCTAAGGGAGCATACTACGTGACCTACTTTTTAAGATTTTTTGACCCCCCCCAGCCCCCCACCCCGGTCCCCCGGGTGACCACGCGTGGTATATGCCAAGACCCCCCCCTAAAGACCCCCCTCCCCCCCCTTCAATTGTTCACGTGGTATTGACAAGAATAATTATCAATCATTTTGTAAGTTGAAATAGTAGATAGCAAATGAAAATAATTTGACTCATATTTGTGCTTATTAAGTTATTTATTACAAAAGACTATTTGCATGTTTGTAATAATTATCACTACTTAATTTAATATGCGAATAAAAATAACGATCACTAAAAATACTTTGATACCCAATAGTTTGCCAAAAAGAAATACTTGACACCAATATTTAAGATATACTTACTATACAAGGTGTAACAAAACTAAGTGATAGAACTTTAGGATGTGTACGTGTTCCCTAAAGTGAGTTTATTGTGAAAGTAGCAGCGCTGAATGAACAACATTTTTTTTACTTTTGTATGGGCAATTTGGTCTTTCAGCGCTGCTACTTTCACGGTGAACTCTATGTAAGGAACACATACACACCCTAAAGTATTATCACTTAGATTTATGTATAATATATAATTATAATAACTAGCGATCCGCCCTGGCTTCACACGAGTATAAAATTAGTAGCCACTGAAAAAAATATTAAAATCGTTTCAGCAGTTTTGATTTATATTCATTATTACTACCCGTGGCCCGCATTGGTCGGTACCGCCGCAAAAGCTAAGTCTTACAATTTTTAAATAATATTATGTAATATCTTCGAAAATATTCATTTAAATCATATGCTGTAAAGAGCCATATAGATCTATATTAAATTTACAATGTATTTAAAGTGTTTTATTGAATAAGTATTAATGCCGTATTGGTTAAAATCGCTTCGAAAATTAGCCATTATTTGTCGTTAAAAGAAAATGGCAAAAAACTGTTATTAAGGGATTCCATAAGAAATAGACATATACCACTGCGGAGTTTTCTGTAGATCTTTTCAATGTATACAATACTTGGTACATTATTTTGATAAATCTCGTAGGGTTCAGCCTGCGTTTGCAGTGTAAGCGGAGAAAATGTAATTATTTACGACATCACATTAGAGACCCCAACAGTATTTTTCACCTATTGGAATGTTATTAATTATTATACTTATAAACCTTAGCTTAAACTTGAATCACTCTATCTATTAAAGGAAACTGTAGTTTTAAAGATTAAAGGGAACATAGGGACATGAGGGAAAAAATAGTTTTATATTATTTAGTGGTAGTATAAATTACGACAGAACAATCAGAGAAATTAATTTCTAGGCAGATGGCGGACCTAAGTAATTTGGTCGCGTTTAAAGTTTAACTCATTACTCAACCGACTAATCACAAGTAACTTTGAATTGACATGATCCGACTATATGACGTTGGTCTGTTAACTACCTAGGAATCAATTTCCTCGATGGCACCTACTAGCTATTTTAGTTACGACTGTAGTACAAATTGTAATCGAACACCAAATATAGTAAATATGACCACCAAGCTTGACAGCTTCACCAAACTTCTAAATGCCTGACATGTGACAATAGTGCCTGTTTTTTAATGGCTGTTTGCTATAAATAACCCATAAAGTTAATATACCTAGCGGAATAGAGCAACTATCTCGAGCTGTCAAACGAAACTGAAATTGGTTTCACCTGTGTGTAAAAATATGTGTACGTATACAGTATACACTTACACAAGCATGATTGAACATGATTTCTATGAGATTAAATTGTCAACGTGAGGCACGTGCCGACTGGACGTCAAAAAACGAGTGCTGCTGTCATGTAGGTACACGTATCTTTTTACCACGCAATGTTACTGATAGTGACATCTCTCTCAGGCCTTTGTTTCTCTATTCCGCTAGGTATATTAACTTTATGAAATAACCATAATAAATGCCAGTGTCAATATTAATAATAATAGAAAAGACGGTGGAAGAGGCCTTATCGATGTAACTAATCTTTATAACAGACAAATATTAAATCTAAGACAATATTTTTTCTGTAAGGCTGAACTCTCTACACTCCATAAAGCCATAGTTAAAACTGACAACAAATTTACCCCTCTTAATTTAAAATACTCTCAAAATGACCGACATAAAGTAGTAGATGACAAAACCAAACTCGCCGAATGGGCCAAAAAGTCTCTCCATGGAAGACATCTGCACGACTTATGCCAGACAAATGTCGATAAGGAAGCGTCGAACGCGTGGCTGAGTCGTGGAGATCTCTTCCCAGAGACTGAAGGGTTCATGATAGCCATACAGGACCAAACAATAGAGACCAGAAACTACCAGAGACACATCACTAAAACTCGAACCACTGACAGTTGCAGAAAGTGCCAAAGTTGCCCGGAAACCATACAGCATATTACTGGAGCATGTAAAACAATAGTACAGACTGACTACAAGCATCGGCATGACCAAGTTGCTGGTATAATACATCAGAGACTTGCTAAGAAAAGACACTTCATAACTGACATTGAACCTTACTACAAATACAAACCTGAAAATGTCCTGGATAACGCCTCTACCAAACTATATTTTGACCGAACCATACTGACTGACAGAACTACACACTACAATAGACCTGACATAACCTTAGTGGATAAAATTAACAAAACTGCATACCTGATTGATATAGCTGTACCGAACACACACAATTTACAAAGTACAATAGCCGAGAAACTTACTAAATATATAGAACTCAAGGATGAAATAGCCCGCCTCTGGAATCTGCAAAAAGTAACTATAGTTCCCATAGTCCTATCGACCACAGGTGTCATCCCTAAACAACTACATAACTCTCTAAATACCCTCCAATTACCCCTAAACTTAGTATATTTATTGCAAAAAGCAGTAATCTTAAATACTTGCCGCATTGTAAGAAAATTCTTACAGACTGATGATGAAGCTACTACTCTACATACATCTCAATCAAACCTATATACTCATACATCATACAATATGTTAGAAACCGATCATACCAACCCTCAGCATCATACCAACAGCTAAACACAAATTACTTACCTGGTGTGTACTTGGCTTCGGCCCGTACATATCAGTTTACCGGTGAAAGCCGAGAAAATCAAAATAAAATATAATAATAATAATAATAATAATAATAATCATTTTATTTTCAGATTAACATCCATAGATTTTTTTTTTAAGTCATTACGTTACCAAACAATATCAGAACAAATCATCATCACATACAAATCATCACTTCAAATGTTATTAATTTTACGGTTCACATTAAAATTATGACAAACCTATCCTATTTTTAGTCCCATTAAGATTTTCATCCATTTATCTTGAATGGGACAGTCAAATCTTGCATATATCATTTGCAGGATGCTGTTGCTGCTTTCACGTAAGCGCTGACGCATAGACGCTACTACGCTACGCTATTAAATGGCGAGAAAAAAATTTTCGTATGACGTTTCTCTCGGCGAAATTGACTACGTGACAAAACTCTAGACCCGGGGTCCCCCCCTCTCGTGACGAAGCGTAGTATTTTGAAGACCCCCCTGCCCCCCCTAAATGGGTCACGTAGTATGGGTATGCTCCCTAATACAACCGAAGAAACTCAGGAAAATGTGCGAAAAACGGGGGAAATATTAGAAAGGGTTTATCTCACGAACTACTGGAGCAATTTTTATCGCAATATTTACGTGAAGGGAGTATAGCTACTTTTTATGGGAAAATGTACGGTTTCTGTAAAATTTCTAATTATCGCGAGCGAAGCCGCGCGGGACATCTAGTATATTATACAAACATACTTAACAAGATCACCATCACGCCATAAAAGTTTAAAAAAATACTTTGTTTTAAATATTAATAATGTAACTTGAACAAAAAACTATAAATCCAATAATATTGTCAAAAAGAAATTGGTTTCATTTATCATCACATAATTGTTTTTATATCAATGAAAGACACATGTATTAACTAAAAAAAAATCCACCATTTGTTTATAAAAAATGTATAAACAAATGGACTATTTCGATGCTTTTAAAAAAAATTTTCTTAACTTTATGCTCTTGAAAATATTATGATTTTTAGAAACAATTTTTTTTCTTAATAATAATATTTAATTGTTTATAATCCTTTTTTTAATATTTCTATTGTTAAAATTAATAGGAGCATGACAATTCTAAAAAAAATATATGATGTACATTACTATAAAAACTACCAACGAAAATTGGTTTGAACGAGATTTAGGTTTTTTTACGTCATAAATGGTAAACCTTAATTTAACTTTCATTAAATCAACTGAAATATAAAAATAAATCAAAAGCCTTTTAATTTCATAAAAATAAACCTTATTGCTGCTGCGGAACTCTTAATGGGCGAGTCCAACTCGCACTTGGCCGGTTTTTTTAATGTACAATGTGGACGGAAGTTCGAGAAAATTTCGTTAGTTAACATTTGTCCAATTTGTTGAAAAATTAACTTTAAGTTAAATTTCCAATGGGAGCGAATTCTTTGAAGTGTTCGTAATACACCATAAGCTTTTTAAATTTTTAAATTAATATTTGATACCTTAAAAAATAATCAGTGTGACGTGCTCGGTTTTGAAGCCGCGCGCGCTAGGTACCTAAAAATGCCGCGCGGAGGCCTATTACGGCCGTTAAATTACGGCGTACGGCGGGCACACGGCGCGGGCGTACGCTTTTCGCAGTAAATTAGTAACTAATCCATGGTAATCTACTCAACACAACTGAACACGCTCGAGATAAAAATTATACTAGCAGCGCTAAATGAGGTGGGCGCACGCGACGGGTGCCCGCTCGCGGATTCGTGGCCCGCGGCGGTCTTTCGACGCGTGCGCCCGCGCCCGTATCCGCCCGTGTTTTAGCGTTGGCCCTCAGGGCCGGGACACAAAAACACGACGTCGTATCGTGTTTTTGTGTCCCGGCCCTTAGATCTCTGTATGTCAAATCTAAATCTTTCTTTTTAAATAAAAAATAAAATAAAAACATTCGAAAATTAAAAAAGATAGGTGAAAATAATTGCGAAATTATCTTATCAACTCTCAAGCGGCCCAAGCGGGCCGCGATAAGTGATAAAAATATATTTCCAAGAAGCGCGATCGAAGAATTAACCGGTTAATTTGGTTTTTAAAATCGTTTGCGTGTTAGTAACCGGTAACCTTTACCATTTGGGTTACGTAAAAACCGTTAGCTTGTTTAACCGGTATATAAAAGAACGATATATTTACCGGTTTTTAATCGAAATAAACCGGTATTTTCAAACCGGTTCCGAGCCCTGCTAATAAGCAACACAGGTAACTATTTTTCTTACTCAATAGCCCATGTAACTGCTTTTTATTAAATTATGAAAAATAAATTAGAAAATAGAATCCAAAATCATTAGTAGTCAGTAACATTATGTTACATTATGTTCTTAATTTTATTCTAAAACTCGAATATTTTATCATAAAATATAAAATATCCTTAGATCTAAAGATATTTTATATTTTAGCTCCTCGAGGAGCAAAGCAGATAATACTGGGAATAAATTGCATTGTTATTAGGAACTTATTTTATATGCTAGATGACACCCGCAACTCCGTTGCGCCAAAATTCGTTTATCGCATGGGAACTGTACATTTTTCCGGGATAAAATGTATCCTATGTCTTATCCCAGGAATCAAAGTATCTCCATAACAAATTTCAGCGGTTCAGTGGTTTAGGCTTGAAGAAGTAACAGACAGAAAGACAGACGCACTTTCGCATTTATAATAACTATTATTAGTATGGATTACAATTTATCAAGAATTTTACAATATACAAGAATATTTCCTCATCAATAAAAGTCAATAGTTTTATGATAAGGATAAACTAAGGTTACTCCCTTTTTTATCAGTGATTAACTGATAATGTGGCAATTAAAACCTTTGTTACAGTCTATTGTTATTTTTATTGCTACATAAGATAAGGAACAAATACTCTGAATTCCTATTATAAAGCCTAGACTTTACCTAACAAACATTTACCATTAACAATGTTTTAACAGCTCTATCACTTTAATTAAATTTTCTTCTATATTAATTATTAACCCCATCAAGCCCCATAAGCTCACCGGTGAGCGAGACACAATAGAATAACAATAAATTTCCAAGAATCCACGATCAAAGAATTTTATTAGACATGGTGGTAAAGTGAAATAAAAGTGTTACTGCTGTACTCAGAGATAAAAATTAATTACTTAATTAGTGTAATTAAATGAGAAAAGCCCCATACATTATTATCTACCAAATTCTTCATTAAATTAAAGTTTGATAATTATTGTCATTAAATATCTCTTACTGCAGCACTCAGAGTGGAACATTAATTAGTTAAATATAATTAATTTAAAAATTTGACATAGCCCCATATATTATCTGTCAAACTCTTCATTAAATTAAAGTTTAATTGTCATTTAATGTATCTGAGTGCGACGAACCAACTCACTCAGAGTGGAACATTAAGTAGTTAAATGTAATTAATTCAAAATTTCGACATAAGCCCCATACATTATCTGTTTAATTATTAAGAGTCAATCTTCATTAAATTAAAGTTTAATTGTCATTAAATGTCTCTGAGTGCGACTCAGAGCTGTAAATTAATTGCCATCTTGTTTATGATAACATTTAGGTTAGGTAAAACCTAGATAAAGACTGAAGACCGAAGACTGAAGACTGAAGTAATAAATATACAGGATTTTAGTTTCTTTATTCCTTATCACTTATTAGTTATTAGTTATTAGAGTGAACACGTCATGTAGTTAGTATTTTGTCTCAAGCTTTTTTTAAACTATGAATTATATTAAAATTATGATATTACTCATTTTCACTCATAATATTTTGAAGTTCCCAAATAAATAAATGAAGAACTTGTATATTAATAATTTAGTAGAAAATTTCTTACCTGGAGACATGGCAATGACATGGTCAACATTTTTATGACATTATCAGAACTGATGTTGAAATTTTTAAATTTGACGTATTATGACGAAAATCGTCGCTAGGGTTGTTAAATTGTTACATACGAATTTAAAACTATCACATATTAGCTGGACGTGTTCCTCTTAGGTCGTATTGTTGTTTGTGTTTTGGCACATGCGATTAAAATTGTCAGAATCCAATTTTGAAATCTTTATTTTAAATATTTAAAATAAATTATATCAGCCAGCGCGAGGCACATTCCGTTTATAATCCTAGTGAAACCCGACGAATTTGACAGATATTGAAACCTGTCTGTTTCTTTGCAGTCGAACTACTGGTTATGTCTATTGTGACATTATGTTCCTCCTTAAAAACATCTGTAGATAATTGTGTCTTGTGTATACTTTATACATTACAAACCAAATTTTAATAGCTAGCAAGTTTGATAAGATACAATAATAATCATTCAAAACCATCACCTAAATTACTTTCAATAACATCATTTATTCTAAATAAAACCCAATTTAATCTGTTATGTTCATATAATTAATAACACATAAAAATCATCAAATGCTAATTTAACATGGGCTAAACTAAATTTTGTGAATGGTAACTCAGTTTATAAACAATAATAATAAACAATCGGCAAAGAGCGAGTCGGATTCCCGCACAAAGGGTTCCTTACCGATATATTGCCAAATAATTAAGCCTCCGGCTTAGGAATTGCATTCTAGGGGTTGACAAGCTACTAAAGAAAAAAAAAGAAAAAAACAACTGGCTTCTTTTTTTTATTTTTTTTTTATTTTTTTATGAAATAAGGGGACAAACGAGCAAACGGGTCACATGATGGAAAGCAACTTCCGTCGCCCATGGACACTCGCAGCATCAGAAGAGCTGCAAGTGCGTTGCCGGCCTTTTAAGAGGGAATAGGGTAATAGGGGAGGGTAGGGAAGGGAAGGGAAGGGAATAGTTGAGGGTAGGGAAGGGAATAGGGTAAGGGTTAGGGGATTGGGCCTCCGGTAAACTCACTCACTCGGCGAAACACAGCGCAAGCGCTGTTTCACGTCGGTTTTCTGTGAGAACGTGGTATTTATCCGGTCGAGCCGGCCCATTCGTGCCGAAGCATGGCTCTCCCACGTATAATTATGAGTCGACGGACTACTTCTGGGTGGTTCACAAAAAATAACCACGATGGCTAAGGCGGGAGCTACGCTGCGCTACGCTCCCGCCTAAGCCATATAACCTAACCCAATCAAGTCGTATTGGGCCAAGATTGCTATTAATTATATTTTAAGAAGTGTGAAGTGTGAATTCAGTAGTGAATTTCGATAATTTTTCTTAATTTTTAATTTTTATCAAGAAACCTTCAATTATATAGTTTTGGAATGATAATATCTTTCACCATATCTCATCATAATTACCAAAAATCTTTGTCGGTAAAACAGAAATAGATCAAGATATATCTGTGGTCGCTAAAGAGTAAAGAGCGAGCGCAAAGGAGTGAGTGCGGCGTTAGATGAGGAGGCCCCAACGCCCCCAACCCAACATGTTTTTCAGTAAAACAGAGAAACAAAAAGAAAATAAAGTTAGGTTAAAAATATTTTAGTTACACGATTTGTCAATTTGTAGACTTGTTTTGATAATAGAAATTGATTTTATTGTGGTGCTCCTTTCGATATCGTTTTTAGAAATTCCGTTGTAAGATTGTCCAAATTAGAGTGCAAGTTAGTATTTTTGATAAACAATTTAAATTTAGTTTTACAAATAATATATCCGAATCCGATGTATGAACCATATTTTTGGTGTGAATTCGGTTATAAAGGTCGTCTCGTTTTGTATGATGTTTAAGTTTTTTTTGAAGGACATGTTCAGTTAATCAATTGTTTTTTTTTTTTGATCAGCATTAGTTTTTCTGGTATGCATTCAGTTAATTAGCGGAGTTAAGGTAGTGTGCTGAAAAATTATTCTGATGTGCATTTAATAATATCCCTAAATAAAATACTTCCATTTAACGTAGGACAATGTGAGTAAGCCAGAAATAAAGAGAAAAAAAATGTAGATTTAGAATATATCAAAAACGGAAAATCAACAAAATGCGCCTTACTGCGCTTTAGTGTCTGCACGGCAGAATTGTTAATTAAACTATAAAAGGGCATGTCAAGAGCATTACATATTTTTAAATTTTTTTTTTGTTACAGGAATTAGGTAAAGAGAAAAGGAACAATGAGCTTAGGTCGAATATTTTATCTTCAGCTTGAATTTATTCTGCAGGCTAAGCGTCATGCAAAATAATATTACCACAAAAGATGCGAAAATGACAGATTTCCTATATCAGAAAATATCCTTCCACAGCTTGTTAGGGTTCCGTACCCAAAGGGTAAAAACGGGACCCTATTACTGAGACTTCGATGTCTGTCCGTCTGTCTGTCTGTCTGTCTCTGTCTGGCTGTAACTCAAGAACGGTAATAGCTAGAGAGTTGAAAATTTCACAGATTATGTATATCTGTTGCCGCTATAACAACAAATACTAAAAACAAAATAAAATTAATAATTAAGGGGGGCTCCCAAACAACAAACGTGAATTTTTATGGCCTTTTTTGCTCTATATCAATAATAGCAACAGGTAGGTACTTGAATTTTTCTCAAAGTCCTTAGTTATATGTGTACTTTAATATTTCATAATAATATTATAATAAAATAGAAAATTAAGGGGGGCTCCCATACAAAAAACACAGTTTAGGCCTAATTTTGTTCTATATTAATGGTACGGAGTCCCTTCGTGCGCGAGTCAGTCTCGCACTTGGCCGATTATTTAAGATAGAGGATAAACCAATTTCTTACGAAAAGTAAGCTGCTGTAAAGAATCCAGTTTTTATCGAGCGTCTAAAATTATCCGATAAGTTAACGATTTAAACTGCGAATGAAATCTGTACGGATTCCATTCGCAAAGGCTTTGAAATCCGCGACCGTTTCGAATCGCATATACAATATATTATATAGCAACATTTAGTCACGAATATAAAAGTTCAGCAGAATTTATTTCAAGCATAAGTCGCGGTTCGGATTGGCGGCGTTTGCTAGTCTCAAGCACCACTCTAAGTGAGCGGCGGTTTGGTGGGAAAGCAACCAATAATAGACCCTTGTAAGCGCCGAGATGTTGCAAGCGAAGCTTTTTATTTTGAAAATAGAACTATTTATAAAACATACTTTTTTCTTTTAGTTTTTATGCTGGCAAACGTTTTTCGGCTTTGCGTTAACTTTGACGAATAATGAAAACTTATAACTACTAATATTAGTAAAGCTCTATAACTGGGCTATACTCTCGGAGAAATACAACTGCTTTACAGGCACTAGAGAGACCCAGTCCCCAGATGTACGTTCCCACTTCCCTCAGAGGTGGACAGTTTGGAGTTAGGTTAGGTTAGGTTAGTTGCGATAGTAACACTTGTTACTATCGCCTAGTAATTAGTATTGAAAGTGCTGCCCAAATGCGCGGCTGAGATTCTCGAAAAAATCGTTTCCCTTGTCGTAAAAATCGGCAAAGTGCGAGTTGGAACCGCGGAAGGGTTCCGTACCGTTATAGAGCGAAAATATGAAAAAAATTGTGCTTTTTGTATGGGAGCCTTTAATTATTTATTTTATTTTAATTTTATTTATTTAATATTAAAGTACTTACACATAAGTATTATAATTGAAAAGTTATGTCATGCCGCTTGGCATTTCCTATTAGGATTTCACTGAAATAAATGAATATGATTATCAATAATATCAATAATTTGACTACCGCAAATGGCGGCCAAGAAAGCTCGGCAAAGTTATAAATGAAGGTGGCGAAAAAAGGAACTAACGCTGCCACATACAAAAACGACATATTTGACAGTTCTTCTTTACCAGCAGCGCCCCCGCCCAAGTTCATATAAATCTTGTCGCCTTCGAAGGATAATTTTCATAAATTTCAATTTGAAATATTTCCCCAAAATTACCGGTGAACCCACTTTTTTTTGGGCTTAAAAAATCGCAAATCGTACAAAGAAATTAATAAGCAGTTTTTTAGATGTTTATCTTTGATACTGTAAAGTTATCAATTCTGACAATTTCTCAAAAATTGTAACACTTCCGGCAAACATTACGTATGATAAATGGAAATTTTAAAATGAATTATTATTTCACGTAACTTGTCTGTAAGGTAT
Source organism: Aricia agestis (assembly GCF_905147365.1). Lineage (NCBI taxonomy): Eukaryota > Metazoa > Arthropoda > Insecta > Lepidoptera > Lycaenidae > Aricia > Aricia agestis. The sequence continues at coordinate 13,906,997 of NC_056428.1, read as the reverse complement.
TGATTTTTTGGTATCAATCGATGCAGGATGTTATACTCTACTATATATTTCGAATTTAGGTCAGAATCTTTGAATTTATAAATGTGATATACATCCTTAAGTTAGATTCATAATTCTTCGGGGAATGTTCGAGAGATTAATTGGAATTCTGAAAGCGTGGGGTGTGGTCGTATATGTCGATGTCGATGAGCTATAAAGTATAGACGGCAATAAAACAGGCATAAAGTGTCTTACGGTCGTTAGATAATATCAAGGTTGGCTCATGGCTGACTTTGTATGAGATTAAAGTACTTTGATAAACAGTGTTAGGGCTTCTGTCATCGTCTTTGGTAATCAGATTTGACGGCTTACTAAAGATTTATCATTTAACTAAGTATCAGAGGAACCTTCAGCTTTATTGGCTCATATCTTTATTTTGTCATTGTTTTAAGAACTGTTTTAAGAACTGAAAGCATTATTATGCTTTCAGTACTTAAAACAACAATGAAACCAAAGAGTCAGAAGTTCTCTAAGCACTTTTGGAACCATGGTATACCCGTGGCAAAATCTTACTTTGGTAGCCTATGCTTAAAATACTTCTAACTAAATCGAAATCACTATAATATTATGTTTCCTTATAAATTTTGAGGAGCTCCCTATAATATAACACATGGATATAATCATTATCAAATTGCCAACTTAGTAACCGTAGTACCAAAGTGGTATAATAATATACTTTAAAAGAACAAAATAATTTTGTAAATCATGTATAATACTGGTTAATAATGTAACTTAATTTTGCTTTTCAGCCCTGGATACCCTATTTTATGATTTTTTTAATTAGCCTATACTGTCCCACCGCTGGGCCAAGGCCTTTCGCTGATTTTAGTTGTCTACAAGACAAGGCTTTATACGTAGATAACCACTACGAATATTAACTATCCAGTATCCATATTATATTACTGTAAGCAAAATTGTGGTAAATGCTTGGAGTTGTCTAAGCGATGCTGCAATTTCCAAATTTTCATCTTTAAAGGTTCAGGAGTTCTGTTCAGTACCTTTGGACCAAAAGACTCCTTCGTATGAAATTTCTCTTATTTGTAACAATAAATGTTTAAGTTACTAGAAACAACATTTTAACCATTATGAGTGTTTTGATAAATTTCAAGGATTTCCCTCGATTGCTCATAGATCCCATCATCAGCTCACCACTTTCGTAATTGTCATACAAAATTAAGATTATATCCTATACAACAATACGAGAATTTTGAAAATCGGTCCACAAACAACGAAATAATCATCAAAAACATCTGCTCCAATGTAAATATCCTGAAAAGTACCAACAATTGGGTCATTGTGTGATGACCCACCCATGGTATAATTATGATTGTGATGATGATGATCAATCAAATGTGTTGGCTTATGCTTTCAGTAGTTTAAACAACGCAGAAATCCCCGAACCTGTATCTATAAGGATTCAAAAGTTCTGTTCGGTACGGATCCAGGGTATAACCTGGTGCGAAGTCTTATTTTTTGGTAGCATTTACCTCGAATGCTTCAGAAAAAATCAAAATCACTATATGTTTTCATACAAATTTCAAGGAGTCCTCTCGATTCCTCATGGATCCCATCATCAGATCACCACTTTTATGAACATGGTACCAAATTCGGATTCAACCCTGTACAACAACAAAAAAATCATGAAAATCGGTCCACAAACGGCGAAGTTATGGTTGAACATACAAAAAAAAATAATAATATACAGACGAATATAATATAACCTCCTCCTTTTTGGAAGTCGGTTAAAAAATTGAGGTGGAAAAGTTTTTGGTACTCATGCGCCGACTCGTGCTAGTCTAAAATTATATTATACTAGCTGGTTCCCGCGACTTCGTCCGCGTCAGCATAGTAGATCTCGTCCCAAATAAAATGAAACTCGAAAACCGTATGTTTAGTGTAGTTTTTAACTTTGTTCTTAAAAAGGAGAAATATGTAACCGCGACATCGTTTTGTTGAAAGTAAAAATTTTGGGAGTGGGGGTGGTTGGCGTGGCCCAAGAAACGACCGGTGCCGAAGCGTGCTGCATATAAATCAAACAACACTCGAAATCTCTATAGAAAAGATAGATAAAAGCTCATAGCAAGGCAAGGAGTGGAAATCGTACTTAATTTTACGACTAAAAAATTAAATATCACTTAACAAAAATCACCGGATTCAACCTGGCATTTTCTAATGCCCGAATGGTTTTGACTTGACAAGACACGACACGACACAACACGACACGACACGACACGACACGACACGACACGACACGACAGGACACGACATGACTTTTCAATTTACTCTCAATAAGCCTTTTGTTTGATACCCATATTGCAGAAGTGCTTTAAAAATAACTATATCCCCCTATCTTAGATGAGCCGCCATATTGGATGTAGAAAGACATTACATTCGTTTCCGAGTTACTCTCAATGAGCCCTTTCATTTGACACCCATATTGCAGAAGTGCATTAAAAATAACTATATCCCCCTACCTTGAATGAGACGCCATATTGGATGTAGAATGACATTACATTCGTTTCCGAGTTACTCTCAATGAGCCCTTTCATTTGATACCCATATTGCAGAAATGCATTAAAATAACTATATCCCCCTACCTTGAATGAGACGCCATATTGGATGTAGAAAGACATTACATTCGTTTCCGAGTTACTCTCAATGAGCCCTTTCATTTGATACCCATATTGCAGAAATGCATTAAAATAACTATATCCCCCTACCTTGAATGAGACGCCATATTGGATGTCGAATGACATTACATTCGTTTCGAAGTTACTCTCAATGAACCCTTTCATTTGATACCTATATTGCAGAAGTGCATTAAAAATAACTATACCTCTATCTTGGATGATCCGCCATTTTGGATGTAGTATGACATTACATTCGTTTTCGAGTTACTCTCAAAAAGCCTTTTCATTTAATATGCATATTGTAGAACTGCATAGAAAATAACTATTTCGGCATCTTGGATGGTCGACCATATTGGATTTAGAGTGATGTCACATACAATATCATGTATTGTCATCCAAACTAAACGTGTCTGCAAAATTTCAGCTCGATCGGTCAAATATATCTACTCCAAAATTGAGTTCCAAGATTTCACCCGAACATACATACTTACATACATACAGAGCAAGTTAAATAAAAGCTTTTAAAATATTTCTTTAGTATTAGTAGTAAACAGCGGCAACAGAAATACATAATTTGTGAAAATTTCAACTCTGTAGCTACTAGCTATCCCCGTTCCTGAGATACAGCCTGGAGACAGATGGACAGACATCTAAGTCTTAGTCTGGTCTTAGTAATAGGGTCCCGTTTTTACCTTTTGGGTACAAAACCATAATTAACGCAGGGGCTGTAACACAAATCTGTACAAACTAAGGACTATTCGAATTTCGAACTGTTGTCACACAGCTGAGGCTACAATTTGCTGATCATACAACAAGCAACTGATATTAGATATTATTCTCCATTTTGTTTTGTTCACGATGGTATTTTTCCAGGTGAGCGACGTCCGCGGCTGGGGCTACCACCTGGCAACGCTGCTGGGTCTGCTGCCAGCGCAGGTCATCAATGTGTACCTCGGCTCGACTCTCCGCTCCATGCACGACGTCCTGCACAAGTCACACGTGACGGGATATATCGTGTTCGCTTTCCAGGTGAGTGATCTCCAGGTGATATATGTGAAACATCCTGTATTAAATTTGCAGCAGGCGAGACAGAAAGCTGAGGCAACGAGATGTGGTGATATGCGACTGATAGGCAGACCATTGATATTTTGAGTCATCAAGACTAACATTAGCAGTTGCATGATGCATCTAATCGCTAGTAGCAACTAGCAACCTGATCCAACTTGGCACAACGCAACGTATACCATGTTCATGATTAACTGTATTCGCTAATCGCTAGTAATTGCCATTAATTGACTTACAAGCGGTCGGCGACAGTGAAGTAATTTCCGAACAAGCAATTTGAGACTACTTGTATGACTTTTAATTACATACCCTGGTAAAAAGACATTTTTAAGTCAAGAAGTTGCAGACAAAATTTACCAATAATGACGCAAGTAAAAGATGGTACATATTTTTTTTTAGATGTGGTAGTCTATACCACATTAAAAAAAATTGCATCGAGATTCGAGCATCGAGATCGATGCATCAGCCGTTTTCCTGTAACGGCCGCGCCGGCTGAGTTTCGAGCTCGGGTCTCCGAGGGTTAAATCAATTACTTTATTAAATTAAACGCGATAATACGCTGAACGACGTTACGTCGCTTAACCTATTTATTAACGGTGTTATTGACGTGAGCTAAGTGGAAAGAAAAAAGTTGCTGAGGTTAAAAGAGATATTATTTGAAAGGGATAGAACTAGACGAAGATCATGAAGAATTGAAAACATAATAGATTGGCAGAGTGTACATTTAAAGTAGAGCAAACCAAAAATGATCATTTGCTGGGCTTAAGAAAATATTTGGAGTGTTTATTAACAAGAGAATTAAGAATAAAAAACTTTGACCCCATACAGTTAGCGGCGTGTGACTCGTGGCATCATTGCAGCGGGGCTAAAATGGTAACATTTAGCAATTCCTTTCAATCAATTCAGCAAATGAATTGTCAAAACTGTCAAACTGACAAATGTCAAGTCAGTACAAAAATACAGAAATGAATTGCAAGCAGAGTTTAATTTTGCGATTTTAGAAAAATGAATCATATTATGATTCTTCAAAGCGACCATTTTAGCCCCGCTGATCATTTCACACTCCATTTGTTAAAACCAAACCAGCGGGGCTTAAATGGTCGCTTTGTAGAATCACATTATGAATCATAATATGATTCATTTTTTTTTTAAATTAATTTGTACTAATTTGACATTTGTCAGTTTGACAGTTTTGACAATTCATTTGCTGAATTGGTTGAGAGGAATTGCTAAATGTGACCATTTTAGCCCCGCAGAAGTTACATAGACCATAGTACATCGAAAATCATCACTATTCTCTGGCTTCATAGCCTAGTAAACGAATGCCCAAAATGGGGGTCTGATTGGAAAAGTCGAAAGCAGAAATTTTAACTTTGGTACTTTATTTAGAGTAGTTAGGAGATAAACATACTAAAAGTCCTGACCCCTCCGAGGTGAGCCGGAGGGAAAGGGAAAAGTGTCCAGCTGTACGCAGTAAATAACAGTTGAAAAATCCTCCAAGAGTGGCGCTAGCTGCAGCAAAGGGAGCAAAGGGTATGGAATGAATGTAGCCGTTGGTGACAAAATATAAATTGAAGCTAGCCGAATAGCCGAGTCACAGAATTACTGGGTTAATACCAATACATATATTTTGAAAAATATAACCTTAAATAGCTGAAATAAAAGCTGCTAAATGATTTAAAATTAACCGTAGTGATTATATTCTCTTTGCGCCGCCCTAATTTAACCCATTTCAGCGAACACTTTTTACATACAGAGATAGCTGTTCTCCTCCATCTACACTCCATAGTCCTGTCTAACCAAGTAATTAACCATTCCACGCGCGACGGGCAAATTACAATTCAGTTGCACTGACACGCTTGCGTTTTGACATTTGGCGGTGATTCCCCGACAGCATAATAAGACAACCTTTTTATGTACAGAACATAGAAAGCAAGGTTTATTGCAGTATTTTCCTATAGTTTATATAGGTACTTCCTATAAATTATACCAAGGTTTTCCTTATTTCCATCTAGTGTGCATGTAAAATGTTTTTGAAACAAATTCACTCAAAAAATCCATAAATCCAGAAAGACCAAGACCCAACGCTAAACAAGAAACTATTTTATTAACCCCCGACAAAAAAGAGGGATGTTATAAGTTTGACCTGTCTGTCTGTCTGTCTGTGGCATCATAGCATCCAAACGGGTGGGCCGATTTTGAATCAGGTTTTTTTTTGTTTGAATGCTGACATGATCTAGAGTGTTCTTACTTCTTAGCTTTAGTTCATCATCCTGCTCAAAAATCGCGGTTCATCTCATCATTCGGTTCATCGTGAAGTCAGTAAATTATTATTTCATTACTTTTTAAAGTTGTTTGGCGGGGTTTTTTTTTTTTAATTTCTTAATTTAATTTTATTTCATGCTTTTTAAACTTATGTTGGTTATAGTGCAGAATAATTCCTAACAGGATTATATCCCAATAAATATACCATCTATGAATGTCCCCTTGGATGAGGCCGTCAATATGAATCCAAACATGTATCCTCCACTGGGCTCATATGGAGCTCGGTTCCTCTAGAATCCAGGTGATGCTGCAGCAGCAGCTAGCAAATATTTACTGTTTATCTACGTCTTACTAGTTGTCGCAATTAAAATGAGCCTAAACACGAAACCCCTGCTCTAAGTTTGTGAGGAGTTGGGTATCCTATTGATTACCAGCTGATGCTGTAGCACCAGGTCAACGTTCGATTAATGTGTTACATATATTCATAAATGTCACGAACTAGAAATGTGCAAAATATAAAGCCCACCAAACGACTGCAAGTTGCTGGCCGATTAGCAACTTGCAGTCGTTTGGTGGGCTTAGGATTTTAAGTTTAAATAATTCCTAAGTGTAAAGTGATATTTTGGTCCATAATTATTGTTGTCAAGGTGTATCGGGGGACCGCTAATGTAGATGTTTGATTTCACATAACATTATAGTTTAAGGGTCAGGCTGCAACGAACCGAATCGAGACAATCAGTGACTTGGCGATACCTACATCATACAAAATGTAAAAGTCGCTGTTGGCGAATTAATTAAACTGAAAGTCAGTAAATTAAATATTTAATTACTTTGTAAAGTTGTTTGGCGGTTTTTTTAAATCTCTTAATTTTTCAAAAATTGGCTCTTCATGTCTTCTTAATACACAGATCGTCTCTATGTCATAGACTTTGGACGAATTTTTGGACCAATGGGTCCAAAGATTCATGCCAATGAGGTCATAGTACACTCTCAATTTTTGGACCAAAGATTGCCAATGGGGTCATTGAGTGTATGTGACCCCAAAGGATGGGTCCAAAGTTTTGAACTCCAAACGCACGAAGAAAACGCAAACATAGCTAGTTGCCTCTACATCTACAAGTTATTGACTTGACTCGTGTAAATCCATACTAATATTATAAATGCGAAAGTATCTCTGTCTGTCTGTCTGTCTGTCTGTCTGTCTGTCTGTCTGTCTTGCTTTCACGCCAAAACTACTGAACCGATTGCAATGAAATTTTGTACACAGTTATTCTAGAGTCTGAGAAAGGACATAGGCTACATTTTGATGTGGGAAAATATCTTATTTCCATGAAAATATCGATGAAAATGAATTCGCATTGCGCGTGGCCAGCGCTCATCCCGGGGGTCCTGGGTTCGAGTCCCGCAGGCGGAACAAAAAGTTTTCAATTTTCCTGGGTCTTGGATGTGTATTAAAATAAATTTTCAAAAATCTTAAACATATTTTATGTATAATATTATAAAAAATCCAGAAATATATCGATGCAATTTCTAATACGAACATTTAATTCTAATACGATTCAACAGATGGCGCTTTATTTTTTACTTTATTGTAACATAGAACTAATCATACTTATTAGTATGTTTTTGTTTATAGTTTTTAATACGTTAGAATATTATGTTTAATAATTTAATCACTTGGTATAATAATAATCAATCTATCTTATCTTATAGAACTCCTACTGCATTTCTAATCAATACTATCCATATATCCATATATCCATATATATCCATATATATCCATATATATCCATATATAATATTATAAATGCGAAAGTATCTCTGTCTGTCTGTCTGTCTGTCTTGCTTTCACGCCAAAACTACTGAACCGATTGCAATGAAATTTTGTACACAGTTATTCTAGAGTCTGGAAAATATCTTATTTCCATGAAAATATCGATGAAAATGAATTCGCATTGCGCGTGGCCAGCGCTCATCCCGGGGTCCTGGGTTCGAGTCCCGCAGGCGGAACAAAAAGTTTTCAATGTTCCTGGGTCTTGGATGTGTATTAAAATAAAATTTCAAAAATCTGAAACATATTTTATGTATAATATTATAAAAAATCCAGAAATATATCGATGCAATTTCTAATACGAACATTTTAGTTCTAATACGATTCAACAGATGGCGTTTTAATTTTTACTTTATTGTAACATAGAACTAATCATACTTATTAGTTAGTATGTTTTTGTTTATAGTTTTTAATACGTTAGAATATGATCTATACTAATATTATAAATGCGAAAGTATCTCTGTCTGTCTGTCGCTTTCACGCCAAAACTACCGAACCGATTGTAATGAAATGTTGTACACAGATAGTCTAAAGCCTGAGAAAGGACATAGGCTACTTTTAACTGGAAAAGGGGGTTGTAAGGGGGTGAAAATGCGTAAATTTGGTCAAATTAAGTTAGTTCCAAAAACTTAAAATAGATGGCACCAAGAGTCCCCTAGATCGCGCTATTGCTTGCTCATGCGTATTTCTATAAGAGGTGGTACCATGTTAAACTAAGCTTTTCGATTCTTTCGATTGTTATACATGTTATTAAATAACTCACGTACCAACATAGAAATCAGAAACAACTGTCTACCAATAATAAATACTAAGGCCCGATTCGACCAAACTTGAAGTTACACGAGTATAACTATCATGAGAATAATTTTACTCCTTTAATTTACTCTAGGGTATAATCGTTTGCATTTTACCAAGTTACTCAAAGAGTATGAAATAAAATGTCAATTATAGTTCACAATGACACCGACTGTGACAGGTGAACCCTGTTATTCTCAGTTCTCAGCAACTATTCTCAGTTTAATATTTATTCCACCAAAATAGCCCGTTTAATTATTTACTCCCGTTACCTCATTCTTGGATTAGAAGTTGGAAAAACGCAAAACCAGCTTACTCTTAGATTAGGAGACAGTTATACTCGAGTAAAATTTTACTCCAGTTTGGTCGAATCCGCCCTAAATAGTTTAATGGCCTATGGGTATTGGCTATTGGGCAAAGCTAAAGTTGTGTAATGCATTATGCAGCTAAGTTGTATAAAGCTAAATAAGCTTTAAAAGGTATAAAAAAGTTTAATTAAAAAAAAATCATATTATGTGCACACTACACGGCTGTTTTGGGTATTTTGATTGAAGGGGTACCAGGGTTTTAAAAAACTTTTGACACCAATTTTATTGACACCGCGCGCTATAAACTGAAGTCCACGCGGACGAAGTCGCGGGCAACAGCTAGTACTACAATAAGTTCTCGTACCATCCGACGCCATTGTGGCTAGACGCCGTGGCGCTGGGACTGAAATATTAATTTTGAACTCAGGACGTCTGTTGTAGTCTTTATTTGTAATATTAAAAAAAAATGATAACTGCGAGTAGGACTCTCTAGAACAGGGGTCACTAAATGGCGGGTCCGCATCTGGACCGGACTGCGGACTAACGAAGCAAAGAAATAGAGGAAAATGTGGGAAAACGGGGATATTATTTGAAAGGGTTTAGGGGGAAACTTATCTCACGAACTACTGAAGCAATTTTTCTGTTATTTGGCACAGATAAGAAGTAGACCACGTGAAGGATAATAGGCTATTTTTTGTGAACTAATTTGTCTGTGAAATATCTAATTTACGCGGGCGAATCCGCGCGGAACTTCTAGTATTATACATATATGTAAATATATTAGATAATAATTAAATACCTTTGTAATTTCCGTAATTATCTTTTTTAATTTTTTTTTTTTGCTATGTGTGGACCGCAAAGGTTATTTCATTTCAAATGGACCCTAAAAGAAACTGATTGGTGACCCCTGCTCTAAAAAGACAAAAAGTACCAGACCTGAGACCACACATGAATCATGATACAAAATCACGTTTGTTATAAATTATAATACTAATATTATGGATTCATACATTCTTACATTTTTCCCCTTTATTTTTTTAAGGGGATCCGTACCCATAGGTTAAAAACGGGACCCTATTACTGAGACTTTGATGTCTGTCCGTGTGTCCGTCTGTCTCCACTCTCCAGGTTGTAACTCAAGAACGGTAATAGCTAGAGAGTTGAAATTTTCAAAGATTATGTATTTCTGTTGCCGCTATAACAACGAATACTAATAATCGGCCGAGTGCGAGTTGGACTCGCGCACGAAGGGTTCCGTACCATTATAGAGCAAAAATAGTAAAAAATTGTATTTTTTGTATGAATTATTTGCTTTATTTAAATTTTATTATTAATTATTAAAGTATAAATACAGCTGAGTATTTTGTGTACATTTCAAGTGTCTACCTGTTGTCATCATTGATAACGAGCAAAAAAAGTTTGAAAAATATCGTTTGTTGTATGGGAGCCCCCCTTAAATATTTATTTTGTTTTTAGTATTTGTTGTTATAGCGGAAGCAGAAATACATAATCTGTAAAAATTTCAACTCTCTAGCTATTACCGTTCTTGAATTACAGCCTGGAGACAGGCGGACAGACATCGAAGTCTCAGTAATAGGGTTGCGTTTTTACCCTTTGGGTACGGAACCCTAAAACCTGAAATGTACACAAAATAAGCAGCTGTATCTAAGTATACATGATTAATTAATAATAAAATTTAAATAATATAATTACTTACTTAAGCCTTAGCTGGTTTCGCTAAAAAAGGCGACGTACCTAACTGGTATCGGGGGTAAAAAGTGAGACCACTCCAATAAAACATAATAAATATATAAAACAGCTTTGTTTCAAATTAATTAGTTTTGTATACTGAAATAAATCTCTTAACCTAAATAAATTTCAGCTTTTAAGGTCACTAACATTAATGAATAATATTTTTTTCCTTAAGTATATAAAAAAAGATCTTAGTTTTCGATCATACTTAGACGACTGTTACTTTAGGAGCCCTTAAATATATTTAAACATAAAAATTTCTTTTATTTCTGTTTTTATCTAGTGTTCTTATATAATCTAAATAATAAAACACATTCATTTCTTTTAATATCGACTTAAAATAAAAAAAATGACAGAGCAAAACCAGAAACCAAAAAATGCTCGTAAAATTTTACTATTTTGTTTGTGATTTTGGCAAGATTTTCTTTACATTACAGTACTTAATAAAAACTTGCTATACTCGATACACATTTTTTGCTTCCAGAATTTTAAGAATCTGAAACTGTACCTATGATGATTTTGCTAGAATAGCTGATTTCCTTCCTCTTCTCACGATCGTAAACTGTTTCACGATGCAGACTGTTATAATAGTTTGCTGGGTGGTTTCTGAATTACATTTCGAGTACTTATTTCATAAAAGCTAATTTTGGTTTAAAATTCCCGATATATCGAAAAAATTATTAAAAATCATTACAAGGTACCGTTGAAAAAAACATACACTTCTGGTATCGGGGGTTTTGACCCCAGCACTGTATGTAACTCCGCTTTTAGCAACAGTAGAGCCACATACGTTCGTCATCCACCGCACAACCCGACGTAACGAGATTACACAGAATCAGAAGAGTGTACATGTTTAAATAGTAAAAATATCATAGAAAATTCGAACGCCTGGGGTAACTTTTGACTTCTATTCATTATTACTACCCGTGGCCCGCATTGGTCAGGACCACCGCAAAAGCTACTTCCCGCAATTTTTAAATCTGTATTATCTTCGAAATATCTGTATTATCTTAAATATTATGCTGTAAAGGGCCATATAGATCTACATTAAACCTCAAAAATGTTAGCAGGCCAGTCTAATTTTTTTAATTTCTCAAAGTGAATTGAAAAATAAGACCCATTGCTAAGAAATGCGACTGTATGCTATTTGCATACAACGGGAATGACGTAGGTAAACTCGCACGTTTACACTTTACAGTCATTTTTATAGTCCAAACTCCAAACAACAAAATTCTTACACCAAAATACATCGCGAGAATATTATATTATTTTTATTAAGATCTCGTATGCCATTATTTCTGAATCCAGATGTTGGGAATTGGGACTGAATCTGGGTCTATCTTAAAATTATAATACCTGGGGGCACGGCCGTGCCCCAGCCAAGCTTCTTAGCAAAGGCACGGCCGTACCATACTTTTCTCGAAGCGGTTCGCGGCCATTTCACACCCCCTTTATCTTCGATGTTAACAAAGCTAGGGATTTAGAATTTCGGTCACTAGTTGCAAGTATTAAAACTATCTTAACCTCCAAATTGCATGAAATTTCGATAAATAGTTTAATAGTTACGGATGGTCAAAGTTACTGCATTTTGTCACTCACTGACTGACAGATCATCAAAATTCTAAGGTACTTCTAGCAGACTTAGAAGTTAGAACCTTGAAATTTGGTACCCGGATAGGTCTTTATTCACAATGAAAAGAAAAATTATGAAACCGGCCAAGTGCGAGTTGGAGTGGCGTACATGGGGTTCCGTACCGTAAAGTATGGGAGCCCCCCCCCCCACCCCTTAATTATATTTTTATTAAATTTTTATTACTAATTATTAAAGTTAAAATATAGTTGAGTATTTTCTGAAATTTTCAAAACCTCACTGTTACCATTATGGATATAGAGCAAAAAAGGGGGAAAAAATCGTGTTTGTTGTATGAGGCCCCCTATTAATAATTTATTTTATTTTAATGGGCATTGTCCAAAAAAAAAACACATGTACTTTTTATTTATTTTTTTCGTTAAAATAGGGTATTTTAAGAATATAAATTAAATAATTTTAAAATGCATTGGCTAATTTTTTCTCAATAAATTTTTAAAGTTTCGCTCTGACGTCATCATCGGCCGCCAATTGACCTCTGCATATGTTTTAAATTTCCTTGCAATCTTATTTATAATGGCTGGTTCGTCAAATGCAAGTTCTCATTATGTGAAAGCTGATACGAGAAGCTTACCAAAAGTTCGAAACGTAATGTTGGTCGAATTTATTACTAATTTAACGCCACTGAAGATCAAACAAAGGTTAAACGTATTTGTTCAAAAATATAAGTAACTAATGGGTATTTTTTTCGTTCATATGTATACAGAAAAACGATCACTGACCTTATTCCTCGAAATGTTTTTGTAATGAGCAAAATTTAAAAAAAATGGACAATCCCCATTGGACTATTAGCTTTTATAATGACTCCAGAAATACATAATTTGTGAAAATTGCGACTATGTATATAGCTATTGTGATTCTCGAGATCCAGCCTGGTGACATACGGATGGAAGACGGACAATTAACAGCGAAGACTTATTAATAATAATAGGGTCCCGTTTTTATCCTTTGGGCAGGGAAACGTAAAAATTGAAAAACAATAGAAAAATATAATACTTTATCAAATACAAGAAAAGATTTTTATGTTTGTAACTTTGCAAGAACAGTATGAGTTTCGTCTGCTTATTTGTTTTACGTACAAAAGGCTTTTATGTACTTAATTAAATAGTGTTTATTAAATAAAAAATAGTGTTAACAACGTTAACAATGAAATAATAATTAAACTCGATTAAAATATAAACGTAATCAGTACACTCCTTACTCGCTCGATATATGGGAGTTTTAAGTTATCACATGAAATAAGGTGTGCTCCTTTCCTGCGAGAAACGTCGAGAGTCGAGACACTTACATCAGCGGGGCTAAAATGGTCGCTTAGTTGAATCATACAATGAATTGTTGTTTGAAATTGAAAAAGTTGAATCATTTACGATTCATTTTTAAACTTCTCTTAACGTGCAATTAATTTAATGATTCGTACTAAGCAATTCATTTGTTTGACATTTTTTTATGAAAAGTCGTAAAAATCAGAATCATCAAATGTTACTATAAATGTCATCTTTGATCTTAGAACTATTCTTATGTCGTAATACATTATAGAAATTGTTTAACTAAAGAAATTTAAAATTACAAAGTCGGTTTCAAAACTTTGAAGTTTGTATACAAACATGAGTTTGTATACAAACATGACTAAAGTAAAAAATGTTGCCAGCATGGCTTCATAACGTTATCGATTACTAGAAAAATTACCGTTACGTACCGTTATTTTTATAAGGGTAGCTTAACGATATTTTAACGATATCTAGTAGGTAACATAACATTTAAATATAGTTTAAAAATGCCGTTATTATTACCGGTAAAAATATCGTTATTTTCTGGTATGCGACGTTGCCAGTTCGACGCGACACATTTCGTTTATATTCATACAAGTCTGTGGGTAACATTTTTAGATACCTATAGGTATAAAAATAACGTTATTAATACTGATATTTTTAACGGTAATTTTTGATATGCAACGATGCCAGTTCGACGCGATACCTTCCGTTAATGTTAGTAGACGCACGAAATCTCACTCAAAGACCAACTTCGAGCACCAAAGTTTTTTCGCAAGATTTGTGCTTACCTACTTTTTAGGGTTCCGTAGTCAACAAGGAACCCTTATAGTTTCGGTCTGTCAGGCAGTCTGTCTGTCTGTATTAAATTTTACTGTGCTAGATGCGGACATCTTTACTTACCGTCTTGTACCGCGTTTGAAATTACGCGCCATTCCACGCGAACACGGACATATCATACTTGATCTTATTTACAGCGAACACTGCACAGTGCACGCGGGTGTGCTCGTACTATTGATTTACGCGCAAGATTGTTGATTAATTTAATTATTCAGTGATCCGTGAGCCGTGACCCGTTTGCTCGTTTGCCCCCTTATTTCATAAAAAAAAATCGACATGACGCATACTTTAGGGTTCCGTAGTCAACAAGGAACCCTTAGGGTGAGGCCAAACGAGCGTAATTTTGTGAGTCGTGAGTCACCTGATGGAAAGCAACTACCGTCGCCCATAGACACTCCCAACATCAGAAGAGCTGCAGGTGCGTTGCCGGCCTTTTAAGAGGGAATACGCTCTCTTCCAGAAGGTTTGCAGGTCGTATAGGTCCGGAAATACTGCTGGTGAAAGTTCGTTCCAGAGTTTTACAGTGCGCGGCAGAAAGTTACGCGAAAAATGCACGGTGAAAGACTGCCACTCATCAAGGTGATGAGGATGGTAAGTATATTTTTCACGTGGGGCGATGGCGAAAAGTTGCAGGAGGTATGATTCCGAACAATTCCTCAGAGCACTCCCCGTGATACAACTGATAGAGGATGCAGAGTGAAGCTACATAATAAATAGCCCGCCTTAAATATTTAATTTATTTTGTTTTTAGTATTTAGTATTATAGCGGCAATAGAAATACATAATGTCAGAAAAACAGATGGATGAGCGCATTGGTAGCTCAAGCCGGGAGTCGCGGGTTCGAAGCCGACGGAATAAAAAAAATCAAAATTGATTAATATCTATATTTATAAAAAAAATATAGATATTTTAAAAGAGCCAAAAACTAAAAGAGTTAAGAAAGCTTTAATAAATGTCATTTCCGATTAAAATTAATCAGCGACATCTTTGGGAGAATTTTGCATTTTGTGAACGTGTTTTAAAAATAGTCTACTAGATGGTGCATTTATTTATTGTATTTTTTATTTGTTAGGCTAATTTGATACACTCAACGCCATCTATCGTTCAGATGAGAACTAAAAACTGCAGACACGCTGTTTTTTATGGGATTCAAGAGTCTTATGTATAATTGGTCTGTGGTGTGATGGTAGTGATGATGATGATGATGAATGTAATTTACATAGTAGCATAATAATATGCTTTCTTCGTAAAACAACGCCGGAACCCCCAAACTTTTATCTATAAGGAATCCGGAGTTCTCTTAATATCTTCGGAACCATAGCATACCTTGGTGCTAAATCTTACTTTTTGGTAGCATATGCTTAGGATACTTCTCTTTAAATCAAAATCACCATATTATGTTTCCATATAATTAATAATTTCAAGTATCGGTTAAATTTTCATATTGTTATATGGGCATAGACGCCCTTGCGGCAATAACGTTACGAAAATATAACGATATTTGAAGATTATGGTGAAATTATTAAACAACATTTTGTTTTTAGTTATAAAATTATTTTAATGAACAATTATACAATAAATGTACAGTTTAATACATAAAATATAACAATTATATCAAATATTTCGTGGATCATTCATAAAATCATAAATAAATGTAGAAAAAAAACCGGTCATGTTCGTTTTTATGTTTTTCAGAATGGCAATATAGTTTCAATAATGAATCTGCTAATGAATTGAATTGCCGTTGACGTAGGACGTTATTTTACAAAATTAGATGAATCACCGACGATATTGCTCGTAATATCGTCGCTGAATTGATTGAGAGGAATTGCTAAAAGTTACCATTTTAGCCCCGCTGTATTGCTATGTGTTCAACGGTATTGCTAAAAATGACCACCTTCAAGTATTATAGCTTAAGAGTCAATAATTATATATAGAAACAATATAAATAAATTAGAGAATGAGTGCTAAGCTAAGTACAGAAAAGTTATAACGTGACTTGAAAAGAAAAGAAAAAAAACCTTAAAAAAAGAAATGAAATCCACCAAAAACATGAAATGTAAAAGGAGCCAAGCAAAATATTGCATAGCCATTCAATACTTTTGTCGTAAAAGTTTTCAGATCACATTCAAGCCAAGGCTTCAACTTATTTTGTAATTTAAATCAACATTCAGTAAACGTATCAATAGATTTCTTTATTTTATAATTATTATAATGGCTTGGCAATGAGCCAATAAATAATCAGGGACTAATTGTATTTATTGGGTACCATCGGCCACATGCGACGTTAACTCCTTACAATATACTAAAACACTATACGCTTGCCATCTGTGTAAGTATGAACTCCTCCAAATATGCAGTTTTATATTTGTTTCTCTTGTGCTCATTGCCAGGCCAATATAATGATTATAAAATAAAGAAATCTATTGATACGTTTACTGAATGTTGATTTAAATTACGAAATAATTTGAAGGCTTGGCTTGAATGTGATCTGAAAACTTTTTACGACAGAAGTATTGAATGGCTATGCAATATTTTGCTTGGCTCCTTTTACATTTCATGAATTTGGTGGAATAAAGTTCTATTTCCATCGATTGAATAAAATAGGGTCGATTGTATAAAAGTTAATGTTTGTTAAATTTTTCCAAAAATTCAATTTAATAGTTTTTCTATGAGTTCTTAAGGCAGCGATCGCAAAAACTTTAAGGCCTTTGTCTAGTCCTACTTCCTTTTGGGGTCTGTTGTAACTTGTAGAAAATAATTCTAAATTCTAATGCCATAGTTCGATGCGCCGCGTCGCCCGCGCCGCGCGCAGACAACATTATAATTGCGTCTGCCCAAGTAGGTAACGGATCCAAGGCATTGACACCGATGCATGGCTAGCTCCTCCAACTTTTTGATGATTTGATGATTTCAAAATATTCAGCTGAATTAAATTGCACTTATTAAAATACCAAAACAGCAAAAATAATCCTACATTGATGATCACTCAGGTAATTTCCCTTTTGCGCAGTCTGTTGGCCAAACGAATTTCCTCCTCGCGGTCGTCGTTATGTAGGGAGCTAATTTCCTCATATCCTGCGCATTCGTGGGTAACGCTGTCGAATTGCCAACGAGATTGACGAAAGAAACGATTTTGGTTCAATTCTTGTATTTTTATGGTCCCTTTAAGTGTAAACTTACTTTATAAGATCTAACAGCAACGATTATTATTTATTAGCCTTTTAGCTCATGTTCTCGGGATATAATAAGCAACAGCAAAGAATCTCTAACTCTTGTCTTGGTCCCTCCAAAAACGTTTTGCAATAATATATTGGTTTGTATTTTCTTGTAGTACAAACTACAAATGAACTACCCTCATCTATACTAATATATAATATTATAATTGGGAAGAGTTTGTTTGTTTGTTTGAACGCGCTACTCTCAGGAACTACTGGTCCGATTTGAAAAAATCTTTTACTGTTGGATAGCCCATTTATCGAGAAAGGCTATAGGCTATATTTTATCACGCTAAGTATAATAGGAACGAAGAAATAGAAGAAAATGTGGAAAAAACGGGGGAAATTATATGAAAGGGCTTATTTGAACGCGCTAATCTCAGGAAGTACTTATCCGATTTGAAAAATTCTTTCAATGTTAGATAGCTCATTCATCAAGGTAGGTTATAAGCTATATTTTATCACGCTAAGGCTAATAGCAACTAAGAAATACAGGAAAATGTGGAAAAAACGTGGGAAATTATATGAAAGGGCATATTTGAACGCGCTAATCTCAGGAACTACTGGTCCGATTTAAAAAATTCTTTCAGTGTTAGATAGCCCATTTGTCGAGAAAGGCTATAGGCTATATTTTATCACGCTAAGACTAATGAAAGCGAAGAAATAGATGAAAATGTGGAAAAAACGGGGGAAATTATATGAAATTGATTATTATCTTATGAACTACTCGAGCAATTTTTATGTTATTTGGCAAACATGAAGAATAGACCACGTGACGGGACATAGGCTATTTTTTGCTGCAAAATGTACGGTTGCGTGAAGTTCCTAAATTACGCAAGCGAAGCCACGCGGAACATCTATATATAATAAAATTCGTGGGAAAGTCAATTCTGTATATTGAATATTTTTGTACAATAAATAATACTTGGGATGTGATCTACTATGCTAACGCGGACAAAGTCGCGGGCAACAGCTAGTAGGTAATATAATACTCCAATTTTAACTGCATGCTGTATCTCTAATACCATGTATCACACTTATAATATAATCACATATTATGCTGTCATCGTGAACTCGTGAGTTGTCTGTTATCATTTTCTATTACGCTTGATAAGCGCTAAATTAAAATTTGACGCATGATTTTCAGCTCTCTCCGCATGTTATTGGAGTTCAATCTTGAATGCCGGGCTCAAAGCATTTTCAGTTGCTATGCTCCTTACATGTTGGATTTGTCTCGCTTCGGTCTAGTAAAATCATTTTTTTACGGTACTCATTATTATTTACCACATCTTTCAGTGCTTTTGTACTTTTCGCCTAGGTGAAACTTCAATTTTTTGAACAATTTACCAAAATTCTTTTCAACTTGGCAGCTATTCTGTGATTCTTAACTTTTAAGGTTCGCATTCGACATTGCGCTCATGTCTCAACTAATTAAGGTTGGAAGACCTTAGGGACCTGTGTAAAGGCCGTTAATTGGTATAGCATGGTATAGCTTGTTATCGGTTACGCAATAGGCAGTTCTGCAGCTACAAGACACGTGTATCAAGGTCCAAGAACAGTAGCAAATACATAATTCAAAGCGACCTTTCAAAAAGGTCGCGGTTCAGTTATAAATAATATACCCTCGATAAATGTAAAATATATTACCCGACAGTATATTGATTCATCTGTGGGAAATGTATTTGGTATTGGATGAAATGCAATATGTTTTATCGCTACTAGAGAGATTGGTGGAGCGAGCGTAAAATTATAAAGTAGGAAACGTATGTTTGCGATTTCTTTCATCATCATCAGGCATCGTCCATTGTCGAGGCGTTGTTGGGTTTAATATTAAAAAATCCTCATGATTTCTTGTTCTTTTTTCGCTATATATAAACAGTGTACGTCACGTTTGAGTGGCTAGGAAGAAAACAGTTAAAGCTATACTCCACTCGGGCTAACTTGTCGCTAGCGGTCGTTGACTCCCTGTCAAAAACTTGTCATTTTCCATATAAACCGCGATTGACAATGGAGTGTCAGATATTGTCAATCGTGGCTTTATATGGAAAATGACAAGTTTTTCACAGGGTGTCAATGACCGCTGGCGACAAGTTAGCCCGAGTGGAGTATAATGACAACCTCATCTTCATAAGTTTTTTGTTTTGCGTGATTTAGTATAGGTCTACCAGAATCTGATGGTAAATTTTGACGGCAGATTTTCAAAAAATATCCTTGATCATTGGATAAATGTTTAGCGTTCCGTAGCCAAAGGGTAAAAACGGGACCATAATATTACTAAGACTTCGATGTCTGTCTGTCAGCAGGCTGTATCCGAAGAACCGCCATAGCTAGATTTCTGAAATTTTCACAGATTGTGTATATCGCCAATTCGTTGCCGCTATAACAACAAATACTAAAAACAAAATAAATTAAATATTTAAGGTGGGCTCCCATGCAACAAACGTGATTTTTTTAGGTTTTTTCGCTCCTAATCAATATTGGTAAGCTAGGCACTTGAAATTTTTACAAAATCCTCAATAATTATATTTGTACTTTAATAATTAATCATGAAAAAATAATTAAGTAAATATTTAATTAAGTAAAAAATTAATCCCATACAGTAAACACAATTTTTTGCCTACTTTCGCTCTTTGCCTTCGTGCGCGAGTCCGACTCGCACTTGGCCGATTTTTATATTTGCATGTTTCACACACAAAATAAACCGCTAAAGGAAAAAAAACCGGCCAAGTGCGTGTCGGGCCCATAAAGTTAATATACTAGGTATATTAACTTTATGGTCAGGACTCAGGACTATGATTTTGTACTACTACGCGCAATATAGGGTTCCGTGGTACCGCTAGACTTTCAAATTTTTTGTATGGTCAATGAATGCACATTAATAACGTGTTTTACACTACTAACAACATCATCTCAGTTACTTTCAAAGGAATTTGAACGAAGAGTTCCTTTATACTTCGCCGAATACATATTTTTAGTTGATCGATACTCAATAACTTATGAAGTATTCGTAGCCGTGGTAGTTTTCCTTTTAAATTCAGCATATTTCCTACTCCCGTGATTATTTTCACAAGAAGGAACCGTTTAGCTGGGTGAAGGCCGTTATCCCCGCTTAACGTGTAGGGGAGGTACCATAAAAATTATTTTTTTTAAGATTTCATGTACCATTTTGTCGGCATCATTAATATGTGCATTCATGCCAAATTACAGCTTTATAGGTCCTATAGATAGTCTCTATAAGCAAAACCGCGGACAGACAGACAGACAGACAGACGGACAGACCGAAACTAATAAGGGTTCCTTATTGACTACGGACCCCCAAAAAAGGATGAAAATGTTTTATTCCTCTTACCCCGGTATTGCTAGAGTCGATTTATTTTCTCACTTTTTGCGATCAGATTTTACTTTTACTATTTTACTTTTTATCAGATTCTGGTTCCATATCAATTGATTTTGACCTCTTCATTATTTCCAACTGCTTTTTATTTTGACCTATTGGGTATTTTCAACAACTTTGCTGGTTCTAACGTGATGTAATTTATTTTCAGATACTCATAGGCGTCACGCTGATGGTGTGGGTGGTTCAGAAGGCGCGAAAAGAGCTGACAATCGCCATCATGGCCGCCGAGTTGGGCCGCGACACTCTCTCTACCAGCAGCTCCTCGAGCTAGCCCACAGCCCCACTGTCTGACGTGGACATAGGCAGCGACAGCTAGGGCCAGCTCCCCGGGTGCTTCGCCCGGCATTGTGAGACTTATGTGTGATAGTGTAGGACTTTTCCATGATCCTCGAAGGAACGGTGCAAGCGAAACTGAGTTTTATTGTTACGCACTCAAAGTTTCCATTTCAGTGATCGACGCACTCGTGACTCCGCAAGTATGCGGTTCGGAGCAGTTCGAGTGCTATACGCCGTGCAAGCCAATATTATGTGACTTTTATACCTATAAGTATATAAAGTCGCAAACTGTGATATTAACGTTATGTACAGATTGTAGAAGGATAGACGGTAGCGTTTCTGTTCCTAATTTAAATTTCTACTTATATTAAAACCAATCTGTCAAAGTGACAGAATAGTCTTGATACTTGTATTTATTTCTTTTATTGCTCAATAATTTGATATCGCAACGGGGCAATGATGTTACGGTAAATAGTCTGGCATAAAAGTGAAGAAATTAAATAGTGGCAACATCGTTAATATAGTGTCATCCCTTTTTAGGGTTCTGTACCCAAAGGGTAAAAACGGGACTCTATTACTAAGAATTCTCAAGTACCGCTATAGCTAGACTTCAGAAATTTTCACAGATTGTATAAGTATGTATATCTGTTGCTGCTATAACAACAAATACTAAAAACAAAATAATATTAATATTTAGGGGGGCTCCCATACAACAACCATGATTTTTTCAGCCTTTTTTACTCGATATCAATAATGGCAACAGGTAGGCACTTAAAATTTTCACAAAGGCCTTTAATATATTATGTGTACTTTAATAATTAATAATAATATTTAAATAAAATAAAAAAGGGGGCTCCAAAAACACAATTTTGGCCTATTTTTGCTCTATAACGGTACGGAATCCTTCGTGCGCGAGTCCGACTCGCACTTGGCCGATTATTCTTAGATTGATTTAAATGGGATGACACTACGATGTTGCCACTTTTTAATTTCTTCACTTTTATGCCAGACTATATGTATAAATACAATTAATTTATGTTTAGAGTAACAATATGTGTAACCTGTCATATTAAGTAGGTGATATTATTATGTATTATATCATCGTACATTATATATTTAATATTTATACGTTAATTATTAGCGTAAGATAAATACAAAGTGTACATAATTAATAATGAGACGTTTCCATTGTATACCAATTAATTAATTTAGTTGAAATACAATTATTGATAATTAGGCTACTTGACCTATATTCAATTTCATTGAACAAATGCATATTTCTAGTAGAACTTGGCCTAGGAAACCGTATCTCACCCTTATCATCAAATAAAAACTTATGATTGATAAATAAAGTCGATTTGAAAATATGATTTTATGAAAATATGATTTGTACTGACGAAAACGCTTTTGCGGTACTTCCGATTTGGATGTGACGTCATCATACTCGTAATTTATTATCTTTTATTTATCGCGCTCGTTATAATTATCTAAGTTTATTTGTACATAAATAATAAGAATAAGCCTAGAAAGATTTGTAAAATATATTTTCTTGAATAATTCAAATAAAACATCAGTTTTATATATTATCTCCATTTATTGTAGACGGGAAATGAAATGGCCAAAACTTTTCTCCAAAAGTTTTTAACATTACTTAAATGATTTCTAATTTCTTATTTAATTCTTTTATAATTTTTGGGCACTTTTAGACTCGTACACTACTCATACATTTAGCACATAAAAAAAGTTAAATAAAAAGAGTTTAAAATACAAAACGTATGACGTCACACTATGGCGGACAGTGTTTTCGGCGCCATTTATAAGGCATATTTTTCAATGAACATTTTTATGGGTTTCTACTATGTAAAATAAAAAAAATAGTATTTTTTTTTGTGAAAATGAATGATTAAGAAGCGATTAGTATGAAGAAAAAAATTAGGTCAAGTAGCCTATTAAAACTCGAAAATCCTACGTTTTCGTTTCATACTTTTGGAGGTTATTCATAATCATAATTATTATACTTACTTAACTTTTTTAATTCGAAACCGAAACTTACGTAAGGAAATGGTACCTAATCAAAACTAAAATTAACCAAAATAAAGGCAAAAGCAATGAATATAATCAGCTTAATTAACTCAAGAGTTATGTATATGTTCGAGAATAAAATAAATTATGGTAACACTCGCGTGCCCTACAAACTTACGACTTACTTGTTCATTTGACGTACTATACACGCAAACTCCTTGAACACTATCGTGAAATCTTTTTCCTTGTTAAAAATAAACCTTTTTTCTACCTAGTAGGTAGATATATTTTTTGTTATTATGACTGCTAAAATTAATTAATATTATGCTTTCATATTGTCTTTTTTTTTGGGTCGTCCTTGTAAATTCGTACGAAAACTTGCAACGTAAGTTACGGATTTTATTTTTTTGTTAAACTGTGATTATAAATACTTTCAATAAATAAACGCTGGCATTAATTCAACTGAAAACATAAAAATGCGGATAATATGTTTATTGGATGTCCGCCAAACGGTATAATATTGCATATATTTTTATATCTGTTATTTGTAGGCTGGAACAGAATGTGACAGACAAGCATTCGGTAAAAATAAACTTTGGGCCGTCCGTGTATATTTCCAATTCCGTTTAAATCTCAAGTATTTCCTTGGCACTTGGCATGCTCATGTTAGATTGGTATTTGGCATGCCACCGCTAAGTTTAAAGGACCTTAACCCCGAAACTGGCAAAGTCTGGCTGGGATTTAGTATAATTATTATATTAGAGAAAAGATGAATTTGGTAGACCAAAAAAGGAAATAATTCCAATTTCAACTTTCTTTATATATTCTAATAAATTATTTCAATATTTAATAAAATTCGTAATTTTTCGAACCCCTTTTTTAACCCTAAAATCAAAACAATAAAATAGGTTGCGTGCTAAAACGTAATACGATTATTACGTTTTAGTATATTAATAAAAAGGTCCTTGCGTACGCGTTATTTTATTATTTCCGTGTGATAAACTATCGCGATTTTAGCGGGGAATTGGAATTTTTGGATCATCAATAATTATTATTATCTTCGGTCATGTGAAGTGCCATCGATCAGCTCAAATTACGTTATCGCATACGTGTTATCAGTGTTTGTACTAAAAAAAAATCGCCTAAATACGAAATAACATACGAATTATGATTATATAATATATACATTTCGGTCTCATCGGTCATTACGTAATTACCTTTGTTTAATTTTTTTTAAATGTGTGGACCACGAAGGTCATTTCATTTCTTAAAATGGACCCCGGGCGAAACTAATTAGTGAACCGGTCTTAGATACTGTACGTCATTATCATTTATTGTATTGTTCAATATTTTTAGTGTTTTTAGGTAAACGTTTAATGCAATCACTAATTATATTATTAACTAATCGACTGACTTACTCTTTACGTTAGCGGTTAGATTATATTATTGTTATATTTTTTGTTTTATTCTCTAAAAGTCACGTTTCTACAATAAAATAACATAGTAAGTAGTGTACAGACACCAACAATAATTCCGTCATACAACGGGACACTTTTGGGCCTTATTGAAATAAGAATCAGATTGAAATGTGGTACACAAATCACAATATACCCAAGAAACAGGACTTGTCGATATTCGATAACCATAGTTCACATGGCTCTGTATTCTATAAGTAGCTAGGTATATGCACTATGAAGCTCTAATTAGGTTTATCAAAATACATTATTGAAAAAAAAGTGATTCGTAAAAAAACTGATACGCTTTTTGCCAAATAATAACGTCAAAGTCAAAAGAGAGATCTTCCTCGCAACTATCAAGACTGTCGACAGTAGAATCCAAATTGTAGTTTTTGTAAATCTTTACAAAAGAACAATATAATATTTTTATTTTATTACTTGTTCTATTAGTAGTTTAATGTGATGATATTCTATCGTTTTCTTTTACCGTTATGAAGTCTGTTTCACGGGACCATTCATTTATTTAAGTAAATGCATTAATTCGAGGCCTGTATTATGCCCACCGATGTATTTAAGTTTAACATACTTTGAATAAGGTAGTTAAAAGTATTGTAAAACCTCTTTTGACTTTGACTGGCCATAAGTAGGTACATTTTATGGAGTATCATTGATAATAATCATGATATTTTACGTAAACACTGACTGAAGTTAATTAATTCAAAAGTGTTTTTAAAACTTCAAAATACTGACCTATTATCGATGCTGTTGAATAGATAAACTACTACCAAAAAACGGCCATAAGTGTTTCATAATAATCTAATATATAAAAATACTAGATGTCCCCCGCGCGGCTTCGCCCGCGTAATTTAGGAATTTTACGGAAATCGTACATTTTCCCATAAAATATCTCTTATGTTTCTACTCCCTTCACTTGGTCTATATCTGTGTCAAATATTGCTATAAAAATTGCTCCAGTAGTTCGTAATTTCTAATATTTCTCCCGTTTTTCCCACATTTTCCTGAGTTTCTTCGGTCGTATTAGTCTAGCGTGATAATAATATATAGTCTATAGTCTTACTCGATAAATTAGCTATCCAACACTGAAATAAGATTTAAATCGGACCAGTAGTTCCTGAGATTAGCGCGTTCAAGCAAACATACTTTTCAAGTTTATAATATTAAGTATAGATTTTTTCAATTATCGCTTGACAAACTCGAGTCTCGATCTAAAAGACTATGAAAAGCACCAATAACAGGGTCATTATAGGCTCTTAAGTCATAACCATGGGACGATGTATGGTATAATATGGTAGTGATGATGATGATGATGATGAATTTAATTTGCATAGTAGCATATGCTTTCTGTTCCTAAAACAACGCCGAAACTCCCAAACTTGTATCTATAAAGAATCAGGAGTTCTCTCAGCACCTTCCGAACCACGGTATACCAGGTATACCTCGGTGCAAAATCTTACTTGTTGGTAGCAAATGCTTAGAATACTTCTCACGAAACCGAAGTCATCACATGTTTCCATATAAATTTTGAGGAGTTCCCTCGATTACTTATGCATCCTTAATCAGATCACCACTTTTGTGAATATAATACCAAATTGGGATAATACCCTATATACCAAAAGAAAATTTTTGAAAATCGGTTAACAAACGGCAGAGTAATCGTTGAACATAAGAAATCGAACATAACACCTCCCCCATTTTGAAAGTCGGTTAAAATTGTAGCCTATGTGTTATTCTGATGTATAAGCTATATTATTGTAAAGTTTCATTAAAATCCGTTCAGTAGTTTTTGTGTGAAAGAGTAACAAACATCCATACATCCAAACAAACTTTCGCCTTTATAATATTAGTAGGATGTTCCTTCCTGACGCTATAACTCCAGAACGCACGAACCGATTTCCACGGTTTTGCATTCGTTGGAAAGGTCTCGGGCTCCGTGAGGTCTATAGAAAAAAAACAGAAAACCAGGAAAACAGGGAAAATAATTTTATGGCAAAACAACATTTGCCGGGACAGCTAGTTATGATTTAAAAAATGTATTATTAGAGTCACACATACACTAAATTATGTTTAAAGTAGTAATGAGGATCTTTTTATGTTTTGTTACATTTCTTGCAATGTCTTTATTATGGTCAGCCATTTTAGAAAGAGCTGTAATCAACAAAATAAGTCTTGTCTATGATTTGCCCATACGTTATAAAATATGCATTATTTTATTTTGTTGCGTCAATGCAAATTAAACAAATAAATACAATAAGTACATAATTTTAATATTCTTATGAGGTGGTAATAATTATTCATAGAACATACAATACTATTCACGGGGATTACGTTTTAAAAATAAAATACATTAAAACTGTGTAATAAATTCGAATAAATTAAACAGAAAACTTTTTTATGATGATAATAATAATATAGTAAAAATTAATAGCTAAATATTTGTTGTTTGCTCCTTTATAATTAATAAAATATATTATATATTGCATAATCGTGTAAGAAAGAGTCAGTCCTGTAAATGTTGTCAACATAGCCACCCTATAGTCCGTCAAGAAAGTGAAGAAATTAAAAAGTGGCAACATCGTAGTGTCATCCCTTTTTCTTAGATTAGTCGTGTTCGTTTCGTTTTTTAATGCACATTGCGCATGCGCAAAGTTAAAAAGTAGTGTCAGTGTGAGTGTCATATTCTAAAATCTGACAGAAATTGTTAGTATTTTTTAAAAGCTTTTATTTAACTTGCTCTGTATCTATGTAAGTATGTATGTGCGGGTGAAATCTTGGAACTCAATTTTGGAGTAGATATATTTAACCGATCGAGCTGAAGTTTTGCGGGCACGTTTAGTTTGTATGACAATACATGATATTGTATGTGACATCACTCTAAATCCAATATGGCCGACCATCCAAGATGGCGAAATAGTTATTTTCTATGCAGTTCTACAATATGGATATTAAATGAAAGGGCTTTTTTAGAGTAACTCGAAAACGAATGTAATGTCATATGTAATCATACTACATCTAATATGGCGGCTCATCCAAGATAGAGGTGTAGTTATTTTTAATACACTTCTGCAATATGGGTATCAAATGAAAGGGCTCATTGAGAGTAACTTGGAAACGAATGTAATGTCATTCTACATCCAATATGGCGTCTCATTCGAGGTAGGGGGATATAGTTATTTTTAATGCACTTCTGCAATATGGGTATCAAATGAAAGGGCTCATTGAGAGTAACTCGGAAACGAATGTAATGTCATTCTACATCCAATATGGCGTCTCATTCAAGGTAGGGGGATATAGTTATTTTTAATGCACTTCTGCAATATGGGTATCAAATGAAAGGGCTCATTGAGAGAAACTCGGAAACGAATGTAATGTCATTCTACATCCAATATGGCGACTCACGCAAGATAGGGGAATATAGTTATTTTTAAAGCACTTCTGCAATATGGGTATCAAACAAAAAGGCTCATTGAGAGTAAACTGAAAAGTCATGTCGTGTCGTGTGTTGTTATGTCAAGTCAAAACCAGCCGGGCATTAGATAATGCCTGGTTGAATCCGGACATTTTTGTTATGTGATATTTAATTTTTTAGTCGTAACTCGTAACATTAAGTACGATTTCTTAAAGACTTAAATTAAGTTAGGTAATCAGATTTTAACAAATTCTTGAAACAAAACAAACTACAATCAAGCAGACTCAAGAAATCTAGTCAGAGATTTAACTAAAAAACAAAAAATAAATTATAAGCAAATTAAAAAGAAGAAAATAAATTTCCCCTTAAAAATTCTAACTATTAAGTTATATCCTCAATATATTATACAATTTGCATTATAATAAAAGCTTGTCGCGAGACTTAACAATCTGTCAATATTTAATTAGATACTTTAATAAAATAAAAAATATAATATCAGTTTTCTCAGTTAAATTGGCACTTACTAGTTCATTATTAACAAATCACGCGACAAGTTTTTATTATCATGCAAATCCTTAAAACTATTTTTAAAAAGTTGACAACTTTTTAAAAATAGTTTTAAGCGCTTCAGTTTTTTATCAATAATACCTGTAAATTAATATTTTATTCATTTTTATGCCCTAGAATGATTTAAAAATTATTTTAAATACTGTATTCAAAATATGTCACAAAAACGCGGCATTATGGTGGTCACGTGATGTGTGACGTCACTGTTCATGAAACAAAACAAGCGTAGACAGAGCAAAAGTGAGTAAGTGTTTAACCTAACAACTGTCAATTTTGTTTGACACTGAACGATGACGTCACTGCTTCAAATTAGCGTTTCCAATCACGTGACTTACAGTTAATAAATCGATTTTTTTTTCAATGTAAAATAAAATAAATCAATAATTATTTTTTCGTTATTTGTATTGTTTTTATCAATAAATCTATAAAATTTAATAATTATTTTAAAATTTTAAACATACTGTCAACTCCCGGATTGTATAATATATTGAGGTTATAACTTAATAGTTAGAATTTTTAAGGGGAAATTTATTTTCTTCTTTTTAAATACAAGCTTTTTTTCAAAAAGTTTTTTGCTTATAATTTATTATTGGTATTTTAGAACATGACACCCAATTATGAAGTTGACAGTCAGCTGCCAAACTGCGATTTGCGAACTTTTTCGCAGTTTGGCAACTGACTGTCAACTTCATAATGGAGTGGCATGTTCTAACAATTTCTGTCAAATTTTAGAACATGACACACTGACACAAATTTTTAACTTTGCGCAAGCGCAATGTTCATTGAAAAACGAAACGAACACGACTTATGATTTGAAAGGGATGACACAACGATGTTGCCACTTTTTAATTTCTTCACTTTCTTGACAGATTATACATCAAAGTAGAATTAGTTTTTGAACAATATTTTACATCGCCTGCCACTTCATTTGTTTACCTACCTTGACGCAGAAATTAAATTTGCACCTACTTCCATACAATTTTCTCAAAACATGGTGCCTATTTGACTTCTACGTTTTATCGTAAAATATTATCTAAGTAGCCTTCCTTAAAATAAATAAGTTGTCTAAGTAAAGGTCGAAAGTATTTATTTATGTGCCAAATTTTAATACTTGTACATATTTTATTTACGACGACTTTATTTTAATCAAATCAGCAAAATATAATATTTAGAAAGCATGTAGCATTTAAATCTATTCTACCAAGTCAGCAATGGTATGTAGATTTATATTATTGTAAATTATTTTATTACTTATCAATTTTAATAATTACCTACCTATAATATTTATTATTGTTGTAAATCAATTATTATACCGCTATATGTATAGTAAAACTAAACCTTTCTTACTATTCACCTTAAAAAACGCTTAATCTGTCGCGGTCGGACTGAACTGAAATCTGCTAGATATTTTTATAAGTTGATTTCCACGATCGCACTTCTGAATTCCAATTTTGAAATTTAACCATAGACAATCCTAATCACATGTTAGAAGCTAGTTGTTACTATTTTAAACTACCTATTTAATAAATGTATTAATTGTATTATACATTTTTAGTGGTGTTCTAAGTCGTGTCTATAATGTATTTTATCTAGGTCGTATTATAGCAGTGGTCCCCAACCTTTTTTTCATGCGGGCCACAAACATGTTTTGCTCTTGGTGTCGCGGACCGCAACAAAAATATTTTAGGGTTAAAAAATAACATTCTTAAACGATTTAAAAGTGGAAAAAATTTTACGACTATCACGTAGACTACGTTATTTTGCCGGTGGGCGTGAATTTCAAAATTGTTTAACATCACGCTTGCCACAAATAAAGTTCCGGTGTGGCGCGGCGGGCCGCGGGTTGGGGATAGCGGTATTATAGTATTGTATAGTCCGTCAAGAAAGTGAAGAAATTAAAAAGTGGCTACATCGTAGTGTCATCCCTTTTTTCTTAAATTGATTTGAAAGGGATGACACTACGATATTGCCACATTTTTATTTCATCACTTTCTTGACAGACTAATAATTCTACTATATTGATAATTGATTGTCTATTGCATAAGTGTTTCTACTCTGTACATTATTTATAATTTAATACATAATATTATAATATCATCTAATCAAAGGTTGTTTGTGTACCATTTATGTTCAAAATTTCAAATGTGTGATGCTTATAGCTAAAATTTATGCTCAGACTCTCCTAAAACTATTTATCTATTTTTGTAATAATATAACGTAAGTAAGTAAGTATGCATTTATTGTTAACGAATTTATTTTTGTGTTACTGTGAATATTATACTCTCTCGTTACTTTAATTAACTATTTGTTAATAAAAATAAACAAGCCATATGAATGTGTATTGTAGTTTGATTTATTACTATTATAGTAAGGAAAAGAGGAGATTTTTTTCTCGACAGTGATATTTCCCAACGAGCATCCTACGAATCGGGATTCTAGGACGAAGAGGCGCCGATTGTAGAGCCCATAGTCCACACCGGGACCTTACTCTGCTGTAAATAATCGGCCAAGTGCGAGTCGGACTCGCGCACGAAGGGTTCCGTACCGTTATAGAGCGAAAATAAGGAAAAATCTTATTTTATTTAAATTTTATTATTTTATATTAAAGAGCACATAATACTCATACAAGTCTGTCAAAAAAGTGAAGAAATTTAAAAGTGGCAACATCGTAGTGTCATCCATTGCGGCGGCCGCATAATGCCGCGGTGGCATATGCGTAGTGCTTCGCGCTAAAACCGATACTATTGGACTATCTGCGTATATCGTCCAATATTATCGTCTCATAGCACGAAGCTTCGGACGATAGACGCAGGTGCGGCCGCGGCATTAGTATGCGTAGTGCTTCGCGCTAAAACCGATACTATTGGACGATCTGCCGCGTGTATCGTTCAATAGTATCGTCTCATAGCACGAAGCTTCGGACGATAGACGCAGGTGCGGCCGGGCCGGATTGATTTGAAAGGGGTGACACTCCGATGCTGCCACTTTTTAATTCTTTTAAGTGTCTTTATATGTTGCTATTATGGATTACGGGCCAAAAAGACCAAAAAATAACGTTTGTTGTATGGGAGCTTGCTTTATTTTGTTTTTAGTATTTGTTGATGATTTGTTGTTATAGCTGATTGGTTGACGCTTTTGTACTTACACGTCGGCGTCGTCGTCTGTTGACTAAATATATCATTAAAATATCCATTGGTATCGACTGTCCACCCGCGCGATCGAAATTATTAACTGGCCGCTGCGAGAGACGCGGCACGGACGGCGCGGGCGCCCGCCCGCGTCAGGCAGCCGCGCCGGGCACACGCTCAACCACGGAGCTTAAATGCGCTCAACGCAGCGAACGCCGAACGCCTTTATAGGCATCCAAAGTATCATAATCAAATAGTTTATGAAAAAAAAAAGTTCGCTGTCATTCTGCATTCATCGTAGTATGAACTTATGAAGAAGATAAAAAAGAAAGAAACTGTAGTTTCTAGCACTTTCCAAGCACTTTCTGTAGATGTTCGTGGGTAAAACGATATAAATGTTAGTCCATAGTCCATACTATTCTTTGGGTCTCGCGTCTCTCTCTCCCTTAGGGCGTTTGTGCACTACACGGAATTTTACCATCCAGCGCGGCGCGGCCGCGGCATCTCGATTTCCTACCTTATTTATATGGCAAACGTGAAAGTTATGATCGCCGGACGGTAAAATTTCGTGTAGTGCTCAAACGCCCTTAAGGTTTGCCCAGAGTTTTGTCGGGAATGTGAAAGAGTGATGTTGTGTTTTTGTATTATTTTCCTAAAGTTGTGTTAATGGGGTTTTTAATGTGATATATTGGTAGGATATTAGCCATTAGATATTCGTTATCGTGCACAAGTGTAGGAAAGTGATGCAATATCCAGAAACGAGCTATTTTGTGTTCCCTCCAAAACTCCATCGAAAGTTTCAGTAAAGCGTCTACCACTTTACTGAATCGACCGACTTGACTCCTTGACTGTATTGTCTGTATTGACTTTTTACTTCGACTTTGACTAGACTTTTGACCTGACGATATGAAATGATGCTGAAAATTGTATGCAACAATACTGTTTTCCCGCCATTTATAGTACTTGACACTGGCCATGGTTATATAGCCGAAGTGCCATAATAAGAAAAAAAAGGGCTTGCCCATTTGACACTGACATTAAAAAATGTTTTAGCTGTCATTTGATTACAATGGCGGAGGACGAAGATGGTGTTTCGGACAAAAATTCGCCACAAAATTCAAATAACACTTCGTCTTCACAAGACAATAAACAAAATACGACAAAGCCAGATTTAGGTATCGAAGAAGCAAAATACGATATTCAAGAAAATGGCGACACGGCCGTCGCAGAACCTTCAAAGTCTACTTCCAGTGAGTGTTTTTGATGTTGTTTTTTTGTTATCTAAATATAAAGACATTCTTCAGTGGTGCGTTTTATTTTCACAGAGTCCACGGGTGCTATACGCAAGGAAGAGAATCCATTTTCCTTTCGACACTTTCTAAAACGAGACCTGTCTTTGCCGGGCAACTCGACTTACGAAAACACTGGCGCCCGACCCAAAGTTTACGCCAATACTGTGCAACATTCTCCAACAAAACTAGACATTCATTCCGAATCGAGAAGGGACAAAACTCGCTCGAGTGAACCCCAAGCCAAAGAGAGACAGAGTGACATTTATCATAGCAGTGATCACGCGTCTTCTAGTAGCTCTGTAGAATTACCTTATAGTGTAGCCGATAACTCCGATTCCAAACACAACTTGTACTCTAATAGCTCAGATGGTCCCTTCTTCCATAGACCTAACCTAGCTTCTGAACCATTAGGTATGCCATCTTTGCCTGACTTTGTACAGGATCACCTATTAGTGGAGCAGGCATACTCGAATTCGAATGGCCCCATATCTGTGGATCTAGATAATTTACCCGACTTTACGTTTAACACGAGTTTTAACTCTGGTTCCCCTGTGGGCAGACACAAAAAACAATCTTATAGTAATAATAGAGGTTATGATTATAATCCGTACGATGGAGAGAGATCTGAGGCTGGTTCATCGAGGAATATACCACTGGACCTCCCGGAGGGTGCTGCAGGTCCGGTGCCTTTGGACCTTGGATTAAATTTAGATCTCACAGAATCTGTTAATCAGTCGGATCGAAGAAATGTCTCGCCTAGAAACAGTTTCCCTCTAGATCTGCCACCGAATGCTGGTGAGTTTGTAAGAATGTATATTCATTTGAGTACAATCTAATTGTTTTTGTGTAGGAATTTGATAAGTGAAAGTATTGATTTTTAGTTATCAATAGTTATATATTAGAGTGGACTATTAGCATTACCCTACTTTTGGTGTTACCCTTTGACATCTGTAGAATATTTTTTAATTTTTTTACAAGTGGCATGTTTGGCTAATTTAAAATTAAAATGCCACATTTCTTTTAAAAGTCTTAAAGTTGTACTTTTTTGTACTATTACTATTCAAATTATATTAAAATATATGTATGCAGACTATAATTTAAGTTAAATCAACCAATTATACAACCTATTGCTTACATTTTCATTTCAATAAATGAAATCACGAAAAACCAAGTGTCACTACTTGGTTTTACAGGGTAAATTGATCTAATATTAAGATTATCATATTAGATCCATTTACCCAGATTATCTATTAAGATTATCATATTAGATGCATTTACCCAGAATTTATTCAGCTGTTGTCAGTATTTTGGCAGGCAAGGGCAACAAGATGATGAAATAAAACAAATGCGTTTGTGATATGAACAATTACTAACACCTTGTTTGCTGTGTGTATTGTCTCTCAATTGATATAATTTACAAATTGCTTTAATCCAGATTCCAGACAGATGCAATAGGCCTTAGTATATTCTATAATATATCTGTACTGATCTGGTGAAGTACTAAAAAGTTAATCAGAATTCCAGCTGCCTTCACGCCTCACACAATTCCAGGTGCAGAGTCCAGGCGGCTGCCAGATTTAATGCCCGTTCATCCAGGGCGGACCTCCCCAGAGCCGGAGCATCAGGATGAGCAGCTGCAGCAGATCATATCCGAATTGGAGAGAGCTAGGTCTATAGGCTATAAGCTTTTTCTCTTAAGAATATTATGATGATACTATTTGACTCTATTGAACAGCTTTGCTTATATTATTTCAAATGTCTTCATCAACAACCTTTATCCTATGAATAGTAGAAACTAAGGAAGAGTAACTGTGCCAAAAAAAACTGTCCACGAGTCTACAAAATGTGACCCGAATACATGCATACTCTATACATGTACTCATTACACAATTTTGTTTAAATATAAAAGTGAAAATTAATGTCAACGGCTTTATTATGTAAATTTGAGTGTTTGTGTTTTGTTGCTATTGCCATATTTTAGTGTGCAAAAATGGAACCGAATTCAAAACGGTTGAAGTATGGGAGTTACATTTCCGTAGTTTTTATTATTCATAGCCTTTATCATAATCCTAATCTTAATCATAATAATTAATTTGAGGCTTTGGTGTTTCCTTGTGCTTTTTATTTATATATTGACTCCTTAATAATAAATACTAAACAAGGAATGAATGAATGAATGGAAGCTATACAATGTTTTTCATCTTGAATGAAATGAAATAATCCTAGTATTTTAAACTAAAATGTAACGGAGTCTTTGAGCACGATTTTTACCTATCTCCAGTAGTCTAATTAATTCGAAACTTTGCATATGTATTAGGAGCCAATGACAATACAATCGTTTTTTTGAAAGCATGTTTTTTTTACTATTATTATTTTAATATTACATGTTCCAGGTCAGATCTGTTCGCTGAGCGCAGCCGTCGGTCTCGCGCGGAGGACGAGGCACAGCGCGCGCGGGAGGAGCTGGCCGCGGTCAGGGCCGAGCTGGCCGCCGTCAGGCTCAGGCCGGAGACACATCAGGTAAATTACATAAACTCTATTGTAAGAAGTAAATGTTGATATAATATTATATTCATAATTGTGCACGTCCTATCTGCTATCCTAATCCAACCTCTCTCCGTAGGGCTGCTGGAAGAGATTTCTTAATAGAAATTAGCAGATCCTTTGCATCATCTTACTGTGTAAATTAATATTATGTAAATGTTCCTTGTGCACAATTAATCATGAATTAATCATGATTATTTAATAAATAAATAAAAATAAATACAACATCACTAACTGGTTGCAATCAACCCTACACAACCCGTTGATGAAGACGCTCAATGCTCCCATTTTTCCAAGTGACCTTAGAGTTGTAAGCAATCTATATCAATCTTTAGTGATTATTGATTAATATAGATTGAGTAGTATAATATACGCTGTAATCAGATATTTTATAAGCTAGGTGTTTATAAAGAATAAGAAATTAATGATTTTTAGTTGTTAAAATATTGTATTGAAAACAAATGGCAAAAATTCGTTTTATTATTTTTAATTTTTATAGATGAAAGTACTAGATAATATACTTAGTAAGGACGTCAATTTTCTAAAATAAAACTCGTAAATTTTAATAAAATCTTTGTGGGTCGCTAGGCCCCTTGGACCGCGAGGCCGTGGGTGGTGGCACATGTCGCCCACGCCTTAGTCGTCTCTTTTTTGTCTGTCCCTAATCCCTAAAATCCTTAATCTTTAAATCTACAAAACGGATTATTTATTTGTGTATGTTTCCAAATTGGTATTATTTTCGAGCAAAGTAGCAGGCAAAGCTGTGCCAACTAGTGTATTTTAATTGTTACAGGCGGGTGGCGAGGACGGCACGCTGCGTGCGGAGGTGCGGCGCCTGCAAGAGCAGCTAAATGCCTCCCGAGCAGTGCGGACCGACGCCGCCGCCCAGCTGCGTCGCGCTGCCGAGGTCGCTGAATTGCAGCTCAGGTACAATTATTGCTCATATTATAGTATAAGTAGTGTCATGTAAGTCAGTATGGTGAATTGTGATACAGTTAGCGGGGCTAAAATGGTAACATTTAGCAATTCCTCTCAATCAAATCAGCAAATGAATTGTCAAAACTGTCAAACTGACAAATGTCAAATTAGTACAAATTACTAGACATTAATTGCATGCAGAATTGCATTTTGCGATTGAAAAAAATGAATCATTTTATGATTCATAATGTGATTCTCCAAAGCGACCATTTTAGCCCCGCTGTTGACTTGATAGCTGCATATTCGTATTATATATATTATAACCGAAATAAAGTGGTTGGTCAAACCACATATCCCACTAATACATATTATAAAGGCGAAAGTTTGTTTGGATGTATGGATGTTTGTTATTCTTTCACGCAAAAACTACTCAACGGATTTTAATGAAACTTTACAAAAATATAGCTTATACATCAGAATAACACATAGGCTACAATTTTAACAGACTTTCAAAATGGGGAGGTGTTATGTTCGTTTTTTTTATGTTCAACGATTACTCCGCCGTTTGCAAACCGATTTTCAAAATTTTTCTTTTGGTATATAGGGTATCATGCCAATTTAGTATTATATTCACAAAAGTGGTGATCTGATAAAGGATCCATAAGTAATCGAGGGAGCTCCTCAAAATATATAGGGAAACGTGTGATGACTTCGGTTTCGTG
The DNA here is from genome assembly GCF_905147365.1 of Aricia agestis. Lineage (NCBI taxonomy): Eukaryota > Metazoa > Arthropoda > Insecta > Lepidoptera > Lycaenidae > Aricia > Aricia agestis. Next base: position 13,869,588 of record NC_056428.1, on the reverse strand, counting down.
AGAAGTATTCTAAGCATATTATGCTATCAACAAGTAAGATTTAGCACCAAGGTATACCTGGTATACCGTGGTTCGGAAGGTGCTGAGAGAACTCCTGATTCTTTATAGATACAAGTTTGGGAGTTTCGGCGTTTTTTTAAGAACGGAAAGTATATTATGCTATTATGCAAATTACATTCATCATCATTATCATCACTACCATATTATACTATGCATCGTCCTGATTATGAGCCTATTATGACCCTGTTATTGGCACTTTTCATAGTCTTTTAGATGGAGACTCGAGAGTTGTCAAGCGATAATTTAAAAAAAATCTATACTTAATATTATAAACCTGAACAGTATGTTTGCTTGAACGCGCTAATCTCAGAAACTACAGGTCCGATTTAAAAACTTATTTCACTGTTAGATAGCTTATTTATCGAGTAAGGCTATAAACTATATCTCTATCTTAGCGTGATAATTCACGCTAAGACTAATACGCAGGGGCGGATCTACTATATGGCTTTTTGGGCTGCAGCCCAGGGCCCCGCGAATACAGAGGGCCCCCAACCGAACTGTAACCATGAGACGATATTGTCAATAATAAAAATTATCTAGAATTTAAAAAATTCCGATCATGAGGTTGGCGCATTATCCAAATGCCGTAGACGAACATTTAGTAAATGAGTGCATTCAGTTAAAATCTTACTTACTGCAGTCAAAGACAGAGTCTTACACCTCTTGCAGTGAAATTTTTTGGCTAATTTATGAAAAGAAACTTGTTGATGTTTTCCCAAACTGCTATACCATCTTAAAGATCTTTTAACGATGCCGATCACTAGCTGTGAAGCAGAGCCATAGAGAAATATAATACACGGGAAGCAGAGCGTTCTTTCTCCAGGATGTCGTATATAGAAAACAAATACAGGACAACAATGTCATCATCAATTATCAGTTCTTTCGATAAATTTCTATTTAACAAAGGACCTACAGTGCGATGGCCAAATAAAATAATTTGCAGTTTGTTTGTTAGTTTGAACGCGCTAGTCTCAGGAACTACTGGTCTGATTTGAAAAATTATTTCAATCTTAGATAGCCCATTTATCGAGGAAGGCTGTAGGCTATATTTTATCACGCTAAGACTAATAGGAGGGAAGAAATAGAGGAAAATGTAGAAAAAACGGGGAGAAATTATTTGACAAGGCTTATTTGAACGCGCTAATCTCAGGAACAACTCGTCCGATTTGAAAAATCATTCCAGTGTTGGATAGGCCATTTATCGAGGAAGGCTATCCTACTAATATCCTACTAACATTATAAAGGCGAAAGTTTGTTTGGATGTATGGATGTTGTGGTTGTGTGGATGTATGGATGTTTGTTACTCTTTCACGCAAAAACTACTGAACGGATTTTAATGAAACTTTACAATAATATAGCTTATACATCAGAATAACACATAGGCTACAATTTTAACCGACTTTCAAAATGGGGGAGGTGTTATGTTCGTTTTCTTATATTCAACGATTACTCCGCCGTTTGTTAACCGATTTTCACAATTTTTCTTTTGGGTATCATCCCAATTTCGTATTATATTCACAAAAGTGATGATCTGATGAAGGATCCACAAGTAATCGATTTCGTGAGAAGTATTCTAAGCATATTATGCGACCAACAAGTAAGATTTCGCACCTAGATATACCTGGTATACCGTGGTTCGGAAGGTGCTGAGAGAACTCCTGATTCGTTATAGATACAAGTGTGGGAGTTTGCGCTTTATTTTAAGAACAGAAAGCATATGCTACTATGCAAATTACATTCATCATCATCACTACCATATTATACAATTTCATAGTCTTTTAGATCGAGACTCGAGTTTGTCAAGCGATAATTAAAGAAATCTATACCTACCTAATATTATAAACCTGAAGAGTACATTTTGCTTGAACGCGTCAATCTCAGGAACTAGAGGTCCGATTTAAAAACTTATCTCAGTGTTAGATAGATCATTTATCGAGTAAGACTATACGCTATATTATATTATTTTATTTTACTTTATTTAGGAAACAAACAGTTTTTTTTTTAAATTAGCTTAATATAATACAATTTTTACTTAAAAACTAATAGTTCCATAAAATTTTTACTAATTTAATTTTACAGAAATATATGCTTTTATAATTTATACACAATTACTTATTTTTTAACAGGTTTTGTAATTTTTAAAGTAAAATAAAATAAAATAAAATTATCACACTAAGACTAATACGACCGAAGAAACTCAGGAAAATGTGGGAAAAACGGGGGAAATATTTTTTATGGGAAAATGTACGGTTTCTCTAAAATTCCTAATTTACGCGGAACATCTAGTAAGCTATATTTTATTAATCTAAAACTAATAGGAGGTAAGAAATAGAGAAAATTATGGAAAAACGGGGGAAATTATTGAATGGGCTTATCTCACGAACTACTGGAGCAGCAATTTTTCTGTTATTTGGCACAGATAAGAAGTAGACCACGTGAAGGATCATAGGCTATTTTTTGTGGACTAATTTGTCTGTGAAATATCTAATTTACGTGGGCCGAATAACAGAAAAAAATCCTCCAGTAGTTCGTGAGATGAGCCCATTCAATAATTTCCCCATTTCCCTCTATTTCTTCGCTCCTCCTTCGTAGCGTCACAAAATACATAAACTTATAGGCTTTTGCAATAAATGGACTATCTAACACTGAAAGAATTTTTCAAATCGGACTAGTAGTTCCTGAGACAGCGTTGCCAAATTTTTTTATGCCAAGTCGGGAGTTTGGAACTTTTTGAGTGAAAAAGCGGGATTCTTCAGTCAAAAGAGTAAAAAAAGGTATAAAATCGAAAGATTTTTGAATTTTTATCTTTTTATTTGCATAAAAATACCGTTTACGTGACAATAGATAGCTAAAAGTAGCCAAAGAAAATCCACCCCTCTACCTCCCATACTCTTATCTTCATCACGCACCTTTCTTTTTCAGCACGCTGCACGTAGGTTCGGGCTTTCCTCGAAAAGCGGGACTGAGCCTGTCCCGCGCGGTAGATTTAATTTTGGTGAAAAAATCGGGACGTCTGGCAACGCTGTCCTGAGATTAGCGCGTTCAAATAAGCCCTTTCAAATAATTTCCTCCCGTTTTTTCAACATTTTCCTCTCTTTCTTCGCTTTTATAGTCGTAGCGTGATAAAATATAGCCTATAGCCTTCCTCGATAAATGGGCTATCTAAGACTGAAAGAATTTTTCAAATCGGACCAGTAGTTCCTGAGATTAGCGCGTTCAAACAAACAAGCAAACAAACTAACACACTCTTCCGCTTCCGATTACATGGGAGAGCCATGCTTCGCCACGAATGGGCCGGCTCGAACGGATAAATACCACGTTCTCACAGAAAACCGGCGTGAAACAGCGCTTGCGCTGTGTTTCGCTGAGTGAGTGAGTTTACCGGAGGCCCAATCCCCTAACCCCTACCCTATTCCCTTCCCTACCCTCAACTATTCCCTTCCCTTCCCTACCCTCCCCTATTACCCTATTCCCTCTTAAAAGATCGGCAACGCACTTGCAGCTATTCTGATGCTGCGAGTGTCCATGGGCAACGGAAGTTGCTTTCCATCAGGTGACCCGTTTGCTCGTTTGCCCCCTTATTTCATTTAAAAAAAAAGTATAGAATATAGATATACCTACATCACTACAGAAAACTGCTTCTTGTCAAAATGGCAATGGGCATTGTCCAAAAAAAATCACATGTACTTTTTATATATTTTTTCGTTAAAATAGGGTATTTTAAGAATATAAATTAAATAATTTTGAAATTCATTGGCTAGTTTTTTCTTAATAAATTTTTAAAGTTTCGTTCTGACGTCATCACCGGCGGCCAATTGACCTCTGTAGTGTTTTAAATTTCCTTTCAATCTTATTTATAATGGCTGGTTCGTCAAATGCAAGTTTTCATTATGTGAAAGCTGATACGAGAAGCTTACCAAAAGTTCGAAATGTAATGTTGGTCGAATTTATTGCTTATTTAACGCCATTGAAGGTCAAACTAAGGTTAAACATATTTGTTCAAAAATATAGGTAACTAATGGGTATTTTTTTCGTTTATATACAGAAAAACGATCACTGACCTTATTCCTCGAAATGTTTTTGTAATGAGCAAAATTAAAAAAAAATGGACAATCCCCATTAGTTGAGTAATTAGGTAGGGCCCCTACGCAGTATTAGCCCAGGGCCCCACAAATTCAAGATCCGCCCCTGCTAATAGGACCGAAGAAACTCAGGAAAATGTGGAGAAAACGGGGGAAATATTAGAAAGGGTTTATCTCACGAACTACTGGAGCAATTTTTACGGAAATATTTGGCACAGATAGACCACGTGAAGACATAAGCTATTTTTTATGGGAAAATGTACGGTCTCCGAAAAATTAATTTACGCGGGCGAAGCCGCGCGGGGCACCTAGTCCTTTTACTAAAAATGATATTTACACAGCATAAGAACATGATACACAGCATGATATCGACGTAGCACTCTGCGCTGCCGTTTGACGCATAGCCGGCCACACGGGGGTCATCGCAGCGTTATTACGAATTTACGAAGCCGTCTTAACGTCCCGCTTCGTCTCGGGGGCTGCTGTCCGTCATGTGTGCGTTGCGACGGCGCAGCGCGCCGTGTGAACACCTCGGTTATTTGTATGTAAAACAACGCAACGGCAGCGCTGCGTCGCCGCAACGCGCCGTGTGGACTGGCTCTAATTTACTAGTCGATGTTCTCTGTCTTTGTCAATCATGAAACTTTTCTAATTTGTAATATCAAGCAAACAAGCTGTTGTTACTAGACTGCACCTTACATCATGTTGTTAGAGTGCTACAGCTGGTTACATTGCTTTTTTAATGAAACGAGTTTATTATAAACAAGCGACCCGCCCCGGCGTCGCACGGGTATAAAATGTATAGAAAAAATGATTAAAATCAATAGCCTATGATCCTTTACGTGGTCTACTCCTTATCTGTGCCAAATAACATAAAAATTGCTCCAGTAGTTCGCGAGATAAGTCCTATCAAATAATTTCCCCCGTTTTTTTCACATTCTGCTATTAGTCTTATGCCGGCTCTTGATATAGGCGAACGCGTTGGCCAACGCGTCTGCAGACGCGTTGGCAGTGCGCTTGCAACGGCGTTTGTGAGTAATCCACACATAGGAAGGTCGTTCAGTATGCTTTGGATCGCGCCAATGTGCGGACGGATTCAAAATGGATGTTTAGTCGCTAACAGCTGCAGCTGTTTATTTATTCACAGCTTATAATTACTTTGTAAATGTGGACAAGAAAAAGTTTTTAAAGAGTATTCTGGAAATAAATAAATAAAAGGCGAGAAAACGTAACAAACAAAGAAATAAACTCACTTTTACATAATATTTTATAATATCAAAATAATATAAGTAATTATTTTATTACCTACTTATTATTTATTAAATTATTACATACAAAAATTATTACATATTATAATAATTATCATAATTATAACTCCGGGCAAACTGATCGCGCGGCCTATGTGTGGATGGAGCGCGAAGCTTGCGACAAATGTCCTTTGATCTTTTGCCGACATTTCCGACCCGCGCGGCAAGCTCGCAGATGCGTCGGCCAACGTCTAAATACCTACGGCCAACGCGCGAACGCCCGTTCTACACATTGGGCCAACGCGTCTGCAGACGCGTTGGCCAACGCGTTCGCCATATCAAGAGCCGGCATTAGCGTGATAAAATATAGCCTATAGTCTTCCTTAATAAATGGGCCATCTAACACTGAATTAATTTTAAATCGGACCAGTAGTTCCTGAGATTAGCGCGTTCAAGTTAGCCCTTTCAAATAATTTTCCCCGTTTTTCCACATTTTCCCCTATTTTATATATATAGGCTACGAGTATTCACAACTTTGTTGACAGATTCTCCATGCTTGATCTGTCAAGTTAATTGGTGGATAGCCTTATCAGGAAGTGGTGAAACAGGCCCTTAGCGTGATAAAATATAGCCTATAGCCTTCCTCGATAAATGGGCTATCTAACACTGAAAGAATCATCAAAATCCGTTGCGTAGTTTTAAAGATTAAAGGGAACAAAGGGACATGAGGGAAAAAAAGCGACTGTTTTATAATATTGTCGCTGCGCGTGCGATACCACGTATGAGCAGTTGGTAAATACCGCGTATCTGCTTTTTGATGATTTTACAGGAGGAAGAAAATGAATATCTCAGCTATTTTGACACCTATTACCGACTGAACTTAACAGCTAGTTCTTTGTACTTTCCTCTAGTTAGTAACGTAAATTTGTTCGCAATTGGCTTAGGTTTTGTGTAAAGTCACTTACGCGTTTTTGTATTAACCGATTCGTTGCGGTGTCTAATTTGCCAAATTCTAACTGCGGCGTTGAACAAAAATGACGTGACACTGATCATTGCCCAACGCCATACGATTAGATGACACGCATCTGTGTCTTTAGCCAAGCGGAAAAGACAACAGTTTTTTTGACAATTTTTTACATGTTTAAAGCTTAAATACCTACTTTTAGTTTACATTCGAAATCTGACATTAACGATCCGGCACACTGTTTTAGGTGATTAGAAGTAGCAAAATAAGTGTATTTCTGGAAATGGACAGTAAGTGACTTTTTAAATACAGATGTGCTAAACCTTTTTAACTTATTTTGCATTTTCTAATAATTTGCTTGATTATGAGGTATTAATATCTAGAAACGAAGGCTACGAGATTAATATACGTAAAAAATGAAGATAGTTTGATTCTGGGCAAAACTTTTTTAAAGCGTAATGGGGATTGTCCATTTTTTTTAAATTTTGCTCATTACAAAAACATTTCGAGGAATAAGGTCAGTGATCGTTTTTCTGTATATAAACGAAAAAAATACCCATTAGTTACTTATATTTTTGAACAAATACGTTTAACCTTTGTTTGACCTTCAATGGCGTTAAATTAGCAATAAATTCGACCAACATTACGTTTCGAACTTTTTTTAAGATTCTCGTATCAGCTTTCTCATAATGAGAACTTGCATTTGACGAAACAGCCATTATAAATAAGATTGAAAGGAAATTTAAAACATATGCAGAGGTCAATTGGCGGCCGATGATGACGTCAGAGCGAAACTTTAAAAATTTATTGAGAAAAAACTAGCCAATGAATTTTAAAATTATTTAATTTATATTCTTAAAATGCCCTATTTTAACGAAAAAAAATATAAAAAGTACATGTGATTTTTTTTTTGACAATGCCCATTGAAGGAGTTATCATTGATTTTTAAATGACACACATCCGTGCCTTACGCCACACGCAATAGAAAGTGATGGCACTGAAACGTGCCATCCGCAACGAATCGGTTAAGTAAATACAAAATAAGTAGTTTAAATTTATATTTCAAATTGTTTCAGGGATTTGTTGGCGGGACTGGACCAGTTGAAATCTCTGAGCTCGAGCCTGGAGCCGACATGACGAGTGCCCGCGCCGCCCCTTCGCTAAAATGTCCTTTTGATCTAAATTTTAAGATATTTATTTCATTAGTTACTCTAACGGCTTGTGGCGTAGAAGTTAGGTTTTAAAAGGCCACTGACGTACTCTATTGAATAATATGAGTTTATACTTTGTTATGACGATTTTAGAAAAAACCTCAAGTTGAAACCGTACTTCATATGGCTGACACTTATCATTAGGATTAGACAGACCCTGCCAAGTGAGTTGACCTTTCTGCTCTAAAGTCAAAAGTCCAAAACCGTATAATATACAATTCCTGTTCGATTTAAAGGACCGATTCTCCATCCTGGGACAGTAAACGCGAGTGAGAAGGAGCGAGGCTCGACAATTGAGCCCCAGATTTATAAAAACTTACCGTATATGTAGTTGTCAACGCCAAACTTAATTTGCATTTTGCTGTTGCGCATGAATATTTTAAACTCAAATTGGCATTGTGAAACAGGCATGTCTAGCATGTGTACTACGAGAAAATGTTGTCTACATGTTTTCTCGATATTTGATGGTTTGTCTCTTCATCTCTATTGACCCTAACATGTTACATGACATACTTTTTTTTTCGTGTCTGTCGTCAAAATTAGAGATAATTGTGTTTTTTTTAAATACAACATAGCACAGATGCTATTTTTGTCTACAAACCCTAATATAACAATACATTTTTATCGAGTTTTGTTGAGATGTGTTGAGATGAAATGTGTCGTCTACGGTTTGGAAGGTAAAGAAACACGCTTGCAATGTCTGCCCCTTATTTTAATAAAAATATATATCTCAAATGACATCGACATATCTTATCGAGTAAGCTAGTTTACGAAAGAGAAATTTATCTCTCGACGTACGCATGTTAGGGAAAAAGAGATATTATAACTACGCTCGAGAGTTAGATATCTCGTTGTACGCGTGCTAGGCCGGAGATACATTTCAATCATAATTTTGCATGACGTGTGACGTCCATGATGTATGTCAGTAACTAAGGGTCAGTTCACATCGTAACGAGACGTGATGAGCGAAACGGGATGATTTCTTTGAAAAATGACAGCAATACATTACTTTTTAAAATGTTAATGAAATGTGTAATTGAGTGCAAAAGTTCGATGTTGAATGGCTAATTTAAAACGCCGCGCTCGGCTCCGTTTCGTTTTGAGATGTTACAAAACGATAAAGCTAATGCATCATATTACATCTTTAAGGCGCTATATCGAAAACAAATTATAAGCGCTTATTACGCTACGCAAATTTTATACTTAATTTGTATGACTATAAAGTCGTGAATACGCTGCGGCCAGAAGCTATCGGCTCGCTATAGGCGGCGGCGGCTCGGAAAACATGCGACAAAACGTAAATAATAATAGAATTGTTTTACCTGAAATAAAACACATTAAATACTTACCTTAGTTAAAGTTTACAACCTTGAGAGTGGCAACCCTAGTTCCCCTCACATCTTTTGTCCTTTTCCTTCCTTTTCCTCCTATATAGCTATCTATCTCGCTCGCACGATCCCCACCAGGTAGTTGGTCGAGCTGCAATGCCAGCTGCGACCTGTTCCTCATTGAGTCGAAAGGAACCGCTAGGCAGAAGTTAAATTTGTAAACTTTAACTAAGGTTAGTATTTAAATGTGTTTTATTTCAGGTAAAACACTTCTATTAAACACTTGACATTAGTTAAAGTTTACAACCTTGAGACCTGTTTGTTATCGCCTGGTGGGTAAAGTAAACCCAAATTTAGACGCCAATGTGATTGTATTAGGCTAAAAAGGTTCAGAAGCTGTGCTATCTTAAAAAGGAAGAAGTTAAAATAAATAGTAATTATAATGTTACAACAGGTATATTATATTGATATTTGATAAGTGCTGGACTACAGCTACAGAAAAATAACAATTAATTCTCAGTAACAAGGGGGTAACAGTTACAAAATCATAATAGGATTTTAAACCTTACACGACAAATTTGAAAACTCATAATAATTTATATTTAATAAGTATTGCTTTATATAGCATGGTAAGACTATGTACAATAATAAATATAAAAATAAAGAATATCTATTGCAATAAAATGCATTTGCTTTCATAGAAAAAAAAATTTGAACAAAGAAATCTTAATTATAATATGAATAACGAGATTTTAATTGTAATTTAAAGCTCACTACTGCTCACTAGGATAAATTTTAACAGAGTTAAACAAACTTATAACATCGCCATTACTAACTCTGGGCATAACTTCCTTACAGTAAACTCGAGTGAAGGTTGTTTTTGACCTCCAGTTTCCTCCAGAAAGAATGTCATCTAGTGGGCAGTTATTTTCCCACCTTTTTGAGGCAACAGCTGATCTCAGACTTCCTGGGGTTGCTATCACACCTGCTTCTATTAATAGCGATTTTACCCAACCTGCTATGAGTGTGCGAGAGGCTTGCTTTTGGTGGGCCTCTGATATTTAAAAATAGATTTGGAATTCCTGTTAGCTGTCGTCTCTCCTGCAACAGAGTTTTACATAGCTTTACCCAAAAAACCGGATCAAGATTTTTACTCCCAATATTGGAGTGAAGTCTCCATCCAGTCTATATGTAGCAGTGTCTATTTTAGACCCAAAAATCGGCCATAAAATTAAGGAATCATTTTCCTCTGAGTAATGTTTTGAATCGGTGGCTAATAAAGTTAAATCATGGACCCTGCGACCCGAGCAGAGGAGTAATAATATTGCAGTTTGTCGAGAAACAGCAAATATACTAGTCTCATCTACAGTACAATTGCGTAAGTATGTAGTTAAAATGTCAATATCCCAAATAACTTTTCTTTGAGTTATTGGTTTTTGTAAAGCTATAGCTTTTAATAAATGACAGACTAGTGAATGAAAAAAAAAACCGGCAAGATCCCGCGACGGGAAATAAGAGACGTGGTCCACAAGTAGTCAGAATCGTCGTCTGTTATTTCCTGATTGAGGGAATCAGGAAATAACAGACGACGATTCTGACTACTTCTAAGCGGGCCATCTAATATTTTTTGGAAGTGGGAGAAAAACTTTTCTTACCCCACCTGCTTTTTCTAAAGCTGAGGTCAGTTGCCCCGTATTGAAAATGTGTTCGTTAGAGGGCGGTATTTTACGTAATGTCGATTTAAGTAACGGATCCCGCACATTCGTCTCGACGCATTTGAATGGTTTCAGCCCCGTGCCCACAAACTGCAACATGTCCGAAGCTACTTTATTATAATCACCTTGATTAAATAACTCAACTACTTTGGAATGTAAGTCGTCAGCGTTTATCGCATTATTACAATCTCGCGCCCAGGAGATGAGTTTATTTAGACTGCCTTGCAACAATTCTTTTTGCTTTAAAATACATAAGGAAAGAGCACCGAAACATTTATCATTATATGCAAGATGACGCTGAGCGTCATATGCTTTGATTTCATCATTTACTTCTAACTGGGTGAAGTCCGGAAAGTGATTATAAAGTTTCTGCACATCAGCATATCTGACATCGAACCACTCACTTTTATCAAAATGTTGAAAATTTTGTAACATTTTAAGGTAATTTTCTGGAGCCCTAGGTATTGCTGGCTCTTTCAATCTAACTTGTAATTCAAAATTAAAATCATTATTAGCGGTATCATTTGAGTTATTAATATTATTATCGCAAATATTACAATCATTTAAAATATCATAGTCATTAATATTTAATAAAGAAATTTGATCTTCATCATTTAAATTTAAATCACCGGAATTAGGATTCGTATAAAAATTAGTATTATTTAATTCTTTTTGATTTACACAAGGTTCGCCTTCATAAATATGTCTGCGTAGATCGGCTACCTCATTAGCTACTTTTTGTAACAAATCATATTTGCGAATAGATTTGCCCCCCCTTTTTCCCTTTTTTAAAAGAATTACGGTGCGACCGTTTCTTTTTGCGTCGAAAATTTGAATCTGAAGAACTAGAGCTACTACTTTGACTAGATGAAGAGCGACTTGTAACAGATTCCCTACGTCTTTTCTTCGTTTTTTGTGTGCCAGATGGTCCGGCTACAGGTTGGTTATCATTCGCGATAGTCTCATCCATTATAGCTAAAAGAAATAAGAAACAATGAACGTCAGTGCAAAGCGAGCATTAACCTATTAATTATTCATTAATCATTATGAAATATTAAATAAATGCGGGTAGTTGTTAAAAATCTAAAAATAGAATGTCTATTGGAAAAGTTTCAAGGACAAGCCTTGTCCAAAATAAAATCACATGTGGGTACCCACAAGTGTTTCATAAAAAAAAAAACGAAGGTAATAAACTATTAATAAACTATTTAGTTAATTCACTTTGTACATTCAGTATAATGTATTATAAAAAACCTATAAAAAATAAGAAATATTCTCTGAAACAAAGAATTATAATCCTTTTTGATATTTAAGTAATTTAATACCACAAAAAGGCTTAAATAGAACGGCAAAAACCGTTAGAACAAGGATATTTTCATGTGTTTCAGAGCTCTATTAATAAACGTATTATAAAGGACATACCAATATCCTGCGGTAGCACTTTGATAATGACTACGAGTTATCAGAAGTGAACCGCCCGTGACCGAAACTTGACGCCAATGAGGAACAGGTCGCAGCTGGCATTGCAGCTCGACCAACTACCTGGTGGGGATCGTGCGAGCGAGATAGATAGCTATATAGGAGGAAAAGGAAGGAAAAGGACAAAAGATGTGAGGGAAACTAGGGTTGCCACTCTCAAGGTTGTAAACTTTAACTAATGTCAAGTGTTTAATAATAAAAACGTAAGATCTATTTTCATTTAAAGATAATCTTCAAATTTCGTATTTTTAAGAGATCATTCCCAAAATTAAATGTGTCGAGGCAAAATACATTAATCGTATTTCTAGTTCTTCTCAAACCTAGATAAGGCTATGAAGATATGTATATCTCATTACCAGATTTGTAACATTTCTGAGGGTCCTATATAGTATTACGTCAAAAAGGACAGATGTTTTCAATATATCACCTTAAGCATCCTTATGTTATTTTGAATCTGAATGTCCCAAAGGATCACGCAGTGCGCTTTATGAAAACTACGCTATAGTAGTAAACTATCTGTAAATAATTTGTTTTAAAATTGATCTTGTATTCCAATGTTCGTCTTGATGTGACCACTTGACAATTACTGAATTTTCAACTCTTATTTTAGGGGCCTCTTAAAAGTTGTTTTAAAATGCAAATAAGTGCATTATAACAAGGACAGCATAATGGTGCTTGGGATGTGAACTTTAGTTTTACTGCCTTGTAAATAAACTAAGAATAAGACAGCTAACTAGTTCGTGGCTGTCATTCTTCGTTTATTACGCCTCTGGTCCACCGACGCTGCGAACTGAGAAACAGCGGCGAACCGATTTGCTGTCTCATCCGCCACACGACAATGAGTTATATTGCATCTCGCTCTATTCCTGTTTCGCATTGGTTTCGCAGTTCGCAGCGTCGGTGGACTTGAGGCGTTATTCCGTAATTGTTTGAGAATTTTGTTACGTCCGAAAAGAGTAAGTACTATTTTAAAAGTTTGAACAAGAATTAAAAATATTTGTGAATGCGGTGCTGAGAATAGTATAAATGTTTAAATACAGTGACAATTACTTATAACCAGATGAACACTTTTTAGTTGACGCCAAAAAGCGATTATCACGCAGAAGTTCATTAGAAACCCTGTTCTTAGAAAACTCTATATGTAGAAGCAAGTGCCAAGTTAATTTTTGAATGGTTTACATTGGTCAGGAATTTTGAATATTATGAAGTCGAAATTGCAATAGGGGTGTAGACAGTAAACGAAATACAATACAAATTATTGTTTTTTTTTTGAGAGTTTGAATTATAGAACTACTTACCAAAATGTCATATTTTTACTCATTAACTTTATAATATTTTATTTAATGAAAAGTAATTTTTTAATCCGTAATATCACGTGATCGCAAACAGCCTTCACAGAGTGTGACGTCACGATCTTCAAAACATTGTGTGTGACTTTAGCGTTTTGGTGGGAAATTTTAAAACTAAGTTTAATAAGTGTTTTTTTTATTTAAATAAGAGTGTATTTATTTTTATTACATATTTTAGGTGTAACAAATGTACATCTGTAAAATAAATATATTTCCTAAAAATAGTCCACACCCTTATTGCAAAATTAAATTGAGCATCATCAATTTGGTACCGCACGGCGTTGTGTCCTGGTGTGACTGACCCTAATTTTTTGTAAGGTACTTATGTCATAAACTCATAACTTATAAAGAATTTTCACTGTACATTGTCAAAGTGGTCAAATACGCGCCTGTATCCACATAATATTATTTGTTAGATGTTCTTCAACCGACCTTTACAATGTATCAAATCTTGAGAATTGTAAAATATTTTTTGTATCATATTTAAATAAACGCACTGATGTACGATAGCAGATCATTTATTTTCTTAATAAATTAAGATCTTATAAAGTTACAATAACAACAGTTTTTATTATGGTTCCTCCTTTTGGTTGGTTCTTCAGTCGAAATAACTTATGCCAGGTAACTAAAGTTAACAAAAATAATACCTATATTTTTAAGAGAAAGTAAATATATATTTTATTTTATAATTAAGTAATACTTTTCGTGATGAACTAAATAAAATAAGCAACTAAAAATGGAATTGATCACTTAATTAAAATAATCTAGTATTTAATTAATCAAATTAAAGTTAGGAATAAAATCGGCCAAGTGCGAGTCGGACTCGCCCACGAAGGGTTCCATACCGTTATAGAGCAAAAATAGGCCAAAAATTGTTTTTTTTTTGTATGGCCCCGCTTAAATTTTTATTTTATTTTAATATTATTATTAATTATTGAAGTAGACATATAAAAGAGGCCTTTGTGTGAATATCATGGGCCTATATGAAAATTTCAAGTGCCTACTGCCTACCTGTTGCCATTATTAATATAGAGCAAAAAGGCCAAAAACATGTTTGTTGTATGGGAGCACCCCTTTAAATATTAATTTTATTCTGTTTTTAGTATTTGTTGTTATAGTGGCAACAGATATACACAATCTGTGAAAATTTCAGAAGTCCAGCTATAGCGGTTCTTGAGACACAGACAGACGGACAGACAACGAAGTCTTAGTAATAGGGTCCCGTTTTTACTCTTTGGGTACGGAACCCTAAAAAAGCTGGTCCAAAAAAATATATAGTAATTGCGCTAAATCACTGAGTTATTATTTACTAATAAAAGTAAGCTACACGAGTTGGCAATTCGCCTAAAAATCTGCCGAGCCTAAGGTTCAAATTCCTTATGGAATTCTGACCAAGGTTCAAAATCCTTTTGCCACTCCGACCAACGTTAAACATCTTTTTAACCATTCTAGCCAAGTCCTTTCCCAATTGCGATCAAGGCTAATAATCGGCCAAGTGCGAGCCGGACTTGCGCACGAAGAGTTCCGTACCGTTATAGAGCAAAAATAGTAATAGGGTCCCGTTTTTACCCTTTGGGTACGGAACCCTAAAAATGACATTCCAGTTTGAAAATTCTCTACGTCTGTTCATACAAATGGTCCCAATGGTGCGGGCATTGCAGGAAATATTTTCGGAGCGCTGCGCAGAATCTCTCGCGATATTGCTCTGGGGAAACGACGGTTGGTTGTCCGGAACCCAGGTTCTTCTTGACTAAGTGTTCAAGCTTCTTGTCCCATGTGAATGTGCGGATGTAGTCTGTGAACCAATTAAAATTTGTTAAAATCCATCTTAAAAACTCGCGACTGCGTACGCCATTTTAATACACAAGCAATGACCACGCCCAGTTTACGTATACGGACGTAAAATCAACTCTTCCTCCTTCAAACTCACTTGGATTCACTGCTCCCATCAGGGCCGGTTTTATATATTTTATGAGTAGGTATAGGCCATCCTAGAACGCTGCCGCCTAAAGGCCATAGCATATACTGCCTATATATAAATCCAGGGCTGGCTACCATCCCACATGGGACGCCCATCATCACGACTCACCGATGATGCCGACCACCAGCCGGCGGTCCTCGATGCCTAGCAGCAGCGAGTAGTCCATCACGTGGTGCTGCAGCAGGAAGGCCGTGTCGCGCTCCACCGCCCGCCGCAGCGCGCCCGCCGCCGCCCACGATACGTACAGCTGCCGCTCCCATCGCACTGGAGAGAGACAAGAGATGTTCAAAACATTTCATTTAATGAACCATTGAATGAAAGTCCAAATTTTTATTAAAGTTAAGCAACTATAAAGCTGATCACACATTTGTCAGCACCGTACGCGTCGAACGCACCGCGTAGTATACGAAATGCACACTTGAGCAGATTCTCGTCCAACATTCTCACACTTGAGCAGATTTTGTCCAACATACTCACACTTGAGAAGATTCTCGTCCAACATAACCCCGGTGTCAGCGGGGGCGGGGCCGGCGGTGGGCAGGGCGCGGGGGCGGGACGTGCCCTTGAGGTCGAAGCGCAGCGCCGGCGCGCGCCCGTACCACACGTGTTCCAGCACAAGCACACCGCTGCTGGAACCGCCCACACTGAACACGCCCACTATGCGCGCTGGTAAGAGATATGGGGATGACGAGTATTTTTATTATGGCTTGAATAGGGAAGATGCAACATTTTTATTTTTGTGTTTATTTTAAAGAACTCCACGTAGAATAGACCACAAGTATATTAAAAAAATGAAAACACTGGAATTTACTGCAAAAAATGCGGTTTCATATTGTCAATTTAAATTTTGGCGCCAAAACGGATATATAGTCTGTATGACGTCACTACTGTTTGACAATTATTGACAATGGCCCAACCTGAATCCCATAAAGTTAATATACCTAGCGGAATAGAGCAACAATCTCGAGCTGTGAATCGTAACCGAAATTGGTTTCATCTGTGTGTAAAAATATGTGTACGTATACACTTACACAAGCATGATTGAACATGATTTCTATGAGATTAAATTGTCAACGTGCGGCACGAGCCGACCGGACGTCAAAAAAAGAATAATGCTGTCATATATCACACGTCTCTTTTTACCACGCAGTGTTACTGATAGTGACGTCTCTCTTGCTCAGGCCTTTGTTTCTCTATTCCGCTAGATATATTAACTTTATGCTGAATCCTGATCGTACCTCTCAAAAAGTTAAAAAGGTAGAAGTAAAAATCGAACTTGACAATAAGGCTCAAAATACACCGGAATGGCAGCGGCCGCCTCGAGGCACCGCGGGCGGAAAGTGCTCGCGGCTGCCCGCGTCCGCGCGCGTCGCCGCGAGGTGCCTCGAGTGAATATAGAAGAAAGGCAGGCTCTGGAGGAGGCCCGCGGCCGCCAGAGGCCACAAGCGGCCGCGGCCCGCGAGCCACCTCTGCCGGCCTCGCCGCGCCTCTGCCGACCGCTGCCGGCCTCTGCCATTCCGGTGTATTTTGAGCCTTATTGTCAAGTTCGATTTTTACCTCTACCTTAGACAATAATCTCGCCTTCTCTCTCTTATATAGCTCCGTCTCTGTCGCACTCACCCAACAGACTCGGCTGTCGCCGTTGCCGGCAGTTGATGACGTACTGGAAGTAGTGCGGCGCGAACTCCAGGAACTGCTGCCACTCGGGCTTCGTCATCTCTTTTAAAACGAAACGGTCGTCTGCAAAAAGTATTACTTGATAATGTTATTTGAAGTGCAGTTTTGGTACAGTATACTCTGAGTCACGGAAAAATATTTTCGAATAAAATCTATATTTCATGCGAAAATTAAGGCACATATTGTGCGTGAAAGAGCGATAAGTTACTTTGATAAAAAATAATAATATATTAATAAAAATTTTGTTAAATCATCTAAATTCTAACCCAACCCGTTTACAAGACTGTGATACTCATTAAAGCAGTAAAAACACTTAATGATTGCGTTAATCATTTACGCAAACATTAAGTAATAATTTTTCGTGGCATTACCTTGTGTCTTGCAAAACGTGGATCCGGACTTGCCGCCGCGCGCCGCCCACGGCACGCAGTGCGCCAGCGACCGCACGAAACCCTCCTCTATGTCGCACAGGCTTTTGCCTGAAACATTGTCTTTTATAATTCTCACTAATATTGTCTTTTCTAATGAGGGTTTAGGTTTGTAACTTCAGACAGAAATAATCGTAGGATGATTTTGTATCTAGCGACAGCAATGCGTGTTGCATTGCTGTCGCAGTTGTGTCTGTTTGACGGCAGATATTGTAGTATACGTAGACAGACATATCATTCCGTCAAAGGCATGTTGCATTGGTGTATACAACACAGATAGTAGATCGAAAATTCTTAATCAGTTTAAAAAACCATGTACAGTCTGTCAAGAAAGTGAAGAAATTAAAAAGTGGCAACATCGTAGTGTCATCCCTTTCAAATCAATCTATGAAAAAAGGGATGACACTACGATCTTGCCACTTTTTAATTTCTTCACTTTCTTGACAGACAGTATGTATAGTACTCTACCGCCGTCATGACTGCATTTCTGTGAAATGATCTTCTAGTGATAAGGCCCTCACCATCATCTTTAGTCTCATCGCAGCAAATAGCGGGCTCGGTGTCGAGCGCCGCTAGCGGGGCGACCAGCATGTGCCGCAACCGCCGAAACTGCGCCGCGTAGTACACACGGCAGATAAGACCCTCCTGAAAACAGAAACATCAATCGCTTGACGCTTCAGAGGTATCTATAATTATTAGGGGAGTGGTAGCGAGCAGCAACTTAATGCAGCATTGAGCAGCTAGAGCAGAGGTCGGCAAGTAATTTTAGGTGGGGTCCGGATACTGTGGGAAAATTTTAACGAGGACCAGAAAAAACACACTTGTCCTATGTAGATTAAAAATATTATTTTAATTATATAATAAAGGCATTACGTATACCTTATCTATGTATTAATTGATACTTGATATAATACATTACAATATTTCGCGGTCCGAAATTGGACCTTTCGCGGTCTGCCTGTTGCCTACCGCTGAGCTAGAGGTTGCAACGATGACATATAATTATCTCTTGTAAGTTGTAACTTGTGACACTAATTTACGACTGAGTAAATTGGTCTTTATGCGCGTGTGATAGAGAAAAAATAAAGCTATAATATAGAGTATAGTTACTATTGAGTTAGCAATACGTGTATACGTGGGAGAGCCATGCTTTGGCATGAAACAGCACTTGCGCTGTGTTTCGCCGAGTGAGTGAGTTTACTGGAGGCCCAATCCCCTACCCTATTCCCTTCCCTTCCCATCCCTACCCTCCCCTATTACCCTATTCCCTCTTAAAATGCCGGCAACGCACCTGCAACTCTTCTGATGCTGCGAGTGTCCATGGGCACGGAAGTTGCTTTCCATCAGGTGACCCGTTTGCTCGTTTACCCCCTTATTTCATAAAAAAAATTACCTTAAGTTGAACCTCGATATGGTCGTTGGTCTTCGCTTTAGTCTTGTCTCCGTCGGTCTTGTCCTTCCCAGTGTTTGTATCTCCCTCCTCACTCTCAGTCTGGGCACTGCAACTATAAAATCATGTATTTTAGACGTTGTATGCGTTTTGCCGATCTAAGGCCGATATAAATAGTCAGTACTCAAGATGCATCTCGGTCTCAAGACGCGGTTCGGCTCTGATTGGTCCAAATTTTGACAGCCAACCAGTCACAGAGCCTGAACCGTGTCTTGAGACCAAGATGCATCTTGAGTACTGACTATTTATACCAGCCTTAGAAACTTCGATTGAGTTTAGCAGGGCGCTAGTTGTACCGACACAACCCTAAACTTTTGATGTCACTAGCGCGAATCTGGTCCGCATGCTCAGGGCCGCACGCGTGTCGCACGAACAGGAAAAACATCTACAAAATGAAAGGATGCGAGCAACTTCCAAGCGGACCAGACCGCGCGCGTGCGATGACACGCATGACAGGAAAAGCGCCCTTACATGTGGCGGTACAACTATACGCCAAATTCCTGCATCGCGCGATCGAAGTTCCTGAGATCGGCAAGCCATAACATACAACGTCTGAATTATGTCAGTTAGCTTCGGCCGAACCGAGTTCTAGAGTAGTAGTCGAGAGAGGTAGCTTCGGTCGGTCGGAAGATCTTTCCTTGCGGCTACCATCACGCTTATCGCACAGGGCAAATGCGAACCGAGGTCGTCGTGGGCACGTAGCAAATGTCTTGGGACCGAGTAGGCTGTGTTAGTTACGGGTTACCTCTGCCTCAGCTGCGCCAGACTCTTGTGGTATGTGAGCGAGGCGAGCGTGGCGGCGATGACGGAGCCCACGTCCCCCACGCGCACCACCACCGGCACCAGCCCGCTCGATATTATTATGCTCGCCTGTAACACGCATTGTACATCTACGTGGGAGAGCCATGCTTCGGCACGAATTTTCCAGCATAACCGGAGAAATACCGCGGGCTCACAGAAAACCAGCGTGAAACAGCGCTTGCGTTGTTTCGCCGAGTGAGTGAGTTTACCGGAGGCCCAATCCCCTACCCTCCCCTATTACCCTATTCCCTCTTAAAACGCCAGCAACGAACCTGCAGCTCTTCTATTGTTGCGAGTGTCCTTGGGCGACGGAAGATGCTTTCCATCAGGTGACACGTTTGCTCGTTTGCCTCCTTATTTTATAAAAAAAATCTTATATATGTTTTCGGCCTTTTGGTCGTCCATATTATAATAGAATTTCAGCTGTCTAGCTTTCGCCGTTCTTAAGATACAACCTAGACCAGTGTTTTTCAACCATTTATAAGATGCGACCTCCCTGGCACCAAAAAAAATATTTCGGCAATGATGCCACAAATTCCAATGATACTTTTATTCGTAGCTTTGACACGATATTCGCACCTGGTTAGAGCTGTGGTTGTTGGACAGCAGCTGCGAGAGAATCTGCTTCACAGTCTTCTTGTTCTCTCCTTTCTCCTCGTCTTCATCACCTGTGTCAATAATTAGTATAGAGTTTAATATAGTACTAACAAAATGAAATTTAATTGTATAAAATAAAATGCTACCTTCTTATTCTTCTACCTTACCTAAGTGTGCATCGGAATCCTTCAGAAGTTCTGGAACCAAAATTGACTTCATTATAACGAGTACTGCAGTACTCCCAAATTAATAATGCGCATGGAAATCTTCGCTGATTGTCGTAATCACGAAAACACCCGAATCTATGAAACGTAAGAGCCCCAAACAATGCATTTGCATTTTGCACCTTGTTCAAAGGAAACAGAAGTAAATATCATGTAGCCGGTGGCTGTCCGCTGTCGCCAGTCCGTCAATAAGTGCGGCGTACTCACCGGGAAGCCATCGCGGCGTTACCATGGTATCGTCCAAGCAACGCCAGGCGCCTCTACGTCACTGCAAAGCGCTGTTTTTCTTAAAGTTAAGTTTAAAACAGCGTTTGCAGCGACGTCTTCCGACGCTCGGGAAATCCGACCGTTGCCGAAAAATTACGAAAATTTGGGAGCACTGTACACATTTTTTATCATTTTGGGAGCACTGTACACATTTTTTATTAAAATACCTAAATATCTTACTAAAATATTAAAACCAACTAAGTATTTCTAAATAATTTACCTGAACTGTCACTGCTCACGACTTCGCTGCAGTCTTCTAAATCCTTTTCTTCAGCTAAAACAAAAATCATCTATTAATATTATAATAATAAAAAAATAAAACAGTAACTCGGTATAATTAATAATACTCAATTATTATTAAAATCAGATCAGTAATTAATCTATTACATATAACGGATTTTTTACAAACTGCCAATAATGTTATGCTTCCTTTTGGATTCGGGCTTCGATGCAGTTGTCGGCTTTAAAAAGAGATTTCTTACTGGTTACTTTTATTCAACATTAAGACTAACAAATTATTATCTTTGTAACTAGCTAATCTATTCAGCATTCAGTTTGAATGATGCACTAATTTCGGAAGGGCTTGTCTTAAAATGTTAAGTCTAGAATATAGATAAGTCCTTCACAAATGATTGTTCTTAGTAAACATACTTACCAGACGTATCAGCCTTGGTCTTGGCGTTGGGACTGGACCACTTCTCTAGCGCGTCTCGTAGCATCTTCTCTCCGGTTATAATGCTGTCATACACCGCCCACAGGTTACGTATTGCCGCTGAAAACGTATTGTATGGGTTGAGGCTACGCCAAACTTTGAGATCATATAATAATAAAATTATTACTCTCACACCGGTTTCGGTGACGGTGGCCGATTTCGTTCAAACCAAGTTACGCGGAAGTAATTTTATAGTGCCTAAGTGTGAGCGCAGTACACAAGAGCACTCTCTATTCCTTTTACTCTCATTACCCAGTGGAACGGAAGACAAACACATGCCCATCCGACGCATGGATCATCTTACTTACGTTAATCAGGTGGTCAACCGGTATTGTCCTAACCTAACTTGGTAGTTTGCGGACGAAGCGGTCGCGTCGCGGCGGACACGCGGCGGATTCGCGACTAAGATGATGACTACGTCGCGAATCTGAATTAATTTGACATTAATTTGACTACACTTCGATACGACGCTGCGATGCTATTGCCGGATTTAGCACTAGCGCCCTGGGCTTCTTCCGCGCTCGGGGTGCTGGGGGGCTAAAAAAACTCCGCCTTTGGCGCCCCTTTTTATCCGACGCCCTAGCGTCGAGAACCTCTCCACCCCCGTCTCCCCCGTAACCTAGCCTAACGCCGTTACTGGCTGCAGCGGAGCCACTTATGGCCGAAACTGGCCATTAGTAACGTTTTGTGTCGCTTATCATCGCTGCCGCGTGTTGCGGCTTTCCTCAGAAAATTAGCATTGACGTCGCTGCCGCGTAGTGTCGCACGGTCTAAGCCGCGCGAGTTCCGCTGCGTTTGAACTAGCCTATGACCCGACTGAAACGTAGTTTATATACCAGCAGGCGAGCGCGGCGCGGGCGGCGCGGTGAGCGCCAGGTGTATGGTGTCGGCGTGCTGCCGGAACGCCGCGTACTCGCGCTCGCGCTCGCCGTCCGCCTCGCACACGCCAGTGAACGCCTCGTGACCTTGAAATAAGGATAATAAATTAAAAAAATACACTTGCCGCATTAAAAAATAGAGGCTGTAACAAAACAAAGTGATAATACTTTAGGCTGTGTATGTGTCGCTTGCATAAAGTTTAAGAAGCCCCGAAAAAAAGTGCGAAAGCCCCGAAACTTTTAACTTTTGACTGATATTTGTATGAAAAATGCCTCGACGTCCTGAATTTGCCCCTACGAATATTAAAAAAATATGTATTTCAGCGTTGCTACTTTCACAATGAACTCTGTACAAAGGAACTAAAGTACTCTCTTTTTTGTGCCATCCGATATTTACATAGCGTATTGAATAATGCTGAACAATTACAAAATAACACAACAACGCAAACGCAACATTTGCGTGGCGTTGTGGCCTTTTATTGTAGCGGTTACGTAATGGCTTCGGGGCGAGGCAGGGCATGCACGCAGCAAAAACTTCGCGGACGTGCAACGAACGCAATGAGATAGCAGTATTCTGTGGTATGTAGACTCGCTGCAAACACGCGATATTCACGTTGGGTGCTCGCTACGTGCTCGCAACTTCTTCAATACGCAGCC
The DNA here is from genome assembly GCF_905147365.1 of Aricia agestis. NCBI lineage: Eukaryota > Metazoa > Arthropoda > Insecta > Lepidoptera > Lycaenidae > Aricia > Aricia agestis. Next base: position 13,846,481 of record NC_056428.1, on the reverse strand, counting down.
GCGGGGTGTTTGTCGCAAATTCGTATTCACTGCGCGCCAGCTCCGAGCTTAATCCGCTCGCCAACCTATTGACCCGTGATACCAAGAGCCACTATGACAATGGCCTTAGCGATTATGTTAAAAAACTTTAAAATGATCTCTGTCTCCATATATTATGCAGCTTTGATGTTTTACTCTCCACATTCATTCTTTACATAGATTATTCTATACTAATATTATAATTCTGCAGAGTTTGTTAGTTTGTTTGTTTGTTTGAACGCGCTAATCTCAGGAACTACTGGACCGATTTGAAAAAATCTTTCAGTGTTAGATAGCCCATTTGTTGAGGGAGGTTATAGGCGATATTTTATTACGCTAAGACTAATAAAAGCGAAGAAATAGAGGAAAGTGTGGAAAAAACGGGGGTAAATTATTTGAAAGGGCTTATTTGAACGTGCTAATCTCAGGAACTACTGATCCGATTTGAAAAAATATTTCAATGTTAGATAGCCTATTTATCGAGGAAGGCCATAGGCTATATTTTATTATTCTACAACTAATAGTATCGAAGAAATAGAGGAAAATGTGGAAAAAACGGGGGAAATTATATGAAATTGCTTATTATCTTAAGATTCTTAAGAACTACTGGAGCAATTTTTATGTTATTTGGCAAACATGAAGAATAGACTACGTTAAGGGACATATGCTATTTTTTTGCGGAAAAATGTACGGTCGCGTGAAATTCCTAAATTACGCAAGCGAAGCCGCGCGGAACATCTATATATAATAAAATCGTAGGAAAGTCAATGCTGTACATTAAATATTTTTGTACAATAAATAATACTTGGGACATGATCTACTATACTAACGCGGACGAAGTCGCGGGCAACAGCTAGTAAATAAATAATTTTAGACCTTACCTTTAAGCATAAGCTCGTTTAGATGAGCTATAAGCGCGTCTCGCATCTGCTTCGTGTCGTAGTTCGTGCGGATCTCGTCAGGCGGCAACACTATGTCGTACGTAGTTATCTTCTCGTATCTGAGAACGATCTATTTATTTTAACTTTTACTATTATTATAAATGCGAAGGTAAGTCTGTTACCTCTTGACGCTCAAACCGCTGAACCGATTTTGCTGAAATTTGTCTTGGAGATATTTTGAGTCCCTGGAAAGTACATAAGATACTTTTGATCCCAGAAAAATGTACAGTTCTTGTGCGATAATCGAATTTCTGTCGTCATCTTGTTAAAAATTATTTCAACATTGGATACGATATAACATAACGCTTTGTCCTCGTTTAAAATAGTGGAAAGCCGCTGGACGTATAGCGTGAAGTGACTACGACTGCGCATACGGTACGCATACGCGTAGGCGTGCGAACGCTTGCGCACATACTCGCACAGTCCTGTGACGTCATGGCGTATACGCAGTGACGTCATGGAGTATACGCAGTAACGTGTGAGTCTGCATGTGTACGTACGTATCCCCACAGATCTGTGACGTCATAGCTTATACCTGAATCGCGCCGTGGTGAGTCCGGAGCGGAAGGCGTGCGTGTGCGTGTTGAGCGGGTGCGGGCAGTGGCGGCGGTAGCGCGGCGCGGCGAGGCGAGCACGCACATACCCGCACAGGGATAGTGCGAGCGCACGTCGTGATACGGTTACCGCGGGGCCAGAGCTTTTGCACACTTCACACATCGACCAGAAACGAACCTGCGACATGTAACATTCATTAGATTTCACAATTATCACAAAATAGACTCATGTGTCTGATATAAATGGCTGTAAACAGCAAGATTTCAAAGCATTGTAAACAAAAGAGTTTTACCTCTTTAATTATTTTAATTTAAAAAAATATATAATTTTGGCCACTAATGCATTTTTAATGATTACCTGTCTAGCCTGCTGTTCGTCCAGTTTATCGTCATCGACGTTGCTGTGTCCGACCGTGTTGCACGTGATCGTTACGCATACGTCTTCGTGTACAAACCTACAATAACAAAAATATAAGATATTATACTAACACTTATCTACTAGTAGTTTACTGCAAGGACTTTTTGAACACATTTAAAGTTTTTATTATGATTTCTAACATTCTATGGATATAGTTCGCACCTGCGCACATGTTGGTTCATCGGCACGTGACACGTATGTGACGGGCAGCGGTGGTCGCCGTTAAAGCAGTACTTCTCGAGAAACGCACCGAGGGAGATGTCATGTTTGCCGTACATCACCATTGTGACGATCCTGAAATGTGACGTCATTAGTAAGAAGTACTGCAGGTATAATATACATTACAATATATTTTTCCACTCTATTCTGATTTTATTTAAAATATACAACTCAGTATAATATGCAGTGATAACAATTTAAATATTATTTACCGAGTGGTTGAGAAAAGTGAGTTATTTACTGAGAGAAAAACAACAGCACATTTGAGCCGAGTTTTTTCTTTATATTAGATCAAAGTAAATCGCAATGGACTATAAAAAAATACAAACACTTCTTATTACCTTCATCATATTATGCTCACGCTTAGTGACACGTTATATTTACGTCATGCATAATGCATAAACTTAATACTTGTACGCCATAGCGGGTCATACATGCGTACAATCTGCGTCCTATACGTACCACGGGTTGACACAGAAGTCAGGCACATTCGGCGACTTGCTGCAGTAGCTGTATATGAGTAGACTGAGCTGCTGATGATTCTCCGGCGAAAGAGGATCGGGAATTTCCGATACCGTCTGCTTTTTCTCCTCTTCATTGTCTACGGGCTTGACTATGGATGCGGTGTACTTTGGACATTCCGCTAGAAGGAAAATTTTCTTTTATCAAAAGGTTTGGTTTTTATTGGAGCTTTGAATTTGAAACGTGCCGGTTATTGGTCTACGCTAAGCTTTTATTACCTCTCTAAACATATCACATACTAAGCTTTTAATCTCTTTCTAAACATATCGCAAGTTATAAATTTTAATAACTTACGTTTATGTCCATTCAATACTCGTCCGCCATTCGCTCGGAAGCTCGCCAGCGCTGCTTTAAACTCAGGGTCGTCCGCCGAAGTGGTGATGGGTTTCGTGATGAACTCGTGTGTTTTCTACATTTGTATAACATTTCATTATTTTATTTTAGAAAAAGAAATATATTATATCCTTAAGAAAATGTTTTTTCCGCGCTAGACTTTACCAAAGAGCACTACTCTCTGCAACATTTCTTGCAAGTTTTAGGAACTTCCGCGCGGATTATCGAATGCAATTTGAATTGTTATTAATGCTGCTTACCACACTGAAAGTTTTAAATAGTGTGTGTTTATTTATAACGAAAAGTTTAAGCTAAGCTCATTCAATTGGTTCGAGTGGTGCGTACGTACGCTTGCTCTCTGCGGCTCGGGTGGCGCGCGGTGTGGGCGGGGCGTGTGCGGCGCTGGGGGCGGGGGGCGGCGCAGCGGCCGCGTCGGCGCCGGCACCACGATGTTCGGCGACATGGACAACACTACGTCGTCTGTGCACCATCTATGAGTTTTTTATTTAATTACATATAAATGTTGCAAAAAAACTGTTACATAATATGGCAGCTAAGAATTTGTAATAATTTACTTTTTTTAATCATAAGATGTTTAAAAAAAGATAATGCACAACAGGTAGTATGACATGTAATTGAAACAAATGGCATGTAATTAAAATATAATGGAATGTAATAATGGGCATTGTCCAAAAAAAATCATATGTACTTTTTATATTTTTTTTGTTAAAATAGGGTATTTTAAGAATATAAATTAAATAATTTTGAAATTCATTGGCTAGTTTTTTCTCAATAATTTTTTAAAGTTTCGCTCTGACGTCATCATCGGCGGCTAATTGACTTCTGTAGTGTTAGCACGGCGACCAGCGGAAATGCGAAAGTATGGACAAACTGTGGAAATAAACCTAAGGTGCCGTTCCGATCTTTTTTCGTTCCGAAAAATTCAATTAAAATGCCACTTTATGACACACTATAGTATATGTCATAATGTAGGATTTTATTTGAATTTTTAGAACTATAGTCTGTCATAAAGTGGCTTTTTAATTGAATTATTCGGAACTAAAAAATATCGGAACGACACCTTAAGTTTATATCCACAGTTTGTGACTATAAACCGTCATAAAGTGGCATTTTAATTGAATTTTTCGGAACGAAAAAAGATCGGAACGGCACCTTAGGTTTATTTCCACAGTTTGTCCATACTTTCGCATTTCCGCTGGTCGCCGTGCTAGCACTACTGCAGTGTTTTAAATTTCCTTTCAATCTTATTTATAATGGCTGGTTCGTCAAATGCAAGTTCTCATTATGTGAAAGCTGATACGAGAAGCTTACCAAAAGTTCGAAACGTAATGTTGGTCGAATTTATTGCTAATTTAACGCCATTGAAGGTCAAACTAAGGTTAAACATATTTGTTCAAAAATATAAGTAACTAATGGGTATTTTTTTCGTTTATATACAGAAAAACGATTACTGACCTTATTCCTCGAAATGTTTTTGTAATGAGCAAAATTAAAAAAAAATGGACAATCCCCATTGTAACATAAAGAAATCTCGTAATAAAGTTTTAAAACACTTTAGTCGTTATTGCCGTCGTATTGTTTAGTGCGAGAACTTCTTAGAAGGAAAAAAAAATACTGCTGACACAAAAAACTTTATAAACGCACCTTTCACTTTGCGTATCAGCTTGCAACTTAGCCTCCTGTTTGGGAAGAAACACTTCATCGTCCAACGACATCGTAGATCGTAGCGGATCACTGAAGTCTCTAATCGGAACTCCGCAACTCAGGTTTTTATCGCTCTCAGTTTTCCTCGCCTTAACTTTGTTTCCGTCTCTTTCGTTCTTACTTTCGAATACATTGTCGCTGTCTCTTTCTTCGCCATTAACAGAACTAGTGTCTATACTTTTAATCGATTTGTTTTCACTGAGTTTGTCTTCGTCCTCGTCTTTAGCTCGATCAAATATGTCGTCTCCACAGTCATCTAAATTGGATATATTGCTTGATGTGTCTTCTGGTCTTGGAGCGTCTATTACGTTTTCTGCGTCATCAGCCACAAAGGTATCTGGTTCAGGCAATTTAGCTTCTATGTCAGCTAGGAATGCTTTTTCTAGTTTCCAATTGTAGCAGGCTAGGACCATGAAACGAACTAGGCGTTTGACTTTCGCTAACTCCTGAAGAGACCCGCCTCGAAGGAGTATACAGCATCCCAGGTTCGGTTCCGCACAACCCTCAAAAACCATCAAGGTTTTTGAAGGATCTGCAACGGTATATGCTTTAAAACCACAAACTCTTATTATTTCTCTAACTAAAATAAAATGTATCGATATTTCAGTCTCTGGGGTAAGAGTGAAATAGTAAAACTAGCTAACATGTTATGACTTTTAAGATATAACGTTGGATATCTTTGCAGAGTTTATTTCTCTATCTCTTTCTACTTTATACGTTAGAGTGAGACAGCACTTACATATTGTAGTGACGTAGAACTTCTCCGCTGAACCGAAGCGCGGCGCCGCTATGCATGCGTCTACCGAGTTAAGAGCCAGTCCATGCACACGGCGCGGTGCGTCAGCGCTGCATCGACGCAACGCTGACGCAACGCGCCGTGTGGACTGGCTCTAATGGTGTCTGCGTGTACGCAGCGCCTTTCGCGATCGAGCGCGTCGCCACGTTATTGCAACTATCTTTTTCTATCTAATACGTTACAGTGAGACAGCACTTACATGTAGTGACGTAGAAGTTCTCCGCGGAGCCGAGGCGTGGCGCCGCTATGCGGGCGTCTACCGAGCTAACGGTGTCAGCACGCACGCAGCGGCCAACGCGAGCGAGCGCGTCGCCGCCAACTCGCACGGCCAAAGCCACGCCGCTCGCTAACAGGCATTCCTGTAAATATAATGCTAGAAAATAAAATCTCCCTGACTTATTAGTAGATTTAGGGCCTGTTTCACCACTTCCTGATAAGGCTATCCACCAATTAACTTGACAGATCAAGTATGGAGAATCTGTCAAAAAAGTTGTGAATAGCGTATTAGGCACTTTATCAGAAAGTGGTGAAACAAGCCCTAAAGATAGAATCTGCTATTGCAGATAACAGATATACAAAGTGTTTGTTTCTTAATATGTGACTTATCCAATGCATAAACTGATAAGTAGATACAAAACTAACAAAACATATTTAAAAGCAAGACAAGGACAGGAATATTAAATAGATATGATCAATTATATTGTTGAAATATTTTTATTATAACGAGGATTAGTCTTTTGTCACAATTACCGTCATGTGAACCATAGTCAACTTGTTTAAAGAACAAACTATAATTTAATCATCAAGGGTTAGGTTGCTTTCACCGATTGTACGAAGCCATTTCTGTTGTACTTAATAACTTTTATTTTAAAACTAGATGTCCCGCGCGGCTTCGCCCGCGTAAATTAGGAATTTCACAGAAACCGTACATTTTCGAATAAAAATAGCTATAAATACTCCTTTCACGTGGTCTACTCTATATAAGTGCCAAATATTGCTATAAAAATTGCTCCAGTAGTTCGTGAGATAAACCCTTTCTAATATTTTCCCCGTTTTTACCACATTTTCCTGAGTTTCTTCGGTCGTATTAGTCTTAGCGCGATAATATAATATATCTAACACTGAAATAAGTTTTTAAAACGGACCTGTAGTTCCTGAGATTAGCGCATTCAAGCAAACATACTCTTCAGGTTTATCATATTAAGTATAGAGTTTTTTAAATTATCGCTTGAAAATCTCGAGCCTCGATCTAAAAGACTATGAAAAGGCTCATAATCATGGGACGATGCATGGTATAATATTATGGTAGTGATGATGATGAATGTAATTTTCATAGTAGCATATGCTTTCCGTTCTTGAAAAAACGCCGAAACTCCCAAACTTGTATCTATAAAGAATTAGGAGTTCTCTCAGCACCTTCCGAACCACGGTATACACTATACCAGGTATACCTCGGTGCATAATCTTACTTGTTTGTAGCATATGCTTAGAATACTTCTCACGAAACCGAAGTCACCAAATTACCCCATAAATTTTGAGGAGTTCCCTCGATTACTTATGGATCCTTCATCAGATCACCACTTTTGTGAATATAATACCAAATTGGGATGATACCCTACATACCAAAAGAAACATTTTGAAAATCGGTTAACAAACGGCGGAGTAATCGTTGAACATAAGAAAACGAACATAACACCTCCCCCATTTTGAAAGTCGGTTAAAATTGTAGCCTATGTGTTATTCTGATGTATAAGCTATATTATTGTAAAGTTTCATTAAAATCCGTTCAGTAGTTTTTGCGTGAAAGAGTAACAAACATCCATACATCCACACATCCATACATCCAAACAAACTTTCGCCTTTATAATATTAGTAGGATTAGTAGGATAGCCAGGCCATATTTTAACTAATGTGTAGAGTTTTTAGATTCTTCTCGTACAGCTGACACATTATATTATTATCAAGTATTTTGCCGCACTTTAGTGTAAAATTAAGGTTTTTAGATTTAGGGCTGAGAATGTAAGGTTAGAAACTTGGCTCTACATGAGATCTCACTACTTTTTGACACCACGAACTATACGTTTGAATCTTGGCAACATTTTTACATGAAAATGTTTTTGGTGGGATTCTATTTACCTGTACGGCGCCGGCAACGCTCCCCCGCACTAGCACGACGCGCGGCCGCAGCGCAGATATTCGCGCCGCACACCGCATCAAATACTCTTGTTCCTGGAAACAAGTTATTACTATCGTCTGATTCTAATTTTTGGCCAAAGCCAAAGAAATGGTTATCGCCATAACTAAAATTCTGTCGAAGCTGAAAATTTCAAATCTCTAAAGAACGTTTATTCGGATTGATTTCAATTACATTTTTTTATTTGAATATTATGAAAACATTTAAAATTATGACCACAGGTAAAATTTTTGCATAACATTATAAATTTTGATTTATATCTGAAGGATGAATATACCTGCATTAGTAATGGCTCCAACGAAGTCAGTTTTCCCTCTACCCTCTGATACGCGATAGAACAGTCTAGAAGAAGGATTGTGGGATTTGATATCTGCTTCGGCATTCCTCTACAAAAAAATGTTATGCTTTAAGACTATTGCATTTACAATAAAATGATTTTTACAGCATGTAAAATGCAATTCAGTTTCTAATATGGATGGTGTGAAAATGTGGCTTGGCCGAACATTTTCACACCATCCTTATTATCAATGATGTCTTTTCACGTCGGGTCCGACATCGGATATCGTAATGTGTAAATGGTGATTGGCAACACAACGGCCATTTTACGCCAAATTCTTTAAAGTTTTTTTTTTTTATTCTATGAGGTTTTAAAATTAACCTATGCGTGACGTTCTTCGTGATGACGACGCCATGTATGACGCGACTGTCGCTCATCTCGCCGCCCGGCACCTTCTTGATTTGCACGAACTTGCGCACGTCCATGTCACCACTCATCATGTCTAAAAAAAATATAAAGTCACTTTGACAACTGTCACCTCTCTAACTCTTCCCGGTATTTAAATAGTGCTACAAGCATAGATAAAGTATTAATATATTGATTGAGTGTTAGCCCGTCATCGCGTGGCCATTTTGTGATTGTTTTCATACAAGTAATGTGCGTGTATTTTCTTGAATATTTCTATTTGTCTATCATTTCGAAGCATACTATAATCCTGAAAAGAAAGTCATTCAGTTCAAGATATCGATAAGTTCAAGTAATGTGCATCCCTAATCAGACGTAAAAAGCTATGCAAAGTTAGTAGCAAAATTATTACTTGATGTGACATTTTTATCAATAATGCCATATTATATAGCACGATTAAGGGATTATTAAACTTATAAATTATCTATTACAAAAATACCAAAATACCAATTGAAAAGCTCAAAAAACATTGTTAAAAGTTATAAACTTACGTATTTGATGTTTGAGACAATCTTTGGCCGTTCTTATGGTTTATTATTTAGAAGCAGAACCACTCTTCACTTTAATTAAGGTTTTTAGTGAACCACAGTTCACTAAAAACCTTTATTAACACTTTTAATACATGAAATATGCAGACTCTTTTGTTATGACCGAGTAATTCGGACTCAACTTGACACGCTTTTCAAGTTTATACACCGAAAAAAAGGCTCTCTCCGTATTCTATATCAATGGTTACAAGACTTTAACTGTACGTGGACGGGGCGCTGCCGCGCTGGTGGTAAAGGAGAACTGTCAAAAATGGCGTGTTGTGTGATGACAGCGTTAGTTACTTTTTTCGCAACGTTTTATAAATCCTCGTCGAGCTCTATGCGTAATGTTTGTTTCATCGTATGATGTTCATAAATAACCATTAACCATGTTATAATATTAGCTTTGCAGTCTCTACTAATAACCATCTTTCAAACGATTTTGCTAATGTATCAGGTAAGGACAAAAATGCTCAGCTCATTATTTTACTAACTTCTCTTTATGAAACGAATTTCCGTTCGACTCGGATTCGGAAACTTAACCGTGCGGTCATTGGTCAATGCTTAGCGCGGCGAGTTTATTGTATGTCTAGTGGTGAAGTTTCCGAAGCAGAGTCAAGTTGCGTATAGTGAATAAAGGTCCAGTTTAAAGTTGACTACGAAATGTATGTATGTGTTATTATCATTTTTTCACCTATGTCAACGAGATGCGCGGCGCGTGCGCACAGCGGGTACAACACAGGCAGCCAGGCGGGGGCGAGGCCCGCGCGCGCCGCCCACTGCCGCATCAACAGCGCCAGATGCTCCGCCCCAGACTGCTCGATCCCGCGACAGAGCGCCCGTCCTGTTTCTGTATAATATGTTTGTATGATTATATAAACAGATAAATAAATTTTTACATTAAAAAAAGATAGGTGTTATTTACACTTATAAGTTTGACGTGTCTGTCTGTCTCCAAACGGGTGGATCGATTTTGATCTAGTTTTTTATTAGATAATATAAATTTACGAATTTGAAAATGTCTATCACTAGAATAACTGTCTTGGGGTAATAGTTTTGCTTACGTGCCGAATGATTTTAGTGGTACAAAAATGCAACTTACCGTAACTTTGTTCTAAGACGGGCTGGTCGTCACACGACTGAGGTGTTTTTAGTTCTGAACTGCTGTCCACTTTAACAAAATTTTTAATTTATTATAATTTATTAAAAAAAAAAAAAAAAAAAATATATATATATTAGTTTGTGTAAAAAGTCTTTTCGCATTCTAGTATGTATGAACTTCTAATAAAATCACTTGGGCTATACCAATTGCACCTGGCTGATTTTAGTATCATTAAAAAGTTTCAATTTTACAGATGACAAATCCAAATTTATAGTTGGTAAATGTGAGATTTTCATTTGTTTTTCTTATTGTTTAAAAAAAGATACGTGACAGCCGAACGTATTACCTCCTCCTTTTTGGAAGTCGGTCAAGAATCACTTAGATTCTATGATAGAATCACTCAGATTTTATTGAAGAAATTCGATACATTTTAAAATGTTATTACAAAAAAGGTAAAAACACAAGCCGCGACAAAAATTTGTGATGTTTATGGACCTAAGGCAGTATAGCTGTGGGAGTAGCGCGGTTTAAGTGTTTTCAATCCGGAAATCAAAGATGCACGTCGCTCTGGTCGCCCTGTTAAGGAAAAAACTGATGCCATTTTTGAAAAAGTGGAGCAAGATCGGCATATTAGAAGTTACTATGTAGCTGAAGAACTGGGGATTGACCTCAAAACGGTTTTGGCGCATTTGTAATAAGCTGGGTACACAAAAAAGCTCGATATTTGGGCGCCTCATGAGCTCACTGAAAGAAACCTAATGAAATGGTACTCATTTGTGATTCTTTATTACCAAGTAAAGAAACCGAACCATTTTTGAAGAAGCTGATAACTGGTGATGAAAAGTTGATCACGGACGACAAGAACGTGCGAAAAAGATTGTGTTCAAAGGCCGGTCAGGCTTCACAGACTGTGGGCTGTGGCGAAACCCGGGTTAACTCGCAACAAGGTGATGCTGTGTGTGTGGTGGGATTGGAAGGGCATTATTCATTATGAGCTGTTACCGCCGGATTGTACCGCAGTAGTCCCCTTTAGCCCTTTCCCCCGGGATGACAGCTGGGAATTGTCTTCCCGGTTGTTGTTTCCCGGCTGAAATCTATGGTAACCGCTATAGCTAGACTTCTGAATTTTTCACAGATTGTATTTCTAATGCCGCTATAACAACAAATACTAAAAATAAAATAAATATTTAAAAGGGCCTCCCATACAACAAACGTAATTTTTTTGGCCTTTTTTGCTCGTAATCAATAATGGCACCTGCTAGGCACTTGAAATTTTCACAGCATTCTTATAATTAAGAATGCTGTGAAAATTTCATATTTTGTAATTTAATAATTATTAATAATATTAAAATAAAATAAATATTAAAGGGGCCCCATACAAAAACACAAATTTGCCTACTTTCGCTCAATAACGGTACGGAACTCCGACCCGTCTCCGGACTCCGTCCGACTCGCACTTGGCCGATTTTTATTATGAGGTTTGTCGCAGATATTTGCGATGCGAAGTGACTTGTTACGTAAAAAAACATTACACTCTCAATATAATTTTTCGAGTTTATTTATTTATACAGGGTGCAATTAAACCTACCTGCCAAATTTTTTCCAGGGCTTAGGTATCATTAGGAGAGTCGATTTAACTAAAAATGGGTGTTAGCTGTTTTTAGATGAATATTATATTATCCCATTTAAAATCGTTGCAGAACGGTCACTTCGACGCGGGCGGGTGGGCGACGCGTCGTGTCCATTAATTGTGGTGTTTTTTAGGATTTAAACTTTCGGAAGCTTCATCTCAACATTTACCGAGTGATTATAAAATAAATAATACGTGTATTTTTATTTTTAGCAATGATCAATATATCAAAAGGAGAATGCCCAAAAGTGGTACCTTTAATTCTCATGCGCTAAGATGAAAATCTTATAGTAATAATTTTTCGAATTCTTTACGTAATTACACGCCAGGAATCCAATTTTCGAACCCGGAATTTAAATTAAAGAATAAAAGTTACTAAATGATTCCCTCCACATTCGTTTAGTGATTTACAGTACATTGTTTGTTTTATTTTTGACTCCAGAGTCTAGACAACATCATGAGCATAAGCCCAATAGCGCACTAGCGGCTGTCGCGGCGGCCATCGACTATCGAGATATATGGCCAGCGGCCACACCATACTGTCGTTGGCCGCTAGTGCTCTATTGCCTATTGGGCTATGTGTCCATTGTGAAAAGTATGGTGACTAAAATGTTACGTACATTTTTGCTTAAATTACCTAAATTGCTTATGAGAATGTAATTCAATAATCTATACTAATATTATAAAGCGGAAGAGTTTGTTTGTTTGTTTGAACGCGCTAATCTCAGGAACTACTGGTCCGATTTGAAAAATTCTTTCAGTGTTAGATAGCCTATTTATCGAGGAAGGCTATAGGCTATATTTTATCACGCTAAGACTACTAGGATCAAAGAAATAGAGGAAAATGTGGAAAAATCTATACTAATATTATAAAGCGGAAGAGTTTGTTTATTTGAACGCGCTAATCTCAGGAACTACTGGTCCGATTTGAAAAATTCTTTCAGTGTTAGATAGCCCATTTATCGAAAAAGGCTATAGGCTATATTTTATCACGCTAAAACTAATAGGAGCGAAGAAATAGAGGAAAATGTGAAAAAAACGGGGGAAATTATATGAAATTGCTTATTATCTTAAGAACTACTGGAGCAATTTTTATGTTATTTGGCAAACATGAAGAATAGACCACGTGAAGGGACATAGGCTTTTTTTTGCGGAAAAATGTACGGTTGCGTGAAATTCCAAAATTATGCGGGCGAAGCCGCGGCGGAACATCTAAATATAATAAAATCGTAGGAAGGTCAATTCTGTACATTGAATATTTTTGTACAATAATACCAGCTAGTCTATACTAATATTATAATTGGGAAGAGTTTGTTTCTTTGTTTGAACGCGCTAATCTCAGGAACTACTGGTCCGATTTGAAAAATTCTTTCAGTGTTAGATAGCCCATTTATCGAGGAAGGCTATAGGCTATATTTTATCACGCTAATACTAATAGAAGCGAAGAAATAGAGGAAAGTGTGGAAAAAAACGGGGGGAAATTATTTGAAATGGCTTATTTGAACGCGCTAATCTCAGGAACTACTGTTCCGATTTCAGAAATTCTTTCAGTGTTAAATAGCCTATTTATTGCGGAAGGCTATAGGCTATATTTTATTGCGCTCAGACTAATAGGAGCGAAGAAATAGAGGAAAGTGGCGAAAAAACGGAAGAAATTATTTCAAAGGGCTTATCTCACGAACTTCTGGAGCAATTTTTCTGTTATTTGGCACAGATAAGAAATAGACCACGTGAAGGATCATTGGCTATTTTTTCTGGACTAATTTGTCTGCGAAATACCTATCTAATTTACGTGGGCGAAGCTCCGCGAAACGTTATATATTTCGCGTGGTCACGACATCACGCGTAAACAGCTGGACTCATTTTGCTGAAATTTGGTATAAAGATAATTTGAGTCTCGAAAAAGAACATAGGATACATTTTGTCCTGGAAAAATGTACGTTTACTGCACAATATACTTTTATGATTTGCGCGTAAACTATTCAATCTATTTTGATGGAATTTGGTATGGACTATGGAGATACTTTGAGTCTCGGGAAAGGACAAGGAATACTAATTATGTTTCGGAAAATGTACGGTTCCGCACAATAAACTTTTATGATTATCGCCTAAACTATTTAATCTATTTTGATGAAATTTGGCATGGATATTGGAGATACTAATTTGAATCTGGGACAAGGAATGTTTTTTGTTCCGGAAATATGTGCGGTTCCCACACAATGTACTTTTTTGATTTGCGCGTAAACGACTCAATCCATGTACGGGAACAACAGCTATAAACTAAAGTCCACGCGGACGAAGTCGCGGGCAACAGCTAGTACTTAATAAATACCTATAGATAGTAGATATTATAGCGGCGGCTTTTAGTCACATTTCGGTGATGATTTATTACTAATATAAGCGCCTTACTCTGTTTTTAGAGCAATAACGTTCGCTCGTGTATGACCTGTTAATAAAATAGGTGCTTTGAAGATTTTGAGGTTATTTTCGATTTTATCAAATTACTCTGAAACCCCGGTTTTGTTTACAAAGAAAATTTTATAGGAGCTAAAGTGATAATCATAGACTTTAAAAAACCAAGTTTCGTTTTGACGCAAAATGGTATGGGATACCATATATTTATGGGCATTCTCCTTTGACCGCCGGTCAATGACCGGAAGGTTTAATTGCACCGTGTATAATACCTCGTTTGGTGGCTTTGGTTAGTCTAGCGCAGCTGGTGCCCAAGTTGAGGTCGAGGCAGTACGAAGATACGCTCCGGCCGCTCGACACTATGCCGCTCTCTTCAGCTGACGGAAAAAAACGGAAAATAATAATATATTATTAGGGTTTCGTACCCAAAGGGTAAAAACGGGACCCTATTCCTGAGACTTCAATGTCATGTTCATCTGTCCGTCTGTCTCCCATCTGTAACTCAAGAACAGTAATAACTAGAGAGTTTAAATTTTCACAGATTATGTGTTTATGTTGCCGTTATAACATCAAATACTAAAAACAAAAATTTAATATTTAAGAGGGGCTCCCATACAACAAACGTGATTTTTCAAACATTTTTTTCTCAGTATCAATGATGACAGCAGGACAGATGACACTTGAAATGTACATACATAAAATACTCAGCTGTATTTATCTTTCTTATATTATATAAAAATGGATTTTCAAATGTGTTGGGCTGATTTTAGTCTTAAAATATTCGTAGAAGTCCAGGGAAGGTTTTAAAGTGACACGAAGTTCACCGGGACAGCTAGTATTTTATACTTTTAACTAGCGACCCGCCCCGGCTTTGCACGGGTATAAAATATATTATAGCCTATATCACTCACTGAAGAAATGATTAAATCGATTCAGTAGTTTGTTAGGGTTCCGTACCCAAAGGGTAAAAACGTGACCCCATTACTAAGACTTCATTGTCTGTCTGTCTGTCCGTATGTGTGTCAGCAAGCTGTATACCAAAAACCGCTATAGCTAGACTTCTGAAATTTTCACAGATTGTGTATTTCTGTTGCCGCTATAACAACAAATACTAAAAACAAAATAAAATTAATAATGAAGAGGGGCTTCCATACAAGAAACGTGACTTTTTTGGCCTTTTTTGCTCGATTTCAATAATGGTAACAATTAGACACTTGAAATTCTTATAAAATCCTTTATTTTATTATGCCTACTTTAATAATTAATAATAATATTTAAATAAAATACAAAAATGAGGGGGGGCTCCCTTACAAAAACACAATTTGTGGCTTACTTTTGCTCTATAACAAGTGTGCAAGTCCAACTCGCACTTTTTTTTAACTTAGCAACTAAGTCTTAGTCTGTAAAACAGATTGCGTTAGCATAATTTATATTGTAACTGACACAATCATAATCGTCGTGCGCCATTATGTTTCAGCGTTACAGAATTTTTTTCGGTGCATTACGTTGGGGGAAGCGCTAAAATTACCAAAAATTGCGTCACGTATGTAAGTGTTTCATATTGGTATGTTTATTCCTGATTTTTTTTAGATAGAGAGAAGATAACTAAAGGTGGCCATACACGGCACAATTATCGTAACGATTTATCTCCTCGATGTTAAAATCGAACGCCAAATTGTACGTGTGTAGCAATATCGCAAACGATTTTACGTTCAAAAGATCGATTGGACGATTTTCTTGACGATCGATCGAATCGACAAATTGTCCCGTTTATGGGCAACTTAAGCAATATGCACAATATCATTGTCTCTCTCTACTCACATGCCGTCCTTGTCTCGCTGGCGGGTTGGGGCGGGGGCGAGGCGCGGGGACGGTACAGCGCGTACTCGGCGAACTGCGGCGGCTCCGTCATTCGCTCGAGCTGCCCCGCGCCGAGCAGACGTTGACACACGTTCTCCGCAGCCGATCTAAAAATTAAAATGGTAACCATAATAATACCCATGAAATAATATTTTATGGATATGCCATTTCAATTTTTATAATAAATGTAGATGTGTGTCTATATTATACTTACATAATATACTTTTGTCTGTCTATCCTATGTGTCTGTAATCTGTTGTATATTACCCCTTCAAGCTTAATGACGCTATCAAATTTTTTTCACAAATATCAGCGATTTTCAGGTACCATTTTAAAGAATTAGGAGTCACACTGCGAGGATATTTTGGTTTCAAATGAAAGATAATTTATGTATATTCATCTCCACGTCTACATCATAAAAAATTTATAGCCGCATACAAAATTTTCACATTCATACGTTTAAACCATCACAATAATCGCAAAAGATTAAAAAAATGGGGTCTGATTAGATATAGCTAAATACACTAAACTAAGGAAAATAAATATACAAAAAATTGTTTGTTTATTTAGTCCCCTGTACGAAGTACTAAATATTTTATATAAAAAAATATCCACAGCCGAACATATAACCTCCTCCTTTTTGGAAGTCGGTTAAAAATAAATAACATTTCTATTTATAAGAAACGCTCTCTTTCTTCATACATTTTCGCCCTATAAGAACGCGGTGATCGTCGTAACCGCCACTGTACAAGGCGCGCTGATATTAATGTTATTTTAATGTCCTTAACGTCGATATTCGTACTGACAGACATCGATCTGCTAATTTTTAGGGTTCCGTACCCCAAAGGGTAAAACGGGACCCTATTACTGAGACTTCGATGTCTGTCCGTCTGTCTCCAGGCTGTAACTCAAGAACCGCTACAGCTAGACTACTGAAATTTTCACAGATTGTGTATATCTGTTGCCGCTATAACAACAAATACTAAAAGCAAAATAAAATTAATATTTAAGGGGGGCCCCATACAACAAACGTGATTTTTTTGGCCTTTTTTGCTCTATATCAATAATGGCGACAGGTAGGTACTTGAATTTTTCTCAAAGTCCTTAGTTATAATATGTGGACTTTAATATTTAATAATAATATTAAAATGACAACATGGGGCCGAGAGGCCTACGTCCAGCAGTGGACGACTATAGGCTGATATGATGATGATGAAGGTATGGAACCCTATTTTTATGTGATAGCGTCCTTAAACTACTGAATCGATTTGTCCGCAAAGCGTAAGATATTATTAATCTCGAAAAAATTTAGTTTCAAGATACCTGAACTTACATAAATTTGTATGTGGTAAAGTATATTAAGAATTAGTGCAAAATTCTACACTCGAAAATAATATTTAAAACTCGGTTCACAAACGGCGGAGTAATCGTTGAACATACAAAAAAAAAAAAAATATCCACAGCCGAACATATAACCTCCTCGTTTTTTGGAAGTCGGTTAAAAATTATAATTACTTCGATTTGTACGACGTATTGTCCATGACCCACTGCAGAATGTCGCCGCCGCGCCAGACGCCATTGTACTTGACGAGACGATATCTGTATCAGAGATAGAGGACATGCATTATTCATGGAAAATAAAATCTACTTCATTGACCTGGTAACGCAATGAAAACCCTAGTTTCGTCACAAGCCTTGTTTAATAGCCACATCCCTTTTTATAGCGACAGAAAAGGGGGTGTGGCTGTTATGCGAGTTGCGACAAATATGACTAGGATTGCAGCGCCGCGCTCCTATAGCTATTATTTTATTATTAACATTCATATAAGAAATTAATGCTACAGTATGAAACAAATATAGAATGTTAAAGTATAAATTATTTAATTGTTGAACTACAAATAATATTAAAATTGTATAATTTTTTCCTATTTTTACTTTAAACATCATGAACATTACAATATTACAAAAATTTAAATGATGGTTTAATGAATTTTAGACAATATAGGCCTAATAAAATAACAATAATTGTAATCACCTATGTTGTTGTATGGGTAGAGAGTAGGTCAGCTGTTGGTATATATCAACCAGATCTTTGGCAAAGCTTTTTTTATCGCTTAGCTCCTGTTCTCTGGCAAATAGAAACTCCTCCTTCTGTGCCTCTGCTTTGTTGTCTGGAAACTTTGTCTGTAATGAAAATATGCTCCGCTTTAATTCTTTTTTAGGGTTCCGTACCCAAAGGGTAAAAACAGGTCCCTATTACTGAGACTTTGATGTCTGTCTGTCTGTAAAATAAAGAACGGTTATAACTAGAGAGTTGAAAATTTTACAGATTATGTATTTCTGTTGCCGTTATAACAACAAATACTAAAAACAAAATAAATTAAATATTTAAGGGGGGCTCCTATACAACAAAAAATGATTTTTCAAACATTTTTTGCTCGGTATCAATGATGACAACAGGTAGGCACTTGAAATGTACACAAAATACTCAGCTGTATTTATACTTTAATAAATAATAATAAAATTTAAAATAAAATAAATAGTTAAGGGGGCTCCCATATAAAAATCACAATGTTTTACTATTTTTGCTCTATAATGGTACGGAACCCATCGTGCACGAGTCCAACTCGCACTTGGCCGATTATTTAATTAATTTATTTTGATGTAAATATATAAAACCCCTTGACTGATCCCTGACTGACTGACTAACTCCTAGCTCAGTAGGGCTGGCTGTAATGCTAACAATTTCAATGATATATATTTAGAAAAAAAAAATTTGTAACCTGTAGATTCTCCTGTAAAGTTCTCAGATCTGGTGTTATTTCCCCTGTCATGTCATTCTCTCGGAGATAGCTGAGCACAACATTGCAGCAGTATGTACACACACGCAACCCACCCGCACATCCAAATATTTGACCTGCAAAAATTAATAATATACATAATATGTGCACTGCTATAATGATTGGCATTTACAAGGTGTAACATTAATGAGTAATATTACCTAAGGGTGTGTATATTATGTGATATGTCCCTTGTCTAGAATGCACTGTGAAAGCAGAACTGCATCTCTATTCAAGAGATAATACACACCCAGCCTGCCTAGCATACACCAATGAGATATCTCACTCTACATGTTTCCCGATGTTTGATGGTTTGTCTCTTCATCTCTATTGACCCTAGCATGACAAACATTTTTTCTCGCGTAGATCTATCATCGAAATAACACATTTTTACCGAGTTTTGTCGAGATAATGTCGAGAGTTTGACATTATGAGACGAGTAGTTTTAAATTATCTCGAAAGTGAGATATCTCGTTGGCGTATGATAGACAGGCTGGAATATCACTAATTTATGTTAAGCCTTGCATTTAAAAACAAATATTTTTTAATATGGCCGCTGTAAACTTATTTACCTGGCACCCGTTGGCTACAACAGCGTGAGCAGAATATTTGTCCACAGACTCTGCAGTGATGCCTTCGCCTCAAGGTTCCAAATCTGGCAGCACACTCGTAGCACTCTTTAGATATGTCATCTGGCATCCAGTATCGAGCTAGCTCTGTGTCCGCATACTTGGTACCACCCTTAAAAAGTATTGTGTTAAATGAACACTTATATTATAATTTAGAGTGTTCCTTGTTGAATTATAATCATTTTCAATAATTATAGTGTTCATACTTGGAAATATAATATAGTGTGCTGTTCTGGTAAGAATAAAGTTTTTTTTATGGAATAGGGGTTCAAATATAAATGCATCACCTGATAGAAAGTGATTACTGTTGCCCATGGACACAGCTCTATCACCTAGGGCTGCAAATTTGGCTAAGTGTCACTCATCGATCGGTTTTCAAAAAATGTTCACTTACCCCTGAACCTAACGCCACTAGGCTCTTTATTCTTTTTAAAACATTAGGCAAGCTTCGTCCTTCAAGTTCTCCAGTGTAACTGACTTCTGTTTTTAAATCATAATTCTCCTTTTCCTCTTCTGTAGGCTTCGCATCTTCAACAGACACCTTGTTCTCCAGATTGTCGGAGGACTCACTAGGTGAGAATAGAGGAAACTTCCATAGTTTATTGAAAAACGTAGAAACACCACTTTGACTCGCCTCTCCTTCGAATCGAGGGAACTCTGTTAACTGCGACGGGTCGTATCTCTCCATAGCGATTACAAAATACCCATGTTAATTTTAAGATTTAAGTCTTGTTAGTAGCAAATGGATGATTTTCTGGATAAAAATTAAAAACAAAAACACCAGTAAACTGTCTTATTCTTCTTCTTTAAAAATGGCCCCGTAGTACCAATAAACTGTACATTTAAATTTTTTTTGTTTTTTTTTAATGGCATGTACTTAATACATTGCCAATGACGAACGGGAAAAACAATGTAAAAAATTAAATTATTACGAAAAACGAGGAATTTGGAAAAAGGAATTCAGGACAGGATCAGGAAAAAATATATATTTACAAAAGAATACTTATAATTAAACATTTTAATTGATTTGGCCTGTCAAATCACAAATGACAAATGTCATTTAATGACAACCGACGTCCGACCAGCTGAGTAATTTTTTAAATTGATAGGCCCCTGACCTCCATTATACAAGTACGCGTCAAAATTTAATGTGAGGTGTCAGGTGAGGAGATTTAATAGATATTAGGGAATCGCAAACGGCACACATTTTGTGTGATCGAGTCTGCGGTGCACATACAGTCTGCATAGCGCGGCCATGCAGACTGTATGTGCGCTGCAGACTCGACCACACAAAAACCTAGAAAAAGTGTGCCGTCTGCGATCTCCCTTTGTCTTGCTTTAGCTTAATGTGGGGTATAGAAAAAAAAACTTGTCAATTTTTCTTAAATGTCATCAGTCAGCACGTCATCAGACATCAGTATTCAGTTATGTCATGACTCATGTCATTCAGCTCCCAATAAATTTAAAAAAAATGTCATGTCATTGTAGGGATGTGAATTTGCAGATAAAAAATCGATTTTTAAATAATCGATTTTTTTTAAGTAAAAATAATCGATTAATTAAAAATCGATTTTTCTTAAGAAAATAATCGATTTTTTTATATAAATCGATTTTTGCAAACTTTCTAAATAGTTTTAAAATAAACGTACTTATATGGCGTTTATTTTACGTTTATTGTTTTTCTCGCTAATATGTACTATATTAGCGAACTGCAATAAACTAAACCCTTATTTATTCATTATTATTTTTAATCACTCTTACTCTTACTCTCAATTAAACTTAATTAAAGCTAACCAGTCTTTTCTTCAGTAATTAAAAGGTAATCATTTTCTAAGAAATACTGGCATAAGTAGACATACATATCTACAGTGTGTAACAAAAAATATAAGTGATAATACTTTTGGGTGTGTACGTGTTCCTTGTAGAGAGTTCACTGTGAAAGTAGCAGCGCTGAAAGATGTTTTTTTTTCACTTTTGTATGGGCAAGGGCCCGAGAGTCACGAGTTTTCCCATACAAAAGTAAAAAAAACATTCGTCTTTCAGCGCTGCTACTTTCACAGTGAACTCTCTACAAGGAACACGTACACACCCTAAAGTATTATCACTTATTTTTGTTACACACTTCAAAACATAAATAACATTATTAGTATACAGGAGCGAGAATACCTAAAACCGATCTAAATACCCTGTATCTTGTCCACACACAAGAGGAGAAAGCAGCCCTCACTAATACAGGCTATGGATCGGGAACGGACTCTCGCGTCCTCACAATCCATGAAGCTCAGGGATTAACGAGTCCTTCGGTGATCATCATACAGACCAAGTCCCGAAAGCTGGCAATCCATGACAGCGTTCCTCATGCAGTTGTAGCTATATCCCGGCACACTAACACCTGTGTCTATTACACTGACACTGATGGAGACGCTGTGGCAAGCTTCATAAAAAGAGCCACGGAGGTGTCAACCGAACACATAAAAGATTATAATATAAAAATGGCTATAAAAGACAGGAACGATAAAGTCCTAAGCCACATGGCGGGTAGATTCGACACAGAACGATATCTTTTTAACAACCTAGAAACTCCACCCAGCTTGAGTGACCCCTCTCCACCAAGCCAATGTCACAACATCTAAAGGCAAAGGGTGGAGCAGCATAAAATCTAAGGAAATCGGAAAATGTCGGATCTACTGGCCGCCACACCGACTGGGACCTCACCGTTCAAAACATTAATATTATTATTATGCAATTTATAAAACAATAAATATGTATATTTATTTATTATATGTATAACATATTATACTCTATTCTATTAAATATAATTATATATACACATATATATATATATATATATATATAAAAAAACAAAAGAAAAGTGTCCATGGCGTGATGGACCACAATTAATTAAAATTCATAATATTATTTCAATTATCCTTGGTGCGAAAAATCTAAATAATAAAATAACAAAAAAAGAATATGGACGAACAGTCCATAGACGGCCCCAATTTTATAAAAAAAATAAAAAAAAATAACATTATTACTTATCAGCCCATCTTCAACATAGACCGCCTGAATCGGCTGCACTATAACATCAACAAAACAAAATAGGTACCTTCTTAAAATTGGTAATAAAATATTAATATCTTCTTAACTTATATTAATTTAATTAAATAAAAAAGTTGGTATTTTAATTAAGTACCTCTTGGTTTAATAAAAGTTAAATTAAGGTTTATTATTAAAGTTAAATTGAGGTTTACCATTTATGACGTATAAAAAAAAACTACTTGCTAGATCTCGTTCAAAACAATTTTCGTTGGTAGTTTTTATAGTAATGTACATGATATATATTTTTTTAAATTATCATGCCCCTACTTTAGAAGTTAGAGGGGGAAGGGGAAACACATTTTACCACTTTAGAAGAGTCTCTCTCGCAAACTATTCAGGTTAGAAGTCGCTGTGACATACGGACGGAAAGACAGACAGACAGACAGACATGATAATCTATAAGGGTTCCGTTTTTGTCATTTGGCTACGGAACCCTAAAAAAGAAACATTATATTACCAAGTACCAACTATTCGGCCTCTACAGATTTCTATTTTTTTATTTGATTAATTTGATTTTGATTGAATTTTATTTTTTTGTTATTGTTAGGGCCGCGGCAGACCAGAATGGCAGCGGCACGGCGAGCACTTTAAGTTTCAAATTATTAATCATGTATCAAGTTTTACATTATTTTGCCCAGTTTACGCCATCTAGTTATTAAAATAAAAAATGGTTGACAATCAAATTGAAAAAATAAGAAAATTTCTCATCGACGAACTCCATCTAGATTCTACTTAATTGAAAATTAAAATGAATCAACTAAACTGTTTCAAAAGCACAGAAGAAACGCCATCATAGATGCACAAATGGCGTTAATGTAATATTTTGGAGCTATGATAGTATGAACTTTCTACTTTGGCAGTTCGCGTTCGGGGCTCCGAGCCTCCGACTCCGAGCCAGAAGTCCAAACTCCAAACGTAATGTCGGATTTTGCATGACTATAAAATAATCGATTATTTTTAACAAAAAAATCGCGTATGAAAATCGATTTTTATTAAAGAAAAAATCGATTTTTAAACGATTTTTTTCATAATCGATTATTTTTTCACATTCCTATGTCATTGTCAAATCGTGAGAAATTCGTGAAAAGCTGAATTTGGATTAATTTACTTAAATATTTCTATAACTGCTTGTTTTTTTGGACAAATGGTAAAGAAGTAGCGTGCGATTTTTACCTAAAGCGAAATCACAGGAACCAAAAACATAAAAAATGGGTGATGTATACGTAGAAACTGTTGCTCACGCTAAAATTGTTCTTCACGCCGCAAAGTACCCACACTGTGCAGTCAATGGCTTGTTAATTGCTGAAAATCAAGGAAAGGCGAACAAGGATGATCTTGTAATTGTCGATGCCGTTCCACTTTTCCACCATAGCCACAACTTGGCACCCATGGCAGAGATTGCTCTCACAAAGGTAAATAACTTTTGTGCTTCTTTAAGAAAATACTAATGATAATTATTGATAACTATGAATATAAAATTACTAGATGTCCTTTTTTATAATATAATATCCTAGCTAGATGTATGTAATGTTTATAATATTATTTCAACATAGGGATGTTGTAGTAGTAAAAATTTAGAAAAAGAACTAGGGAGTTCTTTTTCTATCCTTTATATTTTTTTATCTACTTACAGTCTGGTCTGAAAAATTTATTTATTACCAGCAATCTCACTATAACTGAATAATATTTTACAGGTAGATTTGGACACTCAGGCGAAAAATAGAATGATCGTAGGATACTATGCTGCAAGTGAAAATTTCTATGAAAACACTCCAGAGAGGTGTCCATCACAAAAAATTGCAGATAAAATTCTGGAGTTTTATCCAAAAGCTGTTTTTGTTGTGGTAATGTACCAATAATTGTTAATTTTTATTTGGCAATTTTTTTGAACATTTTAAAAATCTTTGTGTTTAAAAACACTTTAATTTTTAGGGTTCCGTACCCAAAGGGTAAAAACGGGCCCTATTACAGAGACTTCGATGTCTGTCAGTCTGTCTCTAGGCTGTAACTCAAGAATGGTAATGGCTAGAGTTGAAATTTTTACAGATTATGTATTTCTGTTGCCGCTATAACAACAAATACTAAAAACAAAATAAATTAAATATTTAAGGGGGGGCTCCGGGCATTTTTTGCTCGGTATCAATGATCAGAACAGGTAGGCACATGAAATTCTCACAAAAGCCATGTGTACTTCAATAATTAATAATAATATTTAAAGCCGGACTGGCTATATGATATTTACTTCTATTTCCTTTGAACAAGGTGCAAAATGCAAATGCATTGTTTGGGGCTCTTACGTTTCATAGATTCAGATGTTTTCGTGATTACGACAATTAGCAAAGATTTGCATGCATATTATTAATTTGAGAGTACTTTATGTACTTACTCCCTACAACGTGGGAGAGCCATGCTTCGGCACGAATGGGCCGGCTCGACTGAAGAAATACCACGGGATCAAGAAAACCGGTGTGAAACAGCGCTTGCGCTGTGTTTCGCTGAGCAAGTTTACCAGAGGCCCAATCCCCTACCCTTTTCCCTTCCCTACCCTGCCCTATTTCCTTCCCTACCCTCCCATATTACCCTATTCCCTCTTAAAAGGCCGGCAACGCACCTGCAGCTCTTCTGATGCTGTGAGTGTCCATGGGCGACGGAAGTTGCTTTCCGTCAGGTGACCAGCTTGCTTGTTTGCCCTCTTATTACATAAAAAAACAATTATATCAGTTATTAGCATAACATCTCCTTATTTATTTACAGGTTGACAATAAGAATTTCTTGCCTCCAGAAAGTGTTAAAGAAGGTCTAAAAGGATTCAGATACAGTGACTCCAAATGGAAACAAATCAAGCCTAAAAATATGCTAATTGGTAATTTTTCAGTTATAATTTTTGCTACTATATTTTGATAAATGCTATTATTTGTTAAAAAATTACTTGGAAAGATAATGTAGAAATAAGACATTATGAAATATGCTTTCTGTGAAAGCACAATGCCATTACAATTTTTTCTTTAAAAATAATAATTAATGTTAACAATTTCTTACAGCACTTCCAGACATTGAATTAATAGTTTGGCTATTGAGTACCAAGAGTAACAAGATTTTGGTGGATTTTGATAATTATTTGGATGATATGACACTGGATTGGAACAACTCTGAAGTTGAGAAAACAATAAGTAAACATAAAAAAAGTTCAGCCAGTGATAAAAATGATTCACAATACATAAGACATGATGATAATGAAGATGAAGAATTATCCCAAGACAGCTCAGAATAATGTGTGTTCTATCTCTGCAAATATTTAAACTAAATGATATATAATAATTGAAAAATATGCTCCTTTACTAATAAAAATGTTTGTACATACAAATTTAGAAGCTGTGTTTTGTTTTTTCAGATACATTGAAAAAGTAGTTAGATAAGGACAAAATATTGTATAACAATGTATCACATTTTTTATTAGTAAGGGGTATGTATCAACTTTTTACATTTAATAGTCAATATTGTTACTGATATTATAATAGTAAACACTACCTACTGTTATGATTAATGGTTAATTAATGTTTGCTGACACTTATTCAAAGTATTTATGTTATTGCTGAGTTTATACTAGTCTAGTTCTGCTTTTTAATCCAACATAATTAAAACAGCTTCAATCCCTACCAAACAGTTTGTAGATGACTAATCAGAATGTTCTTAACATGATGGTTTGACATTTTATGAGAATACCATTTTGTATTTTTATTGTAGGTACTATAATAGTAATTAGTAGGGAAGGGGAAGGTGCTGATTGTGTAGTCACTCGAACGTCATGGAAACCTAGTAGGTTTTTTGCATTTTGGAAGCTGTGTCACAGTTTTAACTAGTGCAGCTCCCAACGCTAAAATCACTGATCTCGTATTGAAATTAAATATGCCTTATTTATAAGCTTCTCAATGAATATGATTTGAAACAAATAAATTATTATTAAATTAAATTAAAATTAAATTTGCATTAGGTAAAACTGATAAAAAATAATAAGAGCGTTTTTTATTTTAGCGGTGGGTTCAGAAACTGCAGCCATGTTAAAGTTTTGAAAAAGAAAATATATTCAGAAAATTGCTTATTTAGGTAAATTATAAATATATTTTAAACAACAAAGACTAAATCATTTAGTTTAGTGCAAAATAAAATATTTACGAAGCTTAGTTAGGAAAATATGAAGCTTTATTTTTTATATTTCAAAATGTCCCTACAGGCTTACCTTTGAATCGTCAGTGCTTTTTAAGGAAGCTTCTTTGGGGTATACTAAACATCTACTTAATCTGACAGATCCGATGACATTTCAATATTTAAAAAAAAAAACATTTACCCACCACGCGCACGCGAGAAATCTAATTTCTATATCATGATAACCAGACACATGTCGGAAGCCTATACAAGCCTTAATCTGACACGAGCGTGTCAGATTAAGGCTTGTATAGGCTTCCGACATGTGTCTGGTTATCATGCTTGTCCCGAAATCCCCTCTTCCCCTCCCCAACTACTAAGACTGCATCGAAATGAAGTATAATATTTTGATTCAAGTAGCTGAATTGGGATAATGTTAATATGTATTATAGGGACATTTAGTTGCATTTAAATGTTATTGTCAAATATAAATATTATTCCTTGCGTACCAATTATTTTTATTTGATATTTTAACTATGTAGTTAAGAGGTTATTCATTACGAATTCCATATTATTTGCTATCTTGGCATATTATTATGTATGTTATAATTTTTCTCTACTAATAGGGGTGTAATTATAATTTTGGAATGTGTTCTCTTTGTTTTAATTACAATTTTTCAAAAACAGTACCTAAGCAGTAAGCAATATTTCTTTATTATGCTGTTTTGCTAATACATATACTGATAATATTTTTTTTAGGAAGGCTCAACTCACATTATCTCGGGCACAGAGTTGAAGCGACGCGACATCTGTGCACGCGACGCATTTATATTTTTCCACCTACTTCCACCCACAGTATATTGACATCTATGCACAGATTTCTTCTATGAAAACGTGTTTAAGTTAAACACCGTGTTAACGGTTCATACGTAAAACGCATGTATAATGTCGGTTGTACACTCTCGCCGAGACACAGCGAGGCGGCCCGAGTGCGAGAGTGTAAATGGGTGCGCTCGCCTCGTCTCGCCTGTCTCGGACCCTCTCGGATGTCACCTGATGGAAAGCAACTTCCGTCGCCCATGGACACTCGCAGCATCAGAAGAGCTGCAGGTGCGTTGCCGGCCTTTTAAGAGGGAATAGGGTAATAGAGGAGGGTAGGGATGGGAAGGGAAGGGAAAAGGGGAAGGTAGGGATGGGAAGGGAAGGGAAAAGGGGAAGGTAGGGATGGGAATAAGGGAGGGTAGGGAAGGGATTAGGGTAGGGGATTGGGCCTCCGGTAAACTCACTCACTCGGCGAAACAGCGCTAACGCTGTTTCACGCCGGTTTTCTGTGAGAACGTGGTATTTCTCCGGTCGAGCCGGCCCATTCGTGCCGAAGCATGGCTCTCCCACGTAAAAAGCTTGTTCTCCTTGAATTAAAAGAGTCCAAGAAACTATGCGATAAACTAGTTCAAGAAAGACAAGGGGAAGTAGAAATTGAAAAAATTATAAATAAAAACTCACAACTAAAAAGTGAACTTAGCGAGCTTTACACTAAGCTAATCGATACGCAGGAACAAAGGGATAAACTGCAATTGATTGTAAATTCATTTGACGAATGTACTTCTTCATATGAACAAGTGTTAAACCGCAATAAAACACTAGAAGATGAACTACGTGAAGCTTACGAGCTAATAAATAAACTTCAGCATGAAAAAAACATCTCAAAGAAAGAGGACACAATCAAATTATTTGATGAATTTAATCACCTATACTCCCTGAAAGACCGACAAATAGATACTATTCACTACAAAGACATGGCGAGTTTCTCATCTCCTGAGGAATACACACACAACAAAGGCAAACCTAGTATGGTTCTCAAAGGAAGCAATAGAATTAAGAAATATATAAAAAATAATAAATTCATATTAAAAAACTAACAAAATATGTAAAAAGCAGAAGCACTGGTTAAATACTACGCAACTGCGCAAAACTAATATTAGTTTGACTAACCGGACCAAAGATTTAGAAAATGAAATTAACCAGTGCTTGCGCGAGTATGAGAGAGATACACAACAGCTTTACTCAAACATCCTGTCTCTAGAGGAATCGCTTAGAAATATAACGCTAAAATATGAGCTAGCACAAAATGAAATTAAAGGGTACATAGGTTCATTGACTGAACTAATAGATTTAGGTCAATATAATGCTGATCGTATTGATTCGCTACAACAAAAACAATCATGCTCATGTAACATAATACATCCTAACGAAAAGTCTTTGCCCTCGCAGAGGCTGGAGGAAAAGCTGTGTATCTCTCACAAAAATAGCAATATTATGTCAACGAAAACAATAGTTTTTTCAGACTCTATTGGAAAAGGTCTTGGAACATTATTACATAGCTATGTAAAGGGTCAGGTAGTAAATTATTGTTCTCCAGGATGTTCTTTTATTGACATAATTAAAAATGTTAAGAAAAGTAGTACTGATTCTCAAACCACGATTGTAATATTTATAAGTAACAGCTTAAAATTGACAAAACAAGATATGATTGAAGGTTTTGAAATGCTGAAAACTGTACTTGGTAAAAACATAATTTACTGTGCTTTACCATATTCTGTATCACTATCTCAGAAACAGAATAGTAAAATCTATTACTTTAATAATTTATTAAATAAATTAATATGGCATCATAGTGTTGTTTTTATTTTTTTTGATACTAATAAGTTTATTAGAAATTTTACACTGCCATCAGATACTTCGTATCTGTCTAAAAGGTATTTAAGACACATAGCTAACTTGTTAGCATTTAATATGAATAATAAGATTTTATCTAGAACGGACAATAATGTCAATAACGCAAATTTTGCTACTCATACTAATGTACAAAGTGTTCAAAATTTAAACTTATGATTAAGACAAAAGAGAAGTACTGCAATTATAACTGCTTAACAATAGTACACCAAAATG
The DNA here is from genome assembly GCF_905147365.1 of Aricia agestis. Lineage (NCBI taxonomy): Eukaryota > Metazoa > Arthropoda > Insecta > Lepidoptera > Lycaenidae > Aricia > Aricia agestis. Next base: position 13,816,825 of record NC_056428.1, on the reverse strand, counting down.
TAAACCGCTTCTCTGGCAAAATACTAGACATTGAATTACTTATAGATAAATATAAAATAGATATATTATGTTTTACGGAAACCTGGCTGAAACAAAGCAATATTAATTATTTCAAAATGCAAGTGTATATAATAGAGTAAGTGCGGAAGGAGGAGGATGTTTAATTTTAATAAAAAATGGAATCAAATATAAGCAACGTAGAGATATTGAGAATTGCTCCGTAGAAAGAATATGTGAAGCGGCATGTGCAGAAATAGATAATTATTTATTTTTATGTATTTACAGACCTCCGTCTTCTGATTTTTATGAATTTCTATCTACAATGGAGATTATATTATCTAAATTATTTAACTGTAATAAACAAATTGTTGTTTGCGGAGACTTTAATGTTGATATTTTGGTAGAATCAGTACACAAAAATAATACTTTAGCTCTATTTAAATCATTTAATTTGGTACACCTTTTTCAAGAACCCACGCGAATTACACCTACATCTGCAACATGCATTGATAACTTTATGACAAATAGTAACGTTTTAGATAAGAAGGTTATAGGTGGTGTATTATCAGACCATAAAGCACTCATAGTAAAATTAGAGAAAAAATTACAAAATAAACCAGTAAAAGTTCAAGTTAGGCCAATTACGGATAAAAAAATGTTACTATTTAAGGAAAGGATAAACAACACACTACTACAAACTATTAAATTTGACAACGACCCAGATATATTGTTCAGTAACCTTTTAGACAACATTTTAAAAGAATTTGATCAAATATTTATTCAACGACTGGGCCACTAAAGGACTTAGGAAAAGTAGGGACACACTTTATGAGTTATATGATAAAAAAGCGTACTGTAGGGACGAATCATTTCTCAATTACGTCAAACAATATTCTAAAATATTTAAAAAATGTTCGATGCAAGTAAAATCTAATAAAATCCGTACTAACATAGTAAATTCAAAAAACAAAATCAAAGCAACTTGAATTGAAACTGGTAAACATAAATATAATGATGATGCAATAATTCTTAAAATCGATGACGATCTAATTACGGACAAGTTTGAAGTCGCTCAAAATTTTGAGAAATACTTTACCCGTATACCTCATGCTATTACCAAAGAACTTACACCATCTACCGAGAAAGCGTTAGGTTACTTAAAAGATAATTTTAATATAATAATTATAGATGATGAATTTAAATTTAAAACAATTAATGACATAGATATTAAAAAAGCATTTAAAATGTTTCAAATTAAAAATACAGAAGATTCTTGGGGTCTAACAGTCAAAGTGCTAGCGCCTATTATAGATACCGCCAGTATATATAGATTGCGCCAGTATTAGCAGCCGTATTTAACTCTAGTATAAAAAGTGGAACTTTTCCGGACCTTATGAAAATTAGTAAAATAATATCCTTATTTAAGTCAGGATGTAAGACGGATCCTAACAATTATAGACCGGTCTCTATTTTGCCATCGTTAAGTAAAATATTTGAGAAAATTATGCTCAATCAATTATTGGTACATTTTAATAAATTTAAAATTTTTCATGACCGTCAGTATGGATTTACCAAAGGGAAATCAACAACGTGTGCTGGTGCTAAGTTAATATCTCTAATACTAGATGCTTGGGAGAGGTCACAAGATGTTATAGGGATATTTTGTGATCTTTCTAAAGCATTTGACTGCGTTGATCATAAATTACTTATAGCAAAGCTTAAATTCTACGGCATCAGTGATCATTCATTAGATCTCATTATTTATCAGACAGGACTCAAAAAGTTGTTATTGGAGATGATATGTCATCTGGTGCAAACATTGAAATAGGAGTACCTCAGGGTTCAATTTTGGGCCCTTTCCTGTTTCTGGCATATATTAACGACTTACCATACATGATTGATTTATACGCAGAAGCCGTTCTATTCGCTGATGATACATCTCTGCTATTTAAAATTTGCCGCACGGATAGTGATTTAATAAAAGTTAATAATACATTAAACAAAGTTCGGGATTGGTTTAATACTAACAATTTGGTTTTAAAGAGCTAGTAAGACTAATCGCATTAGATTCTCGTTGCCTAATGTAAAACATGTGAATTCATTAGTAAAAATAGATAATATACATATTAATGTAGAGAAAACTACAACCTTTCTAGGAATAAAATTAGATTCTGGGCTTCAATGGGGCCAGCACATTGAAAGTCTGTTAGATAAATTAAGCCGCCTTTGCCGTTCGAAAAATTTGCCAGCTTACAGACACACTGCCAGATTAGTATATTTTTCGTATTTTCATAGTGTGATGTCGTACTACGGTCTTTTATTGTGGGGAGCAGCTACAGACATCGATTCCATATTCATACTACAGAAAAGGGCAGTACGAGCAATATATAATATGAAGAGAAATGAATCTCTAAGGGAACAATTTAAATAAGCTAAAATACTAACCCTGCCATCATTATACATATATGAAGTAATTATATATACTAGAAAGAACATGGGTTTATTTAATAGAAAGTGTCATTATCACAAGCATAATACTAGAAATAAAAATAAGCTCCAGGTACCAACATATCGACTTAGTAAAACTAAAAAATCTTTTATGGGAAACTGTGTCAAATTTTATAATAAAATTCCGACTAGCGTAACTGACCTAATGGAGACTAAATTCAGGCAACAAATTAAAATGACTCTTATATCAAAAGCTTATTATAAGATACAAGATTATATTGATGACAAAGAGATATGGGTGTAATAATTATTTAAATCTGCACTTTGACACATTCTGGAAATCTTTTTATAATGACATAATAATATAATAGATAATGAAATAGCAAAATGACATACTTAGTTATATTGACATAATTATATATTAGCATAACATAATGCTATAATATTGACATATGTATTAGCATAAGTAATTAATTTATAGTTAAGGTAATAATTTACTTGTGTTTAAATAATAATAAAAATATAATAATATAATTGTAATAAATTATTATGTGAAATATAAAATTGTAACTATGTAACTGTAAAAAATTGTATTTTGACGTCAAAAGTGTTGTAAAACCTATTTTGAATAAACGAATTTGATTTGACTTTGAATTAGATTAAAATTTATTCTAATTACATTCGAATCAAGTACTAGTTAATTTCAGGTGCACAATTACTTCATCAATCTGATTATTTTGTAATCAACTACAATGTATTTGTAATTGTGTAATCGTTAATCTAATTACTTTTTGCCCAACTCTGGTCTAAGGGGCTACATGTAACAAGGAAGAGTAAGGGCCTAGGTTTCACCACTTTCTGATAAAGTGCCGAATAAGCTATTCACAACTTTCTTGACTGATTCTCCATACTTGATCTGTCAAGTTAATTGTTGGATAGCCTCTTCGTCACTTATCAGGAAGTGGTGAAACAAGCCCTGTGTCAAAAAATTTGTTCCGCAAGATACAAAAAAACCGAATACAATCAAGAATTTTGTGTACTTAGTTAATTATAGAAGTAACAATTATAATTGTCAACGGCTTTGTTTCGTGAGTGAGTGTTTCGTAGCTATTGTCATATTTTAGTGTGTCAAAAGCACTGACCTCCATGCGTACTTGTATAATGGAGGTCAGTGTCCAAAAGGAACCAAATGCAAAACAGTTGTAGTATGGGAGTTACGTTCCCTTAGTTTTTATTTTTCGTAGGTATGGGAGTTACATTTCCTTAGTTTTTATTTGTCGTAGGTATGGGCCAAGGGGGTATAAAATATATATTATGGCTGCAAGCAATGATGTTTTTATAATATAACTAGATGTCCCGCGCGGTTACGCCCGCGTAAATTAGAAATTTTACAGAATCCGTAGGTACATTTTCCCATAAAAAATATTTCCCCCGTTTTTCCCACATTTTCCTGAGTTTCTTCTGTCGTATTAGTCTTAGAGTAATAATATAATATAACCTTCTCGATAAATGATGAGTCTTACTCGATAAATGATCTATCTAACACTGAGATAAGTTTTTAAATCGGACCTGTAGTTTCTGAGATTGACGCGTTCAAGCAAACATACTCTTCAGGTTTATAATATTAGGTAGATATAGATTTTTTTTAATTATCGCTTGACAAACTCGAGTCTCGATCTAAAAGACTATGATATGGTAGTGATGATGATGATGATGATGATGAAGAATGTAATTTGCATAGTAGCATATGCTTTCTGTTCTTAAAACAACGCCGAAACTCCCAAACTTGTATCTATAAAGAATCAGGAATTCTCTCAGCACCTTCCGAACCACAGTATACCAGGTATATCTCGGTGCAAAATCTTACTTGTTGGTAGCATATGCTTAGAATACTTCTCACGAAACCGAAGTCACCATATGTTTCCCTATAAGTTTTGAGGAGTTCCCTCGATTACTTATGGATCCTTCATCAGATCATCACTTTTCTGAATATAATACCAAATTGGGATGATACCCTATATACCAAAAGAAAAATTTTGAAAATCGGTTAACCAACGGCGGAGTAATCGTTGAATATAAGAAAACGAACATAACACCTCCCCCATTTTGAAAGTCGGTTAAAATTGTAGCCTATGTGTTATTTATTTAATATTTTAATCAGCACATGAATTGAATAACAAAATTTTTTTCAAATTAATCGTAGCACCATCTGTCAGGACAAACTAAAATTGAAATAGAATAATATTGAATGCGATGATAACGCCGTCCGCCGGATCTAATGTAAAACATTCCAAAATCAACAACTCCTTATAAATAAGAAATTAATTGAAAAAACATTTTCCAGTAGACCAAACTGTAAATCTAAACCATTCTCGAATCTCCACGAACACACACAAAAAATTTCATCAAAATTGGCCAAGATAAGATAAATCCGTTCAGCCGTTCTCGAGTTTTAGCGAGACTAACGAACAGCAATTGATTTATATATATATAGATTTATCTTTCGATTTCTATATAGTCTTATTAAAAAAATAATCGGACAGAGTAACAACTTAAGTTAGCTAAAATAAAAAAATAATCGGACAGAGTAACAACTGAAGTTAGCTAAAATTGTGTTTATTTATGTACTATGTATTTTGAGACTATGCAATTTTGTCGCGTTCGCGATTCACTTTCACTTTTGTTGAGTTTCAGAACGCGATATTAGGTCCTCCAACGCGCACGCGAATTTGAACTTTATGCAGCGGTAATAAATTACAAATTGACTCTCCATTTTATTTAGAAAACGTTTGTATGGGAAATAGAAAAATGCTGTTTTGAGGATTTTCCCGGCAATTATTCGAATTTTTCTCACCTTTTAAACCTTCCCTAGACCTCCACGAATAATTCAAGACCAAGATAAGATAAATCCGTTCAGCCGTTCTCGAGTTTTAGCGAGACTAACGAACAGCAATTGATTTTTATATATATAGATATCATAGGCTGCAAGCAAACCAAGTCGGCGCGCGGCGTCTGATTGGTACTATATAATGTGAAATCTATCGGGTTGATAGCAGAGAGATCATTTTAATGTAATATTAAAATTTCTAAATATCTAAGCGTGTTTACACAAGCGCCGCAGCAGCAGCGGCACCGCCACCGCGGCGGCGCCGCTGCATACTCATCCTTGTACCCTTTTCACAGGGCGCTGCCAGCGGCGGCGGCGCGGAGATTCTTTACCGCGGCGGCGAAAAACGCTGGCGCTGCGGCGCCGTGTGTAAGCACGCTAACTGCCGCACTCATGGAACATTAACTACTTAAATGCACGGACTTTTGTAATTAATTCAAAATTTTGACATAAGCACCATACATTGTCAAACTCTTGCGATATCGATTTTTCTCAACAATGACTAAGCCCCAATTTCACCAACGACTGTTAAAGTTAACGCTCGCATTAGTATTACGTTACCTCTTTCGTTTTTCTTATGAATGAAAGAGAAGACATGACATTTTAATAAGCTGTTAACACTAACAGACGTTGGTGAAATTGGGGCTAAAGCTTCTAAGCAATCTTTAAATTGCCCATAGCATAAGACGATTGGTAAACTTTTATAACACAGAGTAATTAATCAAAAATGCCTCTATAAAACCGGGATTCTTATTTTGCCAACACAGGAGAATGATTTAAGCTTCCAAAATTTGTACATAGATTAGTTCAAACATACACTATAATTTGCCCATAGCTTATATAAAATATATTTATGGGTTTTAAATTACGCGACAAAAACCATTTTGTCGCTTACGCCCTTTCCATTTCTTGTTTTCTATGAGAGGCCGGCCCGGCTTCTCATAGAAAACAAGCGATCTAAAACATACCCAAAACGATTTTTTTACTTTAACGCGGCGTCACCTTAAGTTGTGTAAAGATTTCATTTGAGTAAAACAGGTAACAAGTTCATTTATTCTTAAAATAATCCTCAATAATTTTATAACATTGTTTGATTTCATTCAAGTCTCCTGCTCTTCCCTGGAACTTGCCATGTTTGAAGGCGCCTTTTGCTTTCAATGCTGCAATCAACCTGAAAATAGAAAATAAAATATTAATACTGTCACCAGATGTCGCTAGTGCTTTTTGTCACACCAGCAGTAGGTAGGTATGTGAGCAGTGCGTGTGCGAAACTGATTTATTACGGGTACAAGTAAAGTTTGCAAAAAAGTTTTTAAAGTTTACATAACAATAATTGGAAAAGGCACAAGCAATCAGGATGTTAAAAATGTGCACAGGGAGAAAGGTATTTTTTTTTAAACTATGAATTATGTTTCATGAATGCTTAGGCGCTCCATTCGTTTACATTGGATTTTGTAGGGGAAAGTCAATCCTGAGCAATATATGTTTGAAAATAATGTTATCTTAGATAAATATTTATAATAAAAAAGATCTAAATCATGCGACTGAATAATAAAGTAGACATATCTGCTTTCATAACACATATTTTATACCTATAGTATGTTCAATTTAATCAAAACTATAAAAAGTACCTAATTTCAGTGTTGCCAACTATTCAAAACGTTTTCCCCCTAAAGCAACTACAAAACTCACTAAATTTCAACCAAAACTCCCCAGAAAATCAAAATATTTAAAATTTCTTGGAGTACAGTCTGTCAAGAAAGTGAAGAAATCAAAAAGTGGCAACATCGTAGTGTCATCCCTTTCAAATCAATCTAAGAAAAAAGGGATGACACTACGATGTTGCCACTTTTTAGTTTCTTCACTTTCTTGACAGACTATATGTTCTACTAAGCGCTCAAAACGCTGAAATACACCTTCAACAGGCCAAACAAACAAACAGGCCAGCAGTTTTTAAATACATATTTCAATCTTATTTATTTTTTCATTACATACAACGACAACAAATATAATAATCTGTCAGCTGTTACGACTAAAAAGATTATAGCGACATGTGCTTTGTGCGGCAGTTCCATCTTAAAGGTGGCTTTCGGATATATTATGCCGTGACCCGCGAGCGACCGCGACCGGTAAAAATTCAAATAAAATGCTACTTTATGACATAGATTATAGAATATCATTTTCTACTGACATTTGCTAGGCGACCCATGCTGCCGCCTGCGGCGGCATAAAAGCTAGTGGTTGAGTAAAATGATAGCCTATGACCTATGTCATAAAGTGGCATTTCGTTTGAATTTTGGTCGCTCGCGGCGAAGTTCCGAGCCACTTTAAGGTTGTTATTAAAAAAATATTCCATTCTTCAAAATTTTTATCCCCAAAAATATCCCCAAAATATTTTACCCCCTAAAAACCCCACTAAATTTAGTGGGAAATCCCCATAGTTGGCAACACTGCCTAATTTTAGTGTTATTTGCATTTAAAAATAAACGTCACAACTGTCTTTATAAGATAAATGACAGTTTTCAAAACTTCTAAATTTGGAAGTTTTCAGGAAGTTTTCAGGAAGTATTCCTTAGAAATGGAAACTTTCCGGGGAATTTTCTCTCTAGTCAGGATAGGCTTAAATAATGCTCGTGCAGTCTGTTTTTAAACAGTGCAAGTGTTTTACAATCGCGTATATTACTTGGCAAGGAGTTCCAGAGTTTAGCAGCATAAACAGTGAAGGAATAAGCAAAGAAGTCAGTACGATGGGGAGGGATATCTAAGAGGGTGCGTCTAAAGGATCTACAGGATAAATTTTGCAAGTTGGGAAAGGAGAAGCGCTCTTTCAAATAGGAAGGGGTTGTAGGACTGAATAAAATATTGAAGAGGAAACAGAGTATTCGGTAATTTCTACGGAAGCGAATAGGGAGTCACCGTAACTGCCTTCTGTATTCGGACACGTGATCGTATTTTTTTTAGGCCAAAAATAAAACGTGTGGACAGATTTTGAAGCCGTTCCAATTTGTTCTATATCTCTTCGTTAGCATCTAAATAGCAAACGTCCGCATAGTCGATGATAGGTTGGATAAGGGTCTGTGCTAATAAAATTTTGGTAGGTTTGGTAGGTTACTTACAATAGATTACTTACAATTGCCCAAGATCGTTGCAAGCATCTTCGGGACCCTGTATGATGATTTGACCATCATTAGCTTTATCTGGCTCTGAGGAAGCAAGCAGCATAAACAGTCCTTCATTCTCCAATCCCTTACATACTGCTCGGTTGAATTCTGGTGTAGATTCCTTCTTGAATAGAATCAAATACTTTGGCTTCGGTTCAGCTCTTTTGACTTTCTCAACTTCATACTGAGCCAGCTCTAGAAGTACATTCTGTAGGTTTTTGTTGGCAATTTTGATGTTTTTCTGTATTTTTGACACAAGCTCCTCATGTTTACTTGGTTCATTTCTGATGAATGATAAGTTATATTTGATTATCATAAAACCACAATTCAACATAAAGCTGCGTTCACGGTACAACCAGCCATCATGTGAATTTGAGTCAGCTCACTAGCAGCCAGCAGGTAGTTCAAATTGCGTACTATTACAGTGGCGGATTTACAAATTTGCCGCCTGTAGGCTATTTAATTTTTGCCGAATATAACTGACCTTTGAAATTCAATACGTTAGTTTAGTTCCCAAAAAACATTTTTTGAAAATTTTTGCTGAGACGACCACACCAGGTTTCACCCTGTGCCGTAGCGAAACGGCGATGCCATACATATTTACTGGTATGTAGAATTTGTTTAAGTTAGGGACAGTAGAGTTCGGCCGTGTAGATTCGGAAGCTTGGCTTTACATGAGATCACATATCTTTTTCACAGGGTAAACCTAATATGTGGTCGTCTCGGCAATATTTTACAAGAAATGTTTTTGGTGGGATTTTTTATTTCCATAAGATAAAAAAAATGAGGCTAAATATGCCGCCCTAGGCTCCAGCCTACTTAGCCTATTGGTAAATCCGCCACCGGTACTAACATGTTGCCAGTTATAAGTGTAAATTAAAAAGTAAATATATATGAAATGACAGTGACATGCGTAACAAATTTGAAATAATATTATATTGTTTGGCAGCTAACAACAGTGTGAACACAGATTTATTGTTTTACATAATATTCTTATTTTAATTTCATTAATTTATTTAATATTCATTTTGTTATTGGAAACTTACTTTAGCAATCCTGTAAGAGCCTTTTCTCTATCAAGCATTCTTTGAAATGTCCTTGTGACTCTTCCACCCACGAGAAATCTTAGATTCGTTTTGTTTTTCTTACCCGGTTCTGCACCCAAAATTTTTATAACTTGTAGTTGGCTAAAAAAAGCTTTTTAAATAATATTTAAAAGATTATGATGTCGCTATAGGAACAATACATACAGCTTGAACTTTTGATTATACCTTAGATTGGTAACATGGGTGCCACAGCACATGTTTTCATCAATATCACCAATACATATCACTCTTATTGTATCCATGCAGTCCTCTGGTAAGCCTCGGGTATGAGCCTTCAAAATAAATATAATTTTAGAGTACAGTATCCCTCAAAAATATTGATTTTTTGGAAAAAAAACTAGACCACATTGTGTTATTCATGAGCCTAAACTATGTCAAATAAGATCAAAATTTGAATACTTAAACAACCATTTTTGCATAAAGAAGTTACAAAAATCTACAGCCACAGACTTTTGTCATTATTAATTATCATAATATACCAGATGACACCCGCAACTCCGTTGCGCCAAAATTTGTTTATCGCGGCGGAACCGTTCATTTTTCCGGGATAAAAAGTATTCTATGTCCTTTCTCGGGTCCTAAAGTATCCCCATACTAAATTTTATCAAAATCGGTTCAGCGGTTTGGGCGTGAAGAGGTAATAGACGGACACACTTTCCCATTTATAATAGTGTATGATTATTGGTTATTTATATATGATTATTTATTGGTTGTATGATTTAATGTTTTGCACATTACAGCGCAAATAAATATTTAAAAGTAGCAATTCAGAATATCAACATGACATAAAATTTATTATTACACATACCTCATTCAGTGTGGGATCATTTGCTTTATAAAACTTTAAATTTACAGGTACTGCAGCCCTTATCAGTTCATTGCATCTGGTTTCCACATTGTTCATGAGTTCATCTGATATCTTGGTGACCGGCAACTCAACATTACACTCATCTGCACCGAGCCACCAACTGGTTGTAGGTATGTTGTGTTCTTTTTCTAATATTGCTGACAAAAGGTGCTGACCTAAAAAATTGTTGACTCAGTTTTTAATTAATAAGACCAGAAGCTATGCAACTGCACCCAGTAAAATCTGTTCTAAAAGTGTTAAATGAGTTCAAATTTTTTTTAAATCTATACTAATATTATAAATGCGAAAGTATCTTTGTCTGTCTGTCTGTCTCGCTTTCACGCCAAAACTATCGAACCGATTGTAATGAAATTTTGTATACAGATAGTCTAAAGCCTGAGAAAGGACATAGGCTACTTTTTTACTGCAAAAATGGGTTGTAAGGGGGTGAAAATGCGTAAATTTGTTCAAATTAAGTTAGTTCCAAAAATTCATAATAGATGGCGCCGTGCGTCTCCTACATCGCGCTGACGCTTGCTCAAACGTCTTTCTATAAGAGGTGGTATCATCTCACATTCGAGTTTCGATTTTTTTCGATTGTTATAAGTTATTTCTATTTTACGTTATTAATTAATAACTCATACTTTATCCTATCAATGATAAATAGTTTATGGGTAAAGTTGTGTAATTGGGGGGCTAAATATGCTTTAAAATTTGGCATAAAATATAAAGTTTAATTTTAAATTTCATTTCCAATTTTGTTGACATCGCGCGCTATAAACTGAAGTCCACGCAGACGAAGTCTCGGGCAACAGCTAGTTTATTATATAGCATTATATTAAACCAGCAGGCTATTAAATCTTTAAAAAGAAATACCTGAATGCTGTTGCATATGATCAAATCTTCTTTCCCAGTTAACTTTTTGTCGTACGTTTGTACCAATTTCTACAGGCTCTTTTGTGAAATGTACAGCCTCATTACCTTTCCGAAGTACTTGTACAACTTCTATGTTGTTCAACCAACCCACATCATGAGGCTGAAAAAAAATTGTTTTTTAATTAAGTTTTAAAGACAGTTACACCAGACCTAATGGTTAAGTATGTAAATATTTAAGAAACGTCGAGAAAAAGTATGTACTCGTAGTAGCATTACTACTTTATACTTAAATAAGTCGCGTTAAGTCCCGATTAAAAAGTTTAACGGAAATTATTACGTTGCAACCCTATGACCATGTAAAATTCAGTTTGGCAGCTGTCAGTTGATTTTGATAGTTTTAAAAAGATTGGGTTGAGGGTAATCCGCGATGCTTTTTGACGTTTGAATGGTTATACATATACTGAAGGTAGATAATAAATAATAATTATCACTTGTTTCTATTTGAATTTGAAAATCCGCGTGAACAATTACACTTGTAACTAATACAACAGGTCCTGCGTTCAGCACACTATACCAGAGTAGACAGAATGATAGAGTATGCCGACTTAGAACTGATGTTGAAATTTTTAAATTTGACGTATATGACGAAAATCGTCGCTAGGGTTGTTAACTTATTACCTACGAATTTAAAACTAAGACATATTCAAATTGTGTCTTCCGTGAATTTTAGCTAAAACATCGTTATAATAACTTTATTATCCTATTCATTGGAATATTATTGCGTCTTTTACAAGTTGAAATGTATCAAGTTTTACATTCTTTTGCCCAGTTTTGTAGCAATTATTGATGGTATTCCCTGGTATTACCGATAGTTGTCTACCCATACGCCATCTAGTTACTAAAATGGAAACTGTTTGACAATCAAATTAAAAATATAGGAAAATCCCTTATTGAGAAGCAGTGCCGGTTATATCACTACACTACCAGCGCTAGGGCATAGTAAAAGGAGGGGACGTAAGTAATCTTCATACAAAGGCACCGCGCGTGGCTTGTATGTGTGCGCCATAGTATCAATGCGTCGCCACCACGGAGCTCATAGGAAGAGGAGCTGGCCTAAGCAACTGTGCACTGTGATTTTCAACTAGGTTATTTACAACTAAACCAACAGGTTTTGTATGTACACTAATACAATGATAATATCATTGTGTTAGTGTACATTATTACATACAAAAATAAGTCATAACAAGGTCATATTATACATATTAACAGATTAACGATTAACGTTAACTTGCGTTAATTCGTCCGAAATGCAACGCTTTAACGTTTAACGAAGCTAACTTTTTTTTAATGGATTAACGAAGTTAACTATTTGATTAACGGTGCCCAGCTATGTTAATAAGATAGCATTTAGCATCTTTCATCTTTATTCATTTACAATTATAGGAAACATTTGTTTTTGTAGATGGAATATAATTTATTACATTTTGATTTTTTTTGTTTTCTTTAAAAAAAAAACCCGTATGAAAACTGTCACCCATATCATCTTATAACGCACAAACTATAGTGTTATTCTGATGTATAAGCTTTATTATTGCAAAGTTTCATTAAAATCTGTGCAGTAGTTTTTGCGTGAAAGAGTAACAAACATCCATACATACATCCAAACTTTCGCCTTTATTATATTTAAAGTAGGATAAAGACTTAGAATCTGTTATTCATACGGCATACCTGTCCTCCTCCAGCTGGGAACAAGATTGTGTTCTCCAAAGTCACTTCATAACCTTTGAATGGAGATACTTTGCCGTAATCAATCAATGAATCTTCTGTTTCCACACATTTTACAACCTTTGATGAATACTGGAATGAAAAGTATTTTTCTCTATAAATACATGTTCATTACTGTAAACTTTTCAATGAAAACAAGTATATTTATAAGATTTACTTATATAATTTATTCTTCAGAATCTTTAATTGGATTATATATACAGTGTAAACTCTATATAACGACACTGAAGGGACCATGCATTTTATGACGTTATATAGAGTTGTCGTTAAATGGAGAGAAGAAAAACAATACCTTTTCGTCAATATACAGTGATTTTCTTTTAGTAACCGTATTTACAGTTTGAAAGCTTATGAGTTATGTATAACTGAGAATATGATAACGAATAGATATTAATAATCTATGACTCCTTATTATTAGTTAGGGACTAGGGTCTAAAACAGCTATGCATACAGAACTTTCCAAGAATGCGACAAAAAAAACGTACACAGCTGCGCAGTTTTTACTAATTTTAGTAATTTAAAAGGTACTTTTTATTGTTCAATTGTTGTAATGCTGACGTTATTGATAGTGGGTGTGATGCTATGTAGTAGTAGACAAGCTAAACCAACCAAAGTCAATTGATTTTGACACTTTAAGAGAGTTTGTCGTTAAATAGAGTGATGTTACATGGAGTTTACACTGTATTGTTAATATTGTAACCCTCCAAAACACAACAGAAATTAATCATGATTCTCAAATCTTAATCATGATTCTCAAATTTCCAAAGTATTTATTAGAGCTAATATTTGGATATCTTTTATACCTGTACTTTGGATTATTGGGTTAATCCTAATTTCAAAAAAGGCCTTATGGTTCTAAAACTAATTAAAATCATTGTAAAAATGAGTTTTATATTCTAATTTGAAATACTTATAATGATGCAAGCCAGGATAAATTATAAATTTTTAAAGTACAATTAAACTTATTTACCTCTTTAAGAAAGCTATCTTCTTGGCATTTAAATACCATGTTGTTAATAATTATTGTTATACTTAAATTTCTGATTTAACTATTTTTTTGTTTTACGAAAATTAGCTCAATGGTTCACCTCGCTACATTTCCGATTTTTTTTTTGGCATTGAAATGACATTGACATTTGACTTTTTTTTTCTTATTATAATGGCACTTCGGCTATAACCATGGCCAGAGTCGAGTATAATATTATGGCGGGAAAATAAATATTTTTTAATACAATTTTTTCTATATTATCATCAGGTCAGTCAGGTCTAGTCAAAGTCTAAGTATAAAGTCAATTCAGTCAGGAAGTCAAGTCGGTTGATTCAGTAAAGTGGTAGACGCTTTACTGAAACTTTCGATGGAGTTTTAGAGGGAACACAAAAGAGTACGTTTCTGGTTATTATATCACTTTCCCACACTTGTGCACGATAACGAATATGTAATGGTTAATATCCTACCAATATTACACATTAAAAACCCAGATAACACAATTTTAGGAAAATAATATAAAAACACGACATCACTCTTTATAATGATACTAGCTGTTTCCCGCGACTTCGTCCGCGTGGACTTTAGTTTATAGCGCGCGGTGTCAACAAAATGTGTGTCAAATTTAAAAACTTTTTAAAACCCTGGTAAGTGGTACCCCTCTTAGAGCCGCGCTACACCGGAATGGCAGCGCTGAAAGTGCTCGCCTCGCCGCTGCCATTCCGGTGTAGCGCGGCCCTTAATTAATCAAAATACCCAAAAACAGCTGTGCAGTGTGCACATAATCTATACTAACATTGTAAATGCGAAAGTATCTCTGTCTGTCTGTCTGTCTGTCAGTCTCGCTTTCACGCCAAACGCCAAAAGTATCTCTGTATGTCTGTCTGTCTGTCTGTCAGTCTCGTTTTCACGCCAAACGCCAAAACTACCGAACCGATTGTAATGAAATTTTGTATAGTCTAAAGCCTGAGAAAGGACATAGGCTACTTTTTTACTGGAAAAAAGGGTTGTAAGGGGGTGAAAATGCGTAAATTTGTTCAAATTAAGTTAGTTCCAACAGTTCATAATAGATGGCGCCGTGCGTCTTCTACATCGCGCTGACGCTTGCTCAAAAGTCTTTCTATAAGACGTGGTATCATCTTACATTTAAGTTTCGATTTTTTTCGATTGTTATATCTATTCTACGGTATTAAATAAGTCAGTACTTTATATGTGCAGTGACGTAACCTTAAATCTATCAATGATAAATAGTTTATGGGTAAAGTTGTGTAATTGGAGGGCTAAATACGCTTTAAAATTTGGCATAAAATATAAAGTTTAATATAAAAAAATGAAATACTTATTGTGTGCACACTGCACAGCTGTATTGATTTAAGGGGTACCAGGGTTTTTTTATAAAAGCTTTTGACACCAATTTTGTTGACATCGCGCGCTATAAACTGAAGTCCACGCGGACGAAGTCGCGGGCAACAGCTAGTATTATACATAAAATATGTTTAAGATTTTTGAAATTTTATTTTAATACACATCCAAGACCCAGGAACATTGAAAACTTTTTGTTCCGCCTGCGGGACTCGAACCCAGGACCCCCGGGATGAGCGCTGGCCACGCGCAATGCGAATTCATTTTCATCTATATTTTCATGGAAATAAGATATTTTCCCACATCAAAATGTAGCCTATGTCCTTTCTCAGACTCTAGAATAACTGTGTACAAAATTTCATTGCAATCGGTTCAGTAGTTTTGGCGTGAAAGCAAGACAGACAGACAGACAGAGATACTTTCGCATTTATAATATTAGTATGGATAGTATGGATTACAAATGCAGTAGGAGTTCTATAAGATAAGATAGATTGATTATTATTATACCAAGTGATTATATTATTAAACATAATATTCTAACGTATTAAAAACTGTAAACAAAAACATACTAACAACTAATAAGTATGATTAGTTCTATGGTACAATAAAGTAAAAAATAAAACGCCATCTGTTGAATCGTATTAGAACTAAAATGTTCATTGCGTCGATATATTTCTGGATTTTTTATAATATTATACATAAAATATGTTTAAGATTTTTGAAATTTTATTTTAATACACATCCAAGACCCAGGAACATTGAAAACTTTTTGTTCCACCTGCGGGACTCGAACCCAGGACCCCCGGGATGAGCGCTGGCCACGCGCAATGCGAATTCATTTTCATCGATATTTTCATGGAAATAAGATATTTTCCCACATCAAAATGTAGCCTATGTCCTTTCTCAGACTCTAGAATAACTGTGTACAAAATTTCATTGCAATCGGTTCAGTAGTTTTGGCGTGAAAGCAAGACAGACAGACAGACAGACAGACAGAGATACTTTCACATTTATAATATTAGTATGGATTATTATAATATTATTAAACATCATATTCTAACGTATTAAAAACTATAAACAAAAACATACTAACGAATAAGTATTGTTACGGTACATGGTATACGGACACGTGGTGCGCAAGTACATACTCGAACCTTCTAGGAAGGTCCAATGTTTGTTTACGTGTTTACCCTTTATTTGTTAGCGTGTTTGAATTTAGACCTTATGACTGAGTCCATAAGGTCTAAATTAAATTCAACTTACTGCACTTATCGCAAGGACGGCAGTTTTATTGTGGCACATGCCCGAGCCTACTAGAAATTTCCCACGGTTGTTTACTTGTTTACGTGAAATCGGGAAATTTCTGGAATTCGTCTCGCCATATAAAAAGAGCCGCAGGCAGGCCCGGCAAGTCAGTTCAATCTGAGCGATCTTCAAGGCGACACCAAGTGATCAATAGTGAGTGAACCAGTGAAACCTGCGACTTGGCTACGACCTAGGACAGTGATAGTGCTTAGTGATTGGACCTAGTGATTAGTGTTTGGACTTAGTGCTAAGTGTTGTGACCTAGTGTTTAGTGCAGTGTTAATAAAGTCTTCAAGAGAGTCACCAGGTCTTTCTCTCCAAATCCTCGAACCCTAGCACGTAACAGTATGATTAGTTCTATGTTACAATAAAGTAAAAAATAAAACGCCATCTGTTGAATCGTATTAGAACTAAAATGTTCATTCCATCGATATATTTCTGGATTTTTTATAATATTATACATAAAATATGTTTAAGATTTTTGAAATTTTATTTTAATACACATCCAAGACCCAGGAAAATTGAAAACTTTTTTTTCCGCCTGCGGGACTCGAACCCAGGACCCCCGGGATGAGCGCTGGCCACGCACAATGCGAATTCATTTTCATTGAAATTTTCATGGAAATAAGATATTTTCCCACATCAAAATGTAGCCTATGTCCTTTCTCAGACTCTAGAATAACTGTATACAAAATTTCATTGCAATCGGTTCAGTAGTTTTGGCGTGAAAGCAAGACAGACAGACAGACAGAGATACTTTCGCATTTATAATATTAGTATGGATTATTATAATATTATTAAACATCATATTCTAACGTATTAAAAACTATAAACAAAAACATACTAACTAATAAGTATGATTAGTTCTATGTTACAATAAAGTAAAAAATAAAACGCCATCTGTTGAATCGTATTAGAACTAAAATGTTCATTCCATCGATATATTTCTGGATTTTTTATAATATTATACATAAAATATGTTTAAGATTTTTGAAATTTTATTTTAATACACATCCAAGACCCAGGAACATTGAAAACTTTTTGTTCCGCCTGCGGAACTCGAACCCAGGACCCCCGGGATGAGCGCTGGCCACGCGCAATGCGAATTCATTTTCATCGAAATTTTCATGGAAATAAGATATTTTCCCACATCAAAATGTAGCCTATGTCCTTGCTCAGACTCTAGAATAACTGTATACAAAATTTCATTGCAATCGGTTCAGTAGTTTTGGCGTGAAAGCAAGACAGACAGACAGACAGACAGACAGAGATACTTTCGCATTTATAATATTAGTATGGAATTAGTATGGATAGTATGGATTAGAAATGCAGTAGGAGTTCTACATAAGATAAGATAGATTGATTATTATTATACCAAGTGATAATATTAAAAAAACATAGTAACTAATAAGTATGATTAGTTCTATGTTACAATAAAGTAAAAAATAAAACGCCATCTGTTGAATCGTATTAGAACTAAAATGTTCATTCCATCGATATATTTCTGGATTTTTTATAATATTATACATAAAATATGTTTAAGATTTTTGAAATTTTATTTTAATACACATCCAAGACCCAGGAAAATTGAAAACTTTTTGTTCAGCCTGCGGGACTCGAACCCAGGACCCCCGGGATGAGCGCTGGCCACGCGCAATGCGAATTCATTTTCATCGAAATTTTCATGGAAATAAGATATTTTCCCACATCAAAATGTAGCCTATGTCCTTTCTCAGACTCTAGAATAACTGTATACAAAATTTAATTGCAATCGGTTCAGTAGTTTTGGCGTGAAAGCAAGACAGACAGACAGACAGACAGACAGACAGAGACACTTTCGCATTTATAATATTAGTATGGATTATAATATTATTAAACATCATATTCTAACGTATTAAAAACTATAAACAAAAACATACTAACTAATAAGTATGATTAGTTCTATGTTACAATAAAGTAAAAAATAAAACGCCATCTGTTGAATCGTATTAGAACTAAAATGTTCATTCCATCGATATATTTCTGGATTTTTTATAATATTATACATAAAATATGTTTAAGATTTTTGAAATTTTATTTTAAAACACATCCAAGACCCCGAAAATTGAAAACTTTTTGTTCAGCCTGCGGGACTCGAACCCAGGACCCCCGGGATGAGCGCTGGCCACGCGCAATGCGAATTCATTTTCATCGAAATTTTCATGGAAATAAGATATTTTCCCACATCAAAATGTAGCCTATGTCCTTTCTCAGACTCTAGAATAACTGTATACAAAATTTAATTGCAATCGGTTCAGTAGTTTTGGCGTGAAAGCAAGACAGACAGACAGACAGACAGACAGACAGAGACACTTTCGCATTTATAATATTAGTATGGATTATAATATTATTAAACATCATATTCTAACGTATTAAAAACTATAAACAAAAACATACTAACTAATAAGTATGATTAGTTCTATGTTACAATAAAGTAAAAAATAAAACGCCATCTGTTGAATCGTATTAGAACTAAAATGTTCATTCCATCGATATATTTCTGGATTTTTTATAATATTATACATAAAATATGTTTAAGATTTTTGAAATTTTATTTTAATACACATCCAAGACCCAGGAAAATTGAAAACTTTTTGTTCCGCCTGCGGGACTCGAACCCAGGACCCCCGGGATGAGCGCTGGCCACGCGCAATGCGAATTCATTTTCATCGAAATTTTCATGGAAATAAGATATTTTCCCACATCAAAATGTAGCCTATGTCCTTTCTCAGACTCTAGAATAACTGTATACAAAATTTCATTGCAATCGGTTCAGTAGTTTTGGCGTGAAAGCAAGACAGACAGACAGACAGACAGACAGACAGACAGACAGACAGAGACACTTTCGCATTTATAATATTAGTATGGATTAGTATGGATTTTACTTATACAGATATGTTACGTCCATACTATTTTCCGGCTAAAATCTCTTCCGAACAATTTCCAAATTCAGAATTGCAGACATTGACAAATTTGACAGATAAGTGAAACAAAAGATACGAAAAACCATTTACATAAAAGAGACAGTTCTATTTTTAAACGTCGAATCGTATCGCTGTCTCTTTCTTCGCCTGAGCTATGACGAAAATTCGATTTTTTCAGATTGTTCGAAAAAATAATTGAAAATGTAAATAATCGAGGTATTTATTGCAATCAAGACATGTGATAAGAGATTCTATGTGTTTTGTTTACTTTCAAGTCATAATTGGTACATTTTCGAAACACGCACGACGTCATTTTCAATTTATTTAGGTAAGACAAGACGCGGCACACGTTTGTGACTGCGCTCGATGCAGACTCAAACAACAGACGGCCCAATTGGGCCGTATTTGAAGCTTCAGAACGCGCGCGCTAGTAACATGGTTTGAGTATTTCATCATTGACTCTTTCCAATGAATAAGGAAACAGAAGGAAGCGACTTAACTACAAAAAATTGTGGCCGGCGCCATATTGCCAAGAACTAAACATGGCGGTCTATAGTGATGGGACACTCGGTTGATATTAGTCGAGGATATCGATAAACTAAGATGTTATAAGTGAGCGTCCTGTTACATTATATTATATTGATATCAAAATTGTTTTTTTTTAATATTATATAAAAATGTTGCCTATTTTGTCTCTATGTATTATAGACTATAGTACATAAAGACAAAATAGGCAAATATGGTTTTTTTTATATAGGAGCCTCCTTAATTTTAATAAAACTATTTAATTTATTTTAAGTTTATTAATTATTATTTAAGTTGCCATTATTGATATTTGGCAAAAATTACCAAAAAATCGGACAAATACTAGTTGTACTCGCGCACGAAGTGTTTACAGTTTATTTTAATTTTACCATCAATTATTATTATTAATAATAATAATAGTATGTATACAACTGAGTATTTTGTGAACATTTCAAGTGCCTATTTTTTTCGCGATTTATCGAGACCGATATTGATATTTTTTCAAATATCGATGTATCGATATTACGATATTTTCTTTCAATTTCGACATTCCTATAATACGACACTTTGACAGTTTATGTACCTCGGAGAACCGGAACATAAAAAGGCGGACCGGCGACAGTATTTTGATTTGGTAGAGACCATTATGCCGAGTCCACTTATAAAAGTCAATGACTCTTTCACATTCTCCGCAAAACTCCAACATTTGACATCGACATTCGACAATCAGATTGACGTTTATATTTTTTTTGAAATAAGAGCCATGAAAGTATTAATTAAATTTTATTTTGTTATAAAGGTGCCTATCCATTACATGCTGTACAGTTAATAATGTACAGCCTATTTTTTGGGTATTTAGAAAAAGTTTTTATTTCTTCATAAATCCATTGAGGACCGTATCTATAACAGAGATAGTGAAGTCGACGTCATTTTCCGTTATGCACATGGGAGGTTTAATTCTTAACACCTGAAAATAATTAAAAATATTAATGCATACTAAACTCACGTGAATAATAATAGTTATTAAAAATAAATAAAGTCATACATTATTCCAGCGCCCACCGCGTCCAATGAGTACACCTAGATCCTTCATGCCCTCCATAATATCGCCTACATCTGTAGGGCTTAGCGGTGTTTTTGTGCCTGGCTCGACAAACTCGACGCCCAGCATAAGGCCTTTCCCTCTTACGTCTCCAATCACAGGGTACACAGATTGCAACTGCATCAACTGTTCTATGAAATATTTGCCCAGTTTTTTGCAATTTGCTTGTAGGTTTTCCTCTTCTATAACCTAGTGAAAAAAATGCAAAGTATTTATTTTTTCTTAATACAACAGGATATAGGTAATAACTTCACACCATACAATCAAAAAATTGATTCATAGGCACATTATAACGTACAGTTCGACAAGGCTTTTTATGAACGTGGCAAGAAAAGGAACTAACGCTGCTATCATACAAAAACCTCATTTTTGACAGTTCTCCTTTACCAGCGGCGCCCATTGACACATTCAATTAAAGCCTTGTCGAACTTTACGAAAGGTCGAGTATGTCGAGCACAGCCGAAAAATAACGCTATTCGTTATTGACTTGTCATAATCCGACCAATTAACTTTAGTCGGTCATCTGACTATGGATCAATTTCTGAGATGGTACCTGCCACC
Source organism: Aricia agestis (assembly GCF_905147365.1). Lineage (NCBI taxonomy): Eukaryota > Metazoa > Arthropoda > Insecta > Lepidoptera > Lycaenidae > Aricia > Aricia agestis. The sequence continues at coordinate 13,794,912 of NC_056428.1, read as the reverse complement.
TGGTCAAAAGATTTTAACGTACTTCTAAAACAGCTTTTCCCACCGCGGCGGCCATAGGATTTCCACCAAATGTGTTGAAATACGATGCTTTAGTATGTACCGCAGCTATTTCTTGCGTGGTTACCACAGCTGCCATAGGGAATCCGTTACCAATGCCTTTAGCCATGGTTACAATGTCCGGTTTCACTTCGTGGTTTTCGAAACCCCAAAAAGCATCGCCGGTACGACCGAAACCAGTCTGTACCTGAAATAGATGAGCGCTTTTTATTACTTTACTGAAACTAGAATATGATATTGTAGGTCATGGACATGCCATGGAGGAATTTCGCTCAATTTTAGCCATCGGAAATATCTTCTTATCTTATATATAAAATTCTCGTGTCACAATGTTAGTTACCGTACTCCTCTGAAACTGCTTTACTAATTTTTACCAAATTTTTTATGCATATTTAGTTGGTCTGAGAATCGGCTACTGGGTACTTTTTATATTGATAAGTTCATTTGTTGAATAAATAATAGTAAATTGAAGAGTGATATTTCAAAATGTGCTATGTCCTCATGATGCAACTTTTGGGTATATATTAAAAACTGAATTGTGTTTATTCTCTTACATAATGCATTGTAATTTTATGTTAGTGCACAAATACATTGTGATAAAAAGTGTTATTTAGATAAAGAAATATAATTTTTTTACATATAAAAGGAAAAAAATATGTAATTTTTATCGTCCTTCATTTCCAAAATGCACTAAGTCATTAAACATAATGAACTAAGTCATTACTTAGTACGTTTTGAAATAAAATCACAAAGAAAATTGTTTTATTATTGTGAAGTTTTCAGATCTATTTACCTCAATATAGTAGTTTGTGTTCAAACTAAATCAGAAAAAAACAGTAAGTAATTTTATTTAGTTAATTATTTTATTGGAAGCAAAATTGAAGGTAATGAAATTAAACAATCAATAACACTATAGAAATGATTAAAAATTGAAGTTACATGACACATTTAAAAATTTATGGCTTATATAAATGGCTCTTCATCATTATTTCCGTAGACAGTTTCTTGATTAGATACCACTTGTACAACTTCCAAGTGCTTGGTCATAAAAGGCTTTAGCAGCCGTTGGTAGATCACAAAATTGAAGTAATTTTCTTACATCTTTTTTCTTCTGATATGCAGTTTTCAGCTGGAATACTTTCTATATTACTATAAAATCGATTAGGAACTATATTTTTCTTGAGAACAGTATTTGTTTTGTAGCAGTACCTACGTTCGTGCGCCGATTGACACAAAGAAAACAACGCGCTCTGAAAAGAACGCACGCCGTCTTTGTATACGTTCGTTATAGCAGTTGAAACACAGAAGAAAATCGCTCTGCAAAGAACGTACGTTCGCATGACAAGAGAAATCTGTCCGTGTAATAATACCGGACATGAAATTGAAATTGAAATTGACACAATATCACGTCGGGGTCACCAGTTTAGAGGACCGGTTGGTCTCTCTAAGAGTTCACTTCAGTTCACCACAGTATATCGAGTTTTACTCTATACTCCTCCGACCTCTAGTGAACTCTTAGGGAGACCAACCGGTCCTCTAAAGTTTTTTCCACTTTTCCTCATTTTTTCTTCGTTTCCGTCCACTTTCAACTATTTTAACGACACAATAATTAAACTCTTCAAATTCACTTTCGTCCATTTTTACGTTAACAATGACAGATTGCGTTCCGAAACGTGCTAAGTAAGGAAGTGATTCGTTCCAAAATGTAAAAACTAAGTTTCACTAAGCACATTTTGGAATAAATCTTTCTATAAAGTTTTCTAATACTGATCTATGCAATTATTGGCAGCTGAATGTCCACCTCTTTTTTTTACTAACACCTTATTTCGCGCCATACTGTAACAAAATAAATAATTATGGTATTAGTACACATTTAACCTGTGGGGTGGTGCACATTGAGCCATGGTTCAATGTGTACCACCTACAAGTGGCTCATTGTGGGACAGACCACGTTTTGGCAACTAATCTCAAAATTTTACCCAGAAAATAATCTCGCACAGTAACGAATTAAGGCGTATTTTCAAGCTGGATAACTACAGTATACAGTATTAATATAAAGATACCAATATCATTGATTGTAAAAAAGTGAAAAAAGAAAGAAATTTGTAAAAAATACTTACTTTTCGAGTTCATTTTCATAAAAATACCTCTCTTTCAGCCATTTTTGCAGAAATTGGCAACGTCGCATTTTGGAAATAAAATGGTGGTTAAATGTAGCTGCCTGGTTCAATGTGAGATATCCGACCCTACATACTGATTGTGAATCCGTATTTTAGAAAAAACTGACGCGACCTAGTACGTTTTGTGAAATTTATTTTGTTCGGTTACGTAACTGCTGTGCCATAGAGTAAAACGAAACATAAAACTGAAAATTAAAAAAAATTACTTGTACGTTTTGGAATATCACTCTTCAATTATTACAACTCGAGAGTCGAGGCCAACGGCGACCATTTTTTGTGCGATGGGATAGCGATGGATGTTCCCATGGTGACATACATATTTAGTCACTTCAGTAAATTAAAATGGGCGAAATCAATGATGTTTTTTATAATAAAATATCACTGGGCGAAATACTTTAGATGGCAAAACAACGTTTGCCGGGACAGCTAGTAAAATAGATAATACATTATTTAAATAAATAACAACCTCGTCAGATATGAACACGCCGCCATGTTTTCTGACCACTTCACTGGCTTTTCTGAGGTATCCTTTTGGAAACTGCATAGTGCCATTGACACCCTGGATAGATTCTGCAAACATAGCAGCCACACCGCCCACCGGGATCGAGTTACCTATTAGCTGTAAAGCAAAAATTAAAATTTTAGTAACAAGTAAATTAGTTAAAAGCACTCGTTTCTCGTAGAATATCTTCAAGTAAACCACTTCGTGATTATTTAGGGAACAGGGGTATAATAGACTATTTTTCGCAAATACATTTATTTTACAGATGTATATTTGCTGCACCTAATAATATATAAAAAATAAATACACTCTTATTTACTTAAATTAAAAAAAAAACACTTATTTCGTTTTAAAATTTCCCGCTAAAACGCTAAAGTTCGTCATGGCGTCGCGTCAAATCTCGCGTAAAATTTTTGTATGGGTTTGACATCAAAATGTCACTGTCACACACAATGTTTTGGAGATCGTGACGTACCTAACACTCTCTGATGGCTGTTTGCGATCACGTGATATTACGCATAAAATATTTACTTTTTATTTAATAAAATTAATGAGTTAGAAAATGTCATTTTCAGTAATTCTATAATATTACAAACTCTCAAAAAAAAATAATTTGTATTATATTTCGTGTACTGTCTACCCTCCTATAGGCATGGTCTAACAACTTCAAAAAATATACCTACAAAGCTAAATAAATATTAATATAAAGAAGTACGGTATCGCGTTTATCATCCTTAAATTAAAATATTAAATATTATTGTAAATAGGGGGTTTCGGGGGCGATAAATCGATCTAGCTAGGAATCATTTCCGTTACTCACTCCTCCGTTTCGTTACTAACTCAGTGATAATACTCACAAATGTACGACACAGAATCGGCCAGCAGAATGTGACTGCATAAAATATATTTTTTTGTCTTAGTTAATATAATACTAGCTGTTTGACCGAGCTTTGCTCGGTATTCGATAAAACACGAATAAAATGACATTTTCTAAAAATGATTCGTAGCTAGATCGATTTATCGCCCCCGAAACCCCCTATATACTAAATTTTATGAAAATCGTTGGGGCGGATTCCAAGATTCCACTTATATATATATAGATACAAGAATTGCTCGTTTAAATATATAAGATATTACTAGGTCCTTACGTCATATGAAACTGGAATTTTGTATGGGAGGAATATAAAGTCGTTTTTTTTTGTTTAATATAAGGGCATTTTCAAAAAAATGTGTACCCCTGGTTTTTACCTTGTCCCTTGACTTCGCTACAGATTATTTGTAAAAAATTACATACTAACATTTTGTAATTTTAATGTAGGAGCATAAACAAGTTTTCTTTTATTAAAATACATTCACGTTTGTATAAAATTTTATTTAGTATGAGATTTATAAGGGTTTTTAAGTATCGAAACCTATTAAATTCATCTGTCCCCTTCCCAGAAGTTGTAACAAAATCTTTAATAACTATTTTTTTTCTTAAAGTAAGTTACTTAAAAAACATATGTTAGATTCCTAAATACTTAATGTATCAATTGAATGTCTTGTTATTGAAAAATCTAACATAATTTAACTACAAATTAATTAAAATTATAATCATGAAAAAGCAACCCGACCGGAATGTTCGGTTTAGTGACCGTTTTTTTTAGTTTTATAAACATACTACAAAAATATTTTCGGCACTAAATGATAGCACTATATTTCATGTACATCGAGAAACTTCAATTTGAATTTAGTAGTTAAAAATCTGCTACAAGACGCGGACGCAGGTTGGATGGTTCTTCAGGAACGGTTTATTTGTTCAGATAAGTGACCATATTTTGTAAGCATTATTATACTTTCTCCAACTGTTTCTACTGTTGACACGTTGCAAAATTATCTTAGTATTTAGTATAAAAAATGAAATTGTGATAACTATTATCTGTTATTTACAAACACTTTAAAAGTAAAAGAAAGTAATATTACGTGACTTCCGACTTGTGACTTTTCGTATGGTCACATATAATGGAACGGACAAGTCACAACAGGCGGAAAGCATAAGGCTTAGTTCACATTTTAAATAAATTATTTTTTTATTCACAGATTTTATTCAGAAAATTGGAGATTTTTAAACTGGTACGATTAACGTACAAATATATTTTTTATTACTTATGTGTTAAGGTGACGCCGCGTTAAAGTAAAAAACCGTTTTGGATATGTTTTAGATTGCTAGTTTTCTATGAAAGCCCGGCCCGGCCTTTCACAGAAAACAAGCAATGGAACAGCAAAAAATGGAAAGGGCGTAAGCGACAAAATATTTTTGTCGCGTAATTTAAAAACCATAAATACATTTCATATAAGCTATGGGCAAATTAAAGTGTATGCTTGAACCAAGCCATGTACAAATTTGGAAGCTTAAATCACTCTCCTCTGTTGGAAAAATAGGAATCCTTTTTTTTTACACAGGTCTATTTGATTGATTATTCTGTGTTATAAAAGTTGACCAATCGTGTTATGCTATGGGTAAATCAAAGACAAAGACATGATAAATACTGACAATGAACTTTAATTTCTTAGCTTTAGTCATTGAAAAATCGATATCGCTACAGCCAAATTATCAAGGCGTTGCCTTTACTTAACAATAACAAATATTTAAAATTTAAGTACCTAAAAGTTGTTTTTTTTTTTTTTTTTTTTTTTAATTTTGATTTTATTTCCACTACTTTTCTATCAGTAAAGTTGAAAATCATTTTGTGTCGTTGATATTTGCAGATTTATAATAACTAGACATCAGATTATATGCATTTGCATACTTGCATATGCAAATGCATATAATGTCACTTTTTAGGCGATAGTGCATATTTTGGCAATTTTTCGTTGATAGTGCATATTTCGGTAGTTTAACTTCCATGGGCATTAAGATTGCAATCGGAAAATGTTGGTAGAAAATTATTATTGGCGTATAATAAATAAATAAAAAGTCTTTATTTCAAGAAATTAAAAATCCTGGATTTTATGAAATTATAAAAAATGGCGCTTTTATTAATGTCACTACCGGAAAAGTCTTCAAAAAAATAATAAATTTTAATATTAAGTGACTTTTGATTGTGCATATTTCGACCATTTTTCGTGCATATTTGCATGGATATTTCGGCACATTGATCGTGCATATAATCCGATGTCATTAATAACTTAGGAATTCGTAGACATGTGAACACATCTTTATGATTATGAGATGTTCGTCCCTCTAATTATTGAAGTTAAATCTATGAAATCAAAGAATTTTTTACTTTTATAAGTAGTGCAACAATAAAAATGTTTAAATAAAAGGTTTTTGTGTTATAAAAACTCCTTTAAATATGTTAAATATTACTTACTCATGTAAAAAAATGAAAAATAACCTAGTGGTTGGGTCACATAGTCACACTATGGATTAAAAATAATTGCTACTCTTGTTGATCCTTGAAATTATCTAAATTTTTTTTAATAAACAATTAAATATGCATTTCACTAGATTAAATTAACGAAGAAATCCATTTATTGCTGTATTTTTTTGTATTAAATTATATTTTACATTTAGTCGCACAACGGAATCTGTTTCGTCGAAAATTCGATTTTGTTTCAATAATATCAGAACAATATAACGTTTTCAGCGTTCTTTTTAACTTATTCCATTAGTTCAATATTTTTCCTTGTATATGACATTCAAAAAAAGGTAAATAAATGACCTTAAAAAATATAGACATATTTTTGCAAGGGTACACGTTTTTTTGAAAATGCCCATAATATTTAATTAATCAAAGTATGTACCATTGTTATCGATGCATTTTTGCCATCTTAAATGTAGTTTGTTGATCCCTTTACTAAAAAAAAAACCGGCTAAGTGCGAGTTGGACTCACCCATGAAGAGTTCCGCAGCAGCAATAAGGTTTATTTTTATGAAATTAAAAGGTTTTTGATCTATTTTTATATTTCAGTTGATTTAAAGAAAATTAATTTAAGGTTAACCATTTATGACGTACTTATAAAAAAAACTTCTTTATATATCTCGTTCAAACCAATTTTCATTGGTAGTTTTTATAGGAATGTACATCATAATATATAAAAATACTAGCTGTCCCGGTGAACTTTGTGTCACTTTAAAACCTTCCCTGGACTTCTACGAATATTTTGAGACTAAAATTAGCCCAATCCGTTCAGCCGTTTTCGAGTTTTAGCGTTACTAACACAATTGAAAATCCATTTTTATATATACAAGGTGTAACAAAAATAAGTGATAATACTTTAGGGTGAATATGTGTTCCTTATAGAGAGTTCACTATGAAAGTAGCAGCGCTGAAAGACCAAAATTTTTTTTCACTTTTGTATGGGGAAACTCGTGACGTTCGGGCGCTTGCCCATACAAAAGTGAAAAAAAAATTTGGTCTTTGAGAGCTGCTACTTTCACAGTGAACTCTCTACAAGGAACACATACATACCCAAAGTATTATCACTTATTTTTGTTACACCCTGTATAGATATAACTAGCTGTTGCCCGCGACTTCGTCCGCGTGGACTTCAGTTTATAGCGCGCGATGTCAACAAAATTGGTGTCAAAAGCTTTTATAAAAAATACCCTGGTACCCCTTAAATCAAAACAGCTGTGCAGTGTGCACATAATATTTCATTTTTTAAAATTAAACTTTATATATTATGCCAAATTTTAAAGCTTATATTTTAGCCCCCCAATTACACAACTTTACCCATAAACTATTTATCATTGATAGGTTTAAGGTTACGTCACCCTATCTAATATAATGTACTGGCTTATTAAATAACGTAAAAAAGAAATAACAATCGAAAAAAAAATCGAAACTTAAGTGTATGATAATACCACCTTTTATAGAAAGATGTTGGGCAAGCGTTAGCGCGATGTAAGAGACGCACGGCGCCATCTAGTATGAATTTTTGGAACTAACTTAATTTGAACAAATTTTCGTATTTTCACCCCCTTACAACCCTTTTTTCCAGTAAAAAAAGTAGCCTATGTCCTTTCTCAGGCTTTAGACTATCTGTATACAAAATTTCATTACAATCGGTTCGGTAGTTTTGACGTGAAAGCGAGACAGACAGACAGACAGACAGACAGAGATACTTTCGCATTTATAATATTAGTATAGATTTATCACGCCTCTACATTAGAAGTTAGAGTTTTACCGCTTTGGAAGAGTCTCTCTCGCAAACTATTCAGGTTAGAAAAAATATATATTAGAAACTTCAATATGATTTTTGAAGACCTATCCATACTCCATAGATACCCCCATAGACTTATTTATATACGATACCCCACACGCATAGATTAAATGATTTTTTTTTTGTTTCAGTTGTAACTTGTACCTACAGAGACCCCTACAATTTTTAATATTTTTTAAATAATTTTTCCAATTTTGTATCAAAATCTTAATGCGGTTTACAGACTACATCTACTTACCAAGATTCAATACATACGGACGGACAGACAGACAGACAGATATGACGAATCTATAAGGGTTCCGTTTTTTGCCATTCGGCTACGGAACCCTAAAAACGGAGGGACGAGAGTCAATAAATTCTTTGAATGAGGTTTGGACTGCCACATCAGAGTTGATTTTTTTTTCTTGTAGGAAGTTATCCAAATTCCGAAAAAAATAATAATCTGTAGGAGCAAGGTCCGGGGAGTATGGTCAACGATGGATGTCGCAGACATTCCAATTGCAGCTCCTCCAGTTTTGCAGCCGTCTGTTGTGCAGTGTGTGGTCTAAGATCGTTGTCCTGAAGCAGCAGTGGCCTAGAGCGATTGACCAGCCTTGAGCCTTGGTTGTTTAGCAGCTAGTTCTTCCATCATGGTTTGCATTTGCTGACAAAAGATATCTGCCGTAACCGTTTGGCCAGATTTTAGAAAGCTGTAGTGAACGACACCAGCCTGCACTAGTCCACCAAACACTCACAAGTAAGTTTTTCTGAGTAAATTTTCGCTTAGGGCAGGATTTGGCTGATTGTCCAGGGGACAGACATTGCGACGAACGCTTCCGATTATCGCAAAGGATCCATTTTTCATCACAATTCACAAGTAATGCTTCAATTTAAAATCTTGCTTGCTTTGCTTCACTCAATTCATGATGTACACACCTTTCAAGTTTTTTATCTTCCCAATTTACTTCAAGTGGATTAAAGCAGTTTTATCACTTACACCGAAGCCTTTTTTTTTTTTTTTTTTTTTTTTTTTTTTTTTTTTTTTTTTTTTTTTTTTTTTTTTTTTTGGTCGGGAAATGCTATTACACATCCCCGGTAGCGTTGGGGAAGGACCACCGGGGTATGTGGGACTTGCTACGGCCGAAGAGATGGTAAGTGGCCGCAGCTGTACCCACTAAAACCCGACCGTGTTCCTACTTTCGCGCAGGACGGAGACGCGAGGGCCTATTACATGTCTTCCGTGACTTCCGTCCGCGCTTGCCTGCTCACCCAAAGCAGGCCCACACTGTTGGGGTTTCTTGTCCCCCTACGCCGAACAGAGGCCCCACATGGGGGGCAAACACCGAAGCCTACTGCTAACTCTGAAGTGGTTTGCGATGGATCCGCTTCCACAATGGCCTTTAATTCTTCATTATTCATTTTGGTCTCGGGTCGTCCACGGGGCTTGCTCTGAAGGTCGAAATTTCCAAAACAAAAACCTTGGAACCAAAACCGTACCGACTTTTTCTTCGACGTCTTTTGCGACACCAGCGCCATACACATTGTTAATTCTTCGAGCTGTTAACTGTTTTTGCAGCACTAGTGCCACGGTAGAACTCAAATTCGTAAATAAAGCGATATTTCAATTTTTCCATTGTGCGATATGAACGATTCCAAAGAAAAAATAATCAAGAAAAAAAAAATGACCGTTTTCGAAACTCAAATGTACCAAATGAGGTACCAAATAAATGAATATATAAATTTGAATTTGGAATTCTTAACCAGAGAGGAGATGTTTGAGATCAAAGTGGACAACAAAACGCCAATTTTATATGTAAGGACCAAATATTATATTATGCCTTTCCATTTAACATTGTTCAAGTTTACCTCTTCCAATTGATGAATGTATTTGTCGGAGGTCACGCATTCACCAGGGCACGAGCAGGACCCTGACACCTGTGAGATCGAGTCCCTGCATCCACCCCAGATGCCGCGTAGTGGGTCTGGGAGCATTGCCTGGAATATATAAACACGTTTTTAGTTTAGTTATGCACATTTGTTGGGGACAGTATGTATTTTCGGTGAACGCGTCATATTATAAAGGGTGTAACAAAACAAAGGGTATAGTAAGGTAGTACCCGCCGGCCACCACCAGTTAGGTATGGTGATGGCCGGTGGGTATGGTGTGTAATCGTGTATGTGTCCTTTGTACAGATTTACTTGTGGAAAACCCCGAATTTCCTTGTTTATAGACATAACTGACTAGAAAAGTAATAATGAATGGACTCAGAGTTTGTCTTCTATTGCCTATCTGAAACGTAACTCACATGATGTATTCCCGGTGGTACAGGTATGGGCATTCTATATGACCTTGTGCCAGTCAATCCCATGATGGTACTCGAGTACCCGTGGTAGGAGCCTTGGAGAGATATAACGTCATTGTTGCCCGTGTATGCCTTAGCCAATAGCATAGCTAGGTCATTCGCTTCAGTCCCACTATTTACTAAATATACCACCTGAAAAATTTAATTCACGTTAAAAACTATCGAAACATTTTGAAAATTCTTTAATAGGGATTACTATACTTACTTTCAAATCATTCCCGAATTTAGACGTGAATTTCTCAACGTATTCGTATATTTTGGGATGTCTGTAGATGTTAGTGGTGTGCCAAAGTGTTTTTATTTGCTCCTGTAATGCCGCTGTTACTTTCCTGAAAAAAAATACAGTTAAGTGCATAAGGGAGTAGCTAAAGTATAGATTTACCTTTTAAATGTACAGCGTACATCGTTTCCAGGCAAAAAATGTTCAAGTGCAAAAAATATGTTTCTTAAATTTATAAACGGCATATAAGGAGAAAAGCTATCAAAAAATAGGGCCTTAAATCCCCAAAACACTTACGGATGACAGTGACCAACAGACACTGTGACTATCCCACCGAATAAATCAAGGTATCTCTTGCCTTCATGATCGAACAACCATTGCATATAACCCTGGTGGAGTACCACGGGTTTCTTATAAATGTTAAAAAGTGCTGGCGGTAGATTCTCTCCTTTGATTTGGTCTGTTTTTTGAAAGGTAGGCCCCTGTTGACAACAAAACATTGTACAATAAAATATTATAAATAGTGCAAAAAAGTGACTGACTATCTGTCTGTTACATCCTCACGCCCAAATCGCTGAACCGATTTGCTGCTGAAATTTGGTATGGTGAATGGTGACACTTTGAGTCCCGGGAAAGAACATAGGATTACTTTATTTTCTCGGAAAAATTTACGGTTCCCACGCGACAAATGAATTTTGGTGCTGCAACGGACTTGCGGGCGTCTTTAAGTTGGACTATACACTATACTTACGCAATATTCTTTAGGCATAAAATCACATTTTGGTAGCGAGCTTCCGTAGCCTCGTTTTAAAATATTCAATCCATTTGCGACTGAAAAATATTAAAAGCAAACTTGAAAATATTTGTGTAGTTAATAAATCTTCCTTTCAATAGAAAAGTTACGTAAAATGAATAAAATTACTATACATTTTAATTTCTTTATTTTATTAAATACTTACAACCTACCTTACAACACAAAAATTTAAAAAAAAAAATCCGTTATTCACCGGATATGGAATAATTCATAATGTATGGTACCGTATATTTTATTAATTGATCCCTAACTAATTCACTTATTACGACGTCGACGAACAATGGTTATCATAGTATTAATGACATTGTATGTAAAATATGTAACCCGTTACAATTTAAATAAACTATGCCCATGTGTCTGCAACTTTGCCCTCTTGCATTATTAAAGTTATTGTGACTGGAAACATTATTTGTAAACTTTGGTGTAAGTAAATATTTATATTATAATTTATGATATTTTTAGTTAGTACGTCTTAGTACCGTACGTAAAATGTTCATATTACTTATATAAGTAGCTAAAAAAATATGACGTTGAACAATAACCACCACCAATATTGTCATTTTGTGGACATAAATCGTAATCTGTTGTAATTAATAAAAATATTTACATTAAGGGTGTTTGCTATATTATTAAATTATACTTATTTATGATATCGGTGCCCATAACCATTTACGATATCAGTAAGTAAATTATATTTTACACCAATATTTATTTGTAAACGTAAATACTAACTTTACCTTTGTTAGCCATAACGTTACACTAGAACCACGACTATAATGCAACTAAACTAAATTTAAATTAAACGACTTGGGTTAGTAGCGTTGACTGCTGACTTTATTTACATTGTCAATTATTAAGGGCACGTTTACAATATAGAATATTAAAAATAATACCTACAATTAATTTAATTAAACACATAGGCCAAGGATATTATGTTTGGTGTTTTCATTACTATTTTATAAGAGTTGTAAAATAAGTAGTATTTAAGTTTTATGTCATAAGTTAACTCATAACTAAATTTTTAAATCTACAAAAAAGTATAGACTACGCAAAAAAGGGATGGTTTTTCGCATAATATTTTAATAATTCTGTCTGTCTGTTACGTGATGCATGTTAAGACCTAATCGCCAAGTCTATTTTGATATAATTAATATGAAGTATTTCCAACCAGAATATAGTATTATATTCTGGTTGGAAATACTTCAAGTCTTGGAGAAGAACATGAAAAAAAATACCATTATACATACGGATAGTTAAATAATTAAACCTGGTATTATCTGCATTTATAGTAACTTATTAATTTGTACATTTTATTGACATTATGAACTAAGCTTTACGCAATACAATATGATACCGAAAATAAAAATAACATAACACAAGAAAGATCAGTTAAATCAAAGCGTCGATTGTTTACATTAAAATTGAACATCGCTTGACCTTTAAGGAAAAACGTAGCCTAATCAGTAATCACTATTGTCTATCATAATATACAGTAATTTAAGAAAGGACTGTTGCTGTGGCTTAAAATACTAGTCGTATGTTGCTCGCAACCTCTTTCGCGCAATTTTATTTGAGAGCTTTTTCTGTAATAATACCTATAAGATGTCCTTTTATGGGACTTATGCGTAAAGGGGTTACAAAAGACTGCTGGGTAGACAGACATTCGTTTTTAGTCTTGCCCGCAACTTCGTTATACAACAATTCGAACCGATTTGTTGCGATGTCTAAATTTGATAACTTCTAACTGTGACGTTGAACAAAAATAATGTGACACTGTTCAGTGCCCACTGCCCAGCGCCATACGAATGGACGACACGCATCTGTGTCTTCAGCCATGCGGAAACTTTTTTAACTTATTTCGCATTTTCTAATGATTTGCTTAATTATGAGGACTGAGGTATTAAATAGGCTACTTGACCTCATTTTTTTCTTCATGCTAATCGCTTCATAATCATTCATTATTACAAAAAAAAACGAATATTTTAATATTTTACACAGTAGAAACCCTTAATGTTAATTGAAAAATATGCCTTATAAATGGCGCCGAAAACACTGTCCACCATAGTGTGACGTCATACTTTTTGTATTTTAAGCTCTCTTTATTGAACATTTTTTTATATGCTAAATGTACGCGTCTAAAAGTGCCCAAAAATTATAAAAGAATTAAATAAGAAATTAGAAATCATTTGTAATGTTGAAAACTTTTGGAGAAAAGTTTTGGCCATTTCATTTCCCGTCTACAATACATGGAGATAATTTATAAAACTGATGTTTTATTTGAATTATTCAAGAAAATATATTTTACAAATCTTTCTAGGCTTATTTTTGTTATTTATGTACAAATAAACTTACATATAACGAGCGCGATAAATAAAAGATATTAAATTACGAATAGAATGACGTCATATCCAATTCGGAAGTACCGCAAAAGCGTTTTCGTCAGTACAAATCCTATTTTCATAAAATCATATTTTCAAATCGACTTTATTTATCAATCATAAGCTTTTATTTGATGATAAGGGTGAAATACGGTTTCCTAGGCCAAGTTCTACTAGAAATATGTATTTGTTCAATGAAATTGAATGTAGGTCAAGTAGCCTATTAGATCTAAAAATCTTATTTTGGTTTTCCTCGTAAAAATTTCAACTATTATTATTAGCATATTTAAGATACTTAGCGATTGAATAAAAATAAAAATTTGGTTTTTCGTACAGTACTTTAGTAGCACCATAGAAGTTAATTGATACATTTTTCAAAAATTTGTGTATCTTATATCTTTAAACGAGCAATTCTTGTATATATATAGCGCACGGTCGATTTATCGCCCCCAAAATTTCATGAAAATCGTTGGAGCCGATTCCGATTTATATATATATGAAAAATATGACTCTTCCTGACATCTATATAGCAGATAATAATACTATTTTACGAGCAACTAATTGTTTTAACCAGCAGATGGCTTTATTAAGTAACACGAAGTCAATGAGTGTATGCCATACCGAGCAAAGCTCGGTCATCCAGGTACTACCTACTTATTACTTAATTCCCTATTCTGAATCCTGTTTGTGGTATAACTCATTTATTATCATAATATTATGACGCTTCATTACAAAATAAATAATAAAGTCACCTTCTATTCATTTCACAAATAAATATTTACGGGGAGCTCCCATACAAAAAAGACAATTTTCAGTCTTTTTTTGCTCTATTGTGGTACGGAACCCTTCGTGCGCGAGTTGATCAACTCGCACTTGGCCGATTTCTTTGATTTTTCCCTACGCTTGCACATATAGTCTGTCAAAAAAGTGAAGATATTAAAAAGACGTGGCAACATCGTAGTGTCATCCCTTTCAAATCAATCAAAGAAGAAAGGGATGACACTACGATGTTGCCACTTTTCAATTTCTTCACTTTCTTGACACGTTCTGGACAGACTATAACTACTGAGCGATTCCAAATTTCAGCCTTCTAGGTCATCTGCAACTGGGTTAGAATTTTGATCTATAGGTCAGTCAGTGATAAAATGTTGATTTTTGGACATTAATATTATCGTAATAACCGTTTGAGCTGTGTTTATGAAATTTGAAAT